>NC_071114.1:27421250-28712500 GCF_024256425.1 Clarias gariepinus | reverse complement strand
GCATGGAAAAGTGGGGTGAGGATGAGGAGGAGAAAGACAGGTTAGAGAATGTGAGAAGTACATGAGAAGATGCACAAAGAGGATGAAAAAGAGGTGGAGAGGGAGGAGAAAAAAGGGTAAGAGGGTCAGGAAGAGAAGGATATAGTAGTTGAGGATAAAGAAGATTAAGAGATCATGGAAAGATAAGGAGAAAGAGGAAGACTGTGACAGGGCATTATGAAGTTGTGGTGGGAAATAGGGGGTAGGCACATACATGTAGAAGACAAGAATGGTGATTAGTGAGAGAAAGAATGGTGAAGATGACCAACAGGAACAGTGGGAGAACACAAGAAGAGGAAGAGTTGAAAAGTGCATGTTGTTTATGATAATAATTAGAAGGGAAATGAAGGGATGATAGGGTGTGAGCAGATTATGAGTATGATAAAGGCAGTGAAAAAGAATGAAGAGGAGAAAGAGGAAGGATGAGAGAGAGAATAAAAGGATGAAAATGCTGAGGAATAAATGTTAAAGAGGCTGAGGAGGAGGATAAGCAGTGATAAGATAAGATAAGTATGTATGTAATAATGTTTTTGTATAAACAGTACCCGTGTTCAGTGTGTGTGTGAGACATACACTCACACACATCACTTTTTTTTAAATGCTCTTTCTTGATGTTGACGTCTGAGCAATAGCTTATGAAAGGGAACAGGGGACAGCCAGGTCATTTGTGAAGAAGCAAGGGGTTAGCTTTAATATCGGGCTTTGTTTATCCCACTAATGCCAGCGATCAAAATCCTTTCTGAAGGAAACTACTGTGTAAATTTACAGTATCCTGCTGTCAATAATAGTTAATAAGTTAATATTTACAGCATTTATGATGTATCATTTACTGCAACAGCGCACTTACATGCAGAATAGATATGATACACTAATCTTGAAGGAAATTGTTAAACAGGTTTGTAAAACAAAATTCGAAACTTCAAACTTCACAGATATGTAAAAAAAAACTGTCATGAAATATGCATATTAAATTAGTAAAAAAAAAAAAAAAGAATAAAAATATATAATAAATGAAATTTTGCATTTCAGGTGACATAGAGCAAACACCAAATTATACAATAAGAATGGTGTAAAAGCGGATGATAACAAATCCTAGTTTTGTTGTTGTTTTTTTAGCTGCTCCTGTTGAGGGGTCACGCGTATGACCCGTTGGCACAGGTTTTATGCCGAATGCCCTTCCTGACACAACCCTCCCATTATATCCGGGCTGCATGCAGGGACTGAGGTTCGGAAATTAAGTTAGAATTGAACCTAACCCTTCCACATGGATACCTACCACTGATCCACCAAATCCCAATTAAAAACCCTAGTGTCTAAATGGTATGAAGGAGAAGAAAAAACTACTTAAAATGTCAGACTAATTAGCCAACTTTAGCTGCTTAGCTAGGTTAATGCTACCTAGCATTACTTAACTTTACCTCATTCATCCATCTAGGGACTGTAAGAATGCTGTAAAATAAAGGTTTACAAAAACAACGATGGGAGAAGAAGAAGAAGAAACTACTTAAAATGCTAACTAGCAAACTTTAGCTACTTAGCAAGGTTAATCCTGCCTAGCATTGCTTAGCTTTACCGCAAGGTTAAACGTATTACATTTATTCTGCTTTGCTAAACATAATAAAATTGTTAATTGCTTAAATATCTTTGCTTAAACTTATATAAAGATTTTACATTGAACTCCCGTTCCAACATTTTTGGACAGAATGACATAATTAGCATGACTTTGCTTTGCTGCCTTTAGCAATTATCTACTGTAGCCTTACCTCAGAATAAAACTGGATAAATGTTGTTGTTGTTTGCTTGATTGTTTTACTATGCTTTTTAAAATCAAAACCTAATAAAACTTATTTTACCAGATGAGCTTTCTTTGCTGCTTCATGTAAAAACTTAGTGGCTAGTTTTAATCAACTGCGTATATTTGCTATAATGTATATGAGATGTAACTAATCAACTAACTTGTTTTACATACTTTCATCATACATAAGATTAAATGTATAAAAGCAAGACATTCCAACATTCTTTTATAAGTATACTATTAAAACACTGGGAGGCATGTTATAAAAAGGATAATGGTGTGGGAATTCAGGGTGGGAACAATTACTCCACATTGTTGATTCATGCTTTGTGGCTTAAATAGTTACCATAGGCACCGGTAACCTGGTATAAATTTCCAATACTGCAAATATTTCCCAACAAAATACGTTCACCTTACTATAATAATGCTGTAATTTATTGTCTGATAAGTTGAATTTAGTTTGAGGTGAATTCAGCTGCAGATGAAGTGTAGCATTATGATGTCATGATTTGGTCAGGAACAAGAGGAAAAAAAAGATTTGAACGGATATTTTGGTATATAAATACGTAATGGGAATCATAAACACTCGAACACACTTCAGTGTTCCTAGCACACATGCAGCACAAGTAGAGCCAAACAGCATGCTTTTGTTCCTTGTAGCCTCTAAAACAGATTGAACACACTACCTTCCCACAGAGCCATTCAAAGCTTATATAAGCACCACTGCTGTCACTGGATGTGTGCGTGAAGTACCCTACCGCACAACCTGTTATAGGACGTTTCAGGGTGTCTGTCCACTTTACTCATTCACATAACAAGCTAGACAACAACCTGTTAACTTTCGGCCCCGAACAAAAATTGATTTCCTAAGAACAACCATGGTAAAGGTTTTCATTTATTTATTTATATATTTATTTTTATTTACAGGCTGAGAAAGTGATGAGTCTAATTACTCGCTTTGCTGCGCTGTTCATTTCTCAGTCAGGCTGCTATTTAAGGAGCACGGAGTGTGCAAGAATGCCAGCAGCGCCCATGTGTTTGCCCAAGACGGCACACAAACCAGACTAATGATACAGAAGGCCTGCTGTTATCACGTCTCACAGCCTGTTGGAGACTCCTGAGTCCGTGTAGGGATTGCATGATGTGGAGGAGCAGCAACTTACACCTGAACTCCAGGACAGCATGCAGATCTGCATCTGCGCAGACAGACAGACAGACAGAGCGCCCAGGTCGAAAGACCCTTGGGTACAAGTGTATTCTTTGGAGGAGGGTGTGCGTCCTAAAACATCAGAAAATGAAAATCAAAACTATGAGAGCGAGTGTGTGTGTGTGTGTAATGTGTGATGCTCACTTTACCATTTAACATTTTTAGAAGGCCACTTTAGTGTCATCTCTGTGCTCTTGGTGTTGTAGGTTTGATAGTTATGTAAGCCCTATGAGTAGGTAGTGTGTAATCTGTTATAGAGGATGTAAAAAAAAAGTGAGCTATTTCAATCAATTTTCATTTCATAACACTACTGTGTTAATATTACTACTATTATAAAACACTACTTAAGTGTTAATGTTAATTTATTAAGCGACTGGTTATTTACTGCTACAGTATGATTTTGCAGACACAAACTCTAAACAGGTTATATGTTTTCAATTCTTTACCATTCACATTCTTTAATAAAGAAAATTAACGTAATGGTTGCCTAATTGTTGTTCCTGTGTATGAGAGGAATAAACACTTCAGGAAGTCCTGTTGTGTAAAAATAATAATTTTTGGGGAGGAAACAGTAACGGCCTCATCACACATCACACCATATGGTAACGCTGATATAGCCATGAAGAGGTGTACTTGTTCTGCAACAACGATTAGGTAGGTGGAAAGCGTCAGAGTAATTCATCGGATCTGTCCACCTTCTTTCACGCTCGGTGATCCAGTTCTGATGATCACATGCCCCTTTCTATTGGAGACAGTGGGCACCCTGACCGGTCGCAACAACTGTAATGCATTGTGTGTTCTGACTCCTTTCTATCAGAGCCAGCATTCACTTTTTCAGCAATTTGAGCTACAGTAGGATCGGACCAGACGGGCCAGCCTTCACTCCTCCATGTGCATCAGTGAGCCTGATTGACATCACTGGTTCACTGATTGTCCTTCCTTGAAGTACTTTTTGTATACAATGGGAAGGCCCCACAAAACCTGATGTTTTGGAGACGCACTGACCCAGTCATCTAAACAATTTGGCCCTCGTCAAAATTCCTCAGATCCTTTTTCTGTACATGCCCAATTTTCCTGCTTCCAACACATCAACTTTGAGAACTGATTGATGACTTGCTGCATAATATATCCCAATATAAGGAGATAATCAATGTTCTTCACCACACCTGTAAGTTATTTTAATGTATATGTATATATATATTTTTTTTCTAGTATAGACCAGAAAATTGGATGTAAGCATGCACACACACACACACACACACACACACACACACACACACACACACGCGCACGCACACACAACCCCTTGTGTTGTTTGTTCATAGCAGGACCAAGCAGAAAGCACATGTGGAGAACTAATCAGGCACGATTTACAGCATAATTACTTGAACACTAGGCAAAAAGTTCAATATTCCATTATAATATTGAAAAAAAAAAAAAAACATTAGCGTGAGCTATTTATTTCCTTTTTTAGTTACTATGTAATTATCTTGCCTTTCTATACAGTTTTTTTTTTCAGCAGCACAGGCTATAATCCACCCCTTAGTCTGGTTAAGAGTGTACTCACTAAAGAGGAAGACTGCCTCAAACCATCAATGATATAACACGTAAAGCTCTGCGATGAGGAAAGTCTGGGGAATTCTTCGTAGTAGACACTTGTGCTGAATTCCAGTGTGCCTAAAAATCTCGAGATCATTTCAATTCGTTCCATGTTCCGTCTCAACAGTGACATTTAATGAGAACAGTACGAGCGTCTCAAAGCTAGTGGCCGTCATACATCACTTACAGACAAGCCCAGGCACCAGAATATGAATGAGATGTCAGTGTAAGTGGCCCATTAACCTCTCGACTTACAGCAAGCGCGAGCCTCTGGAGCACCTCGTCTTTAGCTCATACTCTTCATCTTGCATATTTTATGCACATTCATTCCTGTTTGCCTATTCTGTGTACAAGTGGTGAATTCAATCATTAAAATTTCACTTAGGAGAAGACGAGTTTCCTTTGGGGCCTGGTTTCTTTTAAGCTTTCGTTCATTTTCCAGTCAAATTCCCTTTACGCTTCTTCACTGCTAGCTTTTTCATTAAGAACCTACAGAAGATCCGGGTTTCTGTAAAGCTGCTTTGTGTTTGATCCTGATATCATTACTGTCTGTGTGGAGTTTAACATGATCTTACTGTGTTCTTGTGGGTTTCCTCCTACCTTTCAAGACGAAAAAAAAAATAAACATGCCAGTAGGTGGATTGGCAAAGAGAATTCGCCCATCACACACACAGCGTTCCAAGGATAGACTCTGGATCTCCACATCCTTCACTAGAATAAAATGGTTACTGAAAGTGAAATTAAGTGATTAAACTTTGCCAACGTCGGATAACAATATACTAGAACAAAGAAAGCATCCGTCATCCAGCAACACACACCTAGTATGGTTCCTTCAAGTTGCAGTTCTAAAGAACACTATCAGATTAAATAGCCAGAAGCATGTGGTCCTTCCCAAAATTGGTGCCAGTTTATTATAACAGCAAAGGGAAATACATGAGTAACAGGATCTTTAAGATCACACATAGTTTTGGCAAATCTAATCCAGCATACACAATAAACCATGTAGACTGGAATAAGTCGATTTTTCCCCTAGAGATGTGGAACTAGTACCTGCCGAAAACATTTTATTTCCATCAGATTTAGATTGCAATACACTCCCATATAAACCATAAGTGCCTCTGAAGCGTCTTTTACACTCAATAATCAACATAAGTTCATGAAAATTAGCACCCAAAGGGGAACACTGTGCTTATGCTGCCATCTAGAGTTATTTATGAAGAAGCACAGTCTATGTTTTATTAAACTGACAAATGCAGACAAACTATCTAAAATGTTTTTCTTTTACATAACACACAAATACTTGACAGTGTATATTGACAGTGGTTCTTTATCTAGAGCAGCATAGAAACATCCTAAAGGTAAATTAATAAACTTATTTCAAATCAACTGTCTTATTACACCCTCCTAAAAAAAAATAAAAAATTCCCCATTTTACCAAGAAACTTAAACCATCAGCCATCATAAAACCACTTGATTTTGCTGTAGTCTTCTCTATGGCTACGCAACATGACTATACATGGTGGCCTCAATGCCTGCACCCATAAGCATTTATCTTAATTTATAAACTTTTACTTTCTATTTAAGTTCCAAGATGTCTTCAAAACGAACAAAGATAGAACAGCACCAGACCCAAACAGCCAACTTTTCTTTTGGGTTGATTTGAAGTCATTTGTCTGTCAGAATCAGTCGAAAATAAATCACTGCACTGAAGGAAGAAATAATCTCTGCATGGAAGTTTCAGCATTTACAGAAGTTGCTGCCAGACCACCCATTAAAAGGTCCAATTTCTATATTTAAGTCATTTTCAGTAATTTCTCTGGGGCTATGAACCCAAACTTTTATATAGTGAGGCCAAAAAAAAAAAAAAAAAGTTTTTCCTAAAACTTTAGAATAAAATATAAACCACAATTTTTAGTAATCTATAGTAATATTTAATCTGTTATTCATATTTTAAAAAAGAAACACTAGAAAACCAGTTTTATATAAATGTATTAGCATATCTATTGTCAGCATACATCTCTATGCACCCACTGCCCTACCAGAGTGTTTAGACATGGACATCCCTTCCATGTGCAGTGTGATAAGAGAACGGGGTGTCACTATTCACACAGTAGACCATCTACACATGCAAAACTGCTGTTCATAATTAAAAGACAACATTTGACCATTTGTGGAGAGGCTTTATTTTGTTGCATACAAATAACTGTCTATTTCTTCTTCTCTACGTCCTGCTCAGCGGCCTCCTTCGCTCTCTTGGCACGAATGCCGAAGAGACGGGCATTGGCACGAGTCATGCGCAGAGTGGCGAAAGCCTTGAATTTCTTCTCTTCCTCAGTGATCACGCGGGCCTTCTCCTTCTTTTGCACCTGGAGAAGAAATTCAGGAGACACGAGTTACGCAGGCGAATAAACTGCATAGAACATAAGTGCCAAGACATTTAGAGTTTCCATGATAGAGTTTTGACTGTTAAATACATACGTTCTTAATGGGCATAACGGGTCCGGTGAGCTGTGTCGCCATCTTGATCTCCTCCTCCTATAATAAAGGTTTACAAAAAAATTTATTAATGACAAACTGCAAGAGTAAAAAACAAGCAGCATGAGAGTTCAAAACCAGTTCATCAAGAATGCGCAGAGATTTCTCCCAGTGTCTTCAGTGTAAAATTAAATGTAATATCTGTTATGTAAAGCTTACAGCGCAAGATTTGTGCATTTACTGTTCTGTATATATTTTTTTCGGCACTCGGCTCTCTCTACTGCAAATTTGCACTTTATGACCTCTCACATACAGACAATAAAATCCAAATGGTCTTGAAAAATATGAACAACACTTGTGTTTACTGTTATAATCATGGCTGCATGCTATTAGAATCCTATCCATTTCAATTAGAGACATTAATAATTGATCATTAATGCCTCTAATCACATCAAGAATTTCCTTGATCAACCTCTGACAGCTTACAAACCTATTAACTTGTTCACCCCAAGTGGGGGCACACTTTCAGGTAATGCAATGCACACTGCACAGTATTAAATATGGTATATTGAGCGACATTTATTCAGAACAACGACAAAGGACAGGATTTCTGATGGCCTTATTTGTCTTTAAATTTGGGCTTTCATATTTTGTGCAACTTGGTATTGTGCTACTAAACCTTAGTTTAGAAATAAAACTAGAACTGAGAAACAATCTGCATCTTATTTAATTTGTAAATATTAAATTAACAATTTCATATCCAAACAAATTTACCAAGACCAACAGCAAATAACGGCAGATGATTTCATGAAGAGGATGTTTTGCCAATATATTTTTTTATCTTAATCTGTAAAAAAAAACTAAATTATATTACTAAATTATGTATGTTACATTTGCAATTAAATAATTGTGCAGGTCCATACTGTGATTTTGATTTATGATTGTGTGGTAAAATTAATCATCTATAATCATTTATCAACTGGTAAGGTAACATGTTACAAAATTTGTTAACACCTTAGCTTAAATACAAAATTTTACTGGAAAGTAAGATCTTGTATTTAAGCTTAGTCGTTTTTCCACATTGTCAATGGTTTAACAACGCTGTGTAAACTTAAACAATAATCAAATTTATGGATATTAATCATAATAAAATTCTAGCACACCTCAACCAGCTAGATGTGACCGACACTATACTAGCATCTTAAATTAACTTTTCTTGTGACATTTTTCCTTTTTTCCTGAACCAAGAATTTGAAATTCATCTAAGGGAAAGATCACTTTCCAGGGGAAAAAAAAAGCTTCAAGTCTTATGTGGCTGAAACACAAACACCAGACGACATTACACGTTTTATAATACAAGAGTAAAAATATGAATTGTTAAATAATGCTGAGCCACTTACAGTGCTGTCTCCCTTCTTGGGTGCAGAAGGCTTCCTGGGGAAGAGGATAAGTTTGGAGCGGTACACCTTCAGCCTCTGAACATTGGTGTGCAGGGACTCTGTGGATCTGTTGCGGCGACGTGGGTCAACGGCGATGCCGATGGTACGGGCCACTTTCTTGTTGATTCCGGCAGCCTGAGATACAAACCAAACCATGAATACGATCACGAAGTAAATACCCTCATGAATCTGTTTAAATTGTAATCGCCTGTGTCGAGCAGAGCAGTCATCAGCACAAAGGGTTCAAAGGAGTATCATCAAATATGTACAGAGATTCCGGAGAATTTGTCATCATCTGACTGCTGCTCGGACACACGAAGGGGTGTTACAGAGGGATGGGACGAATACTTACATTGATATAATATACTCTCTAGTGTACGGGACTGCTAAAAAACTAAGCAAAAATACTGTGTGGTGCTTGATTCATGGAAACAATGACTATTCTGTAACAGTATTAGGGTAACGTCCATGTAATCCAGGGATGAGAATCAACCGTCAATTAATACGATGGCAATACAGAGTCAAAAAAAAAAAAGTGCAGAGTCAACTGCGATTCTGTACCACAAATAAAAAAAAAATAATTTACTGGAAAATTTATGTGGAAATACCATCTGTAGGATTTTAAAGAAGGTGTGTGGTTTTTTTTTTGTTGCCATCTCAAATTCCTCCTATTATTTAAACTCCACATGGCAATGGATGCGTGTTGATCAAGTGCGAGCATAAACAGCTTTTAACATGGGCACGCGTGGCTTCAAATGCAGGTGATTGAGGTTAGCTGGCACTTAGTGTTTTGAGACGTAATCTTGTAATCTCGTGATGTAATGTGCGTGACCTTTGATAACGCAACACCGTAAAAATGTATTTCTGCATTTAGAAATTAGAATTCTGCCAAAAAAAAAAATAATAATATCACCACAATCGCACCTTCAGCTCTTCCAGAGAGAAGCCCCGGCCGGCGCGGACCTTGGTGTGATAGCGGATCGTCGGACACCTGACGACGGGCCTCAAAGGTCCGGCAATTGGGCGAGGGGCAACACGGCGAGCCTTCGCCTGACGAGCCTTACGCCTGTAACAGAGCAAGAGGAAAGCTGTTTAAGTACAAAATCAGACTGGTGCTGTGAAGCTGTAATGCTCAATCCTTAAAGATTAGCCTAAAACACACTTAATTGTTACGATGATTAAACTAAATATGTTAAAGAGCAGAACAGTCATCAGCAAAAGGGGTTCAAGGAGTATCATCAAAAGATGTACAGAGATTCCGGAGAATTTGTCATCACATGACTGCTGCTTTCGCTCACCCACAAATTTGACAAACCCGCTCATGTCCTCTCAAACCACAGCAACCTTGACCGATTATATATTTTAGGCTGATGTATATAAAATTAAATTTAACTTTTTACACTGCTTATATTTTTTGTTTAATGCTATTCATGAATCATCTTTAATGTTAACTTGAAAGTTCTAGCTCTTACTTATTATAGAAGCCATTACATTTTCCCAGACATTATTGCCCCAATTCTTCTAGAGAAATGCAGGCAGTTTGGGAAACCCAATCAGCTTAATCTGCATGTTTATGGACGTTTGGAGGAAACCCAGAAAGAATGTACAAACACTACGCACACAAACCTGGGGTGGGTTTGAACCCTGTCCCTGGAGGTGCGAGACAACAGGGCATTATCAACAAATACAAGAAATTTTACTTTATCTAGGTGCCATGAATCTCACTAAAGAGCCTAAAGGAGAAATCTGGCATTGCTGTGGTGTAAGAGGACATTCCAAGCTAAAACGAATCCTCAGAGTTTGTACCTGCGGAGTTTTCTGGCTGGCTGGTTGAACCAGGTACGAACTCTCTTCTGCCAGTCTTTGTGGAAGTGAGGGTTCAAGATCATACCATTCCGGCTGGGGGCCATGACTGTTTATTCCCTGTGAACACACAAATACACACAAATGTTAGACATGCAGACACCTGGTGTTCAGTATTCTTTACAATAACACACACGTTAGACATGCAGATACACTCAGTATTCTCTAAAATAACTTAGAGAAAAAGAAAACCTCCATGTTTCACCAGAGCTAGCATTATTAGCCAACATGGTCAACTCATAGCTAACCCGTAACCTAACAGATACTAGAGTGTTAATACGTAAGTGCGTATGTGTGTGTGTACATTTTATATCTTATAACCACTTAAAGAAACTGTTTAAACACACAACCCGGTGATAAAGCAAAACACCGCGTGCTGCAGGAGGCGCATCCTTCACTCACTGAGCTGTTTTTACAACCTCTAACTCTATCTCTAATTTCTTCTCCTCCACACACTCTACACACGCCATACTCATTTCCTTATGCGCACAACAAACTTTAGGAAACATGTGTAAACCTCTATGTGGTGTAAAACGCACACTTAGAAAGGATTACATCGGATAAAATTGCTAACTTGGTAAGATAATTTCACGTACCGTCCGGGCGGAATATGGCCGAAAAGAAAAAGGAAGTGCAATTGCCGGGCCTTATGGGATATGAAGACGGCAGCCAATAGGAACGCTCCGCTAGAGACCGACAAACCGGAAGTGTGCAACGTATGAGTCAGGGCAAGTTAAAAGCCTTAACAGTAATAATTAATTGTTAAACGGCAATGTTAAACATTTATTTATTTATTTATTTATTTGTTTGTTTGTTTGCTTGCTGCTTGCTTAGTTGCTTAAAAATAGCTCGACAACAAGTCTGCATAATCACATTTAATATAATGATAAACGATGTAATATATAATAACAAATTTTATTATTATTATTATTATTATTATTATCATCATTATTATTACAACTACTACTATTATTATTTTTAGTCATGATGTTGTTTTACAATACAATAAAGTTCACTAGTTCCATATAAAATATAATTTGTAGAACAAAGTGTTAAAAAAAACACTAATCATTAATAATTATTTTTGAAATTATATATAGGCCTATGTTCTTAGTAGTAGGTGTAGTAGTGGAAGTGGTAGGTGAAGAAGAAAAATAAAAATTTCCTTTGGGATTAATAAAGTACTCCCATCTATCTAGCTATCTATCTATCAAAAGCAAATTAGTCGACATTTCTTACAGCACATTAATGTACAGTACATACAGATAAAATTAATAGAAACATAATGTTGCACAATTATTAGTGAGAAAAACCGGTAGAGTAAACTCTGACATTAATTTACAGTTAAACCTCGGTTTGCGAGTGTTCCGCAAGATTTTTAATAAATTTTGACTTGGAAAACGAACATTCTTGGTTTACGAGTACCGAGTATCGTGTATCACGTATGCGCTTCTTGTTTTGAAGGCACACATACACAGCGCCTGAGCACACACATGGAAACACTTATCTGTGGAGATTTATTGTTACTTTTTTTAAAAGGTAAATGCGGGTTAATTTGTTTTATTTTTACTTTATATTTTCTGTTAATTATTTTTATGTATTTATTTTTTGGGGCAGTGGAACAAATAATTTAAGTTTCTATTATTTCTTATAGGAAAATTCGATTTGGTTTACGAGTGTTTTGGAATACAAGCCCACTACTGGAACGATTTATGCCCGTATTCCAAGGTTCCACATTATGCTGTAGACTTCTAAATAAACAGAGTAGAGAAAAAATCCTTAATAATAGAACACAGAGAAAACGAGTCCCCATGGCAACAGGAGACAAATATATACAGGTGAAACTTGAAAAATTTGAATATCATGAAAAAGTTCATTTATTTCAGTAATGCGACCTAAAAGGTGAAACTAATATATAAGATAGGCTCATTACATGCAAAGCAAGATAGTTCAAGCTGTGATTTGTCATAATTAAGATGATCATGGCTTACAGCTCATGAAAACCTCAAATCTTATGGAGAGGCACACACTGCAAGATGTGTGAAGTCCAGTGTGAAGTTTCCACAGTCTGTGTAGATTTGGGGAGCCATGTCATCTGCTGGTGTTGGTCCACTGTGCCTCATTAAGTTCAGGGTCAACGCAGCCGTCTACCAGGAGATTTTGGAGCACTTTATGCTTTCTTCCGCAGACGAGCTTTATAGGGATACTGACTTCACATTCCAGCAGGACTTGGCACCTGCCCACACTGCCAAAAGCACCAAAACCTGGTTCTATGACTGTGGGATTACTGTGCTTGATTGGCCTGTAAACTCGCCTGACGTGAACCCCATAGAGAATCTAGAGGGCATTGCCAAGAGAAAGATGAGAGACATGAGACCAAACAAGAAGAGCTGAAGGCCGCTATTGAAGCATCCTGGTCTTCCATAACATCTCAGCAGTGCCACAGGCTGATAGCTTCCATGCCACGCCGCATTAAGACAGTAATTGCTGCAAAAGGGGCCCAAATCAAGTACTGAGTACAGATGCATACTTATACTTTTCAGAGGTCCGATATGTTCTATGTACAATCCTTGTTTTATTGATTGCATGTAATATTCTAATTTTCAGAGATTGTGGATTTGGGATTTTCATGAGCTGTAAGCCATAATCATCTTAATTATAACAAATCACAGCTTGAACTATCTTGCTTTGCATGTAATGAGTCTATTTTATATATTAGTTTCACCTTTTAAGTTGCATTACTGAAATAAATGAATACTCAGCCTTATATGTGTGAATATTGTGATGTGTCCTAAAAACTGTTGTAAAAAACAAAATTCAAATGAGATGGAGCATTCTCCGCAAAGGTATAATTTAACTGTCTAATCTTCATTTTCTATCAGTTACTGATTGTGTGATCTGTCTGCCGGAGCTCTCTGTCATAACAGAACTCCATGCAGTTGAAAGTACTCTTATTACTCCACAAGTACTCATCTTTCATAATAAGGTGCAGTAGAACACTTTTTTTTTTTTTTTTTTTTTACAGGAATATTATGAAGACCTCCTGGGAGGAACAAAGGGAGAGAGTGAGAGAGAGGGACGATACAGAGAAGCCTTATGAGTTATACACATTATAAAAAAACATCGAACAGTTAATGATAATTTTGTAATAGAACTTGCAATGAGGAAAAAGCTCCATCCACCTTCACAGCACAGTGTACCTCAGTAGGATATTGTTCAGCAAAGCATTAACAGAGCTGTTGGATCAATTAACGGTTGTTGAGATATCACAGGTTAATACTTGTACTTATGGCAACATAAAATACTAATTATTGTACTGAGCATTTAAAGAATAAGAAAGACTTAATTTAAAAGCCTAATTGTATTTATGTAACACTGAAGAGGTGAAAATCAATCAGAAACGATGGTAACAGTGTCTCTGCCAGCAGGATGGTCAGGATTACTATCAGTGTAAGTCACTTGTTGTGTAGAAGATTATTCTCCTCTTTTTGTGGCAATGTTGTTGAGAATCTTGTTATCCTACGTCGTCCATGTCACATGCCAAATAAATATATTATTACTTACGTACCGACAATTCTGTGAAATTTTTTTCTTTGATGCGTCTTGTAGCTTTGTGACTTGACAGTCTGATAAACGGTTACCTTGGAAACCTGCCCAGCGTCATTGATGCTATGTAGAAGTAAATGGTGGGACACGCACAGTGTTAGTTCCGAGATGTCCACAATGCGACATATGAGTGATATGACGGATGGGAATATTGTTCAGGTAAATAATCAAATGTGCAAAAAAATGGTAACGTTTAAACAACAAATATTGGGAATCATGAAACATTTAGGCAAGGTGTGATATCCCCTTTCCAACTGAGATTTCTCCAGAGTATTTGTGCTTCAATAAGGTTAGCAATGTCGCCTTGCACCTTCAGGGTCCGGGTTCGAGTACCACCTCAGGGTCTGTGTGCATGGAGTTTGCATGTTCTCCCTGTGGTGGGTGGGTTTCCTCAGGGTACTCTGGCTTCCTCCCACAGTCGGAACTGGCATTCATAGTGAGTGAATGTTGACTGAAAATCCTACCATGGTCATTAAATGGGAATAAATATAATGGTAATTACTAATGGCCTCCAAGGTCCCTAGTTGGATTATAGAGGTTTCCGGAATGGATGAATGAATGAATGGATTTGTGCTTCTATATTGACTGTATTTAAAAAAAAAAACCAACACACGGGCTATGAGGCCTTCTAGCAGAATATGTCGCCATAGTAACTGACTCTCTCTGAGTTTAACGAAACTGGCTTTTAGAATTTGATACTGTAGAATTTTACTTGAATTCAGGCTCAACTAACTTCCACTTTCTGAAATACATCCCAGAAGGTCAACGATGAGAAATAGTTATGTTGCATTGTCAGTCATTAGGGGGCGCAAAAGCACGCAAAGTTGTCCGAAAGTATATAAAACATTTTCAGCAAAAGAACATATTTAGATACTTTATCTATTTTTACCTTTAGGTTTTTTATTCTGTGAACACACGCCTGTCAGATGGATATATACTATGTAAATACAGATGAAGCCTGAATTATATCGAACAATTGAAGTTTATTGGGGGCTTTTTTATTATGGGGGGGCGGCAACTCAGAGGACAGTTATTAGAAGAGGCTTCATGATCTTGCATAATGTTGCCTGTCCGCACACTTCTGCCCACACTGTCGACACTTTGTTTTGAAGTGTTTAAGCCCTATAGTCCTGATCTTGCCCCACTGGACTTTTACCTGTTTGCTCCCCTAAAAGCAGCCTTACGAGAACGAATGATTACTTAATCAATCACTTATGATTAAGAAGTAAAGACAGCAGTCCAATTGTGACTCGCAGCACAGCATAAAACATTTATTATTAGCGAATATGTAATCTTGTTGACAGATGTATGTGTATTGAAAAGCAAGGCGATTATGTTGAGAAGTGATGTATTCGTCTTTTCTAAAAGTCAGCCAGAGTGCGGATCATTTTTGACTCACCCTCATATTTTAAATGATAAAAGTTATAAAATGTTTTAAGAATCTGCCAAGCTGCAGCACATGAGGCCTGGTCCGCACAAATGTGTAGCTTTTAAAAGTTTCTCATCTCATCTGTTTGCACCAAAGACAGAATCAAATGCAGCGGAATATTTAGTTATATTTTTATTATTAAATTATATTTTAATTAATAATAAAAATAAAATTTTTATAATTGATGTAAATTCAAAATATAAAACTCTTTCCTGAAATGACGGTGAGGCTGCATACTGTATGTTCTTAGACTTTAGTCATTTGCCTTAGCAAAAACAAAAATTATGCAAACACTTTACCAAAAGAATCCTAAATGTCCCATTAACCTAAAAAATTAGCATGTTATGAGTCTTGGTTCATCCTGATAAACAGGTAAAGATGTTTCTACAGAGGATCCATTTGAAGTTCACATTATTAATGCTTGGTCACGAAGCTAACACATCGTATGGAGTAATTATAAGAAATTAAGGAGAATGCATGAATAAAACTCACAACAATATCTACATTAAGCTGAAAAACACAAATTTGCAAGATACATAAGAAAATGATTTAGCAGCTGATCAGTGGCTGGCCGTGCAACCTAATGACTTCAGGAATGCCTTGTAAAGTGTTATGTTGTTAATTTGCAAATGTTAAAAAAGGTACATTGAAGCATTTTATCTGTATTTGACCCTCCACTCAAATGTCTCTAATTTTACAGAGACTATGATCAGTATTTCATTAATCATTAATAATCCCTACACTGTAACTATCTTAATCTTAGGTCAAAGATCAAGGTGTTTAAGTTGTCTGTTTCCTGTCCTAGTTTAGTGTCAGATAAGTGGGTGGTGTCTCCTGCTGCAGAACCGGACAAACTATTATACTTTGATCTTTGCAAGCGGCTATTAACCACGTACAAAGTATTCATTAAACATGCAGGAAATAAACAGACACGTTGCGTGAACGATGAATTTAATATGCTGAACTTATCTAAATTATTTCACAATGTCAGACGTGTTCTAATTGTTATTTCACAACATCAGACGTCAGAGTTACAGACTCCTGTAACTAACTGATATAATGAACTCATAGAAGATTCCTGCAATTTATTTTAGTATTTGATTTGAAAAACCTCACAATAAGTGGGTTTTACTTCCAGATATGACGTTATTCATGTTCAGCATGTTGTGACGAGCACATTATATAACATGAATTGAATTGAACGCCCTTTGTATAAATCACTAAGTCTATACACATGAAGATTCAAGGTATCCTCACCTCAGTAGGTTTATTAAAGTAAATCATAACAAAGACAGATTTTAAACCGTTATCATCTTCATTTTATTTCAGCTAAAACTCCAACATTCAATATTTATTCAAAATAGCTAAAACTCAAAGCTCTTTCAAACATACAAAAACGCATTTCTACAATCATAAGAATTAGCAGTGAGCTTTTAGCTCTAAAATCTAACTGGTCATTCAACTGAACTACTCGAGTGACTTGATGTATTTTTCATAAGCAGCTTCATCCATCAGAGTTTCCAGTTCTCCAGGGTTTTCTATCGTCATCTTAATCAACCATCCTTAAAGAAAGAAGAAAGAATTAGAGAAGTGTTTTCCCATTGCTGTGTACTAATAAACATACTACAACAAACTCACCACGCTCATAGCAGGACGAGTTGATGAGGCTGGGGTTCTCTGTAAGTTCTGTGTTGATTTCGGTGACCTCTCCACTCAGGGGTGAGAACAGCTCGCTAGCGGCCTTCACACTCTCTAACACACCAAATTCCTCTAAAAGACAATGATTTGGAATAAACCAGTGAAGCAAAATCTTCAGTTTATCTATGCACTGGTTTAACCATCAGCATTAAAGAGTACAGAGTACAAAATATCTACCGCATTCATGCATTTATCCATGTATTTTGTGCATTTTATATGTATGATATAAAAGTCTGAATTAAAGTTTAGATTTCAAATAGAGATTTTCAGAAAGCATCAGAGCTCACCTGTTGGTTGAAGCTTTGTTCCAACTTCAGGTAGTCCACAGTACACTACATCACCTAAAGATTCCTGTGATTAATAAAGCAATGTAAGTAAAACAATTGGCCTGGAGAAGGCAGCTCACTCTTTTTTATCATGGTTCTGCTTGTTCTTGCAGAATATTCAGGACTTTTTTTATGCATATGATAACTAACATTGTGCATTACATCATTATTACATTTATATTTTTTTAGGTGGTCCACTGATAAGGTTTGAAGTTTGTAACTTTGGATTTCTAATGGAATTGTTTCAGAAGGAGTATAGTGTCATCTCAACATAAACATTTAGAAAATACATGTAAATAAAGTAAAATTTGAAATAAATAGACATTAAACCTTGCTTAATCGTAATTTATGATTCCACTTGGCACCGGCTGCTTTAAAAACCAAACTGAATGTGGCTCTCTTTTCTTCTTGCTACCGTCCTTGATAACATTCTCGGGATCCATGTCTTTACTAGATCTTGCACAAAATATAAAAAAATCCACAAAAAATATGTAAACTCACTTAGCTTGGCTTTCCACTGATATGAACAAGTTCTGAACAGCTTCTGGACGTACGCACAACTCAGCCAGCGTCGGTTCAGCTCGGTTCATTTGCTCATATGCCAAAAATGCCTCATATGCCAAGGCAAATTTCTTACAAAATTTCAGTTCTTTGGGTAAAAATTATGTGAGGCGGGGCGTTTGGATGCCAAGGTACCAGTGCACTTAGTGTGCTGTTTTCTCAAACAAGAGTTTGTTTGCAAATGTGATTTTTATCTCAGTGGGACCATCCTGGACATGCTGTTATAAATACTTACGAGTGGCATTTAGGTAAAAAAATCTTGACTGTGCAGAATAACTTCCTTTATTTCTCTATATAATCTCCCTATACACTAATGCACTTATCCCAGTGTCTCACTAGTGCTTGGACGGCATCAAGGAAGAAAGTTTCTTCAGTACGTCAGAGCAATGATCGTCTGCCTGCGTCATGTCTAAGCCGCTGGTCTCCTTCTTGCGCTCTCTCTCTCTCTCTCTCTCCTGAAGTCACTCAGATACCCGTTAAGGACTAACTTCTTTGTCCTGAAGATGCTTGAAAAGTTAACTTTGCAACGACCAAGTGTTACAAATTAATGGAACTAGAGACTCCTTCCATAAATGTTAAATAAGCATTTCCTTACAGAGAACTTTCCCATTTCGAAAGTTAGATGGATTTCTCTTTATAACTAAACATAATTTGATTGATTGATTGGATTTACAGTATATTATCTGGGGTGCCCCCCCCACAAGACCCTACTATAAAAACAATAACATTTTAAATTATTTGCATTAATTTATGCATCAACCTGGGATTAGCAGTTAGAGATGCATTTATTAAAACAAATGGAATCAGCACCTTCTATACATTTAAATATTATAGAGGATATAAGCTCTTACAGTTTTTTTTCTTTAAAAGGTGCCGATTATGCAAAATTCTTTTAGTCATGTTTATACATTCAGCTGGAGCTCCAGTAATTATGTACAAACAAAAACAAAAACCCTAAGAAAAAAGAAACATTTAAACATTCTTGTCCTTTTTGTCGAATTTTTTTATTTGTCAGGGCTTAACCTAGCCCTTCCCCCTATTGTGAGCTCATATAAGAAGATCCCCTTCCCTGGCTTGTTGCTCAGCTCTGCTGTTTTCTGGAAAGGCGTGGCCCAGCTATAGCTCATTTACATATAAACTGAAACAGCGCATTTAAAGGAGGAGTAAAATAAAGCGGGTCTGGTTTATAAAAAAAAAAGAAAAAAAGAATTATCCGAGGGGTATTTTAGCTGGGGCATTAAAGGACTCTGAGACCCTTGTTTAGACCTTTTCATGTTCATTAGACAGTTAAGACTTCTGTGGATAGCGAGACCCTCTGTTGTAAACCTTTAATTACATGGTTTATATTAAACACAACATTTGAAGTACAGGAACGTGAGGTCCCGAGCCATCCCTCAATTTGTTCATATTTTCCTTCCAAAAAGCCAGACTTTATTTAGACAGTGTACTGCATTAGGGACTGATACTTAAATGCTGTGTTCTATTTGGAACAAAAATTAACTTAGGACAGAGCTCAGATGTTTAAATTGTCCCTGCTGTGACGGTCACCTCACGAGGACGGCCTGCAGTGTGTACGATGACACGGGCAAAGGGCAAAGGGCAACGATTTAGAAGATTAAATAGTAAAACAAAACTGGTTAAATGTTTAAGAGAATCCTGACCACACAAAGAAATATTAAACATCGAAAAACCACCTAATGGAACCTAATTATTTACAGGAAGTAATAATACTCTACCTGAGCATAAGCGCTGATCCCAACTGTCCCGATGTCTCCATCTGCTCGCACCCACTCATGTTTGTCAGTAAACTTTAGAGCTGCAAACAAAGCAGGTGTTGTCTTTAAAACGAACATGCACTTTTATCTTATCATTAAAGACAACTCAGTCCAAACATATGGATTACAAAAAAGAAGTAAAAAAAAAAGTGAGATACTTTTTTGTCACATGTCTCAAAATGAAAATGTTAAAGGAAAAAGTAAGAATGTTTGCACAGTTACACAGGTCTGCACTGCTTAATGTTATGCAAATTGGATGTTGGCAAACACTGTGTTATATTCCTAACAAAGCCATACGGCTGGACAAAAAAAAGTCACACCACCTGATATTTCACTGGACTGCCTTTTGCTTTGACTATGGCACACATTACCATGGCATTGTTTCTACAGAATTACAGCAATCTCTCTCCAAAATTTTATAATGATGATGATGATAGGAGAGTTGGACCGCTGCGTAAAGGCCTCTCCACATATCGAAAAGATTCTCAATGGCGTTAAGGGGTTAAGACTCTGGACATGGCGACTCCATGTGTGAAAATTATGTCTCATGAGCCGTAAACCACTCATTCCTAATTTGAGCCTGATGAATCCTGGCATTATCATCGTGGAATATGCCCAAGCCATCAGGGAAGAAAAAAATTCCATTAATGGAAGAAGTGGTAATTCAGTACATTCAGGTCCTCAGCTGACTTAATATTTTGACTCTTCTAAACCAGAGTAACATCTTTTGCCCTGACCACAGGAGATATGACTTCTGACAAGGTTGTGAGAAAGAAAGAAAGAAATGGTTGTAAGAAATGAGAAGCTACTCACTGCATCAGGGTTAAATAACTTCTTGTAGCTGAACCACATAAAACACTGCATTAATCATCCAATGGAAGTAAATTTTTATTTATATATAGTTAAATTCAGGTGGTTAATTTTTTTTTTTCGCCAGGCATTGTATATTGGATACTGTAGTGCTATAATGAGGTAATAAAATAATAGCTATAATTAAAAAAATAATAAAATGGTTATATGTTAGTGAAAAAAGAGCAAAGAGAAGCAATATTAGTATTCTCCAAAAATGTGTCATATTTTAACGCAGAATTTCTAAGATGGTCATCATTTATATTCAGATTATGACATGGAAGCAGAAATATTTCCAGATATTCGGTGCTGCCCCAGAGCTCAGAGAACAGTTTAATGTGTTCTGTACTGAAGCCAAAAGGTCTTGTGAAACACAAGCATACAAAAAAAAGCTGTGCTAGAGCTTCATGAATGTGGAGAGACGGAGAAAAATATCCTGAAAGACCGAAACAACTTTGTGAACAGCAATCAAGTTTAGAATTTCCTTCAGGGTAATAAAATGCTCCAGCAGTTTTCAACACATCAGAAAAGGTCTGTTTGCTGTGAGAAGCAGATGGCGTGCACATTTATAATCAAGCAAGCATTAAAACCAGGCAGACCAGTTCAAGAAGGTTGAGATTTCAACCTACACTTTAAAACCAAAGGGTTCCTGGAAGATCTTTAAGAGGCTCTGTTAGTTATTTTAAAACAACTCAATGAGTCTTCTAGAACCTTGTTCTGAACTTGGTTCCTAAAAGAACTCTAATTTCATAATGATCTTTAAATTGTTTATATATAGTATTATACATAGCTTATACCGACAACTGCTTCAGTGTCTATTCTAACCTAGATGTTGTAGAATTTCACCAAAAAGCTGCCGCTGTAATCATCAAGACTGACCTTCTTCTCATCCCAGGACCCTGTTTCATGATCAGCTTATCATTACAATCCACTCAGTACTGTTTGTCTTTACTGTCCTGCACTCACACCCAGTATTTGTTTAGAGTGTCACTATCCAGTGTCAAGTTTTTTTTTTTTTTTTTGCTTGTCTCATTTTAAGCTTTTCTTCACCCCGGTCAAAGGTCTAAATCTACATTCAGGCAGTGTCTATTGTTACACTTGCTATGCACATGCAGAAAAAAAGGCACCTTTTTAAGTCTCTGCTGTAATACTGTCAAGGATGCTTTGTTGCTTTTGTACCTTCTGTGTATTTAAAAAGACACACTAGAATAAGTAAACACCCTTTTTTAAGGGAAAATGTATGCACAAAAATTTGTTGCCATTATTATGATAATTGCCATTATTATGATAATTGTAATTATAATCCTTTCAGATTCTGTGCCAGATTGGAACTGACCGGCCTTCAAGCATGCCTAGAAGTGAAAATTCCAAAGACATTCCTGATTTCCAAAGAGGCTGATCTGTCAATCAACCTGAGGACAATCCCAGAGACAAATAGCTAGGAATCTACAATCCGTGTTCTAACTATTAACAACATCAAAGTTGATGGTTGATCTGGGCCTCCTGAAAGAACAACCCAGATGAACATTCTGCGTAGAGGAAAGTTGTTGTTATTATAGTAACATATTAAATCTAAACCATACTTGCAAACTTGCATTTGATTAAAAAAATTAAAACTGTGTCTGTCTATTTGTGCATGTGTTAAGATAAAGAGTAAGGTCCAGTGTTGCTTAAATTATTTGTAAACGTTTTATGGTACAATCAAGTGAACATAACAATGGACCAAGCAAATGTACTGGTTTGGTCAATTTTTATATCTGAGTGCATAAAGTAAAACTGAATTAAACTTCTATATATATGCATACAAATACACACACACATCAAAGTTGTTAATAGCAGATCATCTGCAGTTTATTTGTGCAAAGAAATAACTACTTCTTTACCTTATCCAGCAGATCTCACAGCACTAACAGGACATTTACAAAACCAGAGGGATCCGGAGATCAAAGGCTTTCCTAAATACCAGTAAATGAATAATGCAATCCGCCCTTCAAGTAACAGGACAAACTGGAAACTGTTGCATGTCGCTGCCTTTTCAGTCTGGCATGAGTTCCACATCCCTCCACTGGTGATATAAAATGAGGTGTAATTACCTTGGGAAAGCCAGGAGGTCGTGCAGAAAGTCCTTGAAATGGATTTGTTCGTCCTCCTTAGTATCTGGTTCCCGACAGCTCGAGACAGAGAGGGCAAAAGCACCGCGAAACTGCAGGAGAAGCGCGTGAGCGTCGCGCACATCGCCATCTTTCCCCTGAAACTCAATGAAAACTGCAGCGCGGGTGCGCTACACTGTGCGCGCTCCCGGCGACGCGCGCTCCCGGCGGGCACAAAGGACACGGACTCCACTCCCGACGTATGCAGTCCACAAAGGGACAGGAATCCTCAAACACACACACTGCATGGATGAATGAATGCCGCTTCACAGTGCATAATAAAATTCTCTCTCTCTCTCTCTCTATATATATATATATAATTAGAATATCACCAAGAAGTTGATTTATTTCAGTAATTCAATTTAAAAAGTTAAAACTCATTATATAGATTCATTACACAGACTGATATATTTCAAGGATTTTTTTATTTAGATTTTAATAATTATGGGTTACAGTTAATAAAAACTTAAAATTCAGTATCTCAGAAAATTTAAAAATAGTGTAAAAGTTCAATACTGGAGACTCAAAACACCTGCAAAGGTTTCCTGAGCCTTTAAATGGTCTCTCAGGCTAGTTCAGAGTCCTGTATGCAAGCACATTAATAGAAAATGAATGGAAGGGAAAAAAGGTGCACAAGCAACAGGGACAGCCGAAGCTTTGAGAGGGCTGTGAAACAAAACGCTTTCAAGAATTTGGGGAAGATTTACAAACAGTGGACTGCAGCTGGAGTCGGTGCTTCAAGAGTCACCACGCACAGTTGTATCCAGAACATCCAGGCTACAACTGTTGCATTCCTTGCGTCAAGCCACTCTTGAACCAGAGACAACGTCAGACGAGTCATTGTAAGTTAGTTTCTGCCAAACTACATACAACCAGACTCGCATACAGCATCTATACTAATGCGTTTGAAATACTGTATGCTCGGTATTAATTAAGACAGAAAATATATTTTACCATTAACATTTCATTAATGTCAGGTTTTTAAAAAAGTTTTCAGAATGTTAAGGGAGCAACATCAATTTTAGGCTTGGCATATGTTTTTGGTCAAGTCACAAAAAGCTTGCGTATCTGTATCAGAGTGCACAATTGCACAAACACCATGAAATCCACACTCTTAAATTATTACTAGAAACTCTACATACAAGGTTAAATTAATAAAGATTTTATGTTATGTATAATGTTATATACCATTTTCTTTTTCTAAATGACTGAAATTAAATCCTTTATAGAATCATTCACTTAGCGCAGATTTTATTTGATAAAGCAATACATGCAATATTTGTAACATTTCTCAAAATTGCATTTTTTCCCGTTGCCATAGTCCTTAAAAACGGAGTGCTTAAAAGCAAAAAGTTATGTCCCTCCACCCCAAGTGTACTTTCATTAATGCTACTAAACTCCCCAACTGACTTTCAGCCATTAAATTTCCCATCAGGGGCCTGTGTGCATTTAATAGGAATAACAGGACACCACAGATTACCTTTTCAATCCAATATAAAGCCATACAGAGTAGAATCCTGACAGGAAAAGTATTGGTAGTAATTATTAACAAGAAATCCACATCTTGTATAGTGAGGCTTTTCATACCTTGATTTCAAGAATTATATGAATGTCCATGACATGTGCTAACATGCAGAAGATCGTGTTGGAGGGAAACTTATCCTGCACACCATTATTACACCGTACACCTTTGTCAGTCACAATGTTAGGATTAAAAAAAGTGCACATGGCACTGATCAATAAATAAAACCCCAGGCTATAATAATGTTACCCATTTTTATAAAGACAGACTTTAGCATTAGTTTTCAGGCCAGATGCTTAAATAACTTCAGACGGTTTAATCGCGCACATGAAGGTTTATTCCCATGATCATATGGTGATCAATAAAAATACAGAGACATGTGGTATTAAAACCAATATTACAGAAAAATATGGCTGGATTTGATTCTTCATTTTCTTGATTGCTCCAGGGTAAGAACTTGACGTTAACCCACAACAGTAAAAAGAAGAAGGGGAAAAAAAAAAAAAAAAAGGAAACAGTGTTGACTGCTTCTGCCTAACTGAGTAAAAAACATTAATATGGTTCCCTTCTCCAGCAATGTAAAATCCTTTGTGACAATCATCCATCTTTATCAGTAAACTGCACAGTCAGGCAGAAACATGAACCCTGGTGCTGACGAATAATCTTGCGTGTCACTGATTTCTGATCAGAAGACATCACAAGCCACAGTGTTAAACTGAAGTGCCCTCTGCTGGAGGAGTGGGTTTATTGTCTTCAGGCTTCATGGCAGGGAAGAGAAGGACTTCCTACAACACACACACACAAAAAAACAAACAAACAAACAAAAAAAAAATGCACCAGCATGTTTATTTAAAACAGAAATGAAAAAACAGGTCAATATTTTAACAATGTTGCACAGAAAAGTCAAATTAAGACTAATTATCATGTCTAAACGCTATGTCTTAAGAAATAAAACACTTTAGTACGTATTGCTCTACTAAAAAAATAAATCAAAGATGGGGTAGTGTGATACGCGTCAAGGGGAATTATTACCACCCAAAGTTGACTAAGAAACCACAAAACAAACAGCTTTCCTAAAATAGTTGATGTCAGGAAAACCTAATTACAACACGCTGCATAAATGCTACATAAATGTATGGAAACGTCACCTAAATCAACTGAAACACCTTTAGAATATCTTTATGTAAAGCATCTGCCATGCAGGTCCCTCTGAAAGAACTGCTACTATAGTAATTATAACGAATCAGAATGCATTTCTGGCTGCTGGTTGATTTACCTTGATGTTATTGGAGTCAGTTAGGAACATTGTGAGGCGGTCGATGCCCATGCCCCATCCTGCAGTAGGTGGAAGACCATATTCTAATGCCGTGCAGAATGTCTCATCTATAAACATGGCCTCATCATCACCTTCAGCCTTAGCCTGTACAAAAACCGACGAGACAAAAGTCACATCCACCATATTCACGAATAACACACAAACACAGGCAGGGTATGCTTTCAATATTCAAACCTTAGCCTGCTGCTCGAAAAGCTCGCGCTGCTTGATAGGGTCGTTCAACTCTGTGTAGGCGTTACAGATCTCTTTCTTCAAGACGAAAAGCTCAAAGCGTTCGGTCAGTCCTTTCTGGGATCTGTGCCTGTAAGAACAGGAGGAGACATGTATGTAAGTAATCGAATATAATACAAACTATGACTCCAGTGCATTTCTCAGTTTCCAAAACTCAAAAATCTTACGTGTATGTACGGGTCACAGGTACGATTCTGCCTTCACAATCTGATTCAATTTAATTCTCAGAATATTTTAACATGATATGAATGAATGAATTAAATTCATGCCTGTGCATCATGAATGAAAATGATGGATTGAATCATCATAACATCTAAAGCTCCGAAGTTATCTAAAATGCATGCTTTCTGTTTTTTTTCCTTCTTTTTTTTCAGGAAGCATAAAGATTGGATTTTGGAGCAAAGGAAAAAGGTCATGTGGTCTAAGAATCCAGATTGACCCTATTACAGAGTGATGTGCGCGTCACGCTAAGAAGAGAAGTGCATGAAGTGATGCATCCGTCATGCATAGGGTCCACTGTACAAGCCTCTGGAGATAGTGTTGTGATCTAGGGTTCCTTCAGTTGCTCAGATTTAGGCTCAACATTATGTGGCAACAAAATAAAGTCAGCTGACGACCTGAATGTACTGAATGACCAAGTTATCACATCTATGGAGTTTCTCTGCCTTGATGGCACAGACCCACAGCTTCTGGGAGCATGGGGAATCATTTTCACACATATCACATTTTTGCTTTATGGTGCATATTAACCTAATTGACAAAAAAAAACACAGACACACACACAAAGCCAATACCCATCGACGCTCTCTGCACCTAGTTTTTACTGTATATATATATTAAATTAAATTTTATTTCTATAGCGCTTTTAGCAATTGTCATTGTCGCAAGTTTGTATGGAATGTGAATGTGTATGAATCAAAATGGACAGATAGTCCCTGGTGAGCAAGCCGAGGAAAAAGTCCCTGAGATGGTAATAGAAAGAAACCTTGAGAGGAACCAGACTCAACAGGGAACCCATCCTCATTTGGGTGAAACAGAAAGCAGGAAATGATCTGCATTTATACAGTGTGTTAGGTGGCAGGCAGTTCAGCTATAATAGTTAATGTTAATTGATGTTAATATGGAGTCCAGGTAGTTATAGAAGACTCAGGTGGACTTGTAGGAAGTTCCAGTCCTGAACTATCGAACTGTCAAGTCCCCAGAGAAACAGTTGCCATATATATAACCTGAATTCAATGATGCGTGTTCACAGAGATTGTGTTTTGTACTGACCATTTCTTTTTCATTACTGATGTATTATTATAACATTTCTGATTACATTTAGTCATTTGGCAGACGCTTTTATCCAGAGCGACTTACAAAAGTGCTTAAGTTTCCATCATTGGATAAATCCTTACACTGGGTTACTAAGTACCAGTCAAACACTGTTGGTGAGGTGTTTTTTTGTGTGAGTGAAGGGTGAAAGAAAAGGGAGCGATTAACTGAAATACTGCAGAAACTGCAGATTACTGTGGTCATCCTGAAAATATTGCATTTTGACCCATCACCCCTACAACCCCCTCTGTGTTAACACCACTCTAGCTGAGATCCCCCGGTTATGACGCGGGAACTGTAGAAGTGCTCACCATTTTGCCAGTGGGCTCATGATCTGAGGATGGTCACAAATAAACGTAGGGTTGATGCATTTCACCTCCAGGAAATCTCCCACTAACTGCAATGCAAAAAGTAAGGAAAAGGGAAATCATTACACAGATAAAAAGTGAGTATTCAGATGGCATTTATCAGACAGACAGGAAAAGTACAACTGTCTATTTATTTGAAAGAAAACTTAATTGAGGTTGTTTAGTTAAATATGTTAATGTTGACTAATGACAGTAAAAGTGCAACTACAACTATAATCCTCATCATCATCTGACAAAGTCTTTCATGAAATTATCTTAATATTCTTCTGACATGCTATTAGCACAATTACATGACAGTTTTGTCATGACCTGTATGGTGCTGATACATCTTTCTGTGGTCAGTGGATAGAAGGAAATTGTCTTTTTTTACTTTCTAAAAAATTATATTTGCAATGTCAACAAAATGACATCAACTCAGCAGTGATGTATTGAAAAAAATAAACAACCTTATCCAAGAGGCGAGCGGTTGTTCTTGGAGCAGCACATTCCACTCCCTTCTGAGCACACAAGTCATCGAAGAATTTGCGAGTTTCTGCACGAAAGGTGAACCAAAATAATGCAGATAACAGCAGCATGACATCTTTTTGCTTGCTTTTACCTCAAAACTGCGGTTAAAACTAAACTACCTGTTATTTCATGTTAAATAGATCATTTAAAATAAACTGTGTCCAGACCTGAACCCTAAATACAGACTGTTATGTTACTGTAGAAATATCATGATTAAATGGTACCATCAGAATCATAAGTGTCAGGGGCTGGAAATTTCACTCCCATCTCCTTTTCCAGATCATGACACATGCTGATTCTCTTAAAAGGTGGAGTGAAGTCGATTTCATAGCTTTGTCCTTCTGGTCCATCAGGGTGATAGGTCACCTTATAACCTCCTGTGATGTGCTTCACCATTCCTTTACAATAGAAATCATGAGAGTGAAGCAGATTCACATTTTGTCGTATTTTCAATAATTAGAAGTTGTGTTCAAGTGGTTCCCAACCTGAGAGAAGCTTCTCGGTGATGTCCATCAGGTCATGGTAGTCAGCGTAGGCCATATAAAACTCGCACGTGGTGAACTCTGGGTTGTGGGTAAGGTCGATGCCTTCGTTTCGGAACTGACGACCGATTTCATAGACACGGTCGAAGCCTCCAACCACCAGCATCTGAATGCAGAAACGTTGAGGATGAGCATCGTGCTGGCAGCTCGTTCCATTCAGCCATTCAGTGCTTAGTTCATTTGTACTGTACCTTGTGGTAAAGCTCAGGCGCAATCCTCATGTACAGGTTCATATCCAGCTCGTTGTGATAGGTGATAAAAGGTCGAGCCACGGCGCCTCCAGGAATCAGGTTCATCATCGGGGTCTCGATCTATGACATAGGCACAAAAAAGAAAGATGAGAAAAGGCATTAATCGGTGCATCATAGCTAAAGCTGGGTAACAAAGCCAAGTGCCAATACAGCACCGGTACCTATATAAGCAGTATGTACTAGAACTCAATCGGAACACAGATTTTCACCCTCCTCAGCGCTCAACGACAAATCTACTAGTAACACGAGTGTCCATATTTTCACATTTCGACTTAAAAGCACAACTTGGGAACAGAGACCATCTGCCCACTCCGTGAGTGAAGTGGTTACACTTGCTCTGGTGGCAGCAGGTAGCGTTAGCTTGTACGCTTAAATTAAAATGGCTAAAACTAAACATTCTAAAGTGTGGCTGTATTTCACAACAAAGGATTCTTTCAACAGTTGTGTAAAAAAAAAAAGCTGGAAACATTAAACCTAAGGAAACATTGGAGGACATACGGGATGAAGTTAAAAGCAGAGGAATGTAGTTTTTGCATCTGAGAAAAGCCTTTAAAATAAGAATGTATGACACTGTAATGCACTTAATTCATCTCAGTCAACCTTAAGCTATTCCTTGTATTGTGAATAATGACAATGTTTATTTTTGATAAAATGCTGTATGCATTTAAAAAATAAAAGTTTTTTTTTTATAAAGAAAACAAATTAATCTATAGCTATAAGCTATAGCCCTATATCACGCGTTTCCTCCGAACCACGTGACGCCAGCTGACCACAGCAACAGATTGCAGATTAAAAAGATATAAAAGAATATATGTGCCTTGGACAAAGCATGTTTTTGCTACACTCATGATAGCTGGTATCTGTTATGTGATAAGACATATTTGGGTTAGGTAGTTTCCACCCAAAGTATTGGTCCAGGAACCATTAAGGCAGCAGTATCACTTTAAAAGTAATGATTTGGCACCGAAAAACACAAAAACAACCCTGTGTCCTGGAAAAACCCTGCCTGTACATATTTCTTCTCAGTTCCCCAGTATGCCTGATAAGCTAATTACTGTAACAGTCTTTTCTTGTTGATAGGTTTATTCATAAATGAATACTATACAATACCTAAAATGACTTTGACACCCTTGATGTAGATTGTTGTCTCACCTCAAGGAAACCAAGCTGGTCCAAGAAGTTGCGCAGGTATGTGATGATCTTGGCACGAGTCATAAACTTTTGCCTCACAGAGTCGTTCAGGATCAAGTCCAAATAGCGCTGACGATACCGAGTTTCCTAAGAGTCACAAAAACACAAAATTAGTACTTTCACCTTTTATAATTTAATTAAACATCACAGGTTATTAGAGCTGCGAATCACAGGTAGACTGTCCACTCGATTTCATTTTAACAGCATCAAATGTTTAAGTAACGTTAAGCCTCGTCCAAAATAGCAGGATCTCTGCTATTTTTCCCCCTGCCAATCCTCACTCGAGGCCAGCAGGTGGCGATAATGTGTTTGAGCAAGCGAGAACACTGACCTTGTCCTTCAGACCAAAATGCAGGTGAGGGAGCATGTGCAGACACGGTGACAGCAGGGTCATCTCTACGGGGATGATGCTCAGCTCGCCTTTCTTTGTCTTCCCAGGATTACCACGAACACCTATAATGTCACCACGGCGCAATTTATTGTTGATATGAATGAAGTCTTCCTCTGATTTGTAATTCCTGGGTTGAAATAAAAAGCATATGATTTATTAAATAGCGTGCAGCTGAGGAACACCAGGACATAAATCTATTGTGCAGTATGCGCGCGTCTCAGACCTGGAGTTCGCCATAACCTGCAGCTTGACACCCTCTCCTCTCAGGTCATAGAAGAGCAGTTTGGCCCCCGAGGCCCTCTTGGCATGGACTCGACCTGACAAACAACTAGCGTTAAATCCATAAAAAAAAAAATTCCTAGAGTTTAACTTTTTACAAAACAGTCATGAATTTTACCTGAAACACTGAGGATGACATCTGATAACTGCTCCCCGGGCTGAAGGTGGTTGTATTTCTCAATGAACTCTGTAAGCGATAAGTCCACGTGAAACTTGTGGGGATAGGGGTCTTCAGCGGTTCCCTTCAGAGTCTGGATGGCCTGAGTGCGGATCTTGAAGTATTGCTATAAGGATGCCAATATCGGTCACACACAAACACATAAAATTTTTAATAACATTATTATTCATGCTCACAAACAATAAATCAACTAAAACTATTTACTAAGTATTACCAAAGGCACCAATTAATCATTAATTAAGGCTCATTTTCCAGATATTCCACCCACAAGTGTTTCATTAGTTAATAGTTAAACATAAGGTTGGCCAGGTTTTTTTGTTTTATTTTTTAGAAATTACATGTTTTTCCTCATCTAACAAACAAATCAGATCCGTGACCAACCAAAAACTGTGAAATGATACAAACCAAGAGTTTTTATGAGCCGTTGTTCCATTAACACGTACAATGGTTAATTTATTTCTGAGGAATATTTCACGTTTTTCAACATATTATAGTTTCATTTTAATGTTGCAAGTTGATCAAGAGTACGTTGACCAAGTATGTTAATATGAACCTGTCGTCCGCGCTTTGTTCTGACCAATCAACTTCAAGCATTTAACCATGCTGTGGAAAGAGTGGAATAAAACACAGGGCACCAGTATAAACCCGTGATCTGTCAGAGAAAATTTATCTATGGATTCTGACCAATCGGAATCAGGGATTTTACCAGCGTGGTGAAAACCAAGGCTTCGAAATGAAGGTTTCCTGGATTACTGAAAGAAGCTGTAATTCGGAAATCCCATCACTTCTTCAAATTTTGTACTTAATTGATTTAAAAAATCTTAAGTTATACAAGAGGAAATGTCATGCGATGTATTCACTACAACTCGCCTAACACTTAAGCTCATCTAAGCTGCTGATCCACAGTAAAAGACGCCTTACATTGGGGTCCAGAGTCTCCTCGTCCACTCCGTCCACATGCTCGTGCTGCCGTTTGTCGCTCGCCTCCTTGCTCTGTTCATCTTGGTCCTTGACCTTGGCTTCCTTCTCTGCAGCTTTCTTCTCCGCCTTCATGCGCCTCTTGAGCTCACTGAAACACAGAAGCGTTACTGTAAATCAAAGCCTTGTGTACAATGAAATCATGATGCCAATCACTGTACAAAGAATCGGAGGGGTGAGAAGCAGGCGTGGGCGATATGACAACCATATCACGATACCATATATGTCACGATATACCTGCCAAAAAAACTATTATTTAAATAAAATTGTATTACTATAATATATATGACTTTCGGCTGAAAAAAATAAAATAAATTGAGCTCCTTTCAATTACAGCATGCAATTGTAACGAAATGATCTATGATGCAATTTACCACAATGAAAAATTATCATATGACCCAGCCCTAGTGACAAAAGGTTGGTTTTGTTTTTTTTCCCTTTTTTTTTTTTTTTTTTTATTATTCTCCTCCCCTCCCCACACATTTAACAAACACCACCAACCTTTTGTCACCTCTCCAGCGGCATCCTTCAATAAGCGAAGGGAGCGTTTGGCGAACCTGAGGCGCAAACTTCTGCGCCCGTAACCCGACGGCCCAGCACACGGGCTGCCTGGCTGCTCTGACCAGCGTCAACATGATGCGCGGGTCCTGAACCAAGAAAACGCACACGTCAGACTCGTTAATGTATGAGCTCCACCAATGTCTACGAAACATCCAAAACGTTTCCACAGTAGAGTGGTTTGGTTTGATTTCCCACAGCATAAAATAATACTAAACAAAAAAAAAGAAAGAAGATAAAAGAAAAGTAAATACAATAAAAAGAAAGGAATTTTAGCTGAGGCATTGGGTGATAAAACGTATTCGTAGAAATCGTTCCTTCTTGGCTGACAAGAGTGTATGTCGGTGATTCTCTTCTTTTCATTTACAATGGATCATAGTGCAGAGTTTGTCCTGTCAATCACAGGATATTAATTTTATTTGCTAAATACTAATTACATTAAGGCAGTTTGCATACGTTCTTATCCAGAGTGACTTCCAAAAAACTTTGAAGTTTCCGTCATTAGATAGCTATTTACACTGGGTTACCAACTATCATCAGACAAACACAGTTGGTAAAGGTTTAATTAAATTTTTCTGCATTCTGATGTTAGCCAAAATGGTCTTTATCTGTCCATGCTGGGACATGATTGGCTGATTCGGAGAAGGTGGACAGGAGCAGTGAAAGGGTTATGGGGTACTGATCAAGCCCCCCGGTTCCACCAGGCTGCTTGATTTCTTGAGCAGGACCCATAACCCTGTCCTCTCCAGGGGCGCTATATCATGGCTGTCTCTGCACTCTGATCCCAGCCATCAAACTATTTCAGCAACAATCAAACGCTTAACTCACTTAAAGTTTCGGTTTCACACTCGTTAGAATGCTCGTAACCCGATGGTCAACAAATAATAAATCACAAGATCATCCTTAAATCAATATAATATAATCGCTCTACAGCATACTAATCGAAAGCTAACCGAGAGCTCAAACCCGGATCGAGTCGAATTTTATTTTCCTGGCTGATATTAAATACTCCCGAGGTCTGAGTCTGTCAGGATTTGTGTACGGAAAGCAATTACAGTTATCCAACTGGCACCTTATCTCATAACACTAACAAGGAACTGGAATTGCGCTGCAGACTAATCAGAGTTAGGAGCCGCTCACAGACAGAGCAGGAAAAATAAATATCAGGAGCCGGACATTTCTCCAGGGATGCTGATAATAATAATGATACGGACCTGAAACTATATTTTGTTGCTAAATAGTAGACATGAGAGAAGTCTGGCACACAAACATGGGTTATAGAGTATTTATGTATTTTGATATTTGCATATAATTTAAAACATCCCACGTTGAATAAGGATTTTTTATGTAGATCAGTGGTTCTCAAAGTCCGGCTTGTGAGATGTCTGTAAATATTTATAGCTACTATGGTGTTTCATTGGTCAAACGAGTATAATGCATACATTTTTAAAAAATAAGACACGTATGAAGAACATGTATGTAATACTGGAAATACATTAAGATTTTAGAAACTTTTGAAAGGTCACATTCACACCAGGATACTTAGGATGACAACAACAAAAAGGGACTGAACTGATAAACACACACACACACACACACACACAAACATTATCACTCAGCTTAACTACTACAACTCAACTACATCAATACATCAAAACACTGTGACTGGACTGACAAATCAACACAAGCGCAGACACACTGACCCACACAAACTATCGTACACACATCTGTAAATGCCTCACTGTTTATCTCTTCTGCACAATATTCATTACTTTTTGCACAAATATCAATTCTTGCTGCTATGTTTTTACTACCTCAACACCATATTTTATGTTTTATGTTCTGATATGTCGTTGTTGTCGCACTGTCACTTTGTTGTTGCTCGTTTTGCACATTTGCACGTGCACTTTATGTTGTTGTCTGTTGTCTGGGAAAAAAAAAAAAACCTGTAGTTATTCTTTTAGTTAGTTAGTCTTTTTAGTTAGTTTTTTTGTTAATTTATGTTGTAATTTATGTTAGGAATATCTGTCTCGTCTCTGCTAGCCAGCTAACTAGGCCTCCTAACTAGGCCTCCTAGCTAGCTAGTTTAGCTTCTCTGTTAATTTATGTTGTAAGTTAGCACCTTGGTCCTGGAGGAACGTTGTTTCGTTTCACTGTGTACTAACTGTATATGGTTGAAGTGACAATAAAGCCTACTTGAACTTGACAGGGTAAAGTATTTATAAAAGGACAGATGAGCACTTCACCCAAACCCAAACCAGCATTCTGTTCCCAAACTTTTCCCAAACAGGTTTCACCAGACAGACGAAATACATTTTTTGTATCTTTACATATTTTTCAGGTTACAATGGTACTTGGGCATACGAAAGCCCCACCTTTTTCAAATAAAGTTTTTTTTTTTTTTTTTTTGACGATTTAGTGAAGACGTCCCAAAAAAATTCTAATTCAAATTTTATTTGTCACATACACAGTCATACACAGTACGATATGCAGTGAAATGCTTATACGACCACCTTAAAAAGAGAATTAAAACTTATAAGAAATAAATATGAATAAAGAAATAAAAGAAATACAATAGAAAATTAAATTTAACTAGGATGTTATGAAGCAAGAATAAAACAGAGCCACTTTCAGGTTTTAAAGCAGCTGATCTCAAGAAGAAGCATAAATTAAATTAAATTAAGCATAAATTAATTATTAAAGTTTGTCTATTTCTATATTATACTTAATTAACACATGTTTTTTAAATGTCTTGATTGCCTTTATATGCAATATATGATTAGAATGTTGGAAATTGGTAATATTGGTAATATCTTTGGATGCATTGACATTATTTTCTAAGGAAAAATGCATTTTGCAATATGAAAATTAGCTTTAAAAAGTTGAGGTACCACTATATTTGCACTTAAAAAAAAAAAAAAAAAAAAGGGAAAAAAAAGAGTATTCTGTATTTGAAATGTGCAACCCAGGCCAGCTTACAGACATGCATTAACACTGTCATAATTAAAAATCATGATGACAATCATAGACATTTTATACACAAGTAACTGTGACGGACTGAACACGCGTGGATACGGCAAAAATGCGTTTACGCATGCGCCAAACTGCTTTGTAGCGAATATCGGTCAGGCGCATACTTGTACGCATGCGCAGAACAGCTTGGTAGCACATTTCAATGGTAGCATGTTTCAACATAACCGAAACCAACAGGGGGAAGCTGATAAAAGACCTAGCTAGATGACACATATGTGCATATCCAAACTTTAATTCGCATACTGACGCCACTTCATAAGATATTTAGCTTAGCTGAAGATGCCCGTAAGCAAGACAGCGTTACATCATGCACAAAGTTAAAGCGGTTTAGAAACCATAACCTAATTTTCTCGTTAAATAAAGTGCTAAGGATCAACCAAAATTTCCCATGTCAACTCTGTTTAACCCATCATGTTATTACTGCCATCTATGTCATTAGAAATATAAGATAATTCACATACTTTTTGCTGAGTTTTTCCCCATCCGCTACGACGTCCGCCATCTTGTCGAGTCGCCGATCTGATCCCAAACACCACGCGCAAGGAGGCACTTCCGAACATGTCTTTCATTAAGCCCCGCCTACTGTGATATGATTGAGCAGAAATTGAGCCCACCCAATTAGATCTTTCGCATGCGTGAATATTTGACCAATCCACGCGCAAAGAAGTTTCAGGAGCCGGGTATAAAAAGTGAAGCTAGCCACCAGCTTCGGCAACTGATCTCGCATTGGGGCTAACTGTGATACAGTAGATGTCAGAATAAAAGTGGAATCAAATGGCTGCATACACCTTTAAAAACACTGCAACCCCAGTTGCGTCCTCTAAAGGGACACAGGAGGAGGAAAAAGGTGATGATGAGATGAAGCCTCATTTAGGTGTCGAGGATTCCCAGCCAGTAGTTTCATCAAAATTTTAATTTCATGAAGCTTCGTTTAAGGGCTCGTCGTACTGCCATCTAGTGGACAAAAGTATAGCAAACATATGGACTGTAAAATGCAGATACAAATATCTTACATATGTTACATTTATTATTTACAGTCATGTGTCAGTTATGTGTGTGTGCGTGTGTGTTGTTAGAAAATACACGGTTAAAAATAAATGTTTATGCACCAAATCAATATCTGCATCTATATATATATATAAAAAAAAAATACATCAAGAACTAGAACAGAAAGTAAAAGTAAAGAGTAAATAGGATTTTTTCATGTTCTTTTTAATTCTAAACATGAACATTAATACAACTTACAAGCCACTGCATGGGATTTTTGAACAGAATATTTGAAAGGAGATATATTTGGCAGTCCGTGTTATGGATTTAATGCACAAATTAAATAATGAAAACACACAGTAAATAAAAATTACCTGAGGAGAGAAAGTAAAAAGAGGGATTTAAAAACAAGAACTAAAGTCAAGTAAAAGTCAAGATTAAATAGAAATGTTCCTATCTTTCTTTCTTTTGTTCTTTTTTTTTTAATTCTAAACATTAGCATGGATACAACTAACAGGCCACTGTTTGGAATCTTTGAACTGAATATGTGGAAGGATATATACTGCCAGTCAGTGTTAATGATTAAATACAAAATCAAATAATTAAACACAATAAAGAATATAAACTAAGGAGGGAAAGGAAATGAAAGGGATAAAAAAAAAATCTGGATACAATAACCCTAGATTTTATGAGATAGATTAAGGTCATGCATATAAAAGATTTTGTATGCATTTTCCTTCATTCATTGTGAAATGCAAAAAAAAAAATGGTCTAGTTTTTTAGGTTTAGTTTCGGTATCATACAAATAATGACAAATATCAGGACTTCTGCGCCCTTAACTCGACGGCCCGGCACACGGGCTGCCTGGCTGCTCTGACCAGCGTCAACATGATACACGGCTCCTGAACCAAGAAGACGCCCACGTCAGACTCGTTAATGTATGAGCTCCTCCAACGTCTAGGAGGCATCTAAAAACGTTTCCATAATAGAGTGGTTTGGTTTGATATGATTGATTTCCCACAGCATAAAATAAAAAATAAAGAAAAGATAAAACAAAAGTAAATAAAAGAAAGATAAAAGAAAATTTTTTTTAGCTGAGGCATTGTGTGATGAAACGTACTTGTAGAACTCGTTCCATCTTGGCTGACAGAAGTGCATGTCGGTGATGCTTTTCAGGCCAACACAGGTGTAAAGAGTGGTTAATGCTAGACAGTTAATGCTGTCTTACTGTCAGCCCTGGAAAATCTCTTTTGAACCTTTTTATTAACAAGGTGTTTCTGCTTGTCCCAAAAACTATTTACATTTATTTTTCTCGCATTCTGATGCTAGTTTGAATGGTTTTGACCTGCCCAGGTGGCCACCCTTGGTTTCTTGAGCAAGACCCATAACCCTGTCCTTTCCAGGGGCGCTATATCATGGCTGTCTCTGCACTCTGATCTCAGCCTTCAAACAATTTCAGCAACAAATAAACGCTTAACTCAGTTAAACTTTCGATTTCACACTCGTTAGAATGCTCGTGACTCGACGGTCAACAAATAATAAATTACAAGATCATCCTTTAATCAATATAATATAATGCCTTTATAGCATACTAACCGAAAGCAAACCCAGACTGAGTCATATTCTCTTTAACTGACTGTTATTAAATACTCCCCGGAAAGCAATTACAATCATCCAAGTGGCTTCTTATCTTATAACACTAACAAGGAATTGAAATTGTGCCACAGACTAACCAAAGTTTGGATATCAGGACCCGGACATTTCTCCAGGGATAATTATAATGATGATACCGACATGAAACCATATTTTGTTACTTATTCGTAGACATGAGAGAAGTCTGGCAAAGAAACACGGGTTATAAAGTATTTATGTATTTCAAAATTTGAGTATCATTTAAAACATCAGATCCAGCATCAAATAATTATTCTTTATGTAGATTAGTGTTTCTCAAAGTCCGGCTTGTGGGGCGTCTCCAGGGCATTTGTAAATATTTATATGTAATATGCAACTGCAAATAATGTTACATTTATCGTTTACAGTTATGTGTCAGTTATGTGTGTGTAAGGGAAAAGAGGGATTATAATCACTATCTGAATCTATAAAAATCAAGTCAAGGACTAGAACAGAAAGTAAAAGTAAAGAGTAAATAGAATTTTTTTTTAAATTGTTTCATTTTCTTTTCTAATTCCAAACATGAGCATTAATACAAATAACAGGCCACTGTTTGGAATCTTAGAACAGAATATTTGGAAGTATATACTGTACAGGGGTTGAACAATGAAAATGAAACGCCTGGTTTTAGACCACATTACTTTATTAGCCTCCTTTTGCGGCCAATACAGCATCAACTCGTCATGGGTATGACAGATACAAGTCCTGCACAGTGGCCAAAGGGATTTTGAGCCATTCTTCTTGCAGAATAGTGGCCAGGTCACTACATGATGCTCGTGGAGGAAAATGTTTCCTGACTCGCTCCTCCAAAACACCCCAAAGTGGCTCAGTAACATTTAGATCTGGTTACTGTGCAGTGTGGAGATGTTCAACTTCACTTTCATGTTCATCAAACCACTTTGTCACCAGTCTTAATGTGTGTATCGGTCCATTATCATCCTGATACACGGCACTGCCTTCAGGATAGCATGTTTGAACCATTGGGTGCACATGGTCCACCAGAATGGTTCGGTAGTCCTTGGTAGTGACGCACCCATCTAGCACTAATATTAAGCCTAGGGAAATATTTGAGACATCACATCCACACAAGATACATAGGATGACATGAGTATTGCAAAGTATTAATAAAAGGACAGATGAGCACTTTACCCAAACCAACATTCTGGACCAGAGGTCACTTTTCCCAAACAGGTTTTAATGGGCACACATAATATATTTTTGTATATATTAATATATAATATATATATAAGTCTTTTACATTTATTATTATTTTTTTGTTGTTGCAATATTTAGTAAAGCTATAGCACCATGAATCCCATGAATGTTATAATAGCAAAAAAATAAAAAATAATAATAAAAAAAATTATATATATATATATATATATATATATATATATATATATATATATATATATATATATATATATATACTGTATATACAGTATATATATATATATATATTTTTTTTTTTTGCACTAAATAAATAATTAATTTAGTGCAAAAAAGGTTAATGTTAATTTTTAGCTTTGGTGTCATACGTACCATCGCTAGAATAAAATAATAAATAAAAAATATAGGTTTTGTAAAGTAATCTCAGATTTTTACGAGATTTTTCCCTTGAGATTGTCCCTGTTGAGCAAGTCAAGGGTGTCGGTGACGGTGGCAAGGAAAAACTCCCTGTGACACAATAGGAAGAAACCTTGAGAGGAACCAGACTCTACAGGCCCATCCTCATTTGGGTGATAACGGATAACAGGAATTATATAACATCATGTGTGTTAAGTTCAATATAACAGAAGTTGTATAGAAATAAACAACAGGTGGAAAGAATTAGCGTAGTTGCCGTAAGATCGCTCTTGTTCTTCTAAGGATCATTAGACCTCAAGAACTATGACATCGGCCCCTATCTATCACGTCATTGACATTGCTCTGATTATGCTGATGCCATAGTGTGCAAGGGCACTATGACTTCAGCACTATGATGTCATTGCTCTGATAGTGCTGATGTCATGTAAAGGGCCCTCTTATTCTTCTAAAGATATATATTTTTTGGTTCCCGGGACCAATTTAATCTTAAGACATTTAGGATAAAAAATTGCCATGGTGATGCCTTAAACTTATGGTGAAAAATGGCTTAAACATGATTATATATATATATATATATATATATATATATATATATATATATATATATAATTATATAGTGATATATTACAGTCTTATGCAAAATTTTAAGCCTTGATAAGTAACAGATTTTGGTGATTTTTTTTAAATGAAAATATGTTAAGACAGTCCCTCTTGGAATATTGATGCGTAGTTATCCTTTATGTCATAAATTGAACAAAGATAAAAAATAAAAATTATTGTGGCACTGTGCCCAAGTTTGGGCACCCTACATAATCAGTACTTAGTAACAGCTCCTCTGGCAGATATCACAGCTTGCAAACGCTTTTTATAGCCAGTTAAAAGTCTCTTAATTCTTGTACATGGGATTTTCTCCAATTCTTCCTTGCAAAAGGCTTCTAGTTCTGTAACATTCTTGGGCCGTTTTGCATGCACTGCTCTTAAGATCTTCCACAAATCTTTAATGATGTTTAAAACAGGGGACTGTGATGGCCATTCCAAAACCTTCAGCTTGCGTCTCTTGATGTATTCCATAGTAGATTTTGAGGTATCTTAAAGATCATGGTCCTGTTGTAGAAGTCATTCTCTTTTCAGCTTCAGCTTTTTTTTACAGATGGTGCGATGTTTGCTTTGAGAATTTCCTGGTATTTAATGAAATCCAATTTTTACCTCCACCAGTACAATGTTGTGCAACATAACAACAAAGCATGATAGATCCACCCCATGCCTAATAGTTGGCTAGGTGTTCTTTTCACAAAATGCTGCTCCTTTTTGCTGATTGTGGCCAAAGTGTTCTATTTTAACTTCATCGGTCCAAAGCACTGGAAGTTGATTCCAGAACGCATCAGGCTTCTGTAGATGTTCAATTCAATTCAATTTAATTTTATTTGTATAGTACTTTTAGCAAATGACATTGTCGCAAAGCAGCTTTACACAATCATAAGAACTATTTAAGTTTGTATGAGATGTGAACGTGTATGAATCACAATGATAAGAATGTCCCATAAGATGTTCTGTTGCATACTTTTGAGGTTGGATTTTATAATGGGGATGCAGGTAAGGTTTTCTTATGCTGACTCTTCCAGGAAGGTCTTTTCTGTGCAAGCATCGCCGCACAGTGGAACGGTGCACCACCACTCCTGAGTCTGCTAAATCTTCCTGCAGATGTTTTGCAGTCAAATAAGGGTTTTGATTTCTCTTTCTGACCAGCATACGAGCAGTTCTCTTCAAGAGTTTTCTTGGTGTTCCAGATCTCATCTTGACCTCCACAGTTCCCCTAAACTGCTATCTCTTGATTACATTTCCTACTGTGGAAACTGCAAGCTGACAACACTTTGCTATCTTCTTGTAGCCTTCTCCTGCATTGTGAGCATCAATAACGTAATAATTTATTTTCAGAGTCTTACACAGCTGCATAGAGGAACCCATGGTTGTTGAGTGTCCACAAGTCACAAGGTTTGAAAAGTCAAAGTAAAGCTTTGAAATTGGCATTTACTAATCACAGCTGTTGCCATGCATCAGATATATCGAGCTGATTAAAGTCTGAAACCTTGTAAAAAAGAATCTGAGACTCTGAAACTCTTAAAGTGCCCAAACTTTTGCACATTGCCATAATAATATTTTTATTTTTGTTCAACTTATGGCATAAGAAGTAACTTGGCATTAGTGTTTGTTGGAAATATTGTGCATTTTTTCCATTTTCAGACTGTGTTTCGAAAAAATATCTTTTCGATAAAAAAAAAAATAACAACCAAAATCTGTTAATCATTAAGGGGTGCCTAAACTTTTGCATAAGACTGTGTCATAATGGTATTAGTATTTCTTTTTAAATACATGCGCCCACTGTGGCCACATGTCTTTCTGGACCAAGCACCTGCATGGTGTTCTGTTCAAAGATTGAAAACAGTGACTTGTGAGTTGTATTTATGCTCATGTTTGGATTTAAAAAAAGAAAATGCAACTATTGTTATTATTGTTATTACAGAATTTGCTAAGCTAATTCCTTCCCGAGTATGCTAACCAATCACTTCTTCTCTTTGGGTGTGAGACAATACTTAAACTGTACCATTTATAACATATAAACACCATATAATGTATGTCGTCTGCCTGAGTAAAATACTTGATCTTTATGAATTCATTCATGCGGCATCACACAAGAGGGCTGTTGTGCTGAATATCAGCACAGCTGTGATGCGATCATAGGCATAAGGCCGTTTCCCAAACAACATACATAATCAACAGATTATGATTTTTTTTTGTCCAATTAACCAGGTATTTAAAAAACTAACTAACCGCAACTGTCGAAGTTACGGAGAGAGACTGAGAGTAAGTGTAATTAACAGATAAAAACAGGTTTAATTTCTTACTGGTACCATAAAACAAAAGGTGAAGAGCATAAACCATGGAGGTGGTGGAAGAAGAAAGAAATGTATAAAATTTACTTTATACTGTATTTTTACTTATTCCACTTTAAAATACCAGCTCCAACCTCCGGGTTGAATCCCAAATAACGTGGAAAGCTAGTGTGCCATGTAGGGTTTACAAAGCCTTGTTCCATGCAGCAAGTAGTGCCCTTGATCAGGCGTTAGAGAGGGATTTCCAGAACGGCAAAGGCTTCAGGGCAGAGGGTTTGTGCTTTGAAGTTTCCAAGCACAGAGGAAAGCTGCATTTACTGTATTGGCTTGTGGTATAAAAAAAATAAAACACAGAATGCCATGATGTAATAGAAAAATAATCATCCTTGGGATAGTAGCTACAGTATTACACTGATTTATTATACAACAGCACAGATGATTATTTCTTGAAGGTTTAGTAGTAGTAAAGGGTCCTTAGCTTTATAAAAAGGTTCTTCTTTGCAATAGTAGTAGATTGAGCTACCTGTCGATCAATCAATCAATCCAACCACATGAACACCAGGATATACAATAGATTTTATCAATAATATTTATTGATAGTATTAAACATACAGAAAAAAATACAAGGAGACAAATGCATAATTGAAAACGATGAACATAATGTTTATGTAGACTGCATTTTTTAAACAAAGCAAATAAAATACATACATTACCAGATTTACCCCAACACACACTGGGCTGTCTCTTAGTACATATCTCATGTAGGTTATTTCAAACAAACCGTTCCTTGTTTCATATCCTACAGGTTGCAGTGGTGCTGTGGAAACCAGGCTTTTGAGAACTGAGTGTTATTTCTGAGTTATCTCCTCTTAAGTAGAAATTTACAACCATGATATCACAACAAGTGTCGGAAAGTAAAGAATAATGAAACAAAAACGAAAAAGTACATTTATAATGTTGTAGGTTCCCAAGTGTTAAAAAGAAAACTAGAGACATGAAGAATAAATCATTTAAAAATAAATACAGTGAGTACTGTTGAACTGCATAGCTGCTTGAAGTGAAATGTGGACTGAAGATATCCTGATTAAAAAAATAGATAGTCAGTACATAGTTATCTATACAGTATCATACATAATCATACACCGATCAGCCATAACACACAGATACACACAATCTCTATACTGCTTATCCTAGTAGGAGGCCTGGAGCCTATCCCAGGGGGGCCTGGGGTACAAAGTAGGATACACAATGGACAGGGTGCCTGTCTATCACAGGGCACAAGCATGTACACACTCATGCACTCACTTACACATTACAGGTGATTTGGAACGCCAATTAGCCTAAACTGTATGTCTTTGGGCTCTAGGAGGAAACTAAGGCACCTAGAGGAAACCCACCAAGAACATGTAATCTCCATGCATGCAGACCCATATGCAGGACTTGACTCTCGACCGTGGAGGTGCGAGGCTCAGCCATAACATTACAACACAAAACATTATGCTCACTGTTGTGCAATTTCCCCTTGTGCTCCTGGGCACCTCTGGCCCCTTAGGTCAGGACTCCATAAGACCTCCAGTGGTGTGCTGTGGTGTCTGGAACCAAGACACTGGGGCCAGAGTGGTTCGGGAATTGTTTGGGTGTGAGTTTGGGATCTGGGATTTTTGGAGGCATTTGGCCATGCACAGCAGGGTATGGTGCAATGGCCAGAAAGGCTAGCATTAATGTTATGTGCGTTAATGTTATGGCTGATCGTTGTGTGTAAATCTTTATATGTGTGTAGGTGTGTATGTGTATGTGTGTCCATTTATTTATATGAAATTAACAAGGTAAAATATGTGATTGGTCCAAAGTTGGATGAGGTCATAAACGTTACAGTTTGTTACATTTTCTTGGTTTACTAAAAGACTCTCTTTATATCCATTTATTTTTGTACTTCAATACAGCAGTTACATCTTTTTAACAACTGTTCATTCAAAATCTTTAAAAAAGGAAAAAAAAATATCAAAATTAGCACATGGCTGGAAAAAAACAATCCTTACTTTCGATAGTCATATCCATATTTTTAAATAGTTTTAGAATATGAAAATGTTTTTGGAAATATGATGTAAAATTATACATGATAAAAGTTTTCAAAATATGTTTATACCTCCACATAGATATTAGATGACAGAGGCATACAGTGAATTGTAAATCTGACCTGTACAGAGATGAAGGCAAATCACAGACAGCTCTTTCTCTAGGTTAAGTTCACAGCGGTTCCCCAATGCAGGGCGCCTTTAAAGATCTAAAAGATCACCCCTTTACCTAAACAGAGGCCCGAATATTAACTATTCAACACTAACAATAAAAAGTGCAATCTGACGGTAGAAGATTTAAAAAGGAGCAATCTGATGGTAGTTATCTCAGTAAAAGCTCAAATGAGCTATTAATATTACACAGAGCAGGGCTCTTGTAATGTATACAAATATATCCATAAAAAAGAAAAAAAAAAACACATATTCTGCCTTCTAACTGACTAACCAGATATCTCTGTTGAATAAAAAATGGCAGCTTTAGAACAAGCTTGGCAGTAAACTTGCACAATATTCTTCTTTCATTTTTGACAGAGCAGCCTCACATCAACTCTCTGAGCCATAAAACTGGCCAGATTATTTTATAGTGTAAAGGGTGCTGACTTGACCTGAGACCTGCTGTCGAGGCCTTAACTGTTCCTCTGCTACCCTGTATAATAATAATCTGTAAAAGTTGTATTTACAAGGATAACAAGGTTAAATATATATTAACCGTTGTGTCCTTCTAGATTCTGGCAAGAACTTGCAATAAAATGAAAATAAAAATGAAAAGGACGCCTTAAAATCTTGTCAGTAATGAACAGGGCGATAAGGTTTTCATGCTTAATATCAGCGTTCCAGACGCTAATAAACAAGCAAATCCAGCATGACTTAGTAAAAGATGTAAATATTTTAGAATTTATAAAGTATATAGTTCTTTCACAGCGAGAACTAGAACAAACAGATGCATTGTTTTCAGATGTGTTTGCACGTATGACAAGAGTAGACATTTAAACAAATCCAGAATAAAACACACACAAAAAAGACACACAAATTTAGTTAAAATAGTGCTACAGGGGCAAAACGTACAAACTGTTTAAACTTTTTCTACTATTTTTTTTCATTATCTGATTATTTGCAGATGCAACTAAGTTAAAAACAAATTTAAAAAGTGCTATTATAAGATATGCTTTATTTACAACTAAACACAAACACTTCAAGCTTTGTGACATTCACGCTTCACCTTGCTAATAACAAAACTGTACATTCACACAGCAGACCTCACAGTTAACATGATCCCTCCACTGTTTTTTGAAAGCCTGCAAGGAGAGAAAAATAAAATGTAAGCTTTTTTTGTGCAAGGAGAATTAGATATGTGTATTAATAAACAAGATACAGGGGATTAACAAATTTGGAAACATGTCTAGTGTGGTAGGAGTCACAAAGTTAGCCAAAAAAGCTGCGCATACACAGGGTTTGGACAATGAAACTGAAAGATTTGATCCAAAAAACATAAATCCAAAGCTGCCCAACTCACCGCAAAATTAAATGCACCTCAACTCTCCTGTTTTCACCAAAACTGTTCGTCAGGAGCTCTACAGGATCAGTGTACATGGCCGGGCTGCTCTAGCCAAACCTTTGGTCACTCTTGCCAATGCCAAACGTTGGTTTTAATGGTGCCAGGAGCGAAAATCTTGGGCTATAGACAATGTGAAACATGTATTGTTTTCTGATGAGTCCACCTTCACTGTCTTTCCCACATCCGGGAGAGTTACGGTGTGGAGAAGACCCAAAGAAGCGTAACACCCAGTCTGTTGCATGCCCAGAGTGAAGAATGGGGGTGGATCAGTGATGGTTTAGGCTGCAATATCATGGCATTCCCTGTGCCCAATACTTGTGCTAGATGGGCACGTCACTGCCAAGGATCTGGAGGACCATGTGCACCCAATGGTTCAAACATTGTATTCTGAAGGCAGTGCCGTGTATTAGAATGATAATGCACCAATACACACAGCAAAAGTGGTTTGATGAACATGAAAGTGAAGCTAAACATCTCCCATGGCCTGCACAGTCACTAGATCTAAGTATTATTGAGCCACTTTGGGGTGTTTTGGAGGAGCGAGTCAGGAAATGTTTTTCTCCACCAGCATCATCCACCTGGCCACTATTCTGCAAGAAGAATGGCTCAAAATCCCTCTGGCCACTGTGCAGGACTTGTATCTGACATATCATGACGAGATGATGCTGTATTGGCAGCAAAGTAGGCCCTACACTATACTAATGAATTATTGTGGTCTAAAACAGTTTTATTCTCCAAACCATACAGTATATATCCAAAAGTTATATCCAATGAGTTTTTATGGAGGAAAAAAAAAAGAAAAAAGGAAAAAAAACTCCATAAAACTCCCCCATCATTGGATATAACTTTTGCTCTACTTTTGACTCTAAATATAAATCATGACAAACCTTCATGATGAAAACATTTTATATGGCTGTCCTTAATACTTAGTATTTACCTGTAAAATCTGTAAGGTCCTAGTATGAGTGAGAGAGGCTGTTGCTTTGCTCCTGAAGGCTCACAAGGAGGTCATCGATCTTCTCCATGTTTTGCGAGGTGGTAAGGGGGTTCTGTACATTTCTGGATTCGTTCATGGATGAGTTGAGTAAGGAATGAATCTGTCCTTCGTTCTCTCTCTGGTTCTGGCTGATGGAAATAATCTGGTTTGAAAGTGTGCTACCTTGGGAGTTCATCATCTGACCGCACTCTACAACAGAGAACAAATCATTACCTTTTAAGACCTGTCAAGACTTGTTCTTGCCACAACATGTGGAAAAAATCATGAAATTATTAATAGTGACTGCTAATTATGAGCATTAATCCAGACTTCTTGCTGGTCTTTCAGTTGCTTCCGGCAGGAGGTCACCACAGCAGACACTTGGTCCGCACATACAAGTTTGGCACAGGTTCTACGCCGGATGCCCTTCCTGACGCAACCCTCCCATTTTACCAGGGCTTGGGACCGTGGCTGGGGTTCAGGCACTGGGTGGGAATCAAACCCGGGCCTTTCGCATGGCAGGCGAAACACCTACCACTAAGCCACCAGTGCCGATGGGCATTAATTCAGGCTATGGATAATAAATGTAGTATTCTTTGAAGGGACACCTTTATTTAGCTATTATTGGTGTAGGATCGATGTTGATCTGGACAGATCTCTAACCAAATATAATTCTACTGCCACTTAATGCGTAAAATTCCGGATGTTTTTTTTTTTTTTTTCGCTGAAATGCAAAAAATTTAGTTTTGTGCATTGTGGTTTTTAGGTCATAACCCAATGCAGTCATGAAAACCCCACACACTCACAATAATAATAATAATAATAAAAAACACCCACTCACAAATAAAATCTAAAATCTTTTTAAATAAATATTGTTTGAAGAAATAAAGTTGGCACCTTTGTTCTTCAAACAATATGGAATGAAAAGAAGCTTGAGTCCACATCATCAAAACAAAACAAAAAGAAGTGAACCATCATTTCATTTCATCATGCTTCATATTGTTATAAAGTTCCTTGATTTTAGTATACTTTAAGTTCTATAAGTAAATATGAAAAGCAAAATATTATATTTTTGCTTTTTTTTATCAATACAAAGAGACAAAAAAGCCTCTTGGCTGTGAGCTGTGTTCACATGTGAATATGTTACTTGTATCTGTCTTATAAAAAAACAATAAAAATTCATTAGGTTAAGTGGACAGTGCAGCAGGTAGCTCTTGAAAAAGCAAACACACATTTTTTTTAACATTTTCTTTTAAAAGATTCAATAGAAAGTAGAGATTTTTCTTCTCTGGTTATTTAATGAGTATGAAAAATCATAATAACAAAAAAATAAAAATAAATAATAACTGTTAATAAAAAAAAACGCTAGTGCCAGGAACCCAGACTAGCAATCTAATTATTCTGCTCTTAATAGACTGTACATGTTTACCATTCTGTATTTCATAAAGGAAGAGGTTAGGTCGCTGGGTCTGGTTGGGCTGGCTAAGGCTTCCATTCACTGTGGTCTGAAACAGGGACCCAGGTTGCTGCACGGGTGACGAGGCAGTGGTCTGAAGTCCAGCCACACTATTCTGTGCGGCAAAAAGCACCTCCTGTGCGGCATGCTGTGACGCACAAGGCATTCTTGGCATGTCAGACTGAGCTATAAAGAGATTCACAGAAGGCTGAGAGCCAGTGCCTGAACTCGGTGCAAGCTGCATTGGCTGTTGATCCTGGAACAGCTGCTGCTTACTTGCAGACTGATTATCCACAACAGTGCTCTGATCTTGAAAGGACATGGGCTCGGATGGCACTTCCTGCCTGACGGCAATCAAGCTGTTTTGGGGGTATGACAAAACTGGGTTCGGCTGCTCTGAAGAAATCAGGCTTGGGGTATTCATTGAAGGCATCTGAGGCTGACTGGTGAACAGGATGCTAGATGGTGGCTGCTCTGAAGACATTCCTGAACTCAGGGAATTATAGAGCAACCCGGCCTGGTGCTTGTTGTTTGGTGCTTGTTGGATGCTCTGAAACAGAGATCCTGGAGGGGCTTGTGAGGCAGATTGTGTGGATTGCTGTTCCATGGGTGTGCTCTGTTGAATAGAGGACAGCTGGTTTGTGGCTTGGAACACAGATTGTGCCTCAAGGCCAGACGTTTGCATGGAGTTCAGGAAAGCTAGTTGCTGGGATTGGTTGTTATTTCCTGTAAGTTGACCAGGTAAGGCATTCTGGGAGAGAAACATATTAGTCGCAGAGTGTTGAGCTTCTGCGGTTAAGTTAGACCCATCAAGAACGTTCATGGTATTCTGGAAGAGTGAGGCTTGCACTTGTTCTTGAGTGGGTGAAGTCTTCTGTGTGTGAAAAAGAGCATCTTGAGGAGACTGCGCCTCAGCCAAGGTGTTGGTGGCGTGAAACAAAGAAGAAGTAGAATGAGAAGTTGCTTGCTGAAGAAATCCAGACTGAATAGAAATGAGATCTTTTGCTTGGTGATACATGACAGCTTGTTGCTGTTGCTGCTGTGGAGACGGTTGCTGGAAGAGAGTGTTTGTATTTTCCACCATGCTCTGCGAAGAGCCCTGCTGCTCTCGACTGCACTGCATTGGAACCTGGGGATGGAAAAGATGATGTTGCAGGTTCTCGAGGACTTGCTGCTGCTGTTGTATCTGCTGCTGGTGCAATTGCTGTTGCTGGATTTGCTTCTGTTGAAGCTGGTGCTGCTTCTTGGCTAGTGAATCTTCTGAATGAAGCTGAATGTTACAGAACCCTTTGGCTTGCAGCTGGCGCACCGCCTGCTCAAGCTGTGCGACCTCATCCGGAGGCAGGAGAGAGAGTTGATGCTGCGGACTGTCGTCCATCTGGGTAATACCAACCATTGAACTAGCTGTGGTTCCTGACCTTTCCTGGGCTAGACTGTCACCGTCCAAGAGAAACTGCTGGGCCCCTTGCTGGAGCAGAGATTTACCAGACACGCAGAAGTTGCTGTTTGGGGTGGTGTCATGTTTTTGGATGCTGTTCATTGTTTCCTTGTTGGAGAAAACAGAACTTTGAGGCTGCTCTGGTTCTTCAGGTTGACAAGCTACAGAGTTGGTGGAAATTTTGGTCATTTCTAGGGTCTGTTGGGCAGATTTCATCAGATCAGAGGTCTGTGGAGTAAACAAGGGAGAAAAACATTAATTGAGTAGACTAGTATAACAATGCTAATATCCACTCACTTGAAAAGGTTAATATAATAAAAGAAATAATAACCTTGAAAGATGCAGAGTTACTGGAGACCTCCATTGGAGTCACCTCTTCTGTTTTGACGAGGGGCAAGATTGGGACAAGCAAGCCATTTTCCATCACTGTTTGAAATGAAAAAAAAAAAATGTTGAAAGGTTGTAATTCTAAAAATGAAAACTGCAAAGACTGAACTTACTCTGTAATCTATTGTTAGCAATGTAATTATAAACTGGTTGTAATTACCCTTTATTTGTTCCAAAGGACAAGGTTTGCCTGGAGGCCCAGTCTCTTTCTTCACAGATACATCCATAACTATAAAAACGCCAAATAAAACAATTAACATAAAATATGTAAAGTTAAATCAAGTGTAAAATACATCATAAGTGTACAAACCTGACTCTGGAGTGTAGGTAAATGATTGTACATCGTGGCAACGTCCAGCATTAGTCACCACATAGATCCCAACAGACACAGGAGAGGTAATGGCAAGATTTTGATATGGAGGAACTTTGACAATAAGATGATTCTAAGTGAAAAGATACAACAACCCAATAATGAATGGTCATGCACTCACCGGCCACTTGATTAGAAACTTGTCAGCTGTTTGTTAACACAAATATCTAATTATATCTAATGTCAGGAAGAATTAAGCCTGTTCTAAGGCGTAATGAGGGTCCAACCTAGTATTGCATGCTGTACCTAATAAATTGACCAGTGAGTGTGTATATAGAGATGTGGACTGGTGGGAATGACAATTAAAAGAAACAATTGATTGTCGTGATGAATGACGTGACTGTGTGTATGGATAATGTTGAATATTACCAACAACTTTTGTGCAATTTCTAGAATAATATTAATCGGCCACATGATGGCACTGTCGTCCTTTCTTTTAGCCCAGTTGCACTGTCTTATTTTTCTAGGAATTTTATTATATGGTTACTTCATCATAGGGATTACTTTGGAAATGTATCCCTACAACAAGTCTCTGTTAGGTAGATTTACTCCTGTTTTAGTAACAGAGTTCAGTACAGAGCCTAATAAAGTGTGAATAATTTTCTCACTACTCATTGTAGTAGTGTAGTAAATTGTAGTAAATATAATGCTCAGCAAAGTCATTTTAGTTACATGATAAGTTACAGTTAAGTTATAGTTACAGGACATATTTGCACTTTCCAAAACAACTGTCACCCTTATTAGTTAAACAACAATTAGCTGTTGTTGTTGTAATCATAAGGATCTGTTTATACTGAACATCCTTGTAACACACTTAGTTCTCTTCTACACTTGGTGATCTGTGTACACCAAATAGGAATGGTTTCATTTTGATTCTCAGCATTTGTTCCTCAAGTGTATACTTAACTAATATTTACTAAACCTAATTTGTACTACAGTATATATGTGCACAAATTTAGTTCACATTAGTTAACAATACACTTCCCTTGCGAAGAAACTTTAGGAATAAAAATGATATTGTGGCAGAGTTTAGGGGCTGAAACCATAAGTGAATATATTTCTATTTTGCATTCTTTCATAATTATAAAATTACTAAGTACTGAAAACTTGAACTGTCTTTTTTTTGCATTAAAGATACAAGTGTGCACCTGACCCTGTTGCTTCATGCTTTAACAGATTAAATAAAGATTTATTAGAAAAAAAAAATGTAGACCTTTCATAGAAAGCAGTTAACACCGTCAATGTTACAAATTTGCATACATTTAAACAGGGACCTAGAAATATTACAGGAATATGAGATATTAAATATTCAAAATACAAAATATTGTCTTTATTTGTTTTTAATATTTTAAAAAATCCTAAAACCTTCAGTTTATTTCCATTTGTTAAAAACAAAATTTGTGACTGCAGACAGTCAACATAATTTTGAACCACTGAGTAAAATTTGTAGACTTTTGTAAATTTGCTTGGATTGTATCCTGTCTTAATTGTAATTCATTTACACAGACAAGATGGATAAAATGAATAAATGTGATGCTAAGATGTATGAGAAAAGGCAGTCATTTTATTACACTATCTGCATAAGAGTAATTTAATAATTTGAGGTACATTTCACATTCTATTGGGAATTTACTAACTTTTTAGAAAGTTAGTCAATTCTTTCAGTGAAACATATTCGCTAGTCGCAGAGCTTAAACATTAACATTTTTTCTAACTGATAATATACAAAGTGTGTTTAAAATGTATGCCACAGAGACTCACACCCACATAATTTTTGAGTGAGTTAGTTGCTAGAACTTTTGCAGAGGTTAACTAAATAAAATATATAAAAAATATTAAATTAGGACAATCTATTTATTTAACTATCTATTTAACTTTTTTAGTATTTAAACTTTTAAATAGGAAAAAAGTTGGTATTCGCATTAATGCTTTTTAGTTATTATTTTGAAACGAAGGAACCCCAACTGCAAAAGAACAGAATTGTCAATTTTACAACACTATGATAATTTTCAAGCCAAGTAAAGTTAATTGCTAAAATATGATATTTAAATAAAATATATTTAGAATAAATACAACATCATCAGCAACAGACATTGAATTATAATCAATCAAAATCAATTATATCAAAGCAAAGAGTCAATTATAGAATGACTTTTAGGCCTTGTCAGTTGTCTTGGTTACTTTTAATACATCTGAGTACATACTTCATTGTTGTATCTTAAAAAGTAATACACTGTATATTTATGCTAGTATACAGTTAGCGCTTAAAACTCACATATCTTTTACGTTGCTTAGTTGTTGTAAGATTCCTGTGTTTATCCATATCTATTCATAGACTTTAAAAGAGCTGACATCAGGAGCTTTGTCATTATGAAAATGGATGGCTTCTCTCGCACCTCAAGTTTTAAGATTTTTACAAAAATGCCCCGTCTCTTTTTATTGCATTCTATTTTTGAGTAACAGAACAGCAAACTTTTAATAACACTAGGGACAGAACAAATAAAGACAACAGCATCATTGCATCAGACAGAGCAGGAAAAAATACAAACACACATGCTTTTTTGTACCTGGTGGAAAAGCTCCATGTCGATCTCAGCTTCTGCCCTCCAGGACTTATCGTCTGCGAGAAAGATGGACACACAAGTCAGGCAGCGTACAGTCAGTCTATAAGACAGTCTAACTTCATAACAGTTAGACATGTGTACGAAAAACGAGATGTTGCATCGTACCCGAGACGTTCTCTTGAAAGATCACTTTGGTTCCCTTGAGAAAGTTCTTTCCGATGATAAAGACCTCATCACCTCCTCGTACTGAGCAGCTGTGCAGGCTCTTTTTCAGGATCTCAGGGATTCCTGCAGGTTGAGCTGGAAAAAGAAACCCCACAAGAACTAGAGACAAGAACCATAAGAAACCCCTGATGTCTGTATATATTGTATAGATTGGCATAATTAATGGACAGACACACTAGTTGTTGGTATCAGCTACCAGGAACACATTTTTCTACTGTTCTATCTATATTCATTGTAAATGCTCTTTTTCATAATTAAGTCTTTGATGATTGACCCTATAATAAATTAGGCAGTAAGTGTATGTAATACAAGTTCATATACTGTAGCATTTCTAAGGCAATTAATTAAATAAAAATCTAAACATTAAAAAACAAACAAACAAAAGAACATGGAATCAGGTGGTCCCAATTTAATTGTTCTGATTAATTTAAAATGAATGCAAATAAGATAAGATTGGCATCACGGGTTGTGGTGACCCCCAATTTTTTGTGATAGTAATAAAACAATTGGATCTTAATGTATCTGACATAATGAGCAGCTGCCAAATTTTGTTGAACCTCGGATTACGAGTAACACAGTTTACGAGTGTTCCGCAAGACGAGCAAAGACTTTTAATAAATTTTGACTTGAAAAACGAGCATTGTCTTGGTTTTGTCCTCGTTTTTTTTTGTTGGATTTACGTGCAGGATCCACCCGAAAGTTTGTACTATAACCTGACAATGCAGAAAATAAAAGAACGGGCATGCATCGACCATTTTTGTCCATCTCATCATTACACGAGCATGAATTAACGGGCTGATACGCTGTCGCGAGCAACATAAAAAAAAGCGGAGAAGCTTTAATAATTTAGGGGAGAACAACAGTCTTTCCGTTAATGTGTGTGAGTGTGTTTAAACGAGAGGAGAAAGTTTTAATGTGTAAGATGAGGAGGGGGAGACAGGAAGGGCTGAAAGCAAAAGTCTCCACTTACTCTAGCCTCACACACACACACGCGCACGCACAGTGCCTGCTTGCACAAATTCACTTTTTTTGAAAGGTAAAGTGCAGATTAATTTGTTTAATTTTTACTTAATATTTTGTATTAATTATTTTTATGTATTTCTTTTTTTAGGCTGTAGAACGAATTATTTAAGTTTCCATTATTTCTTATGGGAACATTTTATTTGGTTTACGAGTTATTATGTTTTGGAATATGAGCCCACTTGCGGAACGAATTCTGCTCGTAATCCGAGGTTCCGCTGTACATGCCTAAAATAATCCAGCTCTACTTACTGCACAGTATAGGAGAGGACGGTGCCTGTAGAGTAAGCACAGAGCCGTCGGTTCGAGGGATGTTTACCCGGAACACCAGTCTGGCACGGGTGCTTTTTTTCTTGGATCCGGCTACCCCGATACGAGCCTCCACATCTGCATTCCTCAGTTTCAGGATGCCCACACAGTCCACACTGTAAAATGTCCATCAGTTAGTCAGTTACCTAATCATATATACCGTGAGAACCTGACAATATCTATTTGGTAAAAGTATTATGCAAGTCATAACTGTATGACAAAAAAAAACCTTTAAAATACTTAAAAATACAAAAATGATAACTTTAGCAATTAAAATCCATCCTTTTTCATGATAAAATTATTAAAAGAAGATTTAGGATTATTTTTCAACATTTAATAAAGGTAGTTTAAAACTGTATTTTTTTAAAATTATTTTAAAGCATTTATTTTTGCAAATAAGATTAATAATCTGCCAATAAATCAAGATTAAAAAAATAAATAAATTTGCTTTATAATGTTCACACAATTAAGGAATAGTAGCCACAATTCCTTATTTGAGACATTTCCTTTATTAAAGTATGACCCTTAAAATGCGAATTAATAATACTCACGCAAGAGTCATATTATTACTGGGATCTAGAGGTACTTCGATAACCGTGGTGCCCTCAATGTCCACTTCTCTACAGGCAGTGGTGTTTCGACCAGTGACTCGACAGGCCTGGTAGAATCCATGAGGTTTCACACGACCTGCGTCATTACTTACAAACACCTGCAGGACGACGGGCTCCTTCACACCATCGACCTGTGGGGATTAGTTAAGAGAGCAGCAGCTGATGAATATAAACACATCAATTGTCCAATCTAATGACTACATTATAGTTTAATAAAGAAGATCATCACTAGGCATAGAGAGTCAAAAAAGTTGGATGGAAGATTAGCAAACAAACAAGGTCTGTAATCCATCAGTGGGAAAACTGAACACAGTACTGCTGTTGAGCATGTATGTAAACAGTGATGGGTGATTCAGCACAGAATTCAAAAGTCTCATTAACTAATCTTATCCTCCAAATTTTCTTTTTTACATGTAAAATCTGTGCAGCTTTAATCAGCAAATCAATTTGATCATATCAATCAATCGATATATTTTAAATCAAGCACTTACATTATTTTTCTTCCATAACATTATTCTAACTACAGCAATTGTCTTGTGCCTCCATAGTTTATCCTCCAGTTACATATTTTGGACTGATCCATGCACATTGATTTAAAATAATTGTCAAATTATATCGTCTTGTGGACTATAACTAAATCAAAAGTTTTGAGAAAACGAGCTGGGAACAATAAAGGGTTTGTAAAATCAGTTATACACAAAATGTGGTAATGATGTAATTATTAATTAGCACGTTACAGCTTATGATGCTGTAACCATGTCTCTTTCAAACTGAACTAATTTAGGGGTTTCCCAGCAACAGGGTTTAATACTCAAACTGGGACTTTGTATTGTGCAGAAAAGCACAACAGTTATGAGGGGGAAAAATCCCTTTATTTCCCTATACAGTATAACCTCCTGCTACACTAATGCACTTATCCCAGATTTTACTGGTGCTTGGATAACATCTATGGTTTAGAAAGTTTCAGTATGTGAGAGGCAGGATTGGACTATACGCTTCACGTCTAAATGCTGGTCTCCCAGGAACTCCTTTAATGTTTGTCCAATGGCTTGAAATGAGGATGTGGCAATAACTCCCAGCTGAGTTTCTGAAATGTGCAAGTGGTGTTGGTGAATGATTGTGTGTACAGTTGACACAGACATGTACATCTTTTCCACAAGTTATTAGTCAATTTTCAAGGATCAGGCGTTTTACTCGCAGAATGTTCACAGGAACTTCAGTGGGCTTTGAGCCACCTCAAACAGGATGGTCATTTCCGGGTATATGGCCTTTTTTAAAAATGTTTGCACCATATAAAATGTCTAACTGCAGCTAAATCTCATCACTATACTGTGCTTAAAGTCTTCTAAAAAAAAAAAAAAGCCCAAGTCCCAGTTTTGCTTGACATACCTCAAATTTGTAAATACAGAAACGCCAGGATAATAACGGCCGATCTTTGTTTTAGGTAATAAACTCATTGATGGAAAAGTTCATCTACTTGGACATGTGCTCCGTCATTTGCAAAGGGCTGTATTGCAATATCGGGCTTTTAAAGGGAAGTTGTTTACACTGTAGAACACTCTGAGGTAATTCTTTATGTAAATTTACCTGGTATTGCACAATTATTGCAATACATTTACATTTACATTTAGGCATTTGGCAGACGCTCTTATCCAGAGCGACTTACATTTTTTATTTGTTTTTTTTATCTTATTATACATCTGAGCAGTTGAGGGTTAAGGGCCTTGCTCAAGGGCCCAACAGTGGCAACTTGGTGGTTGTGGGGTTTGAACCTGGGATCTTCCGAACCGTAGTCCAATGCCTTAACCACTGAGCTACCCCTGGCCCATTATAGAATTCTATAGCAATATAGAATGTGTAGGACTCATAAATACACTGTATAGATTTGGATTGTGTTTTACACATGATAAAAAAAACGTGTTCAGAAATGCATAGGTTGCACAAAAAACAATACATCCCCACCTTGACTGTAGGGAATCCTTGCTGGGTGCGGTCTTTTACAGACCCCCGGCTGCCCTCTGTCAAGTATCGGGCTCTGTGCTGACTCTCAGGCTGGACGAGGATCTTCAGCTCCTTTCCTTCGCTTTTCTGCGGGTACTGGCCACACAATATCCCACCTTTCTGTATGGCTGCCTGATTTCTGTCGGGACTAGAAAGCAAAGAGAATGTCATTATAGTAAGTAGCTTCAGGGTCACAGCTATCCCATTACACATACTGAAGTCAGTTGGCAACACGGAACTAGTGTAAAATTACACTCTTGGTTGGTGGAGTAGTGCTAATAAACACCATGAAGATCTAAACATAACATCATGTTAAATTATGCCAAGAGTGCGTTTTTATTTATTCTGAGAGGACCAGAGACACGGCATGAGCATCAAGTAACAAATCTTGAACATAATCTGTGCAGGTTATTTAACCAAGATCATGTTCAGGAATATATATATATTTTTTTATTTTTTTTTACATTTATAATTACTTAAGTTAAACTTAAATTTATTTCTCACAAAAAACTATAAGAAAGAAAGAAGAATGGTGTATGAAATTTTTTAATCTAGATGTATTACATTGTCAGGGATGAAAATATTGAAGCAGTGAGATATTCACCAGTCAGTGGATTAAACTGTAGAACAATCAGTGTCATGTTTCATCTCAGCTCTTCACAAAGATATTAAATGAGATTCAGCCTGAACAAGCATTGTTTTTAGTCGCAATACCCTGCCCCACTTTATCACCTATTTGTAGGAGGGCAAAAAGAGGCTATGACTGAAAGCCTTTTTGTAATTTTATGTGCCATCACTCTCAACCTCTGCACATCTTTTTTTGGTCACAAGCACTATATAAAATACAATGACTCACTTGAGTTACTTGAGCTACTTGACAGTTTGCTTTCATGTAAAATTTTAGATTTTGGACAATATGGACATGTTCTGATTCAGTATTTTTAAAAGTCCCACTTGGTTTTAAGCTGTATGAGCATCTATATGGCTTGTGATTTACTCAGCCCTTAAACTATCTATCACAAGGTCGTGCAAAAGCCAGACCCCTGGCGTTTCACAAGAGACTGGTATGTTTGGTGACAAAACATGGCCCAGCCCTGCCTCTATTACAGTGGGAGAGGACATTTAACGGACATTGATATCGAACACCACAGAAACTCCCCTGGAGCATGCAGGCTGGATTATTTAGATTACCTCCCACTAACTGTTTAAAACAAAACTATCGAATAACTTGAAAAGACTGGATGCTGTGAACATTTTTGTAATACAGTGCTCTAAAGCTCTTCAAAAACAATTTTATTCAAAACTGGTGTAAGGAAGTGCATATTCATGGAAAGAGAAAAGGGATTATCTATTTATAGATCCTGAAGCATTTGGCAAGAGAAGTGTGCAAAAGATTGTCTCTGATAACTCACTCACCTTGCTTTGCCACTGGCCTTGTTTTCTGAGCTAAATTTGGAAAGCACGAAGTGTGGACCTTTGGCGCTATCTGCGTCAAACACATCCATGGTGGCCTCCCCAGCAGACACTGGCTTCGGCCCTGGCTTCTGACGTGGTGTGCGTTTCCGGGCCTTGCGTGGAACCTCTGTGTTGTCATTATAAGAACTGGAGCTCATCATGCTGAAGTTGGAGAGTGAGTTTTCCATCCAAATGCTGTTGCTCTGCTCCGAATCCTGAAGCGCTTCGTCGGGGCATCCCGACATGTGGCTGTTGTCAAACAGGTCCTCTGGCGGAGGCGAGATGTTCAGTACGGGTCGCTTGGGAGGTGTCATCTGATGGTGGTGCTGATGCTGAGAGCCTCCTCCGCTTTTCTCTCCGCAACCCCGGGTTAGTTTGGCTTCTGTGCAGAGCATATCTGTCTTCCTACGGTTACTTGCATCTGCTGGATTGCCGGCATCCTGCTCTGTGCCCAAGGAGCGCACAGTGAAGCTGGAAGAGGTGGAAAAAGCACTGCTGGCAGTTCCCTTGGTCATAGCAGAGGCGATGGAGGAGGCATCTGCAGTGTGCACAATTAGACAGTGAATAAATGTATCTCACCTATTCTGGCTAGCAGTCCCAGCTAAGCAGTGAAATTTCCGTACAACTGCTTACTTTGTGGTTTGGATATCCAATTACAATTTTTCTTTATTTCCAGTTTTTATTAATGCATCATAGTGTGTGTGGATATGAAATGACCATAAACTATTAAAAAAGTTGTAAAAAGAAAAAGAAATCAAGCTTGTTAGGTAATATTCTGAAGCAATTTTCCCTGAAATGCAACGTAAATAAATGCCATATATCAAGCTCATTTTGCCGTTTCTAATTCTAAAACTGGCACACATAAAAACAAGGAGATATCACATTGTCTTTACATAGCTTGTGCCAATGAACAGCTTTCATTATACTCTTCTGCTTTTAACAGTAGAGCATATGGCCTGTATGGATCTTTAGATCTAACCTAATAATTACCTCTGCACTTAGTATTACTACAGTAGGTTCTTATATAGATCATTATTTTCCATACGAGTTCATGTGTCTACAAACTGCTCAGGCCAGATTAGAAATATGGAGTCAAATGATGCATTACAAATAATGGGTTCTTTTGTCAGATTGAGTTTTTTCTTTTTGTTGGGACTGAGCATAGCCACAGAAACAAAATAAACCAGCTTCTGACCTATGAAGCAGAGAACTGCAGACCATTTTATATGCAGACACTCCCTGCTTCAGAGGGAAATTCCTGGAATAAAAATAAGACAACGAATGAGTAATAAAATGCTGACCATAGCAAGTTATTTTCAAAAGATGAAAGGAATTTTTGCATGAAGTTATAAGAATCAATTAAAAAACATACAATGAAACTCATCATTAGTGAGACTTCAATATTCATAATGATATGGTCCATGTCTCAAGTCTACTCTGAGTCCTATTTGGGGGAATGAAGTAAATATAATATCAAAAACTACATGAAAGCACAGAATTATTTAAAAGCATTTGTGAAAAGAGAGGGCTGGAAAAGTACTAAGCTGGAAGGCAGCCAGGGCAAAAATGAAAATAATTTCTGAGTTAACATATATAATTTATAACATATATAATTTATTTTTGTGATTATATTAAGTGATGAGATGAACTGCTATGAAAAAGTGTATATAGAAAGAAAGGAAAGAAAAACTGTTGGGAAATACAACAAAACTGGCTTATAGCACATGCAATGCACCGTTCACAAATCTAGTCCACTTAATCAATTAAGTTTTTCAACAGTTCAAATACATAGAAATTATATTCATGTAAAACAGGAAGAGACAATACTACCGGTACAAATACTGAAAACAGGAGCATAGGTAAGTTATTATTTGAAAATTATAAGGTAAATTGCAGACAATTTCACAGCTGTTGAGAAGAAATATCTTATCAGCATAAAGCATAAAAATGTAGTACATTAACATTTTTAAGCAACCAATGTTAAAAATGCAAGGAATAGGGAAAAGACAAATAATCTAAATTACATTTTACTGTAAATGTAACATCTATGATAGCCAATATTAGTTTTGGTACTTTTTCTTACATAAATCATTAAATCATTCAACCAAAAAAGTTAAAGTTATTACAAATTTAAACAAATGTAAAACATTACATCTCACCAAACCAACCAAAAAGAAATAACAGCTTATTTTTCATATGTCACCCACACTATAATTCTTCCTCATTTGTAAATTCAAGAAAAACGCATTCATGGTGCCTCCTGACAGGTCATAATTCCACTATCTTATCCATTTGTAATCTTGAACACCTCTCATTTAGACTTCTAATAGGTTAAACTGCTTAGTATACTGTAGGTTTCTGTGCTATAAAATTTTATATTCTAGTTCCTATTCTGTTTGGAGCTCACTGTGCAATGCTTGTTGCTAAAGGTTCTGAGATAATAAGATTATATGCAAGTTTAAATCCCAGGACTAGTAAAAAAGCCTTTATTATACTTGAACATTTCTATTTAAGTAATTTCTTGATTCAACAGGACTGTCAGTAATCAGGCCTGGGTTTGGCAAGTAAAACATAACTCACTTAATCACTATTCATTAAGTTACATTTATTTATAATTTAAGCAAATTAGAATTTGTTTGATGATTTGTCACGCTTACTGTAAATGATCTGGATCATTTACAGTAAGTGTGACAAATATGCAAACATAATAAAATAAAAAATCTGAGGGGGGCAAATACTTTTTTCACAGAACTGTAAGACCACAGCTGAATGCAGTCTTTTCATTAAAGTATTTTATGTCTAGTTAACCTAAAGGTTATGCTTCAGAGTTTAATTAAATCTAAATTGTACAGTAGTATGTATTATACTGTATTATTATAGTGTAGACAGCATAAAAAATTTAAATCAAGACTCATCTTTTAAATAATGAAAATACATTTAATAAAAAAAACTAAAAAGTAAAAGAAAAAAACTTATAGGCTTATAAAAATTATAGAGTAGGCATATACAGTGGTGTGAAAAACTATATGCCCCCTTCCTGATTTCTTATTCTTTTGCATGTTTGTCACACTTAAATGTTTCTGCTCATCAAAAACCGTTAACTATTAGTCAAAGATAACATAATTGAACACAAAATGCAGTTTTTAAATGAAGGTTTTTATTATTTAGGGAGAGGGAAAAACTCCAAATCTACATGGCCCTGTGTGAAAAAGTGATTGCCCCCCTAAAAAATAACTTAACTGTAGTTTATCACACCTGAGTTCAATTTCTGTAGTCACCCCCAGGCCTGATTACTGCCACACCTGTTTTAATCAAGAAATCACTTAAATAGGAGCTACCTGACACAGAGAAGTAGACCAAATCATGACATCATGCCAAGATCCAAAGAAATTCAGGAACAAATAAGAACAAAAGTAATTGAGATCTATGAGTCTGGTAAAGGTTATAATGCCATTTCTAAAGATTTAGAACCACAGTGAGAGCCATTATCCACAAATGGCAAAAACATGGAACAGTGGTGAACCTTCCCAGGAGTGACCGGCCGACCAAAATTACCCCAAGAGCGCAGAGACAACTCATCCGAGAGGCCACAAAAGACCCCAGGACAACATCTAAAGAACTGCAGGCCTCACTTGCCTCAATTAAGGTCAGTGTTCACGACTCCACCATAAGAAAGAGACTGGGCAAGATTTCTTGCATGGCAGAATTCCAAGGCGCAAACCACTTTTAAGCAAAAAGAACATTAAGGCTCGTCTCAATTTTGCTACAAAAACATCTCAATGATTGCCAAGACTTTTGGGAAAATACCTTGTGAAGTTTTTAAAAGGTGCGTGTCCCGTTACATCTGGCGTAAAATTAACACAGCATTTCAGAAAAAGAACATCATACCAACAGTAAAATATGGTGGTGGTAGTGTGATGGTCTGGGGTTGTTTTGCTGCTTCAGGACCTGGAAGGCTTGCTGTGATAAATGGAACCATGAATTCTACTGTCTACCAAAAAATTCTGAAGGAGAATGTCCGGCCATCTGTTCGTCAACTCAAGCTGAAGCGATCTTGGGTGCTGCAGCAGGACAATGACCCAAAACACACCAGCAAATCCACCTCTGAATGGCTGAAGAGAAACAAAATGAAGACTTTGGAGTGGCCTAGTCAAATCCTGACCTGAATCCTATTGAGATGTTGTGGCATGACCTTAAAAAGGCAGTTCATGATAGAAAACCCTCAAATAAAGCTGAATTACAACAATTCTGCAAAGATGAGTGGGCCAAAATTCCTCCAGAGCGCTGTAAAAGACTCGTTGCAAGTTATCGCAAACGCTTGATTGCAGTTATTGCTGCTAAGGGTGGCCCTACCAGTTATTAGGTTCAGGGGGCAATACTTTTTCACACTGGGCCATGTAGGTTTGGATTTTTTTCTCCCTAAATAATAAAAACCATCATTTAAAAACTGCATTTTGTGTTTACTTGTGTTATCTTTGACTAATAGTTAAATGTGTTTGATGATCAGAAACATTTTGTGTGACAAACATGCAAAAGAATAAGAAATCAGAAAGGGGGCAAAAAATTTTTTACACCACTGTATACCATGAATTCAGGCTGAATTCAGACCTAATAAAGTTGACCAGTATTTATAGTTGCTTTGACATACTGTACACTCACTACAGCAAATTTATGGTTGCCTTTACTATAGATATGTGCTTGGAAAAAAAAAAAAAAACTTTGCATAAAAACAAAAATTTAAAAGAATTTAAATTTGTAATAATAATAGTATTAATAATAATAATAATAACAATGCCCTATTTTGAACTAAATTCAGTCATGCCATAAAGCTGTAATACAATGATGTTAAATAAATTTTTTTAATGTTTAATTATTATTTAAAATAATAATAATAATAATAATACTTTAATGTCTACAAGACTAATTTTACACGCCGGGTAACAAAATCACATGGATTGTAACACAGTAATGTGAGATCTTTTAACTGGTTTACCATTTTTTTCTTTTTTCTTTTTGTTAGAATTCTAAATTTTTGTTTAACCAGTACTGTTCATTGATATTTCAAGTTAACAGTAATCTTAACTCGCTAGGGGGCATCTGATGATTCATCCTTTACCAGGAACCAGCATTTGCCTTATTAAACCACATGTGCAAATATTTGCATGACTTACATTTTATTTTGGAAATGGTTGGACAAAGCGCTACTTCATAGCATAAAAGATGCTCCAAACCTTAAAAAAACAAACTTGCAAGCAGGGCATGCAAGTTAGTTTTTTTTAGCATTAAAATTTTAATTAAAAAAATATTTTATTGGTATAGCATGACAATAGGACTGGCTTACAGTACCAGTTAAGAAGAGGCATTTTAAATAAGATTGATGGTGTGATTGTAAAAACGTGGACAATCAATTTTACTGAGTATGCGAAGAGGAAATAGAACAAACAACAAAAGCCTATCATCGGATTTAAGTTGATGAGATATACAGACTATCAGAGGAGCCCAAACGACAACTTTGGCATGTGATTACAAGCAAAGCTATGAATAGCAGCCCTGACAGGGAGGGGAGCAGCACTCAAAGATGCATATAGCACATGTGCTTTTGGAGGCTTCGTGTGGTTCAGGACAGGTGTTCGGAAAAACCAGGCGAGGGCTCTCTTTGCGTAAAGGAGAGAAATGTGTGAAGAGAATCAACAGCAGCCTATATTAATGTCCCTGTGTATTTTTCCCTGATGATGTTTGTGAATAGCACATTAAACTAGGTGCACAAATAAACATAAAAAAATAAATAATAATTTATATAAAATGTAAAAAAAACAAAAAACAGAAGAGGAAAACAGCCAGAAGATTTAAGGCCGATTTAAAGTGAAACCTGCTCTCGAGTTAAGATATAAACTGGAAATACTTCACCTTCCTTCAGCTACAGCCAGCATGTCCTGCCTCATGGCTGCAGTTGGGTACTGATGTCCAAAGGCAACAGACTCCTGGTTTACTCAAACTCACCTTAAACCTAGGTACTTTGATAAAGGAGTAGAGTAAAAAAAATACTAAGGTGAATCTCAGTTGGAATGGTCATGTTTGAGTGTATTTATGTACCTGGGATGAGTTTAATAAGGAGTACTCCTCCTAAACTCCTTTTTTCCCTTTTTTTTTTTTGTTTTTTTTTTTGAAGTTCTTCTTTTTCTTGCGCTCACATTTTTTCTCCAGTCATGCAATTAGGTTTGGTGACAACACAAATGCACAAATTTAAATGCATCCCAAACCAAAACATGACACTGTAAGACATTTCCCAATAGATATATCTGTATGTATTTATAGATTAATAGTTTAATAGATTAGAATTTATATCTACAAAGGTTAAAAAATGTTTTAATTAAAACTCCTTTTAGAGTATGAAGCTGTGCATTTATAAATATAAAGTTTAAATGGTTGTTTTAGTGTCCATGTAAAAAAAATAAAAAAAATAAAAAATAATAATAATAATAAAATAAATAAATAAATAAATAAATATATATATATACTTTTGAGTATTATCTTACTTATATTTACATGTAATTTTTTTTCTGAAGAAAACAAAGTATATCCTGGTTCCATGACTCAGACCTAAACAAAATGTTCCATAAGATTACACCAAATACTTAGCTTACTACTTATTAGCCTACTACTGATTATGAATTCACTCTCAAAAGCTGTAATATTAATAACAATAAAAGAATAAACAACCCATTCCATGACCACGTATGACAGGGGTCTTCAGTCTTATCCACAAAGGACTGGTGTGGCTGCATGCTTAGGTTTTTATAGATAAAAAAAAAAAGAATAAATAAGATCAAAGATTAGAAGAAAGACAATAAACCTCCAGTCTTAAGCGACCTCTAACATTTAAATATAAAACCCAAGAACACTAACCTATTGTTAGCTATTACAGTACTTAGCGGTAGTGTTAGTCGTCTTGCAGACAGCCTAGTGATAAATATTGGGACAGATTCATTTGTAGCACTTCTCATATAGAGCTTGGAAACTGACAAGAGGTATCTGAATATGTGTTTTTGGATATTTTGGGTATAATTTTTATAAGTGTATTTAATAAATTTACATTTTTAAAAACATTTTTCTTGGTTTTTGATTTTCGTGCTAGTGGTAATTTTTTCCCTAAACCAGAACGATTCTGAAATATATTCAGATTTTTAAAAAAGATTCTAAGGTTTAAAGGATTAAACCTATGCCATGACCACAAAGTGAAGTTAGGTAAAGTGAATGCATGTAAAGCTTTTATGTTCTACTCAGATAGTATTATTATCTAGAACTACTACTACTTCTTACACTGTACTATTGGGTATCGTTCTAGCTAGTTAGGCTATGCTAATGTTAGCTGCATACACCCTAAATTATTGGTCTTGGCATTGGAAAATGATTATACACAGGGTGTCTCCGAGACTCTTAAAAGAGACTGGTCTCTTTTTATCATTCAATTACAATGCACTGAGCAGAATTTAGCCACACTTTTTACAGTCTCTAATTTAACCCTGGGGTGTCAAATTCGCCCAGACCTACAGATATTTATGTTTCACACCCCTTTTAATTCACCAAATTCAGCCCTGGAAATTACCTGACAATTGGAATTGGATGTGTTAAATACAATGCTATGTTTTTCCATGACTAGGATTCTCCGGCTAAAGAAGGGCTAAATAGCTAGAAGGTTACCTTAAAAAGTTAAACCGTTATATACTAATCACTGAGTAGAATCATTTGAGTAGGAAGCTTTATATGCACTTACCTCATTCTGGTTTTTATACAGTTTCTTTTTACCCAGGGTAATTCACTTTTGACCAAATTTCCATGAGATCTGTATTTTTTCTATTTTAAATGTGCAAAATTTGTAATTTTAACCCTAGCAAAATTAAAACAAAGTGTACAATATATAGATAAAACATAAATATATCAAATACACCACAGAAAAAATGAGTTCTGCTTATTATGACATTTAATAAAGTTTACAATTTAAATATATAAAAATATACCATATTCAAATACATTTATCAGCTTCTACGCACCATATGCTCAGTGATATGATAGTAAGATCTAAACAAATGGGGAAAAAAAGGATGGAGAACTTTACCTGAAGCGTGGGTTGTTGGGGGGGAACTTGTCCCTCCTCCACTTTTCTGGCTCATTGCTGCAATTCTCTGCTCACTACACAGGGGCAACTGCAACTCTTTGGGGAGAAGATCATACACTGATTCTGGAAGAAAAAGATAAAAACATTGAATTACTGAAAAAATAAAGACCTAGCATATGTCACAGGATGAGAATTTTTTCAAAGCGCTGGACTAGAACTGATCCTTAAATAACCCCAGAGCTCTACGTTAAACCTGAAACAAAACTTGGCCATGAACCTGGAAAAAGTCTTGACCATTTTATAAATGGACGACAGCAGTATTATATTCTACAATTTAGGAGCCAAAAGCCAGGGACTGGCTGCAGGACCCCCATCCCAAGACAGCAGGCTATTTTAGTCTAACAAAAGCACAATGCCCTCAAACCATGTTTAGTATACCAATGAGCATTGCCCAAGCGCTTTAGGACTGTCAAATGTTGCAGTGTCTTAACATTTAAGGGGAAGTCACATATACATGGGTAGAAGTAAAAAAAATAAAAATAATAATTAACGCAACCAAATTTCCACTTTTTTCCTCCCCATAAACCACAATTTGCATGTGCAGCTGTTCTGACAGATACCAGCAAAACATATTGCCACTTTTTTTAATATATGAAATCATATACACCTACCAGTCAAAAGTGTAGACACACCTTTTAATGGTCCTTCTTAATTTTTATTTCTTTCTACATTGTAAAACAACCTTATAGGCATCCAAAATATGCACTAATCTCCTTTGAACAGTTGATAATGAGATGTGTCTGCTACTTATGTAAAGCCTTTATAACGGCCCTAATATGAGATGCTGTTTGTAAATCCAAACTTGTGTCCAAAACAAAGATTTCATTCTTTACGCTCCCAGAACCACTCTTTCACAATTTGAGTCCTGTAACATGGCTGTACCATAAGGGAAGATGTTGATCTTGATCCTGGTCATTCAGTACATTCAGGTCGTCAGCTGACTTCAGTTTATTGCCCCAAAGCGTTGCTGAGTCTAGACCTAAACAACTGAAAAAAAACCAAGATCATAACACTACCTCCAGAGGTTAGTATAGTGGGCACTTTGCATGATGGGTGCATCGCTTCATGTGCGTCCCTTCTTTCCTTGACATGCCCATCGCTCTGGAATAAACTGAAAAAATTGACCTTTTTTCGATAGCTCCAAAGTCCAATCTTTATATCATTCCACATTTTTTGCGTTAAATGCTTCTTAACCTAGTTCCAGTAATTTTGAATCTGCTTAGATGTTTTGTTTGCTTGATGCGTACCAATAATTTGACCCTCCTGAAATGGTAACTTTTTTGGCCAGGCAGTGTATATGAATCTGAATATAAATTCAAAAACCTCTGCTTTACTCTACCAAAATACCTGACAGCTATTTCTTTATATGGTTTAAAATTCTGAAACACAAGAGTGCAGGTGGAGGCAGACAGCTGCTTTAACAAGCACCGTTAAAATGTGTTTACAGCAAGTACGCAGGGAGCGACAAAGACACTCTATTCATAAAGGCTTCTGGGCAAACAGGAGGCTCAGAGGTGCATTTTAGAGAGACAAAAACAGTTTTATGGCCAGAGCTAGTTCGCCTTCTACGTCTGTTTTAGGATGATGTTATAGGAGCTGTTGCAGTTTCCTTGTTAAACCTGCTTATCTTAGTCATGTTCATCAGGTTCTTATTATCAGTTTTATCATTAGCACAATAAATAGGTTATTAAAATCCCTCAATACAAACTTTATTGGACAAACTTTCACACAATAGCTGCAATGCTATACACTGTGGTAAATATTATAGCCACAATATGCTGTCTATTCTCTTGATTAATTTGAACTTTTGAGATTTTGAAGAAAAAAAAACTACAGATCACTGACCAGCAGATATCAAGAGCACACACTGATGTGTGACTTCTGACTTCATTGAATTTGAGGATGCCAGTTTTCCAGTTGCAAATATCCATGATTTCAAGCCAAAGTAGCATTCGCTTGATGAATCACTCTCCTTCATCGACAAAAAAAAAAAAAAACGGTTAAAAGAAAGACACACCTATTTGGAGAGATTCTTCTTTAACAGAGCCTGATGGGAAGTAAAATCCACAGTAACAGCTGCACAAACCTGATGAACTGTAGTTTATCCTGTGTTTGAGGTTTGACTTTTAAGATACAAAAGTAAAATGATGCAAAAGTAAGATTTCTCAAAATGTATCAAGATTGATTCTCAATCAGTTTTTAACTATGTGAACCCCGCCCCTTTTCCCACAAATTAAAAACCTAACATTAGCAAGGACAATCATGAGACCAAATTCTTTACTTTGCAACAACTTAATTTTGATTAATGAGAAAGTGCAACTGCTTTTTTCTTCATAAAAACATATTTTATCATGTTAGCGGAGTGAAGGAGTATAATGGGAACATCGCTAAAATGACTAACACAAACATTTCTAGACCATGTAATACTTTTCCTCTAAGATCACAGCTTAAACTATTGTATTTTCCCATGTTCTACATGTTTTCCAGCTTATTTGTATCATTATCATTATTTGTATCAAAATTCATTTATTCATCCATCCAATAAGCCTGCTTGTTTTAAGTACTAATATTATAATATAAAATTAATATATATAATATATAAATATAATAAATATAAAATATAACAAATATTTTTTTTATATTATAAACAGTATTATATTGTTGTATTGCTCAGACCAGCTTCTTAAACCTGATGTATTTAAACTGTGGGATTGCAAAGGGACATATATAGTTTTTAAATAGATGATAAAAAAACCAAACATGTAAAGCTATCATCAGTCTTTTCTTTTACTGAATAAAAACAACATATGGAAAAATTTTTTTTAACTAACCCCTTTTATTAATCTCACTTTAAAGATAAACAGAACAGTATTTGCTTCCTGTTACAAAGATTTTGAGTTTAATTATAAAGTCAACATCACTTAAGTGTATTTATTTATTTGTTTCTTTGTTTTTTAGGTATGCCACTGAACGTTTTCCAGCCAAACAAGTGGTAAGACACAAATCTTGGAAGTATGCCTTACAGGGAAAAAGGTAAAAACTTGTTCATCTTCCATTGATAAAAACTCTGGATTGAATATCTGTTTTGTCTCAAACTATGAATGCCATACAGGCATAAATATGAATTTAGAGCCCTGATTATGGCTGTAAAATCCATACCTGGCCTGTTTCTAAGTGTTTCCACACACTCAGAGAGAAAATTCCTATCCTCTTTCAATTTCCTCTCACATAACTAACACACAGCGGCTGCTGTTTATGTCGCAGACCTGAGGAGAATGAAAACAGAGTGCCGTTTATAGAGAGTTGCTTCAATGCTGTCCTGCTGAAGACTTTCATTAAGGGTTTGGTTATTTATTTATTTATTTATTTATAAGGACACTTCTTCTATTTTTTATTTTGAATGTACAGAAATTACACAAAAAATATCTGGACTTAACGATAAAACAGTAGACAGTAAACATTTTTAAAAAATGGGAGTTGACCTTTTTTTTTTTTTTTTTTAAAAAGGTTTTAAGTTTCAAGTTTTAAGTGTCGGAAACCATGAGACACCAAAACAGCTTTAATGACATAAGTCTCTGGAACTAAGAAGTTTCTCAGGTGGTATTTTATGGATGATGATAATGAAGGTGGAATGCACTGTCCAAAATCATACAGTATCATTCCCAAAACTTTCATAAGTGCTCGATTTGCTTGAGAGCTGGTCACTGTGACAATCATGGGATACCCAAAAAATTATTTTCATCTACATCCCGCCATTCACCGATCCCTAAATGGGCGTGGGGTCATACTTTCAGAGACCGCAGACCGAAGGGTAGAAATGTTCGATTGTAAAATATTCTCCCAGAGCCTAAAATTCTAACATAAAACTTATTTTTTCTCTATTTAATCACATGGTTGTGTAGCACGCTCTTTCATTGATGGGAGCTAGATGCCCAAAGACAAGCAATGACAAATCAAATATTTATTTCTGTGTATTCCACAAAACCCAAGAGACAAACATGACCATGCCCCTCCTATTAGTCCCTGCTTGTTTGGTGTGTTAATACTGGTAACTTGCTCGCGATGTGCACCCCTGACCATAAAAGAAAGAAAAAGACAAAATAACTGACGTCCACAAAACATACCTTCATCAGAAACGCCTTATATGTTTTCTTAAAAAAAAAAAAAGGTAAAAATGTAGGGCAAGAGTAGTCCAAGAGCCACCTTTAAAGGTTCAGTCGGGTGAAAGAGATCTCTGTTCAGGGGGCCAGTTGAGAGATTTAAGTGAGGGCTTAACGTTTACAGCTGCGTCCACATAAGAGCTGCCGACAACACCATAGCAACGAGAGCCACAGTGTCCATGTACAGGAGGCTTTTATCACGCATCGAGAGAATTATAAAAGCATCCAAAAAGAAGGAGAGGAAAAAAAAATATACCATATTTTTGTTTCATGTTTTGTTAAGTGTTCATATAAATTCAATTTGTTTAAATTCAACACAAACATTAAAACCTCATGGCTGAGTGAGTTAGTAATCAAGAACCTTGCCAATACTGACAAAAGAGATTTAAAGCAACTTGCTATTAAAAAAAAAAACATGTAAGCAAAAGATCTAAACTTGACCATTTAATTGGCAAAAATGCATTGTGTGTGAACTTTAATTGTAATACGGCAATGTATCAAAGCAAAGGACCTTAGGCAAGCAATGACGGTGCAAAAATGCTTTCACGTAAATTGGCCACTCCTTTGGAATTGCACAATATTAAACTTAAAAAAGAAAAAGAAAAAAAAAAAAACAAGCAAGTACAAGCATGCAGGTACACATCATGATGATTCTGCATCTTTGGAGAACAGTTCTCATACTTTTTGAGCGTGCACTTTGCCCTATCAAGATCACAAGTTTGAATCCCGATAATACCAGGAGTCTTAGAGAGCAAAATTGTTCATACTCCCTGGGGGGCATGCTTGTCCTAAAATTTGTTTTATCACGGAAGGTAGGTAGTGTTTTCGTCTCTGAGTGTGTAAAGCTGCCCATTAATGCTGTGTGGGCAATAATTTGAATAAGGTGAGAGTCAGTGCTCGCCTGGTTGGTAGCTTTTACTTGATAGGGGAGAGCCTATATAAAATCGGGAATAAAATGAGGGGTAAAAAAGGCATGTAGAAAAAACAGAGAAGAGTGTGGGCAAACATACAAATAGACAAAAAACTCTGCAAATAAAATGGTGTTACTGAACATTCGCACTGTATACAAGTAAACAAGCATCCATACTTTGAAATGACATTACGTGCTACATGAATTACGATGACAAAAGCTCATTGGACTCAGGAAGGAATGTCCAACCTCACTATTAACGCTGTTCTGGTTAGGTTTTCTTGGACCTTGTAGTGCATGTTGTACTCTTTTGTCACTAATCTTTTACATCATATTTAGTTTTTTTTTCACATGACCATAGTTGATGGAAACTAAGATCACGACACATTTGCGATGGCAGACTTTTTTCTTTTGAAATTGCGAAAGGTGTGAATGGAAAATCAGCTGCGTTAAGAAATATGGGTGAACAAAAATAGCACGCTGTGATATCATACAGTAAGTTTCGCAATATTTCATTTTACTAAGGAGCTACAAACAAAGCAGAGGTCAGACCAAGTCAAAGGATTGTGAAAAATATTTTGTACTATGGGAGCACGATATTTGTGCATGTCGATATCATAACTAAAAAAAAAAACAAGTACTGATGTTTTATCAGTCATAGAAGGAAAAGAACCATTATAAATTATTATTAGAATAATCTAAATGAGCGGTACGTTATTAATCAGAACTTTGTTTATCGACCTCCTTTTTTTCTTCATACCACAGCTGGTCCATGCCTTTCATGGACGTCTCTTAAAGGACCTCGTGTAACTGCTTAACATAAGATAGACGAAACAATCACGCTGCATCCAAATTTTCTCACATTACCTAAATCACCTCCTACCGAATTCCCATAGATTAGCCAGTTCTTGTCGCCACCAATTATAAGCTTATTATAAGAGCATACAGGAATGTTCTTTGAATTCTCACACAATATAAACAGGGTCAAATATGTATTGGGAAGAAAAAATAAAATAAAATCACAAGTTATGAATGCACAGGAGGATGGGATTTTGGTTATGTTGAAAATAAACAGCCTCAATAAAAGTAAACACTCAGCAAATCCACACAGGGATGTGGAATGGTGCTTTGCGTTGTTTCTGCAAGTTTACCCAGCATACATGCCAGATATTTTATAAGCACATAAAGTTAAATCAATCCTGAAAAATCAGGGGGGGTTTGCTTTCTTCATCCTTAAATGTATAAAATGTTGTATCCTGGAAAACATAAACTTCTGACTCGAAAATGTGCAATAAGAATAGTATAGCCTGTATTACAACTCCTGGTTGGAAACTTAAGACAAGCTCTATATTCATCTGGAGAACAATAAGCAATTAGCATATTTTGGTTGCCATTTTAATTAAAACAAGATAATTTGCAACTAATTATAATAGTTATAATAATAATAATAATAATAATAATAATAATAAACCTGTAACATTAACCTTCTTTTTAATCTGACCTGCATTAGTGCCTTTTTTTCCAGGCACATCATTCTCTAGATGTTGCCATAGTGATTAATACGATTAATCTGCTGTGATGCGTGTCAAATTCCACGCTTTATTTGAACAGGCAAAACAATAAAGCGCTTTAACCTAGCATCACACTTTGCCTGTGTTTTATGGACAGCTGAGAACCTCCTCCTGTTTAAAATGCTCAGACCTTTTGACGCTTCTCAGAAGCAGCCCTTATGAAACATTATCCATCCTTTAGAGCCTGTTTAACTTGGTTGTAAATAATCGCCCTCCTATTATATGAGTTATAAATTGGTAATTGAAATTGCACAATCGACTATATTATTAGCTTATAAGCTACTCAAGTAGAAATTGTTATTGAGTCTTATTGAGATGTTCTGTGGCATTTTTATGAACCTGTGTTACTACGAACCTTGATGTAAAACATACACACAGGATAAAGGGCAGCTAAAAAGGAAGTTGTTTCCTTTGATGTATCTTGTGCATTGTTTTGGAAAGCAAGCATTAATAAATAAATAAATAAATAAATAAATAAATCATCTCTGAGGTCCAGAATAGAAGCTCTGAAGTTAAGCCCAAATTATCTGCAAAGTACAATACATTTTTTATATTATTCCTTTGTAGTGAAACTTGGTAATGGCAATGAAGTCTAATGACTTGCATTTTGGTGTTCATGTGTGGTGGCTGGCTCTAAGCAAAAATGAAATAAAAAATTAAAACCAACACACTTTGCATAATCAGCATAAGTTTTTCACAGCTTACTTTTTCATTGCTGGGATTAAATGCACTACTTTACGCAGTAGATTTGACAATCTGCAAAGGATAATGTGAAGCACTCGCATTTTACTGTAACTTCAGTGACATTAATTAAGAATTTCAAATCATATTTCAGTTCAGTGAGTGATCTCTAAACAACAATCGAGAAAGCTTGATTGCAAGACCTCAGCAGCTATTAGCACACTAGAAGGCAGAAAATGAAGGACAGCCAAAGAGTTGGCCTATAAATAAAAGAACTGCATGATTAGTTTTTTTCTTATGTCTGGCTTCGAATCTTGTAATATTTAACAATACCTTTGCAATTACTTAACAACAACTTGGCTGGTGGGATGAAATATGTAATTTTAAAAAGCCTCAAGTGAACGTTTTAGGTTCCCTTTTGGACCAAAATACTTGCACTGAAATTTGTTTAGGTGTCTGCTGTCCCAGAGCAAGTTTGACTAGATGGCAACTGTTGCTAAGCAGTGATTAAAAAGACAAGAAAATAAGACTGGGCTTGGAGTTGGCCAAACTTTGTTAAACAATAAGAAATTAAGCTGATCTTTTAGCCTATAATAAAAACTAAGCAAAAAGTAGTCAGTTTTAACAACAAAATGTGATTTCAAAGAGTGCAACATGTTAGTATCAATGTGTTTTACAGTGTTTTGTGAGTAGCCTGTTAGCAAGCCACATGGATTATGTCGTGTCTGGCTCATAATTGACGCAACCAAGTCCAAATCCATGAGTCCAGGGGGCAATATGAGCTGTACTCTCCCCCTGTCAATCGCAGCTACACTAAGCAATCGTGAGTGTCTGGGGCTTGTGTATGTGGCAAAAGGTGAATAACAGGAGCAGCATGCACAGAGAAAGCTTGTGTAGCTTTCAGACAGTATGGTGAGAGGGAACAGACAGGTGACTGATTCAAATTGTTTTATGGAAATGACAGGAGACCGTCCTGTGACCCTGTAAGTAATGAGTATAAATGTACTTCATGCAATGATGCAGATTCAGACTACGACAGAATTGGATTATAAAAAGCAGATTACTGAATTACGTCAAGTCTTTTTCGAATGTAAAGACTGGCCTACTGTGCCACGTGAGGTGATCGGCGTCAGCTGGCTTTCCGAACAGGCAGCTTGTCTGTGGAGACAGTAGAGCTCTGTCCCTGGTTTTTAGCGGCTGTGTTTACCAGCAGGGAGGAGGAGCAACAGGAAGGGACATACCGTGGACAGTGAAAGTCAGCTATCTCGAATGTTGAGGAATGTAAGCTATTTACACAAGCAATCCTGCCCAACACACTTACTCACACACACACACACACACACACACACACACACACACACACACACACACACACACACAATAGGGAAACCAAAAATGTGTTATTTAATATATCTACAGAGCATATAGCCACTTTAAAATATCTTTTGACCATTTAAATATAGATTTTCGAAAGAGTAAGAGTTATCATAAATAAGTGATAAAAAATTATATACTGTAAATAAAATTGGCTTGAGATGTTTTGATTTGACACTATAATTTTGTTAACAGGTATAAACAGAAATACAGCAACTTTTCCTAATGCTTATCCTGTCAAGGGTTGCAGAGGGCCTGCAGTCTATCCAGGGAGGGCACAAGGTGGAAGACACTCTGGAATGGGACAAAACACCAGTCAGCAAAGAACAATATGTTTAATAAGTACCTGGAGGAAACCCACAAAGTAGCATAGAAAGAGTTTGCATACTCCATGAAAACAGCAGGCCAGAAATACTTGTATGGAGAAAAATACAGTTTACAGAAATCCAGTTGTTAGGCTATGTTACCAGTAGCAGCACTCCTCCTTAGGTGAATGGTTAATGAATAACAGCCTGAGGCCCGTGTGTTCATTGGGAGACACCATAAACCGCTTTTACCCATGATCATTCATGCTTCAGTTGTTCACCCATCAGTCCATGAAAATCACAATTAAAGATCACCTTAGATTAAACAAACACAGACAAAAGAAATCAATTCAAGCTTTAGCCATAAATCCAGGATAGATTTGTTTTGAAAATGACGGCATCTCTAGCAGTAGCTGACATCCGAGGATTAGGCTAGCTTTTATATAAATGCATTCCGGCACAATGGCTGGTATGTGGAAACTGACTAATCATATCTATGCAGTCACACAAACACAAGCCCAAAGGACTTGAGCGCCCATCAATTATGGGTAAAACCAGAAGATGAGAATTGAAAACTTTTTTATTTTTTTAAACCACATTTTTATAAGTATTGTGATCAAATATATAGTATATAGTATATAGTATAAAAATTAAGGCTTACAATCAGGTCCACAAGTTTTTTAATAGTTACACAATTTGCATATTTTGCTTTCCATACACCACCACAGTGGATTTAACTTTAATTCAAGAGGTTAAAAATACTGCATTTACTGTTTAGTTTTTTTTTTTACAGACTTAAAGGAATTGGACACACTAACATGATGATAAATGTAAGAATGTTTTTAAATACTTGGATACAAAAACTTTGTATTTCATGACTGCCTGGAGTCTGGAACCCATGGACTTAAATAAAGGCTGAGTTTCCTCTCCTGAGATGCTTTCACAAGGCTTTACTGCTTGTTCCACGGTTGCTGCTTGTTTGTGAGTCTTTTTGCCCTAGTTTATAAAGTGAAAAAAACAAAAAACTGCTCGATTGGGTTGAAATCATTTGAATGACCCAGCCAATTAAAAGTCTGGGCAGAAAGTATGCTATACACATTTCCAAATTCATCCTGCTACTTTTATCAGCAGTCACAACACGCATTAAGCAAGTTTCACTGGAGTAATACATTCTCAGTCCATTGCACTGTTTCCACCATGTTTGATAGACAGCGTGTTACACTTTGGAACATGAGCCCTTCTTTTCCTTCTCCATATTCAATTATTACAATAATTCTGATACAATTAAATATTTAGAAGAGTTATAGCAAACTCTAATCTGGAATTTTCTGGGTATTATCAGTAGTTTGCATCTGGAAATGAACCTTCTGTATTCACATTCATGAAGGTGTCTCTTGATTGTAGACTTTGACAATGATACTCCTCAAGCGTCTTCTTGACTTGGCCAAATGTTGTGAAGGAGTTTTTCTTCATCAAGGAAAAATAATAGTGATTGTTAACTTTAGCATTCTGTGACCTTTATGATCTTTTGGTGTTAAAGAGCTTACCATTGTGTTTCTTCTTTATTTAAAGATTACCAATTTTTGACTGTTCTGCTATCTCTCATATAGATCTGTTTTTTTTTCCAGCCTCTCCTTCACATTTTTTTAAGACAGCATACTGAGGGCTGAGAGGGCTCATAAGCCCTATTCGGACAGGACTAGTTTTACAGGGGGTCGTTAGAGAAATTGACGTTCTGACGTCATGTGATTTTAATCCCGTCCGAATCTGCCATGTCTGTCTTTCTCTCACACAACCTCTGTAAAAATTCCAGAGCAAATTACCTCCTTTTTTTCAGTGAACTCGGGTTCAGTTTTTCAGTGAACCTCTGAGAAATCTAATCCCGTCCGAATGCGAATATCTGTGATTGCCGAAAATGTTTTTTCCAAAACGCGTTTTCGTTCATAAATGGATGTAGAATCCACGCATCCTTGTGCAACACCCACATGTAAAACACAGACACTACTTTTTTGGGGGGGTTTTCCCCCCGATTTTCTCCCTAATTTAGTCGTGTCCAATTTCTCCCCGTCACTAGGGGGCTACCACATTAAGGCTACTACTACCACTTAGTCGGGAGGGCCACAGACTATCACATGTTTCCTCTGAACCACGTGAGGCCAGTCGACCGCATCTTTTCGAACTGCTCGCTCACGCCCTGTTTGGGGCAGCGTAACACACTCAGAGGACAGCGCTTTCCGCTCCTTTCGCTTGCGTGAGCTCGCAGACGCCCCCTGATTGGCTGTAGAGCTGTGATTGATGTGGGAGCACTAAGCTCCGGCTGCGAGAGGTTACAGCATCAATCGAACTGGAAATCGAACCAGCGATCTGCGATCAGACGTCGTCTGAAAAAAAATTCAAACTCAAACGTCGTTTGGAAAACTAGTCCTGTCCGAATAGGGCTATGAACAGCTACCGAATGCAAATTCAACACTTGGAATGACAGCTAGACCTTTGATTTATTTATTTTTTTGTCAGAACAAGGAAACAGGCCACAATGTCCTTCAAACTGTTTAAGAGTCTTTTTTTCAACTACTTTCAGGGACTTCAATAAAAAAGGCTGCAATTCCTAAACATTTGTGTTAAACCCCTTAAATTAAAGCTTGAATCAAAGTATACACTTCAATCACAGCTATACTGCTTAATTTCAAATCCTTTGTGGTGGCGGATAAAAGCAAAATTTGAACACAGAAATAATGCATATCAATCCCTGCTATCCAATATCACCCAAATGAGGATGGGTTCCCTGTTGAGTCTCGGTCCTCTCAAAGTTTCTTATTATTAACATCTCAGGGAGTTTTTCCTTGCCACCGTCGCCCTCGGCTTGCTCATCAGGGACAATCTGATAATTATAATTTGTACATATTTCCGCACACTTTTTAAACTTATTTCCATAATTTTTTGATTCTGTAAAGCTTCTTTTCGACAGTGACCATTGTTAAAAGATTAACTTAATTGAAAATTGTACCATGTCAAATACTTATGTACCTGTCTGTATGTAAAACTAATTACACAGCTATTCAATTCTCAAATCTGATCAAAAGGTGTTAAATAATTTCCAGTAACACCAGCTGTGCAGCCTTAAATTATAGGTAAAAAAAAGTTTTTCTTATATGTGACCATTTCTATAGTAACAGCAGATTTACAGAAACTTGTAAAAAGAAGTGGTATAGTAGAAGTGTTACATAAGCAAAAGCAGATGAAAACTAGATTAAAAACAGGAAAGTCAAAATGGGCAGATGGCTTTGTCATTAAAAAGTTGCATTAGCCTGTCTTATTAACTTCCTACCTAATAATAAAAAGTAAGAGGACAGCAGTTTCTAGCATATGTTAAGAGGAGCTAAGGATGGTGACATGGGACAACAATAAAACTATTAACAAATATACAATTGTTATGTTTTTTTTAAATAAAACAAAAACAATTAAGAAAATACCCAATTATTTGTTCTATTATATATATATATATTTATATCTATATATATATAAACAGAAGGACAAGGTGCTGTGTTACTGTACTGATCAATAAGGATGCTGCCAAATATGTGACAGGTGGACTTTTTAAAACAGGAAATAGGCCATAAGCTGATGAGATCAAATTAGCAGTAAGTATCGAATAAAGGAAATCACCAGCATGTTTAGGACAAGAGTACCTTGTCCTAAACATGACGCATTAACCTGTTGGTTCCCAGGATTAGGAAACAGTTACGTAATGTAATCCTGCTGCGTTGACAGTGTCCTTAAGTCTCTCCTCATCTGAGCTGAACAGTGCGTTAATCACATCAGTGGATTCAACCTGTAATATATTTGTGATCAAGGAACTCCGGCTGTGATTATATTATGGACCCTCTGTAATTAATAAGGGTTTCCTCCATGTGTTCCGGTTTCCTCCCACAGTCCAAAGATATGCAGGTTAGGCTAACTGCCGTTCCCAAATTGTCCGTAGTGTGTGTATGAATATGTGAGTAAGTGTGTGTGTGTGTGTGCCTGAGATGGATTGGCACCCTGTCCAGAGTGTACCGTATCTCGTGTCCTAAGCCTCCTAGGATATGCTCCAGGTCCCTGTGGTCCTAAATACAGAATAAAGCAGTATAGAAGATAAGTGAGTGAGTGTAATTAATAAGGTGCTCAGAGGAGAGTTCCTTGATGTTTACTTGAAATGAACAGTACTGCTTTCACTGTAAAGAATCCTGTGTACTGTACTTTTTGTTCCACTTCAGATATTTAAAAAATGTTTGCGAAATAAACCAACACAAACAAGCTTGGTGAGGGTTTTCCGGCCCAGAGCCACACCCTCAGGACTGGAGTGCTTGAATTGTGCTAAGGGTAAAGAGTTCTAAAATCTAACGTGTCTATTAAAGATGTTAATAAGTAATTGTTACTCATATAATTTCTGTTAATAAAATAAAATATTAATTGATAAGGTTTTATTTTTATTCTTTATTTTTACATATAATGGTAACCTTGACAACCCAGCTGTAATCAAACGTTAGCTTAGCTCTGCTGACTAGCCAGGCTTATATGCGTGATATTTTTTTGAAGTGTCAGGTCTTGGCGATTCCTTTCATGAACTCCACATTTCCTTCCGCCACCTTAATTTTTAAAGAATAATTTATCACAAAACTGATGTTTATAACACAAGGGTTTGTCTGCCTGAACACATTGTTCAGAACAAGCTAATTTTAGTCATATAGTAATTTTGTTTGTTTGGATGGATGGCGATGGATGGATGGATGGATGCATGACAAGCGAAATCTTTCATTTAAAACTTAGACATTTAAACATTGGATTGTTGATTTAGGTAAGGTTATCACTTGTATTGGCTGTAAAGACGTCCAATAATTTAAAGGCGCATTACGTATGATTAGACATTTTGAGTCATTTCTGCCCATGTTTACAGGATAACAGGAGGCACATCTAGACATAAACAGGCACTTCTGACCAGAAACCTGTTTTCCAAACAGGTTTTCACAGTCACCACATATACTTTTTCTCAACCAATAGGTTAATGCGTCGTTTTTAACTAGTTTTACATATCTTTCAGGTTATTTGTGCTGGTAAGTAAAAAAAAAATATTGCACCTTTGAACCCTGGATTAAATCATGCGAGCACACACACACACACACATACATCGCCGCGAGCACACAGACAGACATCTGCGCTAGCACACGCGCACCTCCGTGTGAGCACACACACGCGAGAGCACCTCCGCGCGAGCACACACACGCACACTCACCTACCACGCGAGCACACACACTCACCTACCACGCGAGCACACACACTCACCTACCACGCGAGCACACACACTCACCTACCACGCGAGCACACACACGCACACACACACACACACTCGGCTTGCTTACCAGGGACGATCTGATCATTCTGATTCATTCACATTTCATACAAACTTAAAAATTTTTTTTAATTGTGTAAAGCTGCTTTGCGACAATGACAATTGTTAAAAGCGCTATACAAATAAAACTTTATTGAATTAAATTGAACTCACCCCCGCGTGAGCACGCACACATACAAACACAGAATAAAAGATGCAGAAAAAACATTGGCTCAATTGTGATCATGTTACTCTCAGCATCAAAACAAGAAGCTTAAGCGTGCTACATGACACTCGATGATACTTGGTACTCGTATATGAAGACTCACTCGTTTATCAAGTCAAAAATTATAATTTTTTTGTCTGTCTTGCAGAACACTTGCAAACCAGGTCACTCGCAATCTGAGGTTCCACTGTAATAATATGTACTTTAATATAATGATTAAGTCTTTCATTTCTTGTAAAAACAGGTCCTTACAATTGTTCAATTATTTTAGTTATCCCAACAGAATTGCTTAGTTCTTTTTGAAGATGCTTTGTTGAGATAGTAATTTTCATATATGGCATCTATAAAGGATGCACCCTACATTCCGAATCAGTCGGAAAAATTTATATCACTTAAATGATACCTAATACCAACCGTAGGATTGCCAACCAATACGGAAAAGAGTTCGGTGATTTAGAGAAGGAAAACCGGAGATGAAAGCAAGTGCTCAGCCCCAGCACATGAGTATGGGCAACATGTGGAGGTCTGCTTTCTGGTGCGATTTTGGTTTAAGCAGAAATCTGATGCCAGTAACCTGAGCGCTCTTCATCAGTGAAAGGAAAACACGCTCTTGGAGGCTTTGATTAACTCCATAAATATTTAACATTTAGGGCTCGGTGCACACAACTGCCTCTGGGGCAGAAGACCAGACAGAGATCAGAGCTTGTTCAAATTTTTCATTCCTCACTCTGAAAATGGCTTCTGGCTTTTCACCTTTAGGGAATAGCAGGTTTAAAAACTAAGCATACACACCATCTGAACTTACACACATCCACTTCAAGTGTGGTGAGTTTACAGACAAAAATTGGCAAAAACATCTACAAGGAAAAGCTGCGTGAATTTTTTAAATCACTCAAACACAACTGTATTGAGAGGGCGCAAATTTGTCCTAGCCAAATATTAAATGTTATGTAGTATATTTAAAGTTTAGTATTATTAAACACAAAAAGACAAAAAGAAAGAAATGAATGAATACTGCAAATGAGTCATGGGTGCAAGTAGGGTCTTCCTCAAAACCGACCGGTAACATTTTATCCATAGAGCAAGCTTAACAACATAAATGTTTTACTCAGTTGTGTCACAGCACAGGACCAGATATGACAATAAATTATTTAATTAATCATTAATATCCTAGCATGCGTTTTAACTTTTGAAGGACACACTAATATGATTAAAGTCATATACTGACTTATTATATTTAATATATACTTATATATTTTTGGTCAGCGATTGCAGTCCAAATATGCTTTTAATCACAAAGAGCTCAGCCACAGCACTCTGCTAGAGTGATCTACAAATTTAACTAAATATTCTTTACAAAATTGTGACCATGGGGAGGTATAATGATGGCAATTCTAAGCCACCTATTAAAAAAAAAAAAAAACCTTTTCCATACCACCATACAACCAGATTTTATTTCTTTCACTTGTGCATTATTTCTGAAATGGGTAATATAGCAGCTTTAATGCTGATGAGAAAATGCTCAGTATCATTATCAGGTTGATACAGAGAGAAAACGGTGGAATGTAATTTCCATCATGAAAAAAATATATTGGACATTGAATCCTGTAACAAAATACAGGATTATACTGGAAATAATTGGAAATAATTAGAAATTCATTTTGTAAATGAAGTCTTATCATTTACTGATAAATTTACCGTTTACTAATTTAGTTTGTTACTGTCCAGTTTTGGTATTGGAAAAGAAAACCTGTTATCGTGCCATCTTTGTCTTTATCTGAGACACTTTTTTCTGGCACTTTGTAAGCAGAGCTATACGGGTCTCTTTAACGTATAGTTATTTGATATCTGATTTGTTCACCTTCCATATCTTCAGCTCATAAATCTTCAGCTCCTGCACCCTGTCTCCTCAGCAGCCTGCTTTTTCTATGACTTAATCACTGTAATTGACTCTCTTTACACCTATATGATTCCCTATACGTACAGCAATAGCCATAATGCATAGGCTGCTAATGCTGCTGTCTGGTTTGCAATTTTAATTCCATTTTAATTCGTATGAAACCCAATCGTCTGTTACTTAGCCTCCCTACTAGACGAAGTGCAAAGCGTTGTTGGTTCAGCCTAAGAGTTGCCAGGAGCTGTTGCTTTAACCACTTCTGCAGTACTTTTTCTAGTGAGAACAAATATTCTGAACAGGAATCGTTATTCTGCTTTTTTAGACGTAACCATGAAACGCGTCAGAGTGGACATTTGTTTGGGCTCCGCAATACAACACTCAGACCTGGTCAATCAACCTAGCAGCGCGTGATGATCATGTTTCTTAACCCAGATGGGTATAAAGCTAGCCTTCAGAGGGGGAAATGTATCCGGCAATGCAGAACACACTGTTAACCAGGATACAGTTAAACATAGCTAATTTAATGATTTGATTTAATACCAAGAAACTATTTCAATATTTACGATGACAAAAATCAGCCATCTGTAATATGTACAGTATGCATTAAATAAAAAAATTATGTAAACTCAGCATTGACATGCTTTAAATTTCATCTCATCCTTCATCTTATACTTCAATGGGAATGTAAAGTTTAGTTTGATTTGGTCTGTTTTGCAGTAAAAAATAAATTGAATATAGTCCTTAGTGTTATGACATCCTATATACTGATGTTGTAAAATTTAAAACTAACTAACTAACTAACTAACAAATAAATAACTGGCATGCCACAAATTACATTGCAAAAAAGAGCTGGTGAAAAAATTTTTGTAAAAGGGTTCCTTAAAAACAAAAAAAAACTTCATTATTGATTTACTAGGAAGTGAACTAGTGTGTGCTGATTAACTATGGAGCAAATCCGTTTCATTAATAATTCACACAAAAGCCATGATGCACACATGCGTATCCCAATTCACATGTGTGAAACCCAATTACCATGCACAAAAAAATAATCACACACACAAAGTCACACGCACAAAATAAATATATATATTCATAATATACATTTCACAAATGCAAAACACAATTCACAAATGTACAACTATGTACAAAATTTTGGAATGTTTAAAATTTACGAGTGTATCATGGACGGGAAATGTCAAAATCATCTTTCCTGCGTGAATCGTCCTGAATTTGTGTGTGTATTTTTGAGACTTTGCTGGCAGCAACATGGGTCACTCGTACTCTTTAGCCAATCAGATGCGACCTCAACATTTAACCAATCACAGCCCTCCAGGAGCGTAACACTCAAGTAGCTCAGCTTTGCACACTTTTTGCTCAATCTGAGTTAATTACAACGGAAATGAAGTTTTACCCACTCAAACCAAGAAACCATGTGTAATTTATTACTTTATTTACCAAACATAGTTGTACATCTGTGAATTGTGTTTTTCATTTGTAAAACGTATTTTATTAATATATATATATATATTTATTTTGTGCATGCGAGTTGTTTTTTTGTGAATATATATTTTTTCGTGCACGTGAATTGGGTTTCACACTTGTGAATTGGGATACGCATGTGTGCATCGTGTCTTTTGTGTGAATTATTAATGAGACTATTTTGCTTCCATAATGAACCGTCAGTGCAAAAATGGTGCATGACTTACAAAGGAAAGTTGCATTAAATACATTTTATGAAAATAGACTGTACATAAAGAGACTTTCTGTGTGCTGAAACGGAAACATGTCCATTTATTCACACATCCACTATAGCGTTGATAACGGGTGCAATAGTATTTTTTTATATAGTATTGTGTGGATAGAATAAAGGATGGATGAATGGTTATGTTTTTATTTTTTACTATTACAAATAACAGGGAAAATTATTAAGATTTTTGAACAATAGTTGAAGCCACTGTGTATTATGTATGTATGGGGACGAAAAAAGTGAAAACATCTTAGTTTGTCTTTGGATTGGCCTTTATGTCAGTAATTGTATTCAACATCAAACACTTACCCTGGCAAGTCCTATTTTTTTTCTCACACAGCTTATCAAGGGCATCTTTAAATGCTGTTAAACATGTGCAAACACAAATATACTGTACATTCATGTTCTGATCATGGTGTCTAAATGAATTAGTTTTTATTGAAACGCTGTCAGGATCATCATTTTTGATCATGTGTGTACATATATATATATATATATATATACATACACACACACTGTGGTTATATTGTCAGCATTAAGACCTTTCTAATCATCTGACATGAGCTACTAAAGGATAATCCTAACCTGGTTATTAAAACTTGACGAACTATACATTTGTCTTCCACAGATGTGTACCCAGTACAATGGCACAATACATATTTTTTTTTCCTTTACCAAAACCAATACCAAAACCTTGAACATCACCTGGCACTGATACAAACACAATATGCTGCTTTTAACTGGACTTCAGTTAAGCTCTTTCACACAAAAAACACAGTATAATAACAAACAATGTATAACATATAAAGACAAAAGAAAAAACAATCAAGTCTTTATATGTAAACAGTCCATTTCCAGTCCTAAAACTAAATTTCCTTTCCAAATTCAATTCGAATCTGTGTGATTTGCTACAGGATCCAATAGCTGATACATTTTCTCTGATATCTGATCCGCCGCTTTATAAACTGTCTCCACTTTTAGGTGAAGCAAATCACATTGTGGGCACTAAATGAATTTGTCTGCACTGAACCAGTCATGTATTTTGACAAAACATAGAAGATGTATTATATAAAAGACCCGATCTATAGACCCTGGTAATCCATCAGCTTGCAGAGTTTTCCTTATTTTAAGTTAAACAGTGCAAATGTATGCAGACAGTCCAGATTAGGATGAGGATATGAACCCGGAAAAGCTTTTTTGTAAAAGTCAGGAAAAACATTTTCATTTGGCCAAGATAAATATTATACTATATTATAAATATTATTATCCTTCAGGCAAGACAACTTTGCATTAATGCAAACGCTGTGGTGATCAAAGTACTCCGCCTAAATAACAAATGCCACATAAGAGTATAGATGAAATGCTGTACCGTGATTTTTTTTGTGTTGCAATTCATCTATCGTCACCCCAAGTTCAAAATCGATTATTTTGAAAAGCAAAATTTTTTATTTATATATGTTTACATTTGAAGGCAGCATGGTGGCTTAGTGGTTAGCACTTGCACCTCCAGGTTCCAGGTTCGATTCCCTTCCAGCTTCCTACCTGTGTGCATGGATATTGCTGGTTCTGCCCATGCTTGATGGCTTCCTCTGGGTACTCCTGTTTCCTCCCACAGTCCAAAAACATGCAGATTAGGCTAACTGGTGTTCCCAAATTGCCTGTAATGTGAAAGTGTGTGCCCTGCAATAGATTGGCACCCTGTCCAGGGTGTATCCTGCCTTGTGCCCTAAGTCTCCTGGGACAGGCTCGATGCCCCCTGCAACACTGTATACAGAGTAAATTGGTATAAACGATGAGTGAGTGAGTGAGTGAGTTTGCATTTGATGTGGTAAAATGTTGGTGTTCCACTATAATCCTACAGGTGGCATGCTCTAAACCATATTTTGTTTGAGCCTAGGTACGAATTTCATGATTGTGTTCAGATTCAGATCTTTATATATGCATTTATTGTAACACTATAAAAACGAGCAAGTTAAAACTTCCATAGCATTTCAACAATATTTATTGTACATTTTCAATAACTACGTTAAACATGTAGACAGTTTGCAATCTTCATTTTCACGCTGCCGGGCTGTAAATGAACGTGAAAAGACTGTCGCTACTCTGTCATACTGTGTTCCTGGTTACATGCTCTCACCTCTCAACAATGTCTTGATCCAGACCACGGTCCGCCATTTAGTGATGCCTGCTCTAAACTATTTACACAGCGGCAGACAACACAGCATCCCATGTGATATGAGCAAATTATTCACGTTTTTGTTATTCCCTAATTAAAAAAATTTTTAATAGTCTTTACTCCCAAATTTAAATAATCTCTAAACATAATAATATTAAATTTCGAGGATCGTGATACTTATAGAACCGATCGAATCGGCACCTGGCTATCATGATATCATATCTGCTGTTCCCTGGTGATTCTCATCCATATTACGTACACACAAAGTCAACCTACCAACTGTTTAATTAAGTAAAAAAAAAAAAAAACATTGTTCTATTTTTTCCTTTTCATTTTTTTCTCAGATAAAGATTGTCATGTGATTATGTACTTAAGAGACACTTCAAATAGCTGAAAGTTCTAAGACACAAAAGCAACTTCGTCTCTGAATGATTTGTCTAATCCAAATAATTGAATTTTTAGAGCAATGTGTTAAAGATTTCTGTAAATAAACTAAATTCTAGATTTGATATGTGTGTGTTTTTGTATGTGACGAAGAAATGCCCTTATTGCCAAACAAACTTTGCCTAGAAATATAAATCACCAGAGGCTCGTCTCCAGGGTGTTTCTCTGTCCTTTTGGAAATGCAGAAACATATGTTTAACTGCTTTCACACGGTCATGTAGAGCACAGAAAAGCCTTCCTAGCTGTTTCGTTCTTAGATGACCTTGCCAAGTCGAGACCAGCTGCATTTAGGTGAAAAAAAAATAGTTTAAACTTAACACCAGTTGAGAAGTCCACGATACTTTCAAAGGCAGGTTTCACAGGTTTTCCTCTTTTGAAAGCTGATATTTTATTTTTGCATGTTGGATTTAAGTTATCTAAGTGGTCAGGAAGACTTTCCTCACCCCCCTTTTTCAACACAATTGCTTTAGTACCCAAGCTAAAATTATAATGTTATAAACACTAACAGATATTACCCAAGTATTTGAGACGACTTCAGACATCTATATGAAGCTTAGCAGTTTGACTAAAAGCCTCTTCAATTAACAATCAGACAGCGTCCATTAGATCTTGAGTATTGGAGGTTATATAATTTAATGTTTAAATGCATTATGCTTTCAGAACTGGTGATAGAGACAATTAATCATCACCTTCTAACCAATCAGAAGAGAATTTAACAGCGCTGGGGATTATATTGATCGTTACATCATGATAAAAAAAAGTTTCGGGAGTAGTATGTATTTTTTTTTTATTATTATCAGGGCCTATAATAGAGTTGGGTGTATTCATCATTCTTCATGTTTCATAGGCTATAACTTCTAAGTGCACAGCTGAATAATTCTTCACTTCATTACGAGGGCTTGAGAGTTTCTCTGAAGCCTGATGTCATTTCCCCTAAAGGAACCGAGACTTCTTGTGTGTATTGGATCGTGTTGCAGCACCTGCTTGCTGATGCCTGGTCCTTCTAAAGGACGTCTAAAGATGCGTTCAAAAGTATCTTTAATGTGCTTAATGATTTAAAAGCTTTTGACCAGAAACCTATTAGGAGCCTTTCAAATTTAATCTAAATTAATCTGTATCACTTTTACAATAACAACGTATAACACATAGATGTCTAATGAGAAAGTAAGGCAGGTTAAGTACGAGCAACTTTAGCTTCGAAGAACTTTTATGCTTATTCCGGTAGTCGCTTTCTACATAATATGTGAACCAAGTTTGAACCAAACTTTTGAACACGCACACACAGACACACCACTACATTTTTAAACAACTTGATTTTAAAAATGTAAATTATTAAAACAAACTGCCTTTTAGACAACCAGATTGTTTGTGCATAAATCTTACAGGAAATGACTTTTTCTAAAAAGCACAACTATTACCCAGGAATGTATTTTTTCATGCTTTTGTTGCACGATTTTTTAAGGTTTCAAGTTAATCAATCATGCACATGTTTTGCTTAACCCACACTATTTTCTTAAGAAAACATGCTGACTGAACAAATTGACCAAACATTGTTTTCTATATGTACAGGAGCACTGGACTAGCATGCAAACATGCCAGACATTTAGTGCACTTTCACACTAGGCAAGATTGATTTGTACTGGGCCAAGGACTGCTCCTCCCTCAAAATCACTTGCTGTCCAATGTTCAAGTCATTATTATTATTATTTTCCGTACTCAGTTAAACTTGCGTATTTTCACACTCCGATACAGCAGTGGCAGTATGCATCGAGGTGGTCTGTGAGCCGCCAATAAACACAAAGAGAAGAAGAGTATGAGGAAGTCAATCTCTGCGCTTCGTCTAATATAAATGATATTTCAGGAGAAAAATGTCAAGAGCAATGCTCCCGTATGCATGCCTTTATACTTTATCAGCTGTGGGTTGTAGGTCAGAGGATGAGATTAAGATTTCGGAAGAAAAGGATTGCAAAAATCACCTTGCACTCTAAAACTTCCAAGTTCCTCTTCCATGTTCCTGGTGAACACACTTTTAAAAAAAATATATTTTTGAATTCATATATTTGCATTTAAGGTGGCTATATCTTGCAGTTCCACTATAATCCTACAGATGGAGCACGATATACAGTGGAACCTCGGATTACGAGTAACGTGGTTTACGAGTGTTTTGCAAGACGAGCAACAATTTTTAATCATTTTTTTACTTGAAAAACGAGCATTGTCTTAGTTAACGAGCACCGAGTATCATGTTTCACGCATGCGCTATTTGTTTTAACAACGAGCGTTACGTCATCACAAGTGAGCCAACGGTTTTTCTCTCTCTTGCAGCAGAATTGTAGGTAATCATCTCTCCTGCTGGGTGAATACACAATACTGTGTGTGTGTGTGTGTGTGTGAGATGTGCGTGTGCGCGCGCACACACACACACATTTACGGAGAGACCGTTTTTAAAACCATTTAAAAATTAGCAAGGAACATCGCTAGTCACACTCGCGTGAGTGCATACTAACGGGATTACTACTGTAAAGTAAAACAACAACAACAACAACAAAAATTAAACAGCTCCTCACCTTTGAAAACAGTCGCGACAGAGAAGAGTTTGTGTGTTTATTTGGCAACCTGAGAGAAGGGAAGCTGTAAAGCCGAGACCTATCGTCTCCCCTGCTGGGTCTTAGTGCCTGCAGTGTTTTTGAGTGTGCGTGTGTGTGTGTCTGTGTAAGGCAGAGTGTTTGTGTGTTTGTTTGGCAACCTGAGAGAAGGGGTGCCGTAAACGCGTGCGAGCCCCCCTTCATTCCCCTTCCTCTCAGGTTGCCAAATAAACACACAAACTTCTCTCTGTCGCGATTGTTTTCAAAGGTGAGGAGCTGTTTAATTTGTTTTTTGTTGTTGTTGTTTTACTTACAGCAGTGATCCTGTTATTATGCGCTCACGTGAGTGTGACTAGGAATGTTCCTTGCTAATTTTTAAATGGTTTTAAAAACGGTCTATCCGTTAATGTGTGTGTGTGTGTGTGTGTGTGTGTGTGCGCGCGCACATTTTACACACATACACTCTGCATGCACAAACGAAAACCCTTATCTGTCGGGGTTTAATTTTACATTTTTTTAAGGTAAAGTACAGGTTAATTTGTTTTATTTTTACTTTATATTTTGTATTAATTATATTTATGTATTTATTTTTTTGGGCTGTAGAATGAATAATTTAAGTTTCCATTATTTCCTATGGGAAAATTAAATTTGGTTTACGAGTGTTTTGGAATACGAGCCCACTTCCGGAACGAATTAAGCTCGTAATCCGAGGTTCCACTGTAACCTCTAATTCACACATTCACAAAGCATCATGTGGGGTAGGAGCGAGTATCTGCTAAATTTGTTTAGAATTGTAATAAAATCTGAAGAAGAAAAAGAGAAAAAAAAAATCGGGATTGGATCACAATTCAAATTTAATCAGCAACTAGGTATAGCAATAATATCCTAAATCCCTGGTGATTCCCTTCCCTACTTAGTAATGCTGCGGCATTACTAAGAAGGCTTTTCATACAACTGTATGCTTACAACTTTTAAAGCGGAACCACATATGGGTATGATGGTCAAGTGTCCATATATATTTGCTCACTCTCAAAGTGGTGCTGGATATAATATTGGGCTTCAGCTGTCAAGGTTCAAGACCTTTCAGAACCCTTCCAGGCAACTAACCAGGTAACTCAAGTGCAAATTAGACCAGGAGTATGATGATCAGCACATTCAGATAACTCAAACTAATTTTTTTTTAAGCCAACAGCATTTAAAACTTATGAACCAAACATTTTGGAAAAGAACTGCCATCAAATGGAGAGCTACATATAATCAGCTCAAAGTCTGAGTCTTACACTAACTGGTCAAAATGGTACACTGGGTAGTGAGTAGCCTGGTCCTTAAAGGACTGAATACCCATGATCACTCAGGTGCTCAGGTACATAAATATATTACATTTGGTGTCACATGTAAGATGCTATGAAGAGTTTAGAGAACAGAAAGGTAAAATTACCATTGTTGGGGTTTTTCATAAAATATTGTCAGCTTGTAGGTACTAATGTTCACATAAAAAAGACTAGTGTCTATTTGATCAGGAGTTCCCTTTTTATATACACTTAAAACATATATAAAGCTTCATTCTTGCCCTCATAGCCAAACCCAAACTCCTAAACACTGCAACTTGTGCAAAAGCATGCAGGCAAAACAAAGTTAGTTTTTGTTTGGTCATGACTTCAGTAGGGCCTTGACAAAGTCAGCATAGAAAAAAATATTCACACACACCACTACACTTACAAGCCTGTGAGCCAGAAGAAGCCTGGCCACACCTTAGTCCATGATACCCTCTTTGGTTAAAACATATATAGGTTAAAAACGGAACATAACGTCCATTATAAACAGTATCAGAATATCAGTCTTTGGCCGAGCCACGCTTAAAATACCCAGCGATAGCATGAGGATTACTCTGAGGATTACTGACAAGATTATTCTTTATGTAATCTCAGCACTGAGCCATAACTCAATGCTAAAAAGACCAGGTAAAAAGTGAATAGACAATACACAAGGCGTGATATTTGGCCGTTGGAGGGATGGGATTCACTCTCTTACCTGTCAATCTAAGCGACCCTAGCCGGTCATGGCCTTCTGTGGGTGCGTGCATGCCAAAGAGGGCAGGTAGCAGCTTCCTCCGGGTGTGCATTTGAGTTGCTTTGCGTGTCAAAAAAGAATCACATGTTACCCTTTACCCTGTCTGTTTTTTACCTGTCATATGACTGTCATATGATAGGTGGGTGGAAACTGACAGGAGATTAATAATGGGTGGAGGAAATAAAAACATATAATGAAATGAAAAAAAACAAAACAAGATCATAACAATAATAATAATAATTGTCTGAAAAAATTGTCTAGTGACTGAAAGAACTTATCAGTTTATAGATATGAATAAGACAATTTAGGATGATGTATTTCAGAACTTTCGTGATGCTTCACATAACACTTTTAGTTCAGAATCGATAAGACAGATCTTTTTTTTTTTTGTTTAATAATCCTAAATAATTTTACCTTCGTGCATAAATGTGGCATCTATATGAAACCCTGTGAAAACTCATCCTTTTCCTAAGCTAATGCTTCTGTAGCTCTGAAGCTAGTCTCTGGTCCGATGTGATTGGATTCAGCAGGTTTAAATCTCCTCTCTCACCATGTCTACGTTTAAGTCCAGCCCTCATTCGTCACATATACATCACTGCACAGTGAAATTCTTTATTCTTCACATGTCCTAGCTTTTGTTAGTAGGCAGGGGTCAGAGCGCATCCATATTTACAACCCCCCTGGAGCAGACAGGGTTAAGGGCCTTGGTCAAAGGCTCAACAGGGGCAACCTAGCGGAGCTGGGACTTGAACCACCGATACAGGTATATTCTCCGCATAACTTTCAAACCTTTCCATTTTTTTTTTTTTTTTTACTAAAGATCTAAATCCGAAGACCTGGGTTAGTTAATGTTTTGTTTGTTTTAGTTTTGTGAAAGCGTCAACACAACAATCTTGCTAAAATCTGAGAAGAATTAGTAGTCTTACCCATTTTCTGTTTTGTGTATTAGTCGAGAGAATATCCTTAACAGTTTTATAGATGTTTGCGATGTCAGAAGTACATTTACAGCATTTGGCAGATGCCATTATCAAAAGTGACCTTAAGGGCCCAACAGTGGCAACTTGGTGGTGCTGCAGGTTTGAACCTGGGACCTTCTGATCAGCACTCCACCCAGTGAGCTACCCCTGCCCTAGTATTGTTGAAAGAAAAAAAATAAAAGGGTAAATACACCTATTCCAAATGAACACCTAGATCTGGATTAACTGGGCCAACTGCCTCAGGCTTCTTCTTCTTACCTGCACACAACTACTACATCCATGATGTAGTACAGACTGAAAGATTATTTGAATGCTGTGTAATTACAAACAGGGTCACTGTACTTTGATTTGGATGCTGTCCAGCAGTCAAATGTTTACATATAAACATCAGTGCAGTGACCTAATGCGTAGGAGTAAACATTAGAGTATGTTTTGCACTGAGAAAACAAACAGCCATGTGACGTCAGTTAAGATGTTTAAACAGCATATTAACAAATATACATATTTATAGGGTCCGTTAAATTATTTTCATTTTAACCAAGAAAGAGAAACACGACTGGCTTTGTTGCTTGGCAACAAGCCGCTCCGCCCAGGCCCCACCCTCTCCCAACTACGGCCCGCCCCTCGTGCGCAAACAAATCGAGCCACGCGACGCTGTGCGCGAAAGGGGGGGGGGGATAACAGCCGTTAAAAACAAACTGTAAAAACTGTCATTGAAAAAAAAATCACAATAAACGCTTCACAAAATTTAACTGCGCTTTTATGGCATAAAAACATCCAAATACTGTCTTAATTCATACCTAATGTCACGAAGGAACTATAAAGAAGATAAAGACGCCAACAAGCTTACAAAAGCGCAGGAAAAAGTGACAGGAAAGAGGGCGGTTGTAAAAACATTAAAAAAAACGTTACCTTTGGAGTAAAGAGACTTGGGGGAAGTGAGGTCGATATCCGTGACGAACAGTGAAATGAAGTCAGAGGGCATCTCAGTGCCCCTCTCTGTGCCGGAGAAGAGAAGTCGAGGTGGGTTCCAGTGAGAAGAAAAAAGTTACGAGTAGCAGAACTTTAATATTTTTCCCTCATTCATAAAAGCAGCTTGTCGTCAGCTCTCCGAGTTTAGCCGACTGAAAAGTGTATGTGGCGAGTTTGTTTCGTGCAGCCCCTCCCACCTGACACAAGCGCGTCGCCGAGCAGAAGCGCGCATGGGCGCGCGCTCTACTCCTCGGCGACGCGCCTGTGTCAGGTGGAAGACATACTTGCCTCACGCAGCAGTCACGTGGTCGAAACAATCTTTTAACGCTAGCAATTCCTGTTTATATATATATATATATATATATATATATATATATATATATATATTTTTTTTTTTTTTATATATAATGTTTTTGTATCTCGCTAACAGTTCTCATTTTATTTACCATATTACTTAATTTTATTTATTATTCTCTGTTTATTAATTCTGGTTTAGTGCTTATCCAGGACACTTGGTTTCACTATGATTATGCTGCTTTGCGACAATGACACTTGTTAAAAGCGCTATACAAATAAAATTGAATTGAATTGAATACCTCCCAGGGTGCGCGCGCACACACACACACACTACAGGCAGTTTGGGTCTGCTAGTTATCCTAAACTGCTTGTATTTGGACTTTGGGAGGAAACCAGTGTACCTGGAGGAAACCGACCTGGAGGAGACCTGAGTCGAGAATCAAACCCTCGACCCTGAACGTGTGACGCAACAGTGCTATAACCACTATGCCTCAGTGCCGTCCATTTAGTATTTATTACATTTACATTTACATTTAGGCATTTGGCAGACGCTCTTATCCAGAGCGACTTACAAAAAGTGCTTTAATGTTTACAACATTGGATACATACTTACACTGGGTTAACTTGGTTTATAACTAAGTACCATTAGTCCAACACATCTGAAGAGTTTTTTTTTTTTCCCCGGGGGGCTTAGTCCAAGTACTGGAGAAACAGATGAGTCTTGAGTCGTCGTTTAAAGATAGTCAAAGTCTCTGATGTACGGACATCTAGAGGAAGTTCATTCCACCACCTAGGTGCCAGAACAGAAAAGAGCCTGGATGAATGCCGCCCTCGATCCCTGAGAGATGGTGGGATGAGGCGAGCAGTGCTGGAGGATCGGAGGGAACGTGGTGCAGTGCGTGGTGTAATTAGCGCAGAGAGGTAAGTGGGTGCTGGGCCATTTTTAGCTTTGTAGGCAAGCATCAGTGTTTTGAATTTGATGCGGGCAGCTACAGGAAGCCAGTGCAGGGAGCGGAGGAATGGGGTGGTGTGGGAGAACTTGGGAAGGTTAAAAACGAGTCGTGCTGCTGCATTCTGGATCAGTTGCAGAGGACGAATCGTGGACAAAGGCAGGCCTGCCAGGAGTGAGTTGCAGTAGTCCAGTCTTGAAATAACAAGGGACTGAACAAGCACCTGAGTAGCCTGTGAAGAAAGAAATGGGCGAATTCTTCTGATATTGTAAAGAAGAAATCGACAAGAGCGAGTAAGGTTAGCGATGTGTGGGGGAAAATGACAAATGATTGTCCACGGTTACCCCAAGATTGCGGGCAGTGGTTGAGGGAGTGATTTGGTTGTTGTCCATGGATATCACAAGGTCTTGACCTGGAGATGAGTCACAAGGGATAAACAACAGTTCGGTTTTACTGAGATTGAGCTTTAGCTGATGAGCAGCCATCCAAAATGAGATGTCTGCCAGACATGCTGAGATCCGGGTGGAAACCTGAGTGTCAGAGGGAGGAAAGGAGAGAACAAGTTGGGTGTCGTCTGCATAACAGTGGTATGAGAATCCATGCGATGATATGACCTTACCAAGAGACCGGGTATAGAGGGAGAACAGAAGAGGACCAAGTACTGAGCCCTGCGGGACACCAGTAGAGAGTCTACATGGGGCAGATGTAGATCCCCTCCATGTTACCTCATATGACCTATCTTTTAGGTAAGAAGCAAACCTTTATTAGTGTGATAAATGAATGAACTAAACAGAAAAATTATCGACATGATCCATTGCTATTTGTAAATGTTGAAATATTGCGACTGCATATAAAATTGCACAAATTTTACTCCCAGTGGCAGAATTTTTTTTACAACTGAACCCCAAGACAAAAAAGGATATGGTAAAGGAGTTTTTTGCACCCTGTATTAAGAGAGATCAACATTTATAAATCTTTACACATGGAAGAAACCCCTATTTTAAGACCGTTAAATACCAAATTAAAAATTTTTGGCTTATATGGAAGCCCTGCTGGTGTGTGTTAACAGGGAGGCTTCAGACATAAAATTGTGTTTTTGTGGGGTTTTGTGGGTTGGGTAGGTCAAGTAAAATGAAACTTATCATTACTTTTTACAACATGTAGATTTTACCACCAACAGAATATGAAAGAGATTATGCAGAAATGTAGTACTCTAAAAAAGAGGTTTTGGTCATGTAAACACCCGAATGCAACCATAAAAACATGTGAACTTTGTTAAAAACAGGTGTATCTGTGCTATTTCTTTGCCTTTGTGAACCATTAAATATTTTTTTACTCAGTTGTGTCTGTATAGTTGGTTAAAATGAAATAAAATTCAGTTTATCATATTGCCTATTTTTGTGCTGAAAAAAGGATATGTCACTATATACTATATATATGTTTAATTAAAAAACAGGAATACACGGTATAAGGAAGAAACTTAGGTGCTTAGGTGCTTTCTGGGCAAATAAAGCAGAGCAAGAAAAATCTGCTGTGTCATAATGATCAGCACTATGAAAAAGAGGATTTTTAAAAAAGATAATAGATTTAGTCCAATTACATTTTATTTGTATAGCTGCTTTTAACAATTATCATTGTCAAAAAGCAGCTTTATAAGAAAATTATTGGAATGTATATGAAATGTGAAAAATGTATATGAATTTAAATTATAAGATTCATAATATTTAAAGGATAAAAGATGGTAACAGCAAAAGACACCAACCAACACTAGGTATTCTAGCTGGACAATGATCACAAGCATTCCTCCAAAATAACACATGGTGCACAAAGACAACAAAGTAAAAGTCTTGGGGTAACAATCACAAAGCTGTGATCATAACACCATAGAACCTTAGATAGCCCTTTAAACCTGGCTGAGGTACACCGTTTTTTTCAAGTGAAATAGGCAAAACATTCCATCAAAGGTTTGTGAAAAAATCTGTCTATTATTATAATGCGAGGGTGAATCAAAAACATGATCCACCTTCCGGTTATATTAAAGCGTCTTATCAGTGCTATATGTTCAAGGCTCCTGTGTCCCCAGTCACTGCTGTGCAGGTGTGAACGTGTTACATCAGTTCATTTTTAACTGCAGTGCGAGCAAAAATTGATGCCCTACTTGTGACTTGCACGAAAGAAGAGCAGCGTGCAGTGACTTGAAATTTTTTGTGGTCTGAGGGTTTATCTTGTGTGTTATTTATCAAAAACTTTGTGCACAGAATGGAGAAAGTTTTTTGTCATGGAGAAATGGATATGAATAGAATTCATAAAATAGAAATTACATGTAACAAAAGCAGTTACAGAAATTACATGTAACAAATAGATTGTATATGTGAAATGATTCGTTTGAGTAGACAAGTGACGGTGAATTCTGTGGCAAATCATTTGCAAAACAGTCATTATTGAAATATGAAATCAGGCTTATGAGGATGAAAAGTCCCTTCTAATGAAGAAATTAAGACACCGGTGCATTCATGGCTCAGCTCAGCCTAAAACCTTTTTAGTGAGGGAATACGAAAGCTTGTTAGATGGACAAGTGTATTTAAAAGTAAGGAGATTATGTCCTCAATAATATATTTGTCTTTTCTAAAAGTAAAAAAATTAATAAAAATAAAGTGTGAGTGATTTTTGTCTTACCCTTATACATTTTTCTAATGACATCTTATGGAAATAAAGCAGTTGCTTTGTACCTGCAAGCTTGGAGGTTCACATCTCACCTCTGGTCTGTGTGTTTATTTTTTCCCACAGTACTTGTGTGTTTCCTCCAGGTAATCTCCTTCCTGTGATTGTCCAAAGACCTGGATTGCAGGCTGATTGTTGTTTCCAAATTGCCCAAGTGTATGAGTGGGTGTGTGCTTGTATGCCCCTGTGGGACTTATCCAGGGTGTCTCATGTCTTCTTCCATAGGACCTGTGTGACAGACTCCAAGCCTCTTGCAACCATTAATTAGCATTATGTCTACTTGGCAATAATTAAAGTTGTTTGATTTGACATGATAACATGAGTCATGGAACCTTTAAAGTAGAATTACAAATGTTGCCTGTATGACATTTTTACAATTAGGTTCGATTTGCTAAACAACAAGGGTATAGAAAGCTTGCACAGATTTCCATCCCCCATACTACAAAAAAAAACCGTCCAACTAAACAAATAAAAACTTGCTGATCAGCTGATAAGCAGCTTTATGAAGTCTTAATGGCTAGTTCGTTATAGTTCTTTATCATCCATCATAATAGGAACACCTATAGACCTTCTCCTTTATGCAGCTATTCAAACTTTCAAACATGTAGCAGCAGTAGAACACATGCAATCATGCAGAAACAAGTTAACATATATATTATGTTCACATCAAACATAAGGGGAATAGGGAAAAATGTGTTCTCTGTGGCATTAACTGTACAGTAGTTGTTGGTACCAGCAGACCTCCTGAGACTTTTACACACAACAGTCTTTAGAGTTTACACAGAATGGTGTGAAGAATGGCAGTTCTCTGTGGAAATATCTGATAGCTAAGGGTGGTCAGAGACGAACGGATTGATTGGTCTGAGCTGCCAGAAATAGTATAGTAACTCATATAGTGATATTTTACAAATATTCTGAGCAGGAAAAACATCTCACCATACACAAAGCATCAAAGATTGAGGTGGAATCAGCTACAGTAAACAGCAGAACACCACACTGGGTTCTACTCCTGTCAACCAAGAACAGGATTCTGAGGCTATCCTGGGTACAGACTCAAACTGGAGCTCAAAAGATTAGGAATAAAAAAAATACTTAATCACTTAGTCTTTCCCAATCTTAATTATCAAGATTCTGTGCCGTCGCCCATTAAAACCCACGGTAAATCTTTAGTCACTACAAACCCTTTAAATATAACCTTATTCAGTGTTATCCTTGATTTTAAAATATGAAGCAAATATCAGAAATATTAAACAAGGTACTGTATCATCACATGGCATTCAATCCATGTTTCACTTTTCCCTTACATTTGTTGACTCTGTTTCTTCTGTAAAAACAAGACATTATCACATGTACTTGTTGTGTAACTTGAAATGTATCTGCCCTCTGGTGGCTAAACTCGATCATTACAACCAATAACTGTCTAAGCTCCAGAATGCAATTTGATGCAAAATGCAAAAGTGTCTGTCTATTGAGAAGCACAAATCCTGCATTCTCATATTCTGGTTTAGTGTTCAATAAGAATTTTTGCATGTTTTACAGATAACAATGCTTTAGGGTAATAAATTTATAAAAATTATACTCAGCAAAAAAAGAAACATCCTCTGACTTTCAACTGTTTTTACTTTCAGTAAACTTAATGTGTAAATATTTGCATGAACACTAAAAGAGTCAACACCATAAGAAATAAACTAAAAATGTTTCACAATGTGTCCCCTGAATGAAGTGAGGCTCAAAATCAAAAGTACCAGTAAGTATCTGGTGTGGCCACCAGCTGCTTGAAGTACTGCAGTGCATCTCCTCCTCATGGACTGCCTATTGCGGACAGTCTGAGCACTGATGGAGGGATTGTGTGTTCCTGGTGTGACTCGGGCAGTTGTTGTGGCCATCCTGTACCTGTCACGCAGGTGTGATATTCGGATGCACCGATCCTGTGCAGGTGTTGTTACACGTGGTCTTCCACTGCGAGGATTTACATTTACATTTACATTTAGGCATTTGGCAGATGCTCTTATCCAGAGCGACTTACATTTTATTTATTTATTTATTTTTAAATCTTATTACACATCTGAGCAGTTGAAGGTTAAGGGCCTTGCTCAAGGGCCCAACAGTGGCAACTTGGTGGTTGTGGGGCTTGAACTTGGGATCTTCCGAACCGTAGTCCAATGCCTTAACTACTGAGCCAGGGGTAGCTCAGTGAATGATTAGGATAATCAGGATGATCAGCTGTCCTTCCTGTCTCCCTGTAGTGCTGTCTTAGGCGTCTCACAGTGCGGACATGGCAATTTATCGCCCTTGCCACATCAGCAGTCCTCATGCCTCCCTGCAGCATGCCTAATGCACGTTCATGCAGATGAGCAGGGACCCTGGGCATCTTTTTTTGGGTGTTTTTCACAGTCGGTAGACAAGTCTCTTTAGTGTCCTGCGTTTTTACAAAATAATTGAGGTATTTAATAGATATTTCTATCTATTTACTTTTCTTTCTTCTTTTTATATTCACTTCCATGCAGTGTACGTAGATTCATTGTACTTGTTGTGTAACTTGAAATGCCCTCTGGTGGCTAAACTGGATCATTACAACCAATAACTGTCTAAGAGCCAGAACGCAATTTGAAATATATCTGCCATCTAGTGGCTGAGTTCTATCATTACAACTAATAAACATGCTACTCTGCAGAACGCAATTTGTAATATATCTGCCCTCTGGTGGCTAAATTGGATCAATGCAACTAATAAACTGTCTACACTCCAAAACGCTAGACGGCGCAGTTCACTGTGCCAATGTTAACAAAAGAAGAAAAAAAAGAAAACGGAAGCGGAAGTACAAGCATCCTCAGCGGCTGCATTTCCTCTGATTTAACGTTTGGTATTGAAGAAAGCGCCCCTGTCATTTTTGTAAATAATTATTTTTTGTATTAAGGTCCTCAAAATGCCGGATTTGGCTGTAGAAAAAGTTGTTGTGCATCCACTGGTTCTGCTGAGCGTTGTAGATCATTTTAACAGGTAAGTGTACTGTTTCATGATAATGAAGATTTTTTTGTTAACTCACTGTCGCATTGTGGCTATGCTAGCAAGCCGAACGGTACCCGGATGTAGACCAAATAGAGTGTGTGTAATGTGTAGTGCACTAGGTAGAGAGTAAGTATTGTTGGTTCATATTCTATGTAAGTGCACTTAGGTAGGGAACAGGGAGGGAATGGGTATTAAACCTGAAATAGCGACCGTACTGGGCTCAGCGGTGGGTTTAGCTAATTATTATTGTTACTTATTATTGTTTATGGTGGACTTTTAGTTTTTCGGTTTTAATACGTTTGTTAAGTAACTATTTAAATGAGAAATGTTAATTTTTAAGCACTTCATTAATTACAATTATCAATAACATTAGCTCTCCAACAAATTTTATTTATTCTAGTCAATTAAAACGTGTATAGAATAAAAAAAAAAGCTTTCACCTTTTCGTATAAATAGTATGGGTCTATATAGTATGTGTGTGTGTGTATATATGTGTGTGTGTATATATGTGTGTGTGTGTATATATATGTGTGTGTGTGTATATATATGTGTGTGTGTGTATATATGTGTGTGTGTGTGTATATATATATATATATATATATATATATATATATATATATACTGTATATATATATAAATAAATGTGTGAGTGTGTGTGTGTTGTTGTTGTTTTCCCCACAATGTCCCCCCAAAAAGGTATGTTACAATATTGGCACTGATAAGTGATATGGACATGTTTTTAAGCGCTTAATTTATGATAATATTTATGACAACAAAGAATAGGTATAAGGGACACTGAACACGTTTGTGTCATTTACATCACTGTGAGTAAAACTGTATACAGATTGACCTGGCAGCCTGACAGATTTGCTGTCAATTGAATGTCAGTTTCTCGATGCCTACAAGATACACAACAAGTGTAGAATTATACTGCCTCTGACATTAATACTGCACTGCTTCTCAATAGACTGTTTTTTCAGTGTAAGGAGTTTTATTTTTGTGTTTAATCATTTATGCTTACAAGATGTTTATTACTGACTAAAATTAAGTTAAGGCATATAGTAGTTATGTTAGATATTTGGAATTAATAAACGACGGAAGGCCAGCGTTTCAGACGATTATGGCTCCTACTTAGAAAACTTTTTACCTCAATGGTATCCAAACACTAGTGAAACACTGGGATAAGTGGATTAGTGTAGTAGGGGGTTATACAGAGAAAAAAAAAGAGAGTTTCTATTCTCATAACTGTGTATAAAATAACAAAAGTCCCGGTTTAACTTGAATGCCCCTTGTGGGAGTGTTGATGCTGTTTTTTTTTCAGGTGTATGTTTAACTATCATAATCCCAAAAATGTGTTTGTCTGACCTGCAGAATTGGAAAAGTTGGAAGCCAGAAAAGAGTCGTCGGAGTACTGCTTGGCTCTTGGCATAAAAAGATTCTCGATGTGTCTAACAGTTTTGCAGGTAAGTGCGTGTGTATGTGTGTGTAAGGCTTAGTGTGTAACTTTAACCCCATCTCCTGTTTAAATCCATAAATCCACAACGTTTAAAATTCTTTAACAGTACCTTTTGATGAAGACGATAAAGACGACTCTGTGTGGTTCCTGGACCATGACTACCTGGAGAATATGTATGGAATGTTCAAAAAAGTCAATGGTAAGTGCTTTGTGCAGTAACACATTCCCTGGTAACAGTGATTACAGCATGACACACAGGTGACTAGCTGAAGTACCTGTCTGTTTATGAGAAAAAGTTTGTAGAAATAGTCTAAAGGTTAAAGCTAAAAATAATCTGATCAGCTTTAACGTAACTAGTGATATTATTTCAGGTTGAAGCCCATGTACATGTCTGCCTGCAACAAAGATAAACCCCTTATTTTCTTACATTTTAAACTGTAATTTCATTCAATGTTGTCTGGTGGGACATCATTATATGACATTGGTTTTCACTGTATCGGTGGCTAAATATTAGGAAATTGTAAAACATTTACCTAGTTCATTAGAAGGTTTAAGTCTACTGTAATTTTATCTTATTATAGTCAATAGGAAAGAGAGGGCATAGAAAAGTTTATGTTTATGCCTTGTTTGCAGTATATTGTACTTTTTTTAAAACTCAGCCAATACACTTCCTGTTTGGTAATCAGAATCACAGATGAGAACTCAAAAAAGTAGATCTGATAAAGATAAGGATTTGTCTTAAAACGACTCCAGCACTTTTAAATACCACTTCAGCGCTGTTATTTTAGCTGTGAAAATATGAACTAGTCCCAGTAAAATGTTCAGTTTAGCTTTTCTGATCAATATCTATTGGTGTAGGTGTCGGTTTACATTGAGCAAGTAGCTTCTTTTTTTGCTTATAGTCATCAATTTTACTCAACTTTTTGATTTCACTTATGGTGCAGGTTAAGCCTCAAGAGTAAGTACCATGAGAGTTTGATTCTGTCCAGCCAGTTTTGCGTGATGCTGTGACATAATCTTTCTGGACAGACAGACGTCTGATGTTTGGAGACTGGTAACGGGTCTTTCAATGTATAAAACATTAAAACTAAAAAATCATTGAAAGAGCGAGTTTTGACCAATGTACAGCTGAAATGTACCTTTGTAATGTACCTTTCTTTTATTCATATGGATTCTTTCTTTTTCTGTTTTTTTTAGCTAGAGAAAGAATAGTCGGATGGTACCACACTGGTCCAAAACTACACAAGAATGATATTGCAATCAATGAGCTTATGAAGCAATACTGCGCAAACTCGGTTTGTATAACACATGCATTCTTTGTGTACATGTAAAATATTTTGGGAGTAATGATTCATAGAATGTAGCATTTTTATTTATTTTTATTTAATATACCATTTTTTTTATAATAGGTTTTGGTCATTATTGATGTGAAACCCAAAGACTTGGGCCTACCAACTGAAGCCTACATCTCGGTGGAGGAAGTGCATGATGTAAGTTCAGCTAAACATATTTCTTATAGTTTAATAGTAATACATTTTTATACTTTTTTTTCCCAATGCTACTTTTATCATAATTTATTTTAATACAGATTTATGTAAATAAATGTGCTTGATTTATGTAAATAAATGTGCTTGAGGTGTATCATGGGATATAATTTTTTTTTTTTGGTAGTTTATGGTAAGTATGCATGTGCAATATGCATTTTATTTTTATTTTTTTTTATTTAAAACAATTGCAGTCCTGGAGTGCCAGTGTCTTCATAGGTGAGTTGACTGGCAGTAAGGGCACCACTGGCAGATGTCCTGTATTTCTGCTTCCATACCAGGCCAGTTAAAAACGGTCTTTACTGTTCAATAACTCTGGGGTGTTGTAGGCCCCCTAGGGCATAGGAATAAGCTAGGAGCATCAGCCAGTTTAGTTTGGATTTGGAGATCACCAGGAGGGTACACCTTTACCCCCATGCTGGGTGTGATAGAGAAGGTTGTCCTCTATCATGAAATATTAGATGTTGATTGATCTGTAGCACCTGGGCAGTGCCAGTGAAGGGTCATGGCGTTGTTAATCTGACAGAAAGGTTAAGCACATTGACAGAAGCTAACTTCTTTACCCTGTTATTCTCTTCAGTCATTTCTGAGAGGGTAAGGATTCATGATTACCTCTCACCACTGGGTTTCGTTTCCCCAACTCACATCCAATGCTGTTTACACACACTGTCTATTCAGCATCCTGGTTGCGGTAGTGTGCAGACCGTGCAACAGCTTGTGTACGGTATGGATGTCCGGTTTTCTGTGAAGTCATTTGCTGTAACAGTTTTTTGTTTCTCTTCTTTCCACTGCAGGATGGAACACCAACATCAAAAACATTTGAGCATGTCACCAGTGAGATTGGAGCCGAAGAGGCCGAGGAAGTTGGTGTTGAGCATTTGCTTCGGTGAGATGTTTTGACAGGTTTGAATGTACAGTTTCTGATCAGTAATTTATCTAGGACATACCGTCACCATGGTGCATTCAAAAAGTGCATTTATTTTATATTTTATCTTAAGTATCACACAGCTTTATTGTTACGCTGCACCAAAAGTAAAAAAAAAAAAAAACCTTTTTAAAAAACAACTGTTAAAAGCTAAAATGGACACGGTGGCTTAGTGGTTAGCACTGTCTCTTTGCACCTCTAGGGTTCAGGTTTGTTTCCCGCCTTAGGGTCTGTGTACATAAAGTTTGCATGTTCTCCCAGTGCTTGATTGGTTTCCTATGGGTCCTCCAGTGTCCTCCCACAGTCCAAAGATGTTCAGATTAGGCTTATTGGCATTCCAAAATTGCCAGTAGTGTGTGAATTTTGACTCAGTTGTACAATGGAAAAAAATACATGGTCCTTAGGAGGACTACAGAGGTCCCTTGATGGATGGATGGAATAGGTTGAATTAAAAAAAATTGTTAATAATAGATTAAATAAATGTCTCTTTTCAGAAAGCTTTACCATATCTAAAATATTTTTTTGTTTTAATAAAGAATTGTGCAAATCACGTTGCATAAAAGTCCCTGTGAATGAGGTTAGAATGACGTTTAAAAGAAATCTGTGAGTTTACAACTGCATTACCGTAGAGCAGCTGTTAGGGAAAAATTAATTATCATTCAATATGAAATGAGATATTTATATCCCGAATATTATTTGTATGCTTTTTAAACAAGTATTACTTTTGTATTTGTTTATTTCGGCTTTGACTAGTCATTGATCTGGCGGTTGCATTTTTTTTTACAGAGACATCAAGGACACCACTGTGGGGACATTGTCTCAGCGCATCACCAATCAGGTCCATGGTCTGAAAGGCCTCAACTCCAAGCTGTTAGACATCAAGAGCTACCTGGAGAAGGTCGCAACAGGAAAGTTACCAATAAACCATCAGATTATCTACCAGTTGCAAGACGTATTCAATTTATTACCAGATGTCAACCTGCAGGAGTTCATCAAAGCCTTTTATCTGAAGACCAATGACCAGATGCTGGTCGTCTACCTGGCCTCGCTTATTCGCTCTGTGGTGGCCCTCCATAACCTCATCAACAACAAGATCGCTAACCGTGATGCTGAGAAGAAAGAGGGTCAGGAAAAGGATGACAGCAAGAAAGAGAAGAAAGAAGACAAAGACAAGGAGAAGGACAAAGACAAGGAGAAGGACAAGGGAGATTCTGCAGCAAAGAAAGATGAGAAAAAAGAAAAGAAATGAACTTTAAAACCTGACATGGACTGACACCATTTTGGCTAATATAAGGATGCCACCCCCACCCCCCCTGCAGGTTTTGTCAAGTCTCAACTCCATCTCTTCATGATAAATGTATAGTCTTTGTTTAAAAGCAGCTACTTAAAGGTTATTGTTTCCATATTTGCACCTATTTACCATTACTGTTAAAAGTACAGTGTCAAAAACCAGGTCTGTGTTTTGATGTTTTATTGATTAATATTGAAGATTTTCAATTTTTTTTCCACTACATAAATACATACATAAATGTGCATATTCCTTAAATATAACTTCTGAAGAACTTTATTCCACCATCTATAGTTCTGAAAACAGCATTTCAATGAACACAAAACAGTAAATCGAATAAAGTTTTCTCTTACCATTATTTTTTACTAGTAGGTTTTAAAGTTAAACGTTCCTTTCATCTCTGATAGCTACACAGAACAGAACAGTTTGATTTAAAGCATATGAGTGTAAGATTGGTTGTGTTGTAATGGGTTTTCTTCATCATTTCTTCTTCACTGGAATGCCTAACATATTGCAGATTTTTATTATCAACAGGTCTACTATTTCCTCCTCTTCAGATGTCTGGTGGAAAGTGGTGGATTTAAAAAAAAAAAGTAGGATTGAAAAATTTATTTATTTTATTCAACAGTACAGTACATTGATATAAAGCTGATGTGTTAAAAAAAATATTTTATATGAGCAGATTATAAATAACCATCCTGGGATAATCAAGATGATAGTGTTTACAATTACTCCAGCACCTCTTTACCAATCTACATTATCTTGTGTGTAAACTTTGTTGGAAGTCCAAATCATTAAGCGATGCAATTATTTATTAGTCAGGTCTGGATTGGATATGAGCTCATACAGTACACTGCACAGCCACATTCTCAGCGTACTGAAAATTTTTTCTACTTTGATGGTGTCCAAGCAATATAGAGAAATAAAGGGAGTTTTTACTCTTATAACTTTATTGCGCACAATCAAAAGTTCTGGTTTGATTTAAATGTCCCCCTCATAGATTGACTATATTCAAAATATTATAACTTGGTTAGATGTAGGCTAATTTGACAAAGTTTATCATGCTTTAGGAGGTGGCAGAAACAGAAAACTCAAAGATATAAAGACAACATACAAAACACAGAATCAACTCAGGAGTACTGGAGTCCTGGCAGTAAGTACTTCACTCATTTTCCATAAAGCTTATCTTATGTAGGGTCGCGTTTAAAGACTATTAGAGGGGTAGGGGGTACAAGGCACAGGACACACTAGATGGATGTACCTAATCGTACACATTGGGCACCTTGGAAACACCAATTAGCTGACTACGCTTGTCTTCCAACTGTGGGGAGAAACTGGATTACCTAGAGGTATCCCACAAAGTACAAGCAAAACATGCAGGCTTAACATACGCACACAGGCGAGTTTTGGAAATTTGCTGTCCTGTTCTAAATTAGAACAACTTCTCACCTGACTTTACTTTTAACCTTTGGCTCTTAGACAAGGGACAGAGATCTGTTTGGCTCACGTTCGTCAAGTAGTAAAGATTCTAACCAGTCACAGATGAGACAATATTATTGTAACCAATTATAAAGCAGAATGCAGGATTCATCTAAAAAAGATGAGAAGACTAGCCTTAATTCAAAGTTTTTTCTTCTGTCATTTATGGCAAATTAAATGCTTCACAGCAGGTGGGACTAAACCACTGTGTAAACAAAGCATTGTCTATTTAAATAGTTAGGTTAAATCTCTAATTAGAATAATGTATGATTCATCGGATTGAAGAAATGTTGTCCATTTAAATCTAGCTACAGCTAAATCTTGACTTTTTAAAGCCCATTTGTTCCTCAGTACTTACCACAATGGAGTATGCGACGACCATGGTGACTAGGGCCACAACAGAAAAGACTAGGACCACGCTGGACGTGTTCATCCACTTCTGATACAGCGTGCAGGAGATCAGTTTCTGTTTGGAGTTAAGGTGAATCATATGGCACATTTTGATGGTGCCAAGCAGAATCAGGAAGGCCAAAATATATCCCATGTATGTGTCAGCTGATGCAGCGTCTAAAAAGCCTGAGAAACTAGTGAAAAAAAAAGATTTTTTCTTTTTTCCAAATGCTGTTCTGTACATGTGGAAGTTCAACATGAAAATGTGTAATATCACTCACAGGTTTCTGTGCTCCTGAAAATACTTCAGATCTTTATCTCCCTGAATTGTCCCATTGATGATTGCACCCAGTGCAGCCAAACTTGAAAGAATGATGGCCATTTCTAAAAGGTTATACTTCCTGAAGTACTTCGATTTCTGCTGCTTCAGCCACTCGACCTGTTAAAGCGATAATACTATATTACAGTCAGTGGTAGATTTTATTATAAAGTGGAAAACTGGCCTTATCTTTTAAAAATTTTTTATAATGAAGCGAACAAAAAGAAGATACAGTACATGCCGTCAAAGGCCACAATATTAATGCTTATGTGTGGTGTGATTAAATTAATTATGGAGCTCTCTGTAGGAATGCTTGTTTAAAAAAATAACACCTTATTTACTGCTATACCTTTGTTTTATCCTCAATGTCTTTCTTGTGGGCCCACATCACTGTTATAATGCAGCCCAGGAATATGGCACCAAAAATACCCATCACCAGCAAGTTGTTGAGAAAGGTGGGAAAAAGATGAGCAGTGTGAGACACACCAACCGTGTCGTGTATGACAGAGAGCGATGTCCCAAACGTTGTGAGGTGATTGCACAGGCACTGAGTGACCAGTGTTGTGGTGAGAGGGCCAACCTGAACGTTAGAATGATAACTCATGAGAATAAAATACTTTTAAGAGCTAAAGTAAACTGAACTAAAAACTTGATTTAACAAAGAAATTGCAGTTTTTTAAATAATTGCCAATATGAAAGAAAGGACAGTCTGGACATTTTTTGCACAATCACATACTTGTTAAATCACAAAACAAGGTTGTGTTGAATAGCCATGTAACTCACCCTACAGCCATCGTCCTTCCAACCCTTGTCATGATCATTCCAGTAGTTGCAGTTAGTGGTAAGCGCTGTGATCAGCACTGACGCAGGTGATTGCCCACCTGCTGGTACTATAGGCACTACTAGAAGATAGTAAATTCCCACGCCTAAATACATTTGGTAAGGCGTTATCACCCATGTATACCCGTCCCCTGTTGAGAAATATAGATATAAATATAGTTCATGAATTTTCATTTATTATGTTAGAACAAGGTTAGAGCAGGCCACCTTGGGAGTTGCTTGTCTGAGGTAACTGGATCTTTGCCAAATGTCTGATGTTATTTGGATAGTAATTAAAGCCCAGATACATCATCAAAGGGGTCGAATCTGAAGGCTCCAACTTCACCACCAGGGAGGTGCGTCGAGCAGTCACATAGATTGGCATAGTGCCGTTACCTGTTGTCAGGTTCAGAAATGTTCGATTTGAAGCTGTAGCGCTCACACTTGGAAAGAGAATCTAGAAACATGAAGACACAGGCTACTTTCACACTGCTGGTCAATGTGACAAAAAAAATGTTTTTTTTTTTTTTTGCTCATTCACATGGAACCTGATCCTTTCAATTCTGATTTGAGCCAATTCCATAAATACAGATCAGATTTTTTTATCTTGAACACATCATGTGACTCAGCACTCCTTTGCACATACAAGTCAGATCAGGAGCATAATCTTTTCAGACTAATGTAACGTACAGGTCACATGAACTGAAAAAACTGTAATTTTGTCAGTAAAGCAGATATGACTCACTTTCATTTGCAATGTGAACATAGTTTTATAAACTTCATTAAAAAAATAACAGTGTGCATTTATTCATCTCATCATAAGTCTCATCATTCATCTCATCAAAAGTGCATATTTTATACTGGCCGAAGTGGTCGTAGGTTAGGAGGTCCCCCTGAGTGGAATTAAAAACCCCTTCCAGTTCAGAGACTACACACAGCCAATTGTAAGGCTGTATCTTCTTTGTTTCTTTATCTTGTATCTACTGATTATAATTTCTGTTCTTGATCCTTGTTTTGTTGTGGATATAAATTTTCATATACTGCATACGTCAGTAAATCTTGGGATACAAAGATAAATGCTAGACATCCATAAGTAATAATGACAGTACATCTTAGGATATGAAATATTATACCTCGATTTCGTCCGGGAGATTTCTCAATTGGATAACACTACCATCATCTTTGGTAAGAGAGAGACCCCCAATGGTTCCACTAATGATCTCATCGTTGTTCCAAGCATAAGGGTTTAGCCCAATGTTCATCATCTGTGACCATTTAAAGCACATAACCCATAATTTTTTTTTTTTTTTTACATTAAAAAAAAAGATATCGAGATATCGAGCAACTGTGAACTGTGCGAGTAAAATTTCAGATATTTTTAAGCATTGCTGACTTATTTTTCTTCAATGTTTTCGCAAATTTTATGCATTGAGAGACAACATAAGCACAGAGCAAAAAAAAAAAAAGGCAAGAGAAATCAAAGGAAACTTACACGCAAATTCACTGGATCATTTGAATTAAACCAATAAGAAACTGAAGAAGGAAGTGAAAAGATAACCGAATTGCTCCCAGTGCTGATCTGGAACTGGTTAAGTTTATCCCATGTCAGCCTAGAAGGGGGGAAAATGCAAACAGAACACTGACACACTTTCTTTTGCTTTGCTTTCCCAGCTTACTTTCATACTGTCTAAGAACAGTAAACCAGACTTTAAGAAACTTTTAAGAGACCTTTAAGAAATCTTATTTACACCAGCAATCCAGATGTTCACTTTATGTTAATACATTTACATATTTAATATCATTTCATCGGTTTTGCTGTTGATATCCTATTCCAATGGCTAATTGAATAACTAATTCAATGTGTTTATCTCCAGTTCTATCTCCAGTTCTATCTCCAGTGTGTTCCTTTCCAGTTCTAATCCTTTCTCTGTCTCTGTTCCTGTCCTGACAATGGATTGTTATTCAATTATGTAAAGTGCAATAAATTATCATGCATTATTGTCCTTTAGGCCAACCAAGCTGTTTACTTCCCGATGCAAAGTTTCTATTGGATTTGAATTTAGATTCTTCTTGATCGACTTTATTATAGTGACCCTTTATTATAGTGAGGGTTATAGTGGATTTTGAGACTATACCATACCTATACACCTGTCCAATGAAAGCCACCATGTAAACTTACTGTCATGTTTTGGGGAAAAGTCTTTATATTTTAATATTGCTCCAAACACCCTCTTACCTGTTCACATACAGATTAATCAGTGGAGAACTGAGTACTATTGGCTCTGTGTTTATTGGTTTATTAGCCAGCATGGTGCCCTGTACTTGGTTCAGTATCCGGAGCAATGACTCAGAGGTCTGAAAAACAAGTAACATTAATCAAAATCACTTTATATTACGTACATCATTCTTGGGCTGACTGTTGTGTATTTACATGAGAAGGTAATTGTTGGTACCTGTTGGTCATTGGCAGCAGAAAGGTTAAGCAGAATACTGGCTGCCAAAACAACAGGCAAAGTTGCAGTGGTTGCTGTAACATTTCCCATCACCTTCAACGGAGAGATTTGGATCTTACTAATTTGGTCAAGAACACAGCATACTGCTGCCTGTAGATAAAAGAAAAAAAGGAAAAAAGGTCAGAAATACTAAGACTTATGCAATATAACACTATACAATGACATCATTACAACCTCAGTACCTTAGCATTGGGTGTCAGCTCATTTTCATGCATGACAAGACTTAGGACAGAGGAAGATATAACCTTAATTCCATTTAGAAGATCCGTATTTCCTTGGGACATCGCCTTACACAAAGATGTAGACATGCTCTCCACCAGCTTCAGAAAGATATGTTCAAGTTTAGGTGAAGTGCTGACAACAAAATTTCACAACAAAAGTGCATTTAAAGTCTGCCTAAATGCAAAATATCTCATTACCATTTCTTTATCATTTTGGCTGTAACTGCTGTTCATGTTATCGGAAATGGTCTTAAACAACAGCGCTAACATGTCGGTTGATATCGCTCTTGAGTTTTGCAGAGATACAGCTTTTGACACAACATTCTTTACAGCTCCGACAGAGACATTGGTGCTAACTGTGACCTGGAAATGAAAGGTGCAAAACATTTAAAACACTGCATATTTCAAAACATTCCTCATAGTGTCTTATAGGTTCTTAGAAATGGTCAAAGAACAACTTCGTACTAAGTACTAAACCAACATGATTAATTATATTAGCACTACAAACGTAACACTATAGACTGACCTGATTGGGGAGTGTAGTGCCGTATTCCTGATCAAGCAAATTAGTCAAAGACAGTTGGATGCTTCCCTGTGGAAGGAACAGGTTGTTGTTTGTGGTCACATGATAACCAATATTCACGTAATCACCTGCAGAAATAAGATGAAATAATGTCATTCTTATGAGAAGTACAACTGGTCTTCAGTCTGTAATATGGGAATGTCTGCTCTCACCTGTAGAGGTGATCAGGAAAATTCTACAATTCTGGATTGGGCAACTTATGCAATTTATGTTGAAGAGAGTAAAGATATCTCCAGTGGAAGGGGAAATTGTACAAGTGGTTGAGGGTAGATTTACGATAGAGGCACGCTTCGGTCTAGGGTTTCGGAATGTTGGGAGTTGAATATTGTAGCAACCATAACCAAGATCTTGATTTTTATAGCCTGCAAGAAACTAAGAATAAATAGCTGCTCATAATAATTGTCAAAAAAGAAATTGTGGAAGCAGTCATACCTTTAACTACAATAGTGCTGCCAGGACTGAGGGTTTTCAATAACACACTCGAAACATTATAAAAGGTACCACTTCCAAGATGACTAAGATGCATCTGACCATTTTTGTTTTTCTTGCATGGAGACACAACAACCTTAAAAACAAAATAAACTGATACTGATACATGCAAAAGGCCCTTATAAAATAATGACATTTTTTTAAATAAATAATTAAACAAATAACTTACAATGCATGTACATTATAAGATGGTAAAGCACCTAACACAATAATAATAATTTGCGGAAATTCTTGCAAGTCTGTGCTCTTAATTATTTTATACAGAGTTCTTTACATGTCAGGAATAATTTCAGTGTGAGGGTAATAAAGTAATTATGAAGTTGATTTTTTTGTGTGTGTAACTAAAAACTTACCGAACCCTTAGGCTGTATGGAGAACTGCTCAGGCTTTACGTAAAACCACTCAATCTCTGTTAAATTTGTTGGGTCTGATTGTAGAGAAATGTTCATATTGACATCTACTATATCACAGTTTGTCAAACACCTGACAAAAAAATTATATGTAATTATTTTGTTGCATGGGAAATCAAATGTAATAACTATCACAACATCTTCATACATACATATAATAATTCAAATTCAAATTTTATTTGTCACATACACAGTCACACATAGTACGATATGCAGTGAAATGCTTAGACAACTGCTAGTGACCTTTAAAATAAAAGACTATGAATAAGAACTAAATATGAAAAAGAAAATAGAAGGTAAATTTAACTAAGAAAGAATAAAAAAAATATATATAAAATTAAAATAAAATAACTGTGCAGTACAAAATACACAATATAAGAAAATATATGAAAAAATATAGAAAAAAGTAGAATTTTTGTGTGGAATGAAGTTGGATATAAATGGAAATAAAAATGGAAATGTCCAGGGGCTGTGCAATCCACAAATTTAAATGTAACTACTGCATTATCTGTATATAATAATAATAATAATAATAATAATAATAATAATAATAATAATAATTATTATTATTATTATTATTATTATTATTATTAATAAATTACAAATAAATAGTCTTCTCTTACTTGATATTAATATCAGCTTTATTGCTGTCATGTAGATCTTGGCATGTGCAAGTGTTTATTATATTATCTGAAACAGACCTTTTAAACTTTCACCATGAAGAAATAAAGAGTTAGAAAGTAATATAATGTAATGTGATAAGGCACAATCAATAATTTATTAGTTAAAACAATAGTTTTATTTTTAACCAACTGTTGTTTACCTGTGAAGAGTGTCTGGCTCCATTTCTTGCTGATAAATTGGGTTTAACATAAAAACCAAAATCAGCGCAAAAAACAAACAAACAAACAAACAAACAAACAACAACACATTTCGAAACATAAATTAGGTGAAATTACTTAAATAATTTCTGACGAAAATGTTTTCGGCTGGTATTAATGGTTAAAAATAAATTGCTAAGTATTATGCATTATCAAAACCATATAATGTACACAATGCTAATTATACTGTAGCATAACTATAGTTACTGATTTTTTTTGTGTTTTTTTAAGATATAGTACATATTTCTGGGGGGAAAACCAAACAACAAGAAACAACATGAAAGACAATACGTATGTCAAAATGTTGAAAGACAAGGAAAAGGAAAAACATAAACCAATGCCAGCTTTGTGCTTGCTTTAGTAAAGGATAAGAAGCCAGTAGGAGTCTAACCATCTTTGCAGTGATATTTTATAGACAGATAACTTCCAAGGTGTGGACAAGGCTCTCCAAAGGCTGATGTTTCTACAGGAACTTCGCAAACTTGATGACCATCGCAAACCTCTACAAATAAAACAGGCGTATAATCATTTGAATGAGACATGACAATTGCATCAGCCACAAACTTTCAGTGCAAACTTGATATGACAGAGGATTATGCACACCCACAATGCCATCTACATTAAACTGAGTGTATAATTCATTACTGCTATACCTGAAACAAAAACATTGATTGTCTAAATGCAAATATCATGGTAAATATTTGACTTGTGTTAGTTTTTCAATGCTGGAACTGGAATATTGTTTCCCATTAGGGCTGTTGAAGTCGGGGATGTATTTGTGTTTTGCTTTGTTTTGCTGGGAGACATCTATGCACATAGGTAATAATAAACCTTTTATAGTTGTGTTCTGTGTTTGTTTTATAATTTGCATTTTCTATATGACTGAATACACATGAATGCTGGAACAAGCAAACATCAGCCACTTTTTCTATATGTCCACTTTACTTTTTTTTTTTTTCTTGGTTGTTTGGAAAGAAAGCCTAGGACATCACTCATCTATTTCACTTGTAAAAATAATAAAAGTACCAAACTACATTCTTTCTTGTTACAAAAATGGTAATGTTACAACTCAAATATGAAAAAAATACAGTTTGGAACTTTTCTTTTCCCAAGAGTGTTCAGGCAAATTTTCTCTTATCTGTGGATTTGGTTAAAAATGGTTAAAAAGCACATACCTGATATCACACTCTTTACATTCACCCAGTTACACAGGTCATGTACAGATGTGTTGGAGAGAGAATGGTTGACTCTGCAGTAGTGCACTTTGTTTCTGCCGTAGAAGCTCTCATCAATCCCTATGGCCTGACCAGGGTCACATTTCAGCACAGCATGGTTGTCCAGACAGGCCAGAGTCTGTCCCGACTCTGAAACAAGTGCATAAAAAGCAAATACACTCCACAACTGCACAAACACACAGTATATCTGAATAACAATCTTTGTTCAATACAGTGTGTATTAGATTCTGATATCTTTGTATATTGGAGTCTGAAAGCTAAGGTGGGCTGTGATTTAAATTTGCAGGAAGGTGAATAAAGTTTAAATACAGTTAGATTCATAAAGATATAACAAAACGTTTTGTGAGTGGAACATGTTGTTACTTTTGTACAGGTATAGACCACCAAATAAAGGTCAAAATCATGTAGCTATATTCCAAATAAAATCTATGTATATTAACATAAATGTAACCTGAGCAGGTAAAAATAAATAAATAAATAAATAAATAAATAAATAAATTATTGAATCCCAAGTAGCAAAGTTGAGGTTGAGGAACTCAGACTATTGCCAGATACAGATCTGACAGATAAATTACTAATAACACTGTCATTGTTTAAATACAATAATATTATAATATCTAATGAGTGGCAAATCCATCAAAGCACTATGCAACATTCAATAATATAAATAGTAACAGCAACATATTCAAACAAAATAAATCCATATAAAGAACGAGTTTCTTGCATATTGGAATGGCATTATTTATTTATTTATTTATTTATTTATTTATTTTAATTTAGTCTTTAGCTGAAATTCTAAACATGACTTCCAGGTGTGATGGACAGAGAAATGATAAAGAAATTAAAAGAGACTAGTTGGATATAATTGATATTAAATTATTGCTCTTTGACCAGAGCTTTGGCCTAGCTGAATTTGATTTGAATGTGATTTTAAATGTGCAGTTATTTTCAGTATTAGTTGTAAATTTTCCCTCTGATTTTAGCATGAGACTTAAAAATTATTCAATTGAATTTTATTAATTTTGCACTTTTAACATTGGTCATTGTTGTAAAGCAGTTTTACAGACTCTTGCCACGGTAAAGCTGTGTTGATTTTCCGTCCATGAAGATTTTATGCCAGTGGCCAACATCATACAAAAAATAAAATGATGTATTTAGTACTTACCAAATTCACAGATAAAGTAGAACTTCTGGCTGCAGTTTTCTGTTGTCACCCAATGAAAATCTAATTCATTGGAGATGTAGCCACAGCCAGTACCATGAAAGTCCAGCCAGTTTGAGTAACTCACTTCAGAGCCATCTAGCCAGGACAATGGATCTATAAAATGAAATAAATATAAAGATCTAGAGCATTTGTATTTTTTTTTTATTTTATTTTTACTAATAAAAGCCTCAATTATTAATTAGACCAGTCTTTAACACAGTCTTGGACAAAATGATCCTTAAAGAGTTCAATAAAACAATGATTTGATAGCGCCACATCTCAAAACGTAACTTAAAAAAATTTGAGATGTGGCAAATAAACCAGATAAATAACTTAAACATTTGTACAATTAGCTGAGATTGGTTTAGCAAATTACAGCCTACTATAACCATTATAACTTTACCTTAAAATATAAGAATAAAAATATTAAAAACTAAATATTTTTGTATGAATATTTATTGTAATGAATAATAATAATAATTTATTGTAATTACTAATGTGTTACATATTTATTATCATCCACTGTCTTGAAGCTGGTCTATATCCAATTTCTGTCCAAGAATGTTAGTGCTTTACGTTATGCTTTAGTGAATAGAAAGACAAAGGTTGCATCATCACAATTTCTCGCATGTACTCTTATTTTTATTCATCTTAGTTACGGTGATTTCATTTTAGTGTTATTGATGGATGAGGGTACTTGGAAGGTTTATTACTCAAAATATCAACTGATAATATGTTAAAAGCTTAACACTGTTACTTGTTTAAAATGCAATGTTTTAGCAAAGGAATACATAACCAAACAATTAAACACTAAAGTTAAATAAGCTATCATGCTTAAGTAATAATTCAAATTCTTTTTTTTTACCAAATGGCGCCTTCATCACAGACTCAGCTGTACAATAAAAGTATGTACACAAATTAGTTAAAATTTAGTCAAACTCAAGTAAACTATTTACTTTCATTGATTCATCCGTAGTAAAACTTTTGTTTTATTCTTTATTCAATTAAATTTAAATTTTGGATTTGATTTAGCTCTAGAGATGAGTGGTTCTCACATTTTTAAAATGTTTATTTAAATAATAGATACATTCCAAGGATCATTTTATCCAAATATTTGGGTGATTTTTATCCACTGAAATTAACACATTAGGTCCACATATATTTTGAATTACTGAGGTTTGGATTATTTAAGTTAATTCATCAGTCATTTAGGCTGATGACTTTAAATTTGACTTTTTCTAAAGTTTGTAATTGTAAAAAAAAAATCAATCAATCAATCAATCAATCAATCAATCAATCAATCAATCAATCAATCAATCAATCAATCAGGAACTACCTGGTTATGAATCATGAATGACACTCAGAGTAATTGGTATTAATATCATTACAACTATTTATCTCATTACAAAAACCTAGACCTAGACTTCAAAAGCTTACTCCTAAACAAACTGTATAAGATAGGATATATTTTTTTTTTACATAAATATGGTACAGGAGATTTATGCATGAACACATCATATACAAAATGTACAATAACTAGGTTAGGAATATTTTAAAATATTATGTCACTTCAGAATGTTTATCAATTTCTATATTTTTGTTGCACCCCCCCCCCACATGTTCAACAAGTAAAATCAAATGAAGTAAAATTAACATGTCCTGTAATCTTCAAAACATATATCTTTCACTTCAACATTTCAATTTACATGCATTTACTTGTTAAATATGTTAAATGTGCATGCACTGTAATGACATGGTGGAATATGATAACAGAATGATAACAGAAAAAGATTTAAAGTGTGCTACAACTTCAATCTATCACTATAAATACCGTCTCACCTTTAGAATGGGGAGAGCTCAGGTTGAAGAATAAAGACGTTAAACCAATCCACCAGTTGTGCTGTGGCTGCAAATGATTCCGGAGAAACTGCTGTGTTTCTTCATTATGGATAAAGGCTAGATGTCCCCCGCTGAGCTCACACTCAGCCTGAGCATTACCAAAGCTTTGTGGTAGGGTCATAAACTCATAACATGAGCCACTATAGGCCCTTTGGTTGTCTGTGCATGAACCAGTCTCACTGTACTCGTTACTGCAGACTGAGGTGACACTGAGGATAAGCATAAGTAGTAAAGCAAGCAGAGGATGTCTCTCCATCTTCACCTCACCACCTGGACACGAAAATTGGCAGTGCATTGCTTATGCTGTTTATAAAGCAGTGGTGATGTCAATTCAAAAAAGGTTGTCTAAGCCCTCCCCGTGATCATTAACTTGCCAACAAAAGACAAATTTTCTATTGTACTGTGGGTCTAATGGATGCACATTATGTCTCTGTATTATTATTATTAGTCCACAGAGAGATCGTTGCTAGCATTCACTGCAAACAAAATAAACAGAACTCATGATGATGTCCATGAGTGTGTAAAACTAAATAGGTTACCCATTTTGTTTCCAATAATGCCATCGAAGACTCATTCTCAACTAAAAAAAGCTATGTTTCGTGCTATGTTTACCGCATACTGACATACTTTGACATATATTATGGTTTGTTATGTCAAAGTTATAATTTAAATTTTCCAAATTTGTCATGTAGCTGATGGAATGCTCAGAGAAATCCTAATCAAATGGGCAAACCACCCCAACTGAACTATCTCTTTTTGACATGTTGTCTGAGCTCAAAGTTGATGCTGCACAAATTCACCTGCCAATCTTTCGATCCATTTTACCCTTACAAATGAACAAGACTTCAAGTCAAGCCTTGTGCTGCCTGAACCAAATCTTATCCCTGCTCAGTTCAAGCCACACCCTGCTTTGTAAAGAGTTAACAACACATTATTTAAGCGATGCCTTGCGGTGACAAAGAGCAGGACAAACCAAACAGTTAACCAAACAGTTTAATGACCAACTGTTCCAGCTCCAAGCCATGGCAGCACTGTCAGTGATCTCTCTTTTGGGCAAAATGTAGAGGCAATTAGTGATGATCTGGGGATTCTTCAGCAAAGCTGGAATTGGGCAGATTTGGCTTCATGAAGAACACATAAATCAAACCGGAAAAAAGTTTTTTTTTCTTGTATTCTGACTATATGTATTTAAAAAAAATTCTAGAATGAGATAAAGAGGAATATGGCTGAGCAGAAGCCATTAAACAAAGCTGAGCTGCTTGAAATTTTTGCACCAAGAGTGGCATAAAGTTACCCAACAACAATGTAAAAGATTGTCATGAAAGCTGTGATTGCAAATTATTGCAGGGTTATTTCATATATATATATATATATATACAGTAGAGACCAAAAGTTTGGACACACCTTCTCATTCAATGTGTTTTCTTAATTTTTTATGACCATTTACATTGATAGATTCTCACTAAAGGCATCAAAACTACTGTATGAATGAACAAAACTTCTTGATACAAGTCTCAAAACTTTTTGATACACCTTGTAGTGCTAATATAGGGCATGTGTGTTTTAAAGAAGCTTTAAAAACATAATTTGTGGAAAGTCTATTAGTATTATTATTACAGAGAGACTGAGAGAGAGAGAGAGAGAGAGAGAGAGAGAGAGAGAGAGAGAATTAAAAATGTCCACTAAAGAACAAAGAACCCATTTTTGCAAGAGATTACTTTTTTGAGAGGACATAAATAGCTAATTTTGGAAACTCTTTCCATGTTATAATTTGAAGAAATTGATAGTGACTGGCATGGTGGCGTAGTGGTTAATGATGTGGCCTTGCCCTCCAGGGTCAAGGATTTGAAAGAAGTGTGGACTGTAGGGCACCTAACTGGCCTTAGAGAATAAGATTGGAGCTAAGGCCAGATTAACCACTTATGCATGAATATTATTATCAACTATGGAATGTAGTTAACATAGTGGAATACATTCTAGCTCATAATACCTGACTCTTATCCCTTTTAAGTGAGTTCTGGAGATCTGAAAAGCCCTTATATTTGCACCCATTAAAGATCAGTTTTAAAAGTACATGTCCAAAACCAGATCTGCATACTCATATTTTATTAATAACAAATAAGAGTTACACATTTTTTCAATCCCTTAATGCACATATAAATGTGATTAATATTGCTAAGTGCACAATCATTAAACATAAATCATAAACAGTGATCCATTTGCAGTCCTAAAACACATTTGGTAAAACATAACATTATCATTGTAAACTCTAATATATGCTTTTCTATTTATTTATTAATAGAAATTGAATATTTTGTTCATCTTTATTTTAAGCATATCACAAAGTATAAGGATGAGTTGTGTTTGGCTTTTTTTATCATCTCTTCATCACTGGGATGCCGACCATCTTGCAGATCTTTATCATCATCAGGTCTACTATTTCCTCCTCTTCAGATGGCTGGTGGTAGAGTTTTTATTATTAGGTTTCAAAAATGATTTGATTTTTAGTTTGGTGTAAAAAAAAAGCATTTGGTATGAGTTGATTGTAAATATCTTTCTAGTTAAAATCAGTCGTGAAATTAAGTGTTATAGCTGAGTTTGAGGTAATGTCAGAGCAAGAATTTAGAGACCAATCTTACAGTGCTGACTTTTTAGTATAGACACTTCATGGTCAAATATACATCAAATATGAATGTTTCTTTGAACTTTGAACTTACAAGGTATTTGTGTTGTTTTTCTTTAAAAAGCAGTATATTACATATTACCTTATAATGCTTTCTTTCATGACTAAACGCCTCAAGAACAACCGAGACGAAAAGGTTCAGCACCACGAATGTCATGAAGATGATGCAAGAGAGAATTAGGAACCCTCCAAGCACTGGGCTCAAATCCAGGACCTACAGATAAGAAACAATGAAAAATGTAAACGCATGTTTGTTTAACTTATGGTTGAACTTAGTACAAAGTTACATACCTCTACATAATTGAATATGCCTAGCTGTAAGGCGACAATTGCTAACATGGAATCTTGAAGAGTCTTGTAGGTGTACAGGATCCATCCAAACAGCAAATTACTCTGAGAATGAAAAAGAAAAAAAAAAACTAATTGTACTTTTTTTTAATCACGTATTTTTAGTGGGGAATATACACAATCATTTACACTTTACTGCAAGAAATAACATTTTAGCAAGTGAAAATACTGTATCTTGAATTGTCACATTTATCCAGTATCACAATAAAATAATTATAGTAGATTAAGTAGTAGATTTTTTTAAGGAACTGGGCCGATGGTTTTCCTAAAGTTCCCATTTGTCTGAGTCAGGACTAGGACTTATCACAAAAACAGCCTTTTTCTAACTTAGAAATATTGCCAAACTTAGGAGCATCTTAGAAAAGCTAGTTCATGCATTCATGACCTCCAGACTGGACTATTGTAATGCATTACTAAGTGGTTGTCCTGCATCCTCAATAAACAAGCTTCAGTTAGTCCAAAATGCAGTAGCCAGGGTTCTCACTAGATACAGAAAATATGATCATATAACACCTATATTATCATCCCTGCACTGGCTACCTGTTCAGTTTAGAATTAATTACAAAATAGTATTACTTACATAAAAGGCTTTAAATGGTTTAGCTCCCTCATACCTAACCAGTCTTCTGATACGCTACAATCCACCACGCTCCCTAAGATCACAAAACTCTGGACTTCTTGTAATTCCCAGAATTTCAAAATCTACAAAAGGGGGTAGGGCTTTTTCATATTTAGCTCCAAAGCTTTGGAATAGCCTTCCAGACAGTGTTCAGGGAGCAGACACAGTTTCCCAGTTTAAAAGTAGACTCAAGACGCATCTCTTTAATCTGGCATACGCGTAACTCATCCCATAACTTCATACTTTCAGTACATCTATCCTGAATGGCAACTACGCTAATTCTCTTTATCTGTTCTGTACTTTTCTACCCATCCCGAGGCATCTGGAGATTGTACCAGCTTCAGTAGATAAAGGCCAACCCTGTGAGGATCCTGAGGCATCCAGGGAAGGACCAGCTCCAGCTAAATTCTGCCTTATTATGGTTGGAGCTACACATCCTGCTCCTGTGCTCCCAGTGATTCAGACCCCATCTGCTCTCTGCACCTACTGACTCATCCCTATGCTGAACTGGACTTCATGTTAATTTAAAGAATCTCTGTTATATTGTACTCTCAGCTGCATAACACACATGGTGTTATATCATCTCTATCTGTTATCACCCAAATGAGGATGGGTTCCCTGTTAAGTCTGGTTCCTCTCAAGGTTTCTTCTTATTGCCATTTCAGGGAGTTTTTCTCTGCCACTGTCGCCGTCACCCTTGGCTTGCTCATCAGAGACATTTCATTCATTCATCTCATTATTATCTAGACACATTTTTCTCACACATACACAATTTATTATTATTATTATTATTTTTTTTTTTTTTATGAATTTCTTTCATTTTTGAGACAATGACCATTGTTAAAAGCACCATATAAATAAAATAAAATAAAATTCAATTGAATAGAACTCCACAATTTTGCATTCTCTCCCACAAAACATATTAAAACATTCAGCTCTCTCTCCCGAGCACTGTGGAGTCAACTTCGGTACAAAAGTTAACTAGGGCCTTCTTTAAATTAAAGCCTAATCCCCCCAAAAATAAATAAATAAATAAATAAATAAATAAATAAATAAAAACATCTAATCTCTAGGACTAACAATTCCTAAAATAAAGGTTGCAGAATCAAACTAGTTCTGTCCTGTTAAAGTAAATGAAGGACTTAAGTTTTAGTGTTAGCTGGTCTGCTGTGAGACCACACACCCTCCATTTACAGTACATCCACTCTTAGGCTACCTGCATGGCCAGATCTTAGGAACCATATGGCATAGTAAATGTTTTTAGCATTTTGCCGAGGAGAACTGATGCATCATCCTTTACTTCACAGTTTCTCCAGAAATTGTACCTAATTGTTGTTGTTGTTGTTATTATTATTATTATTATTATTATTATTATTATTATTATTATTAATATTATTATTATTATTATTATTATTATTATTAATAATAATAATATTATTATTATTATTATTATTATTATTATTATTAATATTATTATTATATGTCATTCTTTGTTCCTCACCACAATGGAGTAAGCCAGGACCAGGATGATTAAGACAATAATAAAACCGGAGATGTTGTTCCAAGCTCGCTGCATTGTGCGGGTGATTAAGGTCAGTTTGGTGTTGAGGCGCATCAGGTGCCACATTTTGATGGTGCCCAGCAGAATCAGGAAAGCCAAAATGTTCCCCAGGAATATGTCAGCTGAGGCCGTGTCATAGAAGCTTGGGAAACTAGTAGAAAAAACAATAAAAGAAATAGTTGAAATTCTGTACTGTGCATATGAAATATTTCCATGTGTCCTTGTCCACTAACAGGTCTCTGTTTTCCTGAAAATACTGCAGATCTTTGTTTCCCTGAATTGTCCTCTTGACGATTGCACCCAGTGCAGCCAAACTTAAAAGAATGATGGAGAGTTCCAGAAGGTTATACTTGCTTCTGAAGTACTGCAATTTCTGCTGCTTTATTTTCTTCACCTGTTTAAATGAGGTATCCATGGTATGATTTTATACAGTAGTAGCCTTACTTTTAATTTTTAAGACAAATGTCTAGGTATATTAAAGGGAACTTACCTGCAAAAACATATAATATAGAATGAAAAGAAAATAAATGACCTCAGAGGCCACTATATTAATGCCATTCGTTGTCTGATAAAGACGCAAATTATATAGCTCGCTGCTGTACTGGAACGCTCCTGTGACAAACATGTTGAACAGTTAGTAATCTACTTTTGAGATAACCTCGATATATTTTAAATATTATTGCAGACTGTTTTCTTACCCACTGCGGTGGTTTCTAGCATCAGGGTGACGAGACAGAAGAGGTTGACATTTGCATTGTATACCGTGAACTCAATGAAAATTGCCCGTGTGTATTTGTCTAGCCAAGTGTTGTTAAACAGGTACTGTAGCATACTGTAAAGAGAGAGTAAGGTACTTCCTTATTTTATTTATATTAAGCAAGTTTTAATCATACTGTGCTCAATTTTTCCAGAATACCGGCAGAGAATAAAATCCAGTCCTGGGAATTCACACGGTTTTCCTTCAAGCACCGAGACCTGTGTGTCTTCAAACACAGTGATACAGAAGTGCATTTTGTGTTAATCTGATTGCGATGTAAATGGTTAGGTCCCTTTGTCGAGCCATTTTGTTTCTGTGTGTATTATACTGATTAGAATTGATCTTTGCACTTTGCCCCCCCCCCCCCCCCCCCCCCCAATTTTCTCCCTAATTTAGTCGTATCCAATTTCTCCCTGTCACTAGGTTCCCACATTAAGGCTACTACTACCACTTAGTTGGGAGGGCCAAAGACCGCATCTTTTTCGAACTGTTAGCTCACGCATTGTTGGGGGGTGGCGTAACACACTCGGAGGACAGTGCTATCCTCTCCTTTTGCTTGTGTAAGCTCACAGATGCCCCTGATTGGCTTTCTGTTAAGCGTGGGCTCGGCCAATCATCTCTCTCTCTAGACCTCCGACTGCGAGAGGCATCACCCGGGAATAGAACTCACGATCTCTGGATGATAGTTCGAGCACTTTACCACTGCGCAACTTGGAGGCCCTTTTGAACGAGTATTTAACGTAAATTAACATAAGGACGAGTGGTCTCAGAGAGTGATTTGTTCATTTTCTACTGGGCGCGTATGCGCAACCTACGTAGGTTATGTACAGGAAACAGAAATGAATAGTTTCCTTTGAGTCTTTTGGTCCAAATTATTAGTTCTTTCACGTGTCACGTGAATCCCATAGACGCTATTCAATGTAATACACAGGAAACAGAATTGAGTGGTTCTTCTCAACGAGTCTTCTAGTCCTAGTTGTTCGTTTGTGTATATGTTTCTATGTATTCTAATATATTATTTAATTCCTCATTACATATATAGATATAGATAGAAGATTTTTATTAAAATAACTACTTATTTCCAGTAGTTATAAGGTATATTGTATGCTTACCTCAGCACTTATATATTCACAATAAAACTAAGATGTGATTGCTATCCTTTGAGTAATCATAGTTAGTTTATAGTAGAAGGGCAACTTGTATATGTCAATTGTTTCTGATAAATATATTAACCTATAACATTGTTTATTGTTATTGACATTATTGAGAAAGTTTTCACCTGCTTGCTTGTTGTGGGTCAAGACCCAGGTCCAGTACAAATCCTCCACCTCTGTACAAAGCCATGGTGCCCCAGATTGGATGCCCCCTGAGTTTGGACTGGGTTTGGTATTGCCAGGGCATGAGAAGGGTCTTAGATATATTTACATTTTTTGAACGGATCCAGCCCGGACCGTAGGAGTCCATATCCTCGACAGACCAAGTGTATGGGGCATTACAATCATGAACATCTTGTTGCATGGGTTTGGAAATTTCACATGAGTCCTTGTGCACTCGAACCTGCCTGAGACGGGCACTTCCCACAAGCTTTGAGTTTCCATCTGTGATGAACCCTGAGAATGTTGAAATGAAATGGGTAAAGATTTTATCAAATCATTATGGCTGTAATCAAGCCCAATGTAAAAGTGCATGTTTTATATTAAGGGTGAGACAAAACCTGGACGTTGTCCAAAGAGGTTGCTGATAAGGACATTATTTGCCCAGTTAAACACATCTCCAGGGCTCATGCTGTCAGTGATCCCAGTGCTAAAACTTTGCTGAATGTGCCGAGTGAGATAATAAGCGTTCGGATCACGCTGACCATATGTAGTCAGGAGTAATACGCACAGAAATGCAAAATAAACTGTGTAGAAAACAAACATATTTAGACAGCGTGCTCTTTCTCTTTGCAATTAAATAGAACTGACTTTAATTTTGACTTACTGATAATCTCCCTAATTAAGGCAACAGCTTTCTGATTTTTAACAAAGTTTTCCTTCATTTTCTGAATATCAGAAGGAGGAGGAGGTTGGTAGAACAAGGACATGCTGTTCCGTCTGGAAATGCGGACATCATCTGGATCCTCTGTATACAGAAGCATAGTTTTTATTTAAGAAAAGCATTACTGTATACAGTAAATGACAGAGTAATAATACATAAGGCTTTGTGAAAAGTTGACATTCTGTTCTGCAGGTACCTGAGTAGGTTAGTGTCATATGCTTTAACACATGGAAATAATTATCATCCTGATTTTCAACTTTTTTTATCACAAGAGCAAAGAAGATCGCCAATCCAAGTACCTGTCATACACAAGTTACAGTAAAAAGAACGGAACAAAATAATAATAATATTTATTATTTTCTTTAAAAAAAGAAACAGAAGTGAAGTGCCTCTTACTTTTATAGGCTGAGTGACAAACAAACTCTGAAAGAACGACACTGAGATAGAAATAAGCCAGCTGATGGAGCGTTCTTTTCCATATGTCAGCCCATACATCATGGTGAAGTATGCCGACACGCCACTAGTGGCTGCGATAAGAATCCAACCAACAATCACAAACCACCAGGGTAAGCCTTTCTGATACCACTTTTTCTTTTGCACTTCTTCAGGGCTGGCGATTTGGGCTTCACTGTTCATAAACTGAGAATAGAAATAGGGCTCTAGCAACAGTTTCATATTTTGAACCCGAACCATAGCCTGAAGGTAGCCCTCTGGCTTAGGGAATTGAGATGGATCCAGCAGCCTCAGCTCTTTTTCAAAATTACGAAGCTGTTTGTATAGGTAGTGCCAATAAAGCTTGTATAAATTCTTATTTTCAGCATCTGTTACATAAATTTTGCTAAGATTGAAATTCTGCCGCCGAATGATGTCTTCCAGTACCAACAATAAAGTGTTGATGTCCGTTGTTTCAGATTCCTTCGATGCGTTTGGAACGGGACACTTCACTACCTTAGCCAGGGCACGGACTATTTTCTTTAAGTCCTGGGAACAAGTTGGTTAAAATAAACTTTATTAAGCATTTTTTTTAGAAACTTGATATTAAATTTGATATCAAACAACTTAGACCAGGATTTATATTAACTAAGTAAAGATTGCTAGAACTATACTTACTTTAAGGACAATCTCAACAGTAACGTCTGTCTGAATGCGCCATCTTTCTGCAAGTTTTTTCTCCTGCTTGGGAGATCCAGATTTGGACTCCTGAATTATTGATACTTCTTTCTTTTTTCGAGGCCGGGTGCTTCTGAATATGGTTACAATCAAGACATTGACGGGGAACATTATAATGGAACTCTGGATCCCGATCATCACTTGTTGCAAGTTGAATGTGATAGTCCCTTTGGATAAATAAAGTGATACTTAATACATCCATTACTTAGAGCAAGTGGTTAAATATTAGTACTACATTTCAAAACGAATAATTCAAAATGTTAATATTGTTACATATCAGTACCTAATTCCATGTCTTGCTCAGAGGGGTTTTTGGGAATCCCCCAGAACATGATGCTGGTTAACATGGTGCAGAGCAGCAGGGAGAAACAGCAAGAGAGGCGCTGGACTCGAGTGAAATTACTGCTCGCAGGTCGACTTAAGATAGAGTACCAGATGTGGCTGTCACAGAAATCTTTTACTGTCTTCGTAAAGAAGAGATTTCTAGGGGTGAGGAAAAAGACAAGAAAGTTAGTTACAAGATTAAAAGATTTTTCATTCATTTATCCTCTTTGCCCAGTTTCTGCTTCTGAGGTCAAAGTGAACTCATCAGCTATCCTGAGAACACTGGACGCAAGCCAGAAAAATTATTTAAGTTATAAGAACAAACAATTTAACGGTCTTATTTAAAAAAAAATGCTACTCACTTAAAACCTTTTAAGTCTGTCTCAGAGGCTATATGGAACACCTTGTCCAAAGTGCAGTCCCCTAAATCAATAGCCAGCCATGAGTTGCACAAAAAATGCCATGTCTGTCCAGTCTCCAGATCTTGTACCATCACCTTATTGACATACCTGATAAACAGAATTGTTTACTGACTCTAATAGATCTTTTTTATATGTATGCACAGCAATTCGCCTCTTTATAAGTATGCAGATTGTGCTTATTTAAACACAGTTTTTGCTGAGATTGGTCAGAATGTATTTTTTAATGTAAAACATGCAGGTCTGAAAGTAGTGGCTGCATTTTTAAATGACAATTTTATATTAATGCTCTTTATATTGTTTTTATTATACCAGCTTAAACACAATGCCTTGCATGGTGGACAGTACAAATTATTGTACAGTATATAATATAATTGTCAGTGGTTTGTATCACAACAAGGAAGTTTTACAATATTTATGCAGTGTATCTGTATCTTCATTCACTTCTGAACCTCTTGAAATTTTTTTTTGAATGCTTAAAATAATTCAGTTCACTTTACCAATCAGGATTCTCTCCAGAGTTGTCATGCCACAGCCTGATGCTCTGCAGATCTCCAAGAGAGAAAGGAGTAGTGAGCAAAAATATGTCCACTGCTCCTCTAGTGAACACAGGTTTTTCTGGATCAATCAGATGATGAGGTTTACTCTCCCAAACAGTGCCTATAAGCGTCAGTGTAACCTGCAGGTGTATAAATACAAATGTACATAATATTTCACATAATGCATAACACAAAATTTGACTACAGATCAGTAGGTCGAACCCTGGCAACACCAAGCTGTCACCTTTGGACCCTTGCGCAAACCCAGTATTGTCAAATGAAAAGAACAACAAAATAGGACTACTGACATTAGACGTTGTGGCAGCTCCATGGCGATGCCCCGTAGTGACAGCCACCAAGTAACGATATTCAGCCAGTGGGTCGTTATCATCCAACACAGTGATTCTCACCTTAAACATGATGTCAGGACATTGTTTTCATTTTTTTTTCTTTAGATAATTAGCAGGGTATGTTTATATTTAAGAAAATACTTTAATATTAACTGCTATACCTTTATTTTATCTTGAAGGTCTTTCCTGCGTGCCCATATCACTGTTATAATGTAGACCAGGAATATGGCACCAACAAAACACACGACCACAGGGTTGTTGGCAAACGTAGAAAAAAGCTCAGCAGTACGAGACACATCCACCGTGTTCGGCATGACAAAGAAGGAGCTCCCAAAAGATGTCAAGTGAGTGCACAAGCACTGAGTTACCAGAGATGTGGTGAGAGGGCCAACCTGAAAATAAAAGTTACATAACTCATGACAACAAAATGCTACTAAGAGCCTGTATATATTACAATATACAGTCATGTTCAAATGTTTTTAATTCTATGTGTTTTTTTTGTGTAGGACCCTAAAAAAAAATCCTCTGATCAAAGTGGGTCTTAGTATTCAGCATATACATTCTTAAACAAACAACTAAGAACTTTTACCACCAATTATTCAGTAATTACCCCCCCCCCCCCCCCGCCAATTCAGTTGCATCATATCAGTTTATCAGTTCAGTTAATCATTTTCAACACCTTGACTAATAAGCTACTTATAGATGTAGGTCAAATACTGTCATGTACTGCAACTTACCCTACAGCCATGTTCACTCCATCTGCTCTCGGACTCCTTCCAGTACTTGCAGTTAGCAGCAATCGACGTGATGTACACTGACGCATTTGTGGAATTCACACCTGCTGATACAATAGGCCTCACTAGAAGATAGTAAACTCCCGCTTCTAATGCCACATCGTTGGGGGTCAGAACCCACGTATACATGCCCGCTGTCGAGAAAAATAGACCTTAATTTCCTTCATGTCTTTTTTTCTTCGTTTATTATGTTTTAAAAAATTGTACAACGATCTACCTTGAGAGTCATCTGGTTGAGGGAATTGAATTTTAGCCAAATACTTGGTGTCATTTGGATGGTATTGGAAGCCCAGATGTAACATCAAAGGTGTCTCATCTGAAGGCTCCAGTTTCAGCACCAGAGAGGTGTTTGGAGCAGACACATTGATGGCCATAGTGCTGTAACTTGTCAGGTTCAGAAATGTTGAGTTTGTTTTCGCGAAACCTGGTCTTGGTAAAAAAATCTAGAAACAAGAAATCACGTTTATAAATATCAATAACAACTTCAAAGTCAACTCGTTTGTTTAAATCTGTTCACAGAATACTTTGACCAAATCATTGCATAGCCTTGCTGGGAACTTTATTTGTTTATTTTGTTACTTTTGCTTCACTACATCCTTCAATAAATATCTGTACTTTTTACTTCACTGTATTTGTATATAACCACAGTGTGTGTAGTGTTTGAAGTAGTAATATTGCCACCTGTTGACTATTATGTGTGACTGTTATTCCAACATGTCTGATAAATTGGCACCCTGTCCAGGCTCCAGGTCCTGAAATACAGGATTTGTGTACTTTGCCCACTACTGGATGACATTAACAGCAGGTCACACCAAATGCTCTATTTTTGGCTTCATCAAAGAACACACAAGTATATTTTTACCTCCCACGTTCTGAGTGTACAAAAAGTACTGAAAGTACAAAGTGGATTTATTTTATTGATGATAGAAACTTTCACCACTATCCCAAAAGTTTTTTTATTGGCTTATTGGTTTAGTATTGCATGGTATAGCAATAGTATATATATATATATATACCAGTATTGCAAAACGATGTATTGCAAAACAATGCAGATTAAATCTTATTCATTTTTAAGAATAGTCTGAACGTACCAGAGAATTTGTGTGTATTCGCCAGTCTGTTTCTCTAGGTGGGCCATATTACCAGCTGACCATCAACAGCTATTGATGTAAAGTTACAACTTTTAGCCACTCTGTTTGTTATTAGCTAAAAAAGCCACTAAAACTGATAACCTAACCTTCTTCTACTTCCATCTCCATAATTGTGTTTAAGCTTTTATGTTAATAAAACACCATAAAATTGATGATGACATAACACTTTCACACTCTTCTATTCACACACATAGAGCTGCAGTGGTATTTTAAAGCTATGGATGAGGGAAAAACATCTTTATAAAAAGTGTCTAACACGCAGAAATTTCATAATGCCAAAAAAATGGTAGTTTCTTTTTTAATATCACAATATAGTTATGACCGCGAAACCTTATACCTCGATTTCCTCATCAAGATTTTTCACCGGGATAACAGAGCCATTATCTCTGGTAAGAGAGAGCCCCCCAACTGTTGCCATAATGTCCTCTTCTTGGTTCCATAGATAAGGGTTTATCCCAAGGCTCAGCATCTGTGACCATGTAAAGAACAAACCTTATTAAATTTTGCTTAAAAATTCACAAGATATCGAGCAGTTGTATATAAAAGTGTACATTTTAAAATAATGTATTTATGTCACTGACTGTCAGATGTTTTACAATAAATGTATTTCTTGATTTTCTGCATATAGAGACAGCTTTAATTAAGTACATGAAATGAAGAGTAAAAGTAAAAGAGTAATCAGAGCAAACTTACACGCAAAGTCACTGGCTCATCTGACGGAGTCAGAAGGGAAAGCGAAGGCGGAAGTGAGAAGGCAGCTGAATTGTTCCCAGTTTGGATCTTTGACTGGTTTAACCTATCTGATGTTACCCTAGAATAGGGAAAAATGTGAACAAAAAAAAAAACCCTGTCACTATTTTTTTTGCTCTGCTTTCCCAGCTTACATTGATACTCTATAAGTACAATGTAAACCTGACTCAATTCACCGATATCAGAAACATTCACTATACCATATAACAATTAGTTCGAGCCTAGTAATCTGATCTTATGATAGTCAATTATTCTGTTGGTAGCCAGCATGGGTAAAAGTAGGTCGTTACATTCTGCAGTACTGGAAAGAAGGGAGAGCAGCTGCCTGACAAAACCCACATTCAAACTAATTATTGAAGCAATTTTAGCAAATCATTTTTATCTTGTTGCCAATTTGTCTTTAATTAAAAATAAATGTCTATAATTGCTTGTTCTTAGCACTGCATGGCTGATGCAAGCAACAAAGCTAACTAGTTGAATCCCAAAAAAGCATTCTACTGTAACTTGCACCCTATATACTGTAGTATACTAGATTTCCAGCCCGAGTACCAATGGTATCTCGTAGTGCTGATACTCAGTCTCTATATTCAGACTCTGCCTTTTGTTATACTCAGGATTGTAATGGATCTGAAGCCATTGCTGTAGTGCACCATGTATACCTGTACCTCATATGTTGTGAACTTAATGTTATGTATAATATTTCTTGTAACAGATACTTACTTGTTTACATACAGATTAATCAGTGGAGAAGTGAGTACTATTGGCTCTGTGTTTATCGATTTATTAACAAGCAGGGCGCTCTGCACTTGGTCCATTACCCTGAGTAATAGTCCAGAGGTCTGGAAAGACAGAAATTGTATATTATATCACTATTTTTTTGTATGACAATTTTGTATTTAGGTAGGTAGTTTGTCTTTGGTACCTTTTGGTTTTTATTTGAAAGTTTGAGGAGAATACTGGCTGATGAAACAATAGGCAAAGCTGCGGTGGCTGCTGTGATATTTCCACTCCCTTCAGGCAAAGTGATTTGGTTTTGACTAATGTGGTCAAGAACACAGCACGCCCCTGCCTGTGTTATTAAATAAAACAATACGAAAAAACAAGGAACACTTTAGTGAGATAAGAAACACTCATGCATTTTTCCTAATTATGTAATTAACTTCATTATTACTGTAGAATTTGGTGTCAGCAGATTTTCTTGTGTAACTAGGCTTTGGATCGCGGAAGAAATTGTCTTTATCTCCTCGTGAACATTGACGGTATTTCTGTCTGATACCGCATTACACAAAGACTGACACATGCTCTCCACCAGCTTTGGAAAAAAAAATATGGAGGTGAGGTAAGATATCAGAAATCACAAATTTCAGAATAATACAATAGAGTTAAAGGCATTTACAGTAAATAATAGAATACCATTGTAAATATCACAGTGCAGAATATCTTGTTACCTTTTTGTTAACATCTTCACTATAACTGCTGTTTATATTAGTAAAAAAGTTCGCAAACAACTGTGCCAACACAGAGCTTGAAATCGCTCCTGTTTTCTGCAGATTTAAAGCTTGTGACACTGCATTCTGTACAAGGTCGGCAGAGTCACTAGAGCTATTTTTAACCTGGAATGGAAAAGTATTAAGTAGGCATTAACAATATTGAATATTTTAATAACATTCATCCAATTGCTTTTTTTTTTTTTAGAAATTATCAATGGAGAACTTTTGCAATACAATTAATCATATTATTACTAAACACTTAATGTTTATAGACTTACCTGAACAGCGACTATAGTGCTGATTGTCTGACCAGCATTATTCGTGATGGTGACTATTAGTTCGATGTTTCCCGGAGGAAGGAACATGTTTGGCATGATGCCCTGATTACAATTATAAGTATAATCACCTGCGGAAAAAGGATAAAATTACATATAATTCTTACGAGACTAACAAGTTTTTGTTTGGATAGGCTGTAATGATAACAAGACGTCTACTCTCACCTTGAGAGGTTTTCAGGTAGCATGAGCAAGGGCCAGTGCAAAAAGTTGGGGTTATGACACAACTGGCAATAAAAGAAGTGAAGATACTTCCAGTAGAAGGTGAAATTACACAGTTAGCTTGTGGATTTGTTGCAGGGTTGGGGGCAGTGGTTTGAGTTTGGTCTGTGGATGTGAAACTGGTTGGTGTGGTGGGTGGTGGGAGGTGTACATTGTAGCAACCATAACCAAGAGTTAGATTTTTATAGCCTAAAAGAAACAGATAATAAATAGATGCTTATAAGAAATAGAACACACACACACACACACACACACACACACACACACACACACACACACACACACACACACACACACACAAACAAAAAGTATCCTTTGTAAAGATTCAAACCTTTTACCACAACAGTAATGTCATATCGAAGGCTGCTCAAGTATGCACTTGAGATATTATATGTGGTACCATTTCCAAGATTTTGACTCAGACGTATCTGACCATTATTGTATACGTTGCATGGAAACACAGCAACCTTTTAAAAGGAAAAAAAAAAAGATGCATTTGGGCAATATAAAAATAATCAAAATATATCTATATAAAAATTAACAAATAATGTTCAGTGCATATATAAGTGCTGTACTTTTATGTCTGGTCATTTCCATGTCACATAAAATAAGTTTATTGTGACTCTAATAGAATTATTATGATTTATATTTTGATCAGTTTTTTTGTTTGTTTAATACTTACTGGGCCACCAGGCTGGACATAAAACCACTGAGCATTTGTCAAATTATCCGGGTCTGATTGTAGAGACAAATCCATACTGACATCTAGTGTACCACAGTTTGTCAGACAGCTGAAAAAGTGAAATACAATAAACAAGGATTTGGTGTAAAAATTAATACATCTTTACGCATATAGTCACTGCTGATTTATCCGTAAAATATGATAAATAGAAAGAGTAACGATAAGAACGAAAAGAAGAAATTAAATTTACATAATGAAAGTAAAAACAATACAATTGCACATATAGGGAGGAAACATAATAGATCAATTTCTTACTTGATCTTAACAACAGCTTGGCTGCTCGCATGTAGATCATCACATGTGCAATAATTTATTGTGTTATATGAAAAGAAAGACCTTTTAATCTTTTAACATAAAAAGGGTAATAAGTTAGAAATTCAGAACCCACAATTGATAATGCAATGAGACATGATGAGTAAATTAATTTGTATAACTGCATACCTTTGAATAGGATTTCACTCCGTTTCCTGGTGAGAAATTGGGATCTACATGAAAAAAAAAGAAACCATTTTAAACCTAAATTCATGAACACCTTAAACGGATGTAAAACAAAATGATTCTACAATAATATGCTCAGTTTGTGTGCTCATAATAATACACAAATCATCACAAAGGATGCATAATTTAAAAACCATATACCAAGCATGCATAATTTTAAAACCATATTTTGTGCACGCTTTAATATAAAATGAGGAGCAAGCTAACCATCTTTGCAGTGATATTTTATAGACAGGTAACTTCCAAGTTGTGGACAAGGATCTCCAAAGGCTGATGTGGCTGCAGGAACCTCACAAACTTGCTGGGCATTACACAAGTCTATAAATCAAACAGACTTCAATGAAATGTGATGATTCTATCAGCCATAGTTAGGTAAACAAGCTTTTAGTGCTTGATATGAAGGATTACGTCCACAATGCCTATCACAATAAAAACAGTGCGTCATCCTTCACAGCTTCTCCAAACAAAGTCATTCATATTCTGAAGGTAAATATTACTAGTAAATATTAGTCCATTAGCTTTGTTGAGATTTTGGACATGTCTGTGTCTGTTTTTTTTTTTTTTTTTATTGCTGGAAGACATCTCGCTTGACAGGTAATGGTAAACTCTTTATCTTTGTATCTTTGTGTTTTGTGGCTGTGGTCATTTTATGGTGTGTTTGGTTTGGAGTGTAATTCAACACGAGTAACTGACGCACACTATAATAATCCAAAAGCAACTTTTTCCTGTCTGACCATTTTTGTGGGTTAAACTTAGTTCATTTTAATTTGATCTGTATAGAACTTTTAACATGTTTTGGGGAAGAAAGACAGATACATCACTCTTTCACTCTTAGATGCAGAAAAGTTACCCATTTACACTTAAAATATTAACACCACCACCTGAATAAAGAATAGTACAGTTCAGTAATCTTCTTTCTGTTCAATTTATTTTAATTTGTTTACTGAAATTGGTTAAAAAGAACATACCTGATACTGCGCTCATGACATCCACCCAGTTGCATTGGTTCTGTACAGATGTGTGCGAGAGAGAATGATTGGCTCTGCAATAGTGCACTGTGTTCCTGCCGTAGAAGCTCTCATCAATCTCTATGACCTGACCAGAGTCACAATTCAGCATGGCATGGTTGTCCACACAGGCTATAGTCTGTCCTGATTCTGAAACAAGTGCATGAATTGCAAATACACGCCACAACTGCAAGACAGATAGTACAGCTTATATAGATAAAATCTATGTATGTCAGAGCTGTCGATTGGACCAGGCCAATAAGGAGGCTATGATTCAAGTTTTAGACAGGGATCTAAATAAGTACAACCTCAATCGGGATTAAAGTTCAGAACAAAAATTTCTAGTGTCAATTCCACTGCAAAAATAACATTTTATGATTTTTTTAATCAAACACAACTAAATGTGTTACCTTGCTTAACAGGAATTTCTCTGATGTCTGTTTTTTTTTTAATCCAAAGTCGATATTGTGCCCTCACATAATTTCTTTTCTTGGGCTTTGTCCTTTATCCTAGCAGTCACCACATCAGATAATTTGATCCACAAGCTTTACAACAGATTAAATGCAGGACACCCTTTCCGGTCCCAGTCCTCCCATTTCCTAACCATGCTTTAAACTGATACTGCAAGAGGTGGATGGGTTGTAGAGGGCACAATAGGGCACAATGTTAATGGTCTTGCCTAAGGACCCGACAGGGCTTAAACACCTGACCCTGCAATCAGCAATCCACAGCATCAACTGCCTGAACCACCACTGCCCCGTTCCCCACTATCCTACAAGAATGTGGTACTAACCAAACTCGCAGATAAAGTAGAACTCTTGGTTGCAGTTATTGGTTACCCCCCAGTGAAAATTTGAGTCTTTGGAGATGTAGCCACAGCCAACTGAAGGCATGTCTTCCCCAACCCAGTTAGAGAAACTCACTTCAGATCCGTCCAGCCAGAGCAAAGAATCTATAAATACAACATTTTCCCATCCTCAGTTAGTAATTAGATCAGTTCCTAATACACTTTTAGAATGTCAAAAAACTTTAGAAAAACATTTTTTGATCACTTTTAGAATAATAAAAAATGCACTTGACTGGTAAGTCCAATTTGGATTTGCATTTATGTCTATTACTGTAAATAGACATAAATATCATATAATACATAAATAATCATTCATTTATGATTAGGAATGCGAAGCAGAAAACACTTTTTGTACACATAAAGGTTGCTTACCTGTAGTAGGCAATGAGGTCAAGCTGAAGGACGCAGATGCTAATCCAAGCCACCAGTTAAGCTCTGGCTGCAAATGTTTCTGGAGAAACTGCTGTGTTTCTTCATTGTGGATGAAGGCCAGATGTCCGCCGCTGCGCTCACAGCCAGCCTGAGCATTAACAAAGCTCCTCTGCAGAGTCACAAATTCATAACAAGAGCCATTATAGGCCTTTTGGTTGTCTGCACATAAATCAGCCTCTGTGTTCTCTTTAACACAGACTGTGGTGACAGTAAGGAGAAACATAAATAGTAAAGCAGGCAGAGGATGTCTCTCCATCTTCACCTCATCACCTGGGCACTAAAATTGGCACTGAGTTGTTTTGGTTATTTTATAAGGCAGGAGTGACGTCAGTTCAAAAAAGATTGTCTAGACCCTCCTAATGATCATTTACTTGACAACAAAAGACAAATTTTCTATTGTACACTAGGTCTAATGGATGTACATTGTATCTCTGAATCATCTGTTTGCCACGCACTGATAATACAGTCAGAAGTAAAAGCAAAAAAAGGATGAAAACAATTTTTTTTAAACAATTCATGATAATTTGAAGGCATGTCTATAAAATGACTGACTAGAGTCCCGTCCAAACTAACATTGTGGAATTTTTTTCACCTCTTTAACACATTTTTCTGATTAAACTATTGTTTTTATTATTTTTACATTATTTTGTAGCCTATATTAATGGTACCAATGCAATACATATATCGGAATCCATCCTCCACAAATCAAGCTAGCAGGTCTGGAGACAGACCTTAGGTTCAGAAGTCATGTCAAAGCAGTAACAAAATCAGCATACTATCATCTCAAAAACTGCAGGAAACAAATTGCAGAAATTGGATGTTTTGTTTCCAATCAAGACTTAGAGAAGCTTGTCCATGCCTTTATCACCAGCAGGGTGGATCATTGTAATGGTCTCCTCACCAGCCTTCCCAAGAAGAGCATTAGACAGCTGCAGCTCATCCAGAACACTGCTGCCAGGGTTCTAACTAGAACCAGAAAAACTGAGCACATCACACCAGTCCTCAGGTCTTTACACTGGCTTCCTGTAACATTTAGGATAGATTTTGAAGTACTTTTACTCGTTTATAAATCACTCAATGGCCTAGGACCTAAATACAGTACATTGCAGATATTCTCACTGAATATAAACCTAACAGACCACTCCTAACATTAGGATCGTGTCAGTTAGAAGTACAGAGGGTTCACACAAAACAAGGAGAGTCTGCCTTTAGCTATTATGCTGCTCGCAGTTGGAACCAGCTTCCAGAAGAGATCAAATGTGCTAAAACATTAGTCACATTTAAATCTAGACTTACAACTCATCTGTTTGATGATTATCTTCTTCTCTTTTATGTAAAGCACTTTTAATTACCATTGTGTATGAAATGTGCTATACAAATAAACTTGCCTTGCCTGCCTAGCATTGTGCTTTATCTTACATATTTTGACCTAGCACCATGGAATTATTTCCTGGGGAAATTTGTTTTCTTTCACAAAAAAATATGTGTACCAGTACCCTTAAGGACAATGAACACGATAGCAAAATTTGAGAAAAAAAAATCTGAGAAAAACAGGGCCCATTTTGCTTATCTGGTGACTAGAACATTGGTTATTTTTCGATATTTTCTGTCTTTGTGATCAGTGCGGATTGTGAATAAATGTGTTGCCCATTTAGTCAAACTCCACTCTCCTAGTGCTCGTTTGTTGGCTAATAATTATTGATTTTAAGTATCATACGTATGTCTGCTTAGTTGTGGTAAGTTTCTTTGGCAAGAATGCTACTGGATGAAGTTTAAGTTGGACAAAGCTTCAGTTGGAACATAGTCCAGTTTCTAAATAATCTACTTCACCACAAGTGGTTTGCTAGGATTTGGATGTTTAAAAGAATGGGTCCTGAAGCAAAGGCTGCTTTGAGTTGCTTGGATGCTGTTTCAGTAGTTGGGTTCCAAAAACAGTTTATTAATCCATTGAAAGACATATGGACTAGTGATGGGGCTAAAACTGGAGAAATGGGTAAGTCCTAGAAAATATTTAATTATATTTATATTATATTTAGGCAATTACTTTGGACTGGTAGGACCGAGCCATTTAGTGACAGCAGTTACCTTGGCCTGGCCCATGCTGACCCCTAGTGGTCTGATAACATATCCCAGAAGTATTTTTTTTTTCAAGCTCATTCACATTCATTTCTAGGCGCTAGGTCCATGTTGCCTCATGGAAACTTTCTCGAGTAGAGAACACTAGAATGAGTGAATAATGTACTTGAATAAGATTTAATTTTAGGCTGCGATAGTCAACACAGGGCCAATTTCAATCCTTGCTACCTTTTTAGAAAAAAAAAAAAGTCCTACAGAAGCTGGTGGACGAATATACGCTTTGTTACGATGCCCTCCAAACATGCTTCTCCATGGCATCTGTGAAAAAACAGGATTCTATACAATTGGGTGTTGAAGTTGTACCTGAGAGCATCTCTACGGCATACTGTAGGTGGATTCTCTGTGAAGAGATAGACCACTGGCTTTAGCTTAATCCTTTGATATTCAGGGAAATCTATCTGGACTTTCTATAAAGTTAAAGTTGATATGAGGAAAGAAAAGACAGTGAAGAATATCTAAGGTGCTTTTGTTTAAGAATCCATGGTTTTTATATCCATATTTGCATCTATTGGGTATCAGTGTTAAAAACTAAAATACTCAAAACCAGGTCCATGTACATAATCATATTTTATTAATAATTTTAAGCATTTATACTGTACATATTTTGTTGATTACATGCATACAGAAATGTGCATAACGTGAGAAAGAGCATATTCCTTAAACACAACTCCTGATGAACTTCTAGTCATGGTCTAGATAAAAGCATTTTTAAGGAACATTAAAAAGCAGCAATTCACCTATTAAACAGTCTGTTCATCTTGGACAGCTACACAAACAGAACAGCTTAAGCATAAGTGTAAGGATGGGGTTCTGTTAGGTTTTCTTCATCATTTCTTCTTAACTGGGATGCCAAACAACTTGCAGATCTTTATCATCATCAGGTCTACTATTTCCTCCTCTTCAGATGGCTGGTGGTGAGAGATTTTGGATAAAGAATTACTTGGTCAGTTTCATTGGACATTACACAAGCTGTTGTGTTAAAATATGAGCAAATTGTAAAGAAGCATCCTGTAATAAGCACATTACTTATTCTTTACGCTAATCTTTGATACCAGTTCCTTTTAATGTGTTTTTCTAAGATCAATATGTTGCATAATACCTTGTAGTGCTTTCGCTTTTGACTGAATGCCTCAAGAACCACTGAGATGAAAAGGTTCAGCACCACAAATGTCATTAAGAAGACGCAAGAGAGAATTAGGAAAGCACCAAGCACTGGGTTTAAATCCAGGACCTACAGATAAGACACAATGACAAATTAAGTAAGGGATTGTTTAATGGATGATCAGAAAGATTTGAACAAATTAAAGAAATTATCACCTACAGTACCTCTTCATAATTGAATATGCCAAGCTGTAAGGCAATAATCGCTAACATGGAATCTTGAACAGTCCTGTATGTGTACAGAATCCAACCAAACAGCAAATTGCACTAAGAGAGAAATAATTTTATTAATTGGTATACTGGTCCTGGTGATGCTGGATTTCCTAGGTGCGAGATGCAGCCACACACACACACACACACACACACACACACACACATATATATATATATATATATATATATATATATATATATATATATATATCTTTGTGATAAAATTCTTGTGTAAAATCAATAGAGTGTTTTATCTTGTTTTTAGGAGGTGGAATGGAGGTATTCTGAATTCAGGAGTCCTGAATACATGAGGCACAAACTTATTAAAGTATGTGAGTCTGTTTTTTGACCCTCACCACAAGGGAGTAGGCCAGGAGCATAATGATTAAGACAACAATGAAGCTGGTGAGGTCATTCCAAGCTCGTTGCAGCGTGCAGATAATCAAGTTTATTTTGGAGTTGAGCCGCATCAGGTGCCACATTTTGACGGTACCCAGCAGAATAAGGAAAGCCAAAATGTACCCGAGGGATGAGTCAGCGGAGGCTGTGTCACAGAAGCTTGGGAAGCTAGTGCAAAAAAACAACGAGGAACTGCTTGAAATGCACTACTTAAAAGTTTAACGTTGAAATTTGTAATGTCCACTCACTGATTTCTGTTTTTTTGAAAATACTGCAGATCTTTATTTCCCTGAATTGTCCTGTTGATGATTGCACCCAGTGCAGCCAAACTTAAAAGAATGATGGAGAGTTCTAAAAGGTTAAACTTGCTTCTAAAGTACTGCAATTTCTGATGCTTGATTTTTTTGATCTGTTGATACAATCATACATTTTAGTCTTTCGTGTGATTTAATTCAATAGTGGACATTTTTGTTTTTACAGATCAGTTAAATAATAAAGGGAACGTACCTGCAAAAACATATAATAAAGAATGAAAAGGAAATAAATGACTTCAGAGGCCACTATATTAATGCCATCTGTGGTCTGATAAAGACGTAGAATATGCAGCTCACTGCTGTACTGGAACGCTCCTAACAAACACACAGAGCATGTAGATATGCTATTTTTAAATAAACTCTCTGTGTTTTAAATATTATAGTAGATTAGTATTCTTACCCAGTGCAGTGGTTTCTAGCATCAGGGTGACAATACAGAAGAGGTTGACATTGGCATTGTATACCGTGAACTCAACAAAAATTGCCCGTGTGTATACGTCCAGCCAAGTTTTGTTAAACAAATACTGTAGCATGCTGTAAGGAGAAAGAGTTCATATAATTTATTTGAAAAAAGTAATTACAGTTTTAATTACAGGTCATAATCACCTGACGAGAAGAAGCCTAAGTCATGGGGGCCAAATATTTAGCTTTATCTAGAACTCTCTGCACTTTGCTGGATCCCTACAAAGTAAGGTTGTAATCTAATTACTAACACTAAAACAATATGTCTCTGTACTAAAATTTAAAACAGGAATGGAAATGCTCTAGTATTGGAATAGGAATGCTGTCTGATGTGCCTGAATATTTTTTTTTTTTGGCATCCCATGGGATACTAGTATTCATGATGCACCTAATCTTAAATAAATTATAACACCTTCTATTTGTAACTGTTTTTATATCCATTTAGAACATACACCAATCAGCCATAACCTTATCATCACCTGCCTAATATTAAATAGGTCCCCCTTTTGCCACCATAACAGTGATGCACCAATGTCCCGGCACCAGAAACCAAAGCACACCACCAGATGTCCCATGGATTCCAAGGCCGAAGGGGCCAGAGCTTCGTTGGTGGCACAACAGAACCCAAAACCTAGGTGGTTCTAATGTTAATTGTTTTAAATTTATAGCTGATCTGTGTATACTTCAAATTGTAAAATCTTCTGTGCTTTTCAACTCTAATTCTCTACCTCATAATGCCACAAATGCTCACGTTGAATATAGTTCAGCATCGTTTCGACTTAGAGCATTAAACTTAAAAGAAAAATTCACCTGCTTGCTTGTTGTGGGTCAAGACCCAGGTCCAGTACAAATCCTCCACCTCTGTAAAAAGCCATCGTGCCCCAGGTTGGGTGCCCCCTGAGTTTGGACTGGGTTTGATATTGCCAGGGGATAAGAAGGGTCTCAGATATATTTACATCTTTTGAATGGTTCCAACTCGGACCGTAGGAGCCCATATCCTCTACAGACCAGGAGTATGGGGCATTACAATTATAAACAGCCTGCTGCATGGCTTTGGATATCTTGCACGAGTCCCTATGCACTCGAACCTGCCTAAGACGGGCACTTCCCACAAGCTTTGAGTTTCCATCTGTGATAAACCCTGAGAATGTAGAAATTAATTGGTCAAAGATTTTATCAGATCATTATGGCCTGAATCAAGCCCAATGTAACAGTGCATGTTTCATATTAGGGTTGATACAAAACCTGGACGTTGTCCAAAGAGATTGCTGATGAGGACATCATTTGCCCAGTTAAACACATCTCCAGGGCTCATGCTGTCAGTGATCCCAGTGCTGAAACTTTGCTGAATGTGCCGAGTGAGATAATAAGCGTTTGGATCACGCTGACCATATGTAGTCAAGAGTAGTACGCACAGAAATGCAAAATAAACTGTGTAGAAAAGAAACATATTTAAAAAGCCTGTTCTTTCTCTTCGTAAATAAATCTAATCTAATTGTCATCTTGACTTACTGATAATCTCCTTGATTAAGGCAACAGCTTTTTGATTTTTTATATAATTTTCCTTCATTTTCTCAATGTCAGCAGGAGGAGGAGGCTGGTAGAACGTGGACATGCTGTCCCTTCTGGAAATGCGTATATCATCAGGATCCTCTGTAGACAAGAGCAAAGTTTTAATATATATTAAAAAAAAGAGAGGATGATTGAGTAGCAAAATACTTTGTTGAAACTTTGCCACTAAAATCACATCGGATTAAATGCAGCAAAAGCAGTTCTAGTGATAGTGGCAATGGGAGATGGACATGAAAGAAAAAATTATTAAACTACATGAATGTGGAAAATTTGTGAACAATATTGCAACAGAGAAACAAACAGCATATTAAATAAGACAGAACAGAAGAAACAAAACGTGTGTAAAGAACCTTTAAACTTAACATAACAAACCTAACTAAAAATTAAACACCTGTGGAATGGGAACCAATGTTAAAATAAAAGTTACAATCCGGAGATCGCTGGTTCGAACCCCGGGTGATGCTGTTTTCCTCTCACAGCCGGAGGCACAGAGAGAGCTGATTGGCCGAGCTCTTTCAGGGGGAAGGGATAAGAGGTACTTGTGCTCCCACATTAACCACGGCTCTACAGCCAATCAGGGGCGTCTGTGAGCTCGCGCACACGGAAGGAGCGGCTAGCGCTTTCCTCCGAGTGTGTTACTTCGCCCCTAACGGTGCGTGAGCGAGCAGTTCGAAAAGATGCGGTCGGCTCGCGTCACGTGGTTCGGAGGAAACACGGGATAGCTTTCGTCCTCCCGACTGAGTGGTGGTAGTAGCCTTAATGTGGGAGCCTCCTAGTGACGGGGGGGAATTGGCCACGACTAGATTGGGGGGAAAAATCGGGGAAAAAAGAATTGGACAGGACTAAATTTATAAAAAAAATTAATAAAAGTTAAATACTTATATGGCACACAGCACCCTCCATGGGACAACCCTGACATTAACTCCCCCCCCCCCAAACCGCCCCCCCCCTGTTTTTTTTTTAAACCAGGAGGAGGTGGAAGCATTGCATTTCTATAGCTATGGCACAAGAGTGACAGAACACACATGACATCGATGAGGTTGAGGTGTGCCACTGGCATGATACTCTCAAAACTGCGAGGATGCCTGCAAGGTGCTCTTGAAGCTATGGCACGAAGCAAGCATGACAACATGGGTTGTCAAATGGTTTTTAAGTTTATACATTTAGTTTGTTTTTGCATCTGTTTGATTACCTTGTGTTTTTTTGTTTTTTACTGTGCTTCACCCGCTTCCTTTCATGACACATAATTTTATATCATTTTATGACACAACATAATTTTACCAATTTTACCCCAATTCTAACATAATTCATTACCAACTTAATACCAATAATGTTATAACATACATCATATTGCTACAAAGTCTTGCTAGAGAAGGTCTGCAGGTACCTGAGTAGGTAAGTGTCATGTCCTTCAACAGCTGGAACATATTCTCATCTTGATTTTCCACATTTTTTACCACTAAAGCAAAGAAGACTGCCAATCCAAGTACCTGTCATATGTAAATTACAATATAAATAATAAAACAAATTTATTCAAAAAGTAATTTTATATTTGTTAAAAAAAGAAAAAAAAGTAACTCCTACTTTTATAGGCTGGGTGACGAACAAACTCTGAAAGAACGACACTGAGATAGAAATAAGCCAGCTGATGGAGCGTTCTTTTCCGTATGTCAGCCCATACATCATGGTGAAGTATGCTGACACGCCACTAGTGGCTGCAATGAGAATCCAACCCACAATCACAAACCACCAGGGTAAGCCTTTCTGATACCACTTTTTCTTTTGCTCTTTTTCAGGGCTGGCGATTTGGGCCTCGTTGTTCATAGACTGAGAATAGGAATAGGGCTCTAGCAACAGTTTCATATTTTGAAGCTGAAGCACAGCCTGAATATAGCCTTCTGACTTAGGGAATTGAGATGGATCCAGCAGCCTCAGCTCTTTTTCAAAATTCCATAGCTGATTGTATAGATAGTGCAGATAAAGTTTGTATAAATTCTCATTTTCTGTATCTTTTACAAAAGATTTGCTGGGTTTGAAATTCTGCCGCCGAATGATGTCTTCCAGTACCAACAATAAAGTGTTGATGTCCGTTGTTTCAGATTCCTCTGCTGCACTTGGAATGGGACACTTCACTGCTTTAGCCAGGGCACGAACTATTTTCTTTAATTCCTAAGAAACAATTATTTTAAATAAACTGTGTTAAGGCACATTTATTAGATTTTAAGCACTAATATTAATAAACAGCTAAGACCATCATTTGAAGACTTACTTTGACAACAATTTCAACGGTAATGTCTGTCTGAATGCGCCATCTTTCTGCAAGTTTTTTCTCCTCCTTAGAAGATCCAGATTTGGACTCTTGAATTATTGTTACTTCTTTCTTTTTACGAGGCCGGGTGCTTCTGAATATGGTTACAATCAAGAGATTGACGGGGAACATAATAATGGAACTCTGGATCCCGATCATCACTTGTTGCAAGTTGAATGTGATAGTCCCTTCAGTTAAAAAAACAGATGCTTTAGAATACAGTATATTGAATCCTTACACAAAGTGGTTCAATATTGCTTTTAGTTTTTTACTTTTTAAAAAAGTTAATAACATTACATATCAGTACCTAATTCCATGTCTTGCTCAGAGGGGTTTTTGGGAATCCCCCAGAACATGATGCTGGTTAACATGGTGCAGAGCAGCAGGGAGAAACAGCAAGAGAGTCGCTGGACTCGAGTGAAATTACTGCTCGCAGGTCGGTTTACAACAGAGTACCAGATGTGGCCATCACACAAGTCTTTCACTGTCTTCGTGAAAAATAGATTGCTGGTGTGGTAAAAAAAGAAACAGCAAGATATTTATTCATCTTTATGACCTGGTTTATACTGGTTATGATGAACTCAGACGCTATCCTGGAAACAGTGGATCCAAGCAAGAAAAAGCTATTTTAAAATTTAGACTAAATAATTAATGTGCAGTTATTTGAAACCAGAGGAACCATACACTGAACCTAGACAACCAGATCAAACTGTTGAGAAATCCAGAGTTAGACAGCAATGCTACCCACTGCACCACTTGGCTATGGCTTGGTACTGTACTGTAGGTGTTCATGTTGGAAATGTTATTTAAAGAAAATTATGCTACTCACTGGAAACCTTTTAAGTCTGTCTCAGATGCTACTGTAAACACCTTGTCCAGAGTGCAATCCCCGTTATCAATGGCCAGCCATGAGTTGCACAAGAAATGCCACATCTCTCCAGTCTCCAGGTCTTGTACCATCACCTTATTGACATACCTGATGAACAAAAACTGTAGCTCACCATCTGCACGTAATGGAATGCAATTTGTATTTTTTTAGACAATTTTTGCTCTGATTAGACAGAAGGTGTTTTGTATAACAGCAGCTCTGACAGCAGAATTTCAAATCACATATTTATTAATGTACTCCTAGTGATGATTGTATTGTAACAGCTCATTCACAGTGACTTGTGGGCGGTACACATAATCTAAATGCATGCTTGATTAATAGTAAACTGATTATGACATGTTAATATTTAAGAAAGAAAATTGTATAATCTTTCATATGTTTACTTTACATTTATGTAAGGAGTCTCAGTTCTTTTATAACAGAACATTTCTACATAATTCATGCAGTGTACACATTTTTACAGAATGCTCAAGACAAATCCATCCACTTTACCAATCAGGATGCTCCCCAGAGTTGTCATGCCACAGCCTGATGCTCTGCAGATCTCCAAGAGAGAAAGGAGTAGTGAGCAAAAATATGTCCACTGCTCCTCTAGTGAACACAGGTTTTTCTGGATCAGTCATATGATGAGGCTTACTCTCCCAAACAGTGCCTGTTAGTGTCAGCGTAACCTGGCGGTGCATAAAAACAACGCAAATATTATGTACATTTATAACAAAATGACACCAGTGCTACTGTACATTAACACAGAAATGGGAATACTGACATTAGATGTTGTGGCAGCTCCATGGCGATGCCCCGTAGTAACAGCCACCAAGTAACGATATTCAGCCAATGGGTCATTATCCTCCAACACAGTGATTCTCACCTTGAAAATTATGTCAGGACAATTAAAAAAATTATAATTACAGGTTATGTTCATATGTAAGACAATACTTTATTAACTGCTATACCTTTATTTTGTCCTGCAGGTCTTTCTTGCGAGCCCATATCATTGTTATAATGTAGACCAGGAATAAAGCACCAACAAAACACACGACCACAGGGTTGTTGCTGAACGTGGAAAAAAGCTCAGCAGTACGAGACACATCAACTGTGTTGGGCATGACAAAGAACGAGCTCCCAAACGATGTCAAGTGAGTGCACAGGCACTGGGTGACCAGAGATGTGGTGAGAGGGCCAACCTAAAAATTTTAATGACGTTACTCATGAGCACAAAATACTGCTAAAAGCTAAATGAAGAGCTTGGTTTGCCAAAGAATTTTACAGAACTTATTAATTTCCATCGAGCAAGGATGGCTGGAATAAATGTGATAGCAAAGCTACACAGATTATTTAGTGGTAACAAATATCGTTAAGGATTTTTGTGAAAATGATACACCACTCATGGGAAAAGCACACAGAATGGTGTAAAGATGTGAGTAGCCAGGCCACGGCTAATTTCTTAATTAAATAAACAGGGTGACATCCCATTGATCTCCAATTGGAGCTAACATTGTTTTACACCTTTATACAACCAGAAGGTATGTACGAAATACTGTTGCAAGTGTAACATGTGTGTGTGTTTGTGAGTGTGTTGTAAAAGTTTGCTCTAAATCCTTCTCAACAGTTAAATTGCTGAGTTTTTGATTTATGTTATATTTAGATTAGGTGTGATGACAAATGCACAATTGTTACATCATAAAACAAACTTGTGTTAAATTGTCAATGTAACTCACCCTACAGCCATGTTCACTCCATCTGTTATTAGACTCATTCCAGTACTTGCAGTTAGCAGCAATCGATGTAATGAACACTGTTACATTTGTGGAGTTTACACCTGCTGGGACTATAGGCCTCACTAGAAGATAATAAATCCCCACTTCTAATGCCACATCTTTGGGGGTCAAAACCCAGGTATACTCGTCTACTGTGGAGAAAAAAAAGATCTAAATCCCATTCATGACTGTTATGATTTATTATGCTAGAACAATGGTAGAACAGTCACCTTGTGAGTCTTCTGGTTGAGGGAATTGGATCTTGGCAACATACTTGGTGTCATTTGGATAGTACTGAAAGCCCAGATGTAACATTAAAGGTGTCTCATTTGAAGGCTCCAGTTTCAGCACCAGAGAGGTGTTTGGAGCAGTCACATTGATGGCCATAGTGCTGTAACTTGTCAGGTTCAGAAATGTTTGGTTTTTATCCACAACACCTAGTCTTGGTAAGAGAATCTTAAAACAGGAAGACACATTTATACACATTACATTTTTACCTTCAGTACATGTTTTATCATGGTCAAGGTGGCAGTGGATCTAAAGCAACTTCTATATTTAGTTCTCATGGTACATGGACATCAGATCAAGCGGTGTGCGTGTCTAGCACTGCCAGACATTAAAGGAACAACACATTAACTAACCTGTGCGTTGATTTGATGCATATAGCTATGTGAGCTCTGCATTGCCTGAGGTGACTTGGTGGATGGGTGAGTGGTGTGAGGAAGTGGAAGCGTAGCAGGCGGATGGGGAGCTGTGCTAGGCTGAAGTACACCCTAGTTGGTTGGCTATTATCTTTAACATCTACAACAGACTACTCAGGGTGGTTCTAGGAATTGCTGTTTTTTTTTTTTTTTTTTTAAGAAGACATGGATTAGCAAGAGTTGCCATTCAGATAAATGCCGGAGATTTTAGGAATTTCAATTTCAAGTCAGTGTTCCCTAAATTCTATCAATGACCATCACTATACATTGTAATCAGAAGCCATGATTCAAATAAAATTTTATTGAATCAAATAAATTTAAATGATTAACAGCAGAACTGTGCTTGTTGCTGAGGACCCATGACACCTACAGTAGGGAATCCTTTCAGGAGAGGGGTGGCACACCTACTACACAACAACATCACCTGCCTGTCTCAGTGATTCCTCTGTTTCAGATGTTCTTCTATGCTTGGAGCAAGATGCCCAACAATGTGGTGGCAAGAAAGACCACCACTCCACCAATTACCAGGTACTCTTTTTTTAATGCAGCTAATATGAGGCAAACTCTAAGCTAAACTCTTGAGTCTAGGCAGAATCAACTCAGAGAAGATTTCTGAACCAGACAATATTTCTGGCAGTACTTCGAGAATGTGAAGACAAACTAGCGGATGTTCTCACTGAGATCTTCAACAACTTCCTAAACAGCAGAAGTGGTTAAAGTACACAAATCCTGTACTAGTATAAAAGTAGGAATTCCTAGGGAGCAAGTATTACTTAAATAAAAGTAGAAGTCCTTCATTTACATGTGCACTTGAGTAAAGGGTCAAAAGATCTGACCTTTAGATTTACTTTACATTTGCTTTAAGTATTAAATAATAAAAGACTTGCAATGGCCTTTTTAAAAAATGCTTTGCTAAACATGATGTTTTCATCTATGTCTGCAACCAGCTCTGATTTTAAGCGTCTTTTTCAAACTTACAGTTGTACATAAAAGTTGGCAGATGTTTCCATTTTTGGATCTCAAGACCCTGGAGCAGACAGTAAAGACTGCTGAGAAGTAGAATGCAAAGTATTCTAGGAGAAATTTATAGTCACCGTTCCACCATTAAATCTTACCATGTTTTAGCACATTGGAGGGAACCAACCAAACTGGAGGATGGACTGAGGCTATGAGTTTAATGTTAAAGACAGAAAACTAGCACAGACATGAAATACACAATGCATCTTGGGCTGTGGAAATTTATACCTCAATTTCCTCATCAAGATTTTCCACTGGGATAACAGAACCATCATCTCTGGAAAGAGAGAGACTCCCGACTGTTCCACTAATGTCCTCTTCTTTGTTCCAAGCGTAAGGGTTTATCCCAAAGCTCATCATCTGTGATCATGTAGAGGACATAAGTCATAAAAAATTATTAAACATTCAGTAGGTTTTGCATTAAAAAAGGGAAGTTAAAAAGCAAATTTGAACTTGACCCCGAATGTCATGTAATTTTTAAATGTCACTGAGTGTTGTTTTTTTTTTTTTAAAGGTGTTTGCTGATTTTTTACGCATAGAGAAATAGCTTTATATAACCACAGAATAGCGAATAAAAGGGAACTTACACGCAAATTCACTGGCTCATCTGATGGAACCAGATAAGAAACTGAAGATGGAAGTGTGAAGGCGGCTGAAATGTTCTCAGTAATGATTAGGCCAAAGAGATAATCTGGTGTCACCCTAGAAGAGGAAAAAGGCAAACAAAACACTGTGATGAGTACAGTGTAAATCACAATAACATCAGAAAAACACCTACAGTAATGTTTATTAATTTTTCAGATTTAATATTTTTTGGTTTTGCCTTTGGCATGACTGTGTAAATGGCAACTATGCAATACATTTATGTAAACTTTGGTTTCCAGTTATAACCCTGTCTCCCTCCCTGATCCAGGAATTGGTTTGTTACCCATTTGTGTTCTCTTGACTCTCATTGTCTTTCTATATCCTGCAGTTATTATTATTGTTTGACTTTGCTCTTTATTATAATAAGGGGAGCAATGAAACTAGAGCCTATACTGTGAACATGAGGTGGGAATACACCCTAAATTGAAGACCAGTTCATTTCAGAGCACCTTCCACAGTTTTAATATTACCCTTAACACCCTCATACCTGTTCACATAGAGATTAATCAGTGGAGAGCTGAGTAATATCGGCTCCGTGTTTATAGACTTTTTAGCAAGCAGGGCGCTCTGTACTTGGTCCATTATCCTGAGTAATTTTTCAGATGTCTGAAAACAAAGAAACATCATTCTCAATCTTGTCACTCTTGGTTTGTCAGTTTTTTGTTTAGGTGGGTAGTTTGCTTTTGGTACCTGTTGGTCATTGACAGCAGAATGTTTGAGAAGAATACTGGATGATAAAACAATAGGCAAAGCTGCGCTGGACGTTTCATTGCTGTTCCCATTGGATGAAGAAATTAGGTCCTTACTAATGTCATCAAGAACAGAGCATACTGCTGCCTGTGGATGAAAAAAGAAAACAGGTCAGAAATGTTAAGCACAACTGTGTAATTACATAATTAACACTAAAACAAGTACCGTAATGTTAGGCGTCAGTAGATTTTCATGTGTGACAAGACTTAGGACTGAGGAAGCTAAGACTGTTATCTCATCGGGAAGATAGTCTGTATTTTCTTGGGTCACTGCATCAAGCAATGATGTAGACATGCTTTCTACCAGCTTAGGAAAAAAAATGATGGAAGTGAGCTAAAGTTGACAACAGAATGTAGAAATGGTTCTTAATTAATTGAAATGTGTAAATGTGGAATATCTTACTACCTCTTTTTTATCGTCTTCACTTAAATTGCTGTTCAAGTTATCAGAAACGGCCTCAAACAACTGCGCCAACGTGGAGGCTGAAATCACTCCTGCTTTCTGCAGCGATACAACTTGTGACAAAGCCTCCTGTACAGCTCCAGCAGACAAACTGGTGCTGTCTGTGACCTAGAATAATAACCTACAAATTAAACTTTAATAGCATTGCATATTTTTCAACATTTCTTATTGTGCCAAATAGATTTTTAGAAATGGTTAAAGAGCAACAGTTGCTACAAAACCAGCATCATATTAGTAGGAAAAAACTGACTGACCCGAACATCGACTGTAGTGCTGACTGTCTGACGAGCATTATTCTTAACAGTAACTATTAGCCCAAAGTGACCCCGAGGAAGATAAAGGTCAGGTATGCCGGATATCTGATTGCCCTGATAGACGTATTGACCTGCAGGAAAAAAGCATTAAATGACATGCCTTTCTTATAAGAATTACAACTCGTCTTTAACTTGTAATATCAATAGGATCTATGCTCTCACCTTCGGAGGTTTTGAGGTAGACTGTGCAAGGCTCAGAACAAAAAGTCGGGCTTATGGTGCAGCTGATTCTAAATGGAGTAAAGATATCCCCAGTGGAAGGGGAAATTGAACAGACGGGTGTGGGTAGATCTGGGTTAGTGTTTTGAAATTGAAAAAATTTGCAATCATAGCCAATATCATTATTTTTATATCCTGCAAGAAAGGAAGAATAAATAGTTGATTATAGCAATTAGCAAAAAATTAACAAACAAAATATAACTTTGTATAACATTGATACCTTTTGCTACAATAGTGAAGCCATGATTAAGATTTTCCAGTGTTTGACTTGGAACATTATAAAGGGAACCAGTTCCAACTTTGTCACTCAACTGCATGGGTCTTTTATTGTGTTTACACGAAACCTGAACCTTTTAGAAACAGAAAAAAGATACATACAACAGTCTCTCTCTATAGCCACCCTATTATATGAATGTCAGGAATAATTTTAATGTGAAAATAATTTATGATTTTTTCAAATATTAATTTTACTTACTGGACCATTTGGCTTTATGTAAAACCACTCAACATTTGTTAAATCATCCGGGGATGATTTTAGAGAAATATCTGTATCGACATTTATTGAATCACAATTTGTCAAACAGCTAAAAAAAGGAAATAAAAATTATAATATTGCACGGAAAATTATAAATATTTTTATTGCAATTATTATAAGTAAAAGAAAAGAAAAGAAAAGAAAAGCAATAGTTTATACATCTTCAAATATACAGGTACTACTACTTCAGCATGGGAAATGAAAAATAAGTGAGAGGAGGAAATAAATAAATAGACAGTACAGTGCATCATGAAAGTGAAAAAGAAAATGGATAAATAGAGGGTAGGTTAAATAATAGGCCAATGTCTTACTCGATGTCAACATTAACTTTATTGCTCTTCTGTAGATCACTACATGTGCATTTATCGTTTTTATCGTTCCTAATGAACCTTCTTAACTGTGAACATGAAAAGTTAAAGAGTTAGGAAATGTATAAAAAAAAATTTGTATTTTGATACAGGTACAATATATATAATAAATATATATAATAAATAACAATATATAAATAGATTATTTGGTTAATTGTCTACCTGGGAAGAACTTTTGGTTCCATTACTTGCTGATAACTGGGGTCCTGCATAAAACAAGACAAATATAAATCTGCTCAACAGAAAATATTTTAAATATACTGTAAATTGATGAAAAAAAAACATTTCTATAAACAAGTACTAATCATTGGTGTATATACTGTACGGATGAAACAAAACACTGCAAAGCATATGTCAGGGTGAAAGAATATACTATACAAAAAGCTAAGTATAGCATAGGTGTATTCACTGTACTTAAGTTCATATTTCATGTATCTGTATTTGAGTAAGTTTATTAGAGGTATAATTTCACTTTTATTTTACTCCATCTTTTTTTACTTCACAACATTTCTGCATGACTTTGCATTACATAACCACAGGGGTGTGTAGTATTTAAAGCTGATGCGTAATTGCATTATTTAACAATGTAGCAGGCATTTGAAATCAGAAGCACAGAGAGAGACAAGTAGACTTTTACTATGGCAAAGGCTATTTTGAGCTTGTGATACAAGCTTGGTACTTTTACTAAGTAAAGATGCAAATGAAGGACTACTTTTACCTAAGTAATATATTACTTAGAATATACTCATGTACAGTAATCCACTGTTTTTAGATATGGTAAATATCTTTTGAAAAAGGATCCAAAAAATATGAAGGACATAAGCTGCCAAAGAAAGGTAAAACATACAGTATAACAAGTCCAATTTTATGCATGCTTTAGTACAGGATAAGTAGGTACTAGGCCTCTTACCATCTTTGCAGTGGTATTTTATAGACAGGTAACTTCCCAGTTGTGGGCAAGGCTCTCCGAAGGCTGATGTGTCTGCAGGAACCTTGCAAACTTGCAGGCCATGGCATAAATCTGTGAATAAAACAGACTTTACAGTACGATCGTGTTAATGAAATTTGATTATTGCATCAGTCCAAGTCACACAACAGGCTTTCAGTGCTTGATATGACAGAGGACTATATCCACAATGCCCACTCAATTAAAAGACAATGAATCATTGATCACTACTTGTGCAAACAAAGACATTGATGGTCATCACAGGTAAATATTTGACTTTTTAAATGCTTTTAGTTCATCCATGCTTTCAAAATTAGCTGGAATGTTGTGTCCTATAATCAATGTTAAGGCAGTAAATGTATTTTTGTGTCACTTTTTTAGGTGTAAGACATGACAATGACAAATTCTTTACATGTACACAGCTGTGTTTGTGCAATACATGACTAAATATGCACAAACTTCAAAACAATTCAACAACTTTTACCTGTCTGGCTGATCATGATTCAATAACCATAAAACTACTGCACTCTTTAATTGTACTATACTTACTCCTTACCACTGTACATAATTTTGTAATGTTGTCTATGAAATATTGTATATTTCACCATAAGTATTTTGTTTATATTGTACAATAAGACATGCATATATGCACTGTGCATATATACATGTATTTCACCACTGTACAAAGGGTGCATTTGGCATTCTGAATAGGATGTATATGGCAAACATATGTACATACCAACAATAATGCATAAGTTTTGTGCATATTTACACATCTTTCACTAATCCACAATTATTGTTGGTACATACATATATTTGCCACATATATCTTATTCACAATGCCATACCCCTGTTCATAATCCCCTAATAGCTTTAGATCTGCATTTGTTATTGAATATAAATAGACCTTGTATGTATGTCTGGTTAAATGCAAACAGCATCTCATTGGATTTGCACCTGTTCAGTTCAATACAATTCAGTTTTATTTACATAGTGCTTTTAAACAATCCTCACAATGACAATGTCATATCATTATATATATATATATATATATATATATATATATATATATATATATATATATATATATAAATAATGGTCATTATAATTTATAAAATCAAACTCATTATAATTGTCCCTGATGAGCAAGTCGGGGTGACGGTGGCAAGAGAAAACTCCCTGAGATGACAACAGGAAGAAACAAGAATCAACAGGAAACCAATGCTTATTTTGGATGATATCAGATACATAGCAAGGACTAAATTCTTGGTTAGTATCTTTACTGTGGAAGCAAGAAGTTTAGTTTAACAGGAAAGGTGTTTAAATTAATATGAAGTACACTTTTGTTATTGGGGGCTCAGGTACAAAACTGTTAGTAGGATATTCATATATATACTCATTTACATTTCCAACTAAAATATAATGTACAGACTAAGGTAACACCTGAATAGGAAAAACTACAGTTTGGAACACTTTTTCCTGAAAGTGTATTCTAATCTGTGGACTTGGAAATGGTTAAAGAGGACATACCTGATACTGCAATAACCACATCAACCCAGCTGCACCTGTCCTGAACTGGTTTAGGAAAAAGAGAACTATTGGCTCTGCAGTAGTGCATCGTGTTCCTTCCGTAAAAGCTCTCATCAATCTCTATGACCTGACCAGAGTCACATTTCAGTGTCACGGAGTGGTTGTCCAAACAGGCTAGTCTCTGTCCCGACTCTGAAACAGTGCATGAAATGCAAATACACTCCACAACTGCACAAACATACAGTACATAATATAATATATACCATTTTCCCCTATATATATTTTAATCTACATAGAGTGGATTGGTTAATTTGGTCAGACATCTACAGATACACGACAGGTATCTAAATAAAGTAAAAATACAATTAGACTTCCATAATGTAGTGATGTAATCAAATAACTAACCAAACTCGCAGATAAAGAAAAACTCCTGACTGCAGTTATTGGTTGCTCCCCAGTGAAAATCTGTTTCTTTGGAGATGTAGCCACAGCCAGCACCAGGCATGTCTGAGCCGAGATAATTGGAGTAGCTCACTTCAGATCCATCCAGCCAGAACAATGGATCTATAAATACAGCGTTTTTTCCCCACAATATCAATTATGTATTATATCAGTCCTGTATACAGTCATACTATAATTATTTTTTTTTAAAGTACTTTGAACAAAATTCTTCTATTTAACATTTTATTCTTGGAAAATTAATGTTTTTTCTTGAGGTGTTCATTTTAGCTCATTAACTTTTCGCATTGTTGTAAATGCAACTCTTTGTCCAAAGTTGATTTACTTTTGTGCTAGCGCACTACATCCTGCTACAGCATCCTTAAATAATAAAAAGGATAAATAAAGTTCCATCACGAGAAGTATAAGAGCATGTTTTTAATTCAGGCTCAATTATCGTTTCTTTGTGATATTGACATACATGGTCACTTTGAACATACAACTGAAAGCAAATTATTATTATTATTTTTTTATTAGAATATCCTTAATACCATCATGTGATTAGCTAGGACCCCCAATCCAACCAATATTTTTACCTGAAATATTCTAATTGGGGGCTGTGTATATAAATTATGCGATTAGCTAGCACCTCATGCTAGTTAACCACATGTTAGCGTTATTGTTAATTCTATGTTAAACTTTTAACACTGTTGCATTTTTAACAAAAAACAAAATGCAACATCCAGCAAAGAAACTGTTGAAAATATTATTTGAGAAGATATTATTTCCAAGACTTTGCATGTTCTCCCTGTGCTTGGTAAATTCCCTGCAGTTTTCAGTTTCCTCCGATAGTGCAAAGACTTGGGTGTGTGAATGTTTTTGCTTGCACCCTGCTTTAAGCTCTACATTCCCTAAGCTACTGGCCTGTTACGGCTGTACACAAGATGAGCAATATAGGTAAAGGGTGGATATTGTTGCCTGATATGGGTAAAAATGTTTTTGGATGGTTTGATATTTCTTAGAATTTCTCAGAATGTTCAATAAAAACTATTTTAAAATAGCACCAGAATCATAAAATCACATGTAGAATCAAGCTATTTACTCTAATTCATGACTTATAATTAGTATTTTGTTTCCATAATTAGGTCAATTCTGAATCCCTCCTTTGTCAAAAGTTCAATAAATCACGGGTTCTCGTGTGTTTTTTTTTTATAACGTTTTTAATTGTTAAATAAATTTAATTGATTCCTGTATTCAAATATTTGGGCCATTATTTTAATGGAGTCATATAATTATTTTTTAATTTCAAAACTTTCCATTGGGAGAAGTTAAGAATTTATATTTACTGTATAAGCCAACATGCTTTTGAGTTAATGAGGTTTAAAATAAAAAGTATGTCAACTAGACAGTCATATAGCCTACTGTAGGCTAATAATAGATAGATAATAGATCCCAATAACGCCCACACAACTTGTAATTAGTAATCGGTGATCCATACCGGATTGTCCGATTCTGATTTCTGGGGTCGGGAAATGGAGATCTCCCTCAAAAACCCTGATTGGAACATCCTTATTAATAATCTTTTTTTTTGGCTGTTCAGACCCAGAATTATATTTTAGAAGGGTATTTTAAAAAAATACATAGCCTATAATATTTATGTGCATAATTATGCTATAAGCTTATGTATGAACACAAATTGCACAAAATGTACCATACCTAGTTAAGAATTACTCATGGACATTATATTACTCTTGCATTTTTAGTAATCCCTACTGGTTTGCATTTTCTCTCATAGGTGCTGCCTTTTGTATAATAACCACATTTGAATTAGACGGATAATACAGATATGTTTTATCATTTAAATAATTTTGTTCTGAGAAGAACATTTACATGAATTTATGTTGCATAATGCAGTATGACAGTGAAAATATGAAGTAAAGACTTATATTATCAGGAAACTAAAAAGCATAAATTTGGTACAAAATGCACTACATTTCATAATAAATTAGGACTTTTTCTATCTAAAATGATGAACTCCACATCATACCCTTAGAGCTGAGGCTGAAGGATGTAGATGCTAACCCAATCCACCAGTTTTTCTCCGGCTGCAGATGTTTCTGTAGAAACTGTTGTGTTTCTTCATTGTGGATAAAGGTGAGATGTCCACCATTGTGCTCACATCTTGCCTGAGCATTTACAAAGCTCATTTGCAGGGTCATAAACTCGTAACAGGAGCCATTATAGGCCTTTTGGTTCTCTGGGCATGACAACATCTCTGTGTACTCATCACCACAGACTGTGGTGATGCTAACGACAAATACAAGAAGTAAAGCAGACAGAGGCTGTCTCTCCATCTTCACCTCATCATCTGGACACTGAAGTTGCCAGTGTTTTTTTTGTCATTTTATAAGGCAGTGGTGACGTCACCACGAAAGTTTGTCTAAGCCTAGTTAATTGTTATTTCATCATCAACAAAGGACTTTATGTCTAATGGAAGAACATTGTGTTCCTGAATTGTTTGTGTACAAGGCAGTGATAATACAGACAATAAGTGATAAGTAAAAGCGCGCTTAGTCACAGATGAACAACAATAAATGGGTATATACTGCTGCTGAAGATGATGATGATCATTGATTTATTATTATTATTTATTCATTTATTTATTTTTTACAAAATATACTTTACTTGGAAATTCTAATTGAGGTCTATGTACAATATATAAATTGCACATTTATTTTAGATTTGTTTTCTTAAATGCTTATTTATTTATTTTTATTTAATTACATTGAAAAAATATGGGATATGTTTAATATTGTACATTAATTAATATTAATATTGTATATTATTTTTATGAGCATGCCAATTTATCACAATTATTTAATCAATCATTGCCTCATTTTGCCTTTTATATACAGCCCTGGTGTCTCTGTGCTAAGTGCTACCTGTGAATGGAGGATGCAGACAACTCATTGCCGCTCCTTACACTGTGTGTGGTCTGTGTGTGTGAAGTTTGCAGGTTGTATGGGTGTCCTCCAAGTACTCTGGTTGCCTACCACAGTCCAAAGACATGCAGATTACAGTAGATTAATTGGTGCTTCCAAATTGCCGTCAGTGTGTAAATAAGAGTGTGTATGTTGACTAGAGGTTATATATTCTATTTTCCCCTCTATTTTATCTAACTATTCCTGTTTTTTTTTCTTCCTGCCTTATTTCGAACCTTTGGCAATACAAATGTCCATATTTGTCATCCCAATAAAGCAACTTTGATTCTTTAATTTTGAGAGAGATAAAGAGAGTGAATATGTCTGTTCATGGCACAAGCAAATAAACTATCCAGTATAATAATATTATAATATTAATGAAGATCCTAAAAAGCAGTGTTTATCTAATCCTCATTTTGGTGATAACAGATAGCAGGAATTGATCAGCAGTCATACTAAATGGCTGATCTTCATGAACACTTCCAATATTTGAAGTATAAATAATGTGAAATTATTTAAATTGTTACTGCAAAAACAATTAAAATATCTTTGCACATAATGGTAATAAAAAATTCAATATCAAAACCATATACCATACACAATGACTCTATATTGTAAATGACCAAAATTAAACTTTATTTATTTATTTTTTCAAAATGACACCCTAAACACAGAATCGCCTTTATAAAGAAGCTTTGAAATTTAATCAAATTGGATTTTGAAAGTACAATTGTAATGATCAGCTTTAAATGATTATTATTTTTTTATAATAATAAAAATGTTTTTTGAATTTATCTTTGCCGGACTTATTTACTACGCCTCTTGTTTTCGTGCTCCCGGTTTAAATCAATTATACCGCTAAGACTGAGCCATCTGTCCAGCTACACACACCCTTAAACACCCTCAGTAATAACCGGACTCTGGACATTTTACTATATTCATACACACACACACACACACACACACACACACACACACATCCATTTTCTGTATTTTGTGTATCTTGTGTTTTTTGGTGCATCGTTTTAGTTTTGTTTATCACTTAATACACTTTGGGTTTTGGTTGAAATTGTTGATGTCATCAAACTGGCCATTTTCGTAATGTCTCACCTCCAGGCCCTTTATCATCTGTGCCTACTGTTATTACCTGTGGAGGCGAAGTATTAGTTAAGTCAGCCGTCAGGAAATGGGTACCTGCTGGGCTGTTGAGCCATCACTCGGACAGGGTAATTAGGGGCTCGGTGGTGTCGATTAGTAGTAGCTCATGGTCTTGTTTAATGTCTGGCTGCCTGCAGTTGGTGGCTAATATTGGTGAAGCCTATTTTTAATCGATACTGGCTCTATGGTGTTCAACATCACCAAGAGCTGCCTCGTAGAGAATTTCAAACCTAGGGGTCGTCCTTTTTTCAGGAACAAGAGACAAAGGGTTAACCTATTGCTGTCACCAGTCATAGTTGAGCTCAGCAGATCATGAGCACAAATTTGTTAATTAAATTCGAACTTACGGTGCTTGAGTGGGCAATGACTAAGGTCTAGAGAGCATTTGTTTGGGGTACAAGTGTATTGTGTCACCAATAACCCCCTGAGTCTTTTGGTCTCCTGCTATGATGGGGGCTATAGAACAGCACTGGGTAGCCAGTTTGCTGTGGTTGATATTGAAATCTGGTACAGACCAGGTAAGAGTAACGGTAATGGTGATAACCTTTCAAGACAGCTTTTAGCGGACAGTTATGGGGTGGGACAGCTTTTACCAGACACTGCAGTTTTTGTACGGGTACAATAAGCAGTGGGAAAGAGGCCAGTATATCAGATTATCTAAGCAGCACCTTGTTTTTTTTTAAAGCCTTTCCGCAGTTGATTTCTTGTTAGGAAGAGTGTAAGAGACCGTGGTAGGAAATGAATAAGTTTTGTTCATCGTCGTGGCGATGATGCAGAAGTTGGGGGTAAATTGTGGCAGGATGAGTGAAACTCTTCCTATTGGCATTTGATTGGCTGGCTGCTCAGTGTTGGTCCTATCATTGGGCAAAGGAGTCCCTGCCCTTTTCTTTTTTTGTCTGGCATCATGGTTGGTCATCAACCAGATATGTGGGTTTCTGTTGGCTGAATTGAGAGTTACACATGGAGGCTTACATTACCTTGTGGCTGGCACTTGGCTGAGGTTGTTCCTGTGCAGTCTGTGCATCAAGCAAGACTGATTTTGCCCGACAGATACAGGTGTTAACCTGGCGTTACCATTGAATTCCTTGTCTCCCAGCTGGAAAGAGGTCTAAGCTTCCAGTTTATGGTTTGTCTGCCCCACTGACTCATAGGGTATGTTTGTCTAGAAGTTGCTTTTGCTTTTTTTTTGTGGGCGTTCATTTTTATCTGTAATGATAATGTCCTAAAATGCCCTAAAGTTTTGCTTTAAGGTCTTGTTTGTTTTACTTTTCATTTCATCTTGCTGTTTTGTTTTTTGTTTTGTTGGTTCCTCGTTTAGCTTTAATGCTAAGCTTTGCACTGTTTGCATCAAAGTTTTGTTTTGCTTTGTGTATTATTTTGTTTTCTAACTGTCGTGTGTGTGTGTGTGTGTGTGTGTGTGTGTGTACAATTAGAGATGTAAATGTGTGCACGCTGGGAATGGCGTGCTTGTGTGGGTCTATGTTTGTTGTCTTTTCCTTGGTTCTGTTTATGGTATTTTATGTTATGTTCAAATGCAGAATTTTCTAATTTCTGTTGGTACAGAAGCTGAGTGCCTAAGGCAGGGGTAAAGTCCTGTTGTCGATGTTTTGTGTGTGCCACTGGTTGAAGTGGAGGGTGCTTTGCTGTGTAGACCGATTGTGCCCTTATGCCCTGCTGTTAGGCCTCGGTGTCAGAGGTACATTGTAGCTACCATTGATCACTTATTTTCTTTTTATGTCATAGTAATTTTTTTGGAATATATTTTTGTAATAAAACTTTGATTTTCTGATATCTATGTCTCCTGCCTTGTTCCTTGTGAACTGACCTGTATGGCCTGCAATCAGATTTAGTTAGTTAAGGTCCCTGGGCCTTACCCAGGGTGGCGTAATCAGATTTTCAACTCTTTGTACTCCAAATCCTCCAATTCCTCAGCGCTCAGCCACATACACAACATCGGAAAATACGCACAAAGGTTCCTTGTACATGCCACCAGTATGTTATGATTAGCTTTGTTATAAACTTAGTTACACTACAACAGGGTCTAGAATCTAACTTCCAGTGTGGTATAGGCCTAACAGAGCCAGAAAAGACAACCGGCAAAAATTTTAATCAAAATTGCCTCTTGTGCTTCTTGGCCCTTCTGGTCCAGCTAGTCCCGCTTGTCCCACCTACAGCTCCTCCTCACTTTCCTGTCCAGCTTCCGGTAGGCTACCGCTGTGTCCAGACGCTCTTCCGCTTGCCTGGTTGTGTTTCTGCTGTGCATTTGTCCGTTTATTTCAGATCCCGGGTCCACTCCTGGATCCAGCACTCCCTAGACGTACCACGCTTTCTTCCAATTCGCACCTCCGCACATTTAGTCACTGCTTCTTTCAGCTTTGATCAAGTTTCCTTAATGTCCACCTCCTCCGCCAGCACCTCAAACCGATTGATCAATTCGATCTTGAACTGCTCTGCCGTTTTGCGATGTTTGACTCTATCTACTGCAAAACATTGTGGTCGTTTTTGCTGCATTTGTTGGCGCTTCAACCAGAGTTGACATTTCATAAGGAAAAGGTGGTGAGCCAATATCCGCTCCTCTGCACACCCTTATGTCCAACAGCAATGATTGCCACCGCTTACTAATGCGGATGTAGTCAATCTTTTTGAGCTTTTCTCCATTTGGTGACTGCCACTGTTTGTGGTCGAAGTAGGTGTTTCCTATTGATAAGATTTTTGCTAAGCAGAAGGAAAGCAGCCGGTCCCCATTGTCATTTGTCTTGTCGGCCGGGCCATGCGGGGCAATAGCATGTTCCAATCCACGCCTTTAGTTGTTCAAATTGGTGTTGAAATTGCCAATGAGCAGGATGATGTCATGGTGAGGGGCTCTATCTAAGGTCTCTTGGAGCTGTCCATAAAAGGCATCTTTGCTGTTGTCTTCCGCATCTTTAGTTGGGCATATGCTTGAATGATCGTGATCTTTGCAAGTGTACTTTTGAATCATGCTTAAATGATACGGTCACTAATGGACTTCCATCCAATAAGTGCTAATGCCACCAACATTGACAGAATGATGCTTACTCTACATGCATATTCACTATCAGGGCCGAATAGATAATGATCTTCAGATTGCTAGTGTCCATCTCATCTTGCTGACACCGAGGATGTCCATCTGGTAGTGTCCAGGTCAACAGACCACTCAGTGTTGGATTATTATTTTTTTTTTTTAGAGTGGGATGGAGAAGATTAGTCCAAGTACTGAAAAAACAGATTTGTCTTGAGTGGTTTTAGCTGTACATACAGTACATCTAGAAGAAAGTTCATTCCACCAACTAGATGCCAGAACAGAAAAGAGAGATGGTGGGACCAGCCGAGCAGTGCTGGGGGATTGGAAAGAACGTAGTGCGGTGTGATTAGGGCCGAGAGGTAAGTGGGTGCTGGGCTGTTTTTAGCTTTGTAGGCACGAATCAGGGTTTTGAATGTGATGCAGGTACAGAAAGTAGGTGCAGGAAACGGAAAATGCTTCCTCATATTTTTGCTTTTTCTTAAAATAGTAATTACATTTCATGAATCATTTCCTACCAATAAATATATATATTTTTTTTCCATTGACATTTTCACTGAAATTAACACATTAGGTCAACATATTTATAAGCTTGACTTGCTTTTAAGTTTGGATTAGGCTCCCTATTCAAGTCAATTAACCTGTCATTTATGCTAATAACTTTATAACTGACTATTTTTGTCAAAGTAACCTAAATGAAATAAATACTGCATATAAATAAATCAGGATCATGAATCAAGGGCAATAATAATAATAATAATAATAATAATGTTAATGTCATTTTTTTTGTTTGTTTGTTGTGTAGTATGTGTTTTTGTCTCTGAAAGCTGCCACCAAAACTAATTCCTTGTATGTGCAACCGCGCTTGGTATTAAAGCTCATTCTGATTTATTCATTTCTGTATTTCTATCTTTTTCTCCATAGGTGCTACTTTTTGAATCAAATCCATTTGATAAATTTAATGCCATTACAGTGCATGCGAATGTTACATCTTTAAAACATATACTGTAGGGTTGTGCCGATAGACGATACTATTGTCTATCGACGATAGTCTCGTCTATCGACGATAGTCAGCTATATGGACGATACAGATGTCGCCATTAAAAACCCACGTTTCAAGAAAAGGAATCCCGTGACTTGCCACGGCTGCGCACGGCAAGCTGTGAAAATGCCCTTCATTACCTGTAGGGGGCAGTCGTGTTTCAGTCTTAAGTATTGTGTGTCTACTGAAGCCGAAAATGTGTTCTCTCTCCTAGTCACCCATTGACAGCAAGCGACAGAGCTCATAAACATGTCGAGCTCAAACTGTAAATACTGATAAGTATTAATTCTTCATTTTCTTCTCTCCTTCAATGATGATACTTCTTCGACGGCGCTTTCTTCATTCAGTATAATTATTATTAGTAGTACTGCTCCGAATTTATTATTGTGATTTTTCCTTATTATTATTGTAACGCACCCGCGCGTGTGTGCAAAAAAACTACAATGAGGTATGATATGTTAGCCTAAAACAATTGTTTTATTGTGTTTATGTGCCTCTAAATATACACTAAACAATAAACACTGCCTTGTGCAAAGTGAAAGTGAGTTGCGCGTGCAACTTTTTGATCAAAAGGCTGATAAACGCGTGCGCAGATATGAGCAGATTTATCGATAAAACAACAGACATGAAATGAAAAAAATAACCACAAAAATATGTACTACTCTCTGAATACAACGCGACAGCACGCAGAATCCCTGGGCTTTGACTACTATCGTGTATCGGCGATCTTACAGGCTGACGATAGGACGATATGACAATGGGCATATCGCGCAACCCTAATATACTGTATCTTTTACTTTTTTTTATTTTATATGCGTTTACTAGTTATGATAGGGTGGTAATAACAACAATATTTACAGAGAGCTACTGTACATGTTCGATCTAACATAGTAAACATCATCTCACCTTCCAAATGGGTCAAGCTCAGGTTAAGGAATGAAGACATTAAACCAATCCACCAGTTGTGCTCCGCTGCAAATGTTTCTGGAGAAACTGCTGTGTTTCTTCATTATGGATAAAGGCTAGGTGTCCCCCGCTGAGCTCACACTCAGTCTGAGCATTACCAAAACTCTGTGGCAGGGTCATGAACTTAAAACATCTGCCACTATAGGCCTTTTGGTTGTCCGTGTATGAACCAGTCTCTGTGTACTCTTTACCACAGGCTATGGTGACACTGAGGATAAAGTGGTAAAGCAGGCAGAGGATGTCTCTCCATTTTTACCTTATTACCTGGACACTAAAATTGGCAGTGTGTTGCTTTTGTCGGTTTATAAGGCAGTTGTGACGTCAGTTCAAAAAAGCTTGTCTAGGCCCTCCTGGTGATCATTTACTTGCCAACAAAAGACTATTTTTTTATTGTACTATGGCACTAATGGATGCACATTGTCTCTCTGAATCGTCTGTGTGCAAGGCAGTTATAAAACAATTAGACACCAATAAAATATATACCCAGCCCGATCTTCAGATCTAATTACTGTTGAAAATCTCTGGAATATGATTGAGAGGAAGATGGCTGGTGACAAACCACCAAGACTGGCATAAAGTTTCAAAAGCAATGTGAAAGACGGTGAAGAGCTGTGATTGCAAATCAGTTTTATTCCACCAAATTCGGATTTCTGAATGTTCCTTAGTTAAACAATAATTTCTTATTGTTTAAAAATTTATATGAACTAGTATTCTTTGCGTTATTTAAGGTCTGTAAACAGTGCAAATTTAGTTTTTAGTTTAGCATATATTTAATGTCCGTTTTAAAAAAATAATAAACGCTCTAAAACATTAATAATAACTATATTGAGAAATGTTAATAATGAGTACCGCACTTTGCATTTCCTGATTAGATAGTGTTGTATGCCAAGCAGGGGGAACTATTGTTTTTTCCTTTGTCATTTTTCCACGTCTCTTTGTGTGTGTAATTTTAAAGTTTGTCCAGCAGAGGGAGTGTTGTTCTTGTTTTGCATGTGATATTGGTACGGAGCCCTTAAAGGGACCTAACTTTTATATATATATATTTTTTTTTAAAAGAAAATAAATGGCAGGCAAAAAAGCGAGGCAAAAAAACAGAATATGAGACGCGAGGGGGGAAGAAACTGGAGAGGGAGAAAGAAAACAGGACATAGGAGAAAAAGAAATCGAGACCATGTGACTCATATTTCCGGCGCCAAAATACGGAAAGGGCGGGTCTTTATATTTTAGGCTAAGCTGAAAGTAAAACTCAGCTATTCAGAATTTTACTCAGTAATTCTCTCCATGCCTGTTTAACATCATCCGAGTATTATAGTTCTCCGTATGCGTCTTCTTCTTTTATTTTTTTAGCGGTTGGCAGCCAGTCTTTAGGCGCATTACTGACCCCCGTTGGACTGGATCGGTATTACACGGTCAAGGATCAAGCTTTTAGGAGCATTGCTGCCACCTTCTGGACTAAATCGATAACGCTGGAGAGTCAAGTTTTGCGATATCTCGCAAAAAGTTTGCCAGATCTCTCAAAAGGTTTCCTAGCTTTTCTAGCTTAATTTTTTTTGCCTGGCTTTTTTTTTTTGCCTAGCAGGGGGTCGGAGGTGAGGCTGTCTGTGTGTGTGATTGTGCACACTTTCGGGAGGCTTTCCCATTCGGAGACAACGTGGGTTTAATAATTGAACACCAAGAAGTTCCCTTTCGCCTCGGGAAAGGGTTAATCCTTCTCCACTGTTTCTTTAGTTTTCTCTTTTTACCTTTCTTTCTTTTTTTCACTTTATTTTTCCTATTTTCTTTCTTTTTTTTTTCTATACCGGAGCGCCACTCTGCGACCTGGTGCTACCGAAATGTCCGCACGTCCGTTGCTTTGTGTTTGGGTTCTTTATAGACATGCGTCCAGGTGTCGTGCATCCCTCCTGATTGCCATCGTGGCGGCGTTGCCTAGCAACTGCACGTGAGGGTGGCCGCGGACTGGAAACCCGTGGAGCAGTCGTCCGTGGATTTGCCTCAGAACCCGCGACGTTAAAGATTTTGGATGAATGATGGATAAACTAGGTTATGCTAATTGAAGTATTGTAGTAATTGTGTTTTAGAGGCATATTAAAAACATAATTTATAAAAACGTAGAGTCCTAATTAAAGTCTTAGGTAAAGTTCACATACAGAAAGTCAAACATACAGGACAAACAACCCATTTTGTCAGAAAAGACAAAAGTAGTAGTTAAGTACTGTGGAAGCAGGGACGGACTGGAACCAAAAAGTGGCCCTGGACTTCCTGGTCCACAGCAGCCCACCACATCATAATACATTGGCTTATTAATGTGGAGATTCATTTTTAACACCACTTTATTTAATTTTTATTATTATAATAAAGCATATAGTATCACTAAACATATATTAGGTCATATTTTTTTAAAAGGAAAGAACATTAAGACAAACAACATATAAAACTATAAAGACTAATTTAGCTAGTCAGGGGCGATCATCTGTAAGCAGTGTGAGACATACAGTACCACTTATCAGTGATGATGAACCAGTGCCTGCTGCTGACGACCAACACCTCTCCCCTTCTCTACCCGAGCCGAGGGAAAAGGATGATCAAACTGAACAGGTAAGCTGGAATAAAATCAGTAGCAGCGTTAGCTCGTGCTGGTAATATTGATTATTATAATAATTAAAATGAGTAACTATGAATAAAAATAAAATATATTGTTGTACAACCTACAGTTTTTTTTATCCCTCTCTTACACAGAATTTTTGACATTTATTAAAAAAAGAAAAACGAAATATCACATGGTCCTAAGTATTCAGACCCTTTGCTGCGACACTCATATATTTAACTCAGGTGCTGTCCATTTCTTCTGATCATCCTTGAGATGGTTTTGCACCTTTATTTGAGTCCAGCTGTGTTTGATTATACTGATTGGACTTGATTGGGAAAGCCACACACCTGTCTATATAAGACCTTACAGCTCACAACGCATGTTACAAAAAAAAAGGAAGTCAGCCATCACTGCAGCCCTCCACCAGTCGGGGCTTTATGGCAGTGGCCCAACGGAAGCCTCTCCTCAGTGCAAGACACATTAAAAAACATCTAAAGGACTCCAAGATGGTAAGAAATAAGATTCTCTGGTCTGATGAAACCAAGATAGAACTTTTTGGCCTTAATTTTAAGCGGTATGTGCAGAGAAAACCACCCAGTGCTTATCACCTGTTCAATACAGTCCCAACAGTGAAGCATGGTGGTGTTTTTCAGCTGCAGGGACAGGACAACTGGTTGCAATCAAGGGAAAGATAAGGGCCAAGTACAGGGATATCCTGGACGAAAATCTTCTCCAGGACCTCAGACTGGGCCAAAGGTTTACTTACCAACAAGACAATGACCCTAAGCACACCCTAAGGCAGAATGGCCTGGCAGACCCCCCCCCCCTCAGTGCTGATGGTAAGAAATAAGATTCTCTGGAATCTTGATGAGACCAAGATAGAACCTTTTGGTTAAAATAACTAAGGAGTGGCTTCACAACAACTCTGTGACTGTTCTTGAATGGCTCAGCCAGAGCCCTGACTTAAACCCAATTGAGCATCTCTGGAGAGACCTAAAAATGGCTGTCCATCACGTTTACCATCCAACAACAGAACTGGAGAGGATCTGCAAGGAGGAATGGCAGAGGATCCCCAAATCCAGGTGTGAAAAACTTGTTGCATCTTTCTAAAAAAGAAAGAATTTCGAGTTAACTTGTAAAAAAAAGTATAGTAGGTCCCTTTTTAATAATCTTTAATAAAGTATAGTTGGTCTCTTTTAATAATCATGATGTTCATGAAACATTATACCTTGATTTTCTCATCAAGATTTTTCACTGGGATTATAGAGCCATTATCGCTGGTAAGAGCGAGCTTTCTTCATTTCAGGCATAAGGGTTTATCTGAAGGCTTAGCATCTGTGCCCGTATAAAGAACAAAAGTTATTAAATTTTGCTTCAAAACTGACAAGATATTGACCAATTGTGAATTGAAGTGTAAATTTTCTAGATAATCTCTAGATGTCTGATTGACTGGCAGTTTTTTTTTTTTTTTCAGTAAATGTATTGCCTGATTTTCTGCATAGAGAGACAGATTTATGATTTAGGGGTTTGAATAGAATAGTAAAAGAGTAGTAAATCAAAGCAGACTCGCATGCAAATTCACTGGATCATCTGGAGAAATCATATAAGAAACTGAAGGCTAAAGTTAAAAGGCAGCTGAATTGTTCCCAATGCTGATCTGGGACTTGGTGAGATTATGTGGTGTCAACCTAGAAGTGGGAAAAAATTCCAACAAAACACTGTCACTATTTCTTTTGCTTTGCTTTCCCAACTTACATCGATACTCTCTAGGTACAGTGTAAACATGACCTTATTCATGGACATCAGAAAAACTTCAATGGCCAATTTATTATAACATGAATGATTTAATATTTAATTAGAGTTTTGCCTTCAGGATCACTCTCCAGATAGTGATGGATGAAATGTGTTTATTTTCTTCTGTCATTTCTAATTCTGTCTCTGTCCTGTGACTGGTTTGTTATCCAACTGCATCCACCCAGCTGAGTAATTCGATGAATCTGATTCAATGATCGTTGATTACGCAAACTGTTGGTAGCCAGCATGCATGAAAGTAGTTCAGTATGGTCTGCAGCACTGGAAAGAGGGGACAGCAGCTGCCTGCCAAACCCACATTTGAAACCGAAGCAATTTCAGCAAAAAATTTAAGAAAAAACACATCTGATAACTTTTTGTAAATATATTAATGCAATCCTTGTACATGCTTTACTGCACAATGAGAAGAAAGCTAACCATCTTTGCAGTGATATTTTATAGACAGGTAACTCCCAAGTTCTCCCAAGGCTGATGTATCTGCTGGAACCTCACAAACTTGCTGGCTGCTGCAGAAATCTACAAATCAAACAGACTTTCAATCAATTCGATGAGATGTGATGATTGTATCAGCCACAGCTAGGTAAAAAAGCTTTCAGTGCGTGATATAAAGGATTATGTCTACAATGCTTCTATGTAAAAAACAATGCGTCATTCTTTACCGCTTTTCCAAACAAAGTCATTAATATTCTGAAGGTAAATATTACAGACAAATTATAGCCCATTAGCTTTGTTAGGATTTTGTGTGTGTGTGTGTGTTTGCTGGAAGACATCTGTTTTGATAGGAAATGGTTAACCTTTTATCTTTTTGTCATGTGACTGACTGATGCACAAACATCATAATAATCCAATAGCAGTCTGGCTATTTTAACGTGTTTAACTCAGTGCAATTTGGTTGAAAATGACATACCTAATGCACTCAGTACATCTGTCCAGTTGGTTTTGTACAGATGTGTGCGAGAGAATGATTGGCTCTGCAATAGTGCACTGTGTCCCAAGTACAACTACAATCGGGATTAAAGTTCTGAGCACATGTCTGGCGAGATGTAGATGAGATTAAGGAACTGTCAAAACTAAAACTCAGTGCTCCAAATATTCATATATGTTTTTTGATTTAAACCCAAAGGTAAATGGTTTAACCCTAAAAAACGATACGCATATTTGGAGCACTAACAGATGAATTATATCCCCACCAATTTTTAATGAAGTCTAATGTATGGATTGAAATGGCAACATGCTTTGTAAACAAATCAGAATTTCTTGCCTATTCAACCGGCTTTAAGATAAATTTTTAGTGTCACCCCCACAGTAGGGTAACAAATGTGGATGTGACATCCACACAGCATTTTATGATTTTTGAGTGTCATACAATCAGAGTTATCTGATCCATGTTTGATTTTATATCCAAAGTGGATTTTGTGTCATCCCTACATTATTTCTTCAAGGGCTTTGTCCCTTTTATCAAAAAGGTTACCACATTGGATCATTTGATCTGCAAGATTTGCCAGAGGTTTTATAGCATTCCTGTTACAGCCCTCAACCTCATGAGGTAACACTGCCCCTTGCCCAACATCCCAGTTCAGTGAAATAAGAATGTGGTACTAACCAAACTCGCAGATAAAGAAGAACTATTGGTTGCCCCCCAGTGAGAATTTGAGTCTTTGGAGATCTCTTTTGTGAGAATGACAATTGTTAAAAGTGCTATACAAATAAAATAAAATTGAATTGAAAACCCTTTTCATACAAGTAAAAGTTGCTTCTCAAAATCCTATTTGAATATTTCAGATAACAGTCATAGAAGTTCATAACAGTTCATAGAAAAAGTTTTACAATTCCTGCCTACTACAACTAAAATGTGATAATTAAAAAATAATTGACAAAAATATATTGTATCTAAGTTTCAGACAACCTTCCATTGTCAACTACATATCCAAGTTAATTAACCAATCATATAGGCATTAAATCTTGCTAAAAATTGGAAACCAACTAGGCATGCATCACAGCTCATACTTTAAGTAATTATAATTATAATTATGCATTTCTGTCTAAACCTTAACATAGCCTTAAATAGCTTATTACTGAATTAACAAAATGTATAGCATATTTATTTGCATAAAGACTTATGCATTAGTACTTAATGTACAAGGTAATTTATTGCAATGTGCAGGATACGCAACAACTAGTTTGGGGTACTTTTGGACATTTGTGGGAATATTTTTATTTAAGCATTTTTTAAAATTCCCTTTTAATTGCGATTTTCCTTTTGTGCTGCCTTTTGTACCACAACCATTTTAATGCATTTAATTCCATTGCAGTGCATGCACATTGATTTTTTAAAATACATGCAGTTTATGTATATAACTCCATAATTCCATAATTTAAAACTGGCTTAAGAAGAACATTACTATGTATTTGTGCTGAAAGGTGAAATAGGATGGAATGATAATAAGAAAACAAGACTAGAACATTATGAACATCTCACTATTAAATAAGAATGAGCTCAGTCTGAAAAATGCAAATGCTAGGTCATCTGCATAGAGGGAAACTTTAATTTCCAAATCCCAGATATATCCCTACAACGGGCAATAAGGCTTGAATATAATAATTTAACCCAAGTGATAAAACTTGGACCAAAATTGAATTTTTCTAAAGCCTTAAATAAATACTCCCATTCAACACGATCAAAAGCCTTTTCAGCATCCAAAGAAAGGACACACTCAGGGATCCACTCTGATAGTTTGTACAAGATATCCATAAGGCGTCGAATGTTGAAGTAAGAAAAACGATTTTTGACAAAACTTTAATTAAAAAAATATCTTAATCAGATATAATTGAGGGTAGAACATTCTCTAATCTACGAGCCAAGACTTTAGCAAGGATTTTAACATCCACATTGAGAAGAGAGATTGGTCTATACGAAGAGCACTCTATTGGGTCTTTATCTCTCTTTGATATGAGGGTGATGCGAGCCTCATTAAATGACGCGGGCAGCTTACCTTGCTTAAAAGATTTAGATAGAACCAAAGATAGCTGTGGTGCAAGGTATGAGGAGAATTATTTACAAAACTTTGCAGGAAACCCGTCAAGACCCGGGGACTTACCAGATTGCAATGATGAGATAGCTGAAATTATTTCCTCTTGTGATATGGGCCCTTCTAATCTTAATCTAGAATCAGAGGACAGTGTTGGGATACCTAGTTGAGTCAAGAAATTTTCAACTGAACTATGGTCCTTTGGGAACTCAGAAGTATATAATTGAGAATAAAAATTTCTGAATGCATCATTAATTTTAGAATGATTGGTAGTAATGGTACCATCCTCCATCCGAATTTTTGTAATGTGTTGCTGTTCTCTAGAATCTCTAACTGACTAGCTAAAAATTTCCCAGATTTGTCACCATGAATGTAAAATTGGCTCCTACTCCTTAATAATTGGCGTTCGATTACATGTGTTGAGATAAGTTCAAACTTACTTTGCAATTCTACACGTTTTTTTATACAGATCGAGGATTTTAAATAGAGCATACTGCTGATCAATTTCTTTAATTTGGTTGGTCAAAAGTCTTTTCGCTCTTTATACGCCTTCCTTTTCATATTTGCAGTGTATGAAATTATCTGTCCCCTCAGGTAGGTTATCAGAGCATCCCAAACAATTAAACGTGACACTTCAGGTGTTTCATTTGTGTTTAGGAAATCTGGTCCTCCATAAATTTAACAAAATCGTCCTCTATCAGTAACGGTGAATTAAAACGCCAATGTTTATTAATCTGAGGGAGATCAGGGAGCTTTGTAGACATAACAACGGGAACATGATCCGATATCACAATGCTCTGATAAGCACAAGAATTAACCATTGGGATCAATTGATTATCTATAAAAAAATAATAAATTCTGGAGAAAGTATGATAAACATGTGAGAAAAAGGAGTATTCTCTCTTTTTTGGATTAAGGAAGCGCCATATGTCAGAAATACTTTAATGGATTAATGAGAATTGAGACACCCCTAGTTTTGGCCTGAAAGGTCGAGTGGTAGTGCTGCCCTCCCCGAATTATCAGAACTGCGAATGTGAGTTTCTTGTAAAAATGCGATTGCAGTGTTAAGTTGTTTAAGGTGTGAGAGCACCCTCCTTCTCTTGACCGGATGGTTTAAACCCTTAACATTCCAGCTTACAAAGAACTATTCATTCTCCCTGAGAGAAGATGCAGGTAGATAAACATAAATAATAATGAAATGCCTAGCGTCAGCCTTGAAACAAAAGTGTATAACACAGAGCAACCTATTGAAGATACAACGTGTACACTGAACTAACACAATACTGGCTTTGGAGATCCCCCTAATCCTAACCCCAAACCTTGCATGCCACTTTTCTACGTTTTAGTGAGTCCGTCACACACTCAGCTCAGTAGATTCTCAGCAGCTCAACATACCACGAGCTACACTCCCTGCTGTGTTTTTTAGCGTGGGGAGAAGCCCGCGGTTTCCATTAATGTAGATTACTCACCGGCTGATGCCCATTCCCACAGCCCTACCCTGCAGAAGGGGAGGCTGCCTAGCTAGTGAGCGAGGAACGATATAAGATTTGGGTTCACCCCCGTTACAGGCGCATGCCATGACACTTCACTTCTAATATCAGTTTGATGGCCTAGTAATTCTTGGTTTCCAATTTTGCTTAGTAGTGGAATGTTTCTTTGGGATTTCTACTGGGTGAAGTTTGGGTTGTTCACTGAACCTTTGGGACAAAGCCACTTTGGGACTAAATCATCTACTTTAAGCAAAATTGTAGGATCTTAATCCGTAAGTCATGAATGCTGTTTGAGCAGCTGGGTTCCAAAACACTTTCTTTATTCTTTGAAAGGTATAGGTATATATTCAGTGACAGTAGGTACAGTAACATAGCATGGTCCATGGTGACCTCTTGTGGTCTAACAATATATCCCACGAATAATATATTTTTTAAAAGTTGTAGCTTAACCTATATTTATTTATGTATAGGAGCTTGGTCAGGACTTCCCTCAAGGGGATGTTTCTAAGTAGAGGATGCTAAACCGAGTCTCAGCCTTTTAAAGAGCCATGGTTTGATATCCTTATTTATACCAATTTAATATTTGTGCTAAAAACTACAATGCTCAAACAAATTTAATTAAAATTTTATATATACAGTATTTTCCTGATTACATTCATACAGAAATGTGCATAATGTTGAAAAGAGTTGTATTTAAGGAATTTAATATCATGATAGACTTAATTTTTTCTAGTTGTGGTCTTATTAAAAGCATTTTTAAGGAACATTAAAAAAACAAAGATTCACCCATCCAACAGTCTGTTCATATTTGACAGCTACACAAACTGAACAGCTTAATTGTAAACATACTGTATAACAAAGTGCAAGGATGCGGGTATGTTTGGCTTTCTTTAGCATTTCTTCTTAACTGGGATGCCAAACATCTTGCAGATCTTTCTTGTCATCAGGTCTGCTATCTCTTCCTCTTCAGATGGCTGGTGGTGAGAGATATAGGATTGCTAAATTAGTCAGTTTTATTAAAGCTGGTATGTATTAAAGCTTTTATGACTTACTTTATTGTATTAGCATTTAAATCATTTATTACTCTAATGTTTGGTACCAGTTCCTCATAATGTGTTTTTCTAAGTGTAATATGTTGCATAATACCTTGTAATGCTTTCGCCTTTGACTGAACGCCTCAAGAACCACTGAGATGAAAAAGTTTAGCACCACAAATGTCATTAAAATGACGCAAGAGAGAATGAGAAAAGCACCAAGCACTGGGTTTATATCCAGGACCTACAGACATAACACAATGACAAATTAACTGTGGGATTGGTCAATGTCTGGTCAGACTTTTTTTTTTTGAAGAAGAAGAAATCATCACCTACCTCTTCATAATTGAATATGCCAAGCTGTAAGGCAATAATCGCTAACATGGAATCTTGAACAGTCCTGTATGTGTACAGAATCCAACCAAACAGCAAATTGCTCTAAGAAAAAAAATAACTGTATTAATTAGTGTACTTTTACGCCTATTTACCATAATATTATTTTTAGACACACATTTATCTTTGGCACCTTGTTTTTGGTGATGGTGGATTTGAGCCTATCCTGGAAGTACTTGGTGTGAGCTGGCAATACAGCTACACACATACACACATTTACACCTAGAGGACACTTTGGAGTAACTAATCCACCTAATACCCTTTCAGGTATTGAAAGCCATTTCTACATGTTTGGGCCATTAAAGAAGTTCCTGGGATGCCAGCATTTTTGATGTAAGGCAGGCAATACTGAGAAAACGTTCTAACCTAATTGCACCTACCTACGCACTAGTTAAATGATGGATTAAGTGCAAAAGTGTGGAAAGAAATTATATAGAAAAATAAAGGTAGTTTTTACTCTCATAACTATGTTCTGTTGTTGTGTAATAAAAAAAGGCATAAATACATTTAATAATTTTATATTTGGAATCTTATGATAGGTGATGTTTGATAAAATGGAATATATTTCAAATCATTAACTTAATAACATGTCTTTTACAGGTTACAACACAAACAGAACTCATATAGACACATACAAAATCGCAATCAAATCAGGAGCCCCAAATACATGAGACAGCAACTTATCGGGACATTTTTTTTTTTTAAGTATGTGATTATGTTTTTTTGGATCCTCACCACAAGGGAGTAGGCCAGGAGCATAATGATTAAGACAACAATTAGGCTGGTGAGGTCGTTCCAAGCTCGTTGCAGCGTGCTGATAATTAAGTTCATTTTGGAGTTGAGCCGCATCAGGTGCCACATTTTGACGGTACCCAGCAGAATGAGGAAAGCCAAAATGTACCCGAGGGATGAGTCAGCGGAGGCTGTGTCACAGAAGCTTGGGAAGCTAGTGCAAAAAAACAACGAGGAACTGCTTAAAATGCAGTACATGTGAAAGTTTCAGATGGAAATTTGTAATGTCCACTCACTGGTCTCTGTGCTCCTGAAAATACTGCAGATCTTTATTTCCCTGAATTGTCCTGTTGATGATTGCACCCAGTGCAGCCAAACTTAAAAGAATGATGGAGAGTTCCAAAAGGTTAAACTTGCTTCTAAAGTACTGCAATTTCTGATGCTTGATTCTTTTGATCTGTTAATGCAATCATACATTGATTTAGTTTAGTATTGGACATTTTTGTTTTTACAGATAAATTAAATAATAAAGGGAACGTACCTGCAAAAACATATAATAAAGAATGAAAAGGAAATAAATGACTTCAGAGGCCACTATATTAATGCCATCTGTGGTCTGATAAAGACGTAGAATATGCAGCTCACTGCTGTACTGGAACGCTCCTAACAAACACACAGAGCATGTAGATATGCTATTTTTAAATAAACTCTCTGTGTTTTAAATATTATAGTAGATAAGTATTCTTACCCAGTGCAGTGGTTTCTAGCATCAGGGTGACAATACAGAAGAGGTTGACATTGGCATTGTATACCGTGAACTCAACAAAAATTGCCCGTGTGTATACGTCCAGCCAAGTTTTGTTAAACAGATACTGTAGCATGCTGTAAAGAGAGAGTTCATATAATTTATTTTTTTTTAAAAGAAAGAAAATTTTAATTACTTCAATTGCACTGTTTTTTATATCACATGGAGAGAAGCTTTATCTAAAACGTTCTGCACTTGTGACTCTCTTGGATCACCACAGAGTAAGGTTGTAATCTAATTACAAACACTAAAATAACATTTGCATCTTTACTCAAATTTTACACAGCAATGGGAATTCTCTAACTTGCAATAATATTTTCGTGCATCCCATGGGAAACTGGAATTCATGATGCTCCTAGTAGTGACACAAGAGACATTATTCTTGGAGTACAACTTAAGCCTACAGTTGAGGGTTATTGCTAATATTAATAAAACCTGCAAAATTCCTGTGAAGTCTGGTTATCCTACTACAAATAAAATAAGAACTGATCGATGTATACTCCAAGTTATAAATTTTTCATGCTTTAAATTTTAACTCATGGTTTCAGGTTTGAGCAATTAAACTCTGAATAATTGTTTCTTATTATTGACCAAAGTGAGAAAATTTTCACCTGCTTGCTTGTTGTGGGTCAAGACCCAGGTCCAGTACAAATCCTCCACCTCTGTAAAAAGCCATCGTGCCCCAGATTGGATGCCCCCTGAGTTTGGACTGGGTTTGATATTGCCAGGGGATAAGAAGGGTCGTAGGTATATTTACATCTTTTGAATGGTTCCAGTTTGGACCGTAGGACCCCATATCCTCTAAAGCCCAAGAGTATGCTGCATTACAATCATAAACACCTTGTTGCATGGCTTTGGAAATTCTGCACGAGTCCTTAAGCACTCGAACCTGCCTGAGACGGGCACTTCCCACAAGCTTTGAGTTTCCATCTGTGATGAACCCTGAGAATGTAGAAATTGAATGGTTAAATATTTTATCAGATCGTTATGGCTTTAATTAAGCCCAATGTAACAGGCATGTTTAATAATAAGCTTGAAACAAAACCTGGACGTTGTCCAAAGAGGTTGCTGATGAGGACATCATTTGCCCAGTTAAACACATTCCCAGGGCTCATGCTGTCAGTGATCCCAGTGCTGAAACTTTGCTGAATGTGCCGAGTGAGATAATAAGCGTTCGGATCGCGCTGACCATATGTAGTCAGGAGTAGTACGCACAGAAATGCAAAATAAACTGTGTAGAAAACAAACATATTTAAAAAGCCTGTTCTTTCTCTTTGTAAATAAATCTAATCTAATTGTCATCTTGACTTACTGATAATCTCCTTGATTAAGGCAACAGCTTTTAGATTTTTTATATAATTTTCCTTCATTTTCTCAATGTCAGCAGGAGGAGGAGGCTGGTAGAACCTGCATGTGCTGTCCCTTCTGGAAATGCGTATATCATCAGGATCCTCTGTAGACAAGAGTATAGTTTTTATTAGAAGAGAGAGAGAGAGAGAAGGTTGAGTAGGAAAATGCTTTGTTAAAAGATTGACACCAAAATCACACCATCAGATCTATATATATATATATATATATATATATATATATATACACTACCGTTCAAAAGTTTTAGAACACTTTCTAACTCCATGATTGTTCCTGCTTTTTATTTCTTTCTACATTGTAAAGGAATGCTGAAGGCGTCCAAAAAATGCATTAATCTCCTTTGAACAGTTAATGGTGAGATGTTTCTGCTACTTCTGCTCTGTAAAGACTTCATAACGCCTCTAATCTGAGGTGCTGGTTGTTAATTGGTCATTTTTCAGGCTGATGACTCTAAATGAACTTCTCGTCTGTGGCAGAGGTAGGTTTTGGTCTCACCCTCCTGGGATGGTCTTCATGAGACAGTTTCATTATGGTGCTTGACGGATTTTAAAAATGCACCTGACAATACTGTTCTTGCAAGAACTACTACAGAAAGGCTGACCTCTGTGTCTTAAAATAACAACTAACTGTTGTTTTTGTTGTTGTTATGTAATTACCTAATCCCATATGTGTTATTTTATAGTTTTATAATAATAAATCACTAAACAAAAACTATGAAATCTGCAAGTGTTCTAAAACTTTTGAACGGTAGTGTATATATATATATATATCCTAATAAAATAACAATGGGATAACATTAAATCAGTGGTGCTCATAAAAATAAATTATAGCAATAAATGTTTTAGAGTTGTTTTTGAAATATTGTTTAACATATATTTTTTTTAACATATATATTTTATTTATATAGCGCTTTTAACAATGGTCATTGTTGCAAAGCAGCTTTACAAAAATGAAAAAGAAATTTTAAAAGATTTTTTTGGATGTGTGTGAGAAAAATGTGTCTAGATAAGAATGAGATTGTCCCTGGAATGCACATGCAGACCATGAATTTATTTAACTACAAATGGATTTAAAAAAAAACAAACAATAGTATTAAACCATTTGTCAAAATAAAAGTTTAAACAAATAGTGTCCAATACCATATAGTACTTAGTTCAAGATCACTCAGCACCTTCCACAAGACAATGCTGACATCAAAAAGTGTTACTCAGGAGTGTTTATTGGATGTCTGGGACAACCTTGTGTGATACAGGGCCTGGAGGCTGGGCTTGGACTGTAGCAAAACACTGTGCATGGAATTAGACACACCACTTTGAATTTCCTATAAATCTAACTCCAATACAGTAACTACCTGGACTCCATATTAACATCAATTAACATCAACTGTTATAGCTGAACTGGCTGCCACCTAACACACTGTATAAATGCAGATCAATTCCTGCTTTCTGTTTCACCCAGATGAGGATGGGTTTCCTGTTGAGTCCGGTTCCTTTCAAGGTATCTTTCTATTACCATTTCAGGGAGTTTTTCCTTGCCACTGTTGCCCTCGGCTTGCTCACCAGGGACTATCCGACCATTTTGATTCATAGACATTCCATATAGACTTAAATAATTCTTTTAATTGTGTAAACGCTATACAAATAAAATAAAATTGAATTGAATTGAACCTTGTGTGCCTTTGGGGTGCCACCATAACCTGGCAGCTAGGGGGAACGTGGTTTCGAAATCAGGAGGAGGTGGTAGCATAGCATCTCCCCACATCCAGCAGGATGGACTGTGACACAAACATGATGGAACGTGCATGACATCAATAAGGATGACTTGTGCCACTGGCATGACACTCTGAAAAAAACAAGATGCTCTTGAAGCTATAGTAAGGGTGCACTGCAGAGACCATGTTCTCCAAACCTGGAGGTGGAGTGAGTATGAAGTCCTAGAAGCCAGGTGGTGGAGGCAAAAGTACATCCTCTGTGTCAGAGAGCACTGTTGGGCAAGGCTGAGATGGTGCAAACCTGGCTTTGAGGACATTGTGCTGGCACTATGCTTTTGCCAAGGGACCTTGATCCATCGTTTCAAGTTTCAGTCCTTGGCCTTTTTCTGGCCCAGTGCCTGAGTCAAGTCTTGACCCCATGTCTGTTTCTGTCCCCATGATCATGCCCTGGTCTGTGGGTCAGGTTCTGGTCCTGTGCTTTCACCATAGTCCCCTTGCCAACCCCCCCACCAGCCACCAGGCCCTGTATCACAGCCTACATGTTGAAGTAGCCAGCAATAGATTTTTGGGGGTCATCTGGTCCATCCATTTCCACTTCATCAGATGTGGCCAGGGGGTGGTGGGGGGGGGGTGGGGGGGGGGGGGTTCTTTTGGAAGGTGCTCTGTTGAAGACTTTGGATTTTGGTGTTGATTTTCTATTTTGAAATGTACATCTACTGTATCCCAATTCGTTGCTTCACAGTCTTGTGTTTTGGTTTGGTTTTAATTCATTATTTTATTTACGCTCTAAGTTTTTTAATTTTGTTGTGCATCTCTTTTGGTCACCATGTGTTCTCTGTTTCACTTTTTACTGTACTTTTAATTTAATTGACCACCAAAATTTCTGGCTGAAAAAGGTCTGCAGGTACCTGAGTAGGTAAGTGTCATATCCTTCAAGAGGTGGAACATATTCTCATCCTGATTTTCAACACTTTTCACCACTAGAGCAAAGAAGACTGCCAATCCAAGTACCTGTTATATGGATATGGATTACAATATAAATAATGAAACAGATAACATGCAGAAAATCATTTTATGTTTGTTCATAACAAACAAGTCATTCGTACTTTAAGAGGCTGGGTGACAAACAAACTCTGAAAGAACGACACTGAGATAGAAATAAGCCAGCTGATGGAGCGTTCTTTTCCGTATGTCAGCCCATACATCATGGTGAAGTATGCCGACACGCCACTAGTGGCTGCAATGAGAATCCAACCCACAATCACAAACCACCAGGGTAAGCCTTTCTGATACCACTTTTTCTTTTGCTCTTCTTCAGGCCCGGTCATATGGGCCTTGTTGCTCATAGGCTTGGAGTAAAGATAAGGCTCTAGCAACAGTTTCATACTTTGAAGCTGAAGCACAGCCTGAATATAGCCTTCTGACTTAGGGAATTGTGATGGATCCAGCAGCCTCAGCTCTTTTTCAAAATTCCAGAGATGATTATACAGATATGGCAGATAAAGCTTGTATAAATTCTCATCTTCCATATCTTTTACATTAAATTTGTCAAGATTGAAATTCTGCTGCCGAATGATGTCTTCCAGTACCAACAATAAAGTGTTGATGTCCGTTGTTTCAGATTCCTCTGCTGCACTTGGAATGGGACACTTCACTGCTTTAGCCAGGACACAAACTATTTTCTTTAATTCCTGGAAAATTAAATTGACATGGACATTTATTAGATTTTAAGCACTAATATCAATAAACAGCTAAGACCATCATTTGAAGACTTACTTTGACAACAATCTCAACGGTAATGTCTGTCTGAATGCGCCATCTTTCTGCAATTTTTTTCGCCTGCTTAGAAGATCCTGATTTAGACTGCTGAATTATTGATACTTCTTTCTTTTTACGAGGCCGGGTGCTTCTGAATATGGTTACAATCAAGACATTGACAGGAAACATAATAATGGAACTCTGGATCCCGATCATCAGTTGTTGCAAGTTGAACTTAATAGTACCTTTAGTTAAAGAAACAGATGCTTTAAAATATATTTACTACAAAATATATATTTACTACTTACATATGGTCAAATATTGCTTTTGGTTTTTTACTTATTAAAAAAGTAATAACATTACATATCAGTACCTAATTCCATGTCTTGCTCAGAGGGGTTTTTGGGAATCCCCCAGAACATGATGCTGGTTAACATGGTACAGAGCAGCAGGGAGAAACAGCAAGAGAGTCGCTGAACTCGAGTGAAATTACTGCTCGCAGGTCGGTTTACAACAGAGTACCAGATGTGGCCATCGCACAAGTCTTTCACTGTCTTCGTGAAAAATAGATTGCTGTAGGGCGGCGGGGGACACAAGATATTTATTCATACCTTGTATGAATAATTCATGTGCAATTATTTTAAAACTGTAAAGTAGAAAGTAGAAAACCCAGAGGAACCATACATTGAACCCAAACAACCAGATCAAAGCCAGAGTTAGGCAGCAATCCTACCCACTGCACCACACAGCTACTGCATGGTGTGGTTAGAAATTGTCTTTGAAAAACATTATGCTACTTACTTGAAACCTTTTAAGTCTGTCTCAGATGCTACTGTAAACACCTTGTCCAGAGTGCAATCCCCGTTATCAATGGCCAGCCATGAGTTGCACAAGAAATGCCACATCTCTCCAGTCTCTAGATCCTGTACCATCACCTTATTCACATACCTAATAAAAAGAAACAGTTTACTGACTATAACTTTGTCTACACAGTAGCTCATCATCTGCAAGTAACAAAATGCAACTTGTGTTTATTGAAAAACAGTTTTAGTTCTGATTAGACAGAATGTGTTTTAACAGTAGCTGTGACAGAAGTTTTGGCTATATTTCAAATCACGTATTTATTACCGTATTTAGTTATAAAAACTCAAGCAGTACATTTCTATGCCGGCAAAACAGCATAGGTCAATGACAATAAAAAATATATGTGCTAATATGGAAGCCTTGCATGTATGTTAACGGGAAGGCCTTTGACATCAAATTTTTGCTTTTATCTTTTTTTTTACATATAAATTTTACCACTTTACTAAATGACGCCGCAAAAATGAAGAACTCTCGAAATAAGCATATTATTTATTTTTATGGTCATTAAAACAAAAAAACAGCATGTGTATTTGTGCTATATCTTTGCCTATGAGACAATTTTCTTAAATTTTTGCTCAGTGATTTTTGTACAAGTGGTTAAAAGCAAATAAAATTCAGTTTATCATGTTGCCTAGGTTGTGCTAAAAAAAAAAAAAAAGGTATATGTCACTGTATACTGCACAGTGCTGGGCCCTACTGTACAGTGGAACCTTGAATTACGGGCATAATCCGTTCCGGAAGCAGGCTCGTATTTTAAAACACTCGTAAATCTGATTTAATTTTTTTTAGTGTGTGTGTGTGAAGCCCCTCCCGTCCCGAGAGAGAGAGTGAGTGAACGGGCACGGTGTTAAATTACACGCGCGCACACATAAGGGAGGCTGAGAGAGAAAATTAATTTTTTACCTCTAATGAGACTTTCATTTGCTTTACACACGTGTGTCATAAGAAACAGTATCTGTGCACTGTACAAAGGCACGTACAAACACAAAATAAAATATGTTTTACACACACGTGGTAACAGTGTCATAGAAAACACGCGTGCACAGATGTTGATTATACCAGTAAGAAACGTGCACTAAGACCCAGCAGGGAAGACGATTCAATTCCGCAGCACAAGGGAGAGAAAAACTGTTGGCACAGTTGTGATCACGTGATGCTCGGCGTCAAAACAAGAAGCGCATGCGTGATACATGATACTCGGTACTCGTAAACCAACTCGGTACTCGTTTTCCGAGTCAAAATTGATAAAAAATATTTGCTCGTCTTGCGAAACACTCGCAAACCGCGATACTTGTAATCTGAGGTTTCACTGTACCTGTATATATGTTTATTTAAAAAACAGCAAAACAAAAAATGGCTAAAATGCTCTGGGTTTTAATAGCTGCTGCACTCATATTAGTGATTCTACTGTAACTGCTTATTCACAGGGACTCATATTTTGACTTTTGAACTTGACTTTAAGAATTTAAAATGTATCAACATTTATATCTTTATTAGTCTCCAGTGGCAGTTCTTTGGTGGGTTCTTACAACAGAACATTTCTAGCAGTGTACACATTTTTTTACAGAATGCTCAATACAAATCCTGACACTTTACCAATCAGGATGCTCCCCAGAGTTGTCATGCCACATCCTGATGCTCTGCAGATCTCCAAGAGAGAAAGGAGTGGTGAGCAAAAATATGTCCACTGCTCCTCTAGTGAACACAGGTTTTTCTGGATCAGTCAGATGATGAGGCTTACTCTCCCAAACAGTGCCTTTAAGTGTCAGCGTAACCTGGAGGTGCATAAAAACAACTCAAATATTATGTACATTTGTAACAGAATGGTACATACAGTAATAAGTGCTACTGTACGGAAACACGGAAACATGGGACTACTGACATTAGACGTTGTGGCAGCTCCATGGCGATGTCCCGTAGTAACAGCCACCAAATAACGATATTCAGCCAATGGGTCGTTATCCTCCAACACGGTGATTCTCACCTTGAAAATTATGTCATGGTGTAATTTTTATTTTATTTTTATTTTATTTTTTTATAATTTACAGTTTATGAAATATACCATCAAAAAATATATACACTGAACTATTTTACCTTTATTTTGTCCTGCAGGTCTTTCTTGCGAGCCCATATCATTGTTATAATGTAGGCCAGGAATAAAGCACCAACAAAACACACAACCACAGGGTTGTTGGCAAACGTGGAAAAAAGCTCAGCAGTACGAGACACATCAACCGTGTTCGGCATGACAAAGAACGAGCTCCCAAAAGATGTCAAGTGAGTGCACAAGCACTGAGTGAACAGAGATGTGGTGAGAGGGCCAACCTAAAAAATTTTAATGACATAACTCATGAGCACACTGATAAAAACTAAACAAAGAGCTTGGTTTGCCAAAGCATATTACAGTACCTACTAACTGGAGTAAATGTGATAGCAAAGCTACACATAAGATTTTAGATTTTTGTAAAAATGAGTTCAACAGCACCACTAAGTCTCATGGGAAAATACACACAGAATGGTGTGAAGAAGTGATTAGCCAGGCTAGGGCTGATTTCTTTCTAGCCCAGGCTGTAAAAGCGAGATTGTGTCAAAAAATTATTGTAACTCACCCTACAGCCATGTTCACTCCATCTGTTATTGGACTCATTCCAGTACTTGCAGTTAGCAGCAATCGATGTAATGAACACTGTTACATTCGTGGAGTTTACACCTGCTGGGACAATAGGCCTTACTAGAAGATAATAAATCCCCACTTCTAATGCCACATCTTTGGGGGTCAAAACCCATGTGTACTTGCCTACTGTGGAGAAAAATAAATATAAATCTTCTTCGTGACTTTTTCATCATTCATCATGTTATAAGAATGGTAGAACAGTGCACCTTGTGAGTCTCCTGCTTGAGGGAATTGGATCTTGGCAACATACTTGGTGTCATTTGGATAGTACTGAAAGCCCAGATGTAACATCAAAGGTGTTTCATCTGAAGGCTCCAGTTTCAGCACCAGAGAGGTGTTTGGAGCAGTCACATTGATGGCCATAGTGCTGTAACTTGTCAGGTTCAGAAATGTTTGGTTTGAATCCACAACATCTAGTCTTGGTAAGAGAATCTAAAAACAGGAAGAAACATTTATAAACTCTATTTCATAAATGACAACATGAATTTATTCATTCACCTTCAGTACAAGTACAAGTACAAGTACCCTGGTCAGGGTGCCATACAAACCAACATGATAACTAACCTGCACATTAATCTGCTAAAGTAGCTGTGTGAGCTCTGCACAGGAAGTGCATGGCAGGTGGATGGGGTTCTGCACACCCTTAGGCTAAAGCACACCCTAGCTGGCTGGCTATTTTCCTCTCCAACTACAACAGACTACTCAGGGTGATTCTAGAAATTGCTGGGGTTTTTGTTGTTGTTGTTGTTTTAGGATACATGGCTCAGCGTTCAGAATGCCCCCATTTAGTTAAATGCCAGAGATTTTAAGAATGCAAATCTCAAGTCAGTGCTCCATAAATTCCACTATGTTTCCCACTACAAAACATCACTATGCATTGCAACCAGAAGCCATGGATGATAGCTGAGCTGTTTGTGCTGCTGAGGACCCAAGACTTCACCAGCACCAGATAGTGAAGACTGCTGCGATGTAGAATGATAGGTATGCACATCTGGGAGAAATTTATAGTCACCGGTCCACTATTCAGTCACATGTTTAAGCACATAGGAGGAAACCAAACAAACTGAGGGAAAGACTGAGACTATGAGGAGTTTAATGTTCAAGACAGAAAACTTATCTATCTAAAAAATGTATACCTCGATTTCCTCATTGAGATTTTCCACTGGGATAACAGAACCATCATCACTGGAGAGAGAGAGACTCCCCACTGTTCCACTAATGTCCACTTCTTTGTTCCAAGCGTAAGGGTTTATCCCAAAGCTCATCATCTGTGATCATATAAAGGACATAAATAATATGTTTTTGCATTAAAAAAGGGAAGTTAATAAACAAATCTGAATCCAAATGTCATGTATCTTTAAACTTCACTGAGTGGAAATTGTTGTTTTTTTGTAAATGTGTTTGCTACTTTTTTTTTTTACGCATAAAGAGACAGCTTTATATAACCACAGGATATGAAAAGAATGGTTCAAGAATAGCGAATGAAGGAAAACTTACACGCAAATTCACTGGCTCATTTGATAGAACCAGAGAAGAAACTGAAGATGGAAGTGTGAAGGCAACTGAAATGTTCTCAGTACTGATTGGGTACTCAAAGAGATAATCTGGTGTCAGCCTAGAAGTGAAAAAAAAAAGTAACCCCCAAAGTACAGTGTAAACCAAACTTAAAAAATCTATCCAGATCTATTTACCAATCTTCATATTTAACATTTAATCACACTTTTGCCTTTGGTATGAATGTGTAAATGGCAACCTATGCGATTCGTCCTTGTAATTCGTGTTAGCCTCTTATTGTCTATGTATAACATAATTGTTATAAACATCATCACTGTCGCCTTGCACCTCCAGGTTCGATTCCCGCCTCTGTGTGCATGGAGTTTGCATGTTCTCCCTATGCTTGGTGGGTTTCCTCCAGGCACCCTGGTTTCCTCCCACAGTCCAAAGACATACGGATTAGGCTAATTGGCGTCCCCAAATTGCCCACAGTGTGTGAATAAGTGTGTGTATGTGTGTGTCATGCGATGGATTGTCACCCTGTCCAGAGTGTACCCTGCCTCATGACCTAAGTCTCCTGGGATAGGCTCCAGGCCCCTCGCAACCCTGTATACAGGATGAAGCGATATAGACGATGAGGCAAGATGATACTTTGTTCTTTATTATAATAAGGGGAGCAGTGAAACTAGAGCCTGTCCTGTGAACATGAGGTGGGAATACACCCTGAATGGAAGACCAGTTCGTTGCAGAGCACAGCTTTAATATTGCTCATAACACCCTCACACAGTACCTGTTCACATAGAGATTAATCAGTGGAGAGCTGAGTAATATCGGATCCATGTTTATCGATTTATTAGTGAGCAGGGCGCTCTGTACTTGGTCCATTATCCTGAGTAATGTTTCAGAAGTCTGAAAAGAAAGAAACATCATCCAGAATTGCTGTGTATCCCATCCATAATGTTTCAATTCTTTTCAGTTTTATGTTTAGGTGGGTAGTTTGCTTTTGGTACCTGTTGGTCATCGGCAGCAGAATGTTTGAGAAGAATACTGGATGTTAAAACAATAGGCAACGCTGAACTGGACGTTTCATTGCTATTTCCATCAGATGAAGAAATTAGGTCCTTACTAATTTTATCAAGAAGAGAGCATGCTGCTGCCTGCGGATGAATAAATAAAAAAAAAAAAAACAGGTCAGAAATACTAAGCATAACTGTGTAATCACATAATTAACACTAACACGAGTACCGTAATGTTGGGCGTCAGCAGATTTTCATGCGTGACAAAGCTTAGAACTGAGGAAGCTAAGACTGTTATCTCATCTGGAAGATAGTGCGTATTGTCATGGGTCATCGCATCAAGCAACGATGTAGACATGCTCTCCAACAGCTGCAGAAAGAAATAATAGAAGTGAGGTAAAGTGCTGACAACAGAATGTCACAATATAAACAGAAAGCAGACCATTGGAATGCTTCTTGATTAATTGAAATGTGTAAATGTGGAATATCTTGCTACCTTCTTTTTATCATCGTCACTTAAATTGCTGTTCAAGTTTTTCGAAATGGTCTCAAACAACTGCGCCAACATGGGGACTGAAATCACTCCTTCTTTCTGCAGCGATACAACTCGTGAAAAATTGGTGCTGTCTGTGACCTAGAATGATAACGTACAAATAAAACTTTAAAAGCATGGTGTATTTCTAAACATTTCCTATAATGCTAAATAGATTTTAAGAAAAGGTCAAAGAGCAACATTTGCTACAAAACCAGCATCATATTAGTACTAAAAACAAGGGGTGTGACCGACCTGAACATCGAGTGTAGTGCTGGTTGTCTGACGCGCATTATTCTTAACAGTGACTGTTAGCTTAATGTTCCCCGGAGGAAGAAATAGGTTAGGCATGTTGTTCTGATTGCCCTGATAGACATATTTACCTGTAAATTAAAAAAAAGTAAATAAATGACCTGTCATACTAACGAGAATTATAACAGTTTGTAATATTAATAAAATGTCTATTCTTACCTTTGGAGGTTGTCAGGTAGAATGAGCAGTCCCCAGAGCAAAAAGTTGTGTTTACGGTGCAGTTGACATTGAAAGGAGTGAAGATATCCCCCGTCACAGGGGAAATTTCACACTCGGGCGTCGAAAGATTTAAATTAGGGTTAGGGTTCTTTCGAAATGTAAAATATTGGCAATTATAGCCAATATCATTATTTTTATAACCTGCACGAAAGAAAAAAGAAATTGTTGTAATAGCAACAAAAAACAAACGAAATATAACTTGTAGTAACATTTATACCTTTTGCTACGATATTGATGCCAGATTTAACAGTTTTCAGTATTTCACTTGAAACATTATAAGAGGAACCATTTCCAAGCATTCGACTCAGTTCCATTGAATTTTTACCGCCTGTGCATGAAATTTTTACCTTAAAAAAAAAAAGTATATTTAGCCATCCTATTTTAGGAATGCCAGGAATAATTTCACTGTGAATATAATAGAGTAATTAGGGTTTTTTATTGTAGTTAAACACTTACTGGACCTTTGGACTTTCGGTAAAACCACTCAACATTTGTTAAATCCCCAGGGGTTGATTGTAGCGAAATATCCGTATTGACATCTGTTGAATTACAATTTGTCAAACATCTGAAAAAAGGAAATAAAATGACAATATTGCATTTAAAATGAAGTAAAACCACAACAACAAAAGAAACGCAATAGTTAATGCATCTTCAAATATACAGGTACTACTTCTTCATCCATGGGAAATGAAAAATAAATGAACGAGAGGAGGAAATAAATAAATAGACAGTACATCATGAAAGTAAAAAAATATATGTAAAAAGAGGGTCAACAAAAAATAGGCCAATGTCTTACTTGATAGCAACGTTAACATTATTGTTCTTCGGTAGATCTTTACATGTGCACCATTTTGACCTTTTTACCTGTGAACATAAAAAGTTAGAAAATGGGCAACTACAGTATTTTTGCATTGTGATGAGGCATATAATATCAATATCAATCAATTGTTTGGTTAATTGTCTACCCGGGGAGAACTTCTGGTTCCATTTCTTGATGATGAATGGGGTTCTACAAAAAAAATCAATAATAATAATAATAATCAGTGCAACAAAAAAGTTTTTAAAACAAAGTAATGTTAAATTATCTTTAATTGATGCAAAAGAAAAAGGTTTCGATAAACAAGTACTAAGTATTTGTGCACATACTGTATTGAAGAAACTAAATGCTGCAAAGCATTTTATGCAAAATATGCAGTACTATATATACAGTATATATATATACAGTACTATACAAAAAGCTAATTAAAACATTGGAATAGCAACATATTTTTACTGATGTTGTTTTAGACAGTACTTAAGAAATAAGTAGTTTTATTAGAGGATTTATTTTTACTTCCACTCCACTACATCCTACAGCAAATATCTGTACCTTTTACTTCACTACATTTCGGTGGTGTGTAGTATTTGAAGCATGGATAGTCAGCACCCTATTATGCATAATTGCGAGATTTGACAATGTAGCAGGTATTTGAAATCAGAAGTGGATGAACTACATATTTATAATCAAGAAGCACACCCGTATAAGAGAGAGGGAGAAGGAGATTTACTATGACAAAGGCTACTGTGAGCTAATACAAGTTCAGTAATTTTGACACTTAAGTAAACTTTCAGGTGAGTACTTATCGACATAATATACCTGGGGTGTATCTACTTTTAATCAAGTACAGAATTTATGCATTTCCACCATTACTTTCAAAAAAGTTCCAAATAACATAAAGGACCTACAGCAAGCTGTCAAATAAAAAAAAGGTAAAACATAAAGTTTAACAATTCTAATTTTATACATTCCTATGTATATAATAAGAAGTAAGTATGACTCTAACCATCTTTGCAGTGGTATTTTACACACAGGTAACTTCCCAGTTGTGGGCAAGTCTCTCCAAAAGTTGGTGTATTTGCAGGAACCTTGCATACTTGCAGGCCATGGCATAAATCTGTGAATTAAACAGACTTTACAGTACAGTACAGTCCAGTAAAAGTTGATGTTAAAGAAATTTGAATATTGTATCAACCAGAATGTCCACCATGTCACTCCCAAGATTACACATCAGAAGCTTTCGGTATTTGATATAATAGGGAATTATATCCACTATGCGTACTCCATTAAAAGATAATGCATCATGCATCACCGCTTGCTCGGACAAAGACATTAATGGTTTTTAAACAAACATTACAGGTAAATATTTAATGCTTTCAATTCACCCATGCTCTCAAAATTAATAGGCATTTTGTGGCCCATTAGCAATGTTGAGGTAGTGAATGTATTTTTGTCTCACTTTTTTGCTGTAAGACATCTGCCCTGATGAGCAATGATAACTCTTTATATTTGTATACTCCAGCTGTATTTGATTTATACACAGAGTGTAATTCATGACTAAATATGCATGACCTCCAAAACAATTCAACATCTGTCACTTTTTTCCTGTCTGGCTGATCACGATTCAAGAACTACTGCACTGTCTCTTGTTTTGCGCTGCCTTACCCCTATGAATCTTTGCACAGCACATAATTTAGCATATTCCCAAACACTAAAGCATATTTCACCTATATCTATTCTGTATATAGGTATTGTACTATAAGATATAAGTATATACTGTATACTGTCCATATGTATATTCTATTCAGCATTCTAACTTCTTAACATGTCTTCCACCACAATATGGTGACAGCACAGGGATTTTAACCTATATGATCACTCAACGTCATAGATTTTGTTATTTTTAATTGTTAATTACACTATATAATAAGCTGTTCGCCAAAACCCATTTAAAACCAGTCATAGGAGCAGTTTCAGTAAGAAAACACATTTAATAACTTTGTCATTTAACACTTTGTCGCCCTTAATAATTGCTTCTAAGTCAGTCTGAACTGTATCTGAACTGTTCTGGTTCTTTTATTCAGGATTAGTTTCTGACTAGTTTCTAGAGTGAATCCCCAAAACTTTATTTATTAATTCCTAATCAAGGGCACTACTTGGTGTGTGGAACAAAGGATTGTACAATCTAGCACATTAGCTTTCCATTTTAAACTATTTAAGATTCAATACCCTTAATGTTGCCAATATTCCAAAGTGGATTAAGTGGAAATATACTGTAAAGAGGAACTTATAAGTTATTAGCTGGATATCAACACAACTGTGATCTTTATTAGTCAGACTGTGGCTTTGTGCCTACAGTATAACCTTATTATAGCCATGCTGATATCCAGCACAACTACACTCCCTTTAATGTGATATTGCTTAAGTATACAGTATGTCTTGAGAAAGAAATACAGACATAACAAAATATTTCCCCAAAATAATAAAAGTACTAAACTGCAATCTTTCTTGTCACTGAAAACTATGCTTTTGAATGAAGATCTACTACTTTCACATTTCCAGCTAAAATAGGAACAGCATGTTTACCCTTAATAGTACTACCTATATAACAAGAATACAATTTGGTACCCTTCTTCTTCATAGTGTTCATTAAAAGTTGTAAAATGGATGAAATGGACAAACCTGATACTAAACTCCCCACATCATCCCAGCTGCACCTGTCCTGAACAGATGTGTGCAAGAGGGAACTATCGGCTCTGCAGTAGTGCATCGTATTCCTGCCGTAGAAGCTCTCATCAATCTCTATGACCTGACCAGAGTCACATTTCAGCAAGGCATGGTTGTCCAAACATGCTAGACTCTGTCCTGACTCTGAAACAGTGCATAAAATGCAAATAAACTCTCAACACAAACAGACAGTTGATTTGGATGATAATCTACATAGAGAAAAGCAGTAAATGTGGTTTGTGGTCTGGTCTAAGGAGGGCTGTGAATAAAGTTCAAATACAATTAGACTTGTGGTGATGTAATTAAATACTAACCAAACTCGCAGATAAAGAAGAACTCTTGGCTGCAGTTATTGGTTGCTCCCCAGTGAAAATCTTCGGAGATGTAGCCACAGCCAGTGCCAGGCATGTCTGACTCGAGATAGTTAGAATAACTCACTTCAGATCCATCCAGCCAGAACAACGGGTCTATAAATACAGCATTTTTTCATTTTCATTTATGAAATATTTTTAGAAGTTTATTCTTTAAAACTCCATAAATAAGGTACAAACTTAACATGAATACATGGTACAGTGCAAAATGTACCATAACTAGTTAAGGATTACTTTTGGACATTATGTTTACTTTGGCATGTTTATTAATTCTTGTTTGCTTTTTCTCTCATATGTGTTGCATTTTGTACCACAACCATTTGATAAATGTTTGCACATTTGAATATATACAATCAATCAATCAATCAATCATTTATTTATATAACACTTATTAACAACTACAAGTTGACCAAAGTGCTTTACAGAACAAATAATCAAGACAAACAATGAAAAAAAAACATACGCTGTTAAAATAAAATAAACATGTAAATGTAAGAAATTAAGAAAATTATGAAATAAATATGGATAGACAATAAAACAGAAAGCATAAAACAACATTAAGAATATAGCTCAATCAGAATTGAAAATATAGATCAACATAGGATTTAAAAAAAAAAAATTTTTTTTAAAACAGACCTTTAAGAGAATGGTATTATGACTAAATGAAACTACTATGAATTATTAGCATAAATAAATGCGTTTTCAATTTGAATTTAAAAGAGGCCAGATCGGTAGTAGTGGCAAATTATATAGTTTGGGAGCCGCTACCGCAATTACCTAATCGCCAAACTGTTTGCATCTGGATCTTGGCACTTCCAAAAATTGGCAGATGATCGGAGTGCTCTGCCAGGGTTATGATGTATTAAAAGGTCTGTTAAATAAGATGGGGCCAGGCCATGTAAGGCTTTAAAAACAAACATCAATAATTTAAAATCGATTTTACAATATACCAAATGGAGAGAATAGAGGGAATAATGGAAGTTATGTGTGTCCATTTAGAAGTACAGTATTGGTTAAGAGATGAGCAGCAGCATTTTGTACTAATTAAAGGCACACATGGGAGAGAGGAGAGGACTGATTAACACCAACAGACAGTGCATTACAATAATCCAACCTGGAATTAATAAAAGTATATTTAATAATATAAATAATAGAAAAGGCTTAACTTTGGCCAGCAGGCGACATTGGGAAAAGCTTGCTTTAACTACAGAATTAACCTGTTTATCGAATTTCAAGCTGCTGTTGAATATAACTCATAGATTGCTAATAGATGGATTCAGGTACAGAGTAAGATCCTCAATGTCTCAGTTAAAACTTCCTCTCATGGCCATGGTTCCAAACAAAATGCAATCAGTTTTTTTTTTCATTCAGATGAAGATAGTTTTGTAAATGAGAGTTTAATGGCTTTTAAACAAACAGTGGCTGAAGTGCATTTTCCCCCTTTGGCTCTATAGGCATATAAATTTGTATATCATCTGCGTTACAGTGAAAAAAAGTTTGTACTGCTTAAATGTTGACCTTAGAGGGAGCATATACAGCGACATGGGGAGAGGGCCAAGAATAGAACCCTGTGGACCCCACAGGAGAGAGAGGCACAAGAAGAGGAAAGATTGCCAATCATAACTGAAAACTTTCTGTTGGCTAAGTACGATTGGAACCATTTTAGGGCTGTGCCCTGAATGCCTACACGTTGAGCCAGGTGCAAGATGGTCAAGGGTACCGAAGATGCTGTAAGGTCCAAATGCCGTAGGAGTTTTGAGTGTCACCAGATAGGATATCATTACACATGCTTGAATTTACATTTTATATAGCTTTGATTCCATTATTTGAACATAACTGCTCTGAGAAGAAAATTTACATGAGTTTATGTTGCATGATGAAATATGACAGGGTGATAATATGCATGCAAAATGAGTTAGTTACTCTATCAGGACAAATAAATTTGGTGCAAATTGCACTACAAATAGACTAGGACTTTTGTCTAGAATTATGAACACCATATCTCACCCTTAGAGCTGAGGCTGAAGGATGTAGAGGCTAACCCGATCCACCAGTTGTTTTCCGGCTGCAGATGTTTCTGTAGAAACTGCTGTGTTTCTTCATTGTGGATGAAGGCGAGATGTCCACCACTGTTTTCACAACTGGCCTGACCATGTACGAAGCTCATCTGAAGGGTCACAAACTCGTAACAAGAGACATTAAAGGCCTTTTGGTTCTCTGGACATGACAGCATCTCTGTGTACTCATTACCACAGACTGTGGGGACACTGAGGACAAATACAAGAAGTAGAGCAGACAGAGGATGTCTCTCCATCTTCTACTCATCACCAGGACACGAAAGTTGGCAGTGGGCTGTTTTTGCCGTTTTATAATGCAATGGTGACGTCAACATAAAAGATTGTCTAAGCCCACTAATGGTTATTTCATCGCCAACAAAGGACTTTATGTCTAATGGAAGAACATAGTGTTCCTGAATCGTTTGTGTACCAGGCAGTGATAATACAGTCAGAAGCAAAAGCATGCATAGTCACAAATTAAAAAAAAAAAGTTAATAGGTAAATACTGCTGTTGCTGACAATGTTTTTTTTTTTTGTTTGTTTTTTTTACAAAATATACTTCACCTGTACATTCTGATTGAGCTCTGTGTATATAAATTTTACATTTATTTCACATTTGTTTCAAATGCATATTTACAGAATTTATTTATTTATGTATTTATTAAAAATTGGATTTAATTGTTGTTAAATTTAACAAAATATGGGATATTTTTGATAATGTCTATTATTTTTCTGAACATGCCAATGATCTTATTTATCACAATTATCAAGTTAATCATGTTAACTTGATTTGCCTGTTACAGTATATACAGCCAATACAGACAATTTCATACATCCATATAAAATGGATTCAAACCTTTTTTCCCCATCATTCTACACACAATACCCCACAATGAGGAAGAAAAAAGTTGTTGTTTGGTTTGGTAATTTATTTAAAAAATTAATAAATAAAGACATCCTTATAACATTTAGTACTTGGGCACCTTTGGCAGCAATGGCAGGTCAATTCTGCTTGGAAATGACGCTACAAGGTGGCACTCCTCCCCCCTTTGGCAGAATCATTCAACCTCAACCAGGATGGATGGGCACAGCCATTTTCAGGTCTCTTCAGGGATGCTCTGTTGGGTTCAGGTACAGACTCTGGCTGGGTCACTCCAGGAGAGTTGTTCTGAAGCCTCTTTTGTGTTTATACCGTGATATACTGTATACCCGTGTGCAGATCCAGTTGCCTACATGCTACCAGTACTTGTGATCCCTGTAGATTTTGAAAGTTGAACCACTTAGATTAGATCCCAAGTACTGGTAGCACGTAGGCAACTGGATCGGCACTCTTACAAAGAAATCAAGGGTCCAAATAATAGAGACAGAATATTCAAGTATATAAATGTTATACATTTAGTTAAATTACAGTGAGTAATATAGGTATTTAATCCTCTACCAACCAACAATAATTCCGGCTCACAGACTGGTTCTGTGCCCATGTGGTACACAGATTAATATAAAAAGGTGCTTCTTCCATTCAAAGCTCACCAGCATGGGCAAGACCAAAGAGCTGGGCTATCAGCAAGAAGCTTGGCGAGAATGGAACAACTGTGGGGGCAATTATTCGCAAATGGAAGAAATATAAAATGATTATGGATAATCATGAGAAAAGTGAGGGATCAGCCCAGAACTACATGGGAGGAGCTTGTGAATGATCTATAGGAAGTTGGGACCACAGTCACCAAACAAACCATTGGTAAAACAATACGCTGCCATGGTTCATGGCGGCATATTGTGTTACAAATTCATAACCTGGTGTGACTGATTTGTTTGGCGCTTTAGCTGGTTTTAATAAAGGCTCATTCACAAGGAGTCTCACTACTACACTCAGCACATTTGTTAAATGGCTATTATTGAATGGAGCTGCCAAAAAAATTAAAGGACTTCCACTATTTCGAAACATTTTGATTTAAAAAAAAATTTCTTTATTTGTAGAGGTTAGGTGGGTATTTTGTTCACTTATTTTTTATTTAAAGGTTTAGAGATGGTAGTTATGGACAGAAAACTAGCCACAGGTCATTTTTTAAACAACATAAACTAATTGATGATTGCAGTTGCCATAAGGCAGAATTTAAATACAGTTAAATAAAGAGTTAGTAATAATAATTCCAATTAATTAGTTAATAATTGGTTAAAACTCTAAAAACATGACGGGTGCATCATTGTAATCCACCTCCTTTCCCCCCTCAAGCAACTTCTTATGTTTTTTTTTTTTTTTTGCAAAGGTGAAGTGTTTGCTATACCCTAAAGAGCTTGCCTACAGCAACAACATGTCATTCAAGTTAAGGCATTTTCATGCAATTCTTGAGGGTGGAAATCTCCAGAATCAATAAAACAGATCAAGTAACTAAAACACTACAATTGTGATTATGACTAAAACATTCTCTAGATGCCCAAAAGCTTGCGTTAGATAAAGCTCTTATTGACCTGATTGAAACGACTCTCATCCATTCAGGGAACGATGATAAGGGTTTTAGGCAATTCGTCTGTTTTGAATCCAGCCTAAACTCTCCTAACAAGACAAGTATGTCCTACATTATTAGAAGTAATTATTACTGTTATGTGGCCAGTTGTACTGTTCGCTAGGTTCTAAAACCTGTGATGAAAAGGAGGATGGGGGATAGAAGAAAGCAAAGGAGAAGGCATATGAGACCATACAGCAGGATGTTGCAGTGCATGTGACAACAGATATGTGAACATCAATCAATATGGAGGCATACCTTGCTGTAACTCCCCGTTATATCAAGGATGACAAACTGACCATTTTGCTTGGTGTGAAACATTTAAAATTTTAAAAGTACTGGCTTCTTTTTATCAAGCAACACTGGAGCTCTCTGAGGCTTGTACCTACATCTCCATAATTCTGTAGCTGTGCTGCTTGCAATGTTCGCGTCTGTTTGTCACACCCTCACTACCAATCATTCTGTCAATCATCAATCATCTGTCTCCCTGTCTACCAATCACTCTGTCTATCTGTCTATCTGTCTGTCTACCAATCACTCTGTCTATCTGTCTATCTGTCTGTCTGCCTGTCTACCTGTCACTCTGTTTATTTATTCATCTGTCCGTCTGTCTACCCATCATTCTGCATGTCTATTTGTGTCTGTCTGTCTATCTGTGTTTCTATCTGTGGCAGTTGATCATGTATAATGTGATTGAGTGATTAAATATTAAATATCTATCTTTATATCATTCACATTTTTTTTTTCTTTTTGGTTCGTATGTTTCTTTTTGCATCTCGACCTTCAGCGCTGTTGCATGACAGACTGCTCACATTGGGACCATGCAGCCGACTACAGTAAATAAGGCCGGAGCAGAATTCCCACACGTCGCAGGTGATGCTTAAAACTTTACTCTTAGTCTTCGTGACAATTTAGATCAGTAGTAAAAATTCAGTACATTTACAGTATTCTGATCCAGTTCTGTTGCAGTGCTTTAACTTTATTAAGGACTTGTACTGCTTGTTTCAAAGATGATCAATACACAGACGGCACATATTCAGCATAGTACTCAAGGTACCAAAGCAATGTCGGCTGTACGTAGCTATACTGAAGTTGTAGGTTTAGAGAAATTAACCAGAATGTGTCTTAAAGACATAAAACACATTTTTTGTTTTTTTTTACTATTTGCTTAGAAGAAGTATATTAAATGGTCAGGTTATCCAATTGGATGATGGTGCTGCTGCTTACATTCAGCATATTGCTGTAAAAATGGAAGTGTGTGTGTAAACCATGATTTATGTCTGATTCTGTAGATGTTTAATATAATTTCCTAATAAGCAAACATTTCCTTCCTTCTTGTTCTTAGATGATCCCAGTGGATGGTCCAGTGCTGCAATGAGTGACGATGTGGGAGGTGAGAGCCTGAGTCTAGAGGCTGGACTGGCTGTTCAGCTGAAGGATAAAAACACTGCTTACTTCCATCGCATACCTAAAGGTACAGTACTTCTCAGATTCTGAATTTTCTCCCTCGATTGCAAATCACATTGTTCTTTAGTTTGTCAGAATTTTTCCTAAGGCTACATTCACATTACAAGCCACGTTCTTCAATTCCATAAAGCTTGAATTTGCACATCATAACGGTTCACATTCTTAATTGCAAGTGACTTTTTTCTGATTCTGATGCGGAGGCATCTGTACTTTAAAACACATGAGACACGTGCACATCGATACATCTTTTCTTGCATCATCTGGTTGAAAACATTCCATACTCATTCATTTAAAATAATGGATGCAATTTCAGCACAAGTATGCCTGGGATTTTGTTCTGAAGGATGGCAAGCAGTTAGTCAGCTGTATTTGTTAAGGTCCAGAAGAATTAAATAATCCAGATGCCTCGCTTTATTTGTTGTTATATCTGACAGCGATATTTGCTGTTGCTAGCACTGCTACAGTATAAGTCTACCGGTGCTGACTTATGTGTATATACAGTATATATATATATATATACAGTATATATATATATATATATATATATATATATATATATATATATATATGGGTAAGTCAAAAATTATCTTTGCTCCTGTAATATTAAAACTTCTGTTGGCCGCACTTTCCGTTCAAGGCTATTGACATTAATCACGGCATTACAGCCAATCAGGGGCATCTGTGAGCTCGTGCACGCCGTGTGTTATGCCGCCCCTAACAACAGTTCGAGAAGATGCGGTTGGCTGGCGTCACATGGTTCAGAGGAAAAACACGTGACTTCGGTCCTCCCGGTTGAGTGGTAGTAGTAGCCTTAATGTGGGAGCCCCCTAGTGATGGGGAGGAATTGGAAGAAAATCAGGAAAAGAATAAAAAAAATAATAATAATAAAAAAATAATTTATAAAAACAGTAATCATGTTTTATTGAAAATTGACCGTACTGTACTGTGGTGCACTGCTGACTCTCTAAGTAACAAAATAATAGATATTCAAACCGTCTGCAAAAAGTCTGCTTGCGTTTCATCAGACACATGGAAGAGTACACACAGGTGACAAGCCTTACTGTGACAGTTTGCGACAGTTTGTAACCTCCTGAAGTTTTTAGGATCCAATATTCTGTTCCCTGAACATATAATTTTAAACCATTTAGAAATGATCAATGCTCAAAAATATAAAATAAATGTTGAGACATCTCTGCACCTTTATTGTCTACTGTACACCAAACACGTGATGTGTGATGCATGATCAAAGTTTTTTTTTTACATCAACAAATACTTGAATGAATCTAAATGAATCATCTAACTGAAATGACTCAAATAATTCAAGCCTCATGATTTAAGTCTGATAAGAACAATTTAGGGTTTTGAAGACAGTGGAACAGTGACTTGGTGGTTGGCACTGTTGCATCACACATCTATGGTTGGAGGTTAGAGTCTCATCTCCGGTCTGTGTGTTTCCTCTTACAGCCCAAAGACCCAAAGTGTATAATTGGGTGTGGGTTTGTGCTCTTACGTTTATCTTTATGCTGTTTGATAGATAATCTCTATTCATGGTAGAAATTAAAGAAGAGTCATGTGACATCATTGAAGCAGTTGCAGCACAATTCCTTTTGTTCCACACTTGAAGATTAATCATGATAATCTAATGAAGTGACAAATATGATGTGATCATTAATGTATTTCTCACATAACATTAACACCTATTTAATGTTTGAAGTTCCTTGTCTTTAGAGTTTAACAGAACCATTTAAATTTCACACCTAATCAAGGTCATTAGTAGAGCTGTTGAGCGTCCTGGTGTTCAGAAGGCACGGACAAACAACATGTTGAGTCATGTAGGAAATGTATTTTTACGCTCTCTGGTGTTTCATTGTGGAGTTTTTTTTTAGTTTATGATTTATTTTTATTTTTAGTTTGGGACATGATCTTTCATGCAGCTCGGTGATGAGATGATGCTGGAGGAAGCTCTGAGAATCTCATCAGCTTTACAGCAAAAAGCCACAACAGACCTGGAACTCTAATAAAACACTACAGTTTTGTGTCAACGTTGTTTTCCTCAAATGCTGTTAAAACCTTAGACTGTTTCCTAGATCTTCCTGTTTACATGAATATTTTAATAATGAAAGGTTGTAAGAGGAAAAAAAGGATCTGTTTTCAGGTGGATTTTTTTTTTTTATAATAGACTGAATTTCAAGAAAAATTCAAGTCAAGACATGTCCAGGAGTGGACATTTTAACATATTCTGTTAAAACAACAATAAGGTAAATAAAACTCTAGATTTTTATTCCTTTGCTCTGTTTTTCATGTGGATTTATCTTTAAAGAATTTCTAAAAATTTTTTATATATATAAAATTAGCCAAATAAATGGTTATAAAGTGTAATTTTATCTCTTTTTAATTTAAGCCTGAGGTTTGAAGAAATGCGAAGTAAAAAACATGTGTGCGTGTACATACATTACATTCTCTCATTTCAAACAGTTAAATTTTATGCAGGTAATTTTTTTAAATTTATAATTCAGATAATTTCTAAAAGCATTCAAATATATTTATTTTATATATTTTTTTATGTGATTTACATCTTTTACATACTTGATTAAATTTATAGACTAAGAAGGTTAAGGAGACTGATATTTCTTTTTTTGCTTAAGTTGTTCGATCATGCTGCTCTTTAATTCCTGTTAAACATTTTTTTAAATAAAATATTAAAATCTGTAAATAAATATGAAAATATGGGAATGATGTATTTTCTTAATGTAAGGTACGTTTTTTTTAAACATTATTTTACAATTTGTATAAATTCGGTTTGGCTAGAATCCTGCAAATGATGTATTCATATTTATTAAATTAATTTACAAGTTAAGTTTGATCTTTTATATGATTTATATATTTATAATCTAATTTATTCTGATATAGATTTTTTAAAATAAATTTATTTTCCCTAATTAATGGGACACCATGAACATGTCTCTCCAAACTTTATTGTTCTTTGATGTGCTATTGTGGTCACATGACTGCCCGCCCACTACCTGTATCCTATTTAAACTCGCATTTTAAAGTCATTCACAGAGTCATTGCAGAGGGTGAGTAGCCATCGAGTGTGGTGAGCTTGGTGTAACATTTCAGGGGAACATAGGAAGGAAAGGTAGCGTGTTGATTTCTGTACACTTGGTCTTAATATCAATGTAATTCCTTTTTTTTTTTTCAAAAAAGGCAGGATTTTCCATATTAAGTTAGACTCTTTTCCCTCCCATTACAGAAGCCGTGATGAGACAAGTTCGCCAGAGGTTGAATTTCAGTGCCGGTGATGAGAACAGCAGCTGCATAGAAACCGAAGAGGAGCTGGGATTTTTGCCATGTGAAGAGTTTCTTAGTTCTGAATGTACAGAATTTGTTGAAAGGAACCTAAATGAAGACTTAGTGAGCTCCAAGAAATCACATACACCAAAAAGAGCTGACCTGAGAGATGCAGAGACACAGAGAAACTCATCAACCATCTCACACAGAAACACATCCTGGCACTGTATCAGCTCCATCAAGCACTTCAGAAAATCTTACAAAGTACTAAACAGATTGCATTCTCATTCTACAATTATTAATACATTATTAATGTTTTTTTGAGGTGGAAAAATTCCTAAATATATTCTCTTTGTGTTTCAGTCCAAAGGAGATCATTCTGTGCAGAAAAGAGAAAACATTTATTCATCTGTTACACCAAAATCAGAGACAAAGACCCGGCGGATCAATATAAACCCGTTTACTCCAGACTCGCTTGTGTTCCAGTCTGTCAGCGCAAAGAGAACCCGCAGCAGAGAACATCAGGAAGAGTAAGTCTACTGTATATTATTCCAGAATTTAAAGAAACAGTAAAAGCAAGTAGACTTGAGGTTGTGCTGTTGTACTGAACATCAATATGTAACTGCTGTAATTACAGCCATGCTGATATTCAGCACAACAGCACAAGCTCCAGTGTAATATTGTTTAATTATAAATAATGTTAGTGAAAAATAAATACAGTGCAAACCCTTGCTCATGGTTTTATGATAAAAATGTAAACATCAAACTAATATTACAGTTTATTTATAACTTTGAATTTACTAAGTTAAAGATTTTATATTACTAATATTTATTGCATCTTATTAATGTTAGGTTGATATAGCAGTTGGTTTTATTTGCTTTCTTTAATTAGTGTGACCCAAGTAGTGGTCCACAAATAATCAGGAAATGGACCTGTGCAATTATTTCAATGCAAAAGCCTATAGTTTATTACATGGACTAAATTAATAGTAAGAGGTTTATGTAGAGTTTTTACTCATTTAAATTGTTCATATTTCTTTATTATATACATTTAAATTTATTAAATAAATATTGTATATCTTTAAATAATATTTATTAAATAAATATATTTTTAATGAGATAATTTGCTTTGTTATTGGATGTTAGCCTAGCTAAATACGTTTGAGTACAAAAGGTATGTTTAATAGTTTTATCGGAAAGTTACATTTTTAATTGCAAACAATTTTTTAAAATCAAATTATGCATCAAATTATAAACCTTTTCTTCTGCTGTTTATTAAAAAAATATAACCTTGTAATATTGACTGGTGCAAAAAAAAAAGTGATAATATATTTTCAAAAGTGCCCAGCTCTAAGATATACCTCTATCTATTCTCATTTCTGAAAAAAAATTAGATGCAAAGATTAATTTATTTTAGGCATTAGTTAACCATTTTGAATTTTATTTAGTTAATAATGACTCACCTGTAAGACACTAAATTAATTTTATATTGAATTTATAATATTTATCCTAAAGTTATAAACATTGTTGCTCTGTTTGAAACTTTATTGCCAATATACTGTAATAAATCATAACAATAATATTATAACTATATTATACTGTAATATAATACTAATAGTAATAACATCTTATAAATAATGTGTTTTTTGAGAAAGACTGGAAGCTTTTTTGACATATATGGACATTTCATATACTGTACAATAATTGTTGATTTATTTTTTTATTTTTTTTTACAGCTCATATGAAGACTTGGGTGAGACGGCATTTGAAGAGGAATTAATTCCCCCATTAAAGGTAAATTGGCTTTACACCAAACTTACACAGTTTGTTTGAGAAATCGCTCTCGAGTCCCTTCAGGACCAACAATTTTCCCCAAATATCATTTGTTCTGCCTGTTGTTCGTTACATTGTATCTGTAAACATGGCAACTATTTTTTAATTTACAGAGAAAGAGTGTAACAGTAAATCCAACATCTCGCTACACTTCTGAGTTCTACGAATTGGAGAAAATCAGTTCTGGAGAGTTTGGGGCCGTTTTCAAGTGCGTGAAAAGACTTGATGGATGCATCTATGCCATCAAGTGCTTCAAGAGGCTGGAAGCGGGTTCTGTGGATGAGTAAGTAGAATTTCAGGGTTCTGTTCGCCTGTGTCTGGTCAGAAAACTCAAAAAAATAAAAAATAAAAGAATGTGCTCCTAATGCTTGGAGTTTTTCTTCAATTCAAAGAAGAAGAAAAATTCTCAAGGCCAATATCGCCATAACACTTCATGATGTTTGCGTGGAAACTACTGACCACAAGTGCATGATAGGTTCTACACTTTCTGGAAACTTTCACTGACATAACACTTGCGTATTATTTACTAGAAGTATTCAGGATATTTGTTGCACTATTTACTGAAACCATCTTACTGAATTCTCATAACTTATGACTGCGGTTTTCCTGACAGGCAGGACGCTTTACGCGAGGTGTACGCCCATGCCGTGTTGGGACAGCACCCCCATGTGGTAAGGTACTACTCTGCATGGTCAGAGGATGAACACATGCTTATCCAGAACGAGTACTGCGATGAAGGAACGCTCGAGCATCTCATCCAGAAGAACCAGAGAACTCTGAGTTTCCTCTCTGAAGCTCGGCTGAAGGATTTGCTCCTGCAAGTCGCGCATGGTTTAAAGTACATCCACTCGGTTTCACTCGCTCATATGAACATCAAGCCAGGTAAGTTAGACAGATAGAATCATGTAGTCCAGATTTATCTGATGTAGTTTATTCCAAATCATCACGACCTCCTTCTTTGCAGGTAATATACTTATATCAAGGAGAGCAGCGGCTAATAATGGAGACGTCGACGGATCAGACGCAGATGTGGTGTACAAGATAGGTTTGTAGGAAAAACTAAATGTGCACTTCCTTTTGCAGTTTGGGGACAAAAAACCTGACTATACTGATAACACTTTTTGCTTCCTCCTTCAGGAGACTTTAGTCATGTGACTCATGTTAGGAACCCGAGAGTGAAAAAAGGAGACCGCAGATTTCTAGCCAATGAGATTGTGCACGAGGTAATTTACCCCTTATACCGTAATCTACTGTATCTTATCACCGTATATAAACTAAATGAACTAATCAAACCCGTCTTTCAGGACTACAGGAATCTCCCTAAAGCAGATGTTTTTGCGCTAGCACTCACAGTCCTAACAGCCTGCGAGGCAAAAGCGCTTCCAAGGAATGGGGAAATGTGGCATGCCATACGCAGAGGGAAACTCCCGTATGTAGCTCGAGCGCTGTCAGAAGAATTTCAACAACTACTCAAGGTTTGTTTCATCGAAATAAGATCTATTAAATGCGTAATGCATGTGAGCTTTCAAAAGACAGAGAAGGAGAGAAGCGGCTTAAATGTAACCTTTATTATATAAAAAGACTTTTTACATTAATTTATAAATAAACACTTTTAGTTGTACGGCACAGTGGTGTAGTGGTTAGCACTGTCGCCTTGTACCCCCAGGGTCCGGGTTCGATTCCCGTCTCTGTGTGCATGAGTTTACATGTTCTCTCCGTGCTTGATGGGTTTCTTCCAAGTACTCCGGTTAACTCACCATCTCATTTTTTATCACAGCTCATGATTCATCCAGATCCCGTGCACAGACCTTCATCCTCGGCCCTTAGTAAACACGCCGTCCTCCAGCCCGCCTCCAAGTGTGCCGACACCCTGCGCGAGCAGCTGCATGCACAGAAGTTCAGAAACGCACAGCTGCTGAAGTAAGCACAGCACTTATAAAAGTGTAAAAATATCCAAGCTTTAATTTAATAAATGATATGAACTGCTATACATCTTTTCTAAACTCACTTGGTTTCTGTGTTTGTCTAGAGAGCTGAATGAGATCCAGTCTTTAACCTCTTCTGAATTGAGCGCCTCTAACAGGACCATGACCTGCTCCAGTGCAAACAAGTATAACAGATCGTCCAGACTGGTGGAGAGACAGATAAACCGCTCACTCAGTTTAAGCATGTTCTGATCAGAGCAAGCAACAGATTTATATCACAGATTTACATTACAAGCAACAGATTAAAAACAAAACAAAAAACACTTTGACCATAATTTTGAACACCATGTCTTCCACCATGACATTTATTATTTCATAAAACATATGATAATTCAAATGGAACAAAACCAAAAAAAAATTTATTTACAGTACTAGTAAGTCATATTGAGTTTCCTGTATTATCTTACAAATTGATATTGTGACACTGTGTTTAAGAAGCACTTAATTGATGAAACTGTTGTTTAATTAGTAGTGAGTTTTTTTCGCAGAGCTGGTTAATAATTAGAATTTTGTTTGTGTATAATTTATGTATATTTTGATGGACTGTTACAATTTCACTGTACTATAATTTCATATAATAAAGCAAGCTTGCACACCGCCAGTTTGTTAGTTTGATGTATTTCTCACCTTCATAACACCCACGTCTGCTTTACAGTAACACAAAGTATCACTGATGAAAAATTACTCTCACTCGCTACTTCATTAGGGCCACCAGTGCACCTGCTCATTTCTGCCATGTCACATCGCAGCAGCACAATGCAAAGTCATGCAGACGCAAATTCCCCACATTTCAATCTGACGAAGCATCCAAGAAATGAGCCACACCAACAAGTCCAATCCACTATCAGACAAAGTCAAATCCATCCCGCAACACACAGCAAACAAAGCTACAGGCCCAGTGCCAGACTCCACAGCACGCCCCCTGAGGCCCAGCAGAGTCATGCCTCGAGGGACCAGAACAGAAGCATCAAATTTGAGTTGAGTCATGTGCCTACATGAAAGTGTGTATGAGCTATCCAGCAAAATCTGGTGTGGGAGCCCCTGGGGGCCCCGGCCCACGCAACTCTCAGGCATCCTAATGGCAGTAGATTCCAACCTGTCTGTCAATTTCCATGAGTTTTTGAGCATGTTAAGACCCCCAAAAAGTTCAAAAGGGTGGAAAAACAATCATTCTTAGGAAAACAAGAGGGTCCTGCACACCCCATAGTGCTTGGGCCCTTAATATTTAAAAAACATATGAATAAACCATACTTTTAAATCAGGGTCTTGATGCAACACTCAGCTCAGGTTACTGAGTTTCAGAGTCTGCCCATGGCCATAAAAAAGTTCCTCAAGCTTCTCTGGTTTCATCTCACTTCCCCAAAACATGCAAAGTATTCCGATTAGCTGAGATAACATCTGAATTAGGGTGTAAGGGTATGCATGGTGCCTTGAGATAGTCCTTCTGGGGTTCTTTCCCATCTCATGCCTGACTGCCCCTGAACAATAAATAGACATGTGAAGCTAAGTGAATGCCTAAGAAAGCAACAAACATCCCTATTTAGCTTATATCTGCAATGTGAGTCAGTCATTCTTAAGTAGTCGCTGTTTTGTTTTGTTTTTTTTTACACAAAAAAAAGGAACAAACCGTATCACCAATTCTTGCTAAAATGTGTTCACCAAAATTTCTTAACATTATCATGACCTCTTTTTTTTTTCTTCTTTTCAGATTGGAATTTACCCCTCCTTAAGCCTAGCAGTAACCATTTAAATTAAATCTCTGGATCTTAATAGAAGATGAATCATTGTTAATTATTGGTCAATATTTTAGATTATTGGACAGTGATGGATCAAACAGTTAGGGCTGTAGGTTACCGGGTTTCTGACATTAAGGGTGGAAGTTTAAGCCCTAGAACCACCAAGTTGCTGCGGTTGAGCCCTTGAGTAAGGCTCTTAAATCTATCCGCTCCAGGAGGCGCTGTATCTTGCCTGACCCTACGCTCTGCCCTCAGCGTCTACTGTACCTGGGATATTTGTAAATTACGATTTCCGTTTGGGATTAATAAACTATTCTAATTAATAAATTTAACTGTCCCAGAGACGATAGCTCAATACAGAATCATTTTGAAATACTCACTTCTATCATTAACGGAATGAAAATGACATTTTTTAAGCAAAAGGATTCAACATCAACAGTGCCATGACCTGTTCAACTTGTGCCTTCTGAAAGACGTTGAAATGCCATTACAAGATGTCATTCACTCATTCATCATCTATACCGCTTTGTCCTGTACACAGGGTCATGGCAGGCCTGGAGTCTATCCCAGGAGACTTAGGGCATGAGGCAGGGTACACTCTAGATGAGGTGCCAATCCATAGCAGGGCACATACACACACCCTCATTTACACACTACGGTCAATTTGGGAACAGCAATTAACCTAATCAGCATGTTTTTGGACTTTTTTTTTTTAAAGACGTGCCTAAGTGAGAACATACAAACTCCTGGATAAGACGCGGGAATCAAACCCTGAGCTTGGAGGCACATGGCGACAATGCTAACTACTATACCAATGTGCCGCCTTATTTGAAGACCTGTTAAGCGTAAACCTTTCACTCTAGCCCTAGGTTTTAAGGGTGCTAAATAAAAGTCGACAAAGTATTAATAAATTATTTATAACCAAACCGAATTTGTTTAACTATGAAAGAAATGTTGGTGCATTTACAATTATTATTAATCTTAAAAAAAAAAAAAAATTCTACTCAGTTGTTCGCGATCGAGCGGCATGGCGGCCTAGTGGCTTGCACTGTTACCTTGCACCTCCAGGTCCCAGGTTTGATTCCCACCTCGAGGTCTGTGTGCATGGAGATTGCATTGGCGTTCCCAAATTACCCGTAGTGTGTGCATGAGTGTACTGCATGTGTCCCCAGTGATGGATTGGCATCCCATCCAGGGTCGTTCCCTAAGTCTCCTGGAATAGGCTGCCTGTATACAGGATAAATCTGCATTGACTATGAGAAGGGGAGTGTTCTCAATTGAGGATTAATTTTAAAATATATGTCATAAATTACAATGTATACATTATTATTATTATTATTATTATTATTATTATTAATAATAATAATAATAATAATAATATTGTGTTACTTTTTCCCCCTCTCAAATCTTTCCATACCCCCAGGCCAGTCCCCAGCACTCGGACACGTGACGTCAGGTCTGAGTCAATGCGTGTCCGCGCGCGCGCGCGCGCGCCGGGTAGGTGGCGGGCTTTTCTCTTCCTCACTCCCAGGAGGTCCAGCAGACAGACGGCGCTCACAGTGCGGATGTTGGCCGGAGCCGCTGTCTGAGTGCTGTCTGTGTGCTGTCTGTGTGCGCATTGCTCGGGGTAACAGGTGTAAGATGGTCCACAGGGATGAGATATTAAAGCCGATCTGGCACGCGTTCAGCGCTCTGGATGTGGACCGAAAGGGGAAAGTCTCCAAGTCTCAGCTGAAGGTAGGAAGTAAAGCAAGAAAATAAAAGAGAATAGAGAATGACGTGTACACACACTATTTTGTAACATTTTGTTTCCTTGTTTTTAAACTAAATTGGATTGGAGTCGCTCCATGATCTTTAATAATTTAGATTTAAATGATTTTTTAGGCAGCAGTGTGAGCAGAATTCTGTGTGTGTTTAATCACTTCGACTTGAATTGTTCTGCTTTGTTATAAGGGGAAATTCTTTTTTTCCCCCATGAGGCAAGCACTGTCTGTGTCTCGGACAAACCAATCCAATAAAACCTTTTTTTTTCTCTCTTTAATTATTACTTAAACCCATCAGATTTCCACTGGTGTTATTTTAGTTTTTCCTTTAATTATATAGAGTTCATTAGAATTAAATTAAGTTCCATATTGTCTCAGCTTTTTTTGTCCCATTTGACCCAAATCATGCAGAACCAAAGGACCAAAACATTTTTTTTAAATGTTGAAATTAGAAACATAAGTTTACGATTTAAGTAACGGAAGAAACGTTGTAATGATCTCATAGACACTTCATAAATAAACTTCATAAATATAACAGTCCTGGGTGACTTAGTGGTTAGCACTGTGGCTTTCTACCTCCAGGGTCCGGGTTCACACCTCGGGGTCTGTGTGTGTTCTGTGTGTGTGTGTGTGTGTTCTCTTCTCGTGCTTGGTAAGTTTACTCCAGTTTCCTTGCACAGTCCAAATGCATGCAGATCAGTGCTCCCAAATTTAATTGTGATAGTGTGTGTAGTGTGTGTGCCCTGCGATGAATTGGCACCCCCTCCAGGGTGCATCACGCTTCATGCCCTAAGTCTCCCGGGATTGGCTCCAGGGCCCTGTACACAGGATAAGGCGGTAAAGACAATGATTGAGTGAGTTATTTCCCCATGAGGAAAGCACTATCCGTGTCCAGATCCAATACAATAAAACTTATTAAAATTATTATTTACACACACACACACACACACACACACATATATATATATATATATATATATATATATATATATATGTGTGTGTGTGTGTGTGTGTGTGTGTGTGTGTATTAGTCATTAGCCATAAATTTTTTTATTAATTTAAGTTCCATATCGTCTCAGCGTTCTTGTCCCATTTAACTATTTTTCAAATGTTGAATTTAGAAACATTTAAAGTCCATGATTTGAGTAATAGATCCCATGAATACAATATATATAAATATAAATATGCAATAACCCTGACAGTTTTATAATGTGCTTTTTCAGTTTTTTTGCTTCCTGTCCGATGCTGACCACACCCACTTATAGTTTAGGGTTGGGAAATAAATGATGTGCCAGAACCGGACTTCTGTCCCATTTCACCCGAGATGACCCTCTATATGTTAATTGTATTGAACATCAACATCCTCTACACCTTTCAAGTGTTTACACACATGCATAAATATCACTTCTCAAATCCTTAAGTATGGGCTTTTACAAAACCAAAAAAGGTCACTTCGTGTTCTTATATATAGACAAGGCATTTATGCTTGGTCTGTCTTCATGCACAGATGGAAATGCATATGTTTAGGAGGTAATTCTGAGCAATTCTGCAGACTTAAGATAACCCCGAACACCTGCCATGTGGTTTTGGATTACACAGTTGAGTAGTTGCATGATTGTGTCAAATGATTTACATGGTACCTTGAAAAATAAATTCCCGACGCAGCACTGTTTAATCACAACTGGATCCCGTAGAGTTGGTGATCGTCCTCTTCCTTATTACTGCTTATTTTTTATATTTTTACAGTTCTACTCTTCTGTTTTGTACTGTAATGATTTATAATCCTGCCAACAGGCGTCACCCAACAGAGACCAGGTTCCCTTTTGAGTCTGGTTCCTTACACGGTTTCCTAACAATAAGAGGTTTTTTTTTTTCCTCTGAAATATTGCCTCTCATTTTCTTATTATAGACCAACATTTACTGTATGTAGCTCAGGATTCCCCATCACCATCATTGTGACGTTGTTTGTTGTTAAAAAGCACTGATTTATGTCTGCTCTGTCTCATGAAGGTTCTGTCACACAACCTGTACACAGTCCTACAGATTCCCCATCAGAACTCTGAGCTGGAGGAACATTTCAAGGATGACGATCAGGGACCGGTGTCCACCCAAGGCTACATGCCCTATCTGAACACCTTCATCCTGGACAGGGTAAATAGAGTCCGTCCTCCCCTACTCCTCATCTTATCTTCATGGTGCTTTTTCAGTATTAAAAAAATTAATAAAACTTTCCTGCAAGTTTTATGTTAAGGGGTTTTAAATCATTTTGGCAGAAGTGTTCGTAAAAAAGTGCCCCCAGGAACCCTTGTTGTTAACAAGAAAAGAAAAAAAAAATCCCTCAAACCTTTTCATTTTCTTCTCTTTTTTTTCTTTCTGAGGCTTATTTTCTTACTTTACTTTCTTTCACTTCCTTCTTTTCTGGTTTGCTCTTTGCTCTTGACTTCATCTTGCTATACTTATCAGTGTCTTCCTCCTAATTTTGCACCTTCTCCTTCTGCTAGTTATTCTTATCTTAGTTTTTCTTATTTGCCCTTTATAACCACCTTCCCTTCCTGCTTTTTACTATATTTCTACTTGTCTTACTGTGTCTCTTGCTCTTTCTGGCCCTTAAAAAAATTAACGCCATCCTACATTTTATGCAATAAAACTTTTCACATGTATATTATATGGAGAAATTAAAGTAGTTCGGAGTCAGTCAAAATTCCTTAGTGAAAACACATTCCCTCCTACATACATTACGCAAAGAAAATATGAAAAATTGTTTAAAGAATTGAGTTAAAAATAAATGTAACACATCATTAAAACCCGGAAGGATAGGCCTAAACCATCAACGTTAAAGAAGAAATGTGATTGGGGAAAAAAATTGTAATAAATAAATAAATCAGTGATCACTTAAACGTTGGTGAAGTTGCATCATAAAAAATGGCCAATAGGAATCAGAGCGATGTTTAATAGTTAAACAAAAACTAAAAACAGGCCTGAAAAACATCATGTATTTACTAAAGAAGAATAAATGTAAAAACAAAATATATATTTGATTTAGGAAAAACTAAAACAGTAATACATTTTCAGTGGAGGAAAAACAGGAACGAGGATTAATTACTGTATAAAGTATGATATGAATCATTTACAGTGTCAGTAATTAACGTGCACATGTTTTAACATACGAATCAAATTCAATGACTTTGATTATTTCGTTCACCAGCAATGACTCACATGTATGTTTCCTAATGAAGAATGTCTTGTTTGTTCTTAATCCAGAAATTTCCAATAGACAGTAAATCACCATCTGGCCTTTAGTCCGTATGTTGGTGCAGGCTGGGAAACTGGACTATGTGAAGAACACTGCTGCTGCTGTCATGAGAAATTATGGCTCGAAATTAATTTCAGAGATCATTAACTCCCATAACAATACGACATGTGACAAAATAAAGACTGAAGCCAGTTAAATTTGTTACATTTGAAAACATTGTAATCCTTTGATATTTATAAAGTGTTCTATTTAAATGTAAACCAGTGTAAGTGTCCAGTAATAAGTAGTTAACAGGTTATACACACACACACACACACACACATGCTGACACACCGAACACATCCATGCAGAAGCACGTGGTCGAACAAGTCGCTGAGTAATCACAAGTTAGGAACATTCACACTGTTGTAACTATTTTTCCTCTCCTTGCTCATGTGATATGACACTTATAACAGGACTTCCCGGAGTGTTTTACACATTTGGTGATTCTAATAATATGGATGTGACATTTGGACCCGTATAGGGAAAAACAAAAACATTCAGCTTAGTATCTGTGAATTCATTTGCTTAACTTTAAATCTAGTGTCTTTAGCTAAAAACGACAATTCCTCCTTAATTTTTAAAAAATTATTTACATTCTGAACACATCTAGCGGTTTATCAGACAAACTTTATGGGCAAACTTTTAGGAGATAACATGGGTTTTTCAAAAACTCAGGAAGTGTTACGCTTGTACGCTAAAAGAGACTTAAATAAACACAAAAGTGTAGATTTGTATTTTTTGGAATAAATAATTTTGCATAAACTGGTGTTATGGATGTGGCGTGTTTCATTTAGTCCTCTACAAACTATATGAAAGAACATGATAGTTCTTTTTATAGAAAAGTTCATTTTAACAGGAAACATTTAAAATAGTTATGCTATTTCTAAATATATATAAAAAATACGTAGGAAATGATTGAATCAGTTATTAATATTGACTTTTTTTCTGGTCCTTTTTATTCCTTCTTTCCATCTCTTGGTTGTTTTCATAATTTTTGTGCCTCTTTGTGATTTTGACACTCAGTTTTTTATTTTACTGTTTATTTATAAAGCAGTTTATTATAAAGCATGTTATTCGGTAATATCTACAAATGAATCTGCTCCTAAAGCTGTGTAATAAGTGAGGAATGTGAATTTGGACCAACTGATTGATTTCTATTCCCAGATCCAGGGCAAGTTTGATTTCCTGGAGCTGAATAAAATGTGCTGGACGCTCTGTGCCCGTAAGAACATCAACAGCACCTGCCTGCTCATCTCAGACGAGGACGCTTTCAAAGTCTGGTGTATTTTCAACTTCCTGTCCGAAGACCATTATCCGCTTGTGATCGTAACGGAAGAGGTGACTAAATCCCAATGTCCAATATCACTCGCACATTAATTAGCCCAAAGTCTGAGAGTCACGATTTTTTTCTCATCACCCAAGATCGAGTTTTTGCTGAGGAAGATGCTGGAGGCCATGAGTGGGATCTGGAACGAGGGCAAGTTTGTGGAGTATAAGGCCCAGCTGAGTATGAAGCAGAATTGTCTGAGTGTGTGGCAGCTGATTGAGTTGGTGGGTATGGGCTACTTCACCAAAGGCATGGACCGCCAGACAACCAGCTTGGGCATCAACGAGGTCTTCCAGGAACTCATTCTGGATATTCTCAAACAGGTGAGAAATTAAGCCCTATGTTTGGATTATTATTCAGCGAATCTCTTTCCTAAGGTTTAGAGTTTGAAACATATTGTATACACCGATCTGCCACAACACCACCACCACAAGGTGAACTGATCATCAGTTATACTAGGATGACAAGATCATGGGTACCCGAGGCTCGTCTATGCCTTTGTTCAGCCTGTCCAGTTCCATTCAAGGGTGTTGATCCAGCCTCCAAATTCCCCAGATTTCACTCAGACCAAGCATCCATGCAATGCACATGACAAACAAGTTTGATCTACGGAGGCTCCGCCCTCCAACCCACAGCACCCAAAAGATCCATCGCTGACGTTCTGGTGTCAGACACCTGATCACGTCCCCAGAGACCCTGTGGAGTCACAAGTGGAACCCACGCAGAATTGGGCTTAATGTTTAATGTTATGGCTGCTCGATACACAATAGTTCCAGTACTGTCAAATTCCAGATTCTGATTGGTCAAAAGGTATTAATTCATTAATTATTTTTGGAAAAACAGGTTTATGTTTAAGTCCTTGTTTTAATTCTATTTTATGGTTTCTATAGTAATATGTCAAGTTGTTTCCTATCACACAGAGGACGTTACGCTAACAAGACACCACAACATTAACCATTGATATTTGGCTGTAGATTAATAGAGTACAGCAACGATTTTTTTTATATTCATAAATGATTTGAATGAATGTTTATGTAGCAACCTCATTTCCCTTCTTGTCTGTTCCAACCATTCAGCATCATCGGTCATCATCTGCACCCATTTATCACTGGTTCATGCCTTAAGTTAGATAGGGGTTTTTTTTTTTGCAGTTTTTTTGAATGATTCATTGGTCACGGTTAAGAAAAAAGACAATCTAAGGGCTTCAATAATAATAATAATGATAATAATAATAAATAGGAAATATTCCCATATTTTAAGATACTGTGATTTTCATGGGCTGTCAGGGTTAGCTCAGTAATTAAGGCATTGAACTATGACTCCGAAGGTTCCAGGTTCAAACCCCATGACCACCAACTTCTTTTTGTTGGGCCCCTTGAGCAAGGCCCTTAACGCTGAACTGCTCAGATGTATAATGAGATAAAAATATAAGTCGCTCTGGATAAAGGCGTCTGTCAAATGTAAATTTGTGTATATATAGATATATAGTTTATACTTTTTGAATAAGTATGAAATAGGAACGTTCCACAATATTCTAATATTTTGAAATGCATCGTATATACAGATAACATATAAATAGTCAAGAAAATATACAATGAAAGTAGACTCTGGATGCTGCTGCGTGGTCTGTGCAGACATCTAAAGTACTGTGTAATCTATTGCTGATGGACAAGACAAATAAAACACTTTGCGACAAGCTGTGGTAGGAAATGAATCAGCCTTGGGTATTTGAACACTCCATTTCCTCACACCACCCCATCATTGATTATTATAACTGCAAAAGCGTACCATGTCATGGGAAAGCTCGTGATTACTCCTCAGTGCACATATGAGATTGACGTCATGAGACATGGACTAAACGTAGCCTCTTGTTTCATCGTTACTGTCAAACTGTGTATTATACAGTTTTAGTGAATTATGTCTCCTCATTCCTGAAGGGCTATATGACAAAAAAAGGCCACAAAAGAAAAAACTGGACAGAGCGCTGGTTCGAGCTGCGTCTCGACTCAATCTCGTACTACGTGAGCGAGGACCTCGCCGAGAAGAAGGGCTGCATTCCACTGGACCGTCACTGCTGTGTGGAGGTGAGCGCTCGACCAGGCCTGCCTTTAAAATGCCATGCTGAGAAAGTGATACAAAATTTTTTTTTTTTTTTTTTTTGCAGTCTTTACCAGACAAAGAAGGAAAGAGAAACCTCTTCATCGTCAAATGTCTAGACAAAAGCTTAGAGATCAGCGCCTCGGACAAAAAGAAACGGCAAGAGTGGATCCAGGGTACGACAACTTTGTAGTGGAGCAGTACTTCAATAATTTAATACTTAAAACATTGTCTCATTTACATTAAAAAAAAAAAACTGTCATCTTTTTATTCCCATTCATTATTGTCTATTCTGCTAGCTCTCTCCGCAGCTGTACTATATGGCCAAAAGTATGTGAACACGACCATCATCACACCCCATGTGTGTTCCTTTCCCAAACTGTTGCTACTAAGCTGGAAGTACACAATTGTATGGAATGTCTCTGTACGCTGTAGCATTAATTACAGTTTTCCTTCAGTGGAACTAAGAGGCCCAAAGTGTGTTAAGGTTGGAAGTGTCGAGCCCTGACTGATAAACTGGAACTGGAGTCTCCTCGACATCCCAATGACGGTCCCTAAGCTCACTAATGCTCCTGTAGCTGAATGAACACCGATCAGCAAAAGGGAACTAAATCTGGGATGGAATTTTCAACAAGCACATTAGGGTATGATGGTCAGGGGGACGCAAACTTTTGGCTGTATAGTGTATCTCTGGCCTGCACGTATAAGAGATATGCCTCTGTTCTGACATGACAGCATGTTACGTAGGTGTGGTTAGTGATTACACACATGTGTAATTCTCTCTCTTCTCGGCCAGAGCAATTTAGAAGAAAAAAATAGAGAGGGAAGGTACTTCGAAGAGGGAAGAAAAAATGTGCATAAACTCAAATAAGTGACAATAAGTGTGGTTGGGTTGGGTTCGATTTCATATGGATTTCTGTGTCCAAGCTATTCCTCATATGACTTCATGTAGAGTCACAATACAATGACTTAAGCTGGATTTTCACAGACTGGTTCGTATGTGTGTGTGTGTGTGTGTGTGTGTCTGTACCAGCCATCCAGGACTGCATTAACCGGCTGAGACAGGGTCTGTCTGCACCACACCGCGAGGCCCGACAGCGGCGACGGGAACTGCGCAGCCGCCTGCAGGCCGAACAAGCGCTGATGGAGGGAAAAATGAAGGAGCTGCATCTGGCCAATGAGAAGAAACAACGCGAGCTGGAAGCCATGAGGAAGGTACTACAGTCCAGTTATAACCTCAGTCACGATCAGTCTCTCTATAAACCTTGTAAGCAAAGGGATTGGTCGTTTCTGTTGGTGCATTTCCAGTTACTGAAAAAAAAGAAACAATCTTCCTAACTAACAACAACAACAACAAAAAACTCTGGACCCATAACACCTATTATAACACATTATTTAAACACATTTACCCCAGCAGGCTGGAAAACGCTAACGCCACTTGCCTTTCCGTGTTCATGATCGCATACATGGTTGCTCGGGAACATGGCTCACGTGGCTGTTATATCTTATATCAGATGTAGCACGATGATGAGACTCTTATGTCATTCACCAAAACACCACTTATTTATTTATTTATCTACGGGCCACTCTCAGACTCCACTTCTTTTTTCATAGCTAGAAATTTGCTTGTCTTTTCAATCAGCTTGAATATTCTAAGAAGTGAAAAAGGAAGATGACTGGACACACCCATGTCTATACTGTACAACCACCAGGTTTCTTCTTCCTTGGTTTCTTTGCCATGTCCACTGGACAACCGTCATAGCACGAAAGAGCACACTCAACATCTCTGTCATTATCTACTATACTTTATTTGCTTTTAGTCGTTCTGTCTTTCACACTCTATACTTCACCCTTGAAGCATCACTTCCAGCATTGTGTGTGTAAATCTGCTTTATATAGCCTCACTTATCACCCAGTAACTCTTATCATACTGCAGAAACACCCAGCTTCACCCTAAATCCGTAAAGGCCACGACGGAAAAAAAAAAACAAAAAAAATATGCAAAAAACGTGGTCACATCTGTGAGCGCTGAACTCAAAAGCTTGTGATGCAGAAAAGCTGTTTCTCTAAAGGCTCGAGTTCCTGTTTTTAGTCACCTCATATGCTAACCCTGTTATTTCACTTTCAGAAGTGTCTTTCCAGTATTACGGCTTGAAAAATCAAGTTCCTCTTTTTTTTTTTTTTATGAGTACTAACAGATGATAAGATCATCAGCTTCTACTTGTGAAGATCATATCTCATGTGGCACTATCAAGTTTAGAATAAAGACATTGTTGTTAATAAGACACAGGTCAGCCATAACATTAAAAACACCGATCAGTGACACGGAAACCTTCGATTAATTTGTAACAGAGGCACCCATCAGGGGGTGAGATCAATTACAAAGCAGGTCAGCAGTCAGTTCTTGAAGGGGATCTGTTGGAAGCAGGAAAAACGGGCAAGACCACTGGATCAGAGCAACTCCAACAGCACACAGGAGGTCATTGTGGGCTGTTCCCAGTATGTAGCAACCAATGGTGCTCCAAGGAAAAAAACGGAGAACTAGTGACATGATCATGGATGGCCAGATTGACTGATACATGTGGGAGCTGTAGCAGAAATTGAAGTGAATGCTGGTTCATTGTTTCGTATGGGGCTGTGCATGTGCAAACCAGGCAGGGTGTCAGTGGGAAGAAGGTGAGCCGGTGGAGGCAGTAGTACATTTTAAACGACGTTCTGCTGGAATCCTCGGGTCCTGCCATTCATTTGAATGTTACTTTGACCCATTCTACCCACCTAAATGTTGTTGCACACTAAGTACACACCTTCATGGAAACGGTGTTCCCTGATGGCTGTGATCTCTTTCAGCCCTGCAAAAATACTTCAAGAATAATTTGAGGAACATAAAGAGTTCATGGTGTTGACTCGACCTCCTGATTTCTTCCAGACAAACAAGTCTGATCCATGGAGGCCCCATCTTGTAACTTGTAAAGATCTGCTGCTACCCTCCTGATGCCCAGTGTTGGGGGACGTTACTTTTTAAAGTAATCAATTACATTACAAAATGACTGTCTTTAAAAAGTAATCAGTTACATTATAGCGTTACATTCTGATAAAAGTAACTAGTTCGAGTACTTTTCCATTGCAGAAAATGAAAACTCCTTTGTGATTCCTCATGCAGTTGTTTTAGTCAAGACTTTTATAACTATTCTACCATCATCACTCAGCACATAAATAAATTTGGCCCATAATCTGTTAACTACTGATACTCCTATCTCACCTACGCGGTTTCACGCGGTGGCCGTAAGTACGGTTCATCATGATTCATCACGAGTTTTGGCGCTGTGATTAGGTTTCCATCTTTCCGCGTGTCGGTCCTCGTATAGTCAAACCGCACAGGTGAGATAGGGGTATAACAGCAGGAATAACAGAGGGGGGCGGGTTATTGGGGGAGGGGGGTTGGGGGTGGTGCTTGTAGGACGATTTTCACAAACACACTAATGGATTGGGAATGACTGCTGTCTGGCTCATGGATTACATAAATTGTCTGAATAAAAAAAATAAATAAACAACTGAGTACTTAAATGACCCAACACTGCTGATACCACATCTCACCTCCAAAGGTCTTGTTCAGAGCCTCGAAGGGTCAGAGCTGTAATACCGGTGCAATATTCGTGATCAGTGTAATCCTCATTATTAAACAGGATGGGGAACACTAAGTTCTGTTTCTCTTTCAGAATCTGGAAGAAGCAGCAGCGAAGGCTGTGATGGAGGAGCAAAGAAGGATTCGAACTCAAACAGAGCTACAGAACCACTATAGAATGGACTTACAGAAAGAAAAAATGGTAACCATGCCAATGGAAAAGTTAAATACTTTCTCACACACACACACACATCTGGTAGGAGGCATTTAACAGGAGAAGCTTGGATCTCGCTTGGATCTTGCAAGAGTTCTGCATCTCAGCTGTTCTGTGTCTGCGTGTGTGTCGGCATCAGGTGCGGCAGCAGATGGAGGAGCAGGTGGATCAGATGTCGGGCGAGCTCAGGTTGTATCTGCAGCGTGTCCGGGAGCTGGAGGACATGTACCGACGCCTGGAGGAGGCGCTGGAGGACGAGAGACAGACGAGACAGGACGAGGAGAATCTGCGCAAACTGCAAGCCAGGTATCACACACACACACACTTTATGTATTACATGGCATGGATAAAACTTGGGAGGCAGAGCACACTATAAACACTGTGTGTGTGTGTGTCAGGCTGCTGGACGAGGAGGTGAGGAAGCGCACTGAGCTTGAGCAGATTCACCTGCAGCAGCAGCGAGCCATCAGTCAGACACAGCAGGAGAAAGAACAGCTGGAGCAGCAGAGGTTGGAGCAGGACCACGCCCTGAAAATTGCAATGCAACAGCTGGACAGTCTTGAACAGCAGAGACAGGGGGCGCTAGAGGAGTATGAGGTCAGTTAACTCTGTTTCTCTCTCTTCCTCTCTCTCATTCACACACACTTAAACATACATACACACCATGTTTAAACCTGGTTACTTTATTGATCCGGATTATTAGGATTAAATCCAAACTAATATCAATATTAGTGGTTAGCTCTCTTGCCACGGAACTCTTTTTTTCTGTTTTCTTCGGGTACTCCGGTTTCCTCCCACAGTCCGAAGACATGCAGATTAGAGTAATTGAGAGTGTGAATGCACATGTCATACAATTGGAATAAATACAATGGTAACCACCATTGGTGTCCATGGTCCTGAGTTGGCCTGCTGAGGTTCCTTGATTGATGGATGGATGGATGGATGGAATTTTAAAGCACGTAATTACAATGCTTTACAACATGTATGTCCATGTGAGTTTCCTCCCAAAAGGAGGATGGGTGAAATACCCCTAGGCGTAGTTTAGAAATGATTAATTTCCCTGCCTCGCCATCAGTTACAGTCTTGTTTTACTTCCTCTACGTAATGGAGCTGTGTAGTTTCAGTGTTCTACTTTGCTTTTGTTTTGTTTTTTTGTCGCCATCTTGTGGTTACAATCTTTATTTGTTTACAACTAAAAAAAAGGTAAAAATATTTCTTTCTGGACTTAATAGACATACAATCAAAAAGATGCTTTCAATTATGACGCATAATCTGTTACTCCTGCCCTTAATTCCCTTACAAGGAAAAAAAACATCGCACATTTTCCAGATACTTGTAAAGGATGGGTGAAAAGTAACCAGGCATTAAAAATTGGTAATAACGTCCATATTTCTAATATGAATTTATTGAAACATGTGCACATGTACTGCCTCTATGTCCTTTAATGTGCGAGACTTTGTCTTGTACACCTCGTCCTCCTTTTGCCACAAGAAAAAAAAAAAAAAGAAACAGAATCACATGGAGTGAGATCTGGACTCCTTAGAGGCCACTCATGAGGTCGTCCCAGCCCACGTCGTGGAAAATGCTGGAGGGCACACTGGAGGACTTCAGGAGGTTCTCAGCAACATCCCAAACGACTTCCTTCATTCCATCCTCGGCCGATGGAGGAAGCTGGTTGACGCCACCATGATGCCACTAGGTTGAAATGAAAAAAATTGCTTTCATGTAATAAAGTACATATACAATTTGTTTTAGTAAATCTGTCCTGAAAATCTGGACTTTACTACCAAATTTTAATGATTAGTAACTTTTCACCCACCCCGTAGACTCAACGCCAATGTTCTGGTGGATCGTTGTTGGGCCAACCCACTTTGTGCATGTTTCCCTTTTAATCTGCTATCTGCTTATACACGTCATAAAACTTGTTGGGAAAAAAAAGAGGCATTAAAGATGAGTGTTTAATGTGTGTGAATGTAACGGCAGGCTGTGAAACGGAAGCTGGAGCAGGCGGCAAACAAGACGAGGAGCTGGAAGGATAAAGTGGCGCAGCATGAAGGGTTAATCCGACTCATCCAGCCAGGTAAGAGACGTACCTGTAGATGTTGGAGCTTCGCTAATCCTTTTTGCTCAGACAACAAAATCTACAGTACAGTCATCATCCGTTTTCTTGTTCTTCAGGAAACAAAGCTCCTCAGAAAATGACCAACTGGGGTGCGGCGGCGTTCACGGACAACGAGCTGGAATTGAGAGAGAAGATCTGGAAGGAGAAGAAGAAACCAGACAATTATCTTTAGTCCATTTTACATGGTTGTTATTTTCAAGACCGTTTTTTTTCACCATGATGTATACGTGTATTACTTGTTCTTTTATATATTTCTCTTATTTCATTACGTAAGCAGTGTGTGTTGCCACCTAACAGCTCCAGGGTCCCTGATGTAATCAAGAGCTCTGGTTTCTGTCTTTTGATCTTCTCATGTCTGGATGGGTTTCGTCCTCCTCCTCCTCCTCCTTCCTAAAACCATGCTTTAATGTAAAGACTGCGAGAATCTGTGCACATGGTCTCATCCAGGAACCAGCATCCAATTGAGGATTTATTCCCACCTCACCTGGGTAAGCTCCAGGTCCATTGGAACCCTGATCAGGATAAAGCACTTAACGAAGTCGGATACATGAATGATTAATCCAGTTATTTTTGAACAGACCGTGTAAACAGTGTGAGGTTACGGAACCGTAATCGTATTACGATCACATGACAAAATAGGTGGTTTGGTGTCATAAGTTTTTCTTTCTTTTCTTTTTTTTTTTTACATGTAGGCATTTGGCAGACGCCGTTATCCAAAGCAGCGTCTTCTTACAAAAGTGTTATGAAGTTTCCGTCATTGGGTAGATCCTTTAACTGGGTTACTAACCAAGTACAATCAGTCAAACACTGTTAAAAAGCTTTTCGAGTTCTTAAATATTAGCAGTTGAAAAAAAAAAAAACACAGCTTGACGAAGTGTGCAGCCCGTCACTAGATGTCACTCTTGTACTAATAAATGATCCAGGGTCTTGCCGCACCGCTCTCTAAACACCTGACTGCGGAGAGATTTAATGTTATCGACTGTATTTGATGCTCTACGCTGATCACAGCGATGATGTTCTTGCACTGAGTGAAAACTTCCCGATAAAGGCTTCCCTGCTGCGTCTCATGGAGCCTCACTTTACTTCTTATAATAAATAAGGATTGCTTGTTGTGATCCACTCTTTCTTCATGCTCTTTTCCTTGACTTGTGTCTTTCCAGAATTTTCACAGTTAAATAATAATTAAAAGGAAAAAAAAAAACTGTAGTGTTTATTAGTCATTTTTAAAGACTTTAATTCTACCAATCAGCGTAAAGCGGAGACTTGTTTAAAAGTAAGTGCTAAGTGTGTTAACAGTATCTCCAGGGTCTGGGTACTTCAGGTACTCCGGTTTCCTTCCACAGTCCAAAGACATGCAGATCAGACTAACTGGTGTTCCCAACTGGTGGCCCGTAGTGTGTGTGTGTGTGAGATGGATTGGCATCCCATCCACGGTGCACCCCGCTTCCTGCCAAAAGTCACCTGGGATAGGCTTCGGGACCCCCGTGACTCTGCATACTGGATAAAGTGGGATAGACGATGAGTGAGTGAGCTAATTGTAGCTATAGCTACATTCACATTACCGGACTGAAGTGACTTAAATCTGATTTAAAAACATTTTTTTTAGCTCATTGTGACGGATCTGATTTTGTTTAAGATGGAAATTCAACAGCGGCCTTTGTTAGGCTTAGGCCACGTTCACACTACAACCCACACCTAATTCTGGGTTTATATTATATATACACATTTTTAAATCGGATTTTTCTGTTCACATTTATGAGTGACTTCTATCTGACTCTAAATGTGGAGGCGTCTGTCCTCTGAAACAGCACACATGCACGCATTTATCCAGGATAAAACACGTCATACTGTACTTGTGCAACCACTCATTTACTTCAAACAATAGACGCGGTTTTAGCAAAACTACATTTCTGCCACTATTTATGCTTGATGTCTGGGAACAACTGCATGACATACAGTACAGCTTCAACAGAAACAAATTACAGAGATGCACAAGGTAATAAATACTTATATAGGCCTATAAGAAAAAAACGGCTTCATCCATACCACAACTAGCTTTGGATGGTGTGTTTTGGGTCAATGTCCTGTTGGGGCATTAAAATTCTGTCCACGTTTCAACCATATTTCTACTGATATAACGTTATGCGAAAAATAATTCCTCCACCTTTTTTATTCTTTTGTCGACTTTGTGCTGTGCACCAGTTCCACTGACAGCGAAACAGCCCCCAAAGCACAATGCTACCGCCACCATGTTCAACAGCTGCTACAGTGTTCTCAGGTTGAATGCCTCACCCGGTTAATCCTAGTTCACGCTTTCCAGATTTTTGCTATGAATCTCCAGAGTTACAGTTTTATGGCTTGCCATGTCTCACTGTCAGGTCATTAGCTACAGTGTAGCAGCGAAGCACTAATACCCCAGTAGATACTCAGGCTAATTTAAATCTTTCACAAGGGCTCATTTTTTTTTCATGAAATTGATTTAGATGAATTTTAAAATCTTTCTTCAATCTAGTACAAAGTAAACACTGAGTACATTCCAGAATGCACGAGCAACCATGTGGAGAAGCTCACTCCCATACACGGGTTTTTATTCTTGCATAAAAGCATAACCGTCAGTGAACTCGCGCTTATTCAGAGCCATAAATTTATCGAAGGCGATGAAATAAATGAGACCATGTTGAGTTCTCAGTAAAACTATTTAGGGAAAGTGAATGCTTTAATAGTCCTCGTGCTTCATTATGAAAGCATGATGTTACTTCATAAATATTACTTTTGGAAAAGAACAGAACGGACTTTAAAAGTAGGTTACAGGGATTGGGTTGGGACGATTTATTGGGTTTTGAGTTTTGGCATTGAGCTGGGTTTCAGACTGCATTTGTCCCACAGCCTGGCAAGCCTTCAGGGAACAATCCTTACATATTAATACTAGGCATAAATGGCATAAAAACATATTAATACTTTCATATAAAACTTTCGTATTAATCTTTATAAGTAGAATAATAATCTGTGATAAAATCCTGAGTGATGTTTTTTTTTTTTTGTCATTTAAATATCTTCCAGCATGTTGGTCTATTTCCATGCTGGTGAAAGTTTTCCTACATTACTCATGATGGCATTTGAATAACAGCTGATAGTGCTGCAGTGGGGTTTTTGTTGTCGTTATCTAAAAAGTGCAATGCCGAGACGCTCTCGTCCTTCAGTCTGTCATTCTCAAACCACTCGACTCCATCACACGTACCTTCTAGATTGCTAAGCAACTGCGTCTCTGCAAATAACAGCTTCGAATGCCCCCTTCGTTACCCCATGAACTTGGAGTTGTGCATTTGCACCAGTGTTTCCACTCCTAACTTTTTACAGAACTCTAGAATTTAGAGTCCCCTTTAATACCATATTAAATATTAGATGATGTCGCTGGAAAAATAAATAGTCAAGTAAAAAAAAATGAGACTCATTTTGTTTTTGTGGATGTTATTCCTGATCTTTAAGATCTTTAGATCTTGAGGCCTCCTACCTCCTTGTTCTGTGATCTTACATTAAGTATGCTAAAGACCATGCTTAAGACTTTGAATGGTTTTTGGGGAGACAAGTCTGAGGGGTGTTGGATCGAGAAATGAAGTAGCCATCAAATCCAATTTTGGGACTCATTTGAGAGGATAAGCTTTCCTTTTAGGTTTTAGATTTCTTATTTATGCTGTCTCAGTGAGTTGCTTAAAATGCTGTAATCTGCTCTAAACTATCAGTGTCTTATCTGCTTTTAGAATCAAATGCTGCATCTAGCAACATGAGATCATTCAAGGCATGTCACCCCTGAAAAACCTCTGCACCCCCTCCCCCCCCCCCTCTATTCCCTTCCTTCATAACTGAAAGGCTGAGTTGGCTCCAGCTGTGCTCTCGTCCAGCTGCTGGATCCTCCACAGCTCTTTCTGCATGCATGCCTCTGACCCTTGTTAAGGGAACAGGGTCCCAAATCCATTCTCCACCCTCCAGCTTGGCCATAGATTTGGGTGCTATATTTATATGAGCTGCTGGCACGGATCTGTTGTGGTTACAGGCTGTAAAGCAGCAACTGGGACTCGACTCCGTGAGCTCCAAGAATGTTGGAGGAAAGAACATTCGAACATATGATAGGAATTTTGCTTGTAAAAGCCTAGAATCAGGACAAGCGATGAGTCCACCGAGATCCCGACCTGTCGTGCTCATGACCTGTCCTGATACCGAACAGTCCCATGAGACGGCAAAGACAAAAACCAACACGACCTCATACTTCAAGCAGCTGTGGATCATTAAAGTCAAGTCTCGGATCAATTCAATCCATTTTCAAGATGACAAAAGTTTTTTCTGTTTTTACATATTTTTCATTGTTCCATCTGTCATGCAACATCATGATGTCTGAACTCGGTCTGAACCCGCGGTCTGAACTCGGTCGGTCTGAACGAGATCGAAACCGAAAACGCAGGATGCAGCAAAATGAACGCAGATGACGAGGAACATGACCGCACATGTCCCTCCGATCCGTTAACACGTACAACAAAGTGGAGACACTGGGCTTCACTGGCATGTGAGAGGGTCAAAACAGGCACGTCTGATGGCATCGCTTCTGCCCCTGGCACCCACATGAAGCGCCGCTGCTCCATCGTGTCTCCTTCTCCTGAACAGAGAGGGATTGTTGCTCTGAAATGATAATCTGTGGGTATTGTTTAAACAAATGCACAGCAGCAGAGCAAACACAGTTCATTCTGAGGAAGAACATGTCTGGATCCGTCCTGGTAACTGGGCAACACACGACCTGCGAAAACACGCACACACTTCAAGTATTATATTTGTATAATTGATTAACCAAATCCATACTAAAAATTTTTATTTCACGTGGCTGGATTGGTGAAAGTGATTGATAAATGACATTTATTATTATTATTATTATTATTATTATTATTAAAAATCTATTTTACTTCTATAGCAATTTTAATAATGGTCATTGTTTCAAGGCAGCTTTACGGAATCAAAGAAATTATGGAAATGAGTTTTTATTTATAAATCATAATGATCAGATTAAGCGAGCTAAGGACGACGGTGGCGAGTAAAAACTCCCTGAGATGATCAAAAGAAACTTTAAGGGGAACCAGACTCAACAAGGAACTCATCCTTAGGAGTTAGGAGGGTGTTTAAGTTCATATGGAGTCCTGTTCATTACTGGAGGCTCAGGTATAAAAACTGTTTACGGGAATTTCAGTCCTGAACTATTGAGTGACTGCAGTCACAAGCGATCAGAGAATAGCTGTCTGCATCAGCCGAGACCAGGAACGTCTTCATGGTCAAGTGGAACTCTCTTTAGTCACCACATGACCAAGGAGAGTTGCACTTGACCATGAAGACGTTCTTTCCAAGCAGACCACGTGGACCTCCATGTAATGAGATCTTGGACTAGAAGTGGGGCACCAGGATGAGTCGAACATGGACAGGGGGACTAAAGCAACTCAGGAGTATCATGTAGTTCAATAGAGGGAGAAGAGAAATAAAGATTATTATTATTATTATTATTATTATTATTATTAATTTGGTTTTTTAGGGGTTTTTTTTTTAATTAGTTTTACATTATTAAATTATTCCTGTTTGTGAATTCACAAAGCATTCATTTAAACATTGATGTAAATCCTCACTTATGAAATCATAGGTTTGTGGAATAGCATGAAATATCCTCATTCATGTCCAAATCTCAAGAATTCACAAATAAACAGCTCAACATGTGGGAAATTATGACCCGATATTGAACTTCCAGTTTAGAAATGAACACAGAACACCCGTTAAAGAAATGATCTGGCTGCGGGATGAAAGTGAGATTGCTCTGCACACATGGTTCCGGCAGCTCCTAGCGTGAACCAGGGAGTTTTGAGCCCCATGACTGAATTGTCCATTCCTTGGAATACTAATCGTAGGCGAAAATATCATCTGTGGCCCCCTGCGTCCTGTGAAACTGTAAGTTGACTTAAATCCCATCCAGCGGATTCTCTCTTAAACCCTTTGGAATGGGAACATTCCTGTTTGAGCGTTTGCTGAAGAATAAATCTTTGGCAGATGAATGTTTTCTGATCCCTGCCCAAAAGGACTTTACGCTATCACGCTCTGATTGGCCTCTTGGTATTTGACAGCAAAAACAAGGTTTCAGTCACAGATGAACGCCACTAAACAAAACAACGAGGACCCACATTATTCTCTTTTTTAAACCGCTGGAAAAGATATAAGGGTGGCTCTGTTACACTATTATATGCTGCAAGGTATTATTGAAGTTCTTGGATATAAACTTAAAAAAAAAAGATTGAGAGCCTGTTCATAAAGTTACACAACATAGTCATATAATTACTACCTTAAAAAGAAAATATTGCAACAACAACAAAAATCTGCATCATAAGGGCAGGGGTAAAATAAATAAATAAATAGATAATTAAAGGAGCACCTCTTACATGCAGTGGGACACACTTCATTATGTTTCCTTGCATAGAGAGGAAACTTACAGGGCAGGGCGAAATGAATACTCTACTGTAAAGGCAACCTACAGGGCACGTCACGCTTTCTGGCATGTAGCTTCTCTTTAGACAGCACTATGTTTTTTTTGGCAGGCCTGTCACTTTAGACGGCGTTACATCATGTTCTTTGGCACGTTAGACACCTATAGAAGATTGCGTCATATATTGTCCACCCAAGAGAGCACTTTGCCATATTTCATGGCACATACAGTAGTGGTGCCTTAAAGGGTACTTTCGTGTTTTTATGCACTTGATCGGGTTTTCTGGTACATAGCAGCAAACACGATAGTGTTAAGGGCACTTAACATCTTCTGGTATGTAAGAGACCATATGAGGCACTGCATTATGCATTCTCTGATGGAAAGACACCCTAGAGGGCATGTCACGTTTTTGGTATAGAAGTCCCCTAGAAAGTGCTTTATCATGTTCTCTGTTATGTGAGACATCCTACTGGGTATTAATCCTATTTCCACCAATGGAAGAGGACTAGAGATGGCACTTTATCATGTTTTCTTGTATACATCGGAACCCTAATGGCACTGCATCACATATTCATCACTGGAAGTGCATCATAGATGGTACTGCATTTGATTTAACCAGGTTAAGGTATCCTAAAGGGCACGTTAACCCATTTTATTCATTGTAAATCCACTGGCTTTGGATCAAGATCCCTAGAGGGCAATGCATCATGTTATATGTACCTCAGGCGCACCCTTCAGAGATTCTCTAGAAAGGCAAGTTGGGGGTGGTTGGGGTCCAGCCTGTATCTTTGAGAGAAGTATTCTTTGTATCTGAGAACTTGATTGTTTTTATCAAAAATGTGTCCTTTATCCTACAAGTGAAAAATAATTGACTGTAAAGAAATGCCTTTGGCAGAATAAAAAAAAGTTTGACCATTTTTTTTTTCATGGATGCCTTAATACAGCATGCACAACATGGGCATGCATAAATATATCCGCAACACTTTTGCTTTACAAATTTATTTAACTATAATTTGAATTATAATAAATAATATCAAATAATTATTTACAGTCTTGTAAACTCGGCATTGGCAACAGTCGTAACAGCAGTTTTTATCATAACCAAAACATGTTGAAATTGGTATTTATGAATAGGTTTATGTCATTGGTTTTGTAATTACCACAAAAATTCATTCAATTCCAAACATATGATATCATCTCGTTTTCTCATTCCAGTAAGAACTACACGTTTCATTACAGGATTGTGTATGAGTATCACGGGCTGAATGTGCTTTGTGTGCTAATCACTGTTTATCATGCTTGTGTAAGGCACACAGTGCTGATTTGGTGAATGAATGGGAACAGCCGGTCTTCTACTCCTTCACACATTAACATCTGCTCTGTCTTCCTTCATCATGCAACCATCTAAAACATCTCAGTTCCCTCTGACATGCATCCAAACATTCCTCTGACTTGCCAAAACGTTGAATTATTGGAATGTATATGATCATATGTTTCTTACTCTCACTCACTCATCGTCTATACCGCTTTATCCTGTATTCAGGGTCACGAGGACCTGGAGCCTATCCCAGGAGGCCTAGGGCACGAGGCAGGGTACACCCTGGACAGGGTGCCAAGCCATTGCAGGACACACACACATATACACTCATTCACACACTACGGGCAATTTGGGAACGCCAATAAGCCTAACATGCATATTTAAACTCCATGCACACAGGGACGGGAATCGAGCCTGGCTGGGAATCGAACCTGGACCCTGGAGGTGCAAGGCGACAGTGCTATGTTTGTTTATAAAAAATGAAAAATAATAATCCACTTCATAGATAAAGAATGATTTTCGCATTGTGATCTTTCCAGATAACTGAACGGCATGCTGTGATTCATTGTCTTTTTCTCTGATGATCTCATGTGCTGATCAGTTTCAGGCTGCCTGTTAGATAAACTCCAATGTGTCTCTCAGGACAAATGATTATGACTTCAGCCATTGAGTGCAAGTCCAACAAACTGATAGACCTCTTTCAGAAAAACACATTTGTTTCATTCTGACGGTCGCAATGGGACTCGCTCTTCCGCTGCAACCCTCTATTCTTGCCGCAGTTGCCTAATCTCCCTCTTCCTGCCACAGCTATATTTGGAGAGCACCGAGAGAGAGAGTATGCATTTTTATGCTCCAGCCCAGATGTTATATTGCAGCCACACCTGCTGAAAGAATGAGCCAGTTGACACGAAGACGAGCTCACATGCTATTAGTCAAGCACAAAATGGCTGCAGGACCATTCTAGTGCTTTTTGTCATTTTGTCTGTTCAGCTGTCATTGTAAATAAAAAACCTTGGCTTCAAGGTCCACTTTCAATGAAACTTTATAGTACTGCAATCTGATTGACCTGATTGTTACATCGCAAAAGTGGAAGTGACATCTGCACACAGCTTCCATCAGAGATAAAGGAACAAACAGGGTTCTTCGTCATGGCTAAGCCACTTTGGTGATAGTAATTGAGATCCATCTCGTCCTCAGGTTATACAGTGCTTTCTGCCGTTTTGATCTTTTTCACATAGCTTTAGGTAAGATTTGTTTATAAGTCTAGTAAGCAGCAAGAGTCAGGCATGTGGAAGTAACAGCACGTTGTTAGACGTGTGTTGTCGTCTTCTTCTGTACCTGCATGCGAGACAGAAATGCCTTGGTAGCGTTTTGTTCCACATCAAAAAGCCCTTTCATATGTGCAGTGCATCTGCAGGAGGGTGAGTATGTGACTCCAGGCGTGTTGAGTTGTGCCACCCCACCCTGTGCCCATGTGCTGCAGTGCGCTCCAAAAGAGTTGTGCTGGGGTGGCGCTGTCCCTTCAGCACCATACCGGCATTTGTGTGAGAGGTGTGTTGTTTTCGTACCACGGTGTAGACCCAGCTCCACAGCACTCCCCTCTAAGCTAGGAGGCACTTTTAAGGGCTATCAGCATTGCCATGTTGTGACCTGAAACAAAATATTCTCCAACAAGACGAACCAACAGTTTTATGACCATTTGAATCTTTTATCTGCCACTGCACAGGAGACTGGTCCGTCACCAATATGAAGTGTCAAGTAATACTTATGCACTTCTACTCCACATTCTATGGTCACATATCTCTGTCTGGCAGGAACAAGTTTTCTGCTTGAGTGAAGAATAATGTTCCTCACTGTTGATGGTCTATGACAGATCTGTGAGTGTCCAGATCTGTCCCAGGGGTGTGCATGGTAAAGGGTGAGGGTTAGATTGAGGTACTGGAGTGCTATCTTTGTCTCCCCTGCCCACTGAACACACAATTGCCCTTTTTAGGTGAGATCTGAGAATGGGAAGCTGAGGAGAAGTTGGAAAAAACGCCGTTGTTAGTCATGGCCAGCTTCCACTTTGCTGTCTGTGAAGGTCTGCTTTCCTGAGTTCTTTGAGGACTTCTGAGAGATGGTGCAGGTGGTTGGCCCAGTTGAAAGAGAGAGAGAGGATAATGAGTGTCCAGGTCTGTTACAGAAAACTGATGATGGTAGTCGAAGGTAAAATGTCCATCAAGTGCTGACTTGGTGAATTAATGAGAACATCCAGGCTTCCACTGCTTCGCACATTAACATCTGTTCTGTCTTCCTTCATCTAAAACATTTCCCATTCCCTCTGACATGCATCCAAACAATCCTCTGGCTTGCCTAAAAATTTAATTATAGGACTGTATAATGATCATATCTTTGTTTAAATAACATTGCATTTGTTACATGGAGCTTCAAAGAAAGTATCTGGTACTGTCAGTAGCCTGAAATTGGACTGACAGCTGTTTTGGGATATGCTTCTATGGTTAGAGCAACTCACCAATACCCATTGTAAGAGCCAACGGGAATATAAAATAAGGCAGGCCAAGCTACTCCACAATGTCATATACTTACAGCAAGAGATAGTCACATAAATTAAGAGACCTGGTTAAGCGGTTAAATCTTGTTACATAGCCTTAGAGGCCCATCAAGCTTTGAAGCCACCATTGATGAGGCTAGAACAGGGTGTGGTGCACTTGTCTACAGGGTGAGAAGTAACTAGGCATTAAAAAATTGGTATGGGTAACGGCCAAAGTATTGAAACTAATTGTACATGTACTTAGTAAATCAGTAAATGTAAATACATAGTATTTACATAGTAAATAGTAAAATCTTTAAAGTTCATTGTGGGGACCCAAACACCTTCTCCTTCGCCCCACAGAAAAAGAAAAAAAAATTACAAAGTGAGATCTGAACTTCTTGGAGACCATCCGTCCATTCAGTGTCCTGGAAAATATTAGTCTAACCATGCAGGCACAGTAAGAGTAAAATGGGGTGGTGCACCATCCTGCATAACTTCACCACTCATGGTGGCATCTTAATTTTGTGCTGAAAAAAGTTGTGCAATAAGGTCAGATGCAAATGTTTAAACTTTAACTGCAAAAACCAGCAGAAACGTAAGCAGATCTTTGGTATGTGTATCCAACTTCAATGCGGCCTCAGGACAGCGGGTGGCATAATCAACAATGACCACCATGCATTCGTGGCCATGGGTTAATTTAAGCAGGAGGCCAAAGAGATCCATCCTGATGCTTTTGAAGGAAATGCTGATTGCGGTTGATGACTATCCGGTTATGTGAATAAGCCAGATGTATTCTTGTGTGTATCTTGGAATGAGGAACCATGAGGTCACCCTCTTTTCCATGCCATTGTGTGTGATAATATAACGGCCCCCTGCTGTTGCACTCTGGACTTCATGATAATGTCCCAGGGAGGGTGTGGGGCTAGGGTCAGCTGTCTGCATTCTCCACCAGTGTAGAACACAGCAGCTGGCACTTGCTAGAGTTTTGTCGATAGAAAAAGTACTCTTTTACCTGAAGTTAAAGCTGAATAAGAGGGAAAGAGAGTGAGAGTGTTGTTGAGGGGAGTAAGGTTGGAAACTGTAAGTGGCAGGTTGGGAGCAGCCATGGCGAGCTGAGCAAGTGCTAAGCTAAACGGACCTGCATGGCAGAATGTCGTCTTCTTGTTTTTTGCTTCAATGAGTCCAAATGGTTTTATTCCCAATCTGCATTTTCTAAATGATTTAAAATAACATTATCCAGAGACTCAGTTATCCATAGCTTTAATAATTATTCAAAGCCCCGGGTCCATTTAGAGTCAAAATTTTCCTCTTCCTTTTAACCTCTGGCCTGTTTATTAGGTACTGTGTCTAAATCAGTTCCTGTAAAGCTGCTTTGTAAAAATACTGTATCTAGTATATAAAAATGCTATACAAATAACATTAAACTGTTACTTTAGTATATAAATTTTAGTGATTACCTCCATGTTTTGACTTTCATATCACCGATGAATGTAAATGTAGAAAATGTAGCAAGTTATATGAAGTTAAATGCATGATATTCATAACAGTTAAGTTTCTTTCAAATTTTTCCAGGCGGCACTGAGCATGAGCATCTCGCGCACGTAGGCATGTCATGTGCACCTGAGCTACAAGTTACCCGACTCTCGTGACACAATGTCTGCTTGTTCATCACTGAAAACAATAAGGCTTGGATCAGGACAGCCATACGACAAGTTCGGTTCCAGCAAGTGTCTTCTTACCTCTAATTAGGCTTAGTCACTATCATGCTAGAACAAAGTAAGATTTGTTCACACCGTGTCAGACAGAGGTAAGTCCAGAATAATACCTAATATCACAATGATACCCTGTAGGGATAAAAAAAAAAAAAAATCATGACTAGGGAGACAGATCTATGAAGCATCTAACTGCTCTTCAAAGTGACAGCTAGAAGTTCATGATCTTTGGGAACGAGTGTACCTTTAAAATTGAACAACCTCAGAAGAAAGACGATCCAAAGCATCTGAAAAAGGTCGAGTTATGTAAGGATTAATCAACAACAGTTCCTGTTATCATCTCAAAGAATTTTATTCTTCTTATACGACAGCAATTAAACATTTTTATTCAAGAAAAATGGATCATACAGATCCGTTTATATAAACAAGTTATTAATTCTTTCCTGTCGTTAATTTACATGTTGTAGCAGCTACAGTATAAACAAATGTTCTTTAACTAGGCCCTCATTATTGTTCTCTTTAAGTTAATAACACACAAACCCTGCATCATGTCATGCTACAGAGAAACCACAATTGATTTTCGTGTATTAGAAAATCCAGTTACATTTCCACCTCTGATTGTTCAAAGCGCTGACACCGGAGACTCCTTACAAAATCGCTAAATAAATATTTCCTCCAAGAAAATGTAAAAAAAAAAATATATATATATATATATATATATATATATATATATATATATATTTATATATATATATATATATTTATATATATACATACATATATATATATATAAATATATATATATATATATGAAAGTTTACTTTCAAAGTCTTTGTGCAACAATAACATTTTAGAGCACGTTACTTTTTTTTTTTTGAGACGCCACTACAGACTGCTAATTGACCGAAAATTAACTGACAACATCTAACCAATCAGAAAGGGGAATTAAACAGTGCCATTTTTCTTATCTGTGGTTTTTGTGTCACAGTTAGAAAAAGAAAATACAATGTTTGACTATTTTTTTGTGTGTCTACAACAGGAACAAGGTTGAATGGTCTGTTTAAAAAAAGCTTATGCTCATAATGGAGTATCTGTAAAACATAAAAAATGAAACTTAAAAATGTCCCCTCACTGCGAATTAAATCTTTGTACTCGGCCGTAAATAATCCTAGTGATGGAACACTTTTAGCACGAGGATGCTCAGACTTTTCAGTGAGAAATAAACACTTGTTACCAGTGTAATAAATCAAGGCAGGATAGAAATGGCCTGCAGGGTGGGCTCAGTCACCGGAGGTCACGTATAATTATTACAAGAGATTAAGAAGAAGTTTTATTTCTTGTTCTGAACAAGTAGCTCACTTTACACGTCCTATGTGAAATATGCAGTAGTCTTAATGCTGCATGGGAAAGTTTACTGCAACGAAGCAGCCTAATAAATTAATACAGATGAAAAAAAAAAAACAAGCACATAACCGCAGTGCTTTGTACAGTGATGGCCAGGAATTGCGGAGACAGTTTCCACAGAAAATTAGGCTGGAAATACAGGATTGAAATGGCCAGTTTGTTACTTCTTATGGAGATCAGAGATATAATAGAAATAAACTTTTAACTTGAACATAATTGGCATTTGGTCCAGTGGATTATTTATTATCAAGTCTAGAAAACAGTGACTTATTTACAGACATTAAAACTCTGTATGGTTACTAATCCAAACCTAGAACTATGTACACACTTGATCAAGGCCATGTTTTTTTTTCTCCCTCCGCATTACAGAATACTTACCCATGAAAGAAAGAGGCATTTCTGTCCAGGAGTAGTGATGTGTACAACTGATACAGTAAATGACTATTTGACATTTACAAAGTGCGAAAAAAATTCTGTAATTTAATGCTATTTTAGTATTTCTTTTTTATTGTGCGAACTACTGAATGTTTTAAAGGCAGCATGAGGACACAAACAGCTGCAAATATTATAAATATTCATCTTAAACTTTATCTAACTAAGAAACTTGATGGCTAAATTTACAAATGGTGTCATGTTGGGTACGTAGTGCACTGCGACAGCCTTACCTGCCCTGCGTAGCGAGCATTTACTGTACAGCCGTATTGCATTCGATTCCACTTGAAGAAGAACATTCTCACCTGGACGGCAAGTAAAAAATGTCAAACTTGTTAAATGTTAAATGTAAGTAACATTATGATGCACAACTACATTTTCGCTGTGTTAGGAATTACATTCAAGTAATTTCATTTATTTCCAAAAAAAAAAAAAGGGTAGCTGAATAGAACCATCAGTGGCGTCACAAAAAACATTGTACATGAGCTTAGCGGCGTCGTTTTTCAAATGCAGAAACAGACACCTGTCAAGTCTGAGCAAACTTTTTTCAGTTTTGTTTCTTAGCAGTGTACAAATCAAACCCGACCCTTTCGAACGGTGTAGTGGTGCACAGATTCTGCATACACAGAGCTCGGCACGGAGCCAGGACTAAGACATCGAGTGAGAAATTGTGTCCGTTCATGTCTTATATAAAAAAAATAATTAAAAAGCCGACATTGAGGAAGCACTTTTCTTGGTCAGTACTGTATGTCTAATAAAACGGTAAAAAAAAAAAAAAAAAAGTTAGGAATACGTGGCTTCGTGTCAGTTAAATGTTAGAATAATGTAAGCTGGGGCATTTTCATCACAAAAATCAATACAACATCCATGAATATACAGAAGTTACACTTTAAAAGCTTAAAAATAACACAAATAATAATTTACACAAAAATCACAAACTGACCTGTTATGCATGGAGACACATTCATGTATTAAAAATCATCACATAAAACATCAACGACTTAAATAGAAAAGTGGATATTCATGTTTTAGTGTGCAAAGTATTTTTTCTGTAGTGTATGCATGTATAAACGGATGTTTTTGTACATAAAGTAATGCTTTTTATCACGCCTTATATTTGCTTAAACGACCTATATATATTTAAGGAGTGCATATCAAAGAAGTAAGTGCAAATAAACTGCTTTGTTATAATTGTGCATCTTAGAAAATGATGCATCGCTCGTCTTTCGCGCTCCTTCTGCAATTTAAGCAGCAAAATCCTCTCCTAACGGACGCGATATTCACGTGTTAATTCCACTCGCAAGTTTTAGTGCGACTGCTTTGTAAGACTGATGAGTTCAGGAGTGTTCAGGCGGAAAAAAACCCAAAAAAAACAGACCCATCTTGATGGGAATCGGGACAGTTCCGTGGAGGATTAGTGTGGCAGTGACTCTGCAGCCTGAGTGCACACTTTGTAGTGATAAAGGGAGAGCGTGTTCCTCTTGTATCTCGCTCTGCTCTTCAGGCACTGAGGGCTTCGCTATGCTCCTACTAACGGCACAGTGAGTCTCCCTGCAGGGAAGGAGACGGTGGAGGGTGAAGGTGGAAGATGTCGGTCGTCGGCCCGTCAAGCGTCCGAGATGCAGCTCTGGATCTTATCCATCCACTGCTGCGCGCTCTGAGCGTTCTCCGCACAGAAGTTATACACCCGCTTAGTCGTCTTAAGCTGGAGAGACAGTGAGAGGTTGGCAAAGTTTTAATTATATGCAATTATTTGATAGAAACTAATGCATGGTTTGTAGAGGAAAATTTCCTTGTGGATGGTTAATACACATACTGTAAAGTGCACCTTATTCTATATATTTCTGTGTAAATACAGCTTATCAAATGTTTATCAAAATTATTCACAAACAATTGCATAACGTATAATAACTATGCTATAATCATGCTCAGAAATAATTGTGATGCTATATTTAATAAACCTCAATTAAATATTATATTAGAGTGTGCTCTGTACTAGTTTAATATTCAGGTCTGGTTTAGCTTAGGACTTAGTTTCTTCATTTTTTAAACATTGGACTACGGTTTGGAAGGTCCCAGGTTCAAACCCCACGACGACGTTACCACGGTTGGGCCTTGAGCAAGGCCCTTAACCCTTAACTGCTCAGATTTATAATAAGATGCTTGCCCTGGATAAAGGTGTCAGCCAAATGCCAGAATAAATGTAAATGTAAAAATCAACACTAAACAAGAAATATGGCATATTTTTTTTAACTCTACGATGCATTATGAAGAGGCATGAACCACCAACAAATTCTGTGAATCGCCTACAAACTGTTATAAGTCTAACACACTTCCTGATAAAGGCCCTTCGATTTTCTATACAGGTATCCCCCGACTTACAAACAAGTTCCGTTCCTGGAGCATGTTCATAAGTCAGATTTGTTCTTAAGTCTGACAAAGTTAGTCTTATATGAGTTTGACATGAATATACAATGTAATGGACACCAATCCACTTGACTAAATCTCTGTCCCCTTTCCCTCTGTCCCACACTGCCATCATGTGGCCAATAAATGCAACTGTGTCCAAGAAAATTAATCACGGAAATTAATTCCGTTCCTTCAGGACAGATTTACAAGAGAACCAATTTCTATCATTGAGCTTCCGGACAAATTATTGAAACCGGTGAGGCCGAATCATTTCGCTGAGTTTGTTTAACTATGTTTCAATGGCTATACGCTGCTTAGATGAGAAACAGAATTAACTGATTCTAACATTGCTGTTTAAAAGGCTGTTAAAAAGCTGGACAGCTACGTGCTAAACCTTTACTTTATGTTTTGTCAGGTTTAAAAGACAAAAAAGGTGTAGATTTGGTTTTGATGTAATTTTCCCATTGACCTCCATTTTATTGTAATTGATCCCATTAACTGTGGTTCATGTGGATAGTTTATTTAACATATTTTATCAAAGCTACCCTCATAATATAATAGGATCACTTGATAACGGTTGTGAAATGTCATTCACATTTTAAGGAAATGTTAACTGGAGCATAACTGAATTAATGTGTAATTCATTTTTACACAGTCCACACCAGTATGTGCCAGGTTGCTCTAAATCATTAACACACTGTTTAACGAACGAGTCTTACTTTTTGATATTTTCTTTTTTTTAATTTTGCATAAAGACATAACACACACACAAAAAAAAAATACTTATACTTGTTTATAAGCTTTATATTTAGTAGACAATTATTTAAATGAATTTTATTAGTGCACATTATTATTATTATTTTACTATTACATATAATAATATATAACTACCATTTTATTATTATTATATAGCACAAGTGTGACGCATGCAGATGTGAAGCGATTTCACTACTCACGTCGAAGAAGGCCTTCTCACTGATGTATTTGGGAGCTCCGATGGTCGGGTTGGCGATTATGACTGACTCCACCTCAGCCAGGTCAATGTGGCCGCGGGAGCTGACGTCTTCATCCGTATCGTAATACCGCAGCTGCGCAAACAAGCTACATTAAGTTTCCCTGAACTTACAAAAACACACACACATACACACACATACACACACATACACACACAGCTTGACACTAAAGATTGTGGAAAACACCTGATGTTTTGTTATGTCCAGGACGAACCATCGACGCTTCCAGGCTTTAAGTAATGCACCTCTTTTATACAGGACGCCTTCAAATGACCTGCGAGACAATGACAAGAACAGCGTGCAAGCGTCACTGTGTACTGTAGGAATTTCCAAGAACATTGACGTAAGTGTAAGAGAAATGTTTTTTTTTTTATTTGCATTACCTGTTCTCATCGTTCTTGGGTGTAAACTGATTATAGAGTGTTGCAGCTCGGCGACTCATGCCGTTGGCCGTGCTGGGGCTGCTGTCCTCTCCCAGGCCGCTGTCGGGGAGGTGTAGCATGGAATGGCGCTGATATGCCTGCAGGCTAGAGGTAGGGATCAAGCCTGAGACGGACACGGACTGTTTTCGTAGCTAAAAGCAGATGCAGGAAAGAGAATTACCTAACTGATCACTAAGAAATATTGCAAATCAAGATTGTATGGCTGCTAGTAAATAAATCAGTGACATGAGTAAACCCGGATTACGTGTCATAAATTATGATTAATTTCTACGCTTTCTAATTTTGCTTATTATTAGAAAAGGGTAATGACGAAACACCAAAAAAAAAAAAAAAGCTGGTTTTTATTTATCCACAATAAACAACTGGGGGGGGGGAGCAATGTAGAGCGTATATTATGAAATCGTAATGTCATGTGTGAGCAAATCAGGGAGTGATGGAATATGTGGTGTATCTTTGTGTAAAAAAAAATCTAATGATTATGATATTCATATCAGTATCAAAAACGTTATACAGCACATTCTCAATATAAGAGCTAAGCATTCATGCTTAGTAAAAGAGACAGAGAGAGAGAGAGAGAGAGAGAGAGAGAGAGAGAGAGAGAGAGAATGATACAGAACCACTTACATTGCCCTCTTGTTTGAGGTCCTCCTGTACACTGGCTCGCACTTTCTCTAGAGTAGCATGCCATCGCTCGGGAACCTGACCGAGCTCTCCCTCGAGTCTCTCAATATCCTGCAAACACAAACATTCCGCTAAAAGCCACCCTGTGAACCCCTCTGTCCCACTGGTTCCTCCTCATGCTGTGAAGTTAATCAAAGCAACAGATTAAACCTGACTTACAGCCAGTAGTTTGGTTATGGCGTCAGGCTGGGCGCGGGCTACGCTGCCGTAGCAGGGCCAGACGATCCTCCTCTTGCTGGTGGGGATTGTATCCGGTTCCTCCGAGCTCTCTGTGGACACGGCAAGCATCCTCCAGTCATACGAGGGTCCGGTGGACAGGGTCTCGGCCGTGTAAAACTCCCATTTGGTCAGGTTGGGGATGGAGATCGACGGCTTTAAGACGGACTAAGTAAACAGATGGTTAATTATTAGTTTATTAATAGTTTCAACAGTAGTTATTTGGAAGAAAAAAAACAACTATGTTTGCGTAAGAGTGGAAAAACAAAACCGAGGAACAAAAGAAAAAAGTTTTTACCACTCTGGTTTAATCGTGTTGCAAAAAACAAGACCCCGAAAACATGTGTGCGCTTATCAGAGCAGGACAGAGTCTCTGCCAAAATCACATCATAACACAAAACTGATCCGAACCAGACCATGGTCCTTGAAGATGCTCCTTTCGTTTTTTACTACCATTTACAAAATGGGTCAAAGGACATGTTGTTTTCATTAGGGCTGTTTTTTTGCCAAATATCTCACAAATTAAACAGCATGGTACTGAAATTAGATTGGGATAGCAAATGTTGTTTTTCTAAGTTTTAGAACGAATTATCGTTGCTATTAACACATGGCCAGATGTTTACCTCTGGTGATAAGGAGATTGTTTTTTATATATATAAAATGCACTCATCAGATTGGCCAGTGACTGGATTCAGACAGTTTTTTGCTTGTGACTGAACAAATCTGATCAGTTTTATCCAACGGGTGGCGCAACATATGAAGGTTTATCCTATTATTTAGACATCGCAAGTTCGAGTGTTATACTGAACTCCCAGCAGCCTAACACTCATGATGTCATTATATAATTCCTGCTATCCATTATCACCCAAATGAGGATGGGTTACTTGTTGAGTCTGGTTCCTCTTAAGGTTTCTTACTACTGCCATCTCAGGGAGGTTTTCCTTGCCACCGTCACCCTCGGCTTATTCACTATCATTATTATCATTATTAACCTCATTATTATCTGAAACACATTTTTTCTCACTCATACACACTTCCATAAATTTTCCTTTCACTTTGTAAAGCTGCTTTGAGACAATGACCATTGTTAAAAACACTATATAAATAAAATTTATTAATAATAATAATTTTTTATTTATATAGCGCCTTCCAGAGCTCAAGGACACTTTACAATTTTTACTTTACTTTTAATTGAATTGAGTCTATGGAGCAGATTGTCTGTGCTCTGAGGAAATTTACTTCGATAGCGCTTATCCTCCGAGTGTTTTACACAAACCCCTAACCGCTTGTGAGCAGCAGTTCGGAAGTATGAGTTGGGCTGGAGTGACGTGTCTAAGACAAAACACTATTTGGTCGGTAGCTTAAAAATCCCAAAAAGATGCTTGTGTGATTTGACTGCATGCAGCTACTGCGTCACTGGAACATGTCAAAAGTCTCCTCGTACTAATTTAGGCTGATGTTTTCTTAGGATTTTTTTTTGTTTTGCGTGATTTTAACCTTACTTTCTAACCTGGTTGGTCAGTAGGTTTACAAAAAAAAAAAAAAGCATGTGTTATTAACTAGTGATTTTCTGAAAAGTTTGGAACTCTACTCTGACCAAACCAACACCATCTCTGCAGCTGCATCCTGTAGAAAGTAGTGGTTGCTTGACAAATCAGCAGTTAGAGAAAAAAAAAAAGGTGTAAAAGAATTCTAAGAAATATACTGACAATCCCACTGCAGTCCACAGGGCTGACTGTCTTTATTTTCTTTAATAAAAAAAATAAAAAAAAGGGAAAAAAAATAAAATAGCAGATGTAGAGGAAGCCTTCTTTTGTTGTTCCCATCTACAGTTACTTCATCAGCTCTTGTTTTCACGGAGCTCAGCAGCTCGGGCAAAAAAACAAAGAAAGCTGACTATTTTCAAAGGTCAAATACAGACATGTTTTTTATGCAAGAGTGCAGAGCTATTAATCACGTCTGTAATCTGGGGTGGCAGAACGAAATATTTGGAGAGGATAGTGAAGACAACGTCTAGATGGAGTGTACTGGGGTAAAAGCCTCCGAGGCTGAAGGAAACACATGCAGCGGCCTGTCTTTGTGATCATAAATACACACACACCCAAATCCAATTTCCTCTTACCCTTACCTCTGCCTCTGAAGGGTTGTACAGATAGTTGAAAAAGATTGGACTCCTGCGGTGCATTCGGTTTATATACTCCCAGATACAGATTCCTCTCTTGGCCTGCTTGTCTCCTTTATCCTCAAACAATGTGCCTTTATAGTGGATAAAAACAAAAAACAAAGGGGCGCTTGTTAGAAAAAGGCGTCAGGTGTAACACAAGCAGGTGAAGAGATTAAAACGAGAGATAAGAGATCAGGTACAGATATAAAAACAAGTGTGTGTCATTACAGGCACGCGCTACTCTGGCACATTCTGGGTGGTACAGTGACTGGCATCAAGTGTGGGATTTAAATGTATTTCATGCATGAAAGTTAAACCAAACTAAAAGTGATGAAGCAGCCTTTTTGTTTTTATGCAGCAAAGATCTGGAACTAATTAAATATTAAGTATATTCATTATTACTTGCATTATAGCTATATTAAATCAATTAAAGATGGTTTTGAAACAAACTACAGAAGATGGAACCATACCAGACCCAACACCACCCAAACAACTTTTATTCCCTGGGCTGATCTGACTACAGAAGTCTGTAAAAACTGGTCCAGAACAATCGCTGCACTCGTGTACACAAGTGATGCAAAGTCAGAGACCCTCAATTTCATTGTAAATTACACTTTAAAAAAAAATTCTCCTTATAGATCCAGACTTCTGGGCCACACTAATTTATTACAGACCATGACATATCTAAGCATGGAACCAAAACCAAATAACTCTTCTCATTATTATTTTTGTATTGAGAAACATAGAAAGCATCAGAAACATCAGAAAGCTTGTGTTGTCTTTTTTCCCTTCTATATTGCTGGATTAATGAGAGTCCTTGTATTTTAATGATTTAAATTTTTATACCTGGTACATCATTATATAAAATCTTACAGGATTTTAATAGAGCTTTTTTTCCCCTTTAGTTTTTTGTTCCTAAGCTGTAAAACACTTTAACATTCATGTTAATTATACTGTTCCAGTCAAAAATGTGGACACACCTTCTAATAATTTTTTTTTTGTTTAGTAATTTTTCACATTATAGAGATTTCACAACTATGAAATAACACATATGGCATTAGGCCATTAAGTAACAACAACAGTCAGTTGTTATGTCAAGACACGAAGGTCAGCTGTTCTGGAGTAGTTCTTGCAAGAACAGTATTGTGTCAAGTGCATTTGCAAAACCTATCAAGCACCATGATGAAACTCTTTAAGTACTATCGTGAGAAAACAAGACTAAAACTTACCTCTGCTGCAGAGGAGAGGTTCATTTAAAGTTAGCAGCCTCAGAAATCACCAATTAACAAACAGCACCACAGATTAGAGCCGTTATAAAGCTTAACAGAGCAGAAGTAGCAGATACATCCCTCAATATCAACTGTTGGTAGTAAAAGATCATTGCATATTTTTTGTCTTTAGCATTGTTTTAGAAAGCATACAGTGTAGAAAGAAATAAAAATCAGAAAAACCATGGAATTAGAAGGGCTGTCCAAACTTTTGACTGGTAGTATAAAAAAATGTGCAAAATTCATAATGTTCATTATGGCCTACCACTTGTTCACTCTATTTGGGTGCTAACACCAAAGAGATTGGAAAAAAAATGTAGTTTGTACTCTCCACTTTACTGGTTTGCGTATGTTCCAGTTATGTTGTGCATATGAACATTTTATATTTCTGAACAGCAGAAACAAAGGAAAGAAACTAAAGCATTCCGATTAAATTGCGAGCCACTTTTAGACATGCTACCAAAATCAGAAACAGACATGATTCACGGTGATGCAACATATGTCTGAACAAACAAGGTGGAATTCATGTGACTTATTTTTCAAAAATTAATTCCGCTCGAGGTGTGTTATTACTTCATGCAGGTGGGGCGACGTGTTTGGGGAATTCTATACACTGACTCAAGTTGTTGACTGTTACCATAGAAACAAGAAAATCCTTCGTCTGACTGGTTCGACAAGTGTAACTTAACTACTATTAAAGATGTTGATTCAAAATAAATCAACTGATCATGTATTTTGCACACACACACATATATATATATATATAAAATGCAATACTGTGCAAAAGTCATAAGTTCCCCTTATTTAGTTATAGTAATAAAAATGCTAACAACCTCAGCAGCAACCTCATTTCTCCTCTCGTCTGCTCCAACCACGCAGCATTCTGCACTACCAGTACACTAATCACTGTCCTGATCATCTGTTATCATCTAAATGTTTTTGTCCTTTAATGATTCAGGTCACTTTGTGGCTTAACAAATATTTAAAAAAAAAACTGCTCAGGTAAAATGACTAGACTGAATATGAGAGTCAATACTTTTGCACAGTAATGTATATAACTAAAGAATATTATGCATTATGTTTTAATTAATTAAAATTAATTAATTGATAAATTCAAACATAATGCATAATATTCCTAAGTATTTGTTTTAATAAATGAATAATTTTATTTATTTATAGCTACATTTAAATCTATAAAACTTTTGCACAAGTACACACTCCTCCATGGTAAAGACCTTCTATGCAAGAAAGCTTAAAATTACACAGTTTAAACACTGGAGACTCCTTCCATAAAATGAGTTGTTCAGTATGAAAAGAATAATAAGTAAAGATTATTTTACATAGACTTTAATGTTTATTCACTTTACGCTTATTAGATTTACTTGCAACTTTATTCAACACTAGATGTGCCCACTACTCCAACTTTTAATTTGACTGCACACTCAAGCTCATATTTTCTTAAAAGTTTTTAGGATATAATTAAATAAAAAATTTGCATATCTTCTGTTTCCATTGGCTTTTCTATTGTGATGATACAAAGCCTATATATTACTTTAACACCACTAAAATTTGTCCAGTGGTCTTTATGTGATGTGTGCAAAAAAAAAAAAAAAAAAAAAAACAGCTTGATGTGTTCTCTATTACTCATCTTACGTCCACCTAGTTATTTATTTATTTATTTTTTGCAAATATCTTTAATGTACATACAGGCCAACTTTACAGTTTTATTATATATAGAGAGAGAATAAAATGTGTGCACTCCCCAATATTCCAAAAATTAAGAGTAAAACCTGACACAGTGTGCACATAGCCCAAAAACCTTATCCCCTACAGGACACCATTTTCCCTTTATACACACCGTGCTCGAGCCGCTCGTAGTCCGAGTCCAAGAGGAAGTTCTTGAAGCGATTGGAGACGTAGTGGTACGCCAGAAACTTCAGATAGTACTGATTAAACTCGAATTCCAACGGGTACTGGTTATGAACCTGGAACGAAAGAGTCAACTCAGTGGATTAAACTCTTGGGCAATCGCACTAATCGCTAATCATACAGATGCGCTAACAATGTTATCACATAAGCTAATCATTACAGACAACAAGAGGCTGAGCTGAGTGAGAGAAGACATGATAAATCATCTAGATAAAGGATGTAGAGGGAGAGGTAAAAAAAAAAGAGAAAGAAACTGCTGCAAGACCGACAACAACGAGGGCCGCCATCCAATTGTCAGCTGGGACCAACTTCGCTCTAGTTCTCACATTTTGGACCATCTGTGTTTGTTGGCGAAAACAACAGCTGCCTGTGGGATGAGGCAGTTCTATTTTCAGACGCTTTCTGCCATACTTCTTTGTGCAGGTCACTCTGGATGTCCGAGCCTCGGGTTTCGTCACCCTCGCTGGGAAACGAGCGTGGATGGAGCAAGAGGCTGGGAGTGGTGCTGAGGTTACAGGCGGGACTAAGAGGAGTCTTCGAGCTGTTCCTGCACATTAACAGATCTCCAGATAGCTTTTTGTTTAAAAAACGCACTGGCCGGAAGAGAGCGAGCTTGAACCTCCTGAACTGAGCGCAGATGTAAAGCTGATATAAAAGCTATGACGACAGAAGACGCCCAGTAGGAAGTGGCTGTATTTGGGAGGGTTGGAAGCTGTGAATGAAAAACTGGCATTCCTTGCATGCCATTGTATCCATATGATGTCAAAATGATACAAGTACTATATATCCTGGCATCTTAAGGAAGTAATGTATATAAAGACGAATGCTAATCTTTATTTTATTATATTTTTATTTCTTAGCTCGAGCTGCACTGGCATTGTGCAGCAAAGCCTTAAATTAAGTCCTAAATGGGGGAAAAACTAATCATGTAATTGAACACAAGGATACGTATGCTGCTTAAGAATACTATTGAAGGGCAACCAGGCTGAGGTGATGACATGGAACGAAGCAGAACGATCGTTCCACAGCAGTTATTTCAGGATTTTTCCACTTGCTCACAAAGCCGGGCCTTTTCACTTGCCTGGTGCACGCAGTCGAGGAACTGCAGGAAGACGGGTGCAAAGCCACTGCCCTGGCTGCTTGGGGTCAGGTTGCTGCGCTGGCTGAACTTGTGTCCGAACGACAGCCATTCCTTCTCCACCAGGACCTGGAAGCCCTCCAACGTCCGGTAGAACGGGTCACTAAGCAGCTGCACCAGAGACACCACCTGAGCGAGAAACCGAACACAGTCGAGAGCATGATTTAGTGCTTTCTACTCGTGCACAACCAAATAGGAACTAGTTGTACTTGTTAAATCATTCATGGAACAAATTAACATTGCTTATTTATCTTATCTGATTTGGCCTCAATAAAAGATTTTTATATTTCAATGATACTGATTACACCATAGCAAATTGATCATAATAATATGACAAAATCAAAAGGACATGTTTGAGGATTTTATCAATGCACCAGTCAGACTGCTCTGATTTTACTTCTAATCATTCTTCTATATTCCATGTTTTTTCTGTCCATAGACCATCCATCTGAAACTGTGGATCCTAAACCATCAATGATGGAAAGAATGTAGTCATTTTGTAAAATGCCCAAATGTTCTCTTTACTCTGTTTGGTGAGGACCAAATGGCTGTATGGAATTTTGTTATTTTACCACTCCTCCCAGTCGGATATGCTTGCTGTCATCTGGAAGAGTCGAGAACAAACCTACAAGAACATGCGGTTCTGTTCCCCCCCAAACAGAATGGGCAAGCGGACAGAGCGAGAGAGAGTGAGAGAGAGAGAGAGAGAGAGAGAGAGAGACAGAGCACATGGGGCCTATTTAATCAGAACAAGACTGCGGATAGAGAATGGAAGAATGGAGAAAAAGAGAGAAAAAAAAGAAAGGCAGAGTGAGGTGGACAGCAAGAAATTAATATAGAAAGAATGAGATGGAAAGACAGAGAGTGGAAGATAAACAGGCTAAGAGAGCGTGAGACAGCCAGTCATACAGATTTTTTTTTTTAAAAGAGATCGACAGCAAGAAAGAGTGTGAGAGAAAGAGAGACAGGTGGAAAAATCTGACAAAAAAAAAAAGAACAGAAAAAGTAAATAAAAAATAAGAGTAGAGAGACAGGGTGTGGCGAGGAAGAAAGCAACAGGAGAAGAGGAGGTGGTCAAAAAAAATCACAGAGAGAAAAACACCAAGAGAACAATGGAGAAATAGAAAAACAGAGTAAAAGAAACAGAAATGAAGCAAAAGATAAGACAGCTTGAAAGAAAGAAAAACATGTCTGTCTGTATGACTCTGTATGTTTGTCCTTAATGAAGCTTGCCAGTCAAAAGGTTAAAAGGTAAGACTGCACTACAGTATAAATGAGATTGTTGAATAGAAGAGACATTGTGAGCAGTTTTGTGCCTGATTATGTCACAGCAGGTAAAAAGGAAAATATCTCTTTCACCCTCAAGATGGGCGTGGCTGTACATGTCACTCAAAAGAGACGATCAACACGATAGTTTACTGTAAAAACACAGAGTACGCTGAAGACACAGAAACGACCGTAATGCACCTACACCAAACAGAAACGAACCAAGAAGCCAAGGACACTGTGTATGGACAGATCAAAGTAGGTTTTTTTTTCTTCCTGCAGGAAGTTTAAAACCAGTTTGTCTCATATGTTCTGAAAACGTGGTGCTAATAAGACGCAGGCATGTAAAACGCAACTATGAGATAAAACACGGGGCGTAAGAGCAAAACATATCCGCAGCAATCTGAGCTGATGGCACAGTGTGATGCACGAAAATAAAAACGTTGAGTAAAAGTGACGTTATGGACTGTTATGTGCTGCTATGTTATGTGATGTTATGAACAGTTATGTGCAGTTATGTGCTGGATTTAACAATCTACTTTAAACAGGAAGTATTTTTGGCTGATGATGAAAGAACTTTTAATACACACAACCTTACAAACTAATAAGTTTTAATTTATAACACAATAAATGTTATTTCTTTGTAATAACAGGTTAGACAGAGAGTTCTGCCGGACAGACAGACAGACAGACAGACAGACATGTACTGTACGTGGGCTTAAACCTAAAATAATAATATCACTGATTACATAAATCTTTTAGATTCAACATTTATCTATTTCTAAAAACTCTTTATCTGCCAACGACAGAACTAAAGCTAGTAAATAGAAAAGAGATGGACGATACCACTGATGCTCATCATTTCATTTCACACTCCATGACCATCCAGACTGCTGCTGTTTGCGTATTACACACACTGCACATGCCATATACTTTATACAGTTTATTTATACAAATTCATAATGTTAGACTTTTTTTATTTTACATCTTTCTACTTTATTTTATTGTAAGAAATTGGTATATATTGTAGATTTTATATTTTACATACTTTTCTATTGGCATTTCTATAAGCAATTTACTCCATATCATACTGTGTATGGGTGTGCATGTGACAAAAATTTTAATTTGAGAGAGAGAGAGAGAGAGGCAGCTATAAAAATAAAGACAGAGAGAAAGCCGTACATGCTCTGGTGCCAGCATGTGTTCGGCATGGGCGTGCTCTCTTTCACCCTCACACACTTTACGAGCCCAGGGGAAGACAGGTGTGAGGACACTTATCACCCTCGGCTAAAACGTCGCACATTATCTCATCCTGTGGGAATGTGAGAGACCTGGTTTAAACGGCAGCACGGCATGAAAACACCTTCGATGCGGTTGGTACATTTCGATCTTCGCTGCAGGAGACGGCGGTGCCGGGGCGCGAGAACTCGAGTGATAAAGGTGTGAGGTATAATAAAGTGATAAAGGTATGAGGACGGAATCTCACCTGTGTCGTGATGTCCCAGCCGTCCTCCAGACTCAGCAACGCTGAGGATCCGCTGTCCAACAGCTCCACCAGGATGAGGGCCAGCTGGAGCAGCTTGTGCAGCTGTTAGACAGAGATACACACACAAACACACACACACAAACACATCAGCAGAACACCAGGTTTAATCTCAGACTCTAAGTTTAGTGGTTCCTGTGCATTTACTGTCAGGCCGAGCGAGGTACAGGCCGGGTTCACTGCTGACTAAGCTTTATGAGCTTGCCTGGCAAACAGCCTCACAGATAATATTGTTCTGGTGTACGAGGGGTGAGGGGGGGGTTTTAGGGCGAGGGCAAAATAGGGGGGCACGGTTCTTAGCGCGGTAAGTTCCCATCTTTGTGTCGGATCGGTTCCCAGGGGAAGGCAAACCAGAGGAAACGCTTTGTAAAGAGGGGTCAAAGTCACGGCACCGGAAAAGAGTCCGTTCTCACAGGAACGGCGAGAGCATGACACCGGCGGAGCATTAAGTTAAGACGCAATCAGCACCGTCTGCTTGACACTGACTCTCTGTCCCATCAGGCACTGAGGTGAGATGTCAGTAGACAATGCTAAAAATACTGACACTATAAACAAAACTCAATGTTCATACTTTGAGGTTCACAAAGGATTCAGGTCCAATCCCTGAAACAGGAGGCACACAAGGAATACTCCCTGGATAGGGTGCCGTGTACTGTATGTGCATGCACCAAAGTGCAGACTATACTAACCCACTCATGGTCTAGCCCATGAGCTTACACCGAGTTGTCTAAGCTTACACCGAAGTGATAGATCAAACTCACCTGCAGCATCCATTCGCTCTCCTCCAGTGCTTTCAGGAACGATTCGTTCGGGTCGGTAGACGTGGCACTGGGAGCGCACGCCCTCAGCAGTTTTTTGAAGGAGGCCTTGGTCTGCCGCGTGTCCGCAAACTCCACCGGCACCAGCTCACAGTTTAGCATGGAGTCTTGTTTAAAGCCCTGAAAAAAAAAAAAGCCAGAGCTCAGGCTTGGTGTAATACTGGTTGTGCGCAGGTTTACACTGTCAGAGGTTCTGTCTTGTTGAAATCTTTGCTTCACACTGGCAGTTTTTAGATGCTTAAAATTGATATACAGCAAAAAGTCTTAGTAGTCGCTGCTAAACATAAAACAGGCTTTAATTAAAGCAAGATACAAACTTTTCAATGGTGCGGATAATGTTGGGTAATAACTTTTCATGCTCAGTGGATCATAAAAAATAAAATGACCTCAATTTACAATTTACAGAGCATGAAAAAAACAAACCAAAAAAAAAAAAAAAAACACAACCAGACCAAAAAAAAAAAAAAAGCCAAGAACTTACTCTGCACAACTCATGATGTGAATATTAATGTATGTGTAATCATTAAGCCAAAAAAAACGAAATAAAAGATTAATTTTTCGATGCGCACACAAGACTGACAAATGCTTTCTCCTCATGTTCCAAATGCAACAGTTTTATCCAAAAAAGGAGACCTGTATTGATAAATTAGCTCTCTCTATAAGCAGATAATAGTCTGATATCAGTTAGCAGATGTATTACCAGCTGCATTTATTTAAAGGCCAAAATCGATGAGATCCAATTCAGTGTTGCGGAACGCTATTAAACAGCAAGTGTTAGCTGACATCTCATTTTAAAACATAAAACTGAAATCCCGAAGGAAGGTTTTCGGACTTTATCAGAGCTTCTTGTGGAAACGTTTGTAGTAAAATATATGTGTGCGATATTCTCTGTGATAAAAGTTGTTGCATCAGAATGGAGATGAACGCGGTAAATACGGGAGGTTTTTATAACTGCTTTTCTTTTCCTTTGAACCCGCATGTCTCCTGCTACACATTCTGGCACGATGAATCACAGACTCCTTTAATAGGTTGTTTGCTATTCTAGCCTACAGTATATACAGAGAAAATAGGGCTTTATAGTGGCTCTCTGGCGACTGTTTATTTTTAATTAAGTAAATAGCTTATTTCTTCATTTAAATGGTTGTGGTTTTCACCATTGTACCAAAATTAGAAAATTTTAAACCTGCTGTTGATGCTTCATTGAAATTCTGTCAATCTATTTTTAAAATTGCATAGGTCAGCCATAACACTGAAAACATTAAAAGTCACCTACTGTACTGTATGTTTTGAGTTCCCCCTTATGCCATCAAATTAGTTCTGGCTCTACAGGGCCTCTGGAGGACCAGGACTTTGGTAGCTAATCCTTTGGGTACTGTGAGTTGTGGGATGGGGCCTCCATGGATCAGACTTGGCACATCCCATGGGTGCTTGATTGCATTGGGATCTAAGGAATTTGAAGGCCGGGTCAGTGGCCCTTGGGTTCATTGCTTGCTGGGCCCCGTGCACGGTGAACTGTGGTCCACTGATCAGCATGGACTTTTTCAAAGATTTGTGCTGCATTGGTGTTTATGTTGGATCAGACAGAATAGGCTGGTCCTCGGTCCTGTGGGCATTGGGGGTGGGGGGGTTATGGGGGGGGCATGGTGATGGTCCTGTCACCAGTTTACATTTATATTTGGCAGACACTCTCATCCACTGCTTTCAATGTTTCATCATTTTCTTACACTGCTTCACTAAGTTACTAACTCTCAGTTTAACTCTCGGTCAAACACAACAAAAACAATTCTTTAGTCGTTATTAGTCATCGCTTACAGATTGCCAGTCATTTGGCTCTATGAACATTTAGGCAAAGTTCATTTCACCACCTACGGTACGTTCCATAACAGAAAACAGTCCACTGTAGATGCGCGTCTTCTACGATCCCTGAGAATTGATGTTGAAATCAGTTGAGCAGCGCTGGAGGATCAGATGGAACGTGGGGAAGTGCGGGCTGTGACGAGAGCTTTGAGGTAAGAAGGTGTTGGGTCGTTTTTCAGTTTGCAGACAAGCATCAGTGTTTTGAATTATATGCAGGCAGCTACAGGAAACCAGTGGAGGGAGCAGGGAGGTGTGAGAGAACTAAAGAAAACTTACTTCACTAGTATATAATTGATAATGTTAGTGCGTTGATGTTATGGCTAATCGGTGCACAATGCACAAAAATGACTAAATATGCTGACCATTAATAGTCAAAAACATTCCTCCGATGTCAAAGACATGGCCTTGGATGAGAATACAAACACAGATGACTTAAATCGCCCCTTGGAACAGCACTTACCCCCATCTGAATAAATCTTTATCACATCAGCACATACCCTGAGGTGAGACTTTTCTCCAAAGATGTAGAGAGCCGCTTGGTGCTTGAGGAGCTGCGTCTGGAGGCTTTCGCTACCTGCAGGGGACGTCAGATCTTTGCCCGCCAGCCGTGACCCTACGTCGGCCGGTGAGAGGTGCTGGCTGAACCTGTTGCTGGAGCGCAGACTCGCCCACACGCCTTTCATCAAAAGCGATATCAGTCAAAGACAAATGAAAAAAAAACAAAACATCTTTAATAACAAAAAATATATGTATATAATGACAAACGCTGCAGGAGTAGGTAAGACCAAGTTGCTTTGTTTGTTCTAACTTCGTTAGATCAAGGCAATGATATTGAATGCAATTTCCACCTCCTTACTCTGAGATTTGGCTCCCTGTGCTAGAAACTGAATTCTGTTTCACCCTACGCAATAAACGATCTCCCATCTGTTCTGCAAGGTTAGCGTGAATACCAAAACACACAAACTGCTGTCCTCAGCTGGAATGTCCCAGCAATCATAAACCAGAAAACCACAGAACACTGTTCCTGAGTCAGGCCAGACCTGTTCCTACACACCACAAATCAACCTTAGTGCACACTTATAGAGGGGAACTGAGGACATCGGTGAGGTTTGTGGTGGAGCTGAGATGACAGGAGGAACTCGGGGTTACAGAAAGTAGACCAAGACCTGACAGTGAGAAATGTGTTATGAGAAAAATTTGTGTGTGTGGGAAAAAAAAAAAAAAAAAAAAAAAAAGATTAGTTAGATTAGTTAAAGCGGAACGATACCTTGATTTTGGAGTCTCCCTTTAGCTTGGTTTGTGTGAGTGAAAAGTTTGTCCTTGTATCCAAGTACTGGTAGATTAAAGATGCGAGAAAAGAGATGGAGAGAGAGAAGGACAGAAAAATCGTATCAGATAGAGATGGAGAAAAATCAAACACTACACACAAACCTACAATTCCCCTTTTTACTTTCTATTAAGAATGAAACATCCCTTGGAGCTGCTGGGAAATGAAGCTCAACATTTACTGGTCACTTTTATATATCTGTAAGTATAAGTATATAGTATAAGTATATCTGTACACCTGCTCGCCCGTGCAATTCGGTACGTTTACATGATCTTGTGTTAGACTTAAACTGGACCTTTAAAATTAATGTGAGCATGTTAGCCTGACTAAAGTCGAACTTTTCAGAGTCACATGCGTGGCATGAGTTCCATGCTTATTGTTGTTGATCACGTGCACGTCTTTATGGCTACAACATATATAAATATATTAAATATTTATATAAAATTTATATAAAATTGTCCCATATAGTGTATAATATCTACTTATAGAAAGTCACACTGTTCTCCAAAAGGGGTTCCATGAACATGAAAATGAGATCAGCGTTCTTGACAGAGCTGCAGCAGTTACGTAAAGCAAGCAGGTAAACATGGACCAGAAGCTCATGTATGTTTGCATCACAGTGTGAAATCCATGCGATGAAGAAGTGAAGAAGTTCTGAGAAAGAAATTAGTGCTAAGTAAGAATATTACATTTGTAAAGTAATGTACAAGTTGGAACTAATTTTTCCTGGAAGAGGAACCCATGAAGTAGTGAGGCTCTGTTGGAGTACCTTGATGAAAAACTTCGTAAAAGCTTTTGTCAAAAAAAACGAGAACTACGTACTTTGATCATGTACTTTCACACACTTTTTTTTTTATTAATATTACAACTTTCTGGTGCTCCTACATGTACAGTTTATTAAATTTCCACCTGTATATACAATCATTCTGTACATAGAAACAGTATATTCTTGTTATTTTGCAATATATTACCTCGTTAATGCAGCTTAATTTGCAGGTCACAGATTTTGACCTGATGACACAGTTTATCAGTGTGTATCATATAATTTATGACAGGGTTTTTGTTAACAGTTTTAACTTTTTTCTCATTGTGATTTTTTTATTGCTTGTATCTTGTTGTATAATCTGTGAACTGGCTGCTGGAACATTAGCATTTTCCTTAAACTTTGCCGTTTATATTATATTTTGTGCTACATTAGATCCTGTCTAATGGCGAGATATTTATTTTACCATATATAGTTATATATTTATTAGGTTTTGAATTTTTTGGGGATGATCATTGGTCCATAAACGTCTAGGGTTAAGAAAAAAATATATATATAAAATGTCAACTTTAGATGTATTGTTTTTTTTTCAATTATATGATTACTGTGTATATTCATTATACAGTCTTCATAAGAATACAACTAGAGATTATGGGGAAATATGTACACACTATTGAAAAACACAAAAATCAGCTTCTACTGTAAATGCTGAAGTGACAAGTATTTAGTGTGACCTTCCCTTGCACTTGGTATGTCCAGCACTCTGGAAACTCTGAAAAACAGGAGTGAAACAGCAAAAACAGTCAACAAAATCTGATGAGACATTCTCAGACTTTGTTTTCGAAGTGGTTTCTTGGCGGCTATCCGTCCACAAAGGCCATTCCTGATCAAACTTCTTTGGACTGTGGAAGGATCAACTTGGCATCCAGATGAAGCTGCCAGATACTGAGCCAGGTCCTTTCTGGACCTCTTTCAGTCTCTCAAAGTAAAAACTTAATCTTAAATGTCTGATTTCTCCAGTTTCGCATTTGCGAAGGGAGGGGGGGGGGCTTTGGTGGTTGGGGGTCACACTAAATACTTGTCAGTTTAGCCTATGAAAGATGTTTTATTTTTTTTTAACACTTCTGTGATTTTAATACCGTGCACATATAGAGATTGTACAATAAATATATACGATGATCATAGCACTACAAAAAATCAAAAATGCAATGGTAGCATAAGACTTTAGCACAGTACTGTGAGTGAGTTTTGGATCCAAGTGGCTTTTTTTCTCAATTTTTGTTTAAAAAAAAAAAATTGTCAGATAAAACAAAGAAATTAAGTTGGCAGAAAAAAACATTATTTAAAACCGTCCAGGCTACACAGTGTCAACATTAAAGGTCCTATATTTTACATTTAATTGAACCTAAGACCTTCTGATCAGTAGTCCAATGCCTTAACCACTGAGCTACCCCTTGGAAGAGCTGTGCTATAATACTTTAATCTGCAATACTCTCAGATGCATTTTTTTCACTCCTTTATCTCCTTTTATATTTCACTCCTTCAAATGTGGTGTTTTAACGTCAATGTACAGTTAATGAGCTACTGCTGAACCACGCCCCTGTAGAGAACAGCAAAGGTGAGAAACAATCTAAGGGAGGGGCTCTTCCTATATGAGGTCATTTTTTCGGGCGGGGGGGTCTAAATGGCTTTTTTAAGGCCTGGCTGAGACAAAAATGAAAACGTGACAAAAGGCAGGGAAGGTCTGTTTCTGTTTGCAGACGCACCCTGGAGACCCATCAAAACGACTAAAAAGAAAATTTGACTCTACTTTAATCATTATGATTGTTTATAACATGGATGAAAATAGTGCTCAGAAGAAGGAACAGAACTCAAGTGCCATACATATGACCTTGTTTGTCTTTTCTTTTATTACTTAAGTAGAACTCCGTGGTCCAGCCTCACAGCCGCCATCCCTGATCGATGTTTTTCGCATTATTCCCACTCCGTCTCGAGCTGCCTCTTCTCGGCACCGGTCAGCGAGCGCTGATGTTTTGTGACATCGCGCTAATTGACTCGATTTGACATTTATGAAAAGTTCAAGACATCGGCATTGGCTCTTTGTAACTGGACCGTGCTCTAAATGGTTGCACCTGCTGATGAAGCAATGGTACACATTCCTCCAAGAAAGGAAAGCATGGAGTTTGGGCGCCGATGTCTGAGTCATGACTTGCTGCAGCCATATTTAAACTAAATTACAAGCCTGCTGGCGTGAATCTATTGTTTGGAGGTCACTCCCTTTCACTCCCAATTTCACTCTAAATGACTCATTTAAAGAAAAGAAAAGAAAACGCTCTCGCAAGAAGATGACTGCGCCGTTTTGTCTATTGGATAACACAATGCTTGGTTTTTTTATTTTTTAGAATTAGTCCTATAGGTGCAGCAGCTCTGCCAGTCAATCTGGTTTTACAATAAAAAAAACCAAGTATAGCGTCATTTATATGGTGATTAATTTTTTCCTAAGAAGAAAACTTCCATTTTTGGAAGGAGTCTCCCAGGTCCTGTTAAAGTCTTCGTTATGGGCTGTGTCTTATTAACTTTGTCATCTTATTGTAGCATAAAGGGAATGAATAATTTCACCGTCTTGTTGTTGATTATTTTCCTGTAGCTGCATTTCATTCCTTATTTCTAAAACTGTGCTCATCAGCATCATGCTGAGATGTCACAGCAGGTCAAAATCAACACAGTGTGCATGAAAACCAGTGTGTGTGCAACCACCAAACCCTGTGCAACCCTCCTTTGAGCTAAAAGTAGAAGATTTTGACACACTCACCTCCTCTGGTAAAACTGTTGGAGAAAGAAATATCCAAGTGGACAGGAACCATCTTTGTCATTCTCGAGGTCCTTCTTTCAGTTGCTGCAGAAGAGATTTAATTTGTTGGGATGGATCTACAAGACTCATGAGAGCAAGCACTTATGTCTACTGTAATATTAATATTAGAATAGCCCAAGTGGATAAAATGAGTCCTGGGGCTCCCTGGCGTGTTTATCAGCAATTCGACTGTAGTCTTAAGTGCAGTTACGCTTTTACTTATATGCATATAATCTGGACCTAATCCTACATGAAATGAGGCGGGTCTCTGTAAGGAGGGGGGGGGGGGGGTGAAGAAAAAAAAACTTTTCTATTTCTGTAGGCATCATTTTGAAACCAAAAGTACAAGAAAGTTTTATTTACCTATTTATTTCTTTAGTTTTCACTTCATCAGTTTGATATGTCTTGAGTCATCTCAAAGTATAGCAGCTAAAATAAATAATTACCCGCCTACATGCTTGTGTGTTAAATCCCTCAGCACACAGTAGGCTTTAATCTAGGGCTTTATTTTCACTTTCCCATCTCATAACATCTCTTTTCTTTTCCAGGAATAGTCTGGCTCCTATTCATGCTTGAAGTCGGTCTCTAAGATATTTTACAATTAAGGAATTTTGGGTAAATTCGAGCTCTTCAGGCAAAACATCCTATGCCTTTGTTTTGGAAAAAGAACAAAAGACCTTTCTTCGAAAAGAAATAAAAATTTTAATGAATAAAATGAAAATATAATCTAAGAAAAATAACATGTATATTACATTTTCTTTTTATCAAAAATAGTGTGCCGACGTTTCTGCTTTTTTTTTTAAACTCATATTTTTTCTCAGGCCTGTTCATTAAAACATTAGTATTATACTGATGGTGGGTGAATCGGTCCACTGTGTAAACCCTGCTCCAGCACCAGGGGTGTGTTTTGCACTACAGTAATATTAAGTTTATAGAATTAAGTGAGACAAATATAAAACAGGTATATTTTACTTTGAACTGCATAACAGCATACAACATTGTTACAGTTAGGTATAAGACAAAAATTCTTCTTTTAAAATTTTTTAATAGTGTCTACTGTCTCATTGAAAATGATACAGAATCCTTGTAGCTGTAAGAAATTACAGGACTTTTCCTGGTTTTACCTTAAGCAAGAGTCAACATAAAAATGTTTGGATGTTGTCTTAAAAAACCTAGTCCTTTCAGCTGAATTGAACTGTTCTGGTTTTGGCTTCAGCAAAATTCTACTGTAAATGATATCCTCCATGTTCAAGGATCCTCTAAGTCTTTGTTCAACAAAAAACACTGCTAAGCCATTGAGTCGTTCCTGGGACATTGTGGACCGCAGATAAGCTTTAATTTGCTTTAAAGTGGAGAAGCTTCTCTCTTCTGAAGCAACAGTCATAAGCAATGTCAACTGTAAACACAAGGCAGTGATTAAATTGTCATGAAGCTCCAAGAGATTCTCCTTGCAGATGTAATCTAACATCTCTACAGGTATAGAAATGTGATCTGAAAAAACATGAATAGCTGTCCAGTCTTCTTTAGGCTTCTTTTCTTTAGTTTTCGATCGTTTCTATGTGTCTGGGCGTACGTTAATAAATAATGTCAAAAGTAATCATTAAATGAGTTAACCATTTGTGGCCAGTAGGGGGCGGTCCAAGCCCGCGGGGCCCCACGCAATTGCATGCTTTGCGTGGTGGGTAAACCATGCTACTGCTTAGCATAACCCAAAGATTCTTGATGGGGTTAAGGTGTGGACTCAGTGGTGGCCGATCCGTGTGTGAAAAAGATGTCTCATCCTCCCTGAACCACTCTTTCACAATTTGAGTCTGATGAATCCCGGAATATGGCCGTGCAACCTGGGAAGAAAAGTCCACTAATGGAAAATCCTGGTCGTTCAGTATATTCGTGTCATCAGCTGACCTCGTTTTTTGGGGGCTGCATAACATTCTTGACACAACATAACACTGCCCTTACAGGCTTATACAGTAGGCGCTAGGAATGATGCGTGCATCACTTAATCTGCCTCGCTTCTCATCCTGATGCACCATCATCACTCTGGAAGAGGGTAAATGTCTGATCAGACCACATGACCTTTTTTCAACGTTCCACACTCTATTCTTTATGCTTCCTAGTTAAGCTGAAGCCTTTTTCCTAATTAGCCTCAGTGTGGTTTACCTTTTTTAAGGTTACACAGCTGTTTAGTCCTAATCCCTTGTGTTAATAGAAAAGAGCGAGTGTGACAAAGTTACCAGAAAAACTCATATTCTGCAGCAAGCTCAGTGAAACCCACCAGCTGTTTTTTTATAAAATTGCACAAATCTGTGTCCAAAACTCCTGATTTCAAGCAATGAGTTTTCACTCAAAATATTTATTTTATTACTCCTTATTTCTCTTTATAGAAGTTTCATTTATGCAGAAATGCTTCTAAAAGCATTTTTTGCTTATGCAATATTTTTGTATGTGCCCAAGACTTTTGCACAGTACTATAAGTAAAACAGCGGTTAGGTTTTACTGAACTTGCTGGAGAAATAAAAGTTCGTCTGGTAACTTTGTCACACTCGCTCCATTCCATTTTTATGCAAATCCTAAGGGCGTACATTAGGTTTTTTGTTTCCATCTGTCTGTCTTGTACTATTTTTTTTCTTTACAGCCATGCATATCTTCTCCTGTAATGTTATTTATTTATTAATTTTCAAGTTATATATATATAAATACTGACTCATTTTGTACATAATTATGCAGATATGATAAACATATATAACACAATTGGTACAGAATATAATATGGTGCCTAAGAATTTTGCACAGTACTGTATATATATTTGATTTGACTTCACTGAGCGGTTCCATGATCTCCCATCACACTCAATGAGGATGCTATTAGGACTACATTATCTCCTCAAAGATGACCTTCCAAGTTCTAATGATGCATTTTACAGTTTTGAACCCAATTTTAGTAGTTTCAGCAAATCTCCTTAGCTGTTTTCTTCGCTTGTTGCAGGACAATTACTGTATTTTGACTCTTCTGAAACAGAATAACATCTTTGCCAGGACCACAGGATATGGTTTCTGACATGGGTGTGTAAGAAACAAGATGCTACTCACTGCATCAGTTAAAGTTTAAATAACTTGTTGCCAGTTGAAACACATTAATCACTGCAGTAATTATCCAATGAACGGCTCTTAAATATTTGCTTAGTTAAATCCAGGTGGTGGCTTTGTTTTTTTTGGCCGGGCATTATACCGCAACTAACCATTTAAAGGCAACTTCAGTTATCTTAGTTGTTACTGAAATGTTTTAAAGTCCTCTGGTTTACATTAACAAAAGACTAAACTGAAAGATTGATTAATGAGGCCCATTATGTTTGAGGCGCTTTGCTGATGATGCAGGTCGTTCTCTCTGAATGAGCTAAGCACTAAGATGGATTCTAGGTGACCTTTATGTGTCCTGTTCCTCTTATGTAAGTGCACACATTGTGCTCGAGTTCCTCTGCAGCTCAGACCCACAAATATAAATAACAAATTGGGCAATGAGAGGAAGGAGCCTGAGATAAGATTGGATGAAATAGAGACAACTGAAGGGGCCAAAAACAAGTGCAAACATCTCAGAGCTTGGGGCTTATCATAAAAAAATAAATAATAATAATAAAAAAACAACAACGGATTGGTGGTTCTGAGAGAGAGAGAGAGAAAGAGGGAGAGAGAGAGAAAGAGAGAAATACCTGGAGAAAAGCCGATGAGGGAGCGGTTGGAGAGTGTGTTGCTGCCGTTGGATTTGAAGTAGATGGGGATTGAGCTGAGGATGGCCTGCAGGTACTTCTCCTGTTCCAGACTACTGGACGACTCGGATGAAGAGACGGGAGCTAGAGACGGAAAGATAAGAAAAGACGATGGCATGGAGGGGAAAACAGAGATGAAAGAACAAAGCGGGAGAAAAAGAATAACAAGAATGTGATGTAGATAAAAAGAAAGATGGAAAAAAAGCAAAAGCGTGTGTCAAAAAACATTGATATTAGGTCAAGGTTTCTTCTCTTTTCTTGCTTTTACAGACAGTTCGCTGACAGATGTCTTAGATTATGACAAAAGATCTATGCAATGCTTATGAATGCCAAGTGTAGGTAGTGTACACTTCACATTAGGCCACTTCATTAGTGTGGATGCAGAGATTTGTATACTTTTGTAACAGATCACAGGTTTTTCATATAATTCTGTGTGCAATGCTTATGAATGACCAATGAATCCCCCCTTGAAATTAAATCCTTTAGCACTGCTTTATAAAAGACCTGTGCAATGCTTATGAATGTGTAAATTAATTCGCCATGTTGCTTGTCACTGTGTTAAATTTTGGTGTAATAGATAAGATTTTTAGAGCCATTATTCCAAAATATTTATGCCATACGTATAAATATGATAGGAACAAACAATGTTCACCCACTCACAAAAGTGAGTACACCTGTTATGACTTTTATAGGGTGTACTTACTTTGGTTGCCAGCTATTTTGACAATAACACCTGTATATTGAGTTATTTTCAGAGGAGAGTAAATCTGTACTGCTATACAAGCTGCACATTGACTACTCCAATTTTCATTTCTATAGTATTGTTACTTAAGAACATATAATAAAGTGGTTGCTGAAATGTCAGGGGTGTACTTACTTTTGTGAGAATTTTTTCAGTATGAGTCACATGCCAGCATTTAGGGAGAGTGTTTTGTCAGAGCTTGAGTTTAAAAAAAAAATGCTCCTTAATGGTGTAATAGCAGAATATTTTCTGGATCATGTCCTGGGTTCTAAAAAAAGTATTATATAATCTCTCTAATATTGTTTTATAATTTTTTTAATGCTTAGAAGCATGGTATAAATGATTTATGTTATGTTATAGTTAAACTTACATGTCATCTTTTTGGACTTTTTTATATAAAGTCTTTAGTTAAGACAGATGAGTGCATGAGTGCTTTATAAAAGTAAAGTTATACCCATTCTAAATCAGTCCATACGCAAGATAAGGAGTGAGATAAAACATTAAGGCATGGAATGAATTTAACCACCTGTCGTGGAGGGGTTTTGTGATTTGAACAGTCCCACTACGCTTTTTCCGTGGAACCCTCCGGCGCGCAGCAGCACGGCTTTGGTGCGAGGATGTTTCCAGCTCACGACAGGAAGCCGGTTGTGTCTGTAGCAGCGAGCGACTTTCTGCAGACTGCTGTCCTGCACTGACTGGGGCACCACCAGCAGCCCGGGGTAACTGCACAAAAAAACACAAAGATACAAACCAGTGCTTTCGTTTACAGTAAACAGCCAATCCTTTAATAAGTCAATGAAATGTTCTTGGGGGGAAAAAAAAGTAAAAAAAAAAAAAAAAAACGGGCACGGTGACATTTATTTCAATAAATGTTTAACAGAATGACACAATGACTTAACAAGGTTAAACAAGGTAAAAGATTTACGCTGCACTGCATTGTGCTGTGTTCAAGAATGACGGATTGGCTAGGATTAGTCTAGAATACTGCACATGTCCACTTTCTCACTCACTTTCACTAGGTTCGCCAATAACTCGCGCAGATTGATCGTTTTCAGATAAATACTTAGCATTGTTATAAAACAGTGATCAAGTTAAAAAAAAAAAATCTGGCCAGGATTAGACATTCCTTGTGTTTGTGCGTCAAAACCTCGACAGTTCAAGATCTTATCTGATCTTAATCTATCAAAAAAGCCTGACTACTCCAAAATCCCTGAGCGTTCGAGTCAAAGTGGGACTTTTTGAGCAGGAAAAAAGTAACCTGCTACACCAACGCACTTATCCTAGTGTTTCACTAGCGCTTGGATACAATCAAGGTAGAAAGTTTTCAGCAGGCCGAAGCTATAATGGGACTACCTTCATGTCAAGTGAATACTGATACACTGGCCTCCCAGGAACTCTTTAATGGCCCAAACTGGGAAAATGGCTTGGCTTGAGGTCAGGACTGTACAGGGATCTATAAGTGTGTCAATAACTCTCGGCCGAGTTCCTGTGCTGGTGAATAATTGTGTATACGGTTCCCACAGACAGATGCATCTCTTCTAAAAGTTTTCAAAGTTCAAGCGTTCCACTTGTGCTCCGAGACACCTCTGTACTTGAAGTCTTTACTGTACTTGAAGTCTTTACTGTACAGGTGAACAGATTTTACGCTTTTATTCACCAGAAATGTCATCATAAGTCCCAGTTATACTTGAACAACCCTGGTATAATAATAATAAAGGTTCTGAACAAATATGTAGGTTAATGTTTAATTTAATCACTCGTAGAAAGTCTGTTTACGACTCTCTTGGTATTATCTGCTCCCATGAATTAAATCCTAATCAGCTCCATGTTGTACAGACAGACAAACATTCCTTCAGGCCAGAAGCAAAACCTTATTTCAGAAAACACAAAGTGCGTCCGTTACAAAAAGACATCACACACTGAAACACCTGGACGATGCAGCTGGATAAACAGTATTTAGTGCACAACATGGTTTATCTTCACTTAAATTAGAGGTTACATCCTTAAAAGTGGCACTGTTGTGACTGGAAGTCATTAACGAACATAATCAGGGTCAGACATTTTAACCCAGGCATCAATACGAGCTAGAGGATATTTTTCTAAAGAGGCTAACCGGCTTCTTAGCAACCAACCTTTTTAGGAACCGAAAATTTACACCAAGATCTAAGATTTACATTTAAGGCAGCTTTTTACTTGTTCAAGTGTCGACAGATTCAGCATATAGATTTATTATAATTAAAGATTTGGCATCATTGTGCTGAGGAATTAAATGTACAGTAAGCATCCAAACTATGATAAACTTTGAAAGTAATAACAGAGCGATGTGTACATTATTGCTTGAAGGATTGTTAACGATTTTGAACTGTAGTATAAATATACCGCGTACATACAGTATTCAGAAGCATCAAGAAATCCGAGGTATTCCGTTTTACAGAGCAATGTTTACAATTTTACTGACTCTTACTAAGTATTATTTACTAATGACAAACTTTTAGGAAGAATAATAATTTCACACGTTTAATCCACAAGGTGGAAGCGAGACGAGTGATATCTGACCTGCGACAGAGCGAGTAGAGTCTGTTGACGGCCGTCACGCGGAACTGCTCTCCGCTTTTGGAGCGTGAGGAGCTGGCGGTGATGGTGCCCAGACCCAGTCTCTGGTAATCCCGGAAGCAGGCGCGCTCCACCAGCTGCTCCATGGTGGACTTGTCCGAGGCCTTCAGAGTGCTGTTGGAGGGCGGCTCGCCATCATCCGATACTGCGACACACAGCGATAACTTGGCTCGTGACCTCTAACGAGACTCCATGACCGCTTTCTACCCGCGATGACACAAGAACAACTCACCTGAGATGTCGTCATCCTCGTTCCAGGTCATGCGCGAGCCTTTTTCGTTCTTCTTCTGGATCGTGGACTGACGACCCATAGTGATGGTGACTCTCCTCGCTCCTTTTACGATGGTTTTGGAGAGCGTGCTGTGAAAAACCACAGCAGCAGCAACATGATTCTTACTGTAGGACGTTTTATAATAAACAAGCTGGTCTTCCTTCAATGTTAAATAAAAAAAAAAAAGATTTACAAAAGCAGAATCTACTCTGAGCTTTCATTCGTTTCTTTTTAGAGAAAAGATCACTGCCTCTTCTTGTTTTTTGGAGCTTCAACGGCATGGAAAGTCTCAAAGCGTTAGATTACCTGGATAAACCTGCTGTGGAGCAAAATTAACTGCACCCTTGTATATTCTTCTTGCACAGCCGTTTTTAGGACATTTTAAGCTGAAACGACTAGAATTGGGTTGAAAGTTGTCAGTCACATTTTTTACAACCTGGATGCAGAGTACTGAACCATCAGCTTCACCAAAGACTTGTGGTCAGAAAAACAATCATAAACAGAGATCATTTAAATGCTTGATGAAGCTGCATCTTATTTCCCATTTTCGCATGGGATTAGTATTGCCTGGGACCTCGTGGGATTTAGAAATGACCCCCCCCCCCCGTGCGAATCGTGTAGCACATTCGCACGGGATAAGAGAAGCCTGCGATTTTACTTTAATTCACTCAGACTTACTGTATCTTCTGGATATGATGTTTTTCATACAAACAATTTTTTTTTATATTTATGTTAAATATTACATTTCATACAAATAAAGCCCTATTTATGTTTTTCTTTACGCCTCATTGTATTATTATATTGTGTAAAGTGATATGACGCGGCACCCAAAATACTTTCGAAGCACTCCAATGAAGCAGCATCTACTCTTCGCGAGAGGTTGGATTAAAAGGCGCACAGAAAAAAAAAAAAATTATATACGACCCCAGAAAATCCTGGAAAAATCATAGACATGCTGATTCACACAGGACTAAAATTATCACGCGTTTGGTGAAACACTGTGGGTCATTTGCGGGGGAATTTTTACTCTTACAAATTGCAGACATGGCCGATTCCCATACGACTGGGATCACAGACAACTTCTGCAATTATTACAATTCACATGAAGTCCCCGGGTGATCCTGATCTGGTATGAATGGTGCTTAAAAAAGAAAAGAAGAAATCAACAGAAAATTTAACAGTGAATTTAAAGTTGGAGAATTACTGTGCTGGGAGCATAAAGATTTGGACATTGGAGTGATGGAAAAAGGTAATGTGGTCTGATAGGTGCAGATTGGAATGAGGGCATGAGGAATCATTTTCACACACGAATCAAAGATAAGGGCGATCTTATTTTTTTTCTCTATAATCTCATGACTCTGCTAGACAGTAAAACCTGGACTGACCGTAAACCCGTGTTCCTCTCCTTCTGCTTGGGCAGGAGGAGCTGCGGCGCGGTCTGTCCAGCCGCGAAGGCGAACGTGCTGAAGATGGATTGTGGGTAACGGATCCTCTGCAGGTGCTTCCTGAAGATCTCCACCATTTCGGAGGTCACCTCTTCATCGAACGCCACTTTGATCAGCTGGAAGGAATCGCATCGGATGATCAGTTCCTCTCAGGGCTTACAGGCGTTCTTACTCGATGAGCTATTGCATTAGTGAGATTTATCAGTTTGTTTACTGCCAAAATATTTCTCGGCTGGGGCCAGCACACCATACGGATCAAGCAATCTGCAAATAATCAATGGGAATTTTTGGAGACGCACAACAGGCCTGGCTCGAGAGCTCTAAAATGGATGTTGTCGGTTTGGCGTGAGTTTCGGGGGGTCTGTCTGGAGAGAATATCTTGGGGCAGGGTTAGCGGGCCTTTGTGGCCTTTGTGTGTATCTACTTTCCCTTTCATTTCAATCTCTGTGGTCTTCATAGTGATGCTCTGACAGTACGGAAAAACCCCCAGTGGACTGCTGCGCTTAATAAAGGTTTAATAATGCGTCCCAGACAGTCACAGCGCTGCACTGCACGACTGCGAACACATTCACAGATGGGCGAAGAGGCCCGAATAAATCATGCTTTTTTTAATTTTTATAAAAAGCACAGTGTTATATAACACATGTTAGTAAAGAGATAGGAATGAGCCGTAACATCTTTATAGTACATGAAGAACACAACACATGTGGGTCTGCTGCTCGGTTTATATGCAGCATGAAAATACATTATAAAAAAAAAAAACTGCCACATCGGATCGAAATGTACATTTCACCGCAGAGCGGTTCGATCATCTGCAGATCATTTCTAGTGCTTCTAATGCACAAAGAAAATAGTTTTATACTGTTGTCAGTTATTCCACCATCTCACACACACACACATACACTTAAACACAGAAATATTGGCACCCTTCAGATCAATAGTAAAAAATTACTGCATCAGATGATATTGCGATGTATCTGCTACTTCTGCTCTGTAAATCCTTCATAACGGCTCTAATCTGAAGTGCTGTTTGTGAATTGGTAATTTTTGAGGCTGGTGACTCTAAATGAATAAGTTTTGGTCTTCATGAGAGCCATCATGGTGCTTGATGCGTGGTGCACTGTTCTTGCAAGGACTGATACGGAAAAGCTCACCTTTATGTCTTAAAAAAACAACTGACTGTTGTGGTTGTTGCTTAATTACTTAACGCAGTACGTGTTATTTCACAGTTTTGAAATCTTCAGCATCGTTCTAGGATGTGAAAAAATAAATCTCACAAACCATTAAATTAGAAGGTGCGTACAAACTTTTGACTGGTATAAGCTTAAGTATAAGCTTTTAAGATTATAAAGCTGGACAAATGGTTAAACTGGGGAAATCCCTGAAGGGATCTTTTATGCAAAATTTTATTTTTAGTCATGACATTCAGGTTTTTCACAAAAAAATAACAATAAAAAATAATTCCTTTTTTGTCATTATAAGGCTATTGTGCTCAGCGGTAGCCCGTTTAAACAGCGCATTTGGAAAAGGAGACACTGAAACAGCGCATTTGGAAAAGGAGTGGAAAAAAAGGGAGATACTAAATTACATACGTAGTAGTGATGGGTGGTTCATGAACGATACTGTCAGGGGCCAGGGGTAGCTCAGTGGTTAAGGCATTGGACTACGGTTCGGAAGATCCCAGGTTCAAACCCCACAACCACCAAGTTTCCACTGTTGGGCCCTTGAGCAAGGCCCTTAACCCTCAACTGCTCAGATGTATAATGAGATAAAAATGTAAGTCGCTCTGGATAAGAGCGTCTGCCAAATGACTAAATGTAAATGTAAACGATTTGTTCTTTTTGAACGAATCTTTAACGTGACTCAGAAGAATGAGTCGTCTCGGAGAGTGATTCGTTCATTTTCTACAGGGCGCACATGCGCAAATCATCGCAAAACCTCCGTAGGTTATGTACAGGAAACAGAATTGAGCCATTCTTCCTCAATGACTCTTCTAGTCGTTCGTTCTTTTTTCACGTGACACCCATAGACGGTGCAATAGATTCAAAAGAACGAACGACTGGAAGATATAAGAGGTGAGTGACTCATTCTGTTAGTTATTATACTGTATGTCCTTAGCTGCATTGTGTGTATGTAGACGTATTGGGGGTATCTTTTTAATTGAAAATGCTACATTTTATTTAATTTCTTACTAAAAGTGAACTAAATGACTAAAAAAAAAAACGATTCGTTCATTTTGATGAACGAGATTCAAAGAACTGAGCCACTAAAATGATTCAAACTTCCCATTGCTAATGATGATTATTTCAGATGGGGCATTAACACATAAATAAAAATAATAGTAATAATATGTTTTGGCATTTTTAACTCAAAAATAATTTCTGTAAAACTCTTCGGTCACAGTAATACCTGGAAGGAGGCAGATCTGAGCTGCAGGCCCTCTTGCATGTTCTGCTGGAGCTGGTTCTGAATTGTGATCTTTTTGTCTTTAGTCAACGTGGACACTGGAAAACTTCTAATCACAGGCTGCTCGCCGACTACTCAAACACAAACACACACACACACACACACACACACACACACACACAGAGAACTCTCAGGCTGAGACTGCCAAGCATTACAGTATAAAGATACAACGAGGCAGTAAGTAATCAGTGTTATGTTCTAAACATAGTGCTACTGTCAAGATAATGAGTGCACTAAGTGCACATTGTTGCGAAATCTGATAAGAGAGCGACTCGTGAGTGCTGGCTCTTATCTCACAGTACCTAAAGGATCATGGGGAGCGCCTTTGAAAATGATGCGGTAGGTGGTAAGAAAGAGCGCTCCCTCCGCCGGGAGCATGTGAGGGCCTCCTAGCAGTCCGCCCGTCGCGTCCTCGCGTCCGTCGGGGTCCAGGACCACCCGCAGGCCCTCGCCTACTAACTCCTCCCCGGGGAGCATCGTGGGACGGAGGATCTTTGGCTGCGGGGATGGACACAAATATTATTATAATGATAACCTTGTTTCGAAAAAGATTACGGTACTTAAGAGCATTCGGCCTTTAATGAAAGCAAGATGCAAAAGTTATTCATTTTATTTTTAGAAAAAAAACACACACACACACACACACATTTCCTTAAGATGTTGTTCTGCCTTTGAAGTGGATGTCGAGATTGACTTTTACATAAATACTTAATATTTATCAAATAATCCATATACACTGAAACAGATCATTACCGTGTTCTTCTCGATGGGAAAGTCTGTTAAAATAATAGTAATAAAATAAAAAAAGACACAAATGAAACAAAAGGGGAGATTGTGAGTGTGTTTCTTTCATAACCCTCATTTGTAAAATCGAGTTACACCTACTGTGAGAAAGCCTGATTTTGAAAAAATAAAAAAAATAAGTGAACTTGTTGAGAGTCATAGTTAGATAACAAAAAGCTAAGAAGTACTGGAGCAAGAAAATGTGATCGGGTTATGTTAATAAATATTAAGGCATCTGAAGTGATATTGTGAAAACGTCAATAAGTGACGCAGCCGGCTGATCCTCCCCTAATTCTCACGGCCTAAATAACTGCCGTTTGACGACGGCGCTCGTCAGTAAAGACACTTCACCCTTATTCAAAATGGACAGAATGTTCCGCTTTAAAAAGAAACCATGACCAGGAGTTCCTGCTCAGGGGTTAATGGTTTGCAAACAATGACAACTTTACGACTCGATCGGATTGCGTGTGAACAACGGCGGGTTGTTAGTACGCCGCCTGTATGACATGTTTAAGCGTTTAAGATCGCTGCTGTCTGTAAATAATAATGTCACTCAAATCCTCCGATTATGTTTACGGAGGTCAGGATCGCTGGCGAGCTCGTCTCGCTCTGTGCTCCATCCGTGTCCAGCTCATTAAGAAACATGTGAGCGAAAGGGTGATTAGTTGGTAGAACCAGGCTCTCGTCTATGGTAAGAATTTTAGGGTTATCAGGAAAAAGGCCCTCTCTTGTAAAAGTTCTGTTTTTTTTTTATTTTTTATTTGAAGCCAAGAGCGAGGGTCGGTGCTCCCTGTGAGTCTGTGAGGCCAGTGGAGAGATGAGGACAGGAACCCTGGAGGAACCTCTGACCGCTCTGACATCAAGCGGAGGAAACCGAGGTCATTCTTTCACTCGGCTCACACGAGCTGCGGGTCCCTGTTGGCCTTGCAACACCCACATGTCTTTTCTGACAATCCTGCATTCTCCTCTGTTCATCACAGAACAGCTCTCCGAGGTCAGGAGGGGAAAAATCAGTGCACGCTAATGATAACGATTATTATTTATTGTTGCTGTGTTACACTCCAACACAGCTGTGGTGATTAACTTTCTTTTACAGCAGCCATTTTTAAACTTAAGACGTGCCAATAATTGAATAAAAATGGATATAATGTGTCAAAAAATAGCTAACAGGAATAAATCACTTTGTGATGTGCTGTTATAGGGAAATTCATCACACCACCCTAACACTGATTATTTTTCTTTAACCCGACCATCCTGAGTGCAAAGTAAAGTCGAGTGAATGTGCACGGCAAGTTCATACAACATATCTCCTCCTGTTGGATGTCGTGTCTGTTTTAATGCCCTCCCGCTGATCTGTGTTAAGTGTATTAACATGAACCGAGCTCCTAACTTTTTATGACCTGCAAAATGTTTGGTAAAAAGAAAAAAAACAGGCCCATATTCCCCCCATGCAGAGTGCACTGCATGCTCGCTCAGGCATGAAATAAATCCAGAAATTTAAACCAGAGATCTCGGAGATTCAGAAAAGGGGGAAAAAAAATACATGGATGTGTGACAAAGCAAGGATTAGTATTGCAAACCTTGTGTGTTTGCGTGTGTGAGCAAACCTGAAGCCCATGTGCTCACCTTCTGGATGGGTGGAAGCCTTCTGCTTTCCCGATGTACAGCTTCCAGAGTTTCCATTTGGATAGCCACAATGCCTAAACAAACACACATAACAGGGATATATTGCACATTTGTTTATTATGTTGCAGCCATGTCTGAAGCTCGAACAACCTGATCATTCTGCCCGACTAGTTAACGAGTTCCTACCTGGAATCATGCTGTGCAGGTTCTTGATGTGGTCCTGGGTGACTCCGCTCTCGGTGCAGACCTTGTCGATGAACCGAGCGATGAACCTCACCACAGAGTTTGCGATGTCGCTGTTCTCAGAGTCTTCGAATCCGCTCTCGGTGTCGAAGCTTTCTGCGACGCTGCCGGCGATGCTGTAAAGCAAAACACTCGATGTAGATTACATGTTACATAATACCGTTACATTAGAGTGACATTACTAGAGGTGTAAGTAACAGGTTGGCTGTGGGATTATTTCTATTCCAGCCATTTCCGAAATTAACAAGGCTGTGGCCCAATTTGCAGGCCACCTAAACCTTTAATCACTAACCCTAAGATACCCAACTAGATTTTACACATGACTAAGATATCTAATTACACAATTTGAATGTCAATCAATTTAATTTATTTGATACAAAAACATCGTGTGGACCTCCTGCAGTACCTGCATTTGGGGAAACACTGTTTTATTTGCAGTCAATTCACTAATAAAAACGTTTAGTTATGATTTGTCTAAAGTGGCAATATTTCTTAAAGGGGTTAATGAAGGAAAAACTACTAACATTATCTAATAAGCATGCAATACTGTGTAATGTGCAATTTTTTGCTTAAATGTCTTGTCTAATAATATTTTTCCTGCGCCACACTCCAGTCCAGCAGGTGGTGGTATTGAACCAACCGCTCATAAACTCAAATGAAGCGACGCAATACACTTGGCAAATGTGAGTACTGTGTTTGCGGAAGGTAAAAAATGTTTTACTGCGATAGACTGTAAAGTGCCTAAAGATGCACATAAAAACTGGTTATTTATGTAGCAACCTTAGCAGCGACCTCATTTCCCCTCTTGTCTGTTCCAACCACTCTGCATTCAGCATCAGTAATACAGTGTACTAATCACAGGCCTGATCATCTGTACCTGCTTCTGAACCCATAAATTATTTAAAATAAATTAAATGAATGATATTTCCTTAATATTAATCTAAAACAATTTTTCAACAACTGGATGTTCTTAAAAAAAAAATAAGAGAAACTTTTGGGTTGGTTTTTTTTATAACAAACTGTGAAGTTTTCTTTAAAAAATTTATTACTGTGCAAAAGACTTATTTTTATCAACATATTATCTTTAGTTTAAATGTTCTATTTGTCCATCATCTCTGTATAATTACGTCCAAACATACCTAATATATCTACATCTACATCTACATCTAGGCATTTGGCAGACGCTCTTATCCAGAGCGACTTACATTTTTATCTCATTACACATCTGAGCAGTTGAGGGTTAAGGGCCTTGCTCAAGGGCCCAACAGGGACAACTTGGTGGTTGTGGGGTTTGAACCTGGGATCTTCTGAACCGTAGGCCAATGCCTTAACCACTGAGCTACCCCTGTCTCCATTATATATAAATAAATAATGTTTTATTTTTTCATTTATAATATATATTAGATATAAATGTTGATTTCTGGGTTTTGCATGAAAATAGAAAGGCGCGAGTGTGACAAAGTTAGCAGAAGAACCTTGGCATGTTCTCTAGCATGCTCAGTAAAACGTAACAGCGGTTGTACTGTCAGTCCTGTGCAAATACAGTATGTCGCAAAAAAAAGCCATGAAAAGCCATGAAGATTTTTTTCATTTCTACATGAAAAAAAACTTTTATGAAGAGCACTGAAGCTTAATAAAATATACAAAGTCGATATTTGGTGTGAAAACGGGTTACGTTATGACAGATCTGTTCAGTTTTATGAATAAAACAGATGTTAGGTTTTAAAACAGATGTTAGGTTTTAAAACAGATGTTAGGTTTTACTGAGTGTGCTGGAGAACATGCCAGAGTTCTTCTGGAAACTATATATTCATGCAAAAGCCATATATATATATAAATAATATTCCTTTTTCTAAAAAAACTCAACACATCCCAAACAAGCATGCCTGACTGAGGATGTTTTCTTGTAAATGATTATGAATAAGATGAGCATTCCTGTAACTGTTATGTACTATGAACTGTTATTGTATCATAAACAGCGTGTATGTGTGTATATATAGTAAGCATTATAACAGCTAAGAAAAATATGGTAAGTATTTTATGACTGAAGTCAGGAAAGCTCCTCTACATGTTTTATTCCAGGCACATAAAAAAAAGCTCGTTCTGGGTCGACGTTGTTGAACTGCGGGTGAACATTAACACCTACAGTATTTTGTCAGCATTATTACAGCTGTCATAACATCCACTATAAAAAAATGACTAACACTATGACAGTAATCATAGGAATAACACTGATGGCACAGGAGAGGTTTATAATGTGGCTTTGTCAGGCTTATATGACGTACGATGTGGGGCGCAGATAGAGCGTTAGCCAGTATTTTGATTTTTATGACTGAACTGTAAACACTCTTTAAACCCCAGGACTTAGAGTGTAACTAACTATTTCCTCCTCGTAATGGTTTCGTCTCAATAATACGGCAAAAGCCATAAAAAAAAAAAAAATTAACCTGTGTACAGATTAAAGGTAATTTGCCCAGGCTTATAATCCAACGCCAAAGTGTAACAGAAAAGTAACACTAATTTAATCAGGTAACAGAAACTGACTACGCGACCATACACATGGATTACACGAATGACTTTCCCAGGTTTAGGGAAACGTTAGCATTTTGAAGAGTGATGTAACTGACACATCTGGGCTTTAGGCTCTGATACAGGAGTAATTTAGGAGCGCTAAGAACTCCTGTTGTGCACGAGGAACTAATGTGTTTTTCGAAGGGGGCTACTGTGCAGCCTGGCAAGAAACGGATATGGCGGAAATGATAAATGAATGAAATGAAGCCAGCTCCGGAGGTATCCAATTTGGCCTGTCTTTACTCCCTCTATGCCTAACATTCCCCTTAAAGTAGCACGTATTATATTATTGCGAGTACAAAGCTAGCCGGCGTTATTGTTTTTGGTTGCGCCTGAGCACTGGCTGTGCGCTGAGCTAGAACATCAGAAGATTCCTCCCCGCTCTGCTGAGACAGCTGGAGGAAATGAAGAGGATATGGCACAGACGGGGATCTCAAAAATGTGCGTCGTGCTGAGAGGACGCTGCCCCCCAGGAGCTGTCGGCACCTTGCTTAGAGCGAATGGAAAAGAAGCGCGATGCTGCCCTGGAACAACGCTTGGGTTGATTTAAATTTATTTAATTGGCCACTGGGGATTTTTAACAGACTTGCATCAGTACTGGCGACAGTAAAGAAAGGAAAACACCCTTTTTTATTTTTCCCACAGCCTTGCCTGTTGGTGACGATGCTGTTGCTGCCGCTCTCCCAGTCGGCGCCCGGTGCAGTCGTGCGGAGGAGCTTGTTCTTGCTGGCGTCCAGAGGCACGAGCAGATAGACCATAAGGCTGGCGTAGTGGATGGCCTGGCTGAACACCGTGCTCTCTTCGCTCTTTATCAGCTCCAGCTGCTTCTCCTTGCTGAGGTTCGGCCACGTGCGGAGCTGCTCGGCCGCCAGATCCATGGCGGTGCGCTCGGAGCGGCTGGAGGACGGAGCTGATGAGGACACGGGATCCTGAGGAACGCCAAGCGGAAAGAAAGTTCAGGGAAATAGAGGGGACAAGAAATGCTCTCAATCTATGGACAGAACTGTGTCGAGTAAGAAGTTAAAAAGTACACCAGCTTAAATTTTAGTTTATTATGAGCATCGTCACGTTTTGCAGATATTATTAGCTTTATCAGTGAGTGAGTCTAGAAATATTTATTTATGATGATGTCATAAATCCAATATCGGTCCCTTTATTATTTTTTTTTCTTTCCTAATCTCTTTACCCTGAGTCTGGCTGTAATGAGGGGCTTCTCCTCGGGGGTGTTGAGGTACAGGTCCCGAATCTGGTTCTGCACCTCGGAGTAGAAAGTGGTCTCCCAGAACTGCTGACTGGTCCAGATGGGGTGCTCTTGCACGCAGGTGTAGGCAAACTGGTTCACCCCTGGGGCCAATTTCTGCATATGACACACACACACAAAAATTAAATAATAATAATAATAATAATGATGATGAGGACATTTCTGAGCCTGTCATCACCCGACAAGCATAACACACGGCGTGTTGTGACTCGCCAAAGCAACGAGTCCGAGAACTCGAGGAGAAAAGGGGAAAAACATTGTGCGTCTGCCAACGGCTTCGGAGCGATCCATCAGTCTCGGTGGTTAGACTTTTCTCGACGTGTACGAAAAAACACGTGAGTGAGTCAGAACAGGCGTACCTCCCAAAGCAAAGATTTAAAAACCGGTTCGGTTTATTTTTCAAGCGTCCGTATGTGTATCAAAGTACTGCTTTAGCCAAGACGATATAACACACTGATATTACGACAGCTTTATTAATAATACGATTTTGCTTTGACATAGAAAGTATTTTTTCTGGCTGTGCGTCTTTCTTCGACCTGAAGCTGATTATTAAATTTCCTTTCAGCTTTACAGAGCTCCAAACTGGAGACACACTGTCTCACATTGTCTGTGTCTTTTACCACATCTCCCTCTAAACCCTACAAACCACGGGTGAGATCCACAATCACAGATGGTAAGATGGACCACGCCTGCAAAGAAGGGAGGAAAGGAGGAGGAATGATTTGGGGAAGTCAAGTGTGGTAATATTGATGCAGGTTCGGGAAACATTGCGGATCTATTATGTCTTAATCGCTCCACCACACTTCTGGCTGCTGCTTTTGAAATGAGGCGTAAAAAAAAAAAAAAAAAAAAAAAAAAACATAACGTAGCATCAAGTTCAAATAATGCTAGTTAGCAAATGCTAACGGACAAATGACGCTTTTAAACACAACACAGGCAACTGCAAGCAGTGCAGCGAGCAATACTGTATAAGTGAGTAAACTTTGGAGAACTGGGGAGAAATTTTCTTTTTTTGATGATTTTGCCACGATGCTGCAGGACACAAAAACAATAAAGAAAAGAAAAGTTTAAAGGTAAAAAATAAATTTTTGCATCCGATATTAACATGTGAGAGACTCCTGGAACTTCTGGGAGAGAAGAGGTAGTACAGTATGTCTGTAAAAACAAAAACAGTGCCCTGCAGGCAGTGGCAAAACCTCCCTGTCTGTCAGGTTTCCAAGTATATCTAGAGATTTTACGCACATCGATGTTAAACACGTTGAAGTGATCCGAGTCTTTTTGAAAATGCCTGAGGCCACCGTGAGTGTTGTCATGAGCTGCGTCTCAAATGGAAATTATTTACTGATCCAGAAAACACTACGCGGCGGAGCATCGTGTAGATTTTAATACGATTTATTGTGCAAAATTTGCATTTTTGGTCAATATTCTCTCCAAAGGCTCTCCAAAGTGCATGTACAAAAACAATATTATTAATAATATTTATGATTCTTTCAACCTTTTCTCATTGCTTGTTTTGGCTGGGGTTTAAACAAGCCAATTAGATTTTCCCCTATTGTGACATCATATAAGAAGATAATTTTTTTCCCCCTAAATTGTTGTTCAGCTTTGATTTTCTTTGAAACACAGGGAGTCTGTGAATGAAACACACACTTTGAGGGAAGCGCTGAAAACAATGTTAAGTGTTAAGAAAATTTTTAACATTCACACATTTACTGTAGTGGGAAAAAAAACCTAAAAATTAAAACTAAAAGTTCCTCTAGTGGCATCATTTGTAAATCAAAGTGTCTCCTACATAGGGTGAGTAGTCCAGAGTTATGATGTACATATATAAATATGTACTAACATATGTACTGTATGTACATATGAACAAGTACTTACTTGTTTCGCGAATGTTAATAGTGACTGTGTGGCGTGTCCTTATTTAACTTTGATTACTGGTAGTATAAGGGTTGAAACTCATTGGAACACACTGCTATGAGAATATAAGTCCATTTTGGGGAAGTATCACTTCCCGTGTTACATCACTTTTAAAAGTTTATTTCTTCTATATCAAATGCAAGCTCTCGATATGATCCTTTTACTTCTAAAATTCCATATTTTTAAAAGAAGTGGGTTTTTTTTCTATAAGACTGCACGGTAAGCATTATTCTAATAATCATGCTTTGTTTTTGCATTAGAGAGCAATCTGGTGAAAAGGCAAAAGTGAAGCTGAACAGAGATGTATGCATTCTCCCTGAACCTTCCCTCCCAATCACTGATGGTTCTTTCGGCTTTTGAAAGCTTGTTTAAAGAGATTGCGTTGCTTTGCGCTCTCTGGAATGCTGTATGTACATCGGGCCATAAACTTTTGGACACGATGTCCTCGGCAACCCAGGCATCAAACGAGGGAAGATAAACCCAGAGCGGCGTCCTGCTCTCGAGTCGAGTGATCCGAAGTGATTAGCGCTGCTCCCTGCTCCTGAGGATTAACCTATAACATTACTAAAGATGCGGCGGGGTTTTGTTTTAGTGGGGAGTGTAACAAAGAGATGAACTATCCCAGCTCTTCATCATCATTAAGTGGAAGAGTGTGTGTGTGTGTGAGTGTTCAGGCCTGTTGTCTTGCTACAGATGTGACAGTCAAGATGACCTTCAGTCACTCAGTTGTTTAGAGAAGGAGCGTGTGTATTCTTGCCAGCAAAAAGGGAACGCTAAAAACATGACGAAAATACGATAACTGCAGGCAAACAAAGAGACACTAACGGATAACGTGTGATTTGTGGGATTGAGTAGAGCGAACGCATTGTTTAGCCCAGAAATCACTACATCATGAGAAATGGACATAAATACAGATTTAAGTCATATTCAGAGGTTACGCGTGAGTCACTGATTTTTGAACTGAAAATAAAACTATGGAAAGAACAACCTGCACAAAATCTGAGCTCTCTCGTGAAGGAAGGGACGAGGTGCTCTCAGCAGAAGGAGTGAATTGTGCGATACTGCGAGTATGTTAAGCCGTTCCCTTCGGTGTGTGAGCAAGCATTTTGAAAAGATGCGGTTGGCTGGCGTCACATGTCTCACGTGATAGCCTTTGCCTTCCCAGGGTGATAGTTGTAGCTTTGATGTGGGAGTGGCCTGATGAGTGGTGGGAACTAGCTACGACTAAATAAGGGAGAAAATCGGAAAATGCACAAAATCTTACCAGAATATAATGTTTAATGTTATAACTAATGTTATGAATAAATGTAAAATTCGAAACTGTAATTGTGTTGTGTTGCATTCAATTTTTATTTTACATCACGTATTTATTTTATGTGCAATAAAAGAAAGTAAAAGCAAATTTATATTTTAAAAAGCGTACATATTTTGGCACAATATGCATAACTGTTTCTCGTGTAATTTATGTTAAGTGTGTAAAGTGTAATTTGTGTATTTGTGTATTTGTGTAAAGCACATTACTACAGTACGTCGGAGATTCCACATGTTCCAATGACAATAAAGATCACTCGCTCATCTCACTCATCTTCTATACCGCCTTATTCCTGATTTCGGGGTCGCGGGACCTGGAGCCTATCCCAGGAGGCACGAGGCAGGGTACACCCTGGACAGGGTGCCAATCCATCGCAGGGCACACAGACATACACACACTCACACTCTCATTCACAGACTACAGGCATTTGGAAACGCCAATTAGCCTAACCTGCATATCTTTGGACTGTGGGAGGAAACCGGAGTACCCAGAGGAAACCCACCAAGCACGGAGAGAACATGCAAACTCCATGCACACAGAGACGGGACCCTGGTGGTGCAAGGTGACAGCGCTAACCTCTACACCTCCGTGCTGCCGACCATGAAGATATTCTATTAAATTTTTCTTGTCTTAATGGTCATTCTTGTTATATCTGATAGCTAAGAAAAAGCGGTATTTCATTTTTAGGTTGGCATTTTTGATGCCAGAGTTGAAGCTGTTTGTCTAGAGGCCACTGAAAAACCTTTATTTCACCAACTGCACTTCACTGACTTTGTACAATGACACTAAAGTTGAATCCTTTCTAAACTCTGAATTCTTTCCTAAATCTATCAACTCCATACAGAATACACGGAAAAAGCGACTGCTGAAGCGTCTGCCTAAGGTGCTGACAAACAAAGTCCTGGAAAATATTTGTTTCGAGGATCACTAAAAGCCATCTTGGACCAAACAACGACAAAAAAACAAACAACGAGACTGACAAACAAACCTGTGCGTCGAGGACAGGAAGTCAACATATTACAGGTTTGGTGTACGCGATGTGACTCCAGAACACGTTGGACATATCGCGATGCAAAGTAAACAGTAGGGGGTCAGGAACTGGACAGCTTAAGGCACAGCGGAGGCGTCGTAGGCGCAAGTCGCTGGGTCTGGGTTTGAGGAATCAAACAGCTTGACAAAGAAAACCTTCAAATCCCCTGCTGTACACGCTGTGACAAAGAATGCAAACAATCGCACTGCGAAAGGTCGAAGATCGTCAAGGCGGCGTCTGCAGCTACAGAACAGTCGTGTCGAATTTGTTTTTCAATGTAAGAGCTTAAATAAACGCTGATAAGTTTTAACAGCCTGTAGAAAATGTTTTAAACTTTTAGCCGCCTTCTAGCACATGATGCATTAATATTTTGACGCCTTTTCATTCCTAATTTTTATTGATATTATTAAGGATATTTGAATATCAGCACATCACTTCTGACTATACGAGGGGCGTTCAAGTCTAAGTGGGACTTGGGATGAAATTCATCCTGAATGAAGGCGAATAAAGCTGATAGAAATTTACAGGAGACTTCAAGTTCAATACGGTGATAAGACCCACAGTAAAACATATGTACGGTGAAAACATTTTAAAGAAGGCCGTATTTCCCAGTCTAGGTGCAGCCGTTTCTGTGAACATCCAGCGAGTGGAACGCCTGATCCTTGAAAATAAACAGATATCTTGCCATCATGTTGCGGAAGAGATGCATCTGTCTGTGTTAACTGTACACACGATCACTCACCAACACCACTTACACAGTACAGGAACTCGGCTGGGAGTTATTTCCACAACCCCAGTGACATAACCTTGCTCCAAGCCATTTCAATACGTTTGGGCCATTAAAGGAGTTCCTGGAAGGCCATCGTTTCAGGTGTGATGCAGGCAGTCCGATCATGGCGCCTGAGACATGAGTCTTTCGAGGATCAAAAGTCCCGGTTTGATTTGAATGTTCCCTTTAAATACATAAACACATAATAACATAGACCCAAACATGCATGTGATGGAAAACGCATGTTTGTACTAACGATTGTAAATGAGGATTCGTTAATGGATCTATTTATCAACAACCAAGCGAGTTATGCGAGTTAGTCTTTACCTTTACTGTAATTCATTGGAGGTACTGAAACCAGCCTTCAAGAAATGTCTGCCTGTACTGTATGTCTGTCCAGCCGAATTTTGTCGCAGTATCACGAAAAACTGCCTGGACAGAACCTAATAAATAAATCTGCAGTACTTGGACGTCTGCCTCCCGTCTCCATGTGCTTGGAGTTTGCTTGTTCTCCCTGTGCTTGGCGGGTTTCCTCCCACAGTCCAAAGACATGCAGAGTAGTCGTGTGTGAATGAGTGTGTGTGTGCCCGTCTCGTGCCCTAATAGATGAGTGAGTGTGATTACATTAAAGCTCATTAGATTATTTTTTTGCTTTAACCTTTTTACTTTAAACTTTTTTCCCCGACAACGATGGGTATTTTCGCTAGTAAAACTAGCTGACTTGCGGTTTTATATTAGACCGAAAGAGACTTAAAAAGGTTTCATAGTAAAAGACATCACATCATGTACTGCTAACCGCGACACAGACATGTTATTTTTAGCTACAACACTGGCAAATTCTCCTTACATAAGCATAAATTTTTTACATTTTTACTTGATTTTTGTTCCTTTTTTTTTTTTCTTTAAAGCTGAACTTGCTGTGAGAAAGGGGAAAAGATACAAACTCTTTAGAAGAGACTCGTTACTGTAAAAACCTGCAGTGTAAGGGCACAAGATCTGTGTCAAAAGATAAACCCTAGTCTATTTATCGAGTTAAAAGCAATCTAAAACAAATCTTGCAGGTCCTGAGTTTAAAACAGTGGCCTGAGTGCTGAAGTGTTTCCTGTGCACTATGGCATGCAGACCTTGACCACAGAGAGCAGCAGGAAGAGATGACAAAGATCTGGAGGGTGGCCAAGATCACTCGGCAAACCTGGTGAAAGGGCAAACTTCACAAGCAGAGACGTTTACAACACACAAACAGCAAGACGCTGTGGTTAAGGCGGGAACATTTATCTGTTTTTTTTTTTTTTATTATTATTATTATTATTACTATTATTTCCACCCATCGCTGTAAAACCGCCATCGGCTCCCGATCTGCTGGGCGTCATAAAACTGGGATGGGATCCGAGCACGGACAAAAATAACACGCACAATTATTTTACTGCCTGCAGGAGCAAAAATAAACGAGTGTTAGGACACTGGTAAAGGTAAGAGTAAGTGATCTGGTTAATGAGGCTATAAATAGCCTTCAGGCATGAATTTTTGTATTCATTTATTTATTTTTTTTAACTGTGCAAGGGTGATAAAACTTTGGAAGTAAATTTCTGACCTAGTTTCTTCCACAACAACATTTCCCAAACGCGCACACACACGCGCAGGGCCACGTGGACAGCGTGTGCTCAGAGTAATTGAGTGAGCAGGAGCAATAAGCAGGCCACGAGCCAAGAAAAAGACGGATCAATCGGTGGAAGCCAGGATCCGTCACAATCACCTCGTCTCAATCAACACTACTGAATAACTCTTACTACTGAATGTGGGGTGTGTGTGTGTGTGTGTGTGTGTGTGTGTGTGTGTGTGTGTGTGTGTGTTTCTCATCATGTAACACTAACTGTCAAGAGGTTACTGGATGAGGAGAGATGGACGTGACCAGGCATGTCATTCACATTACTCTGTCACGTATCGTCTTTACAGGATTAACAAGACAGACTGGGGTGCCAATACTTTCATCTTTGGGAGGGGGGAAAAAATTATAAAATTGAAAAAAATAATAATAATTCATGGGCGTATTGAGGGTTGAAATAAAAATCAATCAAGAAAATGAAGGACAATAGGTATTGTGTTATGCCCTCAGTAGTATGCATAAAGGGCACTAGGTATTATATTCTAACCTTAACAGTAGGTAGGCACTAACCGCCACATGTGTAGAAGACATGAAGTGCACCAACAACCACACATTATAACCTGTGTACTGTAATATGAATAAAGGGTGCTAGGGATCATGTTATGCCATATGTAGTATGCACAAAGGGCACTGACAACCACGCCCTATTACGATCTTACCTAGTATACAAAAGACACTAGGTACACTACTGTATGTGATATGTTTTATGCTATACCCTTTTAACTGATTTCTTGTGCAGTATGCATAAGGGCACTAACAGTGACATTATAACCAGTGACATTATAATCTAATTAGTTTCATGCATGAACCTGTGTAGTATGCATGAAAGACACTATCAACAACATTATAATTAGTGTGGGATAGATACAGGGGACGAGGTCTCATGTTATATCCAATGTAGTATGCATAAACGGCACTAACAACAACATTCTAATCTATGTAGCATGGATAAAGGGCTTTAGGTATAACACTTACATACTGTAGTATGCACTAAAAACAAGATTATAACCTGTGTAGTAAGGAAGAAAGACACCAGGTCTTACATTTTATCCCAAATTGTATGCATAAAGAGAACTAACAACCACACTGTAATGTGTAGTATGGATGAAGTGCACTACAGTACTGTAGGTATCATGATATGTCCGATGCAGTCTGTATAAAGTGCACTAACAATCCCATTTTAACCTGTGTAGTATGGATGAAGGGCACTGGGGATTTTATTACACCCTATGTAGTATGCATGAAGGTCAAAAATTAACCTGTGTAGTACGCCTAAAGGTCCATAATAATCACTTTATAACCTGTGAAGTATTCATGAAGGGCAGTAGTTATTATATTACACCCTATGTAGCATGCATAAAGGGCACAAACAACCACACTATAACCTGTGTAATATGAATAAAGGACACTAAGTATAATACTACACCTTACGTACAGTAGTATGCCTGAAGAGCACGAACACCCACACTATAATGTGTTATATGGATATAGTGCACTACGTATTATATTGCACTCTGTGTAGTATGCACACAGGGCGCTAACAATCACATCATACACTGTGTAGCATGGATAAAGAACACTATATAACATGTTATGCCCTATGTAGGCTGCATGCAGTGCACTAACAACCAAGTTATAACCAGTGTGGTATGCATGAAGGGCACTTGTATTATATTACACCCTATGTAGTATACATAAAGGGCACTAACAACCATTTTATAACCTGTGTAGCATGCATGAAGGGCACTTGGTATTATATCACACACTATGTAGTATGCATAAAGGGCACCAACAACCATGTTATAACCTGTGTAGCATAGATGAAGGGCACGGATACCAAGTTATGTCCTCCTTTCTCTCTAATGTGAAAAACAGGCATTGGGTCTCATGTTAGACCTTTCATTATATTGCTAAAGGGCACTAGGTATTCTGTCACACACTGTGGAGAATGCATAAAGGGCACTAGGGAGTGCATATATAGCGGCATGATGTGCAGTGTAAACTGTACTCGGATCTTGCCTCTGAGTGGCGCAGTGGTAAAGTACTCGCCCTATCATCCGGAGATCGTTGGGTCGATTCCCAGGCGATGCTGTAACCTCTCGCAGCCGGAGGTCTAGAGAGCTGATTGGCCAAGCTCTCTCAGAGGGGAGGGATGAGGAGTACTTCGTGCTCCCACATTAATCACGGCTCTACAGCCAATCAGGGGCCCCCTAGTGACAAGGAGGAACTGGACACGACTAAATTATAGAGAAAATCAGGAAAAAATGCCAAAAAATTTCAACCAAAATTTTTTTTCTCGGATTGTGGCTAAGAAATGTTAACCCATGTTAAAAACGTGTGATGAGGAAATGTTACTGTGGGTAAAGAAATAAATGAAAACACAACCACGGCCTGGTCACACAGCTGTATTTCTGTTCAGCTGGTTAGTCTTCTTATGGTTAAACACTTCAGGAGAAGATACTAGCAAGTTTCAAATATCATCTTTTCTGTGCAAAGGCCATAGACAAAACGCTGGCCAACAACTTGCTGAATTTTTTTCGACCTTTTCAAAGTGGTAAGATTACTGCCATCAATAGCTAGCAGAGTGTTTAAACACAGCAGGTTCTCGTAAGGACACGGTTCACACTCGATGACACTGACATCCTTGATTGACCCGCTTGCAACTCGGGGTTAATCTTCAATCCACGATGTACCAATAAACCTTTCTGTGTAAAACTCCATCTGCAAGACGGAAGAATCCAAACCAGGACTCCGGATTCCTCTAACACGTCCTCCTCTTGCCTCTGTATCTCAGTTTAACGTCAAATGAGGAGAAAAGACAGAATGCACAAAAGAGATTTGTACCTTTATGTCCGGCCAAGTACAGTCCTGAATATGCAGCGCGATACAGGGGGAGGGAAAAAAAATGGCTTTGCAAATGTTTGCGAACGTCCTCTGCCTCTGCTTTAGGAGAAAGATTGATAGTGTGAAAAATAAATCACGGGCCTAACCTTGATTTGCTTGCGTAAGATAACTGCATACAAACATCAATCCTGTGGAAAGCTGGGAGAAACTGGATTCCTGGAGAGGCGAAAAAGTGCACAAGGTTGAATTGATCTCCCCTGTCCATATCAGGGGGACCATCTCATTTCACACAGATGTCCGTTGTGGTGTGTCCTTTTTTTTTTTTTAGTTTTTTTCCCCAACGATACTTTAATCAGGGTTCTCTTGAAATGTTGGAGAATAGCTTTCAGATGTTTAAAAGACAGCTGGTCAGTGATCTTGTAATTGAAGCTGCATTCACAATGTGTGTGGGGGTGGGTGAAGTTCTGCAAAGTTCTTGTTGTGGAAGTACACACCATTAGCTGTTTTACAAACAAATTACACAGCGATGTTCCGGACCCCCCCATGGGTGTGCGGAGAAAAAAAACGCTTGTTGATTTTGCTGGGATTAGGTTCATAGATTCCAATCACAGATGCACTCGTTGATTATGTGCACTCTGGAGTATTCGAGAAATCAGGCTTCTTTCTGTCTGTGAAGACACAATGTCACGGAAAAGGAAAAAGATACTGAACTGAACCACTTGCATATTAAGCCTGTCCTTTATATATATATATATATATATATATATATATATATATATATATACATACTGTACATGTTGTAGCTTTAGGTGCATTTACTGTATATACAGTCGTGGACAAAAGTTTTAAGAATTAAATAAATATTGGAAATTGGAAAAGTTGCTGCTTAAGTTTTTATAATAGCAATTTGCATATACTCCATGTTATGAAGAGTGATCAGATGAATTGCATAGTCCTTCTTTGCCATGAAAATTAACCCAAAAAAAATCTTTCCACTGCATTTCATTGCTGTCATTAAAGGACCTGCTGAAATCATTTCAGTAATCGTCTTGTTAATTTAGGTGAGAATGTTGACGAGCACAAGGCTGGAGATCATTATGCAGGCTGATTGGGTTAGAATGGCTGACATGACATGTTAAAAGGAGGGTGATGCTTGAAATCATTGTTCTTCCATTGTTAACCATGGTGACCTGTAAAGAAACGCATGCAGCGATCATTGCGTTGCATAAAAATGGCTTAACAGGCAAGGATATTGTGGCTACTAAGGTTGCACCTAAATCAACAATTTATAGGATCATCAAGAACTTCAAGAAAAGAGGTTCAATTCTTGTTAAGAATGCTTCAGTGCGTCCAAGAAAGTCCAGCAAGCGCCAGAATCAGTTGCTAAAGAGGATTCAGCTGCGGGATCGGAGTGCCACCAGTGCAGAGCTTGCTCAGGAATGGCAGCAGGCAGGTGTGAGCGCATCTGCACACACAATGAGGCGAAGACTTTTTGAAGATGGCCTGGTGTTAAGAAGGGCAGCAAAGAAGCCACAAAAAAAAAAAAAAAACATCAGGGACAGATTGATCTTCTGCAGAAAGTATGGTGAATGGACTGCTGAGGACTGGGGCAAAGTCATATTCTCGGATGAAGCCTCTTTCCGATTGTTTGGGGCATCTGGAAAAAGGCTTGTCCGGAAAAGAAAAGGTGAGCGCTACCATCAGTCCTGTGTCATGCCAACAGTAAAGCATCTTGAGACCATTCATGTGTGGGGTTGCTTTTCATCCAAGGGAGTGGGCTCACTCACAATTTTGCCCCAAAACACAGCCATGAATAAAGAATGGTACCAAAACACCCTCCAACAGCAACTTCTTCCAACAATCCAACAACAGTTTGGTGAAGAACAATGCATTTTCCAGCACAATGGAGCACCGTGCCATAAGGCAAAAGTGATAACCAAGTGGCTCGGGGACCAAAATGTTGAAATTTTGGATCCATGGCCTGGAAACTCCCCAGATCTTAATCCCATTGAGAACTTGTGGTCAATCCTCAAGAGGCGGGTGGACAAACAAAAACCCACTAATTCTGACAAACTCCAAGAAGTGATTATGAAAGAATGGGTTGCTATCAGTCAGGATTTGGCCTAGAAGTTGATTGAGAGCATGCCCAGTAGAATTGCAGAGGTCCTGAGAAAGAAGGGCCAACACTGCAAATACTGACTCTTTGCAAAAATGTCATGTAATTGTCGATAAATGCCTTCAAAATGTATGAGGTGCTTGTAATCATATTTCAGTACATTACAGAAACAACTGAAACAAAGATCTAAAAGCAGTTTAGCAGCAAACTTTGTGAAAACCAATATTTGTGTCATTCTCAAAACTTTTGGCCACGACTGTACTGTAGATTCAGCACATCATGTCTTTCAATCCCACCACCTGTTTAGACCTAATCCCTTCTATAATGCTCCAGGCCATCACACAAGACCTCCTTCCCTTTATCACATCCATCATCAACCATTCTATATCATCTGGTCATATTCCTGCTGCTTTTAAAGAAACACAGGCTATTCTCATACTTAAGAAACCCTGCTTAGATCCAGCAGACATCAGATAACTATCACCCGGTATCACTTCTCTCTTTTCTTTCTAAATATTCTTGAAAGGGCTGTTTACAACCAAATGTCCCTCTGCAGGGGCAGATGTGCTGGAAATTTTTAAAGGGTTTAATCTGAGGACAAAGCAGGTGCTGTTGTTGTGGAATGGGAACTGGGATCGCCCTGCATGATTCACTTACATCAGAGATCCCATTGGCGAGCAGTGAGTCACTGTGTCAATACACACACTCACGCTCACAGCGAGGGCCTTACAGAGTTCCGTGTGGATATCGTGGTCAGTGATCTGCTCTTACACGAGCGTGGTTATTACTGCAGCATCCCAACAAGTAAATAATTAAAACTCAGCAGGTTAGAAGTTTTAAAATGATGCTTATTTGTTCTTTATTCCGACATGGGTTTTTCTCACGCTGCTGTCTGCTGTTATTGCAACAGCATCTGGCATTGTGTGGGGAGAAAAAATATCAAAAAGCAAGACAGAAAAATATTGTTACAGAGGATAAAAACAGGAGGAGTATAAAGAGAGTCAACTTCATGCTCTCTAGTGTCCTGATAAAAGCTCAGACTGTGTTTTTAAATAATCGATGCTAGTGAAGGTTATAACGCACGACAGACATCATGGATGTTACACAAAATTTATTCTGACTATACCACACAACAATGTGGTGCAAGCAGAATAAAACACTCCAAACCATGCTGTTTTACGATTTTTTGGTACACATTTTAAACGTGACCCATTATACAGTGTTTAGACATTCATATGGCACTTTTGTCTGCGTGTGCTAACAAAAATGTTACTTTTTTAAAGGCAAAGTCATTGCGCACGTGGCATTAACAGAGACACAACTTTCGGGGAACTCTGAGACCTGTGCTAACAGTTAAATATGGGCCTGGCTCTGACACTGACATCTGTACAAAAACTTAAACTTCTAAACGTCTCTATGACTCATTTGTTCTCGTCTCTTTGTTTTTCTGTCCAGGCGAAGTTTAAACAACCTGATTAGATTTTCCCCTCGCTGTGACCTCATATAAGAAGATACACCTCCTTCTCTGAATTGTTGGGCAGGCCTTCAGTTCTCTGAAGGGGGCGTGGCTCAGCAATGCCTCATTTACATATAAATTAAAATCATGTGTTTGAAAAATGAACAAAAGAAACTCAAGATGTGAAGAAAAAAAGGCTTTAACACAAACACACACACACACACACTGTTGGGGAACTCTGAGACCTGTGTAAAGTATGGGCCCTTTAAAATCGGGGCTTGCTTTGTCTGTGACACGCACTGACGTCATTAACTATGACATAGGAAAACAATAAAGTGCTTAAAACAGAGATATAGGGCGAAATGACAAAATTTTTTATTAAATTTAATTAATTTTTTTATGACATCGAAATTGCAGGAAGAGCTGAGCTCAACGTGGACTCACCCGATAAAAAGCCGTGGTCAGAGGAAGCAAAGCTGCAGCCACCGTATACTCTTCAGAATTCGAGCAGTCCTGTGGGCAGAGATAATAAGAGCGGATGATTAACAGGAAGAAAAAAATTCAACAACAATAACAACAACTGATATACCATGGAGGAAAATATTTCCTGGTAAAGTAACACCAATTGCACTTCATGGCTATAATCGGGCATCAGACTTTTTCTTATCAGAGTTCTAGCAGGAACATTCTGCATTAGCTCAGTGTCCTGAAACTGCCCTTCCTCACACACACAAACGTCTCTATGACTCATTAGTTCTCTCCTTTTTTTTTCATGATTTGCATTCCAAGACGACGCTGAAGTCGTCTTGGCAAAATTCAACCGAGTAGCAAAACGTTTGTGAAATGTTACACACACGATGTTGCTGGAACTGTTAGACCTGAAATTTAAGAAATGATAATAATTTAATCAGGTATATATTTAAGCAGGTATTAATCTTAAACAACAACAGGACACGTGGATACATCAAAGACCGATGGCATGAATTTAAATATTTGTATTGTGGAGAGAAATAAACAATAAATGACTATCTTCTACATAATAGAAAGCAGCATTGATACATTTTCACAAAAATCATTCATATACAGTATATAGAAAGAGAGCAACAATGGTCCTAATATTGAACCTTGAGGTACGCCTTTCAACACAGGGAGGAAGAAGAAGAAGCAACAAACTGGACACACTGTTCAAAATGACAAATAACTTGAAATGTTTTACAATATGGTCAGACAGATGAATATTATAGAGTTTTTTGATCATAATGGTCAACCGTAGCAAAAGGCTTGGGCAGATCAATAAAAAGGGCTGCACAGGATTTTTTCAATATTGTCATTTTCTGCTTTAATAGTTATTATATATACTTCAAGTCTACCACCATCGTCCCCGTGCCAAAGAAGTCTTCGATGTCCTATCTTAATGACTCATGAATGAATCATGAAGAGCTTCAAGCGGCTCTTCATCAAGACCCCGCTGCCCCCCTCACTGGACCAACTGCAGTTTGCGTGTCTTTCAAAATGTTCGACGGGTGACACTATCTCCACCACACTCCACCTGGCACTGACACACCTCAACAAGAAGGACACTTACGTTAGAATGCTGTACATAGATTTCAGTTTAGTATTCAATACAATCATCCCCCAATACCTGATCGGGAAGCTAAGCCTGTTAGACCTACACACCTTCCTCTGTAACTGGATCCTGGACTTTCTGACCTCAGTCAGTGCAGATCGGGAACTGCACCTCCAGCACCACTGGGGCCCCCCTGGGCTGTGTGCTCAGTTCCCTACTGTTCACACTGCTGATTCTTGATTGTGTAGTGACACATAGTTTCAATCATATCTTCAAGTTTGCTGATGACACGACCATGGTGGGTCTCAAGTAGCAAGAATGATGATTCAGCATGCAAAGAGGAAGTACAGAGGCCAACGGACTGGTGTAAGGACAACAACTTGTCTCTGAACATCAGTAAGACAAAAGAGATGGTTGTTGCCTTCAGAAAGACACGGAGCGATCACTCCCTGCTCAACATCGACGGCTCCTCTGTGGAGATTGTCAAGAGCACAAAATTTCTGGGTGTCCATCTGGAGGAGAACCTCACCTGGTCCCTCAAAACCAGCTCTCTGCACAAGAAAGCCCAACAACGTCTTTTCTTCCTGAGAAGGCTGAGGAGGGCCCAGCTTCCACCACCAATCCTCACCACCTTCTATAGAGGGACAATCAAGAGCATCCTAAGCAGCTGCATCACTGTCTGGTTTGGGAATTGTGCCACATCGGACCGCAAGACCCTACGGCAGATAGTGAGTATAGCAGAGAAGATCATCGGGGTCTCTCTCCCCTCTATTGAAGACATGTACACCACCAGCATTGTGGCTGATCGGACACATCCCTCTCACTCACTCTTCACCCTCCCGCCACCTAAAAAAAGGTAAAGTATTCGCGCACTCACATCCAAACTATGTAACAGTTTTTCCCATAAGCCATCCATCTCCCCAGTACAAAGGGACTGGACTGATAAAAACACACACACACAAATAGCTCAGACGATCTAACTAACATCAGGACTGAACTGATAAACACACACATGCACAAACACTCTGATCTACAACTATCTCACAATTTGTTCATACTGACCTACATGATCTTCTCTTTTTGCAATATATTGCACAATATTTATTTTACTTGATATTTGCACAAAGTATTTTTAAATCATTGCTGCCACTTCAGGAATTTCGTAAACAGGAATTTCAACTGTTTACCGTTTCTCCTCCCACTACCTCAACTCATACCTCATTACTACAAAAAGTACTGAAACGTGTTACATTGTTGTGTTTGTCACTCTGTAGCTCTTGTTTGCACATTTGCACATGCACTTTGTTTACTGTTGTCTATTGTCTTTTTTTTGCATAGAAATAATTTTAGGTTAACTTAAAAATAAAAAATGTAAATCTGTCATATCTGAGCTAGTCAGCTAATTAGGTCTCCTAGTTAGCTAGCTGGTTCCGGTAGAGTTGTGTTGTTAATTTATATTGTTGCATGTATGTAGCACCTTGGTCCTGGAGGAACGATGTTTCATTTCACTGTGTACTGAACTGTATCTGGTTGGAAGGACAATAAAAGCCTAGCTGACTTGACTTGACGATCCAGTTGTTTTAATGCCGTATGAAACTCCACCCCCTTAATTGTTGTAAAATTAAATGGAGCAATAAAGCAAGTAATTGATGATAAATCCTGAGTGTTATGAGCATTTAATTTATTTGGATCTGGACATGTAGGCTAAAATAACAAGCCTGATGAAACATACTGATCAGTAAAATAATCGCGGATGGCTGTTTTATCGGTTAAAATACCAGTCTTTCACAATACACTCAGGCAAATCCCTCTTGAGTCCATTTCCATAGGAAGATTTTATTACTTTCAAAAATTTCTTCGGGTCATTTAAACAACTAATCGTTCTGGAATGATGGAATTCAGGTTTTGCTTTTTTGATGAGAGGAGCATTTCTCTTGGCGCTGTCTATATAATTTTTTTTGTTTTTAGCTTTAGCCCATGCAGTATCCCTTTCTTTCAATAAATTGGACAACTTGGGGATAAACCTAAGGTTGGTTTGACCTTTTACTCTTAATTTACATGATGGAGCATGGTTATTTATAATTTTAGTAAGAAAAAACATTAAAATATTTCTAGCGCATTAATAAGAAAGCTTCTATTCCAATTTAAAAGCCACAAGCCATGAACAGAAACTTGTTTTAAAAAAATCTCCTGAGAACAGGTTTTTTGTTAGCAAAAATATAAATATGAGAAAATTTGTAGAGAAATTGTGTTAAAACCAAGCGAATTGTTATTCAGTGCTTAAGATTTCAAAAACAGAGGATATATATAATCCCAATAAATATCTCTCATTAAAATCTAGAGATGATAGTTGTTCAATTCATGCATCGCCGCATTGACTATTATAATACAGTATAGAGGCACCTTATGTTCTTTAGACCTTTCCTGCACATCTTGTATACTCGGAACAGTTAATTTGCACAAAAGAGGCGTTAAAAGGACATGATGATCATCATGCACAAGAATACTGCAGTATTTACGAGTATAATCCGGGTTTTCGGTCCTCTCGTATCTAAGGATAACACTACATGACGTCTCATGTAAAAAACAGACAATCAAGACTGTCTGAATAAATCAGGATGGCGCCTAAATAACTTAATCTACCGGTGAAACTGCAGACCGCGGGTCTACAATCAGCATCAAGCAACAGGACAGATAATTCACGGACTGCTGAGAGCAGCAGTGTCACAAAGTCCTGCAAACTGTGTTTAGATCCTGGTGAGAGACGAGATCCGGCATCCCCAGCGGTGCAGAAGGTGAGAAGGGCTACGACAATAAACACAAGGCGATTATCCGGTCAAAACAGCATCCGCATCATCCACATGTGGATGTGTTCCACATCATCAGATCCTCTTTAAGAGCTCCAGGAAATCATCAAACACAATGCAAATAAGTGTAAGACCTAAACAATATCAGATAAGGTGGAATTATAAAAAAAAAAAAAAAAAAGAAAATTAAAACCTTTAAAATTTAGGTTTTACAAGTTCACACACATGACATGAAATGAAACGTACAACGATTAAACGTCTGTGTCCGCTTAAAGAAACACAAACGCTTGAATCTTCAGCGATCGTTATTATAAAATATCACAATAGTGAAAATCGTCTTATCGCACTTTTCGTAATGCAAAAAGAATAAGAAAAACTGAAGAAAAAAAGGAAGATGAGCAAATGACTAGAGGAGGAGTGGATTTACTACAACATAAATAACCGGCATCATCCAGGAAATGGAAAAGTCTTCACAACTATGCTAGGATTTATCCTTTTTGGCCACTGACATGTCGACTCCGGAACGATCCGGTTGACTTTCGAGCATGGAGCATTTTGAGTGCTGTATTTCGAAACACCTTTTTACTACCGGGTCTCCAGACTCGCCAAATAAAAAAAATAAAAGAGCAAGGCTGGAATGTAAGGAACAGGAACAGATGCGAAACAGAAGTGTGGGACATGAAAGCCGTTGTACTGATACCCCCCACAACGCCCCCCGTGGACCTAGTGTGCAGCAGATTTTCCTCCAAGTGTTTTACACGGCTGTTGTATAACACATAGCTATGTTGAAAAGAATTCCAAAGAAAGAGAAAAAAAATGGTTTACAGCTGAAAAGGAAAGAATAGCAGCTAGTACACAAACACACACCGAAGAAGATCATCCGCAGTATGAACCATGGTGTGTTTTTGTTATTACGGCGGATATTTCTTTCATTCTTTTCAGACTGGAACAGCCGTGGTCTTTTGGCCACTTTTTCGAACACAATTCTGGTCAGTCTAGGGATTTACTGTCCCAGAGACTTATAGCTAGGAATCTTAAAATCCTTGTTCCCACTTTAGTTCCAATTTAATAAAAAAGAGAAAAAGAAAAACACTGGCGGAGTCACGACCTGGGCCTTCTGAAAGACGTTTCAGGATCTGTTCAGAGTAATCCTCACACACACTCAGACACATACACACATACACACACACCTGTCTGTAAATAGCTTCCCGCTCCTTCGACTGTGCACTGGAAACGACGCAAACATGCGAAAGCACATGTTGATTAGCGATCGACTTACGAACAGCAGCGATTGGATTTGTGCCGGAGTTCTCAATTAGAAAGATGGAGAAAGGGGAAGTGGATTCCCAGCAGTCAACCCGGTGTCCGATTTATGGGAGGAATCGTAAAGAGTCGACACTTCAAATAACTTAATAAATTAATTATCCAGCATTCAAGTCATATTCGTAGCTAGTCAGGAGAGCTAAATACAGCTAAGATATCGAGGTTAGCATTCTAAGCTTCAGAAGGTTTATGTTAATTCTTTAATTTTGATGCTAATTGTTTGCTCCAGCAAAGATTATTGGTTAATACATTATCAACTGTTGATTTTATTAACAGATAAATGTAAACATATAGTAGCGTATTGCGTAGCATATGCAAGCGTAGATGAGCGGGCCCAAGCACCCTGCGCCATCGCCACCCAGGTGCACCAGAAAGACAGACAATGGGCATGTGCATTTAAAGGGGACATACCAATACCATTATGACAAGTTTGGAAAAGGGGGAAATTTAAGTTTAGACCTCAAAAAACCCTCAGATGCTGGAAAAAAAAGCATCACACTGTCACTCAACGTGATGTCACACAGAGTTATTAACCACTTTTCGGCATAAGTTTAAGGCGTCATCACGGCTAAGCTGTTAAAATATCAAAACTCCATCTGCAATTTCGCATACCCAATGTCTTGAGATCACAATTGCCCGGTTTGGTGGCGATTGTATGAATCCCCTAGGAGAAGTACATTAAAATCTATTGGCTGTATTTTTTGCAAAAACCGACCCAAAATAACTGACTTCCTGTTAAGTTGAGCTCTTGACATCTTGTGAAAGTTTTTCGGCTCAATAAGCTATCGTGGTATACCAGGTATCGTGTGCATATGTGCAAGTGTTATCAATAATAATCCTTAGAAGAGCAAGAGATCCCTCACACAGTATGACGACATAGGACTGATGTCATGGTCTGTGTGCATTTAACTCTGAACATCTAACAAATGATGAAAAAGATAATTTAGCATAAAAGGTCTTTTCAAAAAAATCAACTGATACTGGAACTGAAGGTGAAATCAAACAATTGAGAAGAGAAGTAAAATAGAAGGAGGGGGAATAAAAGGGGGCGAACTTATTGTGTGGATAATCCGCAAACATTTAACGGATCGTTCTTACTTTTGGAGAAAATAATTAGCAACAGGTTGGCTTCAAAGGATATCAGAGAACTGAACATGAAACAGGATTACACTTGTGTCTGGTGTGTTTGGGCTGCTGGCTTGATGTTAGACTGGGAACAGAACAAAGGATTTCGGTTTAAAGTAGACAATCGTGGAGTGTTAATAATAGAAGTTGGTTTATTTCTGGTGGTAGCGATCCACGGCCTCCACTCTACACTAGACAGAAAACATCCTGCTTTAACCTCCTGAGACCTGAACTTTACACTATTGTGTATACACACACCTGTTTCTCTTTATTAGCACCTGGTAACTATGAACTTAATCAATATCTTGCAAGAGAAAGAAGTTTGGCAAAACAATATGAGGATCAGAAAGGAATACAGACGTGGAGGTGGGAGACAATTTCTAACACAGGATGATCAGCATTTAATATCATATCGATGAAGTAAAAAAAAAAAAAAAAAAAAAGCACAATGTGTCAGTTGATCAATAATGCATCCATGGTGATCGTGGTATAAGAGGAACAAAATGCGGTTTTAGAAGACCTAATCTAGCACATTCTTATAACAGCACACACTCTTGTTTTTTACAACTGGAGCGTCGTGCTGAACCGAGCCGAAGGTCAGAAATACTACAAGCGATGACTTCCTGTGAGCTGCAGCACGTATTGAGCTTTTACTCAGCTCCACAGGAATGCAGGACGAGCTCATGTGCCTATGAGTCAGGATGCTCCACGCGGAGCGCCATACAGTACGTGCTTGTGCGGAACCGCGCAAGAGTGTGTGTGTGTGTGTGCATGTCCTATTCCCTACATGCGTTACAGCATGTGACCTTGTTCCCTCTGGCACGGTGACTTAAGCGCACACTAAGGCGGGAAGACGGGTCAGCTTCCTGCATGCATCACTTCCCAAACTCTTTCGAGGATCCGTGGAACGATTTAAGAAACACGTACGGTGTAAAAAAAATCATAATAATAATAATTTTAAAAAGCCTCCTAAAGCCAGGTGCAGCAGGACGAGTACGTGTGAAGCTTCCTGTGTGTAAGGTGTGTAATGTTTGATTAACATCCAGTTACTCGCGGTTGTTTGTTCAGCCAGCGGGAATGGGACAAAGGCCAGGGCTGATGCTGCTGACCAGTTGCTATTAAAGGTATGGGAATGATCTCCATCACAACTTCCCAGTGCGCGGCTTCTGCGTTAGCGCTCACAAACAGGTGGCGATATCGCAGAGTAAATGTTGTGACAGAATTTTTCTTTTTTTCTTTTGTATTGAACACAATCTAAAAGGAAAAAAAAAAAGAAAAAAAATCTTGGCCTGTCCTGTGGGCAAAAAAACTAAGGGTACAGAGTGTAATAAGTGAGTTGACCTCGCTGGACTTTAATAAAAGCAGAATGGTTGGGAATAAAATAAGAAAAAAAAACTTTCATATGAACTCAACATCATTGAGTCATTTTGAACGTGGCAGTTCATGTTAACCGTGGTTTCAGCCACGTGACGTGCAAGCCCACGTGCACCGCACGCCGTGCCGCTGTTCTGTTTGCGAAAATGTTGTTTGTCTGTTTTGCTATTTGGCCTCGAGCTCGACACTGAGCGATGCGTGATCGTCTACACGTGAAAGAACGTTTCTTAACATGGGATGTTCTGTGCCCTTGTCCACTACGAGGGATTAATGTCACAGCTGCGAGTGTCAAGTCTAAACAGCCTAAAAGGCCTCCAAGATGTACTGTCTAAACAGTTTGCTGTTATAAATTTTGGGACGCGACCCAAGTGTCATGATGTGATTACGTCCTGCTGGTTCCTTAGTTTTACACGAGCATTATGTTGATTTAAAAAAAATTTAAAAAAAGACAATAAGATTGTGCTGATCAGCATGACTGTAACTAGAGAAGAAAAAGGAAAACAAAACTAAAAATACACAGAGGCGAGCAGATGACTCGATACAAACCGAGCTGACGATTCACACTTCCTGTTCGGCCGTTTCGAGAACAAATATTTGTTGAGTAAGAAAAAGAGCTTGTGTTTTCTTTCAGGATTAAGCTTAAGGAGTCTGACTCCTATTACCTCCCGTTTATTATACTCTCATGCTGCAGGTCTTCTTCTTCTTCTTCTTCTGATTGGCTCTCACTCTGCTCTTGGTACTTGTTGTGCTTGAAGCAGACATGCGACGACGTGCAGCGTGTCACGGCCACCGCTGGTGTACCTGTCACGTGACGATAAATTTCCCGCCAGTTCCAGAGAGACGCCCCTGGCACGGCGCTGAGGGTGAATTACGGTCAGCGTGAGTCACGAGTGCTCAGGAATATCATGTTTATTTGTTCTGTTTACTGTTTTTAATTAGACTTATTAGACCATAGCTGGAAGTCTAGGGAGAGGACTGGGCGTGGCTTCAAGGAGGATTTGTGGCATACTTGCACTTTTGCAGCAAGCAAAGTAGACCTTTTCTCCAGTAGACGTCTCTTTTCTCCTGAACTAAACGTATCGATACGCGTGTGGTTGGAGAAGATGCTGGCGACAAGCGTCTCGGAGAAAGCATGCAACAGTCGTCGTCGATCCTCCTTGGTTGGTACAGTAGCTGACGACTTGGTTTCATTTGCATTTTATCTGCACGCACACACGGCCCTTACTAAATATAAATGAATGGATTTCAATCATTTTTGTTTTTACTCTTTCAAGTAACCAGGAGCACTTCGTTATTTAGGGAGTGTGTATACGGCTGTATAAGACCCTCTCCCCTGCTGATCAGTGTTCATATTATTAGGATGATTCCATGTATTATTCCATACTCTTAAGTATTTACACTCTGCAATACAGCAGGTGGCAGTGCGCGCCTAGCTGGTTTGAGAGCCGGCAATAAAACGCAAAGAAGAAGAAGTGTCAACTTTAGCGGTACGCCTCTCACGCACTGAGATTTTGGAGGACATGTACAGCGTACTCGAAGGTACCTTCCACCTCTTCTCGTGTTGTCGTTCTGGATAAAAGCGTCCTGCCAAATGCCTACAAGTGGACTCGATGCGCTGATCTGTGCCTGGGCACAAGTCAGAGTGCTCTTATTACACAAATGTTCAGATCAGATCTGTGCTGTGGCTCGTAGAGTTAAAGCACCTGGATTAGGAGAGAAAGTCCTGTGACCCTGTGCTGCTGAAAAAATGTAAAACTTATTCAAACTTCTCAGTAAAGAAAGGTTACGAGGGTATTTGTCACACTGCAAATTATCGATTTAAAAAAAAAAGAAGGAAGATCAAGGACCAGGTAGGAAAACCTCTAAATAATTGAACACCACATTATAGGATTGTTGTGCAACAATTTCTAACTTCTAAGCGGGAGCTCATCGTTAATGGATGTTCGTTTCTAAAAGCTTGAAGCACATGAGTCAGTGTTCCCTGGAAAAAAAAACCCTGCAGAAGTATGCTGGATATAGCAGAGTGAACAGAGTATTTCTGCAGGGACCGGCCGCAGACGCAGACCGGGTGCTGTCTCACAGCTCGGTCGTCTGTCACTCCGCAGGAAATGGCTGGGATGCCAGGATGCTTTTGCACTCAGTCCCCCTGCAGGGTCTCTGCTGGTCTTGCTCAACATCCTGTCCCAGATCTGGCCCTGACTTAAGCCATCAACACACACACACACACACACAGACACACAAGCCCAAATCCAAACAACACTCTACTCTAAATACAACGATTAGCCTTCTTAACATGTTTGTTATATGAGGCTGCGATTATTAAAGTCGTCTGCTTCAACAGTTCCAGTCCAGAGGCATTTGGAGCTGTCCTCGCGCTTTTGTCTTCAAGACGAAACAGGATGACTGCGAGCACCACAGGAATGCACAACACAACGGCTTTGTCATTAGCTCATTCTTTTTTGTTTTTTTTTTTGTCTTTTTTTTTTCCTTAAGCAAAGGCAAAAGCGGCCACCAAAACCGACCTTATTTGACCCAACCTTTAAATGACAAGAAAGCTAACGGAGTTGGATGTTTTATTTATTTTATTTACATTTTTTGCACATGAATATTCGCTGCATGCAGGTCTGACTTGTACGCAGACGGTCCTGGTCGACTCGGGAAAGACATGCTGTGAGCATGTGGTGACAAATGTGTTTGAGTTTGTGGTTGGAGTTGGAGGAGGTGAAGAGGACGGACGGATGGACGGAGCAGGCACCATCGCTTCCGGATAACTCTCCAAGACTGAAGAAAAGCCTCGGCGAGATACGTTCGAAGGTGTTCACTCTTGAGCTTTTGACTGACAGGTTTGCGCTCCGGCTCGAACACTCGCCTCGGGGCTTGTCTGCAAAATAAAATAAAAAAAACCTCCTGCGAAGGCGTGCGTGCCTGTGCATAAATATTCCTGTGATTTAGTGCACATGTGGGTATAAACTGAACCACATGCTCATGATATATTTAAAGAAAGAAGTGCGAAATGAAGCGCAATTTCTTTCCTCCCATGTGGCGAACAGGATTTCGCCCTCTGATCATGAGCACGGTGTGGATCTACTGTATAGCGTGCGCCACTTTTCCTGGAAACAAACGTCCTTGTGAAACCGGCGTGACGGGGGAATTTACAAACTTCTCACCTATGGCATAAAAAAAAAAAAAGGATAAAAAAACAAGCCTGGCCTCTGAGCGCTCAGACAGCCGGGGCGACATGTGGATCCCATAACGCTACGAGTGTGTGCAGGAATGCGCTGTACTTTTTGCGCAAATAGACAAATCCTAGTTCATCTATTTACACTAATGAGCTCTTATGCCTCGATTGCAACACTGACGTGTGTGACAAGCCAGATGATGGGCCAAAAAAACGAGGAGCGGATCCCATCTTCTTCGCTCCGTCGGGTTAGTGCGCTCATTTTTGAGCGCCGAGGTCATTACGTGCAAGTCTCATAAACAAGTCCTGGCACTGCCGCTTGGATCCTGGATGTCAGCACTTTTTTAGTCTCTGTGATGCGATGAGACAGGTCGGCATCGGACAAGAAGTGATTAAACAGTGCGAGTTACAGGATCTGGTTTTTCCAGCTCGTCTGAAAGCTACGGTATATCGACTCCTGGCTGCTTGTGAGACGATCTTGTTTTTTCATATTATTTTTCAATAGATACTTCACAGAATAATAACAAAAACAATATCCTACAGGACAAAATATTAACTAAAACCAGGAATGTGCATTTTGGGCAGACGCACAACCTACAATATGCGGCTAATGTTTAGACTACGTATCATGGATTATAATTTTATTATCTACAGCGAAACCAAACGGCCCTTTGCTTTTAAAAATAAAGCCTGGTTTGGGAGCGGGGAGGAATTCAGACTACGTGTACGCTCCAGAAGCTTTCTAAGTTGAAGCGCTACTACAGGTGTCCGGTGAAAAACCCGAGTAAGTTACTCACTCAGACGCGAGTGTTAAACAGAGGTGAAAGCAGGAAGATTTATGACCGCGCGACTATAAAAGCAAGAATGTAAACGTTTTAAGCTGCAATCGTGTCGAGATAATAAAGTTTCTGTTTTATCAATTGAGACATTTTTTGAAACGTAGCGCAGTGATTATTTAGAAGAATAACAAAAGCGGCCCCGAATATCTCGAGGTCACCTCGAATGACGTGCAATGCTCTAATGCCAAACATCGGTGTGTGTGTACGTTTCGAAAGCCAGTGGACGTACCGGGCCTCCTGTAATGTCATGGATGAGACCTGCCACTGTAGCTGCAAGTCTAGATTCAATTTAGTTTTATTTATATAGCGCTTTTAACAATAGTCATTTTCGCAAAGCAGCTTGACAATGAAAATCAAAACAAAAAAACAAGACTTTGTGAGGAAATGAGTATAAATCAATCGTCAGATTCTTCCTGATGAGCAAACTGAGCTTGAACTCCCTGAGATTCCAACAGGAAGAAACCTTGAGAGGAACCAGACTCCACAGGGAACCCGTCCTCATTTGGGTGATATCAGATAGCAGGGATCGATGTCTAAGGAGAGATGTTTAAGATCATGTGGAGTCCACTTTCGTTACTGGAGGCTTGGAAACAAAACCATTAGTGGGAATTTCAGTCAGTCAGTCAGTCAGGTGGCTTTTATTAGGACGTCCCCACGTGCAGGTAACATGTAAAAGATGGTCTTGACCCAAAACCTGGAGTGATGGGAAAAAATACGGCCTGCTGCATGTTCTGCAATATGTTATCTTCATTTTATGATTCGAAAGCATTCCCGCTCATACGGTATCCGTAAATCTATATGCTGCGACTGCAGAATGTTTTATCGTGAATCATGCTGTTAGTCGTCACCGTTAAGTGTGTTTGATGGCTGAGAATGGATTTCACCCACGTTCATTTAAATATAGAGAGGTCTGGCTTGGTTTTACTGTTTCACAGAAATCTGCTCTCAATATAATAATAATAATGATACTACTACTACTACTGCTACTAATAATAATAATGCTACAAAACTCACAACATATAAAAACCGAACGACCTTAACCAAAATATTACCCTGACTCCCGTGACAAAATACACAAGATAGCCGAGCTTTACCGAGGGTTGGAGATGTAACGGAAATAACATGCCGAACCCATTTGAAATATTGAGAAAACACATTAGAGGGCGCATATTTGACCTCCTGCTGTAGACGGCAAGCCTGTGTCCCTGACTGCTTTTACGGTGATCCTGCGGCGCGCTGCCTCGCGCAAGTCCACTCCAGCTGCAGATGTTGGGACTAATAACCTCGCCCAGGATCACAGCACCGAAAATATGCCAGGAACTCAAAGTGACTCAATAAAAAGCTGTGCGCTAGTAAAACGGCGCCGCGCTGTTAAAATCCCCCAACCTCATCATGTGGGGCTGTAAAACGAAGGACTACCAGCGGGACCTTGTTACGCTCTGATTGATGGCAACGTGACGGTTTAGAAAGAAAAAAAAAAAAAAAGAGGTGAATGTTGGGGAAATTTTTAATAAGTGTTACGTTCCAAAAAAAAAAAAAAATGAAAATCAGATGTGTTTTTCTCTCAAACCATCATAAAGTTATATAAACCAAATGCCATCGTTAACTCAAATCACTCGTGTTTATTATTCGTATGAGCCACTAGAATAAGACTGTGCAATGTTTTGCACAGTTTAAGTAATAAAAGGAAAACCCATGTGTCTGTACGTTTATCGTTGCGTATCGTCACAGACGTCTGAATCTGATTCCGTTCATTAAAAGACAGCAGGAGGTCTTGCTGACTAAATGTTACAGGTGGAAATGATCGCTGTTAGAGCTTGCATCGTTTGCAGGCGAGCTCTTAAATACCTCTACAGGCCGCCGCGGGTTTTAAGAAACTGTTGCATCACTTCGTTAGGGGTCATTAAGGATCGTGAGCGTGCTGTTTGTGCAACTGTAATTGTGACTGCAGGTTATGTGGCGCGTCCCACCTGAAGGGCGCAGTTCATCAGGCGCACTATGTGGTCGAACTGCTGGTGGTCCAGGATGGCGCGGTTGAGCTGCACGTGCAGGCTGAGCTCCTCGGTCAGGCACTGTCGGGCTGCTTTGCCTTTCAGGGCGCGCAGGGCTGCGGGGAGAGCCTGGACACCAAAAACAGCAACAATACATTCATGTCTCACTCTGCACCAGATTTAAAAATAAAAAATAAACAAACAAAAAAATAGCAAATAACAAAACTTCCACCTGTTCTGGTAGCGCATATGGTTATTATTACGTTTCTTAGTCATAACTCTTCTCACATTGTTTGTTAGTCAACAGTTTTTGTGTCGGGAGGAAAAAAAAGTTAAAATGCAGGTTTATTTTTAGTACGTCTTCGAATACTACGAGTTAAAATGAACCTGGACCACCATCATGTATTTGGTGTGAAAATTTTTTGCTTGAAAATAATCAGTCGTGTTATAATTACAGATGTGTGCAGGTTTATAAGTAAAACAGCTGGTAGGAGTTCTTTTTTAAAACTTTGTCACACAAATCCAGGGGCCTACAGTAGGGTTTTTAGGTCTGTCATATGATATGTTGTTGTTGTTTTTTTTTCTTCTATGATGTTCTTTCTATTTTTCTTTCTTTATTTAATTTTAAGGTACGTTTGGAAACAGTTAATGGTTTTGTAAATAATAACAGACATAATAAGAATGTATGACAATCTGTACTACAGATAGGCGGCATGGTGGTGCCTACAGGGTCGGGGTTCGATTCCCACCTTGGGTTTTGTATGTTCTCCAAGTGTTTGATGGGTTTCCTCCGGGTACTGCAGTTCCCCCCCGTCCCCCCCAGCAGTCCAAAGACATGCGGGGGTAAACTAACTGACATTTCTATTTATATACAACTTCTATTTATATACAACTTCATTCCCATAAAAAAATTAATAATTCTATATTTTCTATATTGTACAGCAAGGTTTTTTTTTATTTTTCTTATATTTTTCATATATTGTATATTTTGCACAAATATTTTTTTTTCTTTGTTAAATATACTTCCATTTTCTTTTGCATATTTATTTCCTAATAATAGTCTTTTATTGTAAGGTCACGGGCGGTTGTCTAAGCATTTTACTGCATATCGTACTGTGCATGTGACAAATAAAAATTGTATTTGAACTGGCGTTCTTAGATTTGCCCGTATGACAACCGGGCATTGAACTGGCACCTCGGCCCATTAACAGATGGCACGTTGACGGACCAAAATTCCGCAAAAAGAAATACTACGAATAATATGGGGAGATTTTTGCACAGTATTGTAAATAAATGCCCCAAGAGGACATCAACATCATAATTTTTTTTTCTCTTTTAATTAGTCATATAACATTAATATGGAAAGATATTTTTTTTATATAGTCTGTCTGGAAAGAACAATTAATAAAAATAAAAAAAAGGTACAGTACAGCCAAGTCAATATACGACTGTTTCAGATGTGAACGCCGGTGAAACCTCTGGCTGCTCTGCTAGCGCTCAATCCAGCTTTTCATCTCAGCGGTGTGGAAATGGCTACACGGTGGTGACGGCTTTACTGGCTCCGTGGAGCGGTTAGATGGGAGTGCGGCATTTTTGTAGCCACGGGGGAGCGAAAGCTTTTATATTGAACCCATTGGGTACGTGAAGGAACTGGCTACCATCCCACAGCTGTTATAAGGGGAATCCATCCGAAAAAACAATGAAAAAATAAACAAAAAAGAGGCTTGGATAAGATCTCGGGAACCCTTGTGGTTTAGGTGGTTTATAGTTATTTGGATGAAGAAAACGTAACGTAAGCAATGCTGCCAGTTAATGTTAAAATAATATTGCTGCATGTGATAGCGAGAGTGAGATAAGAGGAGTATGTGTGACTGACTGTTCAGCCTTTTTTCCCTCCTCAGCTGCTGCGTGTACGTGTGTGTGTGTGTGTGTGTCTAAGACTCCCAGATGGAAGTTTGATGCTGATATTCATTCTAATGTTATGAGTAATACAGGCTAATCTCTTGTTCCAGATGTGTGCAAGTGTGCGATCTACATGGACGCATAAGCGCACTCTTTATCTCTGATCACCTTCTCAGTCTCCAGCGTCTTGTTGTCGAAGATGAACCCGATGCAGCTTCGCACCACCTCCAGGCGCCGGGCGCTGTTAAACACAGAGTTGACTTTCCCTGTGATTGACACTGAAACGCAGAGAGACATTAAGTCTAATTAGTGATCATTGTAATGGAGCGATATTGGCTTAGTGTGTTAAGGCTCTAAGTTACGCTTTAGCAAGGCCCTTGACCCTGTCTGCTCCAGGGGCAGCTGTAAAAATGGCTGGCGTGGGATCAGAATGAAGAATTTCACCGTGCAGTAACGTACATGTGACGAATAAAGGCTGAACTTATTATTACACAATATTGTGGTTAGGTTTTCAGTCCTGATTGTTCAAAAGGTGTTAATTAGTAGCTGGGTTTAATTAGTGCCGCTGTTTATTTAGTGACACCATTGAGAAAGTTTCTTTAGAACTTATTTAGGAAGAAGTCTCCAGTGTCAGTTCTTTATAACAGGGTAGCTATAGATAGATAAAAAAGTATGATGTGTCATTATTTATAATGTGAAATGATAGATTACATAAAAATAATAAACTCTTAAGCACACCAGCACATCATTGGTCCACTTTGTTCATTCCTTCATAAATATCCAGAGGAAAAGATTTGGTGACCTTCTTGCTGCTGCTTTCGTTACTTACCCACAGGGGGACCGGCAGGCACCACGCACTTCTTCTTCTCAGCTCGCGTACTGATGTTGGCGAGGTTTTGCTTGGCCAGACCTTCCTCCGTGAGCTCCCCGACCTTTTCGTCGTCTATCAGGGGGAAGGGCACCACGTGCACCCGGAGGTGAGATCCCTCGCTGGGCCGAGGTACCTTCTGGAAGGCCATGTGAGGGTTGGGATTTTCCTGAGGAGAAATACAGAGTGTGTCTGTGTGTGTGTATGTGTATGTATATATAAAAAAAATCTGGAGTGATGGCAAGCTGTTAGAAAAGCCTTCATTATTCGTAGCGCGCTCTTCTCGAGCCAAGCTCCATTGCAGATGCTTAAAAGTTCAATAAACAATCTGCTCGGCCCTAAATAAAAAGGGCCATGTCGAGAGCAAGAATGGTCAAATATTTGGCAGAAACTCTGTGCTTAATCAACACAGTGCAGGAGCAGAGCAGGACAGAGAAAAACAGAGAAACTTGTTTAGCCAGATGAAGTGAAAAAGAAGAAAAAAAACAAGAGGTCAAAATATAGAGGGGGAGAGAGAGAGAAAGAGAGAGGACAGGGAAAAGAGAAATGGACGAGTGTGACGAGGGTGAGGTTTTGCGTGCTCACGTTGCGGTAAAGCTGCTCCGAGAGCTCTCTCATGTGCTTCTGAAGTTTGCCCTGGTTCTCCTCTTCCTCTTTGAAGTACGCCATGTCGTAAGCTACCAACTAGCGAGGAACCAAAAAGACACCTTGTTTACTCATCCGTTGTTGCAGGATTGGACTTAATCGGAAAAAAAAAACAAAGAATGATAAAGACGGAAGAGTGCTGTGCTTTACCTCGTCAAAAAGGTCGCAGGCTCTGTACGGAGGCCCTCTCTCCGACACGAACCCGGCGAAGGCCATGCCGTCTAACACCTTCGGCAGGAAATCGTTCTCGAGGAGGCCACGCTGGCCCAGGAAGGCCGTCTGCAAACAAAAATGTTCACAATAAATAAATCACTTAGGAGGATAGATGTCACCCGTCGTGATATGCTCAGTCATAGTCTCCATGAATAAGCCTGTGACTAAAACACGTGATTACATGGAGTGACACAGAGTGACTTATCTAAACTACCGAACGGGCACGATTGCATTCCTGAGAGCCGCCGCTGTTTTGTGTGGAGGCGAAAAAGAAATGATTAGGCGACTCCGAACCATAAACAGATGACTGCAGCGACATTTTTTTTTTTTTATCTGTCGGAGGGGTGAATGAGACGGATGGAGCGCGGCGCTGGGCCTCAGTGCAGCTGGCACACAAGGGATACTTGAGAGTTAATGGGGAAGCATGCTGCATTCCTCAGGCATAATCTGAGCCATGTGGGGTGCTCGGAGGAGGATGTGCGGGGTCGTTGTTGTGGATACGAGCTTCCAAGCAAATAAAAACAATGCAGTGGGGGGGCGGAGGGGGTTGATAGAGACAGAGAGAGAGAGGACGAGTGAATGAGTGGATAAGTGGATGAGTGGATGGATGGATGCGTGCACGCGAACACGTACGAACGAGCGGCATTTTGATTCTTTGCATGTGGCTCATCTAGAGATGGAGGACTTTTTAAACGGGGAGATAGTATCGGGTTGCGGGCTCGTCAACCGGAGCGCGGCTTCCTGCTTATCTCTCGGTTTATCCCTGTTTTCCAGAAGCATTCGGTTTATGTAAGGCAGCCTTTTTTTCTCCCTCCACCAGCCTCGGGACACTTTGATGTTAATTTAAGGCTCTGTGCCTCGCCGAACAGCAGCGGGACACGCACATGCTACCTATTTTTGATATTCGTGACTTTTAGACGATCCCGCACTGACGCACGTAATCCGCCAGGTTGATTAACAAGCGGATATATAAATATATATCTTTTAATCTTGCCTCATTAACAATAGCGCTGTGTGTTTATACGCTATACCATGAACAATCAGAGTAAGGGAATTTTATATAATTATGAATCATTATTCGCTGATTTAAAAGCAATTTTGTAAAGATGATGATGTTTAGATTGGCTTTATTATGCTTTATGTTAAACGTAGATCCCTAATAGTCACGACACAGACCCTACATAGTGCACTATTATGCACATAATCAAACTTGCATACCATAAGTAAGTAATGCGCTTGACGTTAGCTATGAATATGTTTTATCGATTCAGGGACTAATAACATTTAATCAGGTGTTGTTATAAAAACGAGTACATAAGGATACAAAGAGGATGATCGCCATCATCCGAAGAATAGAGCCAGATTAAAGCGGTTTCTGCTTTTTTTCAGTGGCCGAATTAGGGTTTATTATTTAAAAGTGCACTGGTGCGTGTGGACGAGACATATGAAACGCATTACACGCCAGCGCGCGAGTCGAGACCGGTTAGAAGAGGACTCGGACGGTTACCGTAATTATTCACTGGTGGACGCTCGTAAACACTCCCTACGGACAGAGGTTACCGTCGGTGGGGGGCGGGGGGCTCTTACCTTGTGAAAGTGAATCACGGGTTCGGCGTGGATGCGGATGAGCTGCAGACAGGACCTGTAGCCCTGAAACAGTTGTGCAAACAAGCGCAGGAAGACCGCTCTCACCTCCTTATCCTGCCAGTCGGGGGCATAAAGAAAGTTAACTGTGGGTGTGAGTCAGAGATGCTAAGGAACATTTAAGAGTCATTAATAAAGGAGGTTATACTCCTACACTGTTTTTTTTTTTTTTTTCAGCCCCCTGGAGAGCAGCTATGCAATAATGCCAGTTTCTGCAACTCGGCGCATTAAATCTCATCTTGAAGTTGATTCCTTTGGTGTTAAAAAGCAACTTCAGAGGTCAGGAGGGCAGCCTGGGGTTATTAGCGAAACACTTACCAGCAGTTTGAGGTTGGACGGAGCGGAGCGTGGAGGAGGGAAAGCGTTATCGGCTATCTCCAGATCTGGGTGCAAAACCTGGAAGGAGTCAGAGTGAAGAAATGTGAGTTTATTGCTTCAGCTGGAAACGAGCGATTAGAAGTGATGAGCGCTGAGTCAGTCAATACAGACTGCAGTTTTAATATGAGCACCAAACGCAGGGTCAGGATTTCATCAGTACTGAGTGTGTGTGTGTGTGTGTGCGCGTGTTATTATTATTCAGATTTATATATCATTATTATTATATATGGGTGAGAAGTGGCTCTGTGTACGGGAGACTCACCATAGATAGCGAGCTGTGTGTGGTGTGTAAAAGAGGCTCGGGGAGCTGAGACAGATGGATACACTCTGGGATTTTTATCGTCCCTCCGTCCAGGTCAGCGATGATCACGTCAAGCTGTCAATCCCCCCCCCCCACCAACAAGCAGGTCAGAGACATGAACACTCATCATACTGTAATATAAACAATAGTGCAATATCCCAAGACTTAAACTCACCAGCTCCTGAATTTCACTCTGGAACATGGAGTGCACCCCGATGATGAAGGGCGTGGGCGAACTGAGGACCTCCAGCAGCCCAGACGGGAGGATGGGAATGTACGGGTAGCTGCCGGCAGAAAGGCTGACGATTAGCGATACTGCAGGTCAGCAACACACTGGTTTTATAGCAGATTATTCTCTTAATAACGCCGGATAAACACTACGGTGACGTGCAAAAGTTTGTGTCACACTGGGTTTCTGGGTGGGTTAACAGGCTATGAAAAATAAATAAATAAAAATAATAGTAATAATAATAATAATAATAATAATAATAAAGTGATCCTACTGAAACCACATTATCATGTTGTAATAGTAATAATAATTTGTACTTTCACAGGACAAGAGACCATTTCAGGAAAAAAAGAGAAAAAAAGACACAAACAAGAGTGGGAGACAATAAAAACTAAATAAAAAAATAATAAATAATATGTTTTCTTCACTTATTTTTTAAACAATGATATGGAAAAACTTAATAACTAGGGTCCAAGAAAACACAAAAACTGAAAAATACATATTTGCCCAAAATCTTTTAATAAGGATAAAGAAATATGTGAAGAAAATACATATTATATATATAACCAGTATTTTTTTTTTATTAAGAGGCATAAAAATGTATAATGGCAAAATAAAAACTAAAAATAACAATAATAAAAATAATAATAATAATAATACATAAATTATATAAATAGGTTATGGAAAAAAATAATGGATAGATAAATTGATCAATTTATAATAATAATAATAATAATAATAATGTAAACAAAATATACATAAATAATGATTGGTTTTGCTAAAAAAAACTAAACTGAAAAGAAATATTTTATATTTAAAAAGATAAAAAAGAAAACAAATAAAAAAATTCTTAAGTTTTAGGTTTTTACTAAGACACAAAAAGTATAACAAAAACATAAAAAAATACATAAATTGTCTAAATAAATACAACTAATAAAATATGTGATTTTTTTTTTACAAAATTCTAACAAAAAAAAAAGCTAAAGAATTTTTTTCAAACCTCATTAAAAATGAAAAAGGCAAACTAAAAATTTAGAGCTTATAAATTATTTATTACAGGACAGAATAAATAAATTAATTAATAAATGAATGGACAAATAAATAAATGAATGAATGAATCTACAGCCCAACAATCCCGCCCACTGTTAATACTTTCCCCTAAATCATTTTTTCTTACTTATGATAAAAAAACACGATTGTATGTTTACAACCACCTGTAAACCCCTCCTCTGTACAGCATGCTACATTATTTCTTTTTTCTTTGTGTTGAATCTGTCCTGTTTGTTGTTTTTCTTACACACCTGTACTTGAGAGGAAACATCAGGGCCACTAAGGCTCTGCAGGCCTCGCCGAGCCTCTGGTAGCTGGTGGAGTGGAACAGAACCTTGTGCTCGGTCAGAACGGCACAGAACAGACTCAGGACGTTCTGGATGCCTGAAATGAAATCGACAAAACAACACAAAAGTATGTTATGAGTGTGAATTCTATTAGAAAACACCTATTGAGGGGATAAACTGCTACGGTTACGAAATCTTTCTAAAAATAAAGCGGAGCTGTTTTCGACATGAGAGTCCAAGGGAAATGCTGATTGTTTCATTTCTAACCCGTGAGTCACGAACACGACCCAAATGAAGACCAAATGTCCGATGTAATGCGAAGCAGGCGAGTAAATCCGGGCGTTCCAAGGGGTCCTGGTCCTCGGAATAATTTCATGCTATGCTGAAGGCGATGGCAGCAGCTCATGTTCCACATAAATCACTAAATTATATGTAGCAGGATGATCGCAATTTGTTCACAGGACAGCGGGTTTTTGTGCATTTTGCGAGCAAATTGACAACCGGGAGGAGAGAAATGCTGTACAGTTCCTGTTATTGTTTGTTATCAACATACCGAGGAGATCGTTAATCACGGGCTTGAGAGAGCCAAACGGTGACAGAGGCATCCGCAAGGATGGCCCGGGGTCAAGGGGTCGGCTGTGTGTCAAAGTCTGAGACCCACCAACAAACAGGAACCCGATATGGACATAAGCAAGAGCTACCAATGACAAATGACAAATGATGAAGAGCTCGGGAAATGAACAGGCACTTTTTTTTTTTTTTTGCTGCCATAACAACCAACGGTTTGGTTTATTTCCTGGGATGCACATTTTCCGGAAAATTTCAGTACCGTCTGCAAATAGACACCGTGAAGCAAAATAACGATTTATGATTTATTTCTGGCTTCGAATACGCCGTGTTTACATCCCCAGCTGGTGTCCTTGGCCGCTGTCGGAATAAACGCTGCATCAGAACACAACAGGTTTCATAATTTGAAAGATATCCAGCCACACACAAACACACGCGCACACACATATATATTGTCCTCTTTCTCCCTGACCTTGAGGTATTTACTTATCAGCTGGAAACAGCTCTCCATTTCCGACCCCAAATAAATGCAGGCTGACAGACAACAAGCTGAGGGCACGCTGCAGACTAACTACTTCCTGTTACTGCGGAACAAGATGAGGCTCGAGGACCTTCTCCAACTGTGCCTCGGTACCGATTCTGAGGCAACGACTCTGCAGTTTTACCTCGATGATGCTGCGATCGGATATAAAAGGAAGTAAAAACAAAAAGCCGCCGCAAAAATGATTGAAAGAGATATACGAGAAATACGAAGACAGAAGAAATTCTCAAATCTGACAGTCTCCACTGTGGACTTTAGAAAGGAAAAAAATCTAACACACACAGACACACATTGTCTTATTCCCTGACACAAGGATGTCTTCGATAGTTCATCAATTACATATACAGGTGAAACTCGAAAAATTTGAATATCGTGCAAAAGTTCATTTATTTCAGTAATGCAACTTAAAAGGTGAAACTAATATATAAAAAAACGCCTAAATCCAAAATCTCAGAAAATTTGAATATTACGTGCAATCAATAAATAATTTTTTTTGCATGCAATATTCTAATTTTCCGAGATTGTGGATTTAGGCAGCAGGGAAGACGATTACCCATAATTCCGTATTTACTCAATACTCGTAAACCAAGACATTAGTTTTTTAGGTCAAAATTTATTAAAAATCTTTGCTCGTCCTACGGAACACTCGCAAACCACCGTACTCGAGCTTCCACAGTAATTCATCAAAACTAATAATAAAGGTAATGTTTATCCTAGAAGTAAGCGCTGTGGTCTCGCACCCACCAGGGTCAAGAGTTTCGGTTCCCATCTGTTAAGTACGCGTGTGTGACCCTCTCTCATGCTTAGTGGGTTTCCTCCAGGTACTCCAGTTTCTGATTAAGCTAATTGGCAGTCCCAAATTCCTCATATTGTATAAGTGTGTGTGTGTGCCCTGTAATTACTTGGCACCCTGTCCAGGATGTACCCTGCCTCGCAGCCCAGAGTCCCCTGGTATAGACGCCAGGCCTCCCATGAACATGAACAGGATAAGCGTTATAGAGACAGAGTGAGAACTTGAAAAAAAAAGTAAATAAAGACTGGTAAAGGATCTAGTTTTTACAGTAATAAATTGATTTTAATAAAAAAGCTGTGATGTAACATATATTTGCATTCTTTGTTTAACTTCTGTGATAAACAAGTAATAAAGCATTTTACTGGAAAATGAATGAACTCTGGGGTGAGATCAGGGGCTCCCTGAAGGATTGTATCTCTTGTTTACGTCTCGCTTTTTGCACCAGCTCTGTTGGAACGCTCCAGGACCGAGCGGTAAACAAAATAAATGACCAACTTGATTAGCTTCCAGGCTCCGTGGTTTGTTTCATTACTCACTTTATAACCAGGCAGCCGCAAAACATCCATCTTAACTCGGGCTTATTATAGACTATTAAGCGGAGCGAGCTTTAGCTTCGTGTGTGTCAGCTGGGGAAGCTGGAGCACGCTGCATGGGTCGCATGGAAACCTGGAAAAGGGGTGCGATTTAAAAGATCGTTAATATCACTTAGCTTAAACGAACGGCGACCAAACTCGTCACTTCGACAGAGTCCTGTTTTTTTTCCCCCCCAAGTTCAAGTGGGTAGGCTGTAACTTTTTACATCTTGTAGAGTGCGTGTTTGTTCTGGGTTTGAACCACGCTCACCTACGAGGTCTCGCGTGACAAAGAGAGAGAGCCTCGCTGCATATAAGCACGTTATCGGAGCACGTAGACACGCGGGACGTCCGACAATAAAATGGATATTCTGGAATTCGCATTAAGATGCTACACATATGAGGCTAATCACGGCTCTTGTCTGGAGTTCGGTGGACGTGGGACACGTGCGTCGGACGTTTGACATAAGCCAGGCTCATGAGAGGTTTGAGATGTGGATAATTTGTCCGGCGTATAAACTCTCAACCTTTTCTCTCAACCTGATAAAGTGCATATCTGTGATAAACGGTTATGAATTGCTCGTTTCGAATCGCCGCATGCTAACTATTAGAGCATTCCACAGGAGGTCACCGCGCCTGCCTGACGTTTTCATATGATACCTCGCTTTATGCGTTTTCGTTTCATGAGATGGGAGAATTATTTCCACTCCTTTGAAACAGTTTGATGTTTCCTTTGACTTTTCCTCACCTTTAACACAATGTACAAAATGTGCTTGAGAACGTTGCGCAACCGCGCTGAAACAGACATCGCAAAAATGTGCATTTATGGGATTGTTGCACAATAGGCCTAATAGAGTTTACACTGCTCTGTCATCACCTTAAGAAATGATAGGTCTGTCTACACTATAGAAACACACACACACACACACACACACACACACACACACACACAGAGAGAAAAACCTCATACTAACCAGATTTCTGCGAAATTTTAACTCCAAAGATCATGTATTTAATGCTTTGACCAATAAGCTGCTTGGCAAATCTACCGTGCAGTTGGTTTAGTCCAGTAAACTTTCGTTAAGTCCAATGACCCATAAAGCATCTCTAACCAGAGGCTTCCAGTCTAGACAATGCTTTCTTAATCAGGTTTAACAAATCACCAGTCAAGAACTGCTAGTCAAATCCAATGAACTGTCAATCAGGTCCAATGAGCTGCTCCTCATTTCCAGTCAGCTGCTGGTCAAGCCCAATGGACGGCTAATAGAGTCCAGATAGCTGATAGACAAAACCAGTGAGCTGCAAGTCGAGTCCAGTGACTTGCTAGTCATGTCCATTGAACTGCTACGCTAGTCCAGTGAGCTTATATCCAAGTCCATACAAGTCCAGTGAGCTTATATCCAAGTCCCATAAGCTGCTAGTCAAACCAGTTGAACTGCTAATCTAGTCCAGGTAGTTGCTAGTCAAGTCCAAATTAGTCCAAGGTCAAGTCCAATAAACTGCAAGTTAATATATATAATAAACTCACTGTGTGAGTGCGAGTAAGTGCGTATGTTAGTGAATGAGTGAGTGAGTGTGTGAGTGAGCGTAAGTGCATAAAAGAGTGAATGAGTGAGTTAATAAGTGTGCGTGAGTGAGTATGAGAATAAGTGAGCGAGTGAGAAAGTCAGTAACTGCATGTGTGTATTTTAAAGAAATGAGAGAGTGCATGTGTGTGTAAGTGAATAAGTGAGTGAGTGCATGTGTGAGTGAGTGAGTAAATGACTGAATGTGTGAGTGAGTGAGTGAGTGAGACCCACCTAGCTGCTGGAAGAGGAGCGCAACACTTTTATTGGAAACAGGCAGGTCGTCATTTAGTGGAGTCTGTATCAGCTGTCGGTCTCCGGCTCCGAGAGAAAAGAGCTTCTGCAAACACACACACAGTGACGTGAACACACACAGCATCATTACATTTCCACCGACATTAAAAACACTTGGACTCGTGGAAAGCTTTAAGCCACAACTGAAGACCGGAGAACAGCAAATGCTACTGTACGAAACAACGCTGCTCCCAGACATGTGTGACAAGTGTTTAGTGTGTGATAGTGTACGCTGTCATGTTAAATTTTCCCTGCACTGTTACCACATCCCCACGGGATTCTTTTTAGCCAGCGCAGTAGTAGTCTTACAGAGAAAACCCCAAATCATAGGTTCCCCCCAAAATAAACGTCTACGTGCAAAATAAATGTGCAGACGTCTACAGCAATACGAGGCAAAGTCAAACTGTGTGTGTGTGTGTGTGTGTGTGTGTGTGTGTGGATCTAAAGAGCGACATTTAGCACCAAGCAAACAAAACATGAAGTGAAAGCTGGACAGGAGTCGCTGCTGGACTCTGCGTTTTCTCAGGTTCATACACGAGGAAGTTTGGAAGTCGAGCTGAAGGATGCGTTTGCTCCGTTCCTCCGGTTTTATACCTCGAGCTCCGCTTCGTCTCGCCATGCAGCTGGGAGGATTAACGGCTGCTGCAGGAGGGATTTTGAAACGTATCAGTGCATTACACCAAAAGCTGTAAATTCTCCTCAAGATCTTTTTTCCCCCAAACATATCTGTCTGCATTCTTTCCTTTCATTCTGGAATGGGATTTCTTTCTTTATTTATTTTTTTATTTATTTTATTTTCCATCAGATGAAACTACGAGAAAATAATCATAAAAAGACAGACGCATAAAAACTAACCCACCGAACAAAATCTTTTTATGTGCACTAAAAAAAAAGTGAAAAAAAAAAAACACTTTTACTACAAATATCTGCAGAAGTGCTTGTATTGAGACAAAACCAGCTGAGTGTATAAACACGTAATACATCTGTTACAAAATGAATAGTAACATATCAAAAATGCAATCTTAATAACTTTACCCATGCCTTTTTTTTTGTTTGTTTGTTTTTTGGCTCTGGATTGGTGCGGCTGATCCCCCTGGATTCTCATGCACAAAAGTCTCAAGAGTCCCAGAACAGAACAAGATACGCCATCGTACACAACTCACTTTCTGCACATATTTCATAAAAGACATAAATTCAGAAGCAAAAGTGCTTTAATATCAAATGATAGAACTAACTAGAAAGGTACTCGAAAGGTACATATTCTGAAGGAAATGTGAGTATAATGACTACAGGATCAGTTGCTAAGGTGCTCAAAAGTGGTCGCTAGGGCGTGGCTTGACAGCTTCACAATAAACCTGAGAGACTGATTGGTTGCCTGAGTAAAATCAGCCCCATATCTCCATGGCAACAGGATCCACAGTTAGGTTCAGTTTCAAAGTTCCTGTGGAAGTTACTGTACCATAGTAGGGAATCCTGATATGTGTGCACATCCTGTTTCAATGGGAAGTACCCTCACCATAATAACTTAAGGAAGACGTTTTAAAATTGATCGATGTAATTGACACGAAGTTTAGATAATAAAAGTCTTATCCACACTGCTTATAGTGTAGCGTAATACAATTTTCACGCATCCCCTTAGTGATAAAATCTCATAATAAAATAAACAGCAATAAAATGAACACACAGAGTAGCTAACTACAATGTATAGAATAATAATAACAATGTGTATATAAATATAAAGCAAGCCCTGGGATCGTTTCCGGGAACACTTGACATTAGAACTGAACCGATTCCTCGAGTAATTCGATTAATTAAAAAAATGATCGAGGCAAAATCTTCTGCCTCAAAGCTTCTCTTGATGAATTTTAAAAGCTTGCGTTATGCGTTAAAGCTTGCAATTATTTGTTTGGCGTGACACAGCGCGCTTCTGGGTGCAAGCCGCCAGTAAACACAGACGAAGAAGAAGCGCTTAAGTCACCCACAAAGCGGAAGGAGACGCAAACAGTTAGCTGTGTATTGATTTGGGGGGTGCGTTCTGTTGCGAGCTGCAAATTGGAAAAGAGCGATATAAAAAAAATTTATCAATGTATTGTGAATAATAACAATGTTTATTTTTGATAAAAAAGCTGTATGCATTTAAAAAATAAAAGTGGATTTTTATAAAAAGAAAGTTTCTCTTATGTTTTATTGCTGTTTAATTAAGCAAAAGTACATTTTATTCGATTACTTGATTAATCAATAATTTTTTGGTAGAATACTCGATTACTAATATATTCGATAGCTACAGCCCTACTTGACACCAAAAGTCTGGTTCCTTTCGATCAGTGAGAACACAATCATTCCAGGCTCTGGACCCGTGTCCAATCAGATATAGATTGAATCAGATGATAAATCAGTTTCTTTTTTAATCATCACACACTCTGGTTCAGCTGTTCTGTGAATTGTGATTGCTGCCAAGCATAGCGAACCAGGACGTGTTGGTTGAAAATGCCAACATAAACCAAAGCATGGGTTTTTCATTTTGTGAATTAGACTCTGTTAAATATCCTGTAGCTTTCTCGCCTGCCATGCGTAAGGCCCGGGTACGGTTTCCCACCTGATGCCGAGACCCCAGCCACTGGATGCAACGCAGGTCCCAAACCCAGATAAAAATGGAACGCTTTTGTCAGAAAGGGGATCCGGGGTAAAAACCTGAGTTGTTGTGTGGATCAGACGATCCAGTGTGGAGCCCTCCCAACGCGAGGGAGCAGCCGTCAGACCAAAGACTCTTTTAAATATCTGGAAAAGGGTGCGCTGTAACACACTTTACCAGACTAAATACAGCCATCAGCACCAATTAGACATCCTTTGGTTTCCCAACATGAGGCGACATCTGCTTAGAAAGTTATGGACATATAAAGACTAATACGATCAGACAAGTGTCGAGCTGGTATTTGGTGAAAAACAGTAGCAAAGTCGAGTTAATCCCGTCTGAGTAGAGTCTGAAGCACGTAAAATAATCTTCAATGTGCTTTTCCATTCTGTAATTTGGTGATTTCTTTTTATGTTATTTTTAGATGAAGGGGTTTATTTTGTTAAGTCATCTCCCATATCCGGCATAACGAGATGTTAACGTTATTTAAAATGACACAGCTCATTTATAAATTTTGGCACCTTTAAATTAGCATAGATGACCGCAGGGGGAAAAATAAACTCTCTGGTATGGTGAAACATTCCTAACATCTGGCATAAGGACCCCGTCTGCTTAACTAAAGTCTCAAGTGTAAATACAGGAGGTGAGAAGAGACGCCTCCTCTCTGACACCGCCACGCTTCTGGCCCGACCCGAGCGAGCCAATTAACCCCGAGCGACCCTCTGCTGTAGCCCTGGCGCCCCCCCACCCCCCTGAGTTCAATTCCATCCTATGTGGGTCAAAGGTAAAGGTATTTAAAGAATTGTTGTTTGGCTGAGTAATGTCTCACCTGGGAGCCTCCGGCTATAGGCACGGTGCATGTCAGGAGGTTCGCCACGAGGCTCTCCAGAGGGAAGTTCAGAGTGTCGATGTAAACGGTGTAGATCAGCCCCAAACAGCCCTGAGGAAGAGAGAAGAGTCAGATACCAGAAGAACACACTGGTTCAATTAAGAGCTGACATCTGATTGGAAAGACAGAAAAAAAAAAAAAAAGTCTGCACATTACACACACTAAAGCCTTTCAGGGGCTCTTAGTAAAATTTAATAGGGTTTAAGCATCACTGACAGGAAATGCCACCACCAAGACTAATTTCAGGCGCAAGAATGCGCCTAAAGGTTTACAAACATCAATCTGATGAGTACCACAGAGCAACCATTCTGGTCATCTTTCACAATAGCATCTGGAAAACTAAAGCTGGAGAAAGTGCGCAGGGAACAAACGAACCTGCAGCTAGCTCTTGTTAGGGTTATTGATGCTGGCATGAACTACAGCTGTGAATCAGAGCTAGACTGGAGATTGGAATTAACTTTAAAGCGCTGAGATTTTCCATTCAATTCAATTCAATTCAACCGTTCGCTGATGTTTACTCTCTGATTTGTCTCAATCAGCTGTATTTCATACATATTTTGATCTAATGAGAACTACATAAAATATCTAATATGCATTAAAACATTGTGCAACTTATTCCGTTGTTGATTGTACAAGGCATGACACTTAAACAAAAGTGAAAAAATCTCTTTTTCCTGCGAATCTTTCGCTCCACATTCCAGTCAAGTAGGTCTTACCGCTCATAAACTCGAAAGAAGAAGCGATACTCTTGCAAAATCATTGTATTTGCAGAAGGGACAAAAAAAAAAAAAGCTGTGCTATATTTTTAAGAAACCTGTTAATTTTATACCAAAAGAATTTTTTTTTAAGGAATGATTAAATCGTAAAAATCTATGAAATCAGACGGTTTCAGCATAAACGCCTCAGTTTAACTCGTTCACCTCATACCACACCTGCTGCCCTAAACACATCGGGATTACAGATGACGAACGGTCTATTCAGGATCAGGTATGTGGAAACGTGCAATTAAATACAGTGAAAAACTGTTACATAACTCACCTGTTCTTCTTGCTAAACTCGATGTTAATGATGTTTTTATCTAAAACATGATGTCTGCTGCAATTATTAAAGGGAGATTAAAAGACTTTGATTTGCTAAAGGACGACGTCTTACTTTTTACCTGGTAATACGAGGGTTGTTCGAGTCAAACTGGGACTTGTGATGAAAATTCTAAACTAATTTATTAATTTATATATAATTTATTTCTAACTAAGACCTTTACAGAAGACTTCAAGCATGGTACGGTGATGAGACACTTAGCCGCAGTAAAACATTTGAACGTTTAAAAGAAGGCCGATCGTCCATAAATAACGATCCTGCTTAAAGTGGCTCGGAGCCCTCTTCAGTGAACATTCAGCGAGTGAAACGACTGATCCTTAAAAATCGACGGATAACTTGTTGCCAACTTATTAAAGAAATGCATTTGTCAGTGTGAACTGTTCACATAATCATTTACCAGCACCACTTGCACATTACAGGAACTCGGCAGGGAGGGAGTTATACTCACACCCTGGGAGCCCGGGGTTTTAGATGTGAAGTAAGGCAGACAGTCTCATCGTGGCTGTGGTGTACTGAGAAAACTTTCTACCATGATGGTGTCCAAGCACTAGTGACACACTGGAATAAGCGCATTAGGGACGCAATCAATAAAACAAGGATTGCACTTTGGGAGCATCCAACTTCATTTGCAATTACCCTTTGAGGCTTTCCCTCCTTATGGAGGATGTCAATGATGGTTTTCTGCACAACTGTCAGGTCAGCAGTCTTTCCCATGATTGTGCTTCCGACTGAACCAGACTGAGAGACCATTTAAAGGCTCAAGAACCCTTCGCAGGTGTTATGACTTAATTAGCTGATTAGAGTTGGACACTTTGATTCTAAAATATTAAACCTTTTCACAATATTTAAATTTTCTGAGATTGTGGATTTGGGGTAATCAGAAATCATAATCAACTCAATTATGACAAATCACAGCTTGAACTATCTTGCTTTGCATGTAATGAGTCTACCTCATATATTAGTTTCACCTTTTAGGTTGCATTACTGAAATAAATGAACTTTTGCACGATATTCTAATTTTTCGAGTGTTATTCGTATTTACTTGTTTCAAGTTTACTGTACTGATATTTATTTATAAATAACTGTGTGAATAATATATTTAACCGTAAATAAACTTTAGATTCCAAAAACTAAATTACAACTGTAGTGCTTAAAATGCACCAGCACACACGGATATGGATTTAATGTATACAATCACCTCATGGAGTGCTGTTAATAACACAAGGCCATATTTTAGACAGCAATAAATTGTGTTTGTGTGTGCATGCGTGTGTGCTTGCATTACCCTGAATATTTCTGGAAAATCTAATCTGGAGACCAGAATTAGACTTTTTGGTGCAAACGCTTGAGCTGGCTGGATCAGACCATCCTCTTCCTCATCTTCGTCTCCGTCGCCCTGTAGCGTCTTAGTGCCCTGAAGAAAAATCAGGGAGATGTCAGTGATGTGAATTACAGTAATGTGACACAAACAACAGGGAATTTTGCTTGGATAGAAATTAGGCCTTGTTTATTTACAGCTCATCACGCTGCCGTGGGTTCTTTATGCCAACTTTTTTTTTTTTTTAGCATGTAGAAATTAAATCCTGTTTTTATTTCGATCCTTGTATCGTTTCGAGGAGGAAGACGATATCTGTTGAACAGGGATCTTAATCATTTAGAGCTTATGCTCAGCTCAGATGCAAATTTAAAAAAGGAGCAAAACATCAACACGATCACATGATCGCAGCTAAAATTTAATCCATGCTTAGTTCACATTAGTACAGCGTTCACTAAAGCTGCACCCAAAAATAAATAAATAAATAAAAATTGCTAATGCTGAAAAAAATGCTCAAAAATGAATTGCACATGCTCAGAAGTTTACAACAAAGAGCAAATCGAGTTAGTGGGGCCCGCATACCACAAGCGCATGAGCTCATGGTGAATTCACACAGCCCGGGGACGCACACGTTGCGATATGAGAGATTAGGTTTATACGCTAATGACAGAAATCCGAGAGGAAATAAAAGTCGAGCCCACGTGTCGTCCTATTAATAGACCTCGATCCTAGAAAAACTGTGTAATTGTATAATTGGCGACTGGCTTGTCCAGGAGACCTTTCCAGTGGCCTGCGGGATTGTTATTCTAACCCATGAGCCTCACCGAATGCAAACTGTGCTCCAGAGTCACAGAGGCTGAAAACAGAATCAATTACGTTCGACTCTGTGGAAAGAAATGGAATGCTTGAATGAAACGACATCATAGTGAAGATTAAATCTGTGCAAAAAAATAAAATAAAAATCTAATGTTTCCATTTCCTTAATATGTCAATGATTTAATAGAAAAAAAAGGCCATAAATGCGGGGCGGACTTTTTGAAATTATTAGCGCCTTCAGCTTCTTATTTCTAAATTTTAAGAATGTGCGCAGAACTGAGCAACAAAACGATGTGAGAAAAATAAACAATATATATTCTTAATCAAAAATCTTTCATAGCTATCAGTTCTTTTGTCCAATCGAAAACAAATCGGATTGGGACCTGGGTATCATGATAACATCGTATCAGCTGATCCCTGGTGAGACATAAGAGTTACGTTAAGTGACATCAGCAAAGTTGTATAAACAACCTGCCATCATTTAGACATTTCCACTAAAGATATATTTGTAGATAGAATAAAAAAAAGAATAAACCGTTTTAAATTTCATCGAGAGCATGCTTTAGCTTGCTGAAAATGTATTTGTTAACTGAATATAAATGCAAACTAAATGCTGGTAATTTGATCCAGATTGAAAATGTTATTTAACTAGACATGTTTCAGTTTTAATGTGATTTTAGGAAAATCAAGCATAAACCTTAGAATTTTCCCAATAGCCCTAATTTCCTGTGCAGAATTCATTACTTCCTGTCTGGCTACAGGAGATTTTGACATCAGTAGCTGCTTTGGCAGGGTATAGTTATTATTATTATTATTTTTTAAAGATGTCAATCCTGTAAGTAAAGGGAAAGAACGCCTAACAAAGTTGTTCAACATAAACTTGGATTTTTACTAATTATTTAAACAGAGAACAGAAAAAGCTAAAAGCTGATCGTTTTGATTCATATATATTTTCTCACACACGTTATACTAATTTCCATAATTTTGATTCTGTGAAGCTGCTTAGCGAAAAAGACTACTGGTAAACGCACTATGCGAATAATGCGCACTCTGCAGCAGAGTATGTTACTGGTGTAGAGCTGTGATTTTAAACTCTGGCCCTGGGAGGCCACGGCCCTGCACATATTAGTGTTTCAGAGTAATCAACTAATTAACAGTCCTTTCTTGATTGAAGTGGGTGTCCATAGGCACATTACCATCTAGACCTCCAGCAATACGCTATAGAACCACCGACCTAAACTCTAGATTTCCGCTGACACATGAACCTCAGATTTTCTTACTCATAAACGACGTTCAATTCGACCATTGTTGTTTAAGCGGAAGTGTGGGGTTTTTTTCTGCCCGGCAGTAAAAACCCAGCTGTATGACTATAAGGACCTATTGTATTAAAAGTGCAAAATTTGGGATGATGATTCATTCTTCAATGAGTTGTGCTAAAAAGAAATGTAAAAACAAATATTTCACTTTATTTTCTTTTTCCAAATATGAAACTTATAAGGAGTTCTGTTGCACCGAATCTGGTTCGAATTGCCCCATTTGAGCCTCTGTAATGCACATAAGCTCAATGTAGCTCGGTGGCCACCTTTCAGACCCTGCTGACTTGCCTCTTTATTGCCTTCTTGCTCAGACAATGAAAACATGCCATGAGAGCCACGGCATCTTCCGTGGGGAGCGTTGGGATTAAAATACCCCCACAGATGGGAAACACATTTCGGCGTTATTGAGAGGATTTGGCTCAATTACTGGGGAAAATACATCCATAGCTGCTGTTTCCAATCAGATGAAATTGGCTTGAATACTTCAAATTCTGTAGTGTTCCATTAAACCGTCAATTAAACCCGGATCTTTTAAATATTGCATGGGTTTAATAGTTTATTAATAGTTTAATAGTTGCTTTGTGCTGTGGCAGGTTTGTGTCCTTAAAATAAATAGCGTGTAAAGTTTCCTATACTTAGCGAAATTATTGTTACTCATTTAATAAACGACTTGTGTTACAGCGCTGCCGAATTCTTCATTTTGTTTGGTCAGAAGGTGTTGGACTGTTTCTTTTGAAGTTTGTATTAATGTGCCTGTTCTAATACTTTATCCTTTCTATAGCTACGTAATCGAAGTCTAATAATAGATGCTTGATTAACATTTATGGAAGGAGTCTCCACTGTGAGCTCGGTGTAACACCCAGATTTAAAGCTGTAACTTTTTTTAGTCTTACATCTTCATAAGAAAGACACTGGTGAGAAAATACCGGTCTAAATGTGGCAGAAGAAATAGCAGAAATCCGCAGGCAGATCTTGAAATACTCGCACGGAAGTCTTGCGATCCGTTCCACAGGGGCAGGATCGGTATTTCCTGCTCCCTGTTCAGGGAACGTTAGTTAAGGAAACTTCCTTTGACAAATTCCTTCATTACAGAGTAACCTGTTACACTACTGAAATAGAGCATAAAAACCAACAACATAAGACATTTACTGCACTACTGAAACGCTATAAAACTTGTTATTTAATAATGAACAGGGCACGAGATTATTGCTAGAAGTAATCTCCTTTTCAGCTCCAGCCAAAAGTTTGACACCTGACCATACAAACAGTTTGGACACATCTTGGTCCAAATTCCATGTTCTTTTCTGACTTTCTTTTTTTTTTTTCTACACTGTAAAAAAATCCTGAAGTCGTCCAAAATATACAATAATCTCTTTTAACCAGGTGATATTGGGATGTATCTGCTACTTCTGCTCTGTAAAGACTTTATAATGGCTCTAATCTGCGGTGCTGGCTGTTAATTGGTGATTTCTGAGGCTGGTGACTCTAAATGAACGTCTCCTCTGCAGCAGAGGTAGATTTTGGTCTTGCTTTCTTGGGAAGGTCTTCATGAGAGACAGTTTCATCATGGAGTTTGACAGCTTTTGCAAAATGCACTTGACACAATACTGTTCTTGCAAGAACCACTCCAGAACAGCTGACCTTCATGTCTTAAAATAACAACTGACTGCTGTTGTTGTTACACGATTACCTAATACCATGTGTGTTATTTCATAGTTTTGAAATCTCCTGTATCATTGCATAATGTAGAAAAAAAAAATCAATAAACAAAAATGAATTAGAATGTGCGTCCAAACGTTTGACTGTCAAAGTCCTGTGCAGACACCTTGAGTCGCTTTACTCCAAACTTAACACACAATGTCTTCATGGATCCCACTTTGTGCACAGGAGCGCTGTAATGCTGGAAGAGGTTTGAAATTCTTCGTTCCACTGAATGGAAATTGTCCTTATTTTGTTGTATTAATTTGTGTTAAAGAGTGTGTTAATAATTAAATCAGTTCATTATTTTAGTAAACTGTTGAAACATCTCTGATTCGTGAAAGAAATGTAAACAAAATGTTTGGTAAAACTTTTTTATTATTTCTTGAATCATTTGTGATGCTGCTCCATCAAGGCCATCTATAATATCCGATTAGAGCGATCTATGCCGTGGCGTTGTGTGTGTGGACAGAATAAATAATGAAAGGCATAAATAACGTAGCGAAGAGGGCCATCGGGAGGCATTAATGTCTTGTCTGATGATGAACAATATTTTTTTTGGTGTTCATGGGAGTGAAGACACAGCAGCTGCACTCATCAGGGTGGCCTTGGGCGCTCGTCAGGAGAACACGGGTGAAGAGGATAAAAGTCTCTCTTTAAAAAAATTAAAATAAAAAATCACAAGACGACCAGGCAGTGCTAGCCAGCAGCCGGGGGCCATCACACCCTCCAGAGACCTGATGTGCTCCTCGTCCTGGCCAAAATGTTACGTAAGGCCAGAAATGCGCAGCTGTCTTTATCATACTCATAGATTTTTTAAAAATTCAACTAACTAACAAATAAATAAATAAAGGTTTATGGGACACATTTGTCTCAGATATGTTTTTCTGACCGTAAACTCATATTTAACATAAAACACTTTATAATAGTATATTTGCATTAAATATTCAATTCAAATCTAATTTTGTTTAAAAGGTAAAGAAGACAAACAAAAAGATAAATCTCCATGGCAACTGTGAAGCATGGTGAAGGTGATGTTAAAAATAACTAACTCAACCACATGGTAGGAATTTTTTTTACAGAACATCTAAAATCAAACCAAACAAAATACTTTGGTTAATGCGGATTAACTCGTGATAAGGTTCGCTGATGTGAACTCACGACTCTTCCTGCATGCTCGCAGGAAGACTGACGCCGATGTTAAATGGTCTGATTCCCGAACGTGGTGGTAAACTAATTAACCTTTCCAAGTGCTCTAACTGTAAGATGTAATTTCACTGTGATTCACTGCATCTAAAAGTGTGATATGTTTGCTCGTAATGACCGGGTTTAAATTCCAGATGCTGGCTTGGCGTTCAAGTGCTATTGTCAGGGTGTTTAGCAGGATGTTTGAGATATAGCTTGGACTTTTTTATTTATTTATTTTTTTTAGTCATTGGGAAAGAACCTTAACGGTTTCTTAACATCTAAAGTAGTTTTCCGTTTACAGACTAAACTTTATAGTGCCTGTTGCTGGAATTTTAATGGAGTCCCATTTTAAACCCTCAAGCATGAATCTCTAAAAACCATCAAGGGGGTGAGTGGGAGGGGGCAAAAAAATTTTGCGGGAAGACGTGGGTTTGTTCTTACAGTGACAACAAAGAGAAATGTCAAGAAAAAATGGGAAGCTCAGGGAAATTATGAGAGACTCTGAGGTTTTATAAAGGAAGGAAATTACAATACACCCTTCTGATCATTTTATTTGGCTAATATTATAAGGATTATTTAAAATGTGATATCTTTTTTTGGCTGCACAGTGGCTTAGTGGTTAGCACCGTCACCTTGCACCACCAGGTCCTGAGTTCGATTACCGCATCAGGTCTGTGCGCATGGAGTTCCCATGTTCTCCCTGTGCTTGGTGGGTTTCCCCTGGCTCATTGGCATTTCCAAATTGGCTGTAGTATCTGAATGTGTGTAAATGCTGACCGGAGATCCTACCATGGTCATATAAATAGAAATAAATATAATGGTCACCATTGGCCTCCATGGTCTCTAGTTGGATTACAGAGGTTTCTACTTGGATGAATTCATATCTTTTTTAGCGTTTGATCCGTTTCAGAATCATGTCATTTAAATTTAGGTGCACCATCCAGCTGAGTTTTTAAAATTGCCACAGCTGGTAAAATGATCACTCTCACCTCTCTCTCATACTTAGGGATGGGAAACGAAAACCGGTTCTTGTTGAGAACCGGTTCCCAGTGTTTCAATTCCTCGGAATCGTTTGCAAACGAATCCCTTAACGATTCCAGTGGGCACGAATGACGTCATCGCGCGCATTGCGTAACTTACGCACGTTGCGTAGCTTACGCTCAGTCAATAGTAAGCATGGCGCCTAAGCGGAACAAACGCTCAAAAGTCTGGTTGTATTTCACCAAAAAACATGAAAATAGGGCAACTTGCAATACTTGCAGCGTAGATATTTCCTCAAAGGGAGGAAATACCACTAACATGCTAAAACATTTGCACACACAGCATGCAATAACTATAAAAGAATGTTGCGTTTTCGATCCTCTCCGGACTAACAGTTCTCAAATCAACAATTTGTTGTCCCTTTTCTTCCAAATGAGAATCGATAAGGGAATCGTTAAAGAATCGAATCGTTAAGCAGAATCAAAAATGGAATTGGAATCGTAAAAATCTTACCAATTCCCATCCCTACCCATACTCTCCATAAACATAGCATTCTCACTTCATGTAGAAATGTCTTATTGAGGTTTTACCTGCAGGTTGACCTCAGCCTCGTAAAAGGTCAGACAGGAGCAGTAGTGTCGGTCCGAATCGATGTCTGTCAGCACCACTGTAAAGAACGTCGGAGGCTTCCTTTCACGAGACAGTCTCCATCCTCCTGGCTGACTAAACTGTGGAAAGAGAGACACACATAATATGTATGAGGTTAGATCTCACATGTCAACATCATCAAGCAGAAAGATAAAGAGCATCTTATTTGATGATCAAACAATCTCAAGAGTTGCACTTAAAGGGTTCCTGAGTGGGGCAAGAGAAAAGCTGCAAGAGTTGGTGCAAGGGTTCCCGGGTATAGCTGGGGAATCAGGAATGACTTTACGCTCACCAGTCTATCAGAGTGACACAGAGTCAGAAAGTGCGAGGGATTTTGGGCACCTGTGACATGGTGGGTATGTAGAAAAAGACAAATAGAGTCTTCTTGACAATAGAAACAAATAAAGTCTTAGTACTAATATATAATCGTTCTTCTTCTGCTGTTATGATAACCTTATACACTCACCTGGGAAGGCTTTCCACTGAATTGGGATAGGCTTATGAGGATTTGTCTAATCAGCCACCAGTACAAGAAGACAGAAAATGATCTTGGGCCAGAAAGCCTGATGCACACCAAAAATACACCACATGGCCAAACGTTAGTAGGCACCAAACAATGTTAGGAAGCTAGGGTTAAGATAAAATTTGCTTTCTTTAAAGCAGACTGGCAGTTCCGAAACCAACCTACCACTAGTACCTGAGAAAACCAGGCCTTTGAGAATTTATGAGCGAGGTGGTTTGAAGACAGTCAGGGTACATCCCAGCCAGGAATGATACCAGTGTCTAGGACTGAGAAATGCCAATTGCTAAGCAAGAATATGTGCTAGATTTGCTATGCACCTTCTACCTGGATTTGTGGCTCTAACTGTTGCAGGATATGTTTCTGACCGCTACAAACACTTGAGACACCTTTAATATAGTACATGTAGCTAAGCCGTCCCCACAATTCATGACTTTAGGGAGACACCAATTACTTTTTATTAATTATCTGAAAGAACAAATTTCCTCAGACATACTTCAAGCACATCTGTGAAGGCTTTCTACAACGAAGAAGCCTCCATTTTTTTGTTACATATACCTTAAACGAATAGCCCTGTACTCGAGGGTCAGCCGCAATTTATTGGAAGCTTTGCGGTGTTTGGCAAGACTTGTGTTGACCCTGCCACTTTCTGATCATTAAACCAGAAACTCAACCATTTAAGTCACCACTGGCCTTGAAGCGTGGTTCTGTGGGTTTATTCAGCCTCAAGTGCATGAGTGAGGTCTGGCCTTGATGTTGGGCGAGGAAGCTTCAGGTCCAGTCCACATTTCAGTTCATATCAATGTGGTTTAGTAGGCTTGAGATCAGGGCTCTGTCCAGGACACCCGAGTTTACCTGGTTTAAACCACGTCTTTATGGTTCTTGTTTTTGCACAAAGACATTGTTATGCTGGATCAGTTTCTGTCATCTTAATTCCAGTGAAGGCACTTTTAATGTCACAGCATACCAAAACACTCTCAACAACAAAGGTAACTTTGTGCCAACAGTTTTGGGAAGTATGATATATGGGTGTGATGGTCAGTTGCTTGAATACCTTTTCCCCTATGGAGTACTTTTGGAAAATTAATAAAAGAGAAAAAAACATCCTAACATCTAATGCTAGAGTGTTCAAAGCGCTTACTGGAACAAGGTGTGAAAGGGGTCTTTTGTGAGGTCCTGGCACACTGGTTACTTCTAATCGTAAAATTGTTGGTGGAGACCAGGAGCAGGATGTCCTCCTTTAGCTACTACATCATCCTTTCATCAGAGAGCAGGAAATGGCACTCAGCCTCTTTCCCTGCTGTTCACTCTAATCACCTACATTCCCGTTTAGAATTTCTACTCACTTTCAGGAATGTAGATGAGGAAACATTCAATGTTGAGGTGACCGTTGTTATGCTTCATTTTTACCACCAGAAAAAAATTACTAACATGATACACATTAGTTCAGTCGGAGTTTTGGAATTACAAACTGGTTCTTCAGCCATCAGCAGAGTCACAGAATTGGGACTAACAGGTGTCCTGCGGAATTCCGGACCGTATCCGAGACAGTGTCTTTGCAGATGACCACCAGATGACGATCCAGCATGAGCGTGCACTGCCGTACGTTAGTCGCCTCACGTTTACACAGAGTGTATGTTGTGCTATGCGTGGACAAGAGGAAGTGAAGCAGAGAAAGCGAAAGAGTGCTGAAGTGACCCAAGGGCTTGAACCAGGATGTCAGAGACCAGCGGCAGACACAATAGCAGGCAGGAAATCTGTAACACCGCAAGGGAGAGGAGGGAAAAGCGGAATGCTGCGGCATTATTGGATCAGGACAGGTGCCAGGAAAGATACGAAAAAATATAAAAATATGCAAAGTATGTGGTCAATTTCCAGAAGGAGAACTGATCAGAGGCAGTACGGATGCGTACCTGAGCATGTGGGTATGAAAGGCGGAAAAGGATGGATTATGCTAAAATCACATCAACAGCCCTAGGATTACCTGGAAAAGAAGACTAAATGACAGAATTCTGACTTGGAAGTCAGAAGTGAAATCCTCGATTTGTGTTTTGTTTAATCCATGACACATAATAAAATCCCCATGAATAAAATAACCGTGATAGAAGTCATTTGCACATGCCTGTCTGATGAGTAAACATTATTAGCTTAAGCTAGGCTTTGTTCGTGGGGTCTGTGGGGACCACGGCAGTCAGCTTGGACTCAGCCAGCTCTATGTTGGGACGTGTCACGGAGTAAGGCGCCAAAGCTCTCTGCTGTATTCCATCATTATGGACAGCCAACGATGAGATCAGATCCCATGACAGGCTGTCATCAGAGCCATAGTTACATTACAGTATCTGATTCATAATGCTCCATTTTTTATTTCAGGATGTCTGACTGCATTTCTCTGAAAAAGTCTGGAGATCATTACAGAAAACAAAAACCACTAAAAGCACGCTTTACAGGAACACATGAGGGATGCTCTGATCATGTTTGTTAGACTGCTAACGCTGGATCAGATAGCAAAGGAGGAAAAAAAAACAGAACAAGAGTAACAAATTGAGAATTGTTAGAAGCGCAAAATAATGCAAAGCAACGTAAACTACTTCCCATGATGATAACCGCAGCTAGCCATGTTACCATAGCAACTTACTTAAAGCTAAACACAATATATTTAAGGGTTAAATTGGGTAAAAGATTATGTTTAACGATTAAACATTATGTTTAATGTCTTTTGTGTGATTATGTTCATGTTTAAATAAAAAAAAATTAAGTTAAGATTGATGGGATAAAAAGATTAGTAGGTTGTTACTACTGTACTTGGTTACTATTGGGTTACTAGGTACCTGCAGTTATTTCAACTAGTTGCTACGGTGTTGCCATGCTAGTTTAAGAGGCTGCTATGGCTTCTGATCCATGGTTATGGTGGATGGTATCATGGCCAAGGACATTCTAGTGGTTGCTAAGTGTTAATAGGTAGTTGTTTGGGTGCTCCAGCTTGGTGCTCTGGAACTACTATGGTAATCCAGGTGGTTGCTAGTGTGCTACTACAGTAGGTGGTTACTAGGATTTTACACTGTGCTTGTTATGGTTTTGCTAGATTGTTGCTATAGTGTTCCCAGAAATTGTAGTGTGTTACTAGGTGCTAGCGCTGGTATTCCAGCTTGTTAATAGGATGTACCTAGGTGGTTGTTCTGGTATGACAAACGGTTGCTAGAGTGTTGCTTTCTGGTTGTTAGCTATTTGGTTCCGATTGTTTCTATGGTATTATGTTGCTGCTGCTGTGGTATTCCAAGTGGTTGCTAGGGTGATAGCAACCACGTAACACCACAGCAACCATTTACTATCATATTACTAGGTGGCTACTCTGGTATCCCAGCTAGGTTGTTGCTAGATGATTGTTCAGTTATCTCAAGCGGTGGCTAGGGTTTTGTAGTCTGGTTGCTATGGCATTCCAAATGGTTGCTACAATGTTATGTGGTTGCTATTGTATTACAACTGCTTGCCAGGGTGATAGTAATTGGTTGTTATGCCTTTCCAACTGGTTGCTATGATGTTATGTGGCTGCTATGGTAGCCAAAGTGGTCCCTAAGGGGTAGGTAGAGGTGGCGCACGAGGTAAGTTGCTGACCTGATGATTGGAAGGTTGCAGGTTCAAACCCAGCACCTCCGAGCTACCGCTACTTGAACCTCACCTGCTCAGGTGAAGTATAATGAAATAAATGCAGGTTGCTGTGGATAAGAGTGCATGCCAAATGGCATAAAAATAAATGTAAATGTGAAGGTGATAATCGTTTGTCGTTATGGTAGTAATGATAATATTTTATTATATTTATTATTATAACATTTTCCATATATTCCTACTTGGGAAGTTGCTAGGGTATCCCATGTGTTTGCTAGCGTGCTGTTTTGTTGCTGTTATGGTAGTCTGGGTTGTTGCTGGGATCCTTATAGGTGTTTACTATAGTATTTTATGGTATGCTTTTTCAACTGGTTGCTAGGTTGTTCCAGGTGGTTTCTAGGGTGTTGCTTGGTGACCATCCTGTCTCTATGAGAGTGGTACGGCATTTCAAATGGTTTCTAGGTTGGTGCTACCTGGTTGCTAGATTCTAATAAGGGAGTTGATATTAAATCTCAGTTGGTTACTTGTGTCCTAATTGATATCATGAACCAAGGGGTTGTTAGGATGTTAGTGGGCGGAGCAGTGTAGTTTTACTTGCCTCCGGCGCATCTGAATTAACCTGAACAAATCGAGTAAAGGCAGGACCATAATACACCATATATTTTCCATATATTCCTACTTGGAAGGGGAAAAAACATAGCTAGGAGCAGTGTTGTATAGCAACCATAATTCTGAATCCAACATAGCAAAATGCTCGAAGGCATCAGGCAAAGGAACCCGAAAAATGTATTTAGGCTGCCAATGAGATGGGGGGGGGGGGAATACAAAAAAAAAAAAAAAAGCAAACCACAACTGTGACACGAATACCATCAAAACAACATCAGGGCAAAAGAGATAATAAAATCAAAACATGTGAAATGTAAAGAGTGGTTATTGAAGGAAAAAAGTGACTCTATAAACAGATCTGCGATAAACTCCGCTACTGTACATGTAAGCTCATAACTGACCTCTGTACAAAGTACAGAGTGACCAGGGAAAGAACGCTCATAACACTGTATCTAACCTTCTCACCACACACACACACACACACACACACACGTTTTAACCAGCTGAGTCATATTAACACATCCTGCGCTTAGTTTAGACACCAGTCAAGTGACAATGGCACTTCAAGTGCTCCTGGGTTTGTGATGTCAATAAGCCCGATAACATTTTCGCTGAGGGTTCCTCGTCATGTGGACGTGCCGCCCGTTCCACAAAGCGATACCGGATCTGGGGCTTGACCTGCTAAGAATCGGCGCGAGCTGAGCGAGCATGAAGAACAGGACATCCAAATTAGACCTTCATCTGCAGTCTGGTGGATTCGATTACTCCAGTTGTGCTGCTTTAGCGATGGCTATAAATAGCGTAAAGCATTGTCCCCGTCTGGAGGACAAAGCGAACATTTTGGCTTGTATGAAGCATATGAGGTGTCAAATGCACTCTGCTGGCTCAGAATAACCTTGTGAGCTTCTTTGGTATTATCACAATGCGAATCAAGTGCCCTGTTTGAACGGAATTGCTTTCACTTTGTGCCGTCTAAAATTATGCTTTAATGCATCCAATGTGAGATTTAAAAATACAGAAAGCAAGTCTGAATGCAAAAAAAAAACATCACTGGATCACTGCTATTTTTATTTCTCAGTTAATGGTTAAGGAGCTGACAGAGCTATGACTCTCTCTGTGCACCAGACAGTTAAAACGTTTCGCTCTCCAACGCCAAGAGGCAGCATCTCCTTGCAAAACCACACATGTGCCAACCCAGAGGGGATTAAAATGATTAGACCATGACCGATTTGGTCCAAAAAGAGTAGGTAGTTTAGTCTGTAATTCTCAAGGGAGGACAGGAAAGAGAAAAACACCAACACGGCTGCATCTGGAGAGACGCAAAGTCACAGAAACGCACTGGGAAAACTTTGTCATTGAAATCCGGTTTTGTAAAAAAAAAAAAAAAAAAAAAAGTTTTTTTTTTAAATGCGCGGAAACTGTACGTAAGAAAACAACTGGAAGAATTTAAAAAACCTGGGGAAAATCAGTGAGTTATCTTCAAAAGTCTGATGACAAACTGTCTTGCATGATACGGACAAATCTACGTATTTAGGCGGAAGAAAAACAGCATTAAAAATAACCCGAGCTAAATTCCTGGAACGAAAAACAAGGAAGACAAAACAATGACGTACACAAAAGAGAAGGAAAGGGGTAACACAGGAGACCCCAGTCATGGTCAAGCTCTGCAGCCAACACCACACTTTTACTAAGGGAGATGTGGTCGGATGTGGACATGTCTAAGGTCTATTTCTGTAAGCTAGGGCCAGAGCCAGCATCGTGTCTGAGCTAGGAAGTGCCAAAAAGAACACTGTCCTATTCATAGGCTAAAAAACTCCCGATGTGAAAACTTCCTTACAGCATCTTAAGGGTCAGGGCTAAAGGAAGGGAAAAAAAAAAAATTAATCGCATGACTGTGCTGCAAAGCACTGCAGCTCCTGTACTCCTGTATAGGAATTACACAAAGTAGCCCCATGCTGTGGTGAGATGTTCAACCACGACATTATGGACTTTTCAGCCAAATGGTATATAAATTGGTCAAGTATTGTTCTAGATACAATTCCAGCTGGGGAGGCCAAGAGCTCGGTTATGCAATCCTGCACACACATGGTTCAATTTAGGGACAGATATTTTTAGAGGGTCACAAAGGATATCTATAATTCACCCCAGATCTTAGGGTGAGTAATATATAGGAAAGTTTGCAACATAACTGGTTTCATAGACCGGCAATTTGGATTGCTGACGATGCTCTGTGCATGCAAAAATGTTAGAGAGAATACATCAGTAATCACTTTAATGTAAATAACCTATGGGACATATGAAATGAAGCTGGGCCAGATCCCAAAGCTCCATCATGTCAAGGCCAAAAAAGTGACCAAAACAAAAAACAACAACCAAAAATTCTCATTATAAGAAGTTCAGCAGGCTGCGGCCAAGTGAGTGTAAACACCTTTGTCCTGAGCTAAAGGGATGCACAATACAGGCCTGCGTCACCAAACAGCCCCCCCGCCTGTACACTGAGCGATAAGGCAGCAGGGACAGGTGCTTCCTGTGAGTCACAGAACGCAGATCTCAGCCCCTTCGTGGATCTCTCCAATCGGTGAGCTTGTTTCTGTCCTTTTGTATTCTTCACCTGACAAAACAAAGCTGCAGGTTGGATACAACCTGACATCATCGGCAATCACGGGGTCCTTCTGACTCGAGCGCTTACCCAGGAAGAAAAACATGAACCCTGTATTCTGCCTGGGAATTCTGCCCGCCTCCGCATTCCCGAAACAATAGACGAGTTCTCCACAGCGATCATTGACCTAGGCACTTTACTATTGAGCTGTTTTTCTCCTGCTGTAATGGATGAGGATAAACAAAGTGCACCTGAACAGGCCTAAACAAAATATCAGTGCTGGACTTGAGGAGGGAAATAGTGACAAAGGGCAGACAAAACTTACAGTCTGGTAGAAAACTGTTGATGCAGCATTTGTTTATCATGTATACATTCCCTTCTTGTTAGCCCTGACACAGCACCCCTGGAGCAGAGACCATTGAGGGTCTTGCTCAAGGGCCCAAAAGTGTCAGCGTAGTAGTGCTTGGGCTTGAACCGCTGACCTTCTGATCATTAGTCTGATCCTGGAGCCAGCACTGCAGTGTTGAATCCTTATGATATACGAGTGTGCACCTTCACTAGAGTCCAGTCTTATTTAATTTATGGAACTATTACAGTCTGGGAGCAAAACCCAGAAAATAAGCTTCCAGTTGCACCCTTGAGGGCAGGGATTGAAAGTAGATTCATTGAAACGGTGATGTCTTGGCGTTTGAGAATACGGCACTTTTAATAAAAAAATATTCAGGACTGAATGTGTGGGGGGAAGGTCCAATGTCAATAGCTGGCAAAATTTGGGTAATTTTCTAGAAAATTAGGCACTGTATTTTTAATATTTATGGTAGGATTTAGATATTTGGTGGAAACATGCAGCTATCACAGTGGTACCTTATGAAACCAGATACCTGACTTTTGACCCCAAGGTCAAGATTGTAGGGCCAGTTAAAATGGCATCTTTACATGTGAATTTGTTGACGTGGCAACCGCATGTCAAGTTTTAAAATAGATGCTTTTTTAGGTAAGGATAGATAAACAGATGAAGGCGGGCCAGGAGAAACCATTTAATATTTTGATAGGATTCAACAAAATCAACTTCCAGAGCCCTTTTTGAGTTTTAATCGCAGGTCATTACAGATGATTTATCATATCATAATTGGTGAAGCCCAACATGCAGTGCAGGAATGTGTTGAACGACATGGTTAAGCACTGCCAACAATAGACATGCATGCTCTTCGTTGGTGCAATACCCAATCACCAGGAGGTTCCAAACTGGAATCACAACAATGGGACAGCCATCCAGACCAGAAAGCCAAGTCAGCAACATCAGTGCTTTCTAAATGGGAGGGATAGAGAACTCTCTCTCTCCCTCTGTGTGCTGTAGATCACCACAACACATAGGCAATTGTAGACACCTGTGAGCTCATGGAAGTGGAAAAGTACGGAGTGCGTGCTTTCCACCACGTCTTAGAGGAATCATGTGCACCCGCTCTTAACTGGTAGTTGGAATTGGTAGGTGAGCAAATGAAGGGGGAAAAACCCAAAGAAAAAAAAAGAAATGCATATACAAACACTTGCATTTGAAACTTTATCAACGCATCTCCATCACATGTGACATACACACATGGAGAAACGTGTGGGCTCGATTGTCTTTTAATTATAATAGTAAGTATTCTGTAAACGAAATACGCAGGCCTCGCATCTGATTTTCCAAACTGCATCCATGTCAGTACAGCAGGTGGATACTCCGGTACCCTGGTGAGTCATAAAAGAGGCTCCTGGATACGCGCCTCATCATAACACAATCTCTTCTCTTTTTTTGGTGCTGTGCGTAAGCAAGTGCTGAAAGGAAATCTTACGCTTGTTTTGAATCACCGAAACTGGCCCTGGGTATATGCCATTTCCCGTTTGGTCCCTGAGCAGGAAATAACAGGATCTCAGTATATGCTTTACTGTTTGGTCATGATTTGAGTTGTCTTTTGATAGAAATCAGTCTATTAGTCATGGATCACGGTTCAAGGGCGGGAGAAATGTAAACTAGCTTCCTGGATTTCCAGCAAGCCTTTATATAAAATAAATCAATCAGTCCCTCCAGGATTTTGCAATCACAACCATTAACGCAGATTCAGTGTTAAAAAAACTGGAGCGTGACTTATAAACATGTACAAAAGGCAAGACAATTCTATGTGACAAAAGCTGTTGAATCCTAATCTATTTCAAGTGTTAAAAGCATGTTTGTTTGTTTGTTTTTATTTACTTGGTATTTGCATTTTTTCACATAAATGATGCTCAGTGGTTTTTTTGTGTGTGTTTTTGTCTTTTACGCTCCTCATTTTACTCGATTGATGTGTTGAAGAAACAGGGTTCATGTTTGACGGAAGTTGAAATTATTTGACTTGAAAGTCTAAAAATTAAACTATCTGGTTTTGTAAGCACAGTTTACAGAAATATGATTATTTGCTTTGCTTTATGCTTCATTTACTTTGATGTTTTGTGCACTTTTGACTGTGCTATTTCTTTACTGTGTTTATGTGCTATTTATTTTGAACATTTGTGTTTTCAGTTTTTTATTTATTCAAGGACACTAAAAATAAAAATCTTTCATTGCAACTGGCAGCTATGAATGTTGTACTGTATGCACTCTGATATTCTGGAATTTTTTGCTTGGCAAATCGGTCATATTTTGATAGAATTTTTAGAAATCTTTTTGTTAAGACTAAAAGGTTGTGTAAAGTGTAGCTGTAGTTGTAGTCTAGTTCTTACTGGAGCAACTTGCTGTCACTTTTAAATAATAATTTTTTATTTATTACTTAATTTTTACCTAAACATGCACCACAACTTTTTCAGCGGAATCAGAAGGAGACTGTAAAGTACTTGAGGGACGGATCAAGGTGCGTCCGAATTCCTAATGTATTCGTTGTGCTGCAAAATATACGTGGCTTGGTTCATCAGTCGACGCATAAATACACTCGTCATCTTTTCGGTAACACTTAGTCCTGAAACACAATCTGGTGCTGAAAAAGAATGCACCCTGGTGTGTGTGTTTGTGAGTGTATAAGTCCTCAGGGAAGCAGTTCAATTAAGACAGCAGACAGTGTACCGACCAAACTACAACCATGGACACATTTTCCGAATAACTCCTAGTTTTTCCCGGAAGTACGTGCCACATTCCTCAGTACAACCGGGATCCAGAAGGGAAAAACAGCGGTTCAAAAAGTCAAAGCCAGAACACAAGCAAGATGACACAAACATTTACAATCTGCCCCGTGCTGAGAGGTCAAATTCCTTTATTATGGGATGTCGGGCCTTAAAAAGGAATACTGTGTTTTATCGCGGTTCTCTCAAAACAAAGCAGGAGAAGATTAAAACTGGACCGAAGCTTCAAAGAACGCCTTGTTGCATTTTTTTTTTTTTTTCTGCTGTCGAAAAACATTAACAGCGTTCTTGGGACGATCTGGACGAATGAGAGGATCAGGGTTCATCAGTGAATGTACCCAAAAATGTTTTACTAACTTTGACTTTATGAGATAAGGAAATGTTTTCTTTCAGGCTTAAAAGAAAGAGGACACATTAATCCACTTTACATGAAGATGGAAGACAAACACTGTAAAAAAAAAAAAAAAAAAAAGAGAGAGAGAGAGAGAGAGAAAGGCCAACAAATCAGCCAGGACGCTGACACGGAAGCGTGCCCTGAGCGCAAACACTCATGTGTGCATTAACAGGGGAAAGATTTAAAGCTCTTAGAAATGTTTGCGTAGCGCCTCGTGCTCCGTGGGCAGGGCGGGTTTCGGGTACATAAAGTGAGACGTATGGAGTAGGGTGTCAATATTTATGAGACGCATTCCAGTCAGGATTTTTGGTTACGGTGCAGAGCAGGCCGTTGCTAAGACAGGCAGGTAAGAGCAGCTGTGTGGAGGATGATAGAACAAAATGACGGAGGGGGAAAGAATCATAGCGACGAAAGATTGGGTTGTTTGGATTAATTATTTTTTTTAATACACTTTTGCTTATAATTTCTCTTAAAAGGTCAAAATTTATGACATCTATGTAATTGAGATGTTGATCATTCTAACAACGGTTGAAACTGCATTTAAAAATTAACTTTTAATCCATTAAAACAGTTCTATTGATATCTGCACCAATAAATCACGAATAATTTCTTCTTTAATTGCTTCTTTTTCTTCCTTTACCTTTTATTAAAGAATGAAAATTGGTGACTCCGGACTATGAAAGTGTTTTAAAAAGAGACTGAAAGTGTATTGAATATATTGTATCACCATATTGATACTGTATCTAATCGTATTTCGAGTTTTATTGATGAAATCAAAACTGATTTAAATATACCTGTTTTTTTTTTTTTACTAAAATCCTTCATCAATCAGCTTTCAAAAAGCCTGGTCTGACTTATAAAACCTCTTCAAGCTTTATAATCGATTAAGGCTTATAAATCAATTAAGGCTTATGTATTAATTGATTTTGAAATTTGAATTTGTAAAGATTTTCATCGATGCTGCAAACACAAACACACTTCAGAGTCAAAGAGGTGAAAAAGATTGCGAGATGCGTGAGTCACATTCTCATCCCAAATCTCACTCGGAGTCCAACAGTAACCCCACTGGTGGACAACTGAGTCATCCCTGCGGTTTCTCCATGTGTGTGTGTGTGTGTGTGTGTGTGTGTGTGTGTGTGTGTGTGGAGAAATAGATCCTGAACGGGAGCTCGGTCCGGTAGCTCGATGTTTAATGAGTTACTTTTTCGAGAAAGCGCCATGTAAGGTTGCACTGGTGTGATTGGTGAGTAAGTAAGTGACTCCGCCTTCACGAAAATGCCGGATTTTGATTGGTCAGAAGGTGTTAATTCAGTTTCATTAGGTTTAATTCCTAGTTTATTATTAATTCACTTGTACTACTGCTGTTATAGTAGTTTTTTGTACTCTGCTACTTGTGCTACAGCTTTTAATGTAACATCTTAAGCACTGAGACACTTTAAAAAAAAAAACGACTTGTTTAATAAAGTGCAGAGCTGTTCATATGATAACTTTTTCGTAATTTACGGAAGGATCATAAAGGAAGTTTCCCAGCACTGAGACATTTTCAGAACAGAAAAAAGTGAGAGGGCAGATCTAGTAAGGGAATGAATGAATGTTTATCATTGCTGTAAAATAAGGATAAAGCTTTTAAAAGGCTTAAAATGTATAAGGGGCGTTGAAGTCAAACCAGGACAGGAGGAAAAGCCATTTAACATTTACAGAAAACTTCAAAAAGTTACTGGTTTACACGTTTTGTACTTCAGCTATGCGCCAATGATTGAAAGATTGATTTGACGACATGTCTTTCTTTTAACCTGTTTATACGCAGGGTGTTCAAGTCAAACCGAGACTTGTGATGAAATTTCTGCTGCATGAAGCCTTTAAAAGCAACTGACTGACATTGACTCCAAGCACAGTACTTGTGATGAGCTGCATCATTGTAACACGTTCAAATTATGCATTGTAAAGAAGGTCGTATGTCCGTGAATGAAATGATCCTGGCTGAACATTCAGCGAGTGGAACGCCTGATCCTTGACAATCGACAGATAACTTCTCGCAACTTGCTGAAGGGATGCATCTGTCTGTGTAAACTGTACACACAATCATTTCACACAACCAACACCAACATGTGACAGGAACTCGACTGGGAGTTACTACAACATCCCCTGAACAGTCCTGGCCTCATTCCAAGTCAATTTCACATGTTTGGGACATTGAAGGAGCTCCTGGGAGGCCGGCGTTTCAGACATGAAGCAGGTAGGCGGTTCATGGTTCAGGCACGCTGAGAAAACTTTCTACCTTGATGGTGTCCAAGCACTAGTGAAACACTGGTATAAGTGCATTAACGTTTTAGGGGATTATATAGAGAAATAAAGGCAAATTTTACTATCATAACTGCGTTCTGTGATTCTGAACAATGAAAAGTCCCCGTTTGATTCGAAGACCTCGTGTACATCAATAAATAAAAAAATAGCTGTTATGATCCTTTATGAATTGCTGCCGCGTAACCTGAATTACACACTCCAGACATCTCCGCTCCTATTTTGCATCGTGCCGAATCATACCACCGCAGGGTGTGTTATTTTTGTATAACCTCACAGTCTGTCATCTGTTGCTTCTTACATAACATCCTCCCCTATTTTCTATCACAAATATAAGGGAAAACCTGAGCAAGGGTTGTGTTTCCAATATATACACAAGCTTTAACAAAAAAGCGAGGTCTCGTAACTGCGAATCGTCCCCTTATGAAACAGAATCAGTCTTGTCGCATGGACACCTGAGACCGGGTGGAAAAATGTTTATGTTCGTCTAGTCTTTACAACAAAATCTCACAACTGATGAGTGTGTATACGTGTCTCTCGGTGCACGTCTCTCTGCAGGGTTGTTTAGGTGAACGGCGCTCTCTGAAAGGGCGCCCCAGTTCAAATCGGCACGCAAACCCCAGAGCTGATTCACTTCCTTCGAGATTAAAAACACCTTTGCAGGCAAGTGTTGCAAATATGTTCGTGGGGGTCTAAACTTTGGAACATTCCTCATCTGTAGTCGTTTAGAGCGCTGGGTGGCAGCTGTGGCCGCAAGATGCTTCTCGTGCTAAGTCCTGTTCGTTTCGTTTTATCTGTTCCCGTGCGAAGTCTGCCGAGTGCGACGAGAAGTCTGCAAACAATACGGGAAATAAAAAGTTTGCTCGAAAGCCTTAGAACGCTACGGAGTAAGAAGGCGAAAACAACTACAAAGCAAGAATTCAAGTAAATCTGCCACACAACCGAAGTGTTTCGACCCCCAGCAAAACAACTGAGAGAACATATGAACGCTATTAACGTTGTTAAAATGTTTGTATGCCCTTTTGGATCGTGAGCAAAAAAAAATGAAAATCCCCGTAACATGGCAGACGTATCATATTGAAAGGAAACACAAAGACAGGCGAATAAATGCAAAGAGATGTTTGTCTGAGCTCTCAGGCTATATTTAGGAGCACTCGACATGCTGGCGTATGCGCTGGCACCCTACAGGGAGCAAGGTCACTAACACAGACACACACACACACGTCTTCGGTTCTGCTCTGATGAGCACGTTTTGGAAGAATCCAAGATACAGATCAATCTTGTGTGCTGTAATGTTGGCTGAATCATGAGAGTATCACAGGCTTTGGAGGGATGAAGCCTGGAGGAATGCTGACTTAAGGGTGGATAAGAAGTGAACATGGCCAGATTTAGTGTACTTTTCAACAATCAGGGCAAATCTGTAAATATATTAACATGTTAAAGGTTACTTATCTGAAGCTTGTCTCATTGAAACATAATTAATACATAATATCTAATAAAATTTGACTCCGATTTGATTGGAACATGTGTGTTTGAGATACTTATTAAATTCTTTTTAATGGTGACTCTTATAAACAACACATGGTTTCATTATTTTTTCATAAGCCCCCATTTATCCCCCCATTTTTATCTAAAGATGCATCAAAGATCTTTCCGAGCTTTGCTCCAAAGGCGGGCTATTAAAGTTTGCAGGCAATAAAACAGAAACGTAAGGAGATATAAGGGATTCTTCTGTTAATTTCGCATCCCCCAGACTTTGCGTTTTCCACACAGCACAGATTAGCACAGGCTGCGCTTGACCTTGAACTCAGGTGTGATGAGGAAATAAGGCAATAATAATTGTCCAAAATTCAATAACAAAACCCAGCTTGGTAATAAAGGCTTTTATAGACGTCTGGAGAACATGATTTTTTATTATAGTGAAGACAGACTGATATTATAAACGTGAAAAAATAGAAACGTCGGCGTCCTGAATGACGCAACAAGAAAAGCGTTTGTCCGAGATCGTGAGATCTCTCTGTCAACATGTACATGCAGAACTGGGTGGATGGCGCTTTCCTATATTTGTTATGCCGCTTCCAAACTGTGTAAAAAGACGTGAAGTGGTTGGAGAAGATGCGTTAGCGTGTTAGCACAAGTCCCCTTGGTAGCTGTCGATGATGGTGGGGTGCCCTAATGATACGAGTGCGAATTGGATATGACTTCATTAAGAAGAAAAAAAAATCCCTTCACCCTACTCCTGCTAAACAAAAGGAGGTATGCTGTGTAAGAAATGACGTGACAGAGTGTGAAAAAACACAAACTTAAAGGTAACAAAGCACAAAAGGTTGACCATCCTCCTATTAAGCTTAAAGTTTAGAATCAAAACCTGAGAAATTAACTATTACTATAAAAACGATAATGTTTTCTCATATAGAATCATGTAACAGCTAATAAAACTTTCACATGATGTTATACAAAAATAATACAAAACTTCCAACCAATCAGATTAAAGAATTTAAGTCAATCAGTTTGACACTGTCATAATTAAAACCAGCACTTTCCTGCTTTATCTGTTTCTCTTTCTGTTTCTCCCTCTATCTTCTTTCACTCTCCCTCTCTTTCACTTCCCCTTTACTCTCTTTTATTCTCTCTTTCACTTTCCCTTAACTCTCTCCCTCTCTTCTTTCACTCTTTCACTTCCCCTTTACTCTCTCCTTCACTCTCTCTTTCTCCCTTTCACTCTTTCACTTCCCTTACTCTCTCCTTCACTCTCTCTCTCTTTCTCCCTCTTTCACTCTTTCACTTCCCTTTAACTCTCTCTTTCTCCCTCTCTTCTTTCACTTCCCTTTAACTCTCTCTTTCTCCCTCTCTTCTTTCACTTTCCCTTTACTCTCTCTTTCTCCCTCTCTTCTTTCACTCTCTCACCTGACTCATTTCCATCCTCTTACAGTCCTGCAGGAATCAATCTGATGTTCCTGTACTTCTTGCCTCCTTGTGAACTTCTGCCTCACCGTGCTTGACCCTGGACACCAACAATGCTCCACACTGAAGTCTCAAGCTTGACTCAGAATCCTGTGGATATGTACCTCTGAGCTTCTGCTGTAATCCTCAAACCTGTCCTGGTGCTCATCTGCTTACTGTTTATGTTACTGTTTTATGTACCTTTGGAGACGGCTTATGGTGGAGAAATGAACATTCAATGCACGAGCAACAGATCTGGTTGACATTCCTGCTGTCAGCATGCAAATTGCACGCTCCCTCAATGCTTGTGGCATCTGTGGCATTTTGCTGTGAGACAATACTGCATATTCCAGGGTGGCCTTTTATTGTGGGCAGTATAAGGTACACCTGTGCACTACTCATGATGTCAGATCAGCATCGTCCAGGGGTAGCTCAGTGGTTAAGGCATTGGACTACGGTTCGGAAGATCCCAGGTTCAAACCCCACAACCACCAAGTTGCCACTGTTGGGCCCTTGAGCAAGGCCCTTAACCCTCAACTGCTCAGATGTGTAATGAGATAAAAAATGTAAGTCACTCAAATGCCAAAATGTAAATGTAAATCTTGATGTGGCACACCTGTGAGGTGGGATGGATTATCTCAGCGAAGCAGAAGTGCTTACTATCACACATTTAGACTGATTTGTGAACAATGTTTGAGAGAAATGGTAATATTGTGTATCTGCAATGAATTTTAGATCTTTAAGTCCATCTCATGAAACATCGGAGCAGAAACAAAAGTGTTGCGTTTATATTTTTGTTGAGTGTGTATATATATATATATATATATATATATATATATATATACACACACACACACACACACACACACACACACACAGAGTCAGCCAAAAAAATTTTACACAAACTTCAAAATAAAAGAACTTAAAAAAAATAATATCTTGAAACATGATAACATTATTTATATTATATTATTATAATAAACATCATACTATTTTTCTTTTTCTTAAGTGTGCATAATTTGTTTCATTTTTTATGTATAAAAATTTAAATCCATCATCTCAGCAAACCATACTGTGACACGATATATAAATAAATATTGTGCTGCTTTTTTTTGTTGTTGTTGTTTTTAGGCTTTTTACCATTACATTTTGTATTCCTTTATAAATAAAAATATTTTTAAATACAGAAAGAAAAAGTTAATTAAAGTTGTACCATTATGAACCAATTTATTTTTTAAATGTTTTAACATTAATATATTGCTGGCAATTTATAGGGAAACCTTGGTTTGTATTAATCGTATCAGAAACTTTATTAAAGCTCTAAACTTTGTACTTATATGTACACTGAACAACAAAGCTCCAGAGAGTAATAAAGATTTAAAAAACCTCATAGAATCAAATTGAAGTAAAAACATACCAAAGCAAATTTGTTTTCATTAATACGTATTATTTATAACAAATTCTTCAACGCTGAGACAAAACATTTAGACATTTAAACAGTTAGAGTCTCACATGAAATTAATTTTAAAAGCAAAATATTTTTCATTAAAATTAAATTTTTGTGCTTAACCTTTATTGTGCAATTCGTCATGTGTTTAAAAACAAAATGTTTTTGGAACAAGACACATTTCCTGTGTCCGATCTGCATTTTTTAACTGTTGTATCTGCTTTCCTAAAATAAATGGAAATTCATTGGAATAAATTAATAAAAATTTTGATGGATAATAAAAGTTGGTTATAAAAAAAACAAAAAAAAACTAATTTAAAAAAAAATCCCCGTCAAACCAGACTTGACCCAAATTTCTCAACTTGTTGGCTTGAACACCTGCTCGGCAGTTCACTGTATATCCACCAGATGCAGCTTGTTTGACATGACGTGACGGCGTAGCGGGAATCGCCCAGCTGTTCTCTGTTCGTCCTAACATGCACGGTGAGGCACGAGGGGATTCTGAAAGTGTGAAATCATGAAAAATCTCCCTAGTTCCCTTAAATAGCATTTTGTAACAGCATGGAATGTCCAATGCCTAACCAAGAACATGTTGCATGTAATGAAAAATAAATAAATCAATTCATCAGAACAAGAAAAAAAAGGGGGGATAATTTTGCAGGGTTAGAATAAATCATCACGACCATGAGATGTATAACAAATTAGGCTTGAAATAAACTAGTACACCTCAGGAATGCAGCCTGTGAACGATTAAGACTTCGGTTGATGCACATGAAGGAGTTCCTCAAGTGTGCAAGAACGTCATTTAAAGTTAAAGCCAGGTCTGCGTACGGATAAAGTGAAATAGTCAGAGTCAAAAAACTGTCTATATTTCTTTACAATTCTCACATGAGGACCATCAGGTACAATTCTTTTGCCAAACTTCTTGCTGTTGGAAGACTTTAATTAAGATTAAGACAATGATACTATCATTTCACATCTGCAGAATATTGTCTTCATATCAGTGCAATATTATCTGTTATGCAAGCTTTATCGATCTCATATTACTTTTTTTCAAAAATATTTTAGTGTGCGTCTAATTTTTTCTCCAATCTGTATTTTATCTTGTTTATTCACATTATTCCTACCTGCACTTTTCTACCTGTCTGTGAGCTGCTGTAACAGGGGAAATTCCCCACCATTGGATTTATAAAGTTCTTTATCTCATCTTATCATATCTTATCGTATCTCATCCTATCATATCTCATCAAATGTCATCTCATCATATCTCATCTCGTCATATCCTATCGTACCTCATCGCATCGTATCTCATCGCATCGTATCTCATCTTAGCGCATCGTATCTCATCTCATCCCATCATATCGTAGCTCATCTCAGTTTTTTATCTCTTCATATTGTATCTCATCCCACCATATCGTATCTCATCTCATTGTATCTTTTTGTACCTCATCGCATCTTATGATGAGTTCTTCGTGATCAGGAGCTTAATAATAAGAAACCACGAGGAAAAAACACCATGTACACAACAGTAGTGTCTGAGTCTCAGGAGGATAAAACTAATCTCGGAACATCTCCTTAAGGCTTGTGTGAAACAAGAATTTCCTGTCAATTACTGAATTTAACTTTAGAAGCACGAACAGGAAATTCTGCAGGATGTCCATCATTTTGTCGGATGAAAAAGTAAGCATGTGATTGAGGTGTGAAACGGTATCCTTCACCTTTCGCTATGGAAAAACTTGCGTTCATTCGGCTCCAAGAAGCAGAATGTGCTCTTCCCCGTATTTATGAGGACTATGTCGCGGCATTAAAGAAATGGCGATAACAAATCATCCTTTCCCTTTCATCTTCCTTAAACGCAAATAATTAATGGGAAAAAATTACTCAGGAGGATCAAAAGGTCGCAGGTACAAACCGCAGCACCAACAAGATACGACTGTTGAGCTCAGATTTATGAGATAATAAGATGCTAGTCGCTTTGGATGAGGGCGTCTCCTTAAATGTAAAATGACTGTTTTTATCACTGTCACATCCTGCACGAGCCAAACTTAAACTGTTGCCTACAACGCTAGCTAACTAGTGTATTGGGGTCTTGTATAATTATTCCTGGTCTTAAGCAAACACAGTTGCAATATAAATACACAAGTACTTAAAAAGCCTGCAATAATTAAAATGATTCAGTGGGCAACCACTGTTTTACCCCTAAACTGATGCAGGGAGCAGATGTCGGAAAGATGCACACTACCTCGCAAAAGTTTGGGATCTCTTAGAAATTTAATTGTTTTCCAAAGAAACACACATGAAATTAGTCTAAATAGAAAATATAGCAAATAGACAAGACATGCTGACATTGTCAGAGTTAGAAATAATGATGATAATTTTGATAGAAACAATTAGTGTGTTCCTCAAGCTTTGCTTTTATCACCAACAACAACAAAAAAATCCCTTTGCAAGCAATTACAGTCTGAAAAACATTCCAGCTGATAATCTGACGGGATTTCACCCGGTGCGTCCTGGATGGATTGGCTTGATGGAATCTTCCTCTGTACCACACGGTCATGCTGCTCTCACAACAGCTCAATAGGGTTTGGATGCTGAGTCTGTGCTGGTCGCTCTGTTATAGTCAGAATTCCGGCTAACTTTAGTTTTGTGATATAGATAAAATTGTTTTTGAATTGCATGGACACAAAGAAAACAAGTGAACCCAAACTTTTGAGCAGTAGTGTATCTCATGATCGAGAAAAAAAGGATGTTACTGCGTTTCAGGAGGGTCGAAGAAAACAACTAAGGAGATCTCTGAAACGGCTAAATCTGGGTGATGAACTGCACGATGCATTAAAGCCTGGAAGGACGATATAAGTGTGATCTGGGATTACTTAAACGCTTGGTGGAGTCGCACTGTTCATCAATAAATTCAGATATAAATCAACAGTACAAAACTTTTACTAGAGGAACCGAGACCATTTTTAAATACACACACACACACACAAAGTCCTGTCATTAATTCCACTGAAATTCTTTGGGATGTGCTGGAGAATACTTTAGATTTGAAGTGATTCGAATTTCGGGTCATCAAAACAAGATCTCAGCCAAAACATACAGCAGCTTTCGATGGAATGTTGCGATGGTACATAAGGTTGTCGAAACAATGCCATAGCAGATGCATGCCCTGATCAAAGCTAAAGGCAGCCTAATTTAATCTTATTGTGTGCAGCTTTTTTTTTTCAATGAATAAACAGCTACGGCTTCAACGAATTAGCTAGAGAGCCGAGTGAGATTTAGCTTAATATTTTTATGCCTATTTTAATCGTGAATGTTCGGGAAGCTGCTATTCATTTACCCCTTTCAGATTTTCTCTTTTATTTAGTCGTATCTGATTCCCACTTGTGTTATGAGGGCACTTCCCCAACCAGTTAAAAAAATGCACCGTCAGGACGCGGCGTGTAACACGTTTACATTATACTGCAGCAACTGCTTAAATAATTCCTGTAGTAACAATACTCATAATGCACTTGGGTTGAAATTCTTCTCCTGGCTTTTTCCATTTAAACACCCCACTTTTAGATCCATTTAATTTGGATTCACGTAAAACAAGGAAATACGTGATACGTGCTCTCATATCAACTTCACCAACGCTTTCTTATACTACAGGCTGATAAATGGTTTTCAAAGCAAAACCTCTCCCTCTCTCTCTGTAAACATGCTTGGTGATCCTGTTTTCAATAGTTCATGCTCTAATTCTTTCCAGTTATTCTTACTGATGCCTGGAGCAATCATCAACTGTTGTTTCTTGCTTGTTTTTTCCGAATTTCACTAACAATTATTCTTCCGAATCTGCTGGTGGTCTTTTTGAGTCAGCGTGTACGCTGTTTATATTCATTCATCTTTAAAGTTTTGCTGATGAGGCGAATAACCTGGCCTTCATTTATGTAAAACTGATGATGCCAGACCTTTTTGTTAAAAAAAATAAAATAAAAATAAAAATGCTGGTCCAACGGTTATTTCCAGTACACTTGATGTATGAAGGCAATTATCTTCAATTTTCTACAGGTTAACTGTGGATTAACTGACAAACAAAATAAACCAAAGTGCCCAAATACCTTTTTTGAATGATTAAGTATTAAAAAAAAAAAGTACATCTGACTTTTTTTTCCTTTTCTTTTTTTAAATACATGACCTGGGCGTTCAGGACAAACCGGGACTGATGATGAAACGTCTGGTGAATGAAGGCGTAAAACTGAGTGACATTTACAGAAGACTTCGACCACAGTGCGGTAACTAAACATTTGATTGGTGCAAACGTCATTCTTGTAAACATCCAGCGGGTAGAACGCTTGATCCTTCAAAAATGGACAAATTACTTATCAACTTGAGGAGGAGATGACTCTGTCTGTGTGAATTGAATACACACTCGTTCACCAACACCACTTGCGCATTACAGGAATTCCGCTGAGAGTTATTGCCACATCCCTGTACACTCCTGACCTCGCTCCAATCCATTTCCACATGTTTGGTCATTAAAGAGTTCATTAAGACGTCATTAAGAGTTCCTGGGAGGCCGGAGTTTTGGACGTGAAGTCTTTATTTTTCTAGGCATCTGGAGATTGTGGCAGCTCCAATACACAAAGGCCAACCCTGTGAGGATCTTGAGGCATTGCCGTCTCAGTGTGTTTTTTCTTGCCACCGTCACCCTTGGCTTTGCTCATCAGGGACAATCTCATTATTATATAAACACAGTTTTTCTTAATAATAGACACTTCCATAAATTTTCTTTTCATTTTGTGAAGCTGCTGAAATAAACTGAATTGGAGCAGGTAGTACTAAAATGACTGGCGTACTGGGAAAACTTTCAACCTTGATGGTGTCCAAGCACTGGTGAAACACTGAAAAATATATAATAAACTCGAGTTCATAACTGTGTCCTGTTAATTAAAAGTACTGGTTTGACTTGAACGATCCTCATATATTTTCATATATGTTTTTTTTTTTTTTTTGGTAATGTTTTGGTAAAGTTCACCTGTGATATCATTCCTTTTATGAATAAAGCAATTTTAGTACATTCCATATGTTTTTATTCATCATTTACCGCTGCAAACATGCCGAAGATTATATTTCCTACTGTATGGATTCGTTAGATTGAAGCATAGACTAATTGGAATTTGTCGCAGTATGGTGTTATATTTGGGACAGATCCTTTATACATACAAAATAAATTTTGCATGCACGCAAATTATATTTGTGTTCGCTCTCACATGACTGCAGGCTTAGTACAGGTGAAGGTTTCCGGATTATGCTGACAAAACACCCCATGCAGTGCTGATAAACCATCTCATACTGTGCTGTATGTATGCACACACATTAAAATTTAAATTAAAACTGTATTTTCCACAAACACAGTCATAAACAGTATGATATGCAGTGAAATGCTTATCTGACCACCTGTAATCTAAAACGTTATCAAATAAAGAAATTAAATATAGAAACAAATTTTGAAAATTTCATGTGTACTGTATATGTAATAAGTAATAAGAGAGATTTGACAGTGCAGTGTATCAGATGTTAAGTGTGTAGGTTATACAGGATAAGTTGTAGCTGAGTGCAGCTTGTCCTCATTTGTGTGACAAACGTGCAACGTCCAATCAGGAGCAGAACAATGTGCAAAGTCCCAGAAGAGTGCGACTTGTAGGCCACAAGCAAACTAAAATTATTCTATTTATTGAAGCTGATGGTCAAGAATTCCATGGATTTAATGTTCTTTTAATTATATAAATAATAAAACAAAAGCAAAATTGTATTTGTCTCTGTGATATAATCCAGCTGTAAGGTTTTTGATTCTTTGTACCCTATTTACTACAGAACATGGAGCTGTCAACGTGAACCCTATTTTTCTGTATATTTAACGTTTTGGAACGTCTGCTAAACAAAAGTTTGTTACTTACGATATAGGAGCTATAAACGTACATTCTGTTACCATGTTCCCTTTTTCTATTTTTTTTTTTTGCAGCTACGAAGAAACCGCAAAGTTTAACAGCTTCCCTTTTTCTGGGAACTGGAAGGAAAAGTTTATCTAGAAAAAAAATTCATAATCAAAAGGTTTTTAGGAAAAAAATTACTCAAAAAGCTTTGCTATAGCTGTAAAGAAAATCTAAATAATGCAAAATAATCAGTTTCTTGTGAACTGCTGACAATATTCCTCCTAAATTTAAAATATAACTATTGTATTTTAGAGTGCATATTTAAGGGAAATGAAATCATCACAACACATTAAAATAACCCAAGATCGTGCAGTATTTGCAGAGCTTTAATAACTCGAATAATACAAAAGACAAATAACTTTTACAAATAACAAATTGTGCTAATGCTTTGGCTTAACAACATTAAGAAATCAGTAATAATAAATATATATAATAACCCAGATTTGCAGTTATGCTTTTTGGCTCTCAACCAGTTTTTCACATTGCTTTGCTTGATGGTTTGTGACCCTCCATCTTCCTCTTAATTTAATTCCAGAATTTTTCTGGAGTTATTTGCAGTGGTCTTTAATTTTTTTACCAGAGCGACATGTGTATTGATTGAATTATTAATTTTTTTTATTAATTCATATATTTAATCAAAACCTGTTATCTGTTATATGTGCATCATTTAAAAAAGAAATCTTGCACAGAGAAGATTCTTGGCCCATAAAAAACAAAGAAACAAAGAAAGTGGAGGCATTTTTTTTTCCTGTCATTTCCGGTCCAAGGTTGTTCTCGTTTGCTTCCAGCATGCCTCTGTAAACAGATACACAAACCCAGGGGAAAAGAGAGAGAGAGAGAGAGAAACACAGGCAACCTATGACGGACTGGGTGATCTTAAAATCCCTGAGGAAAGAGGCTCATTTACTGCCACTGCTGCTCTCGAGATTTACAGCTTGTTCTTCTCTAACTCAGATAAGCAAATATTTGGTGGCAGAGTGGAATGATTTGTGCTTTCTGATAATTGGTCCCCGGTCCAGAGTTCAGACCGCGAACCCCGACCTGACCTACAGATTGAGAGTGAAGAAGAGGCGGCGGGGGTAAAAGATCTCCCTGCTGCTGCCCTTAGAAGGCCCGGACCCCCAGGCATGACGATAAGATTCACAAACATCCACGGGATGCGAGGATGGAATTCATTCCTCGTTTAGAGGAACTCATGAAGTGGGAGGGCTGGGGGGGGGCAATCAAACGTTTCAGCAAACAAACACTGCGCATCCGAAGATGGAGGAAATGCAGAGATGTTAACAGAAAAAAGAGGTTCTTTCTGTGGTCATGGGAAAAACAGAAGTTCCTTCGGTTTATCATAAAGTGAAGAGGTTTTGCTTTTTTCGAGTGTTTCATTCACATACAGTTAAAAAAAAATAAAAAAATAAAAAAATAAAAACACAAGTGACTCGGGTCAAAACTTCGAGCGGAGACGTTAAACTACTCACCATCTCCACACCCTGAGGGAACGGCGTGCCATCCCAGTCCTTTTTTGGGAAGCGCTGGATGATTTTGCCGCATCCATCCCCTGAACCTGGTGACAGGAAAGACGAGCACGATTACGATCGACCAAAAAAAAACATTACGAGCAACGGTTATACTAACCAGAACTTCACCGAGATGACTTTTCCGGCTGCAGATCGGGATGAGGATGCTAAGATCTTGTAAAACGTTGTTGCTTTTAAAGCACTGACCTCAGATCAGTCTCGATTTTTTTTTCTTTATGCAAACCTGGCAGATTGTGAGAGTCATGAGTTCTTCCCTGGAATTACCAGCTTATTACTCTGTAATTGATGCATCTAAATCATTACATTTTTTTATTTTATTTTGAATAAACGGGCAAAAGTTTATGTCTGTATGCTGTGACTGGAACCTGTGCACAAAGTGAACTCCTTGGTTTGAGAAGGTTGGAAGAGCCACATTGTCCTCCACAATGGCCTGACCTCAAATCCTGAACAGCTTTCGGAAAAACGGGAACTCCAGTGTCGTGCCTGATCTCACTAATGCTCTTGTAGCTGAATAAACATAAAGCCCTATCTAGGGTGAGATATCTAGCAAGGACACATGGATATGATGGTCGTGGGTGTGTACACAAACTTTTGGCCATATATAGTGTAGCTCAAACTTTAAAGTTGAGTGTTGACTCAGACTTTTGACCTTGGTGTGATCTTGACCTTTTCGGGGCCAATTAAAAAAAAAAAAAAAAATCCATTTAAACGTACAAAAACTCGATCTTGAACTGGACAGATGAGCCCAAGGACATACGGCAGAATAATAACAATTTTAAAAACTTTAATTTCTGATTCCAATTAAGCATATAAAGTTAAAAAACAAAAACTAAGATTTATAGGAACACAACCCACATCATTAAGGAGCTGCCTGATCCTACTGCTGACTAAATACAAGCTGGAGGTCATGTGACTGCACTTGACATCAGATTCTTTCCTTTGTAACACTCTCGGGTCAGAACGACCAGAACAACGTGATGCAATGTTCACGTTCATTACAGAAACTGTTTCATGCACATTGGAAATTTGCAGGATTGTTCAACTTTAGATTACAATATTAATATGGTCGTTTCGACCTGAAACTAAATAAAACTAGAAGTTTCAGCTTTGCTTCAGGAATCGTAATTCATCACGACGTGAATGTGGAGGGAGGCTTGAGTATGAATTATTAGGAGGTGACTCACAGAGCCAGGATCGGTCACGATAAATCACAAGCTCTAGTACAAGATGCTTAAAGTTATCTCCTTTACATGGCCTAACACACCGTGGTGCAACACATCATGTCTGAATAGCAATTTTACCTGAAATCGCATCCGTCAAACGGTTAATACGATGCTGAAATCTATTCTCTAATCGACTTCCTGTCCTGTCATGACTTCTGACGCTGCCTGATCCCTTTGCTCGTTTTTTTTTAACTTTCTGGCTGTAGACAACGAAAATCACTACATTGCTTCACAAAATTATAACCCTATGAATTCGCTTCATGTTCTTAAAAGACCAAAATAACACAAAGACAAATCCTTTGACTAAAAAAATGTGAAAGCAGACAGGGCCAGGAAAGAACACCCAAATAAAACCTCAGAGAGAATCCGGAGCCTTTAATTCATCAGAACAGGAAAAAGCAAAAAAAAAAAAAAAAAAAGGGCAAAAAGAAATAAGGCAGAGAAATTTTATTTCTTTTTACACTGTAAAACAATTCAGAAGGCAACCAACATATACAACAATCTCCTCTGAACAGGTGGTACTGGGATACTGGGATGAGTCTGCTACTCATGCTGTTATGTTAATTGGTGATTTCTGAGGCTGGTAACTAAATAAAATTCTTCTCTGGGGTAGAGATAATTTTTGGTCTTGCTTTCCTGGGAAGGTCTTCATGAGAGACAGTTTCATCATGGTGCTTGTGATGGGTTTTGCAAATGCACTTGACACAATACTGTTCTTGGAAGAACTGTTCCAAAACAGCTGACCTTCGTATCTTAAAATAACAACTAACTGTTGTTGTTGTTGTTACTTAATGACCTAATGCCATATGTGTTATTCCATTGTTTTGAAATCTTCAGTATTGTTCTAGAAGGTAGAAAGGAAAAAAAAGAAAAAAATACACTAAAGAAAAAACACTGAATTGGGTGGTGTGTCCGAACTTTTGACTGGTACTGTATGTAATGATTGCGCAATATTAAAGAGGGATGTGATAATATTTTACAGAAAGCTGTAAGTGACTATTAACCTTTACAGTCTTTAATAGAAAAAACTATGTCTCTGTATAACTTTTTATTAAAAAGCAATTAAAGATCATTGCAAATACAACCATCTGCAACCATCTTATTTTTATTACAAAGAACATAAAATAATTAGTGGATATCAAAAGGAAAAATATGAAATTCAATCCCAACTTAATTAAAAATTGTTTGGAATTTAATTCTTTTTTGTAGAAATAAAAAGTTTACATTTAGAGACTTGACTGAACCTTTTGCTTACATCTAAATATCCAATTAAATACTTAGTACAGAGACAATTAGACTTTTTTTTAAACTTTATTTGTATTATACAATATCTTTACCAAACATTGTTTAAATTTTATGTAAAAAGACTACATTTATGTTTACATCTAAAAACACTTTGTTTACATGAAAAAAAAATGAAAAGAGATTTTTATTTACATTAAAAAAAACTTACATCTAAAGAGATGTTTTTTTCTTATATCTAAAAGGGTTGATTATTTTTATTCACAACTAAAGATATTTTATTTATGTTTGGTTTATATCTATAAAGATTTTGTTACATTTTTTGTTTGACTAATCTAAAATTTTGTTTGCTTCATTTTACAATTAAGTGATTATAATGTAAAGGTCAAAACAAGAAAAATGTAAATATACCATATTATGATTAATTAAATAAATAAATAAATAAATAAATAAGCTAAAGTCAAGTTCTTGTTATTACGTTTTTTGTGATTTTCCCAACTACAAATTTCACAAACTTCCTGACATCTGAAATGAATCAAGACAAAACCCCGAGCTTGGAGGTGAAACAATGAGAGACGGAACAGAAGCGCAATAAGTTGCCTAAAGCAAAAATCTCAGTGTTAGCACAAAGCTCATGTTTCTGTGAGAAATTATAACTTCAAAAAAACAACCAGATTTGTTCACAGATCATTTGTAATGTGTCACACCTGCCTCTTTTGGAAGTTGGGGGAAAAAAATAACATGCTTAAAAAAAAAAAAAAAATTGTTTTTAAAATTTCTGAGACATGCATCTTTTTAGGACCAGATCAGGTCGCAGTTTGGTGAGGGGAAAAAAAAAGGTTACCCTGCCAATATTAATAATAATAGACCTCAATTCAGAAGAATTTTCAGAACACTCGGACGATCACGTACAAATAAAATCTTTAATTCGTAAAACATTTGTACGTTTTTTTTTTTGTTTTTGTTTTTTCAGCCTGACTTATGCAAACGCTTGCGTATTTGGATGGAAAGAACTGAAAACCATAAAGATTGCTTAGCCACGGTTTTTCCATTAACACAAAAAGTCTTGTGGTGTTTTTTTCTGAAAACCCCAAAATAATGCAAGTGTGAAAGCACCCTAACTGAATTTGGGAAAATCAGATTTGCTTTGATGCGGGGACAATAAGCTTCCCGTAGACAGTCCGAGGAAAGGAAACACTGGTCTGACGTAATGAAGGGAATTTACTGCCAATATCATTATACACTGATCAGAACATTACGATCCAAATCATTACACCGCCTCTAGGGCAGCTCTAACCAACTCTTGTCGTGTTCTGTGGTGCCTGGCACCAGGGCGTTGGCTGGGGTCTCTGTGGATCAGACGCGTTTGTTCGGTGCATCTCTTTGGTGCTCAATTAGATCTGTGCTCAACTAAACGGCTCTTTGCCCGCTGGGCCCCATTCGATGTGGGCTGTGGTGTATCGGGTGTTCAGGTGCCTCTCTATCATGGCCAGCATTTACTTTTTAGTGATATGTGCTGAATTAGCTTTTCTGTGAGATCAGACCGGACAGGTTGGCCTTTGGTTCCTGTGTACATGGGTGAACCTTGATCCTGCCCATGATCCTGTCACCTGTTTACTCTTTAATGTTAATGTTTTAATGTTATGGCTGATTGATTTATATATCCATTACTGTCACTGTTAGACTTGCTTATGCAATGCTGTGGCTGGTAGTGGTGTACGTCATGGATGATCTGTCGGCGACTCCTTCAACACCTGACTGTTGAAAGACACTTAAAGTACGCAAAGCTCTGGGGGGGATTAAAAATCAAAGCATCGAATCGTTTCTCGGCCAAAGTGCAAGCGATGAGGACGCGACCGTGGCCTGTGTTAACTGAAATCACATGTCTGAAATCCTGATAAGTCTCTCTCCCGCCTCGGGGCAAACAAATTCCCAGCATTCCAGATGCAAAACGTAGCACCGTCAGCCCGTACAGAGGGTCTTTCCAACCAAGAGATAAAATGGAGACTACAGCAAGAAAACGGCGGGGGAAAAAATTTTCCGGGTTGGAATTGCCTAAGTGAAGACTGGAATAACAGGAAGGGGCAAGTTTACAGGAATACCAGTGCAATCACAACAAAAGTTTCGTTTCATCTCTTCAAGAGGCATGTAAGACTCTTGTAGGAGGATAACTACCAAGAATAACTATAAGCAAGGTTTGGCGGGTAAAAGTAACTAGTGCTTTGTTTTCCTATAACAACAGCATTCCCATCTGCTTGTATCCTCAAGTAAATACATCACACATTTTATGTTTTATGGTATTCTTCTTGCACGTGGGATACAAGCCAGACTCAAAGAAGAAAAATAAGATGTAACCATGATAAATATTTCTACTAGAAACTTTTATCCTTTGTCTCTCGCTCCCTGTTCTTCATAAGAGAGGGGGGAAAAAAACAATACAAACATGCACTTAAAAAGGAACTTGATGTATTTAACATCAGTTAAAAAAGACAGGTGGGACGTGGGAGACGACTTAAGAGCAACTGCTCCCAGATCTCTCCAGTTATCTTGTCGTCATCTCTCCGACACATGTGGGCTTTTGGAAATATCCTCCCAGGTCAGATCCATTATTCACCTCAGTACAAACCAAGGAGTATTGCCTGTCACTGTTTAAATGTCAGCATGCAAAAAAAAAAAAAAAAAAAAAAAAAAAAAAAAACACATACAGTACATGCAAACAAGGAGCAAGGGCATCAGGGGCGAGTTGATCTATGATATCAGAAAGTTCAAATTCCAGGAAGTGATATGATATATGTAGACCTGAAAAATAATCGCTGACAGGAGCAAACAAAGCGTGCCGTGATGTGAACCGGCGACGAAATGTGATTCGATATGGCTGCATCAGGTCAGCCGTGAAATCAAACAATCTGAAAGTAGGAGATAAGCGCTCGCTCAAATTGTACATGCAGATGAAAGGATCGAGCTCGTGCTCGTGAGCGGAAAACAAACATTGGGCGCTTTAGTGCACACCTGATGCCTGAAGCGTATCTAACGTCACCAGGTAACTCCGTGGCATCAGGTATCAGGTTTGAGCAAATCAGTTTTTCCCCAGGCTGCCAAACAGACCGAGATATCAAATGAAGCATACACACACACGTTTAAACGCCCCTTCAAATTCCATATTCTTTTCTGATTTTTATTTCTTAGTACACTGTAAATCAATTCTGAAGGTGTCCAAAACACACAATAATCCCCTTTGAACGGTTGATATTGACATGTGTCTTGCTACTTTAAAGCTGCTTCATAAATCTTTCATAACGGCTCTAAACTGAGGTGCTGTTTGTTAATTGGTGATTTCGGAGGCTGGTAAGTCTAAATGAACTTCAAGTGGTGAGTTTTGGTCTTGGTTTCCTGGGAAGATCTTCATGAGAGCCAGTTTCATCATGGTGCTTAATGGTTTTGCAAATACACTTGACAATACTCTTCTAGCAAGAACTTCATATATAAACTCTGAACTCGGATTCATGAATCATTTCACTGTGATCATGGTTTATATGCAAACATCTTTAATCAAGTTTTTACCATTTCTTTCACAGGAATTTTACTTACTCAGGGCCCCTAAATGATGCAGTGGTAAAGTGCTCGCCCTATCATCCAGAGACTGATAGGTCAAGTTCTATAGAGAGTTGACTGGCTCAGCTCGCTCAGAGGGGTGGGATGGGAGGTACTTCGTGATCTCACATCAATTGCGACTCTACAGCCAATTATCTGCGTCTGTGAGCTCATGCAAGCGGAAAGAGTGAAAAGCGCTGTTCTCAGAGTGTTACGCCGCCCCAAAGTTGCGTGTGCAAGCAGTTCGAAAAGATGCGGTCGGCTGGTGTTGCAGGGTTCGAACGAACCATGTGATAGTCTTTGGCCCTCCCTAACTGACTGGTAGAAGCCTTAATGTGGGAGCCACCTAGTGATGGCAGGGAGGAATTATATACAGAAAAAAAAATTTTACTCAACCAAGGAATCTGTGAAAACATTCGCTAACAATATGTTTATTTCCAGTTTCTCAAAAGTTAAGCAACAAGTCAGAACACTTAAACTAGCTGAATGCTAACAATACAAATGCTAACAATTGGAGAAATCTCCTTTTTAACCTTCAGTATATTTGACAAAGTAAAAACAAGTGGAAATCGACCGTGACAGCGCCAGCAGGGACGTCGCCGCTTCCAAGAAGTCAAACTCCTCTTGTGACTAATTTGTACACCAGAACTACACTTTAATTTACTTTAAACCTGAAGGAAGCTGTTGAAGGAAAAAGCAAGACTTTGACCTTCCAGTGACCTTGACCTTGTTCAGATCTCAGAATTCTAAAATTTCCTAGTTATAATAATAATAATAATAATAATAATAGTTGCATTATATCAAACAACCATTAAACCACTCAGTTCTTTTAGTGGATGGATGTTGTGGTGGATCTTGTATTACTTGGCTTTTACAAGTTGTAGTGGTGCTTTCATTATCTTTTATGGGTTGGAGGTGCGGAATTGCATTCCATGCTAGTGCCTTCTTTGGCTTTTATTATTTGAATGGCAGATTAAAGGTGTGGTGTCTTTTACTGTAGGGGAAGTTTGGGAATTCAAGGACGTGGTGGTGTAGTCTTTGGCTTTTACTGGTTGGAGTAGGGAGTTGCAAGCTCTGGTTGGTGTTTTCATTTTCAGACTTTGTGAATGTCAACATGTGGTGGTGACGTATTTGGCTTTCAATGGGCAAACGGTGGGCATTCCAAGTGGTGGTGTTGTAGTTTTACTGGTTGCTTTCGGGAATTACAAGCTGTAGTAGTGTAGTAGCTTCGATTGGTTGGAGGTTGAGTCTTGCCAATTGTGGTGGATTTTTTGGTTTTTATTATTAGTTGACAATTTTAATGGCTGGAGGTATTTTCATTGGCTTTAAGTGGTTGAGTGTGCTGGTGTTTTTATTAGCTCCTATTGGTTGGAGGTTGGGCGCTGCAAATTGTGGTAGATTTTTTGGCTTTCACTATTATTAGTTGACAATTTCAATGGCTGGAGGTATTTTTGTTGGCTTTTACGGGTTAAACGTAAGGATTTAGATGTTGTAGTAGTTTTTTCATTGAGTTTTACTAAGCAGCGGGTGGGAATTTCAAGTTATGGTGATGGTGGTATAGTCTTTGGCGTTTACTGTTGGGACAAAGTGTGGTGGTGTTTTTATCTGCTTTTCCTGAGCAGTGTGAGTAGATGTGCTGTAGAGATGTTTAGAATTTACTGGTTTACTTAAGATTTTCAAGTTGCTGTGCCATATTCTTTGGCTTTTATTGGTTGGAGATTGGGAATGTCAAGTGGTAGGGTATTTATTGGCTTTTACTGGTTGGAGCTTAGGAATTAGATTTTTTGGTGGTGTTTTCACTGGCTTTTACTACACAGAGGGTGGGAATATCAAGATGCGGTGGTGTAGTCTTTGGCTTGTACTGGTTTTAGTTGGAAAGTTGCTGTGACTTATTCTTTGGCTTTATTTGGTTTAAGTTTGGAATTACAAGCTGTGGTTAAGTAGCCTTTGGCTTTTACTGACTGAAGTTGGGAATTACAAGTTTTAATGCTGGTTTCATTGGCTTCTACTGGAAGGAGATTGGGAATTTAAAGTTGTAATGGTGTTTTTCATTGGATTCAACTTGTTGAGAGGTTGGGAATTACAAATTTTGGTGACGTATGTTTTGGGTTTTATTGTTTGAAGTTGAGAATTGCAAGTTGCGTTGGCACTTTCATTGACTTCTTTGGGTTGGAGTTAAGAATTACAAGTTCAAGTGCAAGTAAACAAACACACCCAATCCCAGCATCTGATTCGACTGTAAGAATTTAGAGACTTAAAAGGTCGCCTTATAACTTCAAAAATAGATGATTACAGAGAATGTGTAGTGAGTAGAAAATAAGGCAAGACGGGTGTATTTTTAGAGCACGTCATACAGAATGTGCTTTACATAAATTCAAACAGAGTGCATTAGGAGAAGGTTAACAACGAAGCGACATGATAGAACAGAAGAACAAAAACAGTAGCTAAGTCTTTTCTATTATTATATTGTATGTGAGGAATGAAACATGGACTAAAAGGAAAAAAGTAAGGAAGCAGTAAAAGAAACTGCACAAAACAAGTCGGAAATAAAAAAAAAATAGTGGAAAAGAAATTTAAAAAGTGAACATACTTTTTTCATTCTCAAGTCATATCACCCAAACGCATCACTGTAATGAGGTCTAAAGGAAACGTTCAGTGAGTGCTTCTCTTCTTACGGCCATGACCTTTATTATTCTTATCAGGTAGCTCACACAATTACAACTTTATGTCTGACATTTTATTAGCATGCATCAGGAATCATTTCCTTTACAGGGTTTCCCTGCTCTATCAGGAGCACAGATAATTAACCTACATAGAGGGAACTTGTCCCTTTTTCCACAAGCAAGTCTAATGTAACTATCAGCTGTAATGGCGAAGGTGCGTTTAACACAGCAGAATAGCGTGGTATCATGCAAATGTTAACACATCCAAAACACATGCCAGGTAATATTATACAACCGACACAGACACTGGAGGCAACTTTCCATGATGCAAAACTTACTTCCCAGGGTAAGAAGGGAAGCGCATGAAGCGATGTACCCACCATGCATATAGGTTGCTTCAGTTGGTCAGGTCTAGGATCAGCGACGTCATGGGGCAACAAAACAAAGTCAGCTGATGACTTGAATGTACTGAATGACCAGGTTATCACAACTATCAAATTTTTCTTCCCTGATGACATGGCCATATTCCAGGTCTCAGAGTGGGAGATTGTGAAAGGGTGGTTCTGGGAGCCAAGGGAGAAAATCCTCATGCTACAGTTGAGCGAATGAGGGACTCATGGGATGAAAGTAAACGTGTTGGAGCTGAACTACCGACTTGACGTGTCACAGGGATATTGAACATTTGTGAAGCTTCTTGAAATCGGTTATAAAGTCTACTGAATATGCCGTTGGATTCTTTTATTTTTTAACACGAAGCCTATTTAATTTTGCCCTATATATACACTACCGTTCAAAAGTTTGGGGTCACTTTCTAACTCCATGATCGTTCCTGATTTTTATTTCTTTCTACATTGTAAAGGAATGCTGAAGGCGTCCAAAAAATGCATTAATCTCCTTTGAACAGTTAATGGTGAGATGTGACTGCTACTTCTGCTCTGTAAAGACTTCATAACGCCTCTAATCTGAGGTGCTGTTAATTGGTCATTTTTCAAGCTAATGACTCTAAATGAACTTCTCGTCTGCAGCAGAGGTAGGTTTTGGTCTCTCCCTCCTGGGACGGCCTTCATGAGAGCCAGTTTCATTATGGTGCTTGACGGATTTCGCAAATGCACTTGGCAATACTGTTCTTGCAAGAACTATTACAGAAAGACCGACCTCTGTGTCTTAAAATGACAACTAACTGTTGTTTTTGTTGTAATTACCTTATTCCATATGTGTTATTTTATAGTTGTGAAATCCCCAGTATTGTTGTAGAATGTAGAAAATGAATCACTAAACAAACAGAAAGAAATTTGCAAGTGACCACAAACTTTTGAACGGTAGTGTATATATATCATATACATACCCCTCATATACATATTATTTGTATTTCAAATGTTAAAATTTTTTGAAGGACACCCTGTATAACAACATTTCGAACCATTACATTTTCTTTTTTTTCTCTTTTTATTATCTGATCACCTCGATCATATTATATCCGACGATAGAGATGACTAAGACAAGTTTCCTGTTACGGAGATATTAAAAATTTGCTGACTGTATAAAAGTGTGCAGACAATGTGATACGGCTGAGCCAGAGTGAGAGAAACAAAACAATTCTTCAGGTGCACCTTGATTCTCACTTTAAAGGAAACCTGTCTCAAAATGCTCTTTTTAGTCATTTTTAGGCATTCATATGGCCTCCAGTGTGTGTGTGTGTGTGTGTGTGTGTGTGTGTGTGTGTGTGTACAAAAAAAGAAAAAAAAAAACCTTTCCATTTGTTTTGTCCTTTTCCTGTTTTATACTGGTTAGGCCTTAAACAAGCTAATTAGCTTTCTCCCCCCCCATTGTGACCTCATATAACAAGATCCCGTCCCCAGGCTTGTTGCTCAACTCCGCTGCTCTCTGGAGGGGGCGTGACTCAGCAGTGGCTCATTTACATAGACAATGAAACAGCACATTTGAAAAAGAAGTGAAATAAAGGATGTTTAGGTTATAAACAAATGCTATTAAAAAAAATAATTAAATCAATGAGAATAACATTTCTTTTTGGCCAACATGAAAATGTGACTGTACAGGCACAGAGCAGATTTTATGAATGATTTGGTGCAGAATAAAATTCTTTTGCGGTTCCTCAGGAGCAATGGGGGAAAACACAGATTGAGTTTCATCGCGTTAACACTGTATGTGTGTGTGCGTGTGTGGTGGTGGTGGTGTTTTTTTTTTTTTTTAGAAAAATGTAATCGAAAATTAAATTTAGATGGACGGTCAAATCCTCTCTCTCCCTTTTTTCTCTCTTTTTTAACGCCATGCCAGCTTCTACGGCCAAATTCATGACGAGGATCGATTTTAGTTATTAAATATTAAAACTAGATAAGATGTTTGAAAAAAAAAAAATTTTCCAAAGTTGTTTAAAAGGTGTCAACATTGTAAAACAAGTTCCTTATAAGAGTAGGAGAATAACAGTTAAATAAATTATGTTTGATGGACAGGAGGGTTTTAGATGATGAACACTCTGGTGAACTTTCTCTTGATAGCAAAAATTTGAGTGTCCTTTTCTGCATCTTTTATGCATCATGTATGACTTGATTACAATGATTATTACCAGAAATTTACGTTTTGTTACCAACATCAGGATTTATTTTATATTGTTTGTTAGGTAAACATTGATTCTCTCTCTTTCTGCATGCAGAATGCGGCAGATGGAGGGAGATTTCATCCGAGGGTGAACGATCTTATGGAGGAAGCACGTGTCAGCTTCTGTAGATCTTACCCCAGCTTTACATGCACGACCTTTGCCCCAGCGCCTGAACTGTGTTTCCCGGTCCTGAATCGTGTTACAGCTCAATGAAGTTATTATCTACAAATTAAATTTTAGAACTTAACCTTTGTATTACGATATACAAAAAAATGCGGCGTCATTCATCCTCGGTTTATCTCAACATGCACGATGGGAGTTTAAATCCCCCCCCCCAAAAAAAATACACCCACGCAGTTTCCTCCTCGCTCTTTATCTCAGAGACACGTTCTGGAAATAAATTATCTGCATGGCCTTTACATGCAAAGCATATGGTACACGGACACACGCCGTAAGATGAGGCCAGATCGGCGTGGCTTACGTAATGCATTATCTCACGACTGTAATGTCGCCGCTAGAATGTCCGGGCATGTGCTGTAACTGAAACGCAAGCCTGAACTCACCACCAAACTCTTATATTTCCGTCAGATTAAACACTTCAGGCCGAGCACAACCATTCTGCGCGACATCAAATAAAGCTACATCCTGATTGAGCGCTTTGAGCTTGTGAACACACATCTTATCGGGATCAGCGTCCGTGTAAACAGCGCAGCTGGAATCTCTGATCAGGATGACTTGAATCAGATTGTCCATGTAAACGTTGACGTGGTCATCAATGATTCTCAGAGAGGGAATAAAGTGCTTCAGTTCCTAGTGTCTCCGTACCAAATAAGGTCATGAGGATTCAAAGCGAGTATGATTTAGATCCTCATGACCGCATGACACTCTTTAATTCTCTTTTCTATGCAAAGCCTTACGAACTGTGAGCCAAAGCACTTCACGGCCACTCCACACCGAGTCTGCTCCAGAAAACAGAATATAAATAAAGATTGGAATGGACTGAGAGCACAATTTGCTGAGTAATTTTGTCATAAATGCAATGTTTCTCTCTACTAAATCTGTATATGCCTGTACATTTACGTCAGTTTTTTTTTTTTTTATTAATAAAATTTAAATTGACACATGAGTTGTGTTAGTTTTGCGTTACAAAAAACATTTAACCTGCTTGTGTACACTCAAACTCTCCTACAAAAAGACCAGGGACGTTGTTACCACATTTCTGATTTTTTTTTTTTAAACTGAATTACATAACCTTAATATAAGGCTACATAAAATTGACTGCACTCGTTCTATGTAATTAGCTTTGACTGTCGAAGCTCCTGACGTTTGTCCCCAAATTTCTAAAGGGACATGATTGACTGCCATCACACTTTCTGTTTCTAACCCTCGAAGACATTGTGTGCATCCACAACAAAATGAATCAATGATGGATGAACCTTAAAGGTGTGGAGAAAAATTATTTAATTTCAAATCGTGATTCATGTATCCAAAAAGATTTTTTTTTAAACGTATTACTATTTAATATTTATATACATTTGCATTTGAGGTTGTAATATGTTTTATTTGCTCTATAATCCTATTGGAAGTGCCCTTTAAACTACATGTACATAAACAGTATATAGACTTTAATACAAAATTTATTGCTATAAGTTATATATTGATGTATATGATAATATTATTAATATAATATACATAGCATTTTTTTCCTGAAGTGTGTAAACATTTCTTAGCCTGACTCTGTGTGATGTATGTATGTGAGCACATACATAGAGACAGATAGATAGAGAGAGAATAAATCTGGATTAGGGATGAAACAATTCCTCGGGTTAATCGAGTAATTCGATTACAAAAAATGATCGAGGCAAATTCTTCTGCCTCGAAGCTTCTTTTAATTAATTTTATAAGCTTGTGTTATGTTTTTGCGCAATTATTTGTTTGGCGTGACACAGCGCGCTTCCGGATGCAAGCCACCAGTAAACACCAAAGAAGAAGCGCTTTAAATGAGCTGTAAATTTTTTAACTTTTAGTTCTGAAAGTTAAGTTGCACACTTAGTGTTTTTGTATAATTATTTATTTTAATGTACGTGTTATGCGCTAAAATGTCCCCCTGCCACAGATTGCCCCCCCTAGATAATCTCTATACAATTTAATTGAACACCACAATCAAAAATTATTTTTATTATTATCAAATATATTATATTTTTATTATCAAATATATAATTACTATTATAATTAACTCCAGGCATGTGACAAATTAATACACAAAAATTAAGACACATAATACAAATTCTCATGTAATGCTTATTTTGTGGCACATTTATTTTGCAGGTGTTTGTCATGTAATACAAAAATGTATACACTAAATAAATATTGTTTATGATGAAAAATTAACTTGTATTGTGAATAATTTATTACCAATTAATCTTTGTTTCTCTTATATATTTCACGTTGCTGTTTAATTAAGCAAAATTACATTTTATCCGATTACCCGATGAATCGATTGGTAGAATACTCGATTACTAAAATATTCGATAGCTACAGCCCTAGTATAAATTGAATCGAGTTTATTGTGATATTGTATCTTGTATCAGATGATCCCTTGTGACTCCTGTCTCTACTGAAACAAACAATTTAGTGATGCCTTGCTTCATAGTTTGGAAAAAATCTTTCTACACAATGAAAAACGTATAATTATTATTATTATTATTATTATCCCAACTCACAAACCAGAACAGATCAATCCGAGAACGAGGAACAGCAGCTCACTCCACATAATCGAAATGCATCTTTAAAATACACAGAGAACCCTCCTACTGACATATTATTATCGAGTTGATAATAATTTATAATTTATAAAGAGTTGATAAATAAATATTGATTCAGCTGTCATTCTTCTGCACTGCAGCGTGATGACGTTAATCATTTCCTTAATCCATAACTACACATTAAACTCCACCCGGGAAAGGATGTCAAGAAGGAAGGATGGGAAAACGAACCCTGGTCGATTTCTGCAAGATAAACACAGGAGAGACTACGAGCTAAAGAGACATAATAGATTTCATCAGCGCTTGAAAGCGGTTTAAAGTCCACTGCAAAAATAGAAAAACGATCCCAAGTTAATGGATTTGGCCTTGAAGGCTGTGCTGAAAACAGCGGTGATGTTTTTTGACGTCAAGCTCCTTTGCTTAGCAAATTGTGATGTGTCGTGCAAAACGTGCCATAAAGCAGTCAAGTACGTTCGAGTATGCTCCAAACACAGGGGTGTATGAGTGACTAAGACATTTGTCTAAAAAGCATGCTGACTGCACGAGCCTAAAAGCACATCTTATTTAATTATGGCTAATTAGATCATTATTCTGGTTCTTTCCGCTGCCTTGTAAATCTGTCATTATTAATGGACTATTAAAGGGCAGCTTTTATGCAGAATTCACATTTCAGTCACGTTTAGACACTTAGACAGGTCTCGTCTGTCTGCCCTTTTTTAGGATTTTTCTATTGACTATTAGTCAAACAAACCTGTTGTGACCTCATATACCAGTAGACCCGCCCCCTGAGCCAGGGGCTCTGCTCAGCTCCACCCAGGACTGTCTTTCTCTGGGCACCATTTTTAAGAGCCACGTTATTTAGCTGGGTCTGACGCTTTAAGATTAACCCTGTGGTCTTTAGCTCTTGAAAAGGGTTAGGTTAGCAGTTACTGGCATTTAGCTAGCTGTATTTCAGATTTTATATCATTAAATGGTGAAGATATCACAGGGAATGAAGGCTCGATAATGTTTTTTTTTTTAACCTATATTTGATGTGAAATGCTTGATAAGGTTCTGAGCATGAGGGGTTCCCGTCCCTGCGTTTTGATTTAAAGCTTCACACCCTGAAATGTTGCGTTTGTAAAAGGAGCGAAACAGAAAGAAAAATCAAGCAGCAAGAGGGATTGCAAAACCCCTTAGTTGTTTTTCAGCTGCAACATTTTTCGAGTGCTTTAGACCGCACACAAACCTGTTTAAAAAAATTTGTATAATACGTGGCCTTTAAAAAAATGTCAAACAGGCAGACCGAAGTTAACAATCCTGTTTCATAGAGCGTCTGTGCACCTCTCCTAATGACGAGGGACACAACTGAGGACAGGTGATTTCCTCAGTTATATGAATTCAGTTATGGATGACGACGAATCAAAAACGATTAGCTCTTACGATTACACGATTACAGGGAGTGAGGCTACAGTGCCTGTGGTTTGGTTTTTTTTCTTTCGGTTCCCCTACCTGCATTTAGTTCCTATTTACCGTTTTTAAAAAAAATGCATGTGTTTTTATATTGAAATGTATTTAACTGGGCTAAGAGCAAACAGCACAAATGATCTCGTTAAGAGGCTGTTTGCCAATATTTGTTTATCAACACTTTATAAACAATTATGTTCATTAATAAAATCATTAAACTAACAAACTCAGCATAAACTCCCAGCTATGCGCATATTACCTGAAATAAACCGTAGCCTTTTGCGATGCAATAATCTAATTAACGGTTCAGTACTACTCTAAAGCATACAGTTTGTCTGTTGCATTCAGGGTTTTTTTTAGTTACATTGATTCAAAATATACACAATGTGCCGTATCTGAAGCTCTACAGCTCTGTGATTATTGTTTGTGTTTAAATGTTTGCTGTGGGTCTGAATTGTATATTGATCTGGCTCTGATACACAAGTCTTACACAGTACGATATGCAGTGAAATGCTTATGTTTTTTATTTTTTTTTTGGTGCTGTTAAAAAGTTAAATAGATATATTGAAAAAAATAATGAAATAAATATACAATTAGGTGGCGCAGTGGCAAAGTGGTTAGCATTGTGGCCTCGTCCCTCTGTTGAGGGTTGAAATCCTGCCTCAGTGTGTGTGTGTGTGTGTGTGTGTGTGTGTGTGTGTGTGTGTGTGTGTGTGTGTGTGCATGTTCTCTCCGTGCTTGAGGGGTGCTCTCTGGGTAATACGGTTTCCTCCATAAGACACTGCTGTCCCCCGCCCCCGCCCCCATATACAGGATAAACAGTATAGAAGATGATGATGATGATGAATGAATGAATGAATGACAAAAAGAATGAAATAAATTGTCTGGAGTCGAAACAATTCCATAACTGATTCGGTTTCCGTGTTTCAGGCCGGTATTGCAATTATGAATAACAATTTCCGAACAACCAGTCACACCAGTCTACATTTGCGATCAGAACGTTATGCACTTCCAGTCCTTCCTATATAACTGCCTTCAGAGATGGTCCCTTGTCATTAACCTGGATAAAACATTGTAACACCGAACGCAGATAAGGGAGAAAGTCCGTCATCGCGTCTAACATTTCCAGCGACACCGGCATACGAGCGGACGATCCATTCTCAAAGCCCTGTGGATGCTGGGAACATTTTGTTCCCTTTTACACAAGAAACTCATCTGTCATTTTTAAATGCAAGGCCATGATCAGGACAAGGGGAGGAGAGACGGTGTTTACCTACTCGATAGAGTCAGTGTCACAACTCTCACTCCAGACAGCTATAGGGATGGGATTTCGACAGATGAGTCGAAATCCCTGGACGGGATCCAGTTCCCGGCGGAGCGGAAAAATTTCCCACAGATCAGCAGCAAAGTGATTGAGTTGAGAGAACCAGGTTCTACACATCGCTGAGATACTTTACTTGGCTGCTGTGTTTACAACAACAACAACAACCAAAAAAAAAACCTCTTTTCATAAGTTTATCCACCGTGCCAAGATGACATTTGGAATTTTCCGTGGTTTGAAATGATCGATGGATCTTTAGCAGGAACATGAAGTCTGGAACAACAGACGGCCGTAAATACTCTGTGACACGGCTTACGCTGGTAACCTCTCCGGTCCTAAAGCATCCTTGGCCTTGGATTATTTGTTATTTGACTTGCTTTGTTTGGCTGTGCACCTGATCCCTCTTGAGCGTCTTACAAATGAAAAAAAGAAAAAAAAATCCCGCCGAAACGTGCAGGAGGACGCTGGGATCTGCACTGCTTGGAAACGGCTTGCTCGTTTCTTAGGTTTTGGGCTCATTTATAACAACGTGATGGAACATTTGGCGAGCCCTCGTAAATAAGCAGAATGTCCAAAGAGTACTTTTCATCAGTTTATTTGATCTTCCTGACCCTGACTGATTAGGAAACGCCCCGTTCGGTGTCTAAAGTTTGCTTTCTCGATAGCGATAATGGAGTTAAGAAGTAATGGAAGCTTACAGCCTCCTGTTTAGCAACACAAGCGCCATCTGCTCAACCTCGAGAACATTAGGCTACGCCTACCGGTTGAGTCAGAACGACATGTCCTGAGAAAGAACGTGTTTCGATTTAATGACTGTTTTTTGTGGACACCTGTGCAAAAAACAAATGATGTGAGAGTGTGATGAATTTAACATGATGTTGCTAACATACCACCAAGCAAGGCAACTGTGGCAAACGACGTATATTCCTTTATGTTGACTTCAGACTAGGAAAGATAAGTCAAAAGACGCTAGGTGAATCTTAGAAGTTAAGAATTTGAGTTTCAGATCAGATCATGTTGGTGTGTGTGTGTGTGTATGGCGCGCGTGTTCAAATCACAGCATTCTCTCATGGTTAGACCTTTAGCTCAGTTGCATCCTGCCTCAAATGTACAGAGTAAGCCAAACGAGTGGAAGTACTTTATGTCTACTTCATAAAAATGAACCGATTCAGTTATGATTGGCGATTCTTTTTTTTGTCCTGATTTATTAATACATTGGTAATAGAGATGCACCGATTGATCAGCAAGTGTCCTGAATGATTTTCGGCTTGATCAGCCATTACCGATTAGCCTCAGACGTAACCGACTCAGTGCCGAGCGTGCGAGCTTCTCAGTGCTGCAACAGAAACGCATTTTTATGGAGCTACATTATCAAAAGTTGAGCGTTAAAAAGATTTCGATCTTTTTTTTTTTTTAAACTTTGCCAAGGAATTAGTCTCAAACCCACACATAACACACGCTTACACCTATACACAATATGTACGCTAATTAGTCTTACAATGGCTGTGTCCTTGCAACTGATCAACACATCCTCATTCTCAAGTAGAGTTTTGAGACTTGGGAGGTATTTGAGGAGGTATTAAGCCACCGTTTCTTTATATTCCTACATGTGGTACAGTCTGGACTATTCCCTCACTGGCATCCCGTGTGGTAGGAGTGAATTATTTACCGTTTTTTTTTAGAAATAACTAGAGGTTACCTGTGTACGCGAGGTTTAACTGCGGCTCTGCCCACATGCTGATCCTGACACCTATACGCTACCATTACCTGCAAATGTAGTGCGCGGTCAACTAGCTAGCGCTCTTCACTTTGCTACAAAGTTTTGGAAGCCACTACTTCTGCTCTCGCTATAGTCATGTCACAGTCTGATCCAGGGTTTCAGTTGCTATGAGGTCGACCTGACATACCTGTTTTTGCAATAAATGACACCGACTACTGTTACAGTTGGTTAAAAAAAAAACACTGTGACACCGTCACAATTTGACATAAAAGTTGATGATAACACTGACTACTACTGTTACATTGAGAGAGGATCCATAAGCCTGTGAGGGGCTTTCCTGTGCAAACACTGGTGTATACAGTGTGTATATATTTAATTCTGGTGGATGGCATAACAGAAATATGTGCTCAGTAAAAAGTTTGCTTTTTTTATTTAATTTAACTTGAAGTTAAATGTTAAACTACTGTATTTTATGTTAGTTTGTATTGCTAAATTGCTGCGCTTGGGCTTTTTCTTACATTTCATACACATTTTCCATAATTTTCTTTTGAATCTGTAAAATTGCTTTGCCATAATGACCATTGCTGAAAGTGTTATACAAATAAAACTGAATTAAATAAAAAAACTTATGCTATAAGGGACAGGCTCGTTTAATTACTCATGTCTGATTCAGCTAAAAAAAAAAAAAAATCCTTAAATTTTAAGAAAATCGGGAGGAAAAATATTTTATATATCTAATTGAATCAGGATATTTATTAAATCATAAGACTTACAGAATCCCAATATGAAGCAAATCAGCATCTGGGTATTGTATATATTATCATGACAAAATTGTATCGGGCGGGCCCTGGCGATTCCCCTTACTAGTACTTTATCCTAGCTGTTAGACCACTGAGGTTGAACACTCCAATCGGAAAGTGTGCGTTAGTTTCTCTACATCAGTGCGACACTCATTTTGATATTTTATGCCTTTTTCTTAACCACATATAGACTAAAAATAAATGTGAACTGCTGTGATTTGTCTTTCTGTTCGAGAAACTGACAAGGGAACAGCTGTTTATCACAGCCAGACTGTTTCTGAGAACAGGAACTAACTTGCCTCTGACTACAGGAACTAACAATTAACCACTAAACTGTGTCACATCATGTTCATTATTAAAAGCGATCTATAATTACAGGCAAACGACACACTCCACGCCGTGCATGTTGTCAAACGGTGGCACTCTGCCACATCACATCACCCCGGCATGTGTTATTTCTATATAACTAACTAACCAAACCGCCCTTAGAGCTCAATTCCTTGCATACTGTAAATATGCTTTCCAGTTACATTATGTACATTATGAGCACTTTCCTGCTGAACTTCTATGTAGCACGAAGCATAAGGCAGTTCCTGTGTAAGCAATGAGCTCAGCATTATTGTGCACTTCCAAAGCTCTCATCACGTAATAATCCCCTCCTGTTTCCTGTAGCTCTGGAGCACCACATCCGGTTTCCACAACAAGAGGAAACGCGTGAATTCTGCACACACACACACACACGTGTGCACGCGCACACAACTACAGATGATGTAAAAATATGTCCCTCCATACAAGAGAGGATCTGAGCTATGGATTATAAAGAGCAGTAGATTTGTGCACGATCCTGAAACCTAAACAGTTGTAATCCATGTGTGTGCGAGACGCATTAACAGGTTAAAAAAAAAAAATCAATGTTAACCGGAAATAAACACACGCACGAGACTCTGGACTGAGTGGTTTGTTTTTGAAAACACAGCGCGAGCGAGCGAGGCGCAAACCAACCGCCACTTGTCACTAACGGCATTACTACTTGTTTATTTTATTATTTTTTATTAACATTAACCTTACAACATGGTGTAAGATTTGTTCAGAAACTTTCTAATGATTAATCTGAGTGTTCTTCATAAAGCAAAAACATTATTCATGCGTGTATTCTATCCTTAATTCGTAATAAACTTTACTCACACACACATAATCATCTTTAATGACATTTTTCCAAACAGAAATCTCAGAAAGAACCCGCTATGCTAAGCTAAACCATGCTAAGCTATCGCTGCCCCGAACTGGGCGGCCTGCAAAAACCACAACATCAACTCTCTCCCCCTCTCTCTCCCTCTCACTCTCTCTCTCACACACACTCTCTCTCCATCTCCAGCTTTCACTTTCTTAAGGAGCTCACCTGTTTTCTCATGGTCGTATCCAACGATGATGAAATAATCAGCCAGCCTAGCCATGTTTTCCTGTTTTTTTCGCCAATTCCTCCAGCACAATTCAGCATTTTTCTTTCCCCACAAGCACAGCCATGTTTGACACCGACGCTTCGAGTGCGCAGGCGCAGCGGCTCGCGCGTCCCGCTGGATGGGCGTGGGTGTGGGCACGCGCGCAAGACCTCTCAGGCATGGCTGCTCTGTGTGTGTGTGTGTGTGTGTGTGTGTTATCCAGCAGGATGTACACATGATAGTGTGAAAAGGGTTTGTTTTTAAGTTAAATTTGTGGAAGACACATTAATGAGATTAATGACTAGATTCTCATTTATTTTTTTATTCATTTAATTTTGAGTAAGAGTGTTTTTTTTTGTTTTTTTTAAATCCTGGTGTGTGCCAGGAATACTGATCTCAGTCCACAAGGAAACCTTCTCAGGACACCATGTACGACGTTCCACTTCACCATTCCTCACCCGACAAACTGCTGCCACATGCTCTCACATGCATCCAGCACTTTTTGCTCCCATCAAATTGGTGTAGGTTTTCTGCCCTTCCTGACGCAACCATCCCATTTTATCCAGCAGTGTATGGAGTGGCTGTAGCTATGTAACCACTACAACTCTGTGCCACCTATCATTATTACTATTATTACAAACACATTCACACCTATGGTCAATTTAGAGCTGTTTATCCACCTACGACTCGCCCAAACGTTTGCACGCCATCACACCCATAAGCGGTTCTTCTCCGAAATGTGCAACAAAGCTGAAAGCACACAGTGGTATAGGATGTAGGATATCTTTGTATCTTCTATCGTAAAAATTTCCCTTTATTTGAACTAAACCTGCTCCATGGCTTACCATGGTTAATGTAAAAGGACTGAAAAGAGTGGAGGTTATTATAACTGCAAAAAGGGAATAAATTTGAAATGGGAATAGGATATTCAACAGGCGCACATGGATGTGATGGTCCACATACAGTACTTTTGGTAACCTAGGACCCGAGGGAAACCTACAATGACACCAAGAGAACATGGAAATCTCAGGATAGCTCGGAACTCAGGATCTAACCCCTTGGAGCTGTTCGTACTGAGCTTCGTGTTCATCCGTCCATCATCTTCATTCAAGATTTATCTGGTAATAAAGGTATGAATCAGCTTAAACACATTTCAGCGTCATTTTGGTCTGTTTTCACTTCGATTAACCTTCGTCTAGTTTCGGAGGGATTCATCTCTCGCTTCATTTCTACAGAAGAAGTGAGATGCAGCAGCACTTTAGTACTTTAGCTTGTGTACAGTGTACCCAAACAGATTAGCTGCCAAAGCTTACAATAACAAGAATACAAGCCAAGCCGAGTCTCTGAACATCACTGCTACTTCCATGCCTTATTTCTTAATTCATATGACATGAAATATTAAATCACGGGAAAATGTTAAGTAAAAGAATAGGCTGTTGTTTTGTGTTTTTGAGAGCTAACAACGCAAACCTGAACACATTTGCATTAACATTTCCAGTCTGAGACTTTTTATTTTTGTTCTACCACTAAACTGCATTGTAATTGCACTAGCAATAACAAAGCCCCCCCTTCAACATGAGTGCCACGTCCAAACACATACTTCTTACAAGAATAACCAGATGCACTGAACACGTCAGAAAAACTTCAGAATAAACAGATTTAATGTGGTTCAGGGTGACATTTCTCTTTAGGCCTGCAGGAACAACGCAGGAACATGTCAGATCTCTCTCAGAGAAAACGATACCTTGATTTCGGATCAAATTTGAGTTACGCAGCGACGCTTATTTTGCTGGTGGCATCTGCCATATGTTGTGTCCTGCCCGCCCCTGTTAAAAAGACTTCCATCTGTCTCTGTGTTGGTGAGTGGGTTACACAATCTCTATCATTATGTCAGGCTGGAAAGGATTAAAGTACCATGTGTATAAGCTGCAAAGCTGTGTGAAATTCTTTATCTGCCCTTTTATTGATTAGCGGTCCTGCTGGATTAAGAAACATTCCAAGTGATTCTATCAATAAGCAGTGAAAAAAGGGGAAATTACAACCCGCTGGTACTGAAATAGTGTTTATTAATGATATGTTATAGTACAAACCTGAACACATTTGCATTAACATTTCCAGTCTGAGACTCTAGTATAGTATATAATAATATAGTAATCTTAGGAACAGTATAACTTTAAACTTTATATGTTTCAATATACTGTATGTTTTTGCCAGAATCCCTTAAGAGGATAAGCCAAGGCTCTATCAAAAGTGGACTTCATGTTAACTAAAACTAATTTCCCATTATACATTTGCACTTTTGACCTTAATGTAGATGTAGAATTTATAGAAGGCATTAATTCCTGGTCGCACTATGTGATATCACCCAAATGATATGAAATGGGATCCCCTTTGAGGCCCTTTTCATTTTGTCTCAGGGGGTTATTCTTTGCTTCTGTCGTCTCATCACCTTTTAAAAATGAACATCCACGGTTAAAAATACTGTACAAATAAAAATAGATGGAATGGAATTGAACGACATAGTGGCGTAGTGGTTATCATGGACCGTGCATGGAGTTTGCATGTTCCCCCGTGCTTGGTGGGTTTCCTCTGAGTAATCCGGTTTCCTCCCAAAGTCCAAAGACATGCAGATTAGGCTAATTGACGTACCTAAATTGCCCGTAGTGAGTGTGGAAGTGTGTGCATACATGCCCTGCTCTGGACTGGCACCCCATCATGGGTGTGCACTGAGTCTCCTGGGATAGGCTCCTGAACCGAATAAGCGGTATGGAGAATGAGCGAGTGAGTGAATTGAAATGAAAAAAACAATCACAGGCAAAAATCTACACAAATAACCCTAAGCAGTACAAAACAGATTTCTTTTCTTGGCTGAAAGAACTGAAACCTGATGCTGTTGTCGTCCATCTGCTTGGACTTACAGTTTGACATGCACCCTGCTCATCACGATTACACAAAGTCATTATTAATTGCTGTAATAAAGTTAATTTAAACCACTCTCATCTGACTTCTCTTCTGGTAAAATATGCTGACTGGCTGTTTAAAGTAAAAATCCCAGAAGTTTCTGAAACACAGAGGGTTTTTTTGTAACCAATTCTGATGTTTGGTGTGAACATTAACTGATGCTCTGGGCTTGGCGGCTCTGACCAAGGGGCAACATCAGGATCAGAAAAATGAGCCTGAGACAGATGTGCCAAAACATGCAATGATCACTGGCTACAAAAATAAGTTAATCTCAATAGACACTTATGTTTAAATGTCCAATAAATGTTTGCAGCCTGGTTTAAAAAAAAATAAAGCAGAAGGTTTTTGTTCTCTATAGCTTGGTTTCACATTGATGATAACTGTACAGGGGAGTGAATGTTTACGTAACGGATCAGTTGAAATAACAATAACAATAAGCCATACTTATAAAGTACATAATTAGGGGTGTGGCTGATTTAAATGACATCTCCATTGCAGGTGTCAAACCGTTTGCATCACTTTCGCTAACCAGCTAACTGGAAGAATCATTGTAGTTTAATTTATCACGAGAAATGGATGGATGACAGAGTTCAATCAAATGCACTGTAATAAATGAACATTAGCCTCCTTAGCGTATTAGCGAAGATAAAGTTTGAAAACTTTTGACGGGTAGCGGAAGCTAGCTAGCTTGTGGTATTTGAGGTACAGTAAGTAGGCGTGTCCCAACCAACAGCTAGGCTCCGCTCGTTCCGCCATTTGCCCCTTTATGGATTAACGGTTTGGGCGGAGCCAGTTCCTGCCAAGATGGCGACAAACAGAATTCCAAAAACAGGAACGACAGGCTAATATATAACTCATGCACTATGATTCAAATTTCTCTGACTCTTACCATCCTGATACGTGCATCCATTTTTTTTATATATATATATAAAACAGGAGATATCACCTGGTTGTTTGTCTTCTTTTGACATGACAAATGACTTCCCTGATTCGCAGCATAATGACTCAGCTAGCAATCCCCATATAAGGCTGACTCACAAACAATCCCCATGGGGTCATTAGAGTGTTGTGTAAAGTTTCAATCATCCCATAAAAGGATAAAACCCTGAAGTTCATAGCAATTACTTTTCATCTGGCACCAATTAAAATTTCCAAACAGTCGTTATACTGTCGTATGTAATGTAACCCGTGAGTGTCACATTCTTTTACAGACGGCCATGTTTATCTGTCAACCAGTGCATAAAACAATCACAGGAAATTCCAGCACTAAATAAATGATGCACACACATACACACTGACAGTAGTCGATTAATATGGCTGAAGTAATATATTTGCATTCCAAAATACCTAGGTTTCAGTTGGTTCCTGAAATTCGAAACAAATATTTATGAAACGGATTAACGCGGGAAAGACATGAATAATGTAAAGGGTCATTTGTCATCAGTTAGTAATCTCAGATAAGTCATTTCCACCAAAGCTTCTCCAATGCCATGTTTTGCAAATGTTAAAAAACAAATCCAACAAATTTATTTTATGAATGCAATCCAGCTATTAAGATATCAGGCTCATTATTTAATTGTGCACTATAACACTTTGGCCACGCTCTTAACTTGGGGAGCTTTTATTCCTAATCCTTCAGCTCCAAAGACACCAATTTTCGAAAAAAAAAAAACAGAAAAAAAAAAACTGGCATTAAATTTGTTATTTATAAACTACTTCTTTACAACATATGTAAAAATTGGATCCCAACAGTAATCAAGTGGCTATCCAAACCAGGTAATAAATATCATTTTGACAGTAGAACTGTATTAGAAACTGCCGATCTCAAAATCCAAGACTGTCAGAGATAAAGTAAAGATGGGGGGTGGGGGGGGGGCAATGGGGTCGAGGCCAAGTCGAGCTCGAGCCAGAAGGAATTGAAGTCTGAAAGTCTGAAAACCATCAATTGTTTTTTTTTCCTATGAAAAATACTGAAGGTCGTCTATTTGGCTTTGTTCGTGCATATTCAAATCTAGTGCACAAAGATTATTCTCACAAACTCCCAATATTAAGCAAGACCAGTGCTCAAGACTGAGACAAGTCTAAATAAAATGCTAATAAATCTGAAACAAGTCTGAGTCCATACGGAAAAAATCTCAGTACTGGTCTTGGACCTGCTGGCGATGCTTTACTGACCCCACTGTAGTTAAGAAGCCGTTTACTTCGATCGAACAAGTCTGGCTCATTAAAACACGGCTTTGCCAAGTAGAACAAAACAAACAACAACAACAACGAGTGAAGAGCCTCAATCTTTTGCATGAGTGTTTAAAAACAGAATTAATTCATTCAAATGGTATTTTCTTTCTTTTTTCTTTCCGATGTTTCACCCCTCAAGGGGCTTGTAATCAACATCTGCCCCGGTTCGACATTATATCAACCCACATGCCTTTCAATATACCGTACGGAATGTTTTCATGTTTACTCATACGTAGAAATGACATTTTTATTACATTATCTTTAAATGATATGAATAAGCGCTGTTCTAAATGCAGCAGAACAACCGATTTTATTTGTCAGTTTTTTTATCATTACTAACTGACCTGAATGACATCGGTGCCAAAGTTCATCACTTTGTTCATCGCATATTTCTCGCCCTCCCAAATACCTCGGCCGTGAGCAACAATACCAGGAGTACAACTGATTTAGTGTTTCGATTTTTCATTACGATTTCTGAACATGTAGGCACTTGATCTTTGGTCACGTCATCATCTGAAGCATCCTTTCGACGTGACTCACGTCTATGGTTATGTTAGTAACCTGCATTTACCGAGAACAAAATAAAACAAAAACAAACAAAAGGATAGAATTGCATCGTGTTTGTGATAATCCTCATGCTGCAGACCGGCTTGGGAGGTGGTTGTAGTGTTTTGTGTGTGTGTGTGTGAGAGAGAGAGAGAGAGAGAGACAGAGAGCGAAGGAAAGGGAGAGGGAGAGAGAGAGAGAGAGAGAGAGAGGGACAGACGGCCCCTCCTACAGTACCTCTTGTATAAATTCTCTGACGCCTGGAGTGGAGAGTCAGACTAATAGGCGAGTGTCACAGCTGCGTGAACTTAGAGAAAGAGAGAAAGAGAGAGAGAGAGAGAGAGAGTGGTGGATTACTGCGTCTGTACGGACTTCTACGAGACAACATAAGCCTATCCTGAATAACAGAGGTATGTATGTGGGTTCATCCCCACTATTGCAGCATGGAATGAGTTATTCTAGTCTATATTTAGTTCAGGGCTGAAGTCCACTTGATTATCTGTTTGGTTGTATAAGTCCAGGTCTTATCCTTATATGTGTGTGTGTGAGTGTATATGTATATATATATATATATATATATATATATGCATGTCTGTGCTGTTGTACAAGTCGAAACCTTTCCCATTGCACTCGTTCGCACTTTTGCACTTGCCTTTAGTTAGTCTTTAAGAAGTGCAGCTGATGTAACAGTGAAGTTGGGTCGAGTCAGACAAGCTGCAGGAGGGAGATTAGAGCTCACACACATTTCTAGAGCTTGGTCATCCACTCTAGCCTTTGTCCTTTTTCTCCTCTGATCCAAATGTGACTCGTTTACTTATTTGCACAGGGCATGACCTTTATTTTGTCCTTACCTTTCCTTTTTTTTTTTTGCACAACTAGAAATAAACCGGGGTAGAGCTTAGCTTTGCAAAGTGAAAAATTCATTCAAAGGATGTACAAGAAGCTTAAAAAGTCTAACAGGTCTGTTTTTTCTTTACAGATTTCAAGCAAAATGAAAGTGTTTGTCCTGTCCTTCTTATGCTGCTGTCTGCTGCTCACTGTCACACCCAGCGTGGACAGTGCAAAACTAAACCTCAGCCAAGTCTTAAAAAGGAGGTGAGTTGCTGTATAACCAGGACAAAGGGTCACGCATTAAAGAGCGAGGCATGGGTTTGAACGATTTCTAATTTCGAATCTCTTCCTTTTGTCTGCTTTAGCATGGAGCTCCAGAGGATGAAAAGGGATCTGAGTAGTCTGTCCGCACTGAGAGAAGCAGAGCTCGGGCAATTTGTTCGACCCGATGATGTCAAAGATGCGATGCTTCCACGTTCCAGGTAACTAATGAAATTCCTTTCATTTAGGAATCTCACACCCTTTGGGTGTGTTATATTGAAAACAAAACGAAACGAAACAAAGGAATGAACATGCTTTCCTTTATCTCGTCTTATTCAGCACTGGCATCCTTGTGCGATCCAAGCGCAACAAGAACTCCATCAACCAGTCACGGAGGTCAGGCTGCTCACTGGGCACGTGCACCGTACACGACCTGGCACACCGGCTGCACCAGCTCAACAACAAGCTGAAAGTCAGTAACGCCCCCATCGACAAGATAAGCCCTCTGGGATATGGGCGCAGGCGCAGGTCGGTCCCCGAGAGGCAGATGAAGATGGGGTCGCGCCGCGCCTTCTTGCTAGCACGCTGGATGATGAAGAAGCAGGAGGCGCTGCTCAGACACACCTGAGCGGGATGCGAAACCGAGAGGGACTAGAACGCTGAGGGACTGGAACTTCTGTTCTACCAAGTATCTTGGACACTCTTTTGCAAGGCGAGCAGTTGGGGGGGGGAAAGCCGACAGCTGTTCCACGAGCACTGTGAACAAGATACAGAAAGGGAGAAGAGTTCTGTGGTGGAGTACTGCAACCTTCTGGTTATGATTGGTGCACTGATCCCCAGAGGAGTGTGGTGGAGTGTGGTGGAGTGGAGATGGAGTGTGGTGGAGTGGAGATGGAGTGGAGATGGAAATGGAGTGGAGATGGAGTGGAGATGGAGGGAAAAGCCCACAGGATCTAAACTGAAGAGTGAGCCTCCTCTGACGGGACCGGATTTCACTGCTCCTCAGGTGGACTATACTTTGGGATTATGGGGACCCAGGTGCATTCCTAGTGCACAATCACTTCAACAAACTTTCTCAAAAAAAAACAACAACAAAAAACCAAACTAACTGTGGACTTTAATCCATCGTATTCAAAAGGAAAAGATGTGGATTGTTTGTTCATTCTGGGGAGATCTGAAGGATTTTTACGAATACGAATAAAACTCAAAAACTCTGTGTTCGGACACTGTATGATGGATGAATGCTTTAGATTTCAAAATGCCTTTCTCAGTCCTTACGGGATTGTTATGCTACTTGAACATCATTACTTTTACTATTGTTATTTTTGTTGTTATTGTTATTATTATTATTATTATTATTTTGTATAGAGATACGTGCAATCTATGTGTATTTTTTTATTCTCAGTATTTGTATATATATGTCAAACAAATTCAAGATATTGTTATTTAATTTGTTTTATACTTCGTACTACTCATAGAGAGCTATTTTCGTACAGTATGAAAGGTATATGGGCATTGTTGTGTATCTTTCGTTTGTGTTATACGGTGATAGAAAATGTTTTATAAGTGTAATAATAATATATTTGTAAATGTGGTCGATTTGTGTTGTTGTCATTTTTGTATGTCGAAGTAATGTATGTTGTCAACAAATAAACGTTAAAAAAGAAAATCAAAAACAGTTGTCGTGAGGACCTCATGTGTTGCATTATATCTAAAAATATATATACAGTATAAATAACACACATACAGTAATGCATACACACACACACACACACACACACACACTCAAAGCCGGGCCCAGAGACCATAAAAAGACCAGACATATGAGAACTTAGTAAAAGCAGCTCGCTTCTGCCCCTAGTGGCCAACTGTAGACATACAGGTTCGTTCCAGGAGCCTGAACTGGAACCGTGTGTGATGGAAGACAGACGGTCCCGCAAAAGGATGCTGCTCTCCGAGGGGGGTCGCATTCCTCAGAGATGTAGAGAAAAAGGGCTTTGCACTGCTGAGACAGGCACGCCATAGGACATTCCTCTTAAACACATCATTATCATTCCTGGCTTAATGAGAAGGAACTTTAGGTATGCACTTTTATGGTCACAGCCATGCTGTTTTAATGTAAAAGCTGCCCCCAAAAGGGGAAAAAACACACAGTTTAGTGACTCCGACAGAAATAGAAAGAAAAAAAAAACGCATGTCACATTATTACAGATTACGGTGCATTATGACCCAGAATTACCAAAGTTATTATATTCATCACTCTGTTTCAGATTTTTCTGGCTGGGTTTAATCTAAATCGCATTAACTGACAAAAACAAGTCATCTATAAATAATGTCAGCTTGGACTTTATAAGTTTCGTGCACAAGCAATGAGAAAATATTACAGGAAATAATAAACCTAATATATGAATGGCTGGATTGTGGTTGAGAACAACTTCTCTCTGGTATCCCCTTGTGCTCAAATGTGTTGTATATGTTATTTTATGCATATGCATATACAATACAATAAGCTTTTTCCCCATTGTTCCAGAGGTAGATTTGAAACACAGTGTATCAGGTTCGAAACTATAACTGGAAAGACATCACGGGTCCCCGGTTACCACATTAAACCCCAGACTCGTCCTGGCCAATAAACACAATCCTACCGAGGTTGTGAATTCACTACATTTTTAACCTGTAACCTTAGTTTATGATTGTTGTTCCCCTTTGGCTTTGGTGCATTGCATGTCATATTGATCGGTTTCCTTTCCAGGGTGCAATAAACATCTTTCGCAATCACACCATCAAATGTCACATGGATTTGACTTTTTTTTTTTTTTTTACATTTTTGAACCAAACATGCCCATTAATTCCGAGTATGTGGATCTTATTATTGTATCTAATCCTTGTCTGGTGACCATTAAAAAGTCATGCCCGGGAAGAATTATAAAAATCCTCTATAAAGTTTCTTCACACACAACCCACTTTCGAAAGTAAACACACACTCAGAGCCAAAAAGAAGTATTAATACATATCCATGTCTGGCTTCGCTCTGTGACACCACCCGATGTATAAATGTGTCCCTTTTTTTGCACGGCATAGTTGTGTTTCTCTTCTTTTCATTAAGACAGAAAGGCCTCTGAACTTCCTGTGTGACTGTCACCAAGTGTGACTGATGACCCTCCCGAAGGTCATGATTACTCCAGGGTTGGCTCAGGGGGGAGGGGGGGGGGATATGATCCACGCTCGAGTTAAACATGCTACAGTCAAGTTAAATATGGATTAGTCATGTGCGACCAAGACGACGGATTTTACAATCTGTAAAGCTAGAGCGCCACCTGGTGACGAAGTGGTAGTTTCGCAAAGTTCGTTCAATCAATTTATAGAACGCCTATCCTTTGTAGGGTCACATGGGGTTGAGGGGAGCTCAGGGCACAAAGTGATGGACAGCATGGAGAGCACAAGCACACACACAAACACTCATACACCCATTAATACACTGTGGGTCAAGTGGACATGGCAATCAGCCAAGGAGGAAACCCAAAGCAATGGAGAGAAGAAGGAAACTCTATACACACAGACCAGAGGTGAGATTCGAACCCTTACTTTGTAAATGCTTGTAAATGTGTAACTATTTTTAGAGTGCGCCACCTGTAGGATTATAGAGAAATGACAATATTTTACCACCTTAAACACTGCAGACACATATATGAGTTAAAAAGAATTTAAAAAATTCATTTTGGATTCAGCATGGCATCAGCATTCATTGTCACACAAAAAAAATCATGATCATAAAACTGAACCTTTAGTCTATATACTGTATTGTATACTGTATCTATACAGTATATAGACATAATGCTCTTCACCCAAAAGGTATAATAGTTTCATTAACTAACTTCGTATTTGTAATTGTTGCTATTATGGCTTTTTTAAATTATTATTATTATTATTATTATTATTATTATTATTATTATTATTATTTATTTTTTTAAATAGGAGAATCTCAATTCTTTGTCCCATTTAAAAGTCCTTTAAAATGACTGACAGGAAAAACATCCAAACACGAACAAGTATTTCAAACCAAAAATCAGTTTTTACTGTATATACTGTATATGTTTTAGTCTAATTCAGTCCCTGCATGGGGAAGAGTGGTCACTTGACAGTTGTCCACAGAATGCCATCGATGGAAGGGCTGGATGTTCACAGGGTGCTGTATTACAGAGTAGGCATGGAAAGTTGACTGGAAGGAAAAAGTTTTGTAGGAAAGGTTACACAAGCAACAGGGATGAAGAAAGAAAAGCAAATTTAAGAACTTAGGCGAGCTTCCTAAGGAGTGGAGTGAGATTGTAGTCAGGGCTTCAAGAGCCAACACATGCAGACATTTCAGGGAATGGGCTACAGCTGTTGCATTCTCAGTATCAAGCCGGTCCTGAAACAGAGATAAGATTAGATAAGGATAAGGAGAGCTGGACCGCTATTTATTGGTCCAAAGTCCTCTTTTCAGATGAAAATATGTTTCGCATTTTATTTGGAAATTGAGTCCCCAGAGTCTGGAGGAAGAGTGGAGATGCACAGAATCCAAGTTTCTTGAAGGCCAGTATAAGGTTTCCACAGTCTGTAATTATGTGAGGAGCCATGCCATCTGCTGGTGTTGACACACTGTGTTTTATCAAGTCCAAAGTCAACATGGCTGTCTAACAACAGATTTTGGATTTTCACTTTATGCTTCCATCTGCGGACAAGATATTAATTTCCAGCAGGACTTACAGTACCACTAACTGGTTTGCTGTCCATGATATGACATGATGCGCTTGTTTGGCCGGCCATCTCTCCTGACCTGAAACCCATAAAGAACCTTTGAGCTATTGTCAAAAGGAAGATTGAAACACTGACCCAACAATACAGAGAAGCTGAAGGCTGCTATCAAACCTACCTGGTTTTTAATAATGCCCTTGTGCCACAGCTGCCACAGTGATGCAGTAAGTCATACTAAAGGAGCCCCGACCAGGTTCATAAATAAACACACTTTTCAAAAGCCGTACATTTTTGTACCGTAAATTCCTTATTGGTTGATCTTAGGAAATATTCTTATTTTTTTTTTATACTAGACATTTTTGAGTTTCATGAGCTGTAAGCTGTAATAATCGAAATTAAAACTAAAAGGCTTGGAATATAAAAAAAAAAAATCCATGATGAGGTCTTCAGGTCTTTTAGGATGGGAATGTTGTAACAAAAGTGAAAAATAAGAGTAAAATAGCCCTGAAGCCACATGAAGAGTCTTCTATGTTAAAATTGCCTGAAGCTCATGCACGTTTTATGGTGCAATGTGAAATAATAAATCAGTTAAATTATACGAACAAGACATCCAAGTGAAAGACAAAAAAGAAAAACATAAAAAATGCATGATGTCATTACATTGCCTGAACAAAGAGAATCACCACCTGGTTTTAACTAATGTTAACTAAGTTAAGAGCCTTCCACTGGAAAGTTACTACTGTAGTTAAAAATAGGTCAGGCGTCAACAAGTTATAACTGATGCAATGATAGCTTCTTATTTTTTAAACAGCCATGTCAAAAGACATTTCTTACAATCGTAATGAATATGTTGAAATTGCATTAAGAATTCTTCAATTTGAATTTGGACGAAATTTTTATGATTGTAATCTGAGATCATGCAAATGTTCTGTGAAATTAGATCATAAAAACAAGTACTGGTATAAAAGGCTGGTATAAAAAACTGGTAAAGTCTCAATCAAGACTCATTAGACCACATGATCTGTTTTCTTTGCTTGATGCAACCCAATACTTTGCCCATTCTGTAACTGTACTGTTTCTATTGGAAAAGAAGAAATTATCAATTGCACTAAACAGTTTATGAAGTCATGCAGTAGCTTAAACATGGCTGTTTAAAACTATAAGCAGTATAAGCAGTCCCTTACACTATATTCCCATAAGAATTATTTGCAGATAATGTTTGGTGAGGTCATGGTTGTCACCATGGTTCAGGCTCTCCCAGGGGTCTCATGTATGGTTTACAGCTTGAGATCTGTGCTGAGGGTCTATTTGAGTTGCATGGTTGAGTTCGAGGTGGTAATAATAAGGTCAAGACTCAAAAGAGTTTCAGAAACAGACCTGTGTACGTCGTTCTCCGCGTCATAGTGTCAAAGCCATTTTTTTTTTTTATTTCTTGTGTTTCATGATTGTTCGTATGTTGATGAAACAGGAAGTCAGAGTGTGTACAAATGTTTGACTAATTTACATAACAAGTAAGAGTGTTGCTTGATGCACAAAAACTAAGGGCAATCAAAAACAAATTTAAGAGTAGCTTAGCTAATTGGGTAATTATGGAAAACAGTTTTAATGATGGCTTTTTAAACTGCTAGTGCAGCTTGTGAGCTTGAATAATGAATTAAGGATATTTAGATAGATAGATGGATCGATACATAAATAGTTATTTTACTGATCTTGAAAGAAATTACAAACATCCAATAGCAAGGATAGTAATATAATAGACATGTACAGTATGAGGTGGTATCAAAAAGTTTCAAGACTAGTTTAGTAGGAGCACCAACCTTCATAAGTCAGTGTGCCAAAAGACTTTGTCCTGTGTAGATCGGGAGCTGTGCAACTGGGGCTGTCCATGTGCTGCTATTTCATCATGACCAGCAAGTTAGAACGAAGAGTGAACGTGAAATTTTGTATGAACCTGGGCAAATCTGCCAAGAACTTCGTCGACATGCCATCAGCGACCTGTCCGTTCTTTATGCTGCGTATCGTTACCAGTGAGGAAACTTGAGTGTACGGGTACGACCCTAAGATGAAGCAAAAACTTCACAGTGAAAAAGTCCATCATCTCTATGACCCAAAAAAGGCGAGGCAGGTGCATCGAGAATTTGGCCAGACTGTCAATAGGTTATTTTGTTCGGTGTCTGAGGGAGTTAGTGATGGGAAGTTAGGAATAGGAATTATTTTAATGACTCGCTTCTTTGAATCTTGTTAATCAAAATCAACAAATCATTTTTTTATCTTGTCATTCAGTTCATTTGCTTTTTTTGTTTAGAATAAAATTAAATTAAAAATTTTTATATAAACAGGCGCCCAACACGTCTACATACACAAAATTTGACTATAGTTCCAGTAATTAAAATATTACAATGCAGCTAAGGACATATTATGAGAAACAGAATGAGAGGCTCACCTCTCATATATTCTGGTCCGAATCATTCGTTCATTTGAATCTATTTCACTGCATAGTGTCTATGGCACACAAAGCGTCACGTGACAATAGAATGAACGACTAGGACTTGAAGACTCATTAAGAAGATCCGTTCAATTCTGTTTCCTGTGTACTGCACTGCATAGTGTCTATGGGAGTCACGTGACAAAAGAACAACGGCTCGGACATTTTACATTACATTTTACATTTAGTCATTTGGCAGACGCTCTTATCCAGAGCGACTTACATTTTTATCTCATTACACATCTGAGCAGTTGAGGGTTAAGGGCCTTGCTCAAGGGCCCAACAGTGGCAACTTGGTGGTTGTGGGGTTTGAACCTGGGATCTTCCGAACCGTAGTCCAATGCCTTAACCACTGAGCTACCCCTGACCCTCGGACCAAAAAGAATCAACGGTAACTAATCATTTCTGTTTCCTGTACATAACCTACGGAGGTTTCGCGATGCTTTGCGCAATCTTGAAACTTTTTGCTACCACCTCATATAAAAGTCATTTATGTGTTATATTTACTGTATTTTTATCGAATTTTTACCATTGTGACAACATTTAATCTGGTAATTTAACTACAAATTACTATAAATTGCTATAAACTTTACAGTTTAAACGAAAAAAAGAAAAATCAGTTTTCCAAGTCTTGGCACATTCGTGACGAATCAAAATTATTCGCGCGCGTACTAGGAAACAGATAGCAGTGGGCGGATAAACTCGACCAATCATAAAGCAGTAAATGTGTGTCAATCAAGCGTCAAAGCGTGAGTCTTGTCGGAGATTGGTTCCCGAGTCTGTCAATCACGCAGCTAGCGTTTCTGCTTTTCACCCCCGGGAAGATTAATGAGGAGGAGGAGGAGCGGAGAGAGAGAAGGGGGCGGGGAGAAGACAGGTGGAAGAAGGAGGAGGGGGGCGGGGGCGGGGGTGAATAACGCGGATAAAGCGGGAACAGGACGGAGAAGGTGAGCGGTTGTTGTGCTGCTCCTGTAGTGATGCTGCAGCGGGATTAGACCCTGTTTAACACTGGAAACGTGACATCGCTATTATCACGTATGTATGTATGTATGTATGTATGTATGTATATGTGTGTGTGGTTATATATATATATATATATATATATATATATATATATATGTGTGTGTGTGTGTTGACTCGTTGGTGTAATGTGAATAATAAATAAGAAGTGCTGGGTTGCAGTGCTGAGTCATGCTGCGAGGCGGCGCTGCTGTTCCTCTGACCGAGCGGCACCGAGGAGAGACAGGTCAGTGTCTGTTTGTCTCTCTCTCTCTCTCTCTCTCTCTCTGTCTCTGTCTTTCTCTCTGTCTCTCTTCCTGTCTCTCCCTTTGCTTATCTGTTTGTCGTTCTTGTTCTCTCTTTGCCTGTCTGTCCCTCTTTCTGCCTCTCTCTCTGTCCCTCTTTCTGCCTCTCTCTCTGTCCCTCTTTCTGCCTCTCTCTCTCTCTCCCTCTTTCTGCCTCTCTCTCTCTCTCCCTCTTTCTGCCTCTCTCTCTCTCTCCCTCTTTCTGCCTCTCTCTCTCTCTCTCCCTCTTTCTGCCTCTCTCTCTCTCTCTCCCTCTTTCTGCCTCTCTCTCTCTCTGTCCCTCTTTCTGCCTCTCCCTCTCTCTGTCCCTCTTTCTGCCTCTCTCTCTCTCTGTCCCTCTTTCTGCCTCTCTTTCTTTCTTTGCCTGTCAGTCTTTTTCACTCACCCCCCACTCTCTCTTTGCCTGTTTGTCTTTGTTTCTGTGTGTCTCTGCCCGTCAGTCTGTCTCTGTCTCTTTTCCTCTCTCTGTCTCTCTTCCTCTTTCTCTCTGTCTTTCTTCCTCTTTCTCTCTGTCCCTCTTTCTGCCTCTTTCTCTCTGTCCCTCTTTCTGCCTCTCTCTCTCTGTCCCTCTTTCTGCCTCTCTCTCTCTTTCTTTGCCTGTCAGTCTTTTTCACTCACCCCCCACTCTCTCTTTGTCTGTTTGTCTTTGTTTCTGTGTCTCTACCCCTCAGTCTCTCTCTCTCTCTCTCTCTCTCTCTCTGTCTCTCTTCCTGTCTCTCCCTTTGCCTACTGTATCTGTCTGTCGTTCTTGTTCTCTATGTCCTTCTCTCTTTGCCTGTCTGTCCCTCTTTCTGCCTCTCTTTCTTTCTTTGCCTGTCAGTCTTTTTCACTCACCCCCACTCTCTCTTTGCCTGTTTGTCTTTGTTTCTGTGTGTCTCTGCCCGTCAGTCTGTCTCTGTCTCTCTTCCTCTCTCTGTCTCTCTTCCTCTTTCTCTCTGTCCCTCTTTCTCTCTGTCCCTCTTTCTGCCTCTTTCTCTCTCTTTCTCTCTGTCCCTCTTTCTGCCTCTCTCTCTCTGTCCCTCTTTCTGCCTCTCTCTCTCTTTCTTTGCCTGTCAGTCTTTTTCACTCACCCCCCACTCTCTCTTTGTCTGTTTGTCTTTGTTTCTGTGTCTCTACCCCTCAGTCTCTCTCTCTCTCTCTTTCTCTCTGTCTCTCTTCCTGTTTCTCCCTTTGCCTACTGTATCTGTCTGTCGTTCTTGTTCTCTATGTCCTTCTCTCTTTGCCTGTCTGTCCCTCTTTCTGTCTATCTCTCTCTCTCTCTCTCTCTCTCTCTCTGCCTGTCAGTCTTTTTCACTCAACCCCCCACTCTCTCTTTGCCTGTTTGTCTTTGTCTCTGCCCCTCAGTCTGTCTCACTCTGTCTCTCTCCCTGTGTCTGTCTCTCCACCTGTTTCCCCTCACTCTGTCTCTCTCTATGTCACTCTGTGTCTGTTTATATCTGCCAGAAGATTAATGAGGAGGAGATCTGTCAAGATTTTTAAATGCCTTATTCACATGGCAGATATTTAAGATTTGTTTCTCCAGTGGCTGCATATTTAAAAGATACGAATACAATAGGATAAAGAAAAGACAAAAAAAGAGAAAAATACAATATAAACAGATATAAATATAATAAAAAAATATATAGAAAAAACTACAGACTGTACAGAAAGGTGCAGAATTGTCTCTTTTGTGTAATGTACATAAATGTTATTGCACCCAGGATTTATATTGCACATAATATTTGATATTACATATAGAGTAGTAATGATATTGCACATCGGAGATATATATATATATATATATATATATATAGTAACAAAACAAACAAAAACAAAATAGTATAGAAAGAGTAATAATAAATAACTGTATATAGAATAAGAGTATAAACATTTAGTATCTCTCTCTTTCTCTCAGTCTACTTGTCTGTCTCTCTGTCTCTGTAAGTCTTTCTGTAAACGGTTGTCTACTGTTTCAGTCTTTCTCTCTGTGTTTTCGTTTTTTTTTTCCCCCTGCATCTCTCCTCTCCTCTGTGATGCTATTCGTCATGCTAAGATGCTATTCGTCTCCTGTCTCTCTCCTGTCTCTCTCTAGTCTTTCTCACTTCGGTCTCATTATAACTCGTTCTCTCGCACTTTTCTGCCTGCTCGCTCGCTCGCTCCAGCTTTCTGCTCAGTCAGGAGAAGAAGGTGACTGATGTTAATGTGGAACTGAGTAGAATAATGGGGAGAAAAGGAAGAGTTCAGACTCTGAGCTGCTCTCCTTCAGACACACGGATGCAGTGATCGATTCACCATGCGTCTCATTTCTTCCTGTTTAATAGAATCTCCAGGCCGTGTCCACGCCTCCATTCCTTCTCCCGAGCTCCTTCTCTCCCTGACCTTCCCAGTCCAAGCTCGAGCTTAGGCCATTAACGATCAGCGCTGCATCCCATTAATCTTCCATAAAGCTCAAATCCCTCAGCATCCCGCCATCTGATCCACACCTCCTCCTGATCAATGAGGAAGAGAGCGCAGAGACGCTGGGCAGAGACTCGGCAATGCGCTTATGTTCTAGAATGGGGAGAGAAATGGCAAAAAGATCAAATTAAAGTTGTATTACATTAGAGGTTATGCTGCAAAAAAAAATGGCAGGAGACATTTAAAATATTCTCACGTGTATAAATAATCTAGTAGATGAAGAGTGTTCAAGTCAAACCAGCACTTGTGATTAGATTTCTAGTAAATAAGCCATAAAAGCCGTTTAAGGCTGCACATCCATAAATGACGATCCTGCTCAAGGTGTCTCGGAGCCCACTGCACTCGTGAACATCGTGAACATTCACTGAGTTGGAACGCTTGATGCTTGAAAATCGACGGATAACTTGTCGCCAACTTGCCAAAGCAAGAGACGCATCTGTCTGTGGGAACGGCTGGGAGTTACTGCCACATCCCCGTACAGTCCTGACCTCGCTCCGAGACATTTCTACATGTTTGGGTCATTAAAGGAGTTCCTGGGAGGCCAACGTTTCAGACATAAAGCAGGCAGTCCTAGAACTAGAGACGCTCTACAGGCCAACATACTGTTTGTCCTGGGGGCGGAGCTTTGTGAACATGGGTGTTTTTGTGAATTCTGGTCGCCTGGCTGAGTCCCAAAATGAACGATGTCGCTGCTTTGAACACAGCGTTACAGTTAAAGTGTTAAGCTCTAACTAACGTTCACTCACTAGCAAGAGTTGTTTGTTTTTTTTCTGCTTATGCTATCTTGCTTTCCCTCACTTACTTTACCAGCTGCGATCTGAAGATAAAAAATGCCTGGGATTGCTCAGCACTTTTCTAAAAAGTAGAAAACAGCCATGACGGTGCCAGGGGTACGTATGCTGGAGTTTGAGGGGATAGAGCCTGAAAAGCAGAGATGACTAAAGGGGGAAAAAACATTTAGAATGGAATGGACTAACATCTGATCGGATGTTCGCTTCTGGGTGATTTTTATTAGATGGTGTGACATCAGTGGTTTTTGTTTTTCAATTTTAATTGTAAAGATGGGGCAGGGAGTTCAGTCAAAGATGTATCGCAGTTGTTTTTGTGGCGGTTTATGTACAGCAGGGCCTAGGCACACGGATTTAATCCCTCCTGGAGGTGAGTTCTTGAGGTGACATTTCGTAGTGTGAAACCTGTTTTCTTGTTGGAAATAATGTAACTGCAGATAATCCGTTCCAGCCACCCAAAAATATTACCAATCTGACCAATTTCCAACACTATAAACAAATTTTTGCATCTTAGAACAATTAACACATTTAGAAAAGGCGTGTAAATGAAGTTAAATATGAAATAAATAGACATTAAACCTTACTTAACATTAATTTATGATTCCTCTTTAAAACCCAAACTGAAAGTGGCTTCCTTTCCTTCTTGCTTCCGTCCTTGCTTTTTTCACAAAGAAATAAATAAAAATTGGCTTTCCACTGACAAAAACTGCTTTTTTTTTTTAGCAAAATTGCAGTTCTTAAGGCGAAAATTCTTAGGGCATTTGTATGCTGAGGTACCACTGCCTACAAATGTGTGTATATATATATATATATATATATATATATATATATATACACAGTGGTGTGAAAAACTATTTGCCCCCTTCTTGATTTCTTATTCTTTTGCCTATTTGTCACACAAAAATTTTTCTGATCATCAAACACATTTAACTATTAGTCAAAGATAACACAAGTAAACACAAAATGCAGTTTTTAAATGATGGTTTTTATTATTTAGGGAGAAAAAAATCCAAACCTACATGGCCCTGTGTGAAAAAGTAATTGCCCCCTGAACCTAATAACTGGTTAACCTGGTATTGCTGCTAACCCTTAGCAGCAATAAATGCAATCAAGCATTTGCGATAACTTGCAACGAGTCTTTTACAGCGCTCTGGAGGAATTTTGGCCCACTCATCTTTGCAGAATTGTTGTAATTCAGCTTTATTTGAGGGTTTTCTAGCATGAACCGCCTTTTTAAGGTCATGCCACAACATCTCAATAGGATTCAGGTCAGGACTTTGACTGGGCCACTCCAAAGTCTTCATTTTGTTTTTCTTCAGCCATTCAGAGGTGGATTTGCTGGTGTGTTTTGGGTCATTGTCCTGCTGCAGCACCCAAGATCGCTTCAGCTTGAGTTGACGAACAGATGGCCGGACATTCTCCTTCAGGATTTTTTGGTAGACAGTAGAATTCATGGTTCCATCTATCACAGCAAGCCTTCCAGGTCCTGAAGCAGCAAAACAACCCCAGACCATCACACTACCACCACCATATTTTACTGTTGGTATGGTGTTCTTTTTCTGAAATGCTGTGTTACTTTTACGCCAGATGTAACGGGACACGCACCTTCCAAAAAGTTAAACTTTTGTCTCGTCGGTCCACAAGGTATTTTCCCAAAAGTCTTGGCAATCATTGAAATGTTTTTTAGCAAAATTGAGACGAGCCTTGATGTTCTTTTTGCTTAAGTGGTTTGCGCCTTGGAAATCTGCCATGCAGGCCGTTTTTGCCCAGTCTCTTTCTTTTGGTGGAGTCGTGAACACTGACCTTAATTGAGGCAAGTGAGGCCTGCAGTTCTTTAGTTGTTGTCCTGGGGTCTTTTGTGGCCTCTCAGATGAGTTGTCTCTGCGCTCTTGAGGTAATTTTGGTCGGCTGGCCATTCCTGGAAAGGTTCACCACTGTTCCATGTTTTTGCCATTTGTGGATAATGGCTCTCACTGTGGTTCGCTGGAGTCCCAAAGCTTTAGAAATGGCTTTATAACCTTTACCAGCCTGATAGATCTCAATTACTTTTGTTCTCATTTTTTTCTGAATTTCTTTGGATCTTGGCATAATGTCTAGCTTTTGAGGTGCTTTTGGTCTACTTCTCTGTGTCAGGTAGCTCCTATTTAAGTGATTTTTTGATTGAAACAGGTGTGGCAGTAATCAGGCCTGGGGGTGACTACAGAAATTGAACTTTTAACTGTGATAAACCACAGTTAAGTTATTTTTTAACAAGGGGGGGCAATTACTTTTTCACACAGGGCCATGTAGATTTGGAGTTTTTTTTCTCCCTTAATAACATAATCTTCATTTAAAAACTGCATTTTGTGTTAAATTATGTTATATTTGACTAATAGTTAACAGTTTTTGATGAGCAGAAACATTTAAGTGTGACAAACATGCAAAAGAATAAGAAATCAGGAAGGGGGCAAATAGTTTTTCACACCACTGTATATATATATATATAATATATCCTGTGTTGTAAAAGCAAATTATTGTTATTATTTTTTAACAGTTAAAGAAAAACCTACAAAAAATAAAACAAACATTCTATACCATTCTTTATTATGGAATCACAGTACAAATCGAATCAACACTCGGGTCTCGTGATATCGTATCGGGTGATCCCTGTGATTACGTCCTTATGTATTTGTATAACAGTTTTAAGGATGAACGTTGTCGCAGATCGGCTTTGGAGAAATATACACGTTTCAGGTCAAACCTTTAATTTTAGGAATCGATTTTAAAACTCCATTTATATCCAACGCCTGCGTTCTTTAATAAACGTGTATTCAGTCAGTTCTGTGCAAACATTGATAATAATTAGCTTATTGTAATTAAAGTAGTCGAATGGCTCGTTTGGTGAGGAGAATAAAGGCAGGTGAGACGATCGTCAGTAATTAAATGCGAGGGGACGAACAACAGGCGGCTCATGTAATCCTCGTCAACCCCCTCCATTCCCCCCCCCTCCCCCCCACCACACACACACGAGCTTTCACACTGGAGAGGATTACTCTATTCTTCATGCGGTAAACAGACCCGCCGAGCCATCTGCAGTTACAAGTTGGCTCAAAACACTGGTGTGTGTGTGTGTGTGTGTGTGTGTGTGTTTGTACACAAATGGCAATGCCACGAGTCTCTGTGTCATCAGTTAAGTTGCAGTTGTTGGACGGAGACTAATCCCAGGATCTGTTACAAGTCCGGTTAAAGGCTGACAGGAATATTTATTTTGAGCTGCGACTCTTGTGTCGCAGGAGTCGGTGTTAACGCCATGAGGCACCGTGAGTCAGTGAGCCACCGAGTACCACGACACTTAATCAATTCTTACACACAGCACCGTTCTGCTTTTGATGCACCCAAGTGCAGTTTTATATCAGCTTTAAGCTTATTGAAAAAATGTCAAGAATTGTTGCTAAAATGTATAATTGTAGTTATAGCTGTGATTAAATTTCACATCGAATTAATGCAGGAAATCACAAAGGGTTCACTAATTTAAAGAATTTAAAACTACTTTCACTTCTGTTAATTACAATAACTGTCAGTCCCCAGATCCAGCAGTCCCAGTAAGTTAGTTCCTTCTGTCGCAGAATAAAAGTAATTTCACATTCGAGGCCATGCTGTTGTACTGAATATCAGCACTCCATCCTGTGTGATATTACTTAATTGCGAAAGTTTATAGGGATCACTTCTGTTAAAGTTGCCATCAGTCGTCTCTGCATCACCCGTCTCTCTTTTTTTTTTTTTTTTCTTCTTTCAAAGACTAAAGCTACATTTACACTGTCAGGTAAATGTGACCCAAATTTTTTTTTTTTTTTTTGCTCATATGTGACACGTATCGGATATGTTCTATGTCTATGTAAACAGGAAAAAAAAAAACGCATGCATTCCGATATTTCAAGATATTTCAGGCATCCTTCATATGTGGAAATAAATCAGATATACATGTTCAAATATGTGCTAATGTGATTGTCGTGTAAACAGACAGATCGGCTTTCCTAAGGCAATGTGTTCGGTACGTCAATAAAACCGTGACTCCTTTGCGGTTTAATGACGTAATGTTATTCTCCGATGGAAGTGCGTGTGGAATGATAACATCGCAGGTGACATGGAAGAGGAAAAAGCCCCCCGCCTTGTGTTAATGCTTATTTAGGCTAAATAACATTAAGAAATCAGTATTTGGTGAATGAAGCATATGCACAGGCTGCAATTATGGCGTTTTTCTTTTCCCTCCTCTTTCGTTTTAAAACCATGTTGACGTTTTGCGAACTTTGCATATATCGCAGAGCTAGCATTGAGCATATTTCACCTTCGTCCATCTTGGCTAGTGTGTAGCGCAATAACCTCCCTTTAAGTATGCGCGATGTTTCAGGTGGTATGGCATCCTTGTGTAAACACTTGAATCGGATATGGGTCAGAGTTGAAAGAACGTGTAAACCGATGGTCAAAAAAATCAGATATAGGCAACAAATCAGAATAAGGCATGGAGACCTGCAGTGTAAACGGGGCTTAAGATAGGTAGCTTAAACCGTTACTGAGAAACCGGAATATTCAGTAAATACACATACCATAAACACCTAGTGGTTGCTATGGAAACAACAACGTATTAGGGCCAGGGGTAGCTCAGTGGTTAAGGCATTGGACTACGGTTCAGAAGATCCCAGGTTCAAACCCCACAACCATCAAGTTGCCACTGTTGGGCCCTTGAGCGCGGCCCTTAACCCTCAACTGCTCAGATGTGTAATGAGATAAAAATGTAAGTCGCTCTGGATAAGAGCGTCTGCCAAATGACTAAATGTAAATGTATTAGAACGAGGTGATTAATAAAAACCCGTAATACAATTCTATAATTGTTCTAATGGAAAATAGTCCAAAGGCTTTGACAAATCAGATTCGAGAAGTTAATCAACCCTGAACTGTATACTAGTTCTGGATACAACAGTCAGAAATTTGCCCCCTAGTGGTTGTCAGGATGGATTGAAAATTTGTTGGAAAACTGTCACTAGTCACAATATTGAAAGCTTGATGGATGAAAAACTATCAAACCTTTTTAAAAGCAATGAGGAAAAATATTGAACCAAATCACAACTCTAGTGATTAAATAGTAATGATGAGATTTACATAAGGAATCGCGAGCCCTGGAGATTGATCCCAGTACTGGTGCAGGATGTAGAGGGCATAATGGACAGGACAGGACAGGACGGAGCGCCGCAGTGATCCTGAGCAAAACAGGAACAGGGGAAGAGATTGCGCGTGTGGAAACGTTGAGGCGCGTGCATACAAGGCTTATTGCGTTGAGCTGGAGGTCTCTCCGTGTGTGTGTGTGTGTGTGTGTTGACAGGCGCTCAGGATTAGAGGCTGCTGCGAAAAATGATGCCGTTAGCCTCTTAAAATAGAGGGAGACGGGGACGCTGAAGAAAACAAAAGCCCTGCCGATACCTAGCAGTGGCTCAGAGCGCGTCCGGATCCGAGACACAACACACACACATATACATATATGCGCACACACTTAACCATACATCCTACATACCGACGTACGGCATAGAGCAGGAGCAGAAGCCGAGATGGCTGTGACAGGAGCCGACGGTAAGGATGAGTGCACTTTCACTTGGGGTGTATGCACGATCGATTCTGTAGCGTAGGAAGATTAATGGACGCAGCGGAGTTTCTTAATGTGCATCAGAGGGCTGTAATGCGGTGCTGGAGAGCTGCGAGAACCGTATGGTTCTTTAAGGATGGGGTACAGAGTACTGTACTGTATGACTCTGCGGAAAGCACGAAGATCACCCGCTCACTCCAGTAATAGAACGGTAATTTTACATAGCCACCGTTTAGAAAAGAACCGGATGAAAAACCTTATACACAGGTGTGTAGGGTGGCTAGTTGTGTGTGTGTGTGCTGGGTTTGAACATGCAGCTGTTGAGCGGGTAAGTAGCGCAGCGCCGCGCAAAACAACACAAGCATGGCAGGAATGCGTGTTCCTTATCGGCACTAAAGCAAACCTTGACATTTCTGAGAAAGAAAGAGAGAGCGAGAGAGCGAGAGGACACCAGGGGCTGAGCGGCCGGAGTCAGAGCTAGGACTGTGTTACAGGATCCAATGGCACGGGGATGAGGGGAGGGGAGGGTACAGAGGGTTTTTGTCTTATACCTCACCCTATTTTAATTCTCATGCAGGAGCTGAATGTATTTAGTTACAAAATGATCTTGGCACAAAAACATCAAGCGGGCATCACAGTGAACTCTTGATCTTTCTCTCTTTAATTAATGTTAAGATTTGCAGAAAGCTCTCAAATATTTGCTTCTAAGATACATTAAAGATTATATTGGTGTGTATATGTATAAACCTCGGATTGTGAGTAATGCGGTTTACAAGTGTTCTGCAAGACGAGCAAAGATTTTTAATAAAATTTAACTTGGAAAAAAGTCCTGGTTTACGAGTACCGAGTATTTTGCATCTTTTGCCCTTTTTTTTTTTTTTTAACTGAACCAACGTTTTTTTCTTTCTTTTGCGCTGTGGAATTGTGGGTAATGGTCTTCCCTGCTGGGTCTCCTACTGGTATAATCAACATCCGTGCACACGTGTACTGTTTACCATAACACTGACCATGTGTGTGTAAAACATATTTTATTTTGTGTCTGCATGCGTGTGTGTACAGCACACGTGTAAAGCGAAAGCAAGTCTCATTAGAGAGGTTAAAGATCCATTTTCTCTCTCTGCTTAAGGCTTAGCCTGCTCTTTGCCTGCTGTGTGTATCTGTGTGCGCACGCTGTATTGGACACCGTGCCACACACACACACACATACATCCCTCCTACTTTTGCCTTCACAAACACACACACACACACACACACTCACTTTTTCTTTCTCTGCTCTACACAGAAACACTACTCTGTTGCGATTTTTTTTACAGTTAAAGTGCAGGTTAATTTGTTTTATTTTTACTTTACAGCAGTGATTCCGATAGTGTGTCGCTCAATCGAGTGTCATTAGAAATTTCTTGTTTATTTTCTGATAAAACCGTGTTTCCGTTGTGTGCGTGCACGGTGTGAAAAGAGGAGATTTATTTAGACTTTTTTTAAAGGTAAAGTGCAGGTTAATCCGTTTTATTTTTACTTAATATTTTGTGTTAATTATTTTTATGTACAGTGGAACCTCAGTTTATGAGTAACGTGGTTTACAAGTGTTCCGCAAGACGAGCAAAGATTTTTAATACATTTTTGACTTTAAAAAAACAAGCATTGTCTTGGTTTACGAGCACCGAGTATCATGTTTCACGCAAGCGTTTCTTGTTTTGACGCCGAGTGTCATGTGATCACAACTGAGCCATCGTTTTTTTTCTCTCTTGTTCTGCGGAATCGTCTCCCCTGCTGGGTCTTAGTGCTTGTCTCTTACTGGTATAATCAACATCCATGCACGAGTGTATTGTTTACTATAACACTGTGACCCCATGTGTGTGTAAAACAAATTTTATTTTGTGTTTGGACTGTTTCTTATAACACACGTGTGTGCGCGCGAGTAAAGCAAAAGATTCTTTATCGCGGTGTGTGTGTGCGCACGCGAGCGTAATTTGACACTGTGCCAGCTGTGTTTGTGTGTGTTCACAAACACACACGCGCACAGAAAATAAGGCGAGAGACACACACTCTGCTCTCTGAAGAAACACTGCTCTGTCGCAAATCTTTTCAGAGGTAAGGTTCTGGTTCATTTGTTTGTTTGTTTTACTTTACAGCAGTGATTTTGTTAGTTTTGCGCTCACACGAGTGTCATTAGCGATGTTTATTGCTAATTTTCTGATAAAACAGTGAAGCGGGAGAGAGACGTTGATTTATGACCGCTATTTACGTGAGTGTCGTCCAGTGCGGGAGATGCATTGTGGGTAATGCAGTCTGGTGTGTGTGAACGCGAATGTGAGATGTAAGCTAGGATATTGAGCCTTAGTTTTGTTCTTCAGTGGGTTTTTTTGTTGGATTTAAGTGCAGGATCCACCCCAAAGTTTGTACTATAACCTGCCAATGTAGCAAATAAAAGAATGGGCATCGACGAGTTTGTCCATCTCATCGTTACACAAGCATGGATTATCGGGCTGTTACGCTGTCGCAAGCAACATTAAAATAAAGCGGAGAAGCTTTAAGAATTTAGAAGAGAACAACAGTCTTTCTGTTGATGTGTGTGTGTGTTTAAACGAGAGAAGAAAGTTTTAATGTGTATGATGAGAGGGCTGAGACAGGAGGGGCTAAGAGCAAGAGTCTCCACTTACTCTAGCCTCACCCACATACACAGAACCTGCGTGCACAAACACTTATCTGCTGGAATTTATTTTTTACTTTTTTGAAAGAGGTAAATTGCACGTCAATTTGTTTTAGTTTTACTTTATATTTTGTATTAATTATTTTTATGTATTTAATTTTTTGGGTGTAAAACGAATAATTTAAGTTTCTATTATGTCTTATGGGAAAATTAAATTTGGTTTACGAGTGTTTTGGAATACGAGCCCACTTCCGGAACGAATTATGCTCGCACTCCACTGTAGTTCCACTGTGTGTACACGTGTGTGTGTGTATATATATATATATATATATATATATATATATATATATATATATATAAAATAAAATTTCATTATCTGCACCATAAATTAAATCAAAATGTTTAATAGAAAGGTCGCTATAGGCAATTTTGTCCCACCATCTAGCGTTTTTTTTTTTTTTTTTTTTTAAACAAATGTATCACTTTTTCCCTTTAAGGTGGGTGTGGCTATACATGTCACTCAACAGAGCCAATAGTTCACCGTGTATAGACAGAGTATGGCGAACAACAGTAATGCACCTGCAAGTCACCCAAATCTTTAAGAAACAGGAGAAGAATGGATGACACAGCATGTAGTACTCAAAAAAAAAAAAGAAGGAAAGTAGAGGATGAAAACTGAACCTTCAAAGATGTATGAAGAGATCAATGTATGTTTATTCTTTCTGCTGGAATTTTAAAACCAGTTTGTCTCATATGTTCAGATACCGTGGTGCATCACAAACAACAGATTTTAATGAAACTTTTGCAGTAGTTCGACATCTGCCTAAGTTTAACCTGCACCAGCTGTGAAATCAAACTGAATATTTTTACTAAGATTAGTTCATATTTTCACAGCTAAAATAACAGCGCTGAAGTGGAATCAGTGAATTTTAAAGCGCTGGAGTCGTTTTAAGACAAAACTTTATCTGATCTACTTTTTCGATCTCTCATCTGTGATTCTCTCTCTGATTAACAAATGGAGTGTATTTATTTGTCTGACGACGAAAGAAGTACAACTTGGCGTAAACAAGGTGTAAAGATACTCAACCTAACATGTTGTTATTACTTTGCTGTACAGAAAGACAGGCAGACATGTGCGTGGCCTACAACCTGAAATAATATCACTTGCATTAAAGCTCATCAGATAATTTTTTATTTTTTTAACTTGTATCAAAACAGTTGTGATTGTCATTATTTTTATTATAACTACTGTATCATTGTACAATCAAGTGAGGAAACTGTAAACTTATTAAACCTTATATTACTATTATTTTAAATATTTACCTTCTTTTATTATTCTTTACTATTCGCGTATATATATAATATATATTTTTAGTATGATTCCATCTCCAATGATTTAATTTGATTTCTTTTATTTTAGATATTGTGTTATTTATTTTTTAACATTCTATTAATTCTGTCTTTTATTTGTAGGCATATCAAGTCCAGTACTGTGCAAAAGTTTATGTAGCTTGTTTTTTTTTTTTTTTTGCTTAAACTTTGTTACACATGTTTATTTTAAGACTTCATTATTAAGTCAGTACAAAAAAAAAAAACATTTCTAATTTCTAAACATTAGTACTCCAGCAAAAAGAAAATTAATCTTACAGGAAAATATCTCGAGGCCAGAAAAGGAGGCAGTGTGTTATGTAATAGTGCACTTTTCTTGACAAAAAAGAAAAAGGTTTCTGGGTTTTGCTGCATGGAAAAATGTGACGGAGCAATCCGAAAGACTGTTCTGCAGGAAATTCAGTAAAACTAAGCAGCTTATTTCCTTATAAAAGTGCACTAACTGTATCTGACACTAAGACTTTTGCACAGTACTGTACTGTATATACCGTAACACAGTAAGTATTGCTTTAAATTATTAGTGTTTTTTAATGCTTCAGTGACTTATTTTACGTTCTTTTCTTTGACCCGTCCTCCTCATATGTGCATGCTTTTAAAACGAGTCCATTCAAACGCTCCATGCTGTCACAATAAAACACTGCATGCTCATTATTATTTACCCCTTTCTTCTTTGCAGTGGTTCCTCTTTCTTGTCGTTCTGGTGTGTGTGTTTGTGTGTGTGTGCTCTCGACCCGGAATTGTACATTTCGTTACTATTATCAATTATGTTTATGATGCTTGTGTTTTATCTCTACACATCTGAGCAAGACCTTCAGGGTTAGCGTGGTGTTGGTAGCGCTGGGGTTTGAACTCCTGACCTTCTGATCAGTGGTCCAACGTGTTAACGCCATATGCACAGTAATAGATCTGTGTTCCTGTGGCCCACTAACCAGTTTTCTGCAGAGTGTAGTGTCTGTATATACACACACACACACACACACACACACACACCAGGCAACCCAGAGCTATTTCCAGCTTGTTGATAGGAGCCATCAAATATATGGACGAGTGCCTGTTCAAATGACAGGAGTGATTACGAGCCTGGCAGTGACTGAGAGGCCTCCTCGCGCCACTTTTGATCACGAACAAAAGAGATCATGCAAAGGAATGTATCATAAGAGGCGATGATGAATGGGGCGTATAGATAGAGTATGTATACGTGAGTGTAGCTGTATACTGTATTTTCAGGTCAGAATCAGGTTCTGGATTTCAGATTACCTTACATTACTCCAATTCCATTTTTCTATTCTTAAAGCAGACACAGTTTCAGCCCCCGGCACGTCAATAGCGTCCTCTGTATTCTTGCAGAAATGCCGCGGCAGTTCCCCAAGGTCACGCTGAGTGACGTGGACGAGGAGGTGCGCCTGCTGGCCGAGAAGGTCTACGCCTCCGCGCTGAAGGAGGAGGAGAGTAAAGACGCCATGTCCATGTACACGGTGCCTGAGGATTGTCCCATCGGTCTCCAGCAGGCCAAGGAGAGGGAGCTGCTCCGGGAGCTGGCCGAGCAGCACTCCGAGGAGTCGGTCAAGAGGTCAGCCTGGGGTATGGGGGGTGGGGGGTGGGGGGTGGGGCCGATGGGGTGACTTCACTACTGTCTCTGTCCCACAAAGAAACCATTACTATAGTCTTCTAGACGACACACAAGGATCTGTGAATTAGATCAGTTATAAATGATTTTAAAAAACATGATTAAAGGTGCAGTCTGGAATTTTTTAATGGGTGACAATATTTTGAATTCAAAGGTACTCAGATTTTTAAAAGTATTTCACATTTTTCCAGCTTATCACACCACACAATTCCCAACCAAAGCAACCCTGCTCAGTCACGTCCCCTTTTTTATTAGATGCAGATTCTTATCAATGTGTTGAATTTTGGGAAAAATGGAAGACACACGTCTATTATTTATTATTATTTCTTTTAATAAATAATTGCACTCTGCCTTGCAGTCAGCAGAGGGCGCTAGTCATTAATTGCTAACCAAAGGACACGTTTCTTCTTGGACGTACAGGAAGAAGAGTTTAAGGATGATTCGATCTCAGTCCATGCAAATGCCCGTTTGTGTGGATTGGGGAAGAACTACGCCCACTCCGCTAGTGTCCCCGTCCTCCACCTGTCCCTCCATCCCAGACAACTTCCCCGAGTATCAGAGAGTCACCATCAGTGGGGATTATTGTGCCGGGGTGAGTTCGTACACTCGCACACTCTCTCGCTAACTCAGTTTAAATGTTGGATTGTCAATAAAGGAGGAGCAGAAAATCCAGTTTTAATATATATACACTATATTGCCAAAAGTATTTACTCCCCTGCCTTTACATGCGTATGAACTTGTGTAACATCCAATTCTTAATCCATAGGGTTTAATATGATGTTGGCCCCGCCCCCTTTTCAGCTATAACAGCTTCAACTCTTCTGTGAGGTTTTAGGAGTGTGTTTATGGGAATTTCTGACCGTTCCTCTAGACGCGCGTTTGTGAGGTCAGACACTGATGTTGAATGAGAAGGCCTGGCCTTTCCAGGAGTTAAAGCTGCAAAGGAGGCGGGGCTAACATTATATTTAACCCTATGGATAAAGAAATGGATGTTACTCAAGTTCATAGGCAGGCCAGCGATATACTGTATAAATATTTGCACTAAAAAGTTTTTTTTTTGTTTGTTTTTTTGCTGACTACACCTTTTAAAGAGCTCTTTTCAGATAAGATTGATTATTTTTGCTTCAGATCACTGTGGAGGACTACGAGCAAGCAGCCAAAAGTCTTCTGAAGGCGCTACTCATCCGTGAGAAATACTCAAGGCTGGCGTACCACCGCTTCCCCCAGACCACCGCCAGGTTCTTGCGCAGTGCTGAGAACTTGAAGTGGAGAGAGGAGGATGACGTCCTGCCAGGTACCCGTGTGTCCTCGTGCACTATTGACATTATTTAAAGGCATGTCGGATAATATTTGTCGGACTTGTTTTTTCATGTCGTGCTGCGCCCGGCCGTCCGCTGTGCAGACATCTGCCCGTGCCCTCGGGAAGGAGAGGACCCCTACAGCACGGAGAACGTTCCGGAGAACCTGAGCTATGAGCTGAAAATGAGGGACGGGATTATATACGTGTATGAGAACGAAGCGGCGCTCAGGGAGAACAGACCTCACTGTCTGCCGTACCCCGACCTCGAGACGTTCGCCATCGACATGAGCCACGTCCTGGCCATGATCGTAGACGGACCCACGTGAGTGTGTGCTAGGGGTAAAGGTGTGGTCAGTGATTCAGAAGTCGGAATGCCGTCTTTGAGGTATCGCTGGATTGGTAAAATGAGAAAAACAAAACATTGTATGGATAAATAATGACTAGAGGTGTTGATCCAGTCACGTATCGTGAGTCCTTCGTGTGGCAGTTCATATATGACTCCAAAATACAATGTATTTATGTACAACGGTTCCTCGGCATACGAATTTTATCCGTTCCCGGAGGCGAGATCTTAAGGTGAAAGTTTGTATTGCGAAACGCAATTTCCAATAGGGAATAATGTAAAGGCAGATAATCCGGTCCAGCCACCCAAAAATATCACCAATATTACAATATTAACAATTTCCTGCTGTTGTAAAAACGAAACTGTGTGTTTCCTTCTTGCTATTGTCCTTGTTAACATTTTTGGGCTAGATGGTGCTAGGTCTTCACAAAATTTTGCATAAAATGCAAAAATTTTAATAAAACCCTAACGAAAAAAAAGGTAAAATTGCGTCACTTGGCTTTCTACTGATGCAAACGAGTTTTAAACGACTCCCCGGCGCATGTGTAACTTGGCCAGCGTCTGGTTCGGCTCGACTCGGCTCGGTTCGTTCGCTCGTATGCCCAAAATGCTTTGTATGCCGAGGAAAATTTTATGCAAAATTTTGGTTTTTAAGGCCATGTTCTAAACTATTCACACACTGACAGGCAGCACATCATCCCGTGTAGTAGGAGCAAATTATTTGTTAAGTACTTGTTTAGGATTGCAAGATTAATATTGAATCGTGATATTTGTTCTCTCGTGATAACAATACAAATCGAAAAATCAAACCGGCACTCAGGATCAAAATATTTTTTCTCTGGTGATACCCAGCACTAATAATGACCGTCAATCATGCTGCCTGTTAATTAAAAAACTAAAATGTTTTGGGAGCGTGTTTCCACATTTGTTTCCCCATTTTTTTTTTATTATTTCTCTCGTTCTAGAAAAACTCCCAGATTTTTATCAGTGTACAGTAGTAAGTTTTGCAAGTAGTTTTTTTGCAGTTTCCCTTGCAGTCATTAGAGGGCGCTGGTTATTACTAACACATCGCTCTTTTAAACAAACAAACAAACAACAAAAGAAGGTGCATTTCTTCTTGAAAACCCCAGCCATGGGATGCAGTGCCGGTCCCAGGCTCGTATAAAGTGTGAGGGTTGAGTCAGGAAGGGCGTCCGGCGTAAAACCTGTGCTAAGTTGTGTGCGCGGATCAGATAAACCAAAGACTAACAACAATAACATTCACAAAATATTCACAATTTCCTTTCCATCTGTTCTCTCATTCCAGAAAGACATACTGTCACAGACGACTAAACTTCCTGAGCTCGAAGTTCTACTTGCATGAGATGCTGAACGAAATGGCTGAGCTTAAAGAACTCAAAGGCGTCCCGCATCGAGACTTCTATAACGTCAGGAAGGTGCGACTCGTATTTATATTAGCCGACATGTGTAGAATATGACGGCTCCTACTGTATATTACTGTAGTATTATTTTAGCCATGCGTCTGTGCCTGTACTTGTACCAGTTCCCCCATTCAGTATTTGTTTGTGATTGACTGCTCACAGGTAGACACTCACATCCACGCTGCAGCCTGTATGAACCAGAAACACCTGCTTAACTTCATCCAGACCACCTATAAGACGGACTCGGAGCGTGTGGTCCTGGAGAAAGCAGGACAGAAACTGACCCTTAAACAGGTCTTCAATAACCTCAACATGGACCCTTATGACCTCACTGTGGACTCGCTGGACGTGCATGCTGTAAGCACTCCCAGGTGCCTCTTGGCATATTGCATTAACATTATACAGGGTTATGAAATCTATATGTATGTTTTAATACCGCAACATTCTTGCATTCTGATTTCTGATGGGTCAGATTGGACTATCCGAGTACTTCAGGTTTCAAAGCGGATCCTTTTTTTTTTTTTTAAGGGTTTATAGTAAAAAAAAAAAATTTCACTTTCTCAGTAAAATGCACAGTGAATCCTTTTAGGAAGCTCGAATTACTGCAAAAGGTTGTTCTTAAAATGACTGGAATTGGGTTAAGCACTGTCCAATGCATTATATTTTTTATTAGATTAGATTTTGGAGCGATGGAAAAGGTCATGTGGTCTGACGGGCCCAGATTGACCCTATCCCATAGTGATGGCCGTGTCAGGGTAAGAAGGGAAGGGCGTAAAGTGATGCACTGTACAAGTCTCTGGAGACAGTGTTATGATCTGGGGTTGATCAGTGGCTCAGGTCGAGACTCTGCAATAAAATGAAGTCAGCTGACGACCTGAATGTACTGAACGTTTCTCTTCCCTGATGGCACGGCCCTACGGTGTCTTGGAGCTTGCTGAATCATTTTCACACATTTTCGTTTTTTATTATTGGACAAAAATAATAATAATAAAAACCTCTCTAACAGTCTATTTAAAAACAGACACCACCATGGGAAAGATTTTTTGTGGCTTGTTTTAGGGACGTCCCCCAGCATTTAATTTAGCTCCAGATAAACAGTATTTTTACATGTTAATCTATAAATAAATAAAATGTTGTCTTTAGGAAGCTGCTGTGGTATTAAAGGAATAAAGCATCTCAGGATGTTCTGTATAACGTCTCGTAGAAAATTACGAGTTGGCGTTTTCAGACTTTAAAAGGAATGGATGTGTAAACCCTCTCGCAGCAGTTCTGTAAAATCCTGCGCGGTCAATGTGAAGCATCTGACCCTGGTATGACAACCGTGGTGTCCTCTGCACTTTGACACTAACGCGAGCCAACGTTAATCTCACACAGGGCAGGCAGACGTTTCATCGTTTTGACAAGTTCAACTCCAAGTATAATCCCGTGGGAGCGAGCGAGCTACGAGAAATCTACCTGAAAACCGACAACTACATCGAAGGAGAGTACTTTGCACTTTTGATAAAGGTACGTCGTCTCTCTAGATAGATATATTTCTTAAAAAGAATCCGACTTCCGTTCATTTTTAATGCATCTAACCTCTTCTCATTTCACAGGAAGTCGCTCATGATCTGGAGGAGAGTAAATACCAGCACGCCGAGCCCCGCCTGTCCATCTACGGACGCTCGCCGGAGGAGTGGGAGAGCCTCTCTCATTGGTTCATCCAACATAAAGTCCACTCCCCCAACATGCGCTGGGTCATTCAGGTGCCCAGGATATAGTAAGTGATGGTGACCGCACCTCGCTCGACTTTATAGAAAATGTTGTGGCTAAAAAAAAAAAAACATCTTACTTACGGCATGAACCAGTGAGAAACGGGTACGAATGGTGACTGAGGATCAGGACGGTGATGCTTACTGCTAAAAGGTTGGAACAGACGAGAGGGGAAATCAGGTTCCTAATGTGGTTGTTGTTACATAAACAACCCTTTTTTTTAATCTTTAGGCACCTTGCAGCCTGTCGCAGTAAAAAAAAAAAAAAGTTTGGTTCCATTTCTTTAATCATCGTTTAATTTAAATTAATATGAAGAAATTAGGGGTGGCTCAAAACATTTGCACAGTACTGTATGTGTCAGAATTATTGGCACCCCTCCACATAGTACTTTGTGTCTCTCTAGGTCAATTAGTCTAAATTGTATGTTTTTTCCATGACATCTATGTCCTGTAGCATTTTATTTAAAACCTTTCTGTGCAAATAATTCCTTTACAGCGATATTTTTATGTCACGGAAGCTGATTCCAAACTTCGCCAAGATGCTGGAGAACATCTTCCTCCCCTTGTTTGAGGCGACGGTGAATCCTCAGAAGCACAAAGAGCTGCACGTTTTCCTCAAATATGTGAGTGGGTTTGAATAAACACACACACACACACACATTTACAGAACTTCAGTTTATTCACCAGGTTTGTCGTGTAGCAATCTAGAAATTTATTTAAAGTTTTTATATTTAAACCTTTACCAATGTTTTGCAGCCGGAAATATTTTTTCTCTTTTTCTCATCTAAGTTTTTATATTCAAATGACACATGGTACTTTGAAGAAAAAGAAGAAAATAAACACAGATACCTTACATTTATTTCATTTTGGCATGTCGCAGTGCGTAGCTGTGAATCATAGCCGGATATAAGTGACCACTTTTTAGACACAAAAAAAGAAGCATGCAAAAAAAGGAGCAGGCGCAACTGGCAAAGCCCTCAGGAAAATTGCGGGTGGTTCAGCATCTAACTTCCTTATAAAACCCGAGACTAATGAGTCCTTAAAGTCTGCTCACACCAAATTCAGACTTTGTTTCATTAATTATTGCTTACTGGGGTTCATAGGTTTTTTTTCCCAGAAGACATGCTTGCTTTACAGCATTTATTTGCATGGGCAGAGACTTTTTCACAGTACTGTACATTAATAATAAACCCATGATTTGAACTATCAAAGCTTCAGTCCTAGAACATGATTCTATGGTTGAGGCATTGGACTATGGTTTGGAAGGTCCCAGGTTCAAACCCCACATTCACCAAGTTGCCACAGTTGGGCCCTTAAGCGAGGCCCGTAACCGTCAACTGCTTAGATATATAATGAGATAAAAATATCATGCCTTATACAAAATGCCAAAGTGTTAATGTTAGATTTATTCACCTTGGACTTCATTCCTGATTAATAGCTTTATCCCTCTTAGCTTTTAACCTCCTCACTACTGTGTGTTTCTAACAACTTTTTTGTTTTTGTCATTTTGTTTTCTCCCCCTTTAGGTGACCGGCTTCGACAGCGTGGACGACGAGTCCAAGCACAGCGATCACATGTTCTCCTACAAAAGCCCCAAACCCGAGCAATGGACCACGGACGAGAACCCGCCTTACAGCTACTACCTCTTCCACATGTACGCCAACATCATGGTGCTGAACAACCTGCGCAAGTAAGTGATCGCCCCCGGCTGTTCGTCAGCACGCACCAGAACCAGTTAGAGCGCGAGATATCTAATGTCTATCAGAATGGGGGGAGGATCACCGCACTCATGCCACTAATGCAGGCCTTATGGGTCTGTCTTAATGGGTCCTCCACGGAGGAGGCGCTTTACTACAGTGATTAGAGGTACTCTGAGTAATCTCTGGGGGACGTGTGAGGTCGGTGGGTTGGTGTGTGTGTGTGTGTGTGTGTGTGTGTGTGTGTGGTGAATCACTGACTTCTATAAATACCATGGTATCAAAGGCTTATGCAGCCTATAGGGTTACAGTTTTATGTGTATACAATTATTAATGCTCTTGTTACAATACGTTATTGTTTCCATAGCAACAGCTCAATCAAAGAGACGAGTATGTCCACATGCTTCACATAATCCTGATAATAAATCTATCTGTTATATTTATGTTGTAAGAACAAAACCTTTCGTGGCACGCTGTTGTAGGAAACTAATCAACTTAAGGACGGCAACAGTGACTGCTCCATGATCACAAGAAACCATGCTGTCTACACCAGCACACATTGTTGCTGTTTATTTCTATACAGAAGTGTGTGCAAAGGTTGGCACACCCTGTAAAAATGACAAACCGTAACCTGAAGCCCAGAAATCACATGGGATTCAAACTTTTGTGTTGGTTTTCATGTGTGTAGGGAGCGAGGTCTGAGTACCTTCCAGTTCCGTCCACACTGCGGCGAAGCCGGCTCCATCACTCATCTGGTTTCAGCGTTCCTCACCGCGGATAACATCTCTCACGGCCTCAACCTCAAGAAGGTAAAGTGCCTTTTTTTATTACATTTTTTTCTTTTTCTCTTTTTCGCGCTCTCTCTTCTTCTCCTCTGCCTTTTTCCACGACCACTTTCCATTAGCGTCTCACACTCCAGTGGACAGCTTATATAAACCCTTCTGCTCTCTAGATAGAGGGAGTCGAGGCTCTCCCTCAGACCCCCACTTTTCATTTCAATATTATTTCGTTATTTTATTCATTTGTTGTAAAATCTCATGCCTTATAGTTTATAGCACATTATTTGGTATAATTGCAGTCTTTGCTGGGCTTTTTGATTTCTGTTTCAGGAAAATGTTATGTCATAAAAGAAAGCGACATGTTATGTAACACGCCACTTTTCAGACAGAAAGAAAACATAATGATGGCTCCTAGGGTTTTGATGTAAAAGAAAAAAAAATTACATCATTACTGAGCCCCTTAAGGGATATATAAGGAGAAAGAAATCTGAAAAAGACATAAGAGGAAAAAAAAAATTAATCTGACAAAATAATAGCCTTTTTTGCATGATGGATAAGAGGAAATTTTATTAAATATATTTAAAATAAAAAATTAAAATATTTGTTTATTTTTTTCTCTTGTAGTTCCAGCCTATTTGTAATGAGGTGAAATAAAGTAAAATTATTGATTCCTATCGTTAGTGTTCGTTCGTTTTAAATACATTGATTTTATATGAAATAATAAACAAATAGACCCATATTCATTTTATTAATTGTTAAACTTGTGAAAGAAAGCTGTTTTTTATGTACATACCATGTTATCATGTACATGTCCGTGTGTGTGTGTGTGTGTGTGTGTTCTCAGAGCCCTGTCCTTCAGTACCTGTACTACCTGGCCCAGGTCCCCATCGCCATGTCCCCTCTCAGTAATAACAGTCTGTTCTTGGAGTACTCGAAGAACCCGCTGCGCGAGTTCCTGCATAAGGGTCTGTGTGTGTCTCTGTCCACAGACGACCCCATGCAGTTCCACTACACCAAGGTCCGACACACCCCTTTCTTCTTTTCTACTTTCTAGTGTTTTTTTTTTTGTTTTTTTTGTATAATTATGCAACTTTACTAAGCTTTTATGTGATCTCTGATTATGCTGTTCATGATTTTGTATAATCACATTTCTTCCATGAAGTTAATAATAATGTGTTGGACAGCTCTTTATCCAGTTCCACTCATAGCCTTCTTAATTGTTTTCTTTGCAGATCCTTTTAAAATGGCACTTTTTGGGGGGACCAAACAGTGTACTATAGCACTATTTAAATAAAGTAGACATTGTATATGATTGTATATTATATTTGTTCGCAAAAGCTCATTAATACATGTAGTCCCCGACTTATGAACATTCGAGTTACGATTTTCCGCAGATATGAACGGACTGGGGTTCTACTTCTGGTTCAAAAGTAGCTTACATGTATAGTGTAAAAAAAAAAAAAGGAAACACTGCAGTAAATCAGATACTATTATTGACAATAATATACAATATTCTTTTGTGTCTAAGTATGTATAAAATGTTCTAAGTTTGGTATATTGTATGTGTGTGCGTGTCCCAGGGCTGCAGGACAAATGAGTCGGCCTCACCGGTTTCAGTAAATCAGTCCGGGAGCACGATTATAGAAAATGGATAGTCCAAATTTTGGAAAATCCTCAACACAACAGCAAACAGAGACAAAATGGTGTCCTGCATTCCCCTCACGATTTTTATGGCACAGAGACAAAATTTCAGTGCGATTAATTTCCTTAGGTGCGATTATGATTTTTGACCACATGATGGCAGTCTGGAGAGAGGGGACAGATTTAGTTAAGTGAATTGCTTTGCTTTACGTTGTATATTCATGTCAAAGATGGATAAGAATTACTTTGTCGGACTTAAGAACAAATCAGACTTGAGAACGTGCTCCTGGAACAGAACTGGTTCATAAGTAGGGGACAAACTGTAGTAGCCTATTGATCGTTGCTCAAGTTACTGTAATGTGTTCCAGGAAGCCCTAATGGAAGAGTACGCTATTGCAGCCCAGCTCTGGAAGCTGAGCACGTGTGATTTATGCGAAATCGCCAGAAACAGCGTCCTCCAGAGCGGCCTATCTCATCAGGTAACCTTCTCACATGTTGCTCGTGTACTCATCTGTCTTATAACTCTTTATTTTTTATTCTTGGTTCTGATTGGTCAGAAAGTGCTGATTAATTTTCCTTAGCAAAAAAGTGTTTATGCTAATGCACTTTGTCTGAATATGGTACTATTTCTATAGCAACGGCTTGTAAAGCACATGATATGGGCGCACATAGTAGGTAATAATATAGGTCTAATAAAAATAATAGAGACATTAAAACATTGCTATTATACAAAATAAAAGATATTTACTTAACATGTATGTAAGGAGTCTCCAGTGTTAGTGTTGTGTAACAGCAAGGATTTGCCAACAGGAGAAAAAGCACTTCCTCGGGGTCAACTACCTAAAGGATGGACCTGAAGGGAACGACATCCGGCGCACCAACGTGGCTCAGATCCGTATGGCCTACAGACACGAGACGCTGTGTAACGAGCTCAGCTTCCTGGTGGACGCGGTGAAATCCGAAGCCCTGGGCTCGTTGACGTAGACAGAACAACATACGCACACACTGCCATAAGACTGTAGCCATACATAAACACTTGCATGCTGCCTTGTACACAAGACTGCACACATCAGGTATTACTTAATTGCTGCTGCTCGGGTTAGTGGGGTAAAAAAAATAATAATAATGAAACAGAACAACCTGCCTCACTGTAATCCACTGTTAGTCTTCCATGTGAGTCCAGGTTTGCATGCGTGTTTACTGTGGCCTGCGGTTCTGCACTGAGCAGTACATTCTCAGAGATGAAGCACGTCAGGGATTGAGGTGATGCGTGGTACTTAAAGCCCATGCAATGGCACCCCCTGGTGGAAACATGGGAAAACTATGTGTTAGCTATTATTGTGGTTTTGGATGTGAAATATGTGCTGTGATAACATATAGATTATATACACCGATCAGCCATAACATTAAAACCAGATCCCCCCAAATGCCCTGTCTCATCGAGGAATCTCTGATGGTATCTGGCACCAAGACGTTAGCAGCAGATCCTTTAAACTTCGGGTTGGGGCCTCCATGGATCTGATTTACTTTATTTTTTGGTCCTGTACAATTGAGATCATGGTTCTCAAACTATTCCTGAACAATGCTTGCAATGTTGCAGGGAGTGTTATTCTACTGAACAAGGCCATCAATATTTGGGAAATACTGTTTTGGGATGTTCTTGGTCTGAAACAATGTTCAGGTAGGTGGGATGTTTAAAAACAACATCCACATGAATGGCAGGATCCAAGGTTTCCAAGCAGAACATCATCCAAAGCTTCACACTGCATCTGCTGTCTCAAATTTTTCCCACGGTGCATCCTCATGCCATCTCTCCCCCATGTAAGTGACACACATGCGTACATCCGGCTGTCCATGTGATGTAAAATAAAATGTGATTCCGCCATCTTCCATGGAAACACCCAATAAGAGCTGCTTTGAATTTAAGAGTCATCCAGCCAGGACAATTTGTTCTTTGACACTCAAATCCTTACATTTTGCCCATTCTTTCTGTTTCCAACACGTCAACATTGAGAAATGACCGCCGGCACGCTATCTGTCCACCCCATGACAGCCATCACTATTATGATGTTCGCTGGTTTTAATGTTATGGTTGATCGATTTTTATATATATACATATATGCTAGGTTTTAACCAATACAAAAAAAAAAAAATGTTAAAACGATCTATAACCAGATCTTGTTTCTGGCGCTGCAGAGTGAAGATACGAATCCTGGACCTCATTAATTTGAGCATTTTAAGATACTATAAGACCTCGAAAAACAACGTAGCTTCGTAGCTAATGTGCTAATAATAATGTTCATCCAACACCCTGAAAGCTTTTAGTGGCCTTTTCCTCTGTTATTCTCAGAAGTCATACGAAATTGCACATAATGTATATAAAGATATATAGCACGTTATTCTTTATTAATACCTGAATAGTATGGAGAGAGGGAGAGAGAAAAAAATCGAATCAAATGTATCTTTATATTGTTATAGTGAGAAATAAATTGTTTTCTAGGAGGGTGGAAAAGAAAAAGACGTCTGAAATCTTTTGAAGCTGAAACACTCATTCGCCGGCAGTCAACTCCAAAATTATTGGCACCCCCTTAAAGATGAATCATAAAAAAAAAAATGGCTTAAATTTGTTAGAATGGTGTAAAGTATATTTATTTTAAAGTAGAACCAAACGTAAAAGCAGGTTTCAAAAATATTTACAGTCTTCTATGTTGGAGAATATTTTACACTGCTTTATGATAAACTCTGAAAGAAAGGCAACAGTTTGTTCCTGTTGCTTTAAATGAAAACGCGCATGATATTTATTTCTCATTTTTTGCTCATTGTCGTAGCGTTCCAATAATTCTGGAGTTGGCTTTTTTTCTTCTTCTTTTTTTTTTTTTACAAACTGAGCCAAAAAGTCATGTTTATTTAAAAATACAAAACTCACTAATAAAATATCACTATAAAAGATTACAATACAAAAGGAAAAATCATCAAAGCAGAAAATAAAATAAAAAAATGTTTTTAGTTAAACAATAAATAAATCCAGTTGCATGATGCCCTAAGAGCAGATGCTGAGCTCATAGTGATGGCGCATGTGCAACGACTGATTATGGTGCTGCTTCGTTTTTGTTCTCTGCTTTGATAGTGACGCTCACGTCGTTTGTGTTGGACGTCGATTTGTATTGTTTCTTAAACTCAGCCTGAGGCTCCTCCTTCCCAGTTTTCCCACAACTTTTAGTTTCCATGTTCTCTTTCTGATGACTTTTGTTCCACTGGCCCACGATGTACCTACAGTGGGGGAAAAAAGGGCAAGAAAAAACTCTTACGTTTTGAAAAAGACCATTATATGGAACAGTGTACAAACAGTGACGGATAAGGCTTCCTAATGAGCGCTCTGAATGATTTATTCATTTCTGTAACAGATTTTTCATTAATGAAGTAATTAGAGCATCACTTACTTTTTGTAGTAACAGAACACAGAGAGCAGCAGGAGACCGAAGAGGGTCATCAAGGAAACGATGAGGACAACTAGGCCTAGAAGGAATTTGTTTATTTGCAAAATTTACAAATGTTTGTCAAGCAAATAAATAAAATCAATGTAAATTATTAATAATAATAATAATAATAAAAGGCACCTGCACTGGTAGAGCTTGTGTTGCTGAAGGCCTGCGATTCAGGCGTGTCGTTTTCAGAGACAGGAACACTGCTAGAAGCGGATCGCAGATTATCCCGAGACGCTGGTCGAGTCGTTTTGGCCCATTTCGGATGTCCCCTGGATGTAAGTGCTGCAGGAGTGACGGTGCTGCTATGAGTCTCGTGCCACATGTCCACCTGAGCTTCGCAATCTGCAATGAAATCATTCGGTCATCATCGTCATCATCATTACGCAGCACACATGTTCCGCAATGTTTGTCTAGGCGTCAGTACATTACAGCCCGCTGATTTCCTCCGGTATTCTAGGAGGAAACTAGTTTTGGCTGAATTGACATTTAAAAATTTCCGTTTCCTGTGAGAGCACTGCACCCTTTTTTAACCTGATGCCAAGACTGGACAAAAGCTGGAAGGAGAGCTGCTTGACTGAACCAGAATTTTCTTCTCATGGGTGTTACAAAAGCACTAGTCACTGAGACTGCAGTAGACATGATGTGGCATGTGTTATTTAGACCAGTTTAGTCCTCTACTTTTTATATATATATATGTATTTATATTTAGATATAAAATATTTTAGCATCATGCAATTACTTCTTGTAACGTTTCCAAAGTTATCTTACAAGAAAATATCTGTAGGGCAGAAAATAAAGCAGCATATTATGTTAGTGTTTTGGCTGCTCCCGTCGAAAGGTCACTACAGTTGCCCGTCTGATTCACACACAACTTGGCATCGTTTTACGCCGGATGCCCTTCCTGATGTAACTCATTTTATCCGGGCTTGGGACCGGCACTGCATCCAGCAGCGGGGGTTTGGGCTTTGGCTGGGAACTGAACCCGGACTTTCCACATGGCAGGCAAGAAACCTACCACTGAGCCACCAATGCTCCCAAAGCAGGTGCAAAGCAAGTCATGGTGCTCAGAAGGCCTGTAGCTGGTTCTGCAGGATGTTCAGTAAAACTAAGCAGCTCGTTTTCTTATAAAACTGCACTAATTGTACCGGAGAGCATATTTTAAGGGTCGTCACACCAATTATTGACCTTTTTTTTTATTATTAATTACTGTTTAGTGCTTTCTTCTTTTTTTTTTGAGACATCCTTACTCTACAGCAGGTAGTTGCATGTGCCTAAGACATTTACATAATACTAGATAGATAGATAGATAGATAGATAGATAGATAGACAGCAGTGGGGGTCAATACTTTTGCAACCACACAAACACACAGATTGCGTACCTGTTGAATTGAAACAGAAGACATCAAATAGTCTGTCGAGACTTGTACGCCAGGTAATAATCCCAACCTTGCCTTGGCCACAGGAGTCTTTGGAATGAATTCTGGGAATAACTGCGACTTGTTCATCGATCCAGCCGAACCTGCAGGACAAAAACAGCCGTGTGTGAGAGACACGATGTAACATCATTCATGCAAACTGTACTGAAGCATCAAAGTTCATACTTGCACGTCTCGAAGCCACGCCTAAGAGCTAGTTCCACTTGCGCCTTGTCCGCCATGACCACACCCAGCCGGTCACACACCTCTCTCCCTACGGACGCGTTGAAGGAGTAGCCGCTGGACAGCGATGCTTGGAACACTCCATACACAGTGCCTCGTTCAGGGTAAACTGTTCAAGGGAGTAAATAAATACTTAACTATGAAATATTTTATCAATAAAGCTTTTTCTCTTCCAAGATTTCCAATAAGTGTACGAAGCTAAAACGCAACGGTTCTCAAACCTGGGCTTCTCTGTATATTTAAATGTTCTTAGCGAAGGGTTCTACTTGAAACATTATTCAAAAAGGGGAAGATCATTAAAATTTCAGAGAAAGAAAATTTAAGTACAAGAGTCAATTTAAGAGTATGCCATTGAGGAAACTCCAAAATACTACAAAATCTGTAAGAAAAAAGTTTCAGTGAAGGTTCTCAAGAAGAACCCTTTCTGGAACCTGATGTTCAATGGCTTTTAGCCTTTAAAAGGGGTTCTACATAAAACGCTCCCCAAGAGAGAAACTTTCTGTGTAGAGCCTTTAAAAGTTCTCTGATGGAGTGTGAGAGGAACCAAAGAAACTGTTAGGATTTAAGATTTTTTCTTTCTCGAGAGAGTAACTCAGACAAATGAGATTAAATTAAAAAGTTTCAAATAAGGTTATTTAAAAAAAAACAGTGTTCTTAGCTTTACATAGAACCTTAAAAAACTTCCTAGAAAGAAAAAAAATTCAAGGGTGCTGTTACTGTAAGGTTCTAAGTTAAACCTTTGTTTTTTGGAGTAAACCTATATGGGAAAACAATTAACAGCTACAAGAATAACCCTTCTATGTAGAAAAACTTCAGAGTTGAAGCCTCGAAACACTTGGTTCTAGACAAGGTTCTCTTAACTAGTGAATCAAGCAATAATAAATTTTTCTTCGTCTACAAACCTTGGAGTATATCTACAGTATATGAAAATTCAACCACACTATAAGTGGAAATGTAAATAATCACAATATTGACAAACAGAAGTCGTCAACGTTAACATGTAAGAATAAGCAGATCATACCTTTGATCTGCGTGACGTTGATGAGCAGAGCTGATGTGACGAAATGAGCCAAGAGTAGCAGCAGCATCCCAGTTCTGGCCATGGTCAATGTCTGAGTCTCTCCTCTCTCAGCGCTCGGAGATGGGCCTGTGGACTGATGTGTGCGTGTCCATGATTTATAGAGTGCAGATCTCCCCTGGGGTAGCAGGGCGGGAGATTAAAGGGGCGGTTATTTCATAAATACCCAGTACAGCATGTCACGGCGGGGCCGCGGTACCGGAGGAAGAGGAAACAGGAGGAAATAGGCCTGCATCTCTGAGGAGGTCAGGATGGAACTCATGGCAGAGCAGAGATGACTCACTGATAACGGACTGTATGCCTAAACAAACGTGTGCAACGGTGTGATTTAAAATATTGGCACCCCTCGAGTCTTGTAGTGTGGTAAAGATCGACTAAGAGACACTTGTTTATTCTAGATGCTCCCAAAGCAGTGAAAGTCTTTGATGCTTTCCCAAGAGACAGTGGTTAAATGCTTGATAAGAAAACATTCTGTCCTTCTGGACTGTTTGTTTAGCTTTGGATTACAATTACTGGAGTGATTAGGGCAACATGGCATATTATCTGTAATATGCTAATTACAGTACACATTTCCCTTTTCAGGACATTTTTTCTGCAAACTTGTGTAAAAGAGGTCTAAAAGCAATAAATGTATAACTGGTCCAACTTTCGCTCAGGTCACATTCCTTTATAATGATTCTGTAAGCATTTAGTGGAAGGTCAGATTTGACTGGATGAGATAAAACCGCAGATCCAAGTTCTTACATATTTTTTTGTTGTGTTAAGCAGTGAAATTATTGCAGGTTTGAAGTTGGGAACTGAAGAAAGGACAAAATCTGAGACATTAACGGCTAATTTATAGCTTTATTCTTATGCCTAATTTAAATAGAATTAACTAAAAATTGCTGAAATAATGGCCTTTCATAATCTGCATACAGTGGTGTTCAAAATAATAGCAGTGTGTCGAAAAAAGTGAGTAAAGCTCCATATCCATATAATAACTTTTAATTTAAATCACACAAATGCATTGGACACCCTGCACGTTCTATTCTGAATCACAACATGAAGAAAAATGTGCTAAATGTATTATTAGTTTAATGTAAGTAAAGAAAAACAAATATTACTCTGTTCAAAAAAAAAGTGTCATCACTCATCTTTACAAAGTAATTTAAACAGAAATGCTTGAAGTTTAATCTTTCTTGTGCATCTTTGAACTAATATTTAGTTGTATAACCTGCTTTCTGAGAACTGCTTCCACACTGCTGGAACCAAGATGCCTCCTGCTTACTGGTGTGTTCGGGGTCGTTGTCTTGTTGAAACACCCATTTCAAGGGCATTTCCTCTTCGGCATGGGGCAACATGACCTCTTTAAGTATTCTGATGTACTCAAATTAATCCATGTTCCCTGAAATGTGATAAATAGGCCCAACACCATAGTACAAGAAGCTTCCCTATATCATGATGCTTGTGCCTCCATGCGTCACTGTCTTCACAGTGTACTGTGGCTTGAGTTCAGTGTTTGGGGGCCTGACAAACAGTCTGCGGCCTCTAGACCCAAAAAGGACAATCTTGCTTTCATCAGTCCACAAAATATTGGGCCAGTCAATGTGTTCTTTAGTGAACTGTGACCTCTTCAGCACATGTCTTTTTCACAACAATGGGACTTCTTGCTGATAGCTTGACTACACATAGCCGTCTTTTAATAGTAACAGTACTCACAGGTAACTTTAGGTGTTCTTTAAGTCAATCTTGTTATTCTTCGATCCATTCGAATGGTAGTTTTCCATTTTCTTCCACGTCCTTCTGGTTTTGATCTCCATTTCAATGATTTGATATCATTTTAGCAGAGCAGCCTATCATTTTCTGCACTTCTTTGTATGTTTTCCCATCTCTAATCAACTTTTCAATTAAAGTACGCTGTTGTTCTGAACAATGTCTGGACGACACGTTTTACTCTGATTTTCAGAGGGAAATGCACAGGACAACCTTTTCTGCATTTATCCTTACATAAGGGGAACTTATTTGACACCTGTTTTTTAAACTTTTTAAATTAAACTTCACGCTGCTATTTTTTTTTGAACAGACTAATATTTGTTTTTCTCCACATACATTAAACTAATAACACATTTAGCACATTTATGTTGTGATTCAGTATAGAACGTGCAGGGCGTCCAATGCGTTTATGTGATTTAAATTAAAAGTTATTATATGAATATGGAGCTTTACTCACTTTTTCAACACACTGCTATTATTTTGAACAACACTTTACATACATACAAGGGGGTCCAAGTCAAACCGGGACATTTCTCATGACTGAATGTGTAAAACGAGTGAAATTTACAGAAGACTTTAAGCACAGTACGGTGACGAGACTCTTAGCCGCAGTCCGGCTTGACGTTTGCACGGTCCAAACATTTTAAGGCAGGCTGTCCATCCGTGAAGGACAACCTTGACCGAGGTGGCTCGGAGCCCACTGCGATCGTCCTCATGAACATTCAGCGAATGGGACTCCTGAAGCTTGAAACTCGACGTATAACTTGTCACCAGCTTGCAGAAGAGACACTTCTGTCTGTGTGAACTGTACACACTCATTCACAAACAACACTTGCACATTACAGGAACTCGACTGGGAGTTATTGCCACATCCACTGTACAGTCCTGACCTTTCCACACGTTTGAGGCAAACATTAAAGGAGTTCCTGGGAGACCAGCGTGTCAGACATGAAGCAGGCAGTCTGATTATGGCTTTGGCCAACCAAGAAAACTTTCTACCTTGATAAGTGTTTTAGTGTAGCAGGGGATTATATAGAGAAATAAAAGTGTCATTTTGTGCAATCAAAAGTCTCGGTTTGGCTTGAACACCTCTTATAAAAATGTATATGCATTTGTAAAACTATTAAATACAACCAAATTGGCCTAAACAATTCCTTTTATGGCATTTCTTTGGTTCCCCACTCAACTTTTCAACCTTCTCATTTATTGTTTAATTTGGTAGAGAAACTTGTAACCATGGCTTCATCGCATCATCTTGTACACAATCATTTTTTTTATATATGTATAGACACAACTTGGAAGAGAGTAGCAGAGATCTCCACTCGTACAAAACTTCATTTTTCTCATCAAATCTTAAAAAGTGTAAATCGGTCAGTACATGGTAACAACATGATTGCATGAGGTTACTGTAAGGGTGTTACGAATATTTGACATTTTCAATCACCACCTTTACTGTAGACTTCCATTGTGTAAGTAACTTTGAAATAAATAGCATTTTCACTGCACAGTGTTAAAGTCCTCGGGTTTGGGAACCACTCTCACACTACAGATCTGTTGGACAAGCACATGTTCTTTACACTTCCTGTGATCCTTTACTGACATGCAGCCAGCTTCCAGCAAAAACATCTACAAACTCGGTCACACACTTCTGCGGTGAAGGAAATGACGCAGGAACACAGGAAGAAATGAGCCGTCATTAGCGAGTCAGCAGCTTTTTCTATTGGAATAAACCGTGCACTTTTGTTTCCTGCTGAGCTTTGCGTAATATCACATCATCATGGCAACACAGAATAAAAACAACAACAAATAAATAAAAAAATATTCCACACTAGGACAAAAGGTCAACCTTAATGTGTAAAATAATTCAAGCTTCTGTGTTTTTTGTTTAGTTACTATATCAGTTATACTGTATGCATGGGCGAAAGTAGTTTAAAGTTCTTACTGGTATTGCACAAGTGCTTAAGTACTTACTGGAACCACAACCTTTCCAGCTTCCTGAATTTTTCGTTTGGGAAAATTCATGCGATCAGTATTTTTGCGAAAATTGACTTGGTTGTTTTGCCGTCTCTGTGCAATTAGCTAATAAGTACAAATGTTAGCATGGATGCTAAAATACCAACAGCGCAAGACGTCCTTCTCGGACCGCGGTTAAACAGCTGCTTCTCCTAAGAGCAGGTTAGCCTGGCATTAAGCCACACAGAGGTTTTTACCAGCAGCAGCACTGACAACAGAGGACGAGCGTCTGTTAGCTCCTACACCAGCGTAGCAAGTTAGCTTTATACAAAATGAATCTGAAATGAAGTTGTAACAAAACCTACACGAAACAATTCGCAGTATTTGAGTATACAGCACTGGATATCAGATGTCAGCTGCAGTGTGTTGCCAGATATTTTCTTGCTAAAAGCGCTACCTTGATGCTGGTTATAAATTTGGCTTTTGGTAGGCAGATGCTCTCCCCTCTTACCAGTACACTGTGTACCACCACTGAAACTTTTAGACGTACCCAGTACCAGCCTGGTCCATGTTCACCCATGGTTATATGGTGTATGATACAGCTGTTATGAATGTGTGTAACACAGCATACAACCCAAGGGACTGCGCTAGCTGTCCCGGCACTTTTGTTTACGGCCAGTCATAGCGATTCAGCCACCATAAATGAACTGGACGCAGCCTCCGATGGTAAGGTTCAGAGTCTGAACTGCTGCCACAGCTACAGGAGGGCAACAGGCGCGTCAGCTTCATTTTGGATACCAGTCGTACCATCACCGCTGTCAAGGACCAGCTATTATGCCTGGATATACTGGATTCCAGCTCGCTACCGCTGCTAACGAAACGCGATAGCCATGCTAGCTCACTCGCTTTTACAGTAGCTCTCGCCTCCCGCCGCTACCAAAGGACTGTGAGAATGCTGGTGAGGACCCTTTGAGGGGCCTATTTCATCTATCTGCCATCACCCACCAGCTGCTCGTCATTGTGCCCGCTGGACTTATTTGCTACACTAACCTCTTACTTTCTCTTAGTCGAATTCCTCCATCTTTCCTCTAAACCTTTCCTTTATTATAATTACTAAACTAACCCTTATGCAAGACCTTGTGTCTTTGGTGCTCGCCGAGTCAAGATCTTACCCTATACCACACATACACACACATCATGATAATGTCAAGGATTTGATGGAAAAATTTTCAGATGTAACTCATTTGAATTTACATATAAAAAAATAAGATTTTGGCACGATACTGTATTTCATTACCCTGTGTGAAACTGCTGGAGCATTTAAAATGCCCCTTTATTTAAAGGAGTGGAGTGGCACAAACCATTAACACACGTGAATATTAATTATTCTCTAACATGATGACAACCTCTGGTGCTAAAGGGGAACAAAGGAAGTGTCCTGGCAAAAAAAATCTTTCTTTTGCAACATTTTTCGCACGAACTGTGCTCCACGAACAGGATCAAACAGGAATTTGCGATTTCAGAAAAGTACAAATCGTGTTGCACAAATATTGCATGCAATGTCAAATCTAAGAGACTGTGAGTGAAGACAAATTTCAAATCCCGTACCAATGATTAATGCTCTTGAATAGTGTGCTTAATTTTCCAAAAAAATATATATATATATATTTATATCATTTCACAAACCTGAGAATAAAATAGTAAAGTTTAAGTGGTAATATAATCTCAAGGTCATTAATTCGTTGTGACGTTTGCCTCATATTATAATCCATCGAACTATATATATATAAAATCTTACAATCACATCTGACTCTATAGAACTTGTTTGCCCCCCCAAAACTGCTATAAATTAAGTTAGTTGTCTGCTCATGACACGATTAAGGTTCCAAAGTTCAAGTTATTCGACTCCTCGGTTCGTCTTCCAACCAGCAGGTTTGCTGTTACTCAGGACTCGGACTCTTCGATCCCACACGCAGTCCTAAAAACTTCTTGGATTTCTCTTCTTTTGTGTCAGCGTTATCAGCGTACAAGGTTGTGAAGATGTTTATGAGGTTGACTAAAAGAAACACTACTAAGAACAAAGTAAGAACGATCCATAGAGCCTGGTTCCTCCTGAAGATCTTTGGACATATTCGTTCGATGACTTCCAGAACTCGCTCATACCTGCCAGTGTAACAAAGAAAGAAAGAAAGAAAGAGAGAAAGAATGAAAGAGAGAAAGAAAGAGAGAAAGAAAAAGAAAGAGAGAGAGAGAGAGAAAGAAAGAAGGAAAGAAAGAAAGAAAAAGAGAGAAAGAGTTGGATTAAGGATATAATACAGATAAATAAAATAGAAATTTACAAGTTTGAGTTTCTGATTTCCAGGTTCATCTGATCAACTGATAAATCCCACACTTACTCATATGGAGCAACTGAATGTCCAAGATAACGACACAAAATATTAGCCAGAAATTAAAATCTAGTTCATTTTATACCACAGTACTGTTTGATCAGAATGTGTTGATTGGACGTTATATGTTGATTACTTGTAACTTTAATAACTTCAAAGAATTAAGAAGTAAGGTTGGAGAAGGAATGGCCATTTAAAGCTAGAATGGAAGTGGACATTCCATAACATTAACTTTAAATGATTAAAATAAAAGCATGTTGTATTGATTTATAAGTGATAGACAAATTGTAAAAAATAAATAAATAAATATATATTTTTAAAAATGTAAAAAAAAAAAAAAAAAAGCCAATCACTGTGAAGTAAGTGGAATAAAAACTCTGCTGTTACATGAAATCTTTTATTCCTTACTTAAACCATAACCGTTTAGCAAAAATGTATTCACTACAACCAGATTCAGTATTGCTTTTTACCTGCTCAGCTTTTTTTCTTCTTCTAGATCTTCTCCGGTTATCTCTTCTGCCTCGGTTTGTTTGTCTTCTACCTTTTCCTCCTCCTCCTTCACATCCTGGAGCTCTTTAAGTTTTTTTAGTCCTTCTTGATACCTGCATTGTACATGCATCCCATAAGATTCCATTAAAATATATAAGTCTTCATCCATCATGTGTACGTTTATGTACCTGATATGTTAACAATAGGTTAACTTGTTTTAGCTCACAGCTGTTGCATGTTGTGAGCATTAGATAGGAGATCCGTTGATGTTTTAAAAACTGTCCAAAAAATCGAAACATAATTAGCGAGCCAGCAAGGAGGAGTTGTTCAGATTTATTTATCCCAATTCAGACTGTGTTCTGAAGATCCACAAAGCAAGGTCCAACCAGCCCATGCACTACACATTTTATAGATTCAAACATGAATCTGCATCAAATTGTATTCCAATGATTCCCACATCTTTATTTATGGCCAGAATCTACACTTATTTCCTACAGCTAATTATATATAAAGCAACAGTCACAGCTGTACGTCTACTACCATTACCACTCATCTTGTCACGTACCAGTGGAGGTTCATTGGCACCTAGGGGTTGCCACATCAGATCATTTGATCTGCAAGACATAGCACAAGTTGTACTTCAGATGCCCTTCCTGTTTCAACCCTCCCATTTTCTAACTGGGCGTGGGACCAACACTGCATGCACTGAATGGGTATAGGGTTAAGGCTCTTGCTCAAGGATCCAACATTGGCAACCCTAGCATGCGATCAGCAAACTCACAGCCACTACTATCCTCATTAGCCGTAATCTCAAAACTCATGATCATGGGTTTAAATTAGTGAGCCAGCCAGGAGCTACTTATCAGCTCGTAGGAAAAAGCTGCAATATTCAATATAACCAGCAAACATTTTTTTCATCAAGCAAGATGGAACATGAACAAGTACAAAAGGCGTGGCTTTGTTGCCTATTCTAAAAGATTTGGGGTCTTTGGCAGGATTGTTGTAAAATGTTGTTGTTCTACCTGAATATGTACAGTTTGTGGTAGCCGCAGGAACATTATACCATAGAAGAACTTCTTCATTGTTTTTGTATACTCTGTGAACTACTTTATAAACAATAGTTTTATGCTAGCCAAGCAATTTTACACTTTTGCACTCAAACACCAGGCTATTATCAGCATTATTATTAGCAGTGCCATGCTAACATGTCTATGTGTAATCAAAGACAACGAGGTGTTACCCTTTATTGTAAGCTTCCTCCTCGATCTTGGCCTTGATCTCAGCACTGATCTCTTCTGGACTACAGGAAGCTTTGGCTGGGGTAGCTGCCTCGCCTTCCTGCTCCTGCAGAACTTTCCCACTGCATTGTTTTCAAATAGGAAAGAAGAGTTAGCAACGGAGCTATAAACCTGACCATTACCCAGAGCGCACTAGAATGTAAAAGCCCTTCCTTCATTTTAATGTAGCACCTGGACCTTGTGTAAAACTCATGACTTAAAAATACATTATTGTCTGAACATTTAGCTCTCCGAGTACCAAACTTATCTTCTCATGCCCCAATATCAGGCTTTAGCTGAGAGACATGGCATGACGGGCCTTTTAGTCTCACCTTATTAACAAGCGTGAGCAGCGAGCCAGATGCCTGGGCTCTGTCAAACACTAGAGTCCAATGTTTGGTTTTGATCTCAGAATAGCATGTTAAACCTGCTGCATTTGGGGATTTCCCAGCACGTCCAAAACTATCCAAAACTGTTAAATATTTTAGTCTCAATGATTTACCGAAATGTCCCTTGATAAGAACGTCTTCAGGGTGAAACAAACAAACAAAATATTCTGAAACCAGCACAAGAGGTTGTTTGGAAAGAGCCATAAATGACCTCGAGACCCGAAGCTTACAGAAATATGCCCAAGAAATGTCAAACTCTGGAAAAGTAAAGTGTTTGGATTTAGTTACTCACTTTTCCCCTGTTGCATGCTGCGCTGGATCTGAAGCAGATTCACTCTTCATACCGTTTGCCTCGCTCTAAACATTAAAATGAGGAGCAGGAATTATATATTTTTTTGCCTTTTATCTTAGTTTCTTGTATCTTGACAAATGACCAGCACTTCATGGATGTGTTGATGTAATAGGACTGCATGTACTTTATCAGCAACGCTGATACGGCATTATCAATCATCCAGCAGATGCAGAATGGAGACAGGAAGAATTTGGAGCTCACCAGTACAGGAAGTGCACCAGGGCCCGAGCTGGGGCCAGCAGCAGCAGTGCCAAGGTTAGCTCCAGGACCGGGGCCCCCTGTGGTTGGAGTCTGACCAGGAATGTTCAGGAGGTTAAATTTGGGAACCACAGCTACGCTGACTCTTCTCCTGGGTAAAGCCTTGGAGCAAAAGGAACATAGAATTCAAACTCCCATTTTTTTAAACACTGCATTTTTTTCCACATATAAAATATTGGAATCATTTATTAATTGAAATAAATACTAATGATTCATTTGAAAACAAGATACCTTTCCCATTGTCAAAGACATGGATCTTGCTGAACGTGCAACTCCCTCATCTATTTCAGAAAAGCATTGAAACAGTAAGCATTCAGAATTTATCAATTCATTCAACACAGGAGTGTTTGTCGCTTCACAGATTACCTCCAGGATCTATTGAGCCTGCATAACAACGTGTCGGGTTCTGGTTGGCTAATTTCTTATACTCCATCAGCTCTGCATGGTCCTTCTCATAGGTTCTCTTCAGGTTCTCGACATACTGCAACATCACCTCAGTGGCTTTGTTCATCCGTTTCTCCTGCCATGTTGAAACACCAAATCATTAACACTAAAACTCTTTATATTCTTGATGCCTGGACTATTTTTCAATGCACCGCAAAATGTGAAGATCCAGTAAAGCTCTACAGATTTTTACAGTTGTGGCTTAATACAGTATTATGGGTGGAATCAAAATATCTTTGAATGCGGTGCTCTATCATACTGTATTGATTGGGGGTGTAAGAAAATACATTAATATTAGATTATTTGTCACATATATACACCTTACAGCACAGTGAATTATTATTATTATTATTTTTTGCATATCCAAGTTCAGCCAGGATACAGCACCCCTGGAGCAGATAGAGTTAAGAGGCTTGCTCAAGGCCTTAACAGTGGCAACAGTACTGGGGCTCGAACCCCCAAACTTCCGCCAGTACCCCAGGAGCCTTTCCCGTTTGAGCCACCACTGCCCTTCTGCATTAACAGGCAGTGTGGTACAAAAAAGGATCAATCTTGTTGAGCATCTGGTTGAGACTAAAGGTTATAAGAGAAAAGCAAAATGAAGACCATGCTTATTAACATGAACGTGTTAATTGTTTCATCCTCAGTATCTTCTGGGTCAGAGGTTGCTTGAGTTTATATTAAGCTACTATTTAGGGGAAAATAAATATACTAAAGTTGTTCAAAAACTGAATTAGTGGATATATTTTTTAATTCCCTGAATTCGCGTACTATTCTGACAGTTCTGCTGTTTCTACCTTATTTTTAATTTTGTGACATTATGTAGAGAGAAATGCAATGTCATTGAGGCATTCAGAGCTAAACTACTAGAAGTTGGTGTACAGACAGCTAATGGAACGAAGAACACTTATAGCAGTCCCTGAAGTATGCAGAGTCTAAGATTAACAGCGTTACCCCGGGCAACATGCACCCAAGCACTTCTCAGTGCTTCTCCATTCACAAAGTTTACTTTGGCTCGCACATTAACCTTGAGGGCAAGAATAACATTGAGCTCCATCTTTCACAAACATATCTTATCTGCTGGGAAAAAGGCACATTCCTGTTCCTCTTAAGCCACTCGCACAGAATATAAATTTGGGCATTAGGAGTTTATTTACGGAGGTCTTACAGCAGAGAGTGGATCGTTTTACCTGTCGCACCGCTCCCACCATCTCTGCCCGGCTAGACAGGCGGTTTGTGAGGCGGTGAAGCACAGATATGGTTTCGATGAGACGCTGATAGAACTCCCTCTGCTCTACGTTCTGCCATAGAGAGACTGTGCTCTGAAATGCATATAAAAAAAAAACAGACGTGAGCATTTGCCTCGTTGGCCTGTTGGGAGTTCAACACGACTGCTTATGCAGCAAAGCTGATATGCCCATCAACTCTTCTATCTCTGAAGGCTTCTCTTCTCACAGCTCCAACAATGAAGTCCTTATCACACCCAAAGGAACCGAAGAGTTTTTTCATCCACCCAAAGCTAATTATTTACATTGCAAATAGCCGAGTGGCACAAAGGAATGACAGTTCTGATACTGCCTACAAAATACATGAGTAAATCCAGACAATGTCCATGTTCCACCTTCCGAAAAGCTGACCACAAGATTTTACTAGACCTGTTCCTGTAATGGGCTTCTTTGCTTTCTGTATAAGAATATACAGTATATACACACACAGGGTAAAGCTTATATATGTAGTGAATCATAAGTATATGCAATAACTACAGAATAGATAAGGATACTGTATGAAGTGCAAAAGGGATATGAACAGGAATATATGCAATATCTATAAAATTGTGTGTTTGTGTGTGTATGATCCTGGAGGAAATTCCAGAATAGCATAGAAAAAAGAAATTGAACATACATTTATATACATTGAATATACAAAAGAAATCAGCACCGAATTATTATTTACAATGTATATAGAAATAAATTGTATTTCTATTATATGAGAGTCTAGGGATATATCGAAATCTACAGTTTAGTATATATATTTGGATAATATGGGAAAGAAGTCCAGAAAAATACAGTTGTAAGATATTATTTTAGGTAATAAGGTATAAGTGGTTTAACAGTAGTGTAGAGTTTAGCAGTGTGATACTGTAGTTGTGGAAAAGAAGCTGGACTGGAATCTTCTGGTTCTGGTGTAAATGTTCTTATACCTTCTCTTGGAAGGAAGAAGTTGTGGCTTGGGTGGGAGGAGTCTCTCTGCAAAGACATCTGTTAGGGTGATGGTGTTCAGTGGCGGTAGTTGGGTGCCAATGATGTGCTAGATGGTTTTCACCTTCCTTTTCCTTTCTGAGACTATGGAGCTTCAAAACTAGACTATATAAGAGTTGGTCAGGATGCTTTCACTGATGCAACGGTAAAAGCTTTCTAGTGTCTAGGGAGACAGATAACCTTTCTTCATTCACAAGTAAAGACGGTGTTGCGCTTTTCTAACCAGATCCAAGATAGTTCCTCAGTGATGTGAATACCTAGAAAATTTAAGCCTGGGAAACGTTCCACTCTAGTTCTGTTGATGTAGATGGGACAGTGTCTTCTGATTTTTGGTTTCTGGATATCCATTTTCTTGGTATTACAGGTGAGGTTGTTGGAGGAACACCATACAGTATCTCAGCTCTGAATCAGCATATTTACAGATCATCTTGAAGATATGTAGGGGCACACAATCATGGGAGAACAGGGAGTGAAGCAATGGACTTGTACCTGAATGTGTCATACAGTGGTCACTTGGTGTGCCTCATGGCTCAAGTCTTGGTCAAAAATTATTCAATGTCCATGGAGTCTTTTTCCCTACTAGGCTGACCTTTTATTTTATTTTAAAATCCAGTTCCTTGTAGTTCTTGACTATTTTAGCTTTTGATTATTACAGTTGATTATCATCTTACATGGTTTAATCCTAGACATTAATCCATTGCTTTTAAAACATTAATCCATTGGGCAGTAAATATTACACAGAAGCAGGGAAAAAACATTTCAAATGTCTTGTACATCATTGTGTGGTGTGCCTCAAGGCTCAATTCTGGCTCTTCTATAATTCTGTCACTACGAGGAATATGGAGTCTTTTGGACACTTTGAGGCTTGTCTTCTGTAAAACTTCTCAATTCTTCTCCGTAAGGTTGCACTCCCAAGACTGACCTCGGTAAATCCCAAATCCCATTTTAAATTCCCCTCGTGAAGGTCTTATGTTAAATCAGGGGCTCCTAACGTTTTTAGGTTCTAGTTCGACCACTAGGTTTTTAGTTTCTAGTGCCTTTCTAGCGCAACCACATTTGGTAGTTAAAAATGATATGACGTGAAATAACACCGCTCCCCCGTTATCACATCCCCATAAAGGTATCTCAACTTTTTTTCCCTTACTAGACTCACCTTCAGTGAGTTTCTAAACTCTTCCAGTTCCTTGTCAGTGTTCTCCTCTGTAAGGTTGCGCTCCCTCTCAGCTTGCTTCAGCCTCGTGTCCAGCGTGTAGTTGTCGTTGCGAAATGCTAGAGACAGCTGCACAAAGGCATTCTGCAGGGAGAGGATGCATCTTGCGTCATTCGTCAGCCAAAAGAAAAGTTAACATGCACAAAAAACCCAGGAAATATAAAGGTTCAAATGGAAACCAGTATACAAGGTGACGGTCATAAACAAGGTCAGAAACACAGAATGGAATGTCCTCTATGAGGAGGACAACAAAAAGAAAATATTGGCATCTGATCTACGCAGCATGCCCTATAAACCGTCCAGGAGAACAATAACACCCTGTTATGCCCTTTAGTAATCAGCTCATTAGAGATGAGTTCAAAGCACAGATGGATTTAGAGATGCAGAAATGTCCTGAAAGCCCCTGTTTTTTTACGGTTATGACCCAAGCAAATAGCCAAGCATGAATGTCAGGGATGGAAAAGCCACCGAGAGCAGAATACCAGGCCGTGACCTTAGCCAGCTTGCTAGCGTCATCCTGGGATCCAGACATCGAGGCATGTCTGTGCTTCCACATAAGGGACAGGAAAGCACCAAGGACCTGCAGTTTGTCTCATCCTAGATGGGGCTTGAGAGTGCCATGGATTTTTCCACGCATTAATATTTTCAAAAATACTTTCAGGGAAACGGTGGCAAAACACTAGAAAGTCTGTTATGACTCATCGCAGTGTAATTAAAAATGTATCCTTCGAATCAGCCTCGTAATCCCACCTCTAATAGGGTTTAATCAACTCTCTCTGGTGGGTCGAGCTTTCCGACCTTCCCACTCTGGCACGAAGTAAAGCTCCAGGACATTTGGTTTGCATAAACAATATCCAGATCTGAACTCGAATACAGGGGAAATAAATTCTTTATACGTTTTATTGAGCAGGTTTTTATTCCCTAAACAGTTACACATTATACTGATGAACATGCTACTGTTTTTTTCTGTTTAGAGTTATGATTAATCTCAAACTAATTGTAAGATTCCTTTACAATAAATTATCTATCTTTTCTGCTGTTCGATAATATCTTATCTTATTGTATTTATGCTTAAATATGTAAGCTAGTTGTTCTCAAAGGAGGGTTTGGAGACATACAGTCCTGTTCTACTTTAAAGCAGTAGAAATCAATCCACTATTATCGAAGTTAATACATTTATTATTAAGATTATTATTATTATTAGTCTATTATACAATGATAAATATCTCAACAATAAAGTTAGCACTTTTTAGCAGCAGCTTGAACTGTAGGTGAACAATTCGGAAACACAGTGATGATAAACAGTTAGAATACGACTATATAGACATTTAAATAATGACAAATTCAAATTACTGCAATCCCTAGCTATAAAAGTTTGTGAACGCACTGTTGATTATGTAGCATGTATAGGCAAATAAAATAGTTTATACCAAAGTTTGCATTGTGTCATGTTATATTTTTACTACCTAGCGATTTTCATTATATGAAAATATTCATATAAATGAAACAGTACTGTTGTCTAGAACTATTAACAATATCAACCAGGAAAGATTAGAGCTTCCTAAATCGCAAACCTGTTGAGACGCACACACGCGCACACACACACACACACACACACAAGTAAGAGGAAAGAATATCCACAAAGTGAAACGCCATGATGAGACACCCACCTCGACTTCCTTCTCAGTGAGCGGGGGGGCGCTGAAACCAAGGACATGGATATTTAGATTGTGGTTCTACTGATACAGGTGGCAAAAATATTATATTGTATGACAAGAAATAAATATAGATTTCATAATGCATGTAATGCTCACCAGCCTGGTAATCCTCGGTGTAGTTTGAGCTTGCGGAGCATGATGTCTGATATGTTGGGCATGGCGTTCTCTTTGGAGTCCGCGGCCACTGTGGACTCGGTTATCGAAGGCGAATGATCTGATAGTCACAACAAGCCATGTGTTATTATATGTACACTACAGCTTAAAAGTTTGGGATCACTTTCTCACTCCATGGTCATTCCTGATTTTCTTTTTTCTTTCTACACTGTAAAACAATACCGAAGGTGTCCAAAATATGCAATAATCTCCTCTGAACAGTCGATAATGAGATGTATATCTGCTACCTCTGCTCTGTAAATCCTTCATAATGTCTCTAATCTGAGGTGCTGGTTGTTAATTGGTGATTTCTGAGGCTGGTGACTCTAAATGAACTTTCCTGAGAAGGTCTTCATGAGAGACAGTTTCATCATGGTGCTTAATAGGTTTTGCAAATGCACTTAACAGTACTATTCTTGCAAGAACTACTCCAGAACAGCTGACCTTCATGTCTTTAAATACCAACTGACTGCTGTTGTTGTTACATAATTACCTAATTCCATGTGTTATTTCATAGTTTTGAAATGTCAAGTATTGTTGTAGAATGTAGAAAATCAGTCACTAAACAAAAACAAAGACCTTTGCAAGGGATGTCACATATACTGTACACACACACACCAAGTTATCCAAAAAATGTGTATACACTTCAGGAAAAGAAAAAAACTTGCTAATTTTTTTAAATTAAATATTTATTGCTATACATTATATATTGATGTATATATATAATAACATTATGATAACATTATATTATTATTTAAATATAATGTACATCATACTATTCCTTTTTTCCTAAGGTTTGTATACATTTTTGGCTGACTAAATTTTTTTTAAAGTCATGGGCGGTTGCATTTTACTGCATATTGTACTGTGTATGTGGCAAAATATATTTATATACATACATATACAGTATATATGTAAAGTATACGTATGTGTACTGTATGTCCTCGTAATGCCATACATTGCCACCTTTTGGTCTGTGCATGGAACTGCATGCACTTTACATTTATTCTATGATTAAATCATGTGTGTTGTGGTAAATGCTAATTCTTGGGTCGCACCTCGGTCTTGTTCAGCCGTCTCACACAGTTCCGGGAGCTTTGATCCTGAAATGCTCTGGTTCCTCAGTAGCTTATTTTCCTGAACAGCGATAAACAATTCCCATGAGCTCTTTTCTATGTCATTACTCAGCCACATCAGACCAACAAACAAACTCAGTGTAATCTTTTTGTAAAGGAAAAACTTGTAAAGTCCTAGAATTTTAACCGGGTTAGAAATATCACCAAAAGGCAGTAACGTCAAATTTCAGAATTACCTCACGCATTTTGGACAATTTCTGGGTGTGCGCAGGAGGCTTCAGGTTTTCAGAGTAAGAGGGACCGTCTTCTCCTGTTGGTCCTCCGTTCCTCATGTTCAGGGAGCCCACAATATCCCAGGAAACAGCCCTCATGAGAGGCGGAAAAGCCCCGATGGTCTTGATCTCCGCTGTGCACGGAGCTTGCTGCATGGTTGGTCGTGGTACCGGCTTGGCAACTCCAGCTGCTGGAATCTGACTGTCTGGTTTCTGGACCACTTCAGGTGGCGTTGGCTTTTTTCCCCTGTCTGTGAGGACGCACATCACTGAGCTATCCTTTGGGGACGTGGAGGCGGTGTGGCGAGGGGTCAGGGTGCCAGAGGAAACCTTACGTTTCTCAGGTGGTTTCCACTCTACAAGCTTCTTCAGAGTCTACACGCGGAGAGGAACACGGTTGAGTTTGGTCCTGGTCCATTTTAAGACAAACACCTCCTTGCACATATATTATGTGTATGGCTTAGACTTTTAGATTTGCCTTTATAATAAGGTAAGAAACTTTAGGGAATTCTTGATGTGCTACAGTACATCAGTAGAACCATTGATTTTAATATAACGTTACAAAAGATCCTATTTTGAACATCAGATCCATCTCCAAGTAAAATCCCTTAAAGATTATATGTTGAGCCATTTAACCGCTAAATAACATGAGTAAACTTACTTTCTCGGTTACATAAACATGCATGATGAGAAGCTAGACTGACCTCCTGCTCGGGTTTGTTTGCTTCCCCGTGGTCAGACACCGTAGGCACCTCCAACCTCTGCCCAAACAAACCATCAGTAATATAGCAATACAAAAAAATCTTGAGATGTAGTGATAGAAATTCAATTTATTAATTAATGACAACCAACCTGACTTGGAGACGGGCTTGAAGGAGGATTTGCTAAAACTTCTGTGGATGAAGGTATTAAAAAAATAAAAATAAATAAATAAAATCAGTGGCACAATGTATTTAATAAATAAAAAATAAAAAAACGTTTAAGTCGTTAGTTGTAGTGAACAGTGTGTATAACCTATTTGTGGTGGTGCAGAGGTGGAGCTGCTTCTGGAGGGGACGGGAGAGGAGCCTGGAGTCGGGTTGGGCGACAGAGCTGAAACAGGACACTGAGTTGGATTGAATTTGCATGCACAAGTGATTCTTTTTGGCTGTACAGAGTTCACAGTTTTAAACTAGGAGTGTATGAGAAACTTGAGAGTGGAGCAGAGCTGGCTGATCTAGCAGACGTAATCAAATCAAAGTAAATTTAATGCATTTTTTTATTTTAGAGAGAACTAAAAAAAAAAAAAAAGGCTATTAAGTAAACAACTGTTTTATAATCAGAGGTGGAAAGGAACTGATTACATGTGTTACTGTACTTAAATACACATTTCACGCATCTGTACTTTACTTATTGCTTAGTAGTTTAATTAGAGGATACTTTTCACTTTTACTCCGCTCTAAATGCCTGTACTTTTACTTCACCACGTTTCTGCATCGGGGAAAAGACTTTAGAATCCTAGAGAGTCTGAACTTTTACTCGCGTACAGGCACTTTGCCCACCTCTGGCTATAAGATAAGTGAGGACAAGTACAACGTGTAAGGCATGCTGTATTATAACAGGACACAAACACTTCAGGATGTGCTTTTACTGGAAAATAATCAACTTTAGAGTGGCAGTAGTTTAGCAGGATTTGCATTATGCATCATCGCACCACCTTACCTTTGATTATTTTCCTACCTAAGCATGCACTGCATGTCGCCCAGCCGTAGCGCAACCTTATGGATTGATTCGACGTCTATAAAGCTGGTTGGGTGTGGGCGTTACTGTTACCTGTAGGAGAGTCCGTGAGGCTACACGTAGAACGACGTCCCCTACGGGTCAGGAAACGATCGCTCACTTTCTTTGCCTCCTCCAGCAGCTCCAGGTTCTTCTGCCGGTCCTCATCAGACAGCTGCATCTCTGGAAGCGTATCTTTTACCAGGTCTATCACGTGACCATCATTATCTGTCCCACACATGCATTATCTGGATCACCTTTTTGTTACAGCTTTATGCCAAAAGAAACTAAATCAGAACATGCTCATCTCAGCCTCTTGCATTTGTTTTTCCCAAAATAGCCTCACAACTGGACTCTGTTTCCTACTTCTATAATGACCAAATATAGACAATTACGAGGGCCTGTTCCATAGCTGTACATGCTGGGGTTCTAACTGAATCCAAAAAAAACATGTTCTGAAAGGAAGATCCAGTTTCTGTATCCAGACTGTACAGTAAGTTACAAGAAATAAAACAACATATTTAGCATGTGATAAACTCTGGGATTAAGCTTGAGTAACGTACCTACTGTAGTGATTGGCCCAGAGGAGCTGGCGTTCCTTGAAAGCCGAGGTCTCGGGCTGTGTGGTCTGAAACGAATAAACATAAATATATATATTACAGCTGCAAGTTGGTGGAAGAAAGTGTCTTTAATGGCGTCCAGCTTGAGGAGTAAATCAAACAAACCTGGCTTTCTCCACAGGCCTTGGATCCTGCTTGCTGACTTGCCTCGGCAGGACGATTGCAGGAGGTAACAGGGTTACGTTCACTAGTTTGGATTCGACGGGCATAACCTGAAAAGCACAAAAAACACATCTAATCTAATACACTCATCAATGATGTGTTGAATTCTTGAATCAGAAGAACAGCTGCTGTTTCGATAGAAACAAAGGCTTAGACACAGTCAGATCTCCAACTCCAGTACTGGAGGGTCAGGGTGCAGGTCAGTTTGTAATTCACTGACACCTAAACACACCCTCTGAACCCAGCAATTCACAGATTAGTTGAATTAGTTGTGTTTGAGCAGAAGAATCGTTAAATCAAAAAAACTGTGTCAAACACTGGAACTCCAGGACTGGAGTCGGAGATCCCTGGTTTAAGGCTAAGCAGATAAAAACATGTTGTAAGCTGATATATTGTTGATTTTTAACATTTATAGATAGTAAGATAGTATAGAGTCTCCAGTGCCCATAAATTAAAAACTCAACGTCTCCAGTGTCCACGTATAAACAAAAACAAACAAATAAAACATTCTCTGATTTTCGTTAATTTTCCATTATTGTATTGGCCGAGGCTTAAACAAGCCAATGAGATTTCACCCCTAATGTGAAAAAGATCACCCTCGACCCACTGACTGTTCTGAGCTGTTCTCTGGCTCAGCAGCAGCATCTTTACATAGACACTGAAATGGTGAGTTCGGAAAAGGAGTGAATCAGATGTAAACTCAAAAATGAAAAAAAAATGCTTTATCCAAGGGGTTTATTTTAGCTGGAGCATTAACACATGCCCTTAAGGGGATCCCTGGGGTGTTGATCTATTAAGGAAATAGTCATATATGACACGATTAAGAGAAAGGAATAAAAAGAGGAAAAAGTATGTATAGATCCTGTAGGTTATAACAGGTATTTATATGGTTTGTGAACATTTCAACATACATGCATAATAAAGTGAACATATTTTACATAGACGCATATAGCTAAAAAAAATCCAGAGGAAAGTTCTCTTGGCCCTCTCTGCCAATTACATCAGTTCACAGATAGCCTCTATGGGATTGTGTCACTGTGATTGAAACGAGAGAGTATGCCATCTCCTCTATCCAGACATTGGCTGCAGTTGTCCCTGCCATTAATGGGATTTGAACTTGTGATCCCCAACAGGATGAAACCTTTTAAATCATGCCACAATACATTTAGGCATTTGGCAAACTCTCTTATCCAGAGCGACTTTCAAAAGTGCTTTGAAGTTTCTGCCATTAGATAGATCCTTACACTGGGTTACTAACTGTAAGTAACAATAAGTTTTTTTTTTTTTGGTGTTTAACCCAAATACCTAAGAATCTGGGCTGTACAGTCATCTAGAGGAAGTTCATTCCACCACCTAACAATATTGTTTTAACCTTTACCAAAACGTTCACAGAAAAATGAAAACTTAAAATCCCATGAGACAAAACACACAAAGCCAGATTGGTCTCATGGGAGAACCAACATTCCTTGGCGAGAAAGTTCAACAAGATCTTTTGTATTTTTAAACCCTGTGATGATTTATGATATCGAGCTCTCCATCACAACACGGCAGAATTACGCTCGCTGTTGGGAGGTCGTCTCTCAAACCCGCTATCGCATAGAGTGGAAAGCCACTTTTATTTGCTTCTGCCTTAAAATCAGAGATTAGATTTTAGGAGTTTAATATAGTTCCCGAGTGGAATCTTATCTGGATCCTGAACTTTATGAGCATCTGTGTGGGATGTTTCTTCTCTTTTAAGAATAATGATGTGGCTTTAATGAAACCGTGACACAGCAGAGTGTTTTCTGAGGGGAACAGAACAGAAGATGAACCTGCGACACAGAGACAATATAGGAAACAAGATACAGTTGGGCAAAAAAGTATTTATTCAGCCACCAATTGTGCAAGTTCTCCAATTTAAAAAGATGAGATAATTTTCATCATACAGTAGGTATACCACAACTATGGTTTTCACACACCGTTGGTGGTATTTCGGCCCATTCCTCCATGCAGATCTCCTCTAGAGTGATGTTTTGGGGCTGTCGCTGGGCAACACGGACTTTCAACTCCCTCCAAAGATTTTCTATGAGGTTGAGATCTGGAGACTGGCTAGGCCACTCCAGGACCTTGAAATGCTTCTTACAAAGCCACTCCTTCATTGCCCAGACGGTGTGTTTGGGATCATTGTCATGCTGAAAGACCCAGCCACGTTTCATCTTAAATACCCTTGCTGATGGAAGGAGGTCTTCAATAAAAATCTCACGATACATGGCCCCATTCATTCTTTCCTTTACATCGATCAGTCGTCCTGGTCCCTTTGCAGAAAAACAGCCCCAAAGCATGATGTTTCCACCCCCGTGCTCAGCAACAAGTTGAGTTTTTACCAAAAAGTTCTATTTTGGTTTTATCTGACCATATGACAGTCTCCCAATCCTCTTCTGGATCATCCAAATGCTCTCTAGCAAACTTCAGACGGGCCTGGACATATAACAGGAGGACACGTCTGGCCCTGCAGGATTTGAGTCCCTGGCGGTGCAGTGTGTTACTGATGGTAGCCTTTGTTACTTTGGTCCCAGCTCTCTGCAGGTCATTCACTACAGTAGGTCCCCCCGTGTGGTTCTGGGATTTTTGCTTACAGTTCTTGTGATCTTTTTGACCCCACGGGGTGAGATCTTGCGTGGAGCCTCAGATCGAGGGAGATTATCAGTGGTCTTGTATGTCTTCCATTTTCTAATAATCGCTCCCACAGTCGATTTCTTTACACCAAACTGCTTACCTACTGCAGATTCAGTCTTCCCAGCCTGGTGCAGGTCTACAGTTTTGTTTCTGGTGTCCTTTGACAGCTCTCTGGTCTTGGCCATAGTGGAGTTTGGAGTGTGACTGTTTGAGGTTGTGGACAGGCGTCTTTCATACTGATAACGAGTTTAAACAGATGCCATTAATACAGGTAATGAGTGGAGGACAGAGGAGCCTCTTAAAGAAGAAGTTACAGGTCTGTGAGAGCCAGAAATCTTGATTGTTTGTAGGTGAACACATACTTATTTTACAGAGGAATTTACCAATTAATTCATTAAAAATCCTACAATGTGATTTTCTGGATTTTTTCCCCCTTATTTTGTCTCTCATAGTTAAGGTACAGTATACCTATGATGAAAATTTTAGGCCTCTCTCATCTTTTTAAGTGGGAAAACTTGCACAATTGGTGGCTGAATAAATACTTTTTGCCCCACTGTACTATGGTTAACACTTTGGTGTAATGATTTGCATGATGAAATGCTGGTACAGTCTGGAGTAACAGAATTTTAAATCAGAAAAACACAAAAGTGATGCAGAATATACAGTGGAAATTCATGCTAATACATTTTTAACTTTTTTATTCATTTAAACACGACATTTCTAGCACTTTTTTTTTCTTTTCTACATATACAGTGGTGTGAAAAACTATTTGCCCCCTTTCTGATTTCTTATTTTTTTTGCATGTTTGTCACACTTAAATGTTTCTGCTCATCAAAACCTGTTAACTATTAGTCAAAGATAACATAATTGAACACAAAATGCAGTTTTTAAATGAAGATTATGTTATTAAGGGAGAAAAAAAACTCCAAATCTACATGGCCCTGTGTGAAAAAGTAATTGCCCCCCCTTGTTAAAAAATAACTTAACTGTGGTTTATCACAGTTAAAAGTTCAATTTCTGTAGTCACCCCCAGGCCTGATTACTGCCACACCTGTTTCAATCAAAAAATCACTTAAATAGGAGCTACCTGACACAGAGAAGTAGACCAAAAGCACCTCAAAAGCTAGACATTATGCCAAGATCCAAAGAAATTCAGAAAAAAATTAGAACAAAAGTAATTGAGATCTATCAGGCTGGTAAAGGTTATAAAGCCATTTCCAAAGCCTTGGGACTCCAGCGAACCACAGTGAGAGCCATCATCCACAAATGGCAAAAACATGGAACAGTGGTGAACCTTCCCAGGAGTGGCCGGCCGACCAAAATTACCCCAAGAGCGCAGAGACAACTCATCCGAGAGGCCACAAAAGACCCCAGGACAACAACTAAAGAACTGCAGGCCTCACTTGCCTCAATTAAGGTCAGTGTTCACAACTCCACCAAAAGAAAGAGACTGGGCAAAAACGGCCTGCATGGCAGATTTCCAAGGCGCAAACCACTTAAGCAAAAAGAACATTAAGGCTCGTCTCAATTTTGCTAAAAAACATCTCAATGATTGCCAAGACTTTTGGGAAAATACCTTGTGGACCGACGAGACAAAAGTTTAACTTTTTGGAAGGTGCGTGTCCCGTTACATCTGGCGTAAAAGTAACACAGCATTTCAGAAAAAGAACACCATACCAACAGTAAAATATGGTGGTGGTAGTGTGATGGTCTGGGGTTGTTTTGCTGCTTCAGGACCTGGATGGCTTGCTGTGATAGATGGAACCATGAATTCTACTGTCTACCAAAAAATCCTGAAGGAGAATGTCCGGCCATCTGTTCGTCAACTCAAGCTGAAGCGATCTTGGGTGCTGCAGCAGGACAATGACCCAAAACACACCAGCAAATCCACCTCTGAATGGCTGAAGAAAAACAAAATGAAGACTTTGGAGTGGCCCAGTCAAAGTCCTGACCTGAATCCTATTGAGATGTTGTGGCATGACCTTAAAAAGGCGGTTCATACTAGAAAACCCTCAAATAAAGCTGAATTACAACAATTCTGCAAAGATGAGTGGGCCAAAATTCCTCCAGAGCTCTGTAAAAGACTCGTTGCAAGTTATCGCAAACACTTGATTGCAGTTATTGCTGCTAAGGGTGGCCCAACCAGTTATTAGGTTCAGGGGGCAATTACTTTTTCACACAGGGCCATGTAAGTTTGGATTTTTTTTCTCCCTAAATAATAAAAACCATCATTTAAAAACTGCATTTTGTGTTTACTTGTGTTATCTTTGACTAATAGTTAAATGTGTTTGATGATCAGAAACATTTAAGTGTGACAAACATGCAAAAGAATAAGAAATCAGGAAGGGGGCAAATAGTTTTTCACACCACTGTATATGAATGCCAAATCAGCTATACACTGCCACACATGGTCAGAATACAGCAGATTTAAATTTAGACATATGTGCAAAACTCCATAAAAGGAAAAACACACAGAGCTCCAAATAACAAATGATGACTGAACAGTCAGAGTGCTTTCTATGCAATGCTTGAGGTATTTAAAAAAAAAATGCATATATTGTGATTCTTTTAGTGTAGCAATGTATGCATCGCCACACTGTGTCCAGAATAAATAATTTTTTTTTATTTGTGTTTGCATTCGAGGTGGTAATATGTGGCAGTTCCTCTATAATCCTACAGGGGGTGCATGCCTACCTATTCACACACTGGCAGGCAGCACAGCGCCCTGTGTAGTAAGAAATTATTGTTTAAATTTGTAATGATGCATATACATACATAAACACGCACATGCAGTGAGGTCCATAAATTTGGGAACAAAGAGGGCCTTTGACCTCTTAAAGCACCAAAATGAACTGAAAAACGCAAGATATGAGCAAAAGTCAAGACCTTCACATTTAATTTCAGGGATTTGACAGAAGTGATGCATTCTCATCACACACCCATAAATAATGGAAACATAATTAGAAACATTGTAATGAAACAACAGCCTTCAGGTGGGGCTTGTTGGTGCGTCTTTCTGCCTTCTCTGTTGTCTTCGGTAAGTGAAAAGCATGCTCTATTGGGAGACTGACTTGGCCAGTGAATAATTTGCCTTGGGTAGCTTTTACTGTATGTTTTTTTTGGGGGGGTGATTGTCCAACTGGAATATAAAACGGCGTCCACTCGCCGTCGCAGAGAGTAGCCCTATGCATTTCAAAATTGATCCTTATTAGCAGCCAGGCCATCAATAATTACCAGTGACCTGATTCCATTGGCGGCCATACACACCCCATACACCCCATACACTCCACCACATTTGGCAGATGATGTGCTATGCTTTGGATCATGGATATTCTCTATTCCCATTGTTCTGGTACTTTCGATTTTGACTTCATCAGTCCAAAGAATCTGGAGAAGTCTTATGGCAAAGTCTAATCTAATCTAATCTAGTCTAAAAGCCCTTTCTATTCTTGAGCCTTACTATTTCCACCTTGTTGTGAAGTGTCTATTTACTTTATAAAGCTGTCTTTTGACTGTAGACTTTGATAATGCCACGCCTACCGCATCAATTGTGTTCATGGACATGGACAGCATTCCACTAACATCCACTTTACTTGACTTGGGGCACGAGGCAGAGTACATTCTAGACAGGGTGCCCGATCTATTGTAGGGCACACACACTCTCACTATGGGCGATTTGGGAACGCCAATTGGCCTTTGGACTGTGGGAGTACCCGGAGGAAACCCACCAAGCATGGGAAGAACATGCAAACTCCAAGCACACAGAGGCGGGAATCAATCCCGGACCCTGGAGGTGCAAGGCAATAGTCCTAACCACTACACCACTGTGTCGCCTTGGGTGAACAGCTACCAAATGCAAATGCAACACTCGAACACGTCCAGGCTTTTGATCTGCTTGAATAGTCATGTAGAATTGAGGGAACCAGCCACACCTGGCCATGCAGCTGCTTTTCAACCATTTGTTTCATAGCAACTTGCACTTATTAAAAAATAATAAAAAAAAACCTGAGCTAAATGAAGCTTGCGGATGATCAGTGACTCATTTTTTCCCTATGCAGCAGAAGATTTCAGTTCTACGTTACATTGTATAAGAGAAACAGTCAATAAAATTGCCAATACAATATTGTGCAATATCTTGAGATGAACTTACAGAGGACGGGGAGCTGGAGGCGCTGTCGATCTCCTCGGGGGAATCTTCTTCCTCTTCTGGCAGGGTGGGCATGGTGGGGGGAGTCGGAGGGCGAGAGCGAGTGCGGGGGAAAAAGAAAGGAGTGTGGGACTCCGGTACTGCGAGATGAAAAGACCTCGGAGAAGCTGGTTTAGCTGGAGATTCTGCTTCTTCACATTCAGCAGAGATTCCTTTCTGCACCAGAAGACATCACACACACAACACACAGGTTTAAAAAGCAAATGTTTAAATGACATATCATGTCCTAATTCACTTATTGTCTCTACCGCTTTCTCCTGTCGTGGGGGGCCTGGAGCCTATCCCAGGGCACGAGGTGGGGTACACAATGGACAGGGTTCCAATCCACACACACACACACATACACTTATTCAAACACTACAGTGAAATTGGGAATGCCAATTACTTGCATATAATCTGCATGTCTTTGGAATGTGAGAGGAAACTGGCGCAGTGGTAAAGTGCTCAATGGTGCATGCGCAAGCAGATGCGGTCAGCTGGCGTCACGTGTTTCGAAGGAAACATGTGATAGATGCGACTAAATTAGGAAGAAAATCGAGGTAAAATCTAAAAAAGCAGTTTGTAAAAGAAAATATAAATAATACAAAAAAAAAATAGCACCAGTTTGTAAAAAAAAAAATTGCAATGAGCCAGAGGGAGAGTCTTTTTGTATATGAGGTCACAAAAGAGGAAAATTCGATTTGCTTGTATAAGCCATAGCCAAACAGCATTTTTTGTTTGTTTGTTTGTTTACACATCGGAGACCTATATAATTTTGAATAATAGGTTTCTTTAATCAGAAGTTTGCAGTTATGGCGTTTAGGCATCAAATATGCTCAGCCTTCACGGTTTCCTTATATCCCCAGGATCTCTCTGCATCTACCAGTGGAGCCTGAGAGGAAATGGTCCCTCCTGCAAAACCGATACTGATCTGATACTTTACGTCATTACCCCAAGTATAGTACACACAGTGACGAAAATAAAAATACCAAACACGTATATACACAAAAGCAACAAACAGGCAGCCCATGGCTCACAGACTTACAGATTCTATCTTCCTGATAAACAAGATCCCAGAAATCCCTGAACAAGCCGGACTGCAGGAGTTCCAGCGTTTGAAGGCCGTGTTTATAAAGCCATCAACGTGTTTTAATCATGTATCCCGGTTACACATAAAACAGCTCTCGCAAAGCGTTCTCGGAGATGGAGCTCTAGGAATGAAAGCCAAATTGGGAGACTACTTCGAACTCCCGCAGGAACGAATTCCTGAATCTCTTGCGTCTATTTTCATTTCATCCAAGTGCTACCTGAGCTATCTTTGGGTTCCGGTTAATCCAAACAACACAAAAAAATGGGAGACACTGTTTCTGTTTCTGTGTTCTTGGAGATGGAAAAATGTGGGGGAGAAAAGCGAGACCGTTTTATGGAAAGATATACACTTAAATCAACTTCTTATAGCAGAAATCATGCAGAGAGGGCACAGGGAAAGGAATAGAGAGCATTTCCGTGCATTCGTGCGATAGCAAAGCGGCGGATGAGTGAAGATCCAGTCCATGACCCCTATGGCAATTAAAATCGAAATGTGACTTTTTTTTTCTTCTTTTCTTCCAGCCTGTCAGTTTTAGGATATATTTTTTTTTAAACATGAAAGATCGAACCTGGAATGCACGCAGCTTTCCATTTTTTTTTTTTCCGTGTTAGTTTTCGTATTGTTCTCGTCATGTCTGCTTCTTGTTATTTGCTGCAGAGTAGCACTGATCTACACCTTCCTGACCTTCTCTGTTCTGTATTAACTAGTCAGATGCCTTCGTTTTTTCTTAATCACATCTGCTGAAACTTCTGAGCTGGTAAGCCTTAAAAGGAAGAAATAGTGATTATGGAATCAGAAACAGAAAAAAGGCCATGTGTGTGGCGCATCGAGGCGTTCAGTCCAACACCGTCACCTTTTAAACAAAGATTATAAAGATCACAGGTCAGCTGGAAAGCAACCTCGTACCTGCTGGCATTTTTCACCAAAGTGCATCTGGAGGTCGAATCACAGTCATCTTGTTACACGGATGCGTTAAATCAGACCGACGACGTACACTTGAGTTTATTTTTACTTTAACAGCTTTCCAGTTTGTTAAAAAGGCGAATGGAATTTTTTTTTTTTTTTTGAACCGCCATCTTTCAGCCCATTTTTTATGACTCCTCCTGAGTCTCCAAGAAATGATCTGTTTATCAAACATCACGGTTATTTTTGGTTGACCTCTCACAGATTCACTACCAAAGTTTCCAATTGGATCCTATTTTTTATTTAGTACCATGCTGGCACCAGTTATAAATAATTGTTCCTTGGCAGCTAGCAGTAATGTTCTTCGCCAATTGGTTATACATAACCAAGTGACACACGTACATTCTTGGAGCGAAAATCTTTTTTCATGGCTTTATTGGTCAATTAATGGTTCTTTATCGGTTTATTATTGAACTAATGGTTCTTATTAGTTAATTAATGTTTTGTACCGGCACCGTGCACCTCCAGGGGCTGGGTTCGATTCCCACCTCGGGGTCTGTATGCATAGAGTTTGCATGTTCTTCCCGTTCTTGTGCGGAGAGTTTCCTCTGGGTTCTTTGGTTTCCTCCCACAGTCTAAAGGCGTGCAGATTAAGTTAACTGGCGGTCTAAAATTGTCCGTAGGGTCTGAATGAGTGTGTGAGTCTTGAGCGGAGGTCCTACCATGGTCTTAAAAACGGTCACCATTGGCGTCCACAGTCCTTAGGTGGACTACAGAGGTTCCTGGATGGATATGTTTTTATTAGCTAGCTAATGATTCTTCATGGTTTTATCAGCTAATTAATGGTTCGTTATGGTTATGGTATCTAATTAGGTATTCTTTCTGAGTTTATTGGCTAATTATTCTTTCCTCAAATGTTAATTAGCCTTATTTAATGGTTTATTAGCTAAATACTGATTCTTCATGGGGTTATTAGTTAATTAGGGGTTCATTAAGGGATTATTATATTTTTAGGGGTTCTTTATCGGTTTTTTAGCTAATTATGGCTTATTCATTAATTTATTATGATAGTAAGAGTTCTTATGGATTTCTTAGGTACTGTAATTATTAGGCTGCCAGATTGTACTGTACCCACGTGTTCTACTTATAGCTCTTTCTATCCAAAAAATAATCTATCAGATGAATATTCTACATTTTATTTTTCACTGTTCAGAAAAACTACAAAGACTAATTTTTTAATTAGCTTTCATTAATTTATTAACAGCTTCATGGTACCGAGATGGCATAATCCATTATGGTACCAATGATTATTCTGGCCAAATAAAATAATGGAAATTGACTGGAATTATCAAATATCATGAAAAACTCTTGGGTCAAGTTCTTTCAGTGAAAAAGCAACCTAAATGTTCCTTTCAGTTTTAAAAATAACTCAAATGAAATCACCAGATGACTGAGCAAATATTTGTTAATAGTTCAAACGAATATGGACAGGCTTGAGGCCAAACATTATATGCAGCGTGCACTTGCAGGGGAAACGTGCTAATTTAAAAACCCTAAAGGCCGACATGCTTTAATCAGGGTGTGAGATCCCTGAGCCATCAAGCAGCAGTGGAAGTAATTGTTTACAGCTAGGATTTAATGATTGTTGTGATTAACATAAAGTCAGCTGACTTAAGAAGACAACATACAAGTCCTTACCTTTAATGTTCCAGCTGTTCCTGCAGCGTGCGTCTGACAGATGTGAACACTTCCAGCTTCATATGCATCAGAGCTTTGTCTGGTCTCTGATTCTTGTGTGTTGAACGTCCACTTACTCGTTGGATCCTTTACGTTCCTGTTTGTCTCGGCTGCTGGTCCTTCTTCACAGTCTCCGCTCGTCTTCGATGCACCTTCACTTAAATGGAAGTTGAGGATTTGAAACGTTTGGGCACACTGCTCCGGATCTGGAGAGCACTTTTTCTCAACGCACTCAAATTCCTCCCACTTGGTGCTCGGCCCTGATTCTGAACTCCCAGAATTTGCTGATTCTTGGCTCCTTCCTGAGTCGCCCCTCTTGTGGTTGAAATATCCGTTCTCCTCTAGCTTGAGAGTTTGATCATGATCAGTTTCTTCTAGTTTAAATCCACTGTTCTTCCTTTTGGCAGACCTTCTTAAAGCGTCGTCATCGTCGCCTGGTTCCTCTGACCTGAAGCAGAACCAGGAGGAAAATATTGGCCTTTATAAATACCAAACAGACATTACTAGAAGCAATTAATCATTGTGCATAATAACAGCAGAGAACGTATCCTGTTGTATTACCTAAGCAACAAAAATATGTCCCTGGTCAAGGTGACACATGAGGCTTTTATTCCAAACTAAAAGCACTCAGGTTTTTAGCAGGAACTCGTAGAGAGCCCCTAGTAATTAATCGGAGCTTCAGTGGGTGACAATGTAAACTCTGGTGTTTCTGCACAGTCTCACCTCTTTGCGAGGGGATTTTACATAAACACACACCAACACGACTCAGACTGCAAGAACTGGGAGAATGTAAACACTGACCCGACTCTATTCTCCCGTGAGTCATGGTGCGTTCGCTCCTCGCAGGCAGCGATCAGGGATGTTTCCGGTACAGAGCCGTGGGCAGCTGATCCGCTCTCACTGCAGTCGTGCTCTGGTGCGTTTTGTTCGTGAACCAGTCCCACAGGAAGAGGATCTAAAAAGACAGGAACCTTAAGGAACATCAAGATGAGTTCATTTCCCTGCTGACTAAAAGGTTTTTTTTTTCCCACTTAAGCTGTGTTAGAAAAAACTAAATAGACTTTAGACTGAAACAAGATGACACTTATTATGTGAGAAGAAGATGATGATGATGATGATGAGTGCAGTACCTGAAGAAGAAGAGTCTGAGAGAACAGTAATTTCGCACTTCACCACCAGTTCAGAGTCTTTCAGAGTTTCTTTTCCATGCTAAAACACACACACACACACACACTTTTGGATTTCAATGAGATCTTAAACACTTGAGTCAAAAATAAATAAATAAATAAATAATCCTTCTCATTTTCTTTAGTAGCTGTTGCTAAACTGGTGCCAAAGTATGTACACGAACACCACCAGAGAACAGCGAGAAGCTCCTGAAAGTCCCACAAGAGCCAGGATTCATTCAAATTCAATCTCATACCCTTGTACACTATTTCCTTAAAAAAAATAAGGATAAATAATTTTGAAAATTTTTTTAATATGGTTATATTTTGGAAATGTGACTATTTAGACATATGACCAAGTTATTGATTGATTTTTTTTTTACTTAAACTAGAGCCCAAATTGCTCATCTATACCCCTTTGTCCTGTATACAGGGTTGCGGGGAACCTGAAGACTATCCCAGGAGACTTAGGGCACAAAGCGGGGTACACCCGGGACGGGGTGCCAATTCATTTGAGGACACACATGCATACACACTTATTCACAAACTTCAGGCAATTTGGAAATGCCTAATCCAATTAGCCTCATTTTCTTAGAGGGAAGGAATCGAACCCTCAACCCTGCAGGTGCGAGGTGGCAGCGATAACCACTGAACCCCCAAACCCAAATTGGTGTTTTATAATTGAAACGAACAAACAAACATTTTATGACTGACACTCTCATTAGCCTTATGACTGGTAGTAATTTCCATGTTAGCCTTTAACAAATGGAAGAGCACTTAAACTATAACTAGAAAATGCATTCAAATAAGCATTATGACTGGAACTGGTAATTATGCTAGCATTAATAGCTGGAACTAGCGGTTATATTTGTGTTATGGCTAGAATGAGCATTAACATGTAGATTAGTGTTTTAGAATTGGAACTAGAGATAACCATCATCTTGATTCGAATTAGCATTTAAATTAGCATTATGTCTGGAAATAGCAGTTAGCATTAATAAGGGGAACTAGCGCTCAATTTGGTTTAATGACTAGAAACAAAAGGTGTGGCACTAGTTTCCCTATTAGCCTTTTTATGAATGGAAGTAGAAATCACTATCATTGTAACTAGAACTAGAATTAAAATTAGCGTTATGACTGGAATTAGCAGTTATATTAACGTTAATAGCTGGATCCAGCAACTACATGGCATTATGACTGGGATGAGTCATGATCATTATGACTAGAACTTTCCTTTACATTGGTGGGATGACTGCAACTAGCATTTTCAATATTTCCTATGACTAGAACTACAGTAGCCCCAAATGCATTTATATTTAGTCCTAGAGCATTATGATTGTTAGCATTAATTACCGTAACTAGACTTTATGTTAGCATCATGATTGGAAGTCATGAGAGGAGCTATTTACCATTAAATGAAGCAATTATATTAAAATTTAAAGACTAGTAAAGGCTTAACTAAGAAATAAATTAATTATAGGAACTAGGCTCATGCTAGTTTTGATTGATTAAAATAGACCCTGATTTAGTGTCCACACATTAGCTAACATAAGCTGGCTTATAGAAAGCCATTGTTAGATCCTGAGAGCAGCTGAAGAGGAAACATTAGGCAAGTTAATAACTGAGGCAGTTATATTTAGCACATTGACTTTATTTGCACGTTACCTAAGGCGAACAAAGTCTTGTTTTGAGGTCATATTGACTAGATGTATCCTTGTGCACTTCAGTTTTTGAGCTAAATAGCAGAACCCAGACTATTTCAAAGAAAAAAATACTGAATTAAAACCAGAATTTGCACCCAGACAGGCAGCAAACAAAAGAAAACCTTCAGAGAAGACACTCACTGCACTCAGAAAGGCCAGGAATGACACCCAATGGATCACTCAGCCCTGAGGCTACACTACTGGCTAAACCTCCGTCAGATCGTCCACAACTCTCCACTGACTGTTCCATCGTCCACAAAGGCATGAAAGCCATCGGACCAAGGTTAAGTAAGATTACACCCTTGTAAACAGCCCCAATACCAGATGATGTCATGATGGAGAAAGGTTTTTCGACTTGGTCAGAAGAAAAGGTGTGGCCACTCTGTGGCAAGGGGACTGGATATTTTGCCAAGCTGCTAAAGAAGATTCTGTCTTTTCATGAGGATATACAAGATATCATTCAGTATGATGGCTCCTCTTCTGTATTTTAATTTCTAATGGAAACCTCTTAAAGCTTGTAAACCTCAGAGCAAAGACAACTGTATGGAGAGGATTAATCAGGGAGATGCTTTTGCGAACGCTGCTGCTCCGACTACACAAAATAAGGAAACTCCACAAGTCACCCACTGCTTCGCAAACTCAAAGAACACACTCATGAACCAAGACAGCAGCAGCAGAATCCTTCACTGTATTCACCTGGAGATGGAGATTACACACTTAATAATGGTGGCGCACCTACATTGGCTTCACCATCTTCAACATTCTCCCTCTGGATTGTGAGCTAAACACATGGATTAGCAAAAGCAACATCAGCTTTGGCCTGCCAGGCAAGAGGGCTTGGGACAACCCCATGATGACCAACACCAAGAACTGAAACACAAACCCTGTACTCTTGGCCAAGAATCAGTCTTAGAGGAACATTGAGCATCACTTCATTAGAACATGTTCAAAACACGGACATCCTGGTACAGATGGGAATACCAAGCATGTTTGTTTTGCTCATCCGAAGATGTTCGAGCTGGCTCAGCTATGTTGACTGTATGCAGTACCGCCCAATCCCCAGGGACATTGGTTAGATCGCCACTGCCGCCAGACCTTCAGGAAGGCCTTGGCTTTGTAGCAAAGACATCTAAAAATCTGATCTGATGGCTAGTGACATCAACCCAGCAAGTGAAGTTAGAAAAGCTGGAATAGTTGGAGGCTTCTAAATGCCTTCGAGGCAGGGTTTAGATGAGCCAACAGTGGAGGGAGAGCACAGAGGTTAGAGCGTGGTACCAGTGCAAACAAAGTTGGGCGTGGACTACACCTGCAGCAGCTGCAACAGAGCCTGCTGCTCTATGATCAGGTTGTTCAACTCAACCCCATGGTAATCACTGGTGCACCCTGTATTGCCTTATGTGACCAAAACGTATTCCCACAAAAGATCCACCCTTTGGCCGTTTCCACCAAAATCATTTTTGGAAATATTTTACTTCCTGTTCTAAATTTGGAGAAGTTATACAGCCAAACCATGCAACACTTTCCTGTTTCATTTTGATCTCATCATTCTACACAGAGGATTTGTCAGTTTTGGCCCAGATACTATATGCTGATCATCACACACGAGATCTATATTTAAATAGTTTGGTAACAGATTCGCCAAAATACTCTTTTGAAAACAATAGATGAGCCGAGCATATGACTCCAGACTTGATTGACAGTTTTGTAGGCGTTTTAAACATCCTGATATAAACTGACATTTTGGAAACCCCGCCCCTTTGCCTTATCCTTTGGCCTGTGCTCTCATGATGACTATTTTTTTCTATTTAAAAGATCTGCTAATGTGGTGCGATGACTTTCGGTCTAAGGGGTATATGGAGAATATTTTAAGTATTTAACTAAAATGTATTATTTTACTGCTTTAAAGTAGTAATGAAAGAACTTTGTGTGTAAAACTATCCATGTTTACTTTTTCACCCAGGATTACTAATTATTACTTTTTAGGGTTGATAGATTTATTGGTGGATCCAGCTCATTTAATACAATTATGTCATCCAGGATTAAGTCTATGTTTAATGGCTGCATCATAAAGCATGCTGGGAAAATGTTAAACAGCATTTCAGCAGTGTAACGTGCAGACAGCAGTATGTTTAATCAAATCCTATTTGTGCCTTTGCTGCTCTCTCTCTCTCTCTCTCTCTGTGTCTCTCTGGACGAACTTCTCATTGACCAGAGCTATTTTTAGCCCATCCCTGCTCTGAAAAAGGTCCGCTCTCAGAAGAAAATAAGTCTGGAGTGGACGAAGAGGGTCATGTGGCTGCCGGGTCCCATGGGGTCCTCAAAGAAGCTCTCGCCGAGGCTTCATGAGAAAATGAACACCCGGCCTTCTGTCTCCGCTGGTTATGTAAGCTGTTCCAGCTCAGCAGATTTGCTTACAATTTGGTTGTACATGGCACCTAGAGGAAGTGGTGACCGACCGAGTCATGGCAGGTGAGCATCACCTTAAGCTTCATCATAAATGAATAACCAGCAGAGACAAGCTGAGCAAACATCTCGATGCCACCATAAAACCGTGTTTATAGCCATCATGATATGGACTGGCATGCAGCTTGAGTTCTGGCAAGAACAGAAAACCAACACTGCATTCAAAATGATGTACAGTACACCACTCCGGTTCACTAATGACTTTCAGGCGTACTTACTGAGCTAGTAAAAACATCATCAGTCATCTGTGCGTTTCTAAAAAGATTCAGCTGTCCAAGTATTTGAGCGAGCATGTAATAAATAAAATCTGCAGCAAAACTCTACCTGAAAGTCCTGTACAGATCACAGACGCTCCTTCTACTTTCTGTCCTCTTCTCTACTTTCTTACTCCAGCTTGTCTCTTTCTCCCTTTTCCTTTCCCTGACTTTTTTTTTTTTTTTCCCCCCTCAACGCACCAGCCTCCCTTTGACTCCTGGGAGCTTTGACCATTTAAGGAGAAGGCTTTTTGTGCCTCTCCGTGCAGTTACTGCTGTACGCTCTCTCTCGCCCGACGCTCCAGCAAGCTGCAGCTAAAGAGTGAGTGTGTCCCGTGTACCATCTCGTGCCTGTTTATACCCTGGCTCCCACTTCAAGATAAGACACTACAGGTCGATAAAGGAAAGTTTGGTTGTAACTAGAGAAATGGTCGACAATCCTCGACAGCTAAGGATCATTTTTAATAGAAATTTTCCCCCAAAGTTCAAAAACTAAAAATAATTATTATTTATGCAAACAATGTTTTGTTTAATTTATTGTGGAAATTTGCAAAGTTGTAACAAAAATAATAGATTTAATGTTAGGGGAAAACTACTGGAAATCTGTAATTAATTAATTATGATAATTACAACCACACACACACACACACACACACAGCTGAAAATCTACTTGAGTAAAAGTCAGAAAGCAACTACAGTCACATAAAGTGGAAAAAGAAAACCACTTTATTTATATGTTTATTTAACTGATAAATATAATCATGAACATTAATTTATGGTGTCTAATAACTAGTTATGCTAATAAAATCAACTTAGAACGTGTCTATGCATGTATGTATGTATGTATGTCTAATAATCCTGTTGGAATAAACATGAACACAATGTCCATCTCGCTAATTCAACATGCAAATCCAAACCATAACTGGATCATTTACTAGTTAAAGACCTCGTTAGTTTTGGTGTAATCAGAATTGACGTAATTAGTTGTACTGACTCCACAGTATGAAACAGGATCTCAATATTAACTACACCTGTTCCTAAAAGAACCCAAAGTAGGATCATCAAAAAGACCAAAGACTATCAAGAACCCAAATAGTTACACATGTTTAAAAACCTCTTAATAACATTTTTTCATGATGCATGAGGGGCGTTCAAGTCAAACCGGGACTCGTGATGCCATTTCTGGTGTATTAACCCATACAGATGATTACCACTGACCGATGACTTCAAGCACAGTACAGTGATGAGACTCTTGGCTGCAGTAATACATTTGAATGATGCGAACATTTTAAAGGAGCCCGTCTGTCCGTGAATGACGATAACTTGTCACCAGCTTGTGTAGAGACACGTCTGTCTGTGGGAACACAGTCATTCACCAACACCACTTACACATTACAGGAACTCAGGGGGTTATTGCCACATCCCCTGTACAGTCCTGACCTCGCTTCAAGACATTTCCACATGTTTGGGCCATTAAAGGAGTTCCTGAGAGGCCAACATTTTAGATATGAAGAAGGCAGGCCCGATCACGGCTCCGGCGTCCTGAGATTTTCTACCTTGATGGTGTCCAAGCACTAGGATAAGTGCATTAGTGTAGCAGAGGATTATATAGAGAAATAAAGGGAGTTTTAACTCCCTGTTCTGTTATTCTGCACAACCAAAAGTCCCGGTTTGACTTGAACAATTCCAAAATAAGTCCGTTTTAGGTTTCGATCACTATGTTTATGAGAAGTTCATGACTCCTAATATCCATCACTTAGGAAAAATTCTATTCCACCACGAGCCATGTTATTAAACATAAAAAGCACCATCTGACACCTACAGTAAACATTCAGGCCATTCTGTGCATCGATGGAGGAAAATAAGAGTGTAAGACCATGCGGAAGAGTAAAGATCTTACCTCTCGGCTGTTATCCTCAGCTCCTGCGTGCGGAAAGCAGCCACCTGTTTGAAGGGAAGCAGTTACAAAGAGGCACATGGGTTTATTTGCATCTCACTGGTCCATCATGCAAATGACCGAGTTAAAACAGCCAGCCTTCGCTACATTGACGTACTGAGGCAGGTTCAGACAAATGATTGGTGGTCGAGTTTTCCATACTTCTTTTCAACTCCCTTGTCTCGCTCTGGCTCGCTCCGTCTCCATATCGACGGGCAACAATTACCTGGCAACCATTTACATGAACCGCTTGATTGTGCAGCCCACGACACGGGACTCGGAGTCTGCGTGCGTTTTAATACCTTTAGGGCTGAGAAGGGAAGTAATAGCCGAGCTGTTTGTCTGAATACGCTCGCAGTGACGTTAATATGAAAAGGAAAGAAGAACGGATCAGGACCGGGGAAGTGACTCAGCCAGTTAAGTGACGGAGTCCAGATCTGTCACCAGACGACGAGATCAGAGACGGAGACGAGGACTCCACTACACAGCTTTTCAGCTGGATTTAATGATTCGTGCTCTCAGACATCATTCCGACTTGATGCTCGAAACACATGTGTAAGGTCCACATAGTGAGCGTATTCATGTACTGCAAGCAATTAGACGAGGCTGTTAAAAGAAGCACTAATAAATTATATTCACAAACGCTGCATCCTGTAACTTTTAGTTTCCTAGACATACATGAGCATCTGACTTGAATAGTCCAATGTATGATTTTATCTGGGACGTGCACGGGAAACACCACATGATCAGTGTTCTGCCCATCCATGCATCATTTGTTGCTACTTAACACTAACAAACTTGGGCGTGGTTTCATTCATCTTACTCATGATTACGTACTGGGAGCAATATCTGATGGAGATATCTGTCTATCAGATTAAGCTACCCTAATTACTTAAACTAATATATTACACATTAAGTATAAAAACATGCTCTATTTACTGTTATAGTACATTTACCCCTTTAGCATTTTTATTTGAATGGGTAGAGCGAATCGATGGACTCGTTCATCTTTCACACACTATGGTAGCATTTTTTGACAAGGAAGCACAAACTGGCAGAGCACAATGTTTAGCGTCCAGACGTGACGGTTTTATCGTTTTATCGCGTAACAAAAATGCAAAAAAACAACAGTTTGTACAGAATATTATGGCGTCCAAATAGGACTAGTCCTTGTCCTTTAAGTAAACCATGTTTTAAGCTTTACTTTTAAAAAGATCGGTGTAATATTTTCCCTTATATTGCACTCAACTTTAATAAAAGCAGGACATAAAAAGATTCGCCAACAATCACTGGACTCTAAGAATTTTGAATTCTGATCTAAAATCCAGCATGCACTTTACTTGATTCTTGACAATCTATAACAAATTATCACACATCATAACCGAGGTGAACTGCAAGAACCCGATTTTCATACCTCTGAAAAAGCCTCCAATGAACTTCCATATTCTCCTTCATTTACCTGCTTATTTGGCATGCAAATGCAACACTGTCCAACACAACAGAGTGGAACAGGGAAAACAACGGTCACATGATAAGAGCAAGATGAAGATCACTTTCTTTGTACGTCCACGTACGTCTTCATGTCACGCGAATGATGAAAAATGATTCAAGCGACCTGTGCTTCATACCAGCCAGCTCATATTAACACAGTGTGTCTGAGAAGAAACAGAGAAGAAACTAGCCTGTGTGTTTACTGCAGACAGGATGGAGAGAGAGAGAGAGAGAGAGAGAAAAAAAAATCTGGATTTTAGAGTTTGGATGGAAGCCATGGAGGCCCCTGAGGATCAAGCAGGAAGAGGAAGAAGCAATTTAACTACCGAGAGATATAAAATAAAACCTTATGTAAACAACTTGGTGTGGGGAAAGAAGTAACAAATTTTGGAATTTATCAGAGTGGCGGTTACCGTAAGTCCTGTTTGGGTTCACAGGGTCCGAGACGAGGATGTTGCAGCAAAACGCCGGATGATGTCCGATGTCCGCCGACCTGACATCTGGCTGTGCGGAAATATCTGAAGACTTAAATGTATTTGAGAAAAAGCTTTAGACGTTCAAATCGAACTTAAAATTATAACAAGTTGTTGTCATATATATACGTATGAGGTGGTGTCAAGAAGTTTCGAGAATAGTTTTTGTAACACACCAACCAATAGCATTGCAAGGCTACACGTACAGCCACAGAGAGCACTGACCTTTATAAGTCAGTCTGCCAAAAGACATCGTCCTGTGTACATCGGGAGCTGTGCAACTGGTGCTATTCTGAGCATGTACGTTACCAGTAAGTAAGAATGAAAAACAGACAGACAGAGACGTTTGCCATGATGTGGGAAGGTTACGACGATGCTGTGTTCAAGGTGTTTTGATTGAAACGCGCACGTCAGTGGAAGAACATCAGACGAGAGATCAAGAAGACCTTCAACGAGCTCGACCCCCCAAAAAAACTCGAAACCATTCTGCAAATTGTGCATGATGATCGTCGGAGAACAATCCACACCATTGCTGCAGTTATCCTCACTTTTATTCCCAACTTGTATAAGCACCACTAATGAATGAACCTTATAAGCAGCTTAGCCAATAATTGTCCAGGTCTTTTGCCCATCTTTATGTTCTGTTGTTCTTGTAAAATGATTTTCAGTTACGAACACACTATAATTAATTTCAAAGTGCTTTTTTAAAAATAAAAAATATACTGTACCTACATTTTTTTGACATCATTTCTGATCAATATAATTAAATATTCTTGATGATTAAAATGTTTAATTCATTACTTGGTTGGTTAGGTTTGCCCAGTCAAAGCTCTGTCAAAATGATAGACTATTTTATATAAAGTTCCACACATTTCTTTACTTGAATTTACAGCCTCATCCCAAAGAAAGAACATCGCACCCCAGGATATACTGTACCTTAGTGCAGGAGGAAACCTGAGCCTCCAGTTCCCTCAGCTGGTTCCGTGTGTCTGCTGTTCTGCTCAGAGCTTCCTCCACCTTGTGGCCGATCGCCTCCATCCTCCCCTTCATCCTCCTCTCGCTTTCAGTCAGCGTCTCGGCGATCCGCAGCGCGCTCGTCACCACCGTCTCCACCTTTCTGAGGGACTCCAGAACGTTTTCTGCAGCGACGTGTTTCCCTTCATCATCGACCTGCTCCGTCTGCACAGCCGCGTCTGCCTTCTGCACCCGGACACAGGCTTCTCCCAACCCCTTTCTGCTCTTTTCAACCTAATGGAGAGATCATCAGCAGAATGGGTTTTGGGCAGGTTTCCATCTAGGCTCATTAATAAGACATGAATAAGCAAAGTTCAGAAAAAAAAAACACTGGTGGAAATATCAGTTTAAATAAAAACAGCCTAAAAGATGCATCATCTTCTTTTGTTCCTACACATCTCAAAACCCTCTTCTCTATAGATAACTCAAATGTGTCTTTAAAAATATTAAACTTGTTGAACATTTACAGCATTTGGCAGACGCCCTTATCCAGAGGGACTTACATTTTGTATATCATTACACATATGAGTACTTGAGGGTTAAGGGCCTAGCAACTTTGTAGTCGTGGGGGTTTGAACCTGGGCCCTTTCGAACCCTAGTCCATTGCCTTAACCAATGAGCTACCCCTGACCTCTATTTTTGAAGCATATAATGAGGTATATTTTTTATTACACGATTCTACATGTGAAAACAGACTTTCCCTGTACAGTATTATAGAAAACCAATTTGTGGGCGGGGCTACATATGATCTCAGTCACTAAATAAGCCACGATTGCACCGCTGTTTTCAGTTCTTCATCAGAAGTAAATCTTCATCCTCGTAGGGCTGCTTTCAGACGTGTGATGGAGCGAGACCAGGACTATAGAGAGGACTTTAATATAACCGGAGTGCGGATCATTTTTGACTCACCCTCATATTTACATAGAGCCGTGTTACTGGCAGTAATTTGCCAAGTTAGCTAACGTTGATGACTTTAGAGTGTAAGGGCTGACAGAAGGAGAGAGGGCCATTTCTAATTTGCATATTTATGTAAATTCATAAATCCTGGTGAGTGTGTGTTCTTTAAATTGTTTATTCAATATAAACTCTGGACATATACAAATAGACATAAACATAAATTCAGGACATAAACAAAGTAAGTAATCTAATAAAAGTAACGTAAACTAATGACGTGAATTTCCTCTCGGTCACCTCCATCAATGCGTCATTCAGCTGGATCTCCAGAACGCTGATCCTCTCCTGCATGTCCCTGGTGGTGTCCCGGACGTCTCTGGTGTTCCAGCTCCTCTCGTCCTCCACCCTCGGAGCTCTCCGCCAGGTGATGGGTGGAACTTTACGCACTTCCTGCGTCTGCTGGTGCGTTTCGATCTGCCTGTGCTCTGGCTGCTGATCCCACGCAGGCCGCGGCCTCTCAAGTTCTCTCAGACTGCACAAAACGCATGTGTATATATACACACGCACACATACATAGAGACACATGTACAGACCCATATATACGCACGCACACAGGGTCATTGACCTAGTTTATCACTTGTTGATCTCTTTTCATTTCAGTAGTGTAGATAATGAACATTTGCTACAACATATTGCATCGTTCTGTGTAAAAGTTCAGAAGCTTGGTTGCGTCTCATGCTAAATAATTAAAACAAAAGTCTGAAATAATGAAAAAACCCTAAATGCTGCTTACATGGTCAGTAAGTGTTTCTTCGAGCTGGTCTGCTCTTGCTGCTCCTGTAGGATCGCTTTCTGTAATGATTCAGCCGTGTACGTGTCCTGAAAAGAAATCACGCCATCCGATCAAATAAAGAAGTTTATCCAACAAAAATCTTTCTCCGATCTACTCTTTCAAGACAAGCAGACATGTGCATGCCCTTTAACCTGAAATACCTTTTTTTATATTTTGTTTTTATACTGTGTATATTTTCAATAGATAAAGTTTTTTTTATATATTTTATTCCATAATTTATTGATCTTTTTTTTTTTTTAAGGTCACTGGCGGTCGTCTAAGCATTTCACTGCATCGTACTGTGTATGACTGTGTATGTGACAAATAACATTTTCATTTTAATAATAATATCACTGATTAGATCAAAGCTGATCAGGTTATTTTTATCTTTTACAAACTCTTTTTCCCGTCAACAACAAGTATTAACGCTAGTTTAAATTATAAGCATCACTGCTAGGTGTAATTGAGACAAATACTGCAGTGCCATTACTAGCCACTAGGGGTCGGGGAACCCCCTTTTTGGGAAACCCAGGCCTATTCAATTATGTTTCCAGGCACAGCTGTGTAAGCTGGCTAATAATTGATGGTTTATTTTTTATTGAGACACGTTCAGTATTTATTTATGCTGTTATTTCTCACCCGCAGTTCTGCAGACTTGATTTTGCGGATGAAATTGTACAGGTCTCTCTGCGGAGATGACGGAGGCTGAAGCTCAGACTCAGACACCGAATCGCTCTTATCCTCGACATGCATCATCTAATAGCAAAGAGAAGAATACAGTAAATGTGACTTGAAACCAGGAACTAGCATTCACTGTGACTAAAACGAACAGCGTGCATGTCAGAGGGATGGATGTGTGTATCGGAGTTTACCGGCTCAGCCTCCTGGATCTCGCGGTGTAGGGAGAAATGGTTTGGGGCCGCGGCACTTTTCAGACTTGATGAAGAATTATCAAACCTGCAATAAAGCAGCGGACTGAGTCGGTTTATACATCAGCAACATCAACCTGCTTCAAGGGCGGCAATAAACAGAGGATTCTGGGATTTTCAGTGAAATAGGTGATTTCATGTTTTAGGTGTTAGTGAGGCCCTTTTTTCTACTCTCAGTGGCCTTTATACTTAGTTGAGATGTTTGTTTATTAATTTATAATCAACAGTTTTTCCAGATTTTAATTTTTTTCCCCCTAATTTAGTCCCAGCCGATTTCCACCAGTCATTAGCGCACGTGTTTCCTCTGAGACAAATGACACCAGTCAACTACATCTTTTCAAACTGCAACTGATGCGAGTGTGTTAGAATGGCCAGCAGTTTAAGGCTCTGGGTTACTGATCAGAAAGTTTAGCCTTTATTTGTCACATATACATTACTACACAGTGAAATTTTTTATTCTTCGCATCTCAGCTTTTTTTTTTTGTCAGGAGGCTGGTGTTAGAGCACATATTATATGGCGCCCAGGGTTAAGGGCTTTGCTCAAGGACCTAACAGGGGCAACCTGGTGGAGCTGGGGCTCAAACCTCACTTCTGATCAGAGCCTTAACACACTGAGCTATGACCGGCCCAAAAAGTAAAATTCATTCTTTGTATATTCCAGCATAGCTCTGTTCAGAGCGCAGGGTCAGCCATGATTTAGCGGCCCTGGAACAGATAGGGTTAAGGGCCTTGCTCAAGGGCAATCTGGTGAAGTTGTGGCTCTAACTGCGAACTATATGATCAGTAACTGAGTGCCTCAACCCTTGGAGCCACCACTATAACCGTGTCAGAGGTTTAAGCCCCAGCTCCACCCAGCTGCCACGGTTGGGCCTTTAACTTCACTCCAGCTGACCCTGCATTCTGACCCAAACCTCCTTCCTGGCATATGCAAAGAAAATAACTTCATATTGTTGTAAGGTATACGTGACAAATACTCACTTTTTATTCTCCTACCTTTAATGTATAACACGGTTGTATCTATACAGTAAAACCTCGGATTGCAAGTAACGCGGTTTGCGGTTTGACTTGAAAAACGAGCAAGTCTTGGTTTACGAGGACTGAGTATCATGTATCACGCATGCGCTTCTCATTTTAACGTCAAGCGTCATGTGATCACAACTGAGCCAATGGTTTTTCTCTCTTGCACTGCGAAATTGTGGGTAATTGTCTTCCCTGCTCAGTCTTAGTGCGCATCTCTCACTAGTATAATCAACATCCGTGCACATGTGTACTGTTTACCATAACACTGTGACCACGTGTGTGCTTCTTTTTTTTGTGTTGGTATGTGGTCCCCCTTTCACCCCCCTCTCCTCTCGCCTTCACACACACTCTCTAATGGAAACACTGCTGTGTTGCAAATCTTTTCAAAGGTAAAGTGCTGGTTAATTTGTTTTATTTTTACTTTACAGAAGTGATTCCATGAGTGTGTGCACACTCGAGTGTCAGAGATGTTTCTTATAAATTTTTCCGATGAGGCAGTGTTTCCGTTAGTGTGTGTGTGAGAAAGTCATCCCGCACAGTAGTTCCTCCCTCCTCTCAAATAAAAGAGGAGGAAGGGTTACTGTGTAAGATGAGAGGAGAGAGAGTGTATCTTGCACACGCACACACAAACACTAACGAAAAACATGTATCTGTTGGGATTTATTTTTACTTTTTTTAATGGTAAAGTGCAGGTTAATCTGTTTCATTTTTACTTTATATTTTGTATGAATAATTTTTATATATTTATTTTTTGGGGTTGTGGAACGAATAATCTGAGTTTTCATTACTTCTTATGGGGAAATTCTCTTTAATTTATGAGTGTTTTGATATATGAGCTCACTTCCAGAACCAATTATGCTTGCAATCCAAGACTCCACTGTATTTAAGTTAACATCTGGGAAAAATAAAGAAAAGAAAGAACAATTTCTCACTTTTATCCTCCTATGATCTTTAGGAAATTCTGATCATGCAACTTTTTGTGGAAATGTTCCACATACTTTATAATTCACACAGATATAATGATTTATCTGCAACATTCAGATAGATTACTGTGGTGGAACTCTACCTGTTTTTACTGTTCATACAGTACAGTATGTATTGATAAATGTCACAGCAGAGCGACACACATGGAATGGAATCCCCCACTGAAGTAGACAAATTTTGGGGACTTACCTCAGAAGTGCTTGCTGGGAGTTCTCCTGTAATTTCACCAGATCACACTGGAGACTCTGAAAGGCAAGAAAAAAAAAACACGTCTCTTTGACCAAAACATTTTATTTTCCCTTCCTCAGACATGTTTCTAACAGATTTGGAATGAATAATGTTAATTTGGTACGTCTATGATTCTAAGGTAGTCCAGAAACGTCTCCTTCAGCTTCTGCAGCGTGATGTTCTTCTGCAGATTTAAGAAAAACACAACCGGTTAGCGAACAGGATATTCAACCGTAAACTAATAATGCTGCTTCAGAATTTAGTACACCTCATTAATCAAGCTGGTTACAAAGAAAATGTACATAAATGTATCCAAATTGTTTCATGGAAGCATTTACACTAAAATATGAAAATTCGTGTTATTTACGCATGGAACACTGGAACGATTTTAAAATAGAAAGTGCACTGAAAACACCAAAGCTTGTCTGACCAGTTTAGGAAACAAAAGTGTTTAACAAAAGTTTAGGAGGCAGCAAAATTTCTTGCCAATATTGTTTCTCCTTAACACAATAGTATACAGTCCATTCTGCCGTAGCTTCCTTGAACATTGTTCTTTTGTAGTGTGTGTTCATTGTTCTGTCTATTTATTGTCTTGCAAGGACTTCTTCTTGCGAGTGAAGCTTTAAAATCAATTGACATTTACAGAAAACTTTTAGCTGCTGTAGAGTGCAAACATTTCGAAGAAGGCCACAAGTCTGTGAATGAGGATCCCGGCTGAGGTGGCCCGGAGCACAATCATTCACCCACAATCAATCACCAACACCACTTGCACATTACGCATTGACGCATCCCCTGTACTGTACAGTCCTGACCTCGCTCCAAGACATTTCCACATGTTTGGCGAGTTCCTGGAAGGCCAGTGTTTCAGACGAGAAGCAGAAAGTCCGATCTTGGCTCCGACATACTGAGAAAACTTTCTACCTTGATAGTGTCCAAGCGCTAGTGAAACTCTGGGATGAGTGCGGTAGTGTAGCAGGGGGTTACATAGAGAAATAAAGGGAGTTTTTACTCTCATGAGTGAGCCCATGCATGAGGGTAGACGCCACATTTAAAAAAAAAGTGCGTTAAACAGCACGGACTGCAGTTCACAGGGACGATTCATGGACAATCACGTGTTAGGTGACCAAATTGGGAAGAAACGACTCATATTGTGACCTGTTAAGGGAAACTTAAGTACTTTTGCACAGCACAATAAAGACCTCATGTGTATTTGCTCACCTTGGTGATTTCCCGTTCTTTCACCGCCAATAAGACCTGCAGTTCCTCCAGTTCTTCCTACAAACAGTGAAAAGAGACATTACGTATGGGGTAAAACACCTGCAGGTCTGATGTTACAGGAAAATAATTAAGATGATGAAGCGGGGTAACTGTTACCATCCGGAAGATTTTATATGGTGAGTTTTCTATGGTATGACCACGAGAATTTGGCAGGGAATCCATTTTTTTCCATTACACACTACAGTACATTGATTTTCTAAACTAAACACAAACGTTCACGCCGTCACACATCACCACTGAGATACACCCCATATGGTAAGGACAGGAACAAAACAATTCTAATAAATTAAAGTTTGCATAAATGACTTGCAGGTTATTATAAAAGCACAGATTGGTTAGCGAACCAAAGTGACCCTCTGGATTCTTCTGTCTCTGTGCACTGGTTAAGATCGGATTAGCGGTGATCTAGCTACAGTAACTAGCTAAAGTAAAGTCCTATGCATTCGGCTTGTTTTCACGCCAATGATAATGTTTAACAATAATGTAAATAAGAGTATAATTATAATGTCTTTAACCTTATTTGTGTCAGTGGAAAGCCAAGTGAAGCAAGTTTACATATTTTTGTGCTTTTCTTAGCATTTTGTGCAAGATTTAGTGAAGACACAGAACCATGGGGTTGTAAGAATGGTAGCAAGCAGGGAGTCAGTTAAATTTTTAAAGCAGCCGGTGCCAATTGGAAGCATAAATTAAGGTTAAGCAAGTTTACATGTCTTTTCTTAATGTTTTAATTGGTTTTAATATGCAAAAATATGATTATAGTGTTGAAAATTGGTAATATTTTTGGGTGGCCGAAACGGATTTCCCGCATTTACATTATTTCTTATGGGGAAAATGAGTATTACAATATGAAATTTCATCCTAAGAGCTCGCCTCCGGGAGTAGATTCAATTCTGCCTCTGTACTTCTGCCGCCACACACCAGTACTCACCCTGACGTCTGCGTTTGCCCTTCTGAGTTTGTTCTGCCGATCTTCTGCAACGTTTCTCTCCAGCAACAGTTTATCATTCTGCAGATTAAAAAAAATCCGCAAAATTGATTTTTAAACTGGTTGTTGATCTAATAAATAAAACAGCGTACCCTTTCTTCGATGACTTTGATATGAGCCTTCAGGTGTTCAATTTCTTTCATCTAAAAAAAAAACAAACAAAAAACAACATTAAAGTCAGACATTCATATTTTTTTTTATAAATTAATTTATACTTAAAAAAAATGTTTTCTATCCTAGATGCATATGGCTTCATGTCAAATTTAGCTTTAAAATTGAACCAATATCTTGGGGCAATTCAACAAGCCAAAAAAACAAAGATAAGTATCAAATTGTAGATATTAAAAATAGAGACGAAGCATCAACCATATTAATTTACTCAATTATGTAAATACCTTAACTTGGGTGAAGTACATCGATGCATCACAATGTTAACACTCCCTCACTCACCCTCACTCATCATCTATGCAGACAATACCCTTTAACCTGTATTTAGGGGTGCGGGGTTCTGGAACCTATCCCAGGAGACTTGGGGTACAAGTTGGGGTACACCCTGGACAGGGTGCCAATCCATTGCAGGGCACACACACACACTTATTTATACATCACGGCAATTTGGGAACGTGGGAGGAAACCTGAGTACCCGGAGGAAACCCAAAAAGCACGGGGAGAACAATCAAACATGCACACAGAGATGGGAATCGAACCTGGAGGTGCAAGGCAACAGTGCTAACCACTACACCACCATACTTCCAAAGTGTTTACATTCATCCCCAATATTGGCAGCACATCATGAAAAAAGGAACTTTATCCTCAAAAATCTGAACTGACTCATTAGATGCGTGCTAATTCTTAAAACAAACACCTAATGAAATTGTGCACATACATCCTCTTTCTTGCACGGCTCCTGCATGGCTGCTGCATTTCACATTATATTGTGTTTTGTTACTCTCTTTTTGTATTTTTTCTGCATTTATTTATGCAAATACTGTAATTCCCTTCGACCTGTGTGTAAATGATATTCCTGCCATCAGGGCGTCATCATGGGGGAAGTGGGACCCAATGAGAGCAGTGATGTTTAGGCCTGATGGTGTACCAACTAAAATAAATACAGTTACATGCAAGGCTCCTGAGATAGGCTCCATGCCCCTGCAACTCTTTATACATGGCCTAAACACAGTATGATTTTATTGAACATGCTAATTTTATGATGTTTTTTTTTTATGTTATACATATAATACAGGAAATATGTTGATGCAACATGGAATCTTGCTTCCTTACAAATTCTAAAGTTGCTACTGTTACATCAGCCATTTAAGAGATGATTTTATACGTGCCCCAAAAATGGAAATTCTTCAACATTATTGTTTGAAGCGAGCCAGTATAATCATTAAAAATGCAAATTATTCATATTTCTTTATTATTAATACTAAAATGGGGGTAAGCTTCCAGAAGCATATGACCTGTTAAAATTGTTACTTTTTGGTAAAAGCTTAAAAAGCAAAAAATCTGTAGTGTCTGTAACCATGTGAAATTCAGGTTGCAATTTCTTAAGAATTTTGCGTTTTAAAATAATAATATTTTTTCAGGTTTATGTCTTTTCATGTGAAATCTAAATTAACCAAGTTTCATCTGAATGACAGTTAAGATCATTGAAAGATCTGAATTCGAAAAAGTTATGGACACTACAAACAAAAATGGACATGAAATTGTATTTAACAAATGTGTTTCTTTTTATCTGATAAAAATATAAATGTATTGGCAGATTTACAAAAAGAACGTATAGATCGGGTGATAAGAAGCATTAAGTATTGTAAAAAAATGTTGTATGATTCCATCTAAAAAAAATCTAACTTTTCAACTAGGTAAGCAATTTTTCAGCGCTGATTCCATGTTTTAGCCGAGAAGATAAAGCGGTATAGACAATGCATCTGCTACACTGCAATGCTACAATACAGAATATGAACCATGCTGGGTACAGTGTATGCAAAGGGGAGCCATGTGTGGATGCACAAAAACAATGCCCTTATTTTCAGAATCTTAGCTATGTATTAATGACACATTGTAATTGTTAAGGTAACATTATATTTGGATAAACTAAAGAACTAAAAGTACAGAACTATAAGTTGAAAAATGTTGCAAATAGAGACACTGATAACCACTAAAGTAACAATTTTGTGCTAGTTGATTAGCAGTTAACTTGCCAGCATGCTAGGTAAAATATCTATCTATCTATCTATCTATCTATATATATATACAACAGTGAAATTGCGGATTGCAATTAACGCAGTTTGTGAGTGTTCCGCAAATAAAATTAATTTTGACTTGGAAAACGAACAAGTTTTGGTTTACGAGATCATATATCACGCATTCGTTTCTTGTTTTGACGCCGAGCGTCACCTGATCACAAGTGTGAAAAGAGTGGTGGAAGGCTAACTGTGTAAGAGGAGAAGGGGGAGAGGGGAGCTTACTTTAGATTCACACACACACACACACACACACACACACACAGCGCCTGTGCACACAAACGGAAACACTTATCTGTCAGGATTTATTTTTACTTTTTTTTTTAAGGTTACTTTATATTTTGTGTTAATTATTTTTATGTATTTATTTTTTGGGGCTGTGGAATGAATAATTTGAGTTTCCATTATTTCTTATGAGAAAATTCGATTTGGTTTATGAGTGTTGTGAAATACGAGCCCGCTTCCGGAACGAATTATGCTCGTAATCCAAGGTTCCACTGTATATATAAAAATATATATAAAAACAATTTTAAAAATGCATTTTGAAATCCGTATTAATGTTGAGTATTTTTGTATAAATGAATGGTTGTAGACCCATTTCATTATCAAGAATATAAATAAATAAACAAACGTTCTAGACATTTTAATGGTTTGTTGGACTGGGGAGTCACAGACCAGTGAACGGCTGTTAGCCTGGGCTCGAGTGCTTCTCTCTTGGCTTTCTCTTAGCGCTCGCCGGGCTTCATCCAGCTCCTCAGCCAGGGACTGAGCTCTTCCTGCACACAGCTGGGCACTAAGAAGGTTGAACACATGACAGACACTGAGATGTTTGGTACATTTGTAAGTGCTAGAAAAACACAAAAACCATGCAGCACCTTGCTAGTTTGCTGCGAAGCTCTGAAACATCCATCATCAGCTGAAGGTTGGTTTCCTCGCACTGAGAGATGCTCCTCAGCAGACTGCTGTTGTGTCCTCTCAGTCTGCACTGGGCGTGCTTCAGCTCCGCCACCAGGCCTAACAAATCACCTGCGTCACTGCAGTCATAAATCAAAGCAGCATCATGAATGAAGTTTTACACCACAGCGCTGGCGAATTCTTGGTCCGGAGGTGTTTATATGAACAGGCTTGTTTCAATAAGTTTTTTTAAAGGTCTTCATTATTCCTAGGTTTTTGTCTACAGAAATGGATGGATAAAAAAGTGCTATGTTGAAGTACATTTACGGAAGGAGTTTTTTAGTGTCAGAGCTCGGTTACAGTAATCATTTTTGTTCTCAGACTATTCCTTCAATGGAAAATTCTTGGAAACAAATTTGTGAAATTCAAGAAACTCCCAACACGTCTATTCATAGCTGCTCTAATGAAAGTGATAACAGGAACTAACCTGTTATCCGGATGTTAACCACCATTAAATGTAACCACAAACAAATAGGAGCATAATGTGTCGTTCTTGACTAAATAAGAAGTAATAGTTGATGTTGCACAGTTGATGTTCTTTATAAGAGGAATAAAACTGCACCATTATTGGAAAATAGTCAATAATATAATGGGACCAGTAACACAGCTTCATCCCACCACCAAAAACAAAATATGAAATGACTTTACTAACCAGTGATATTCACTTTGGTCTGTAAATGTAGTTTCAGGTGGCGAAGGAGAAAAGTCAGTTCCTACGAACACAACAGTGTCATTTGCATAATTATTGGCACCCTTTGGAAAAATACATTAAAATAAAAAAATAAAATAACTGCCTTACATGCCATGAGAGACCTGGTAAAAGGTTGTTTAATGTACACTGTTTAGGTTTAATTGTTTCTTATTTATTGGCACCCTTCAAAATTCTTAAATGAACAGAATAAGATGGTTTGTTTAGGCATTTCTAAGTTGATTTGAAAGTATGTATGGCTCATTATCTTGTTCTTCCTATGGCTAAATCTGAACCTCCTGGTAGAGGCAACCAGATTACCGTTACAACTGCCTCCCCCTATACAGTAATAATAATAATGAGAAGTATAGAGTCATCATGTGGCTCATTCTATAACTTGCTAATTTGATTTTGTCTTGTATGTTTCTCATAGTGTAAGTACGAGTCTGTGCTGAGAATTGGGTGTAATGTTCGTTTCAAAGCATATTCTTGCTTATTGTGTTGGAGGGTGCCAATATTTCTCAATCATTTTGACTGTATTCAATTACTGTAGAAGACTCACCACTTCCGGTCACTTTGCAAGAGTCTGATCCTGACGCCTGGTAACTGTCGTCAAATAATCTACAAGACAATGGGAACGCTCTCCTTAAACACTTTAAACAAGTTGCTGCTTCACAAAAATATCAGACCACGAAGTGGTGAACGTTAACTGGATTTTATTCGACAAATTAATCGTACTTACACAAATTTGAGCCATATTAATACTTTTGAGAAAAAAAAATTATCAAAGAGACAAGGTTACGTGGAAATACTTGTGTAGGATTTTTTTCCATGTGTAGCCGTGTCTCACCCGTCTTGGCTGCACCGAGCGATCCACTTCCTCATGGTGGCGTGAAAGGCGTCTCTGTCCACAGGTGGGTCTCGGTCTTCTGGGTCCAACATGTGCTTCAGGACGATCAGCTTGTCCTGTCCACCGCTTTGGCCCGTCATGGCTTGTAGAAACTGCACCACAGTGGAGGCCAGGACTTCTCCTGTTGATACGAGAGAAATTCTAGCATGTTTGTCTCTAAAAAACTTTCCATAACGAGTAAGAAGGTAATAGGGTCCACCTTGTCCCGCAGCATCGCATGCCTCAAATGTAATGTTCAGAAGCTCTTCTTCTGAAAAGCCATTCATGTCAAGGTGGTCGCATAAAAACCTGTCGCCAAGTCTGATGTCTGGAACAGAAGGAGGAAACATACAGTATTGTGCAAAGGTTTCGAGCCAGCGGTCATTTCTTTATATATTGCTTCAAAAAAGACAAACTTTCCAACTGGGGGCAGGTGAAGCTCAGTGACCTCTGAATCATTCAAGCATAAAAAATAAAACAAAAAACATCTAACTTAATGCATGACAGATGATCAGGGGGGTGATTAGTACACTGGTGATGCTGAATGGTTGGACCAGACGAGAGGGGAAATGAGGTCGCTGCTGAGGTTGTTACATAAACCACCATTTTTTTTATTGTATGCTTAGGCATTTTGCAACCCGTCACATTTGTTTACATTTCTTTAATTTAATCTAAACTATTTAATTTAATATGAAAAATTGAGGGTGTTCAACAAGGAACAGAGAGAGTGATGCAGAAGTGCTTTAGTCCTGTACTCCATCCAGTTTCTCATACCTTGTAATGAATGGATTTATAACAGTAAACAGTGTGTATACACATAAATGAGTAAATAAACCTACTTTCAGTGTCGGAGTGCAGCTGGGAAAAGTCAGCGGAGGACGTTCCTGAGTCGACAGATAAACTCAAAGCGCTGTATCCGTGGTGTTCCCCATCCTGCACGTTATTCTGCCCAGAAGGAGACCTGGACCTGGCTGAACTCTCAGGAACACTCCAGCCCGGGTTGGAATTCCCTGCAGCCATGGTCACTTACACTATAGCAAATAAATCCACTTTGACAAGTCACCATGAAATAGAAACCGGATTGCGTTTTATCCAAAACAAAAAGGCCATTGCGATCTTTTTTTTTTTTTTTTTCATACTCTCAAGTCTTATTGAAATGGAAATGAGGCTTTAAGAACATGTTCAGTATGCCTGTACAGAGGATCTGGAGAGTAAAAGTTGTAGATGAATAAGGAGAACTAGAGATCCCCGAACAGGTTTGTGTTTTCTCTGCTGATGAAAGCTCAACTATATCTCGGGAAGAGCTTGGTAATCAACTGCTGAGCTCAATCAGGTGTGTCCAATGAGTGAGGCACCACTACGGCCTTGAAACCATTCCTGTACAAGTTGTTATACAAAAAATTGACAAAATGGAATAGATTTCTGTGCTAGACGTGCCACCGAAGGTGTCCTGCATGAATATGTGGAAATAATATTTATACACACATACCTTTTAGTTCACCATTATCTCCATTTTAGCATCTTCAGTTCACTCCAGTCACCAAAAAGACGAGAATATTTGAAATATACAGTACAGTACATATCTCATCCTGGGTGATCTTGAACCCGAGTCTGAGCAGCATGCCGTCTAAAATGAAAAGCTGAATCTGGAGAGGCGTTTTGCTTGTTCTCATCTCAGCAAACACATCAAGTCCAGCTGACATGACCACCCCCCTCCTCCTCCTCCTCCTCCTGCCTCACCACTACCAACACCACCTTCACCCCCCCAATCCACTTATTCCCCCCTCCCCCTGCCTGCAGGCTCATAACGGTACACAATGTCGTAACGGGCCATTGTAATGATCACAACTGTGGTTTTCCATATCAAATGATTCCGCATGGACGATGCTGGACAGTAATCAAGCTCTCACTCGGGGCTCAAAGGCAGAAATCAACCCTGAAGAATATTTATGATGAGTAGATGCATGAGACGAGCGGTGTCTGGATGTGATATTAATATGTGATATTGAGGCTGGGTTTAGAATGAAAATATTTAGGTTAAGGTTGAGTGATATGTTATAGCACTAGTGGCACAGATTGCAATAGAATATTACATAACACAAAACATCTGCATTCGTTATTATTAATTTTTGCATGTCTTCTTCGTCTAGGAGCTCTAAATGTTGGTGTGTACGCCTGAAATGAATTCTTAAATCGATACCATATCATTAACAGAGACACATATTCATAAAAGTTACTTAAACCTGGTTTGATTTGGTTCTAAGCTGATTTGGTTCTAAGCAATATTCCCACACTGGATTAAATCAAATCTGTACATCCAGTGAGATGCTAAGGTGACCCCTAATAGGAGCAGAAGAAAGAAGAAGATGAATAAGTCCAGCGAAAGCGCTCTGTCCTGATCACATTGGTGTTGGATGGACACGAGATCAACAAATGATCAATGACATGAGATGGGAATTCTCAAGGGCCAGTATTGGAACATTTTAAGTTACTATTTCATCCTCTTTCATCCAATAATCAGTGTTGTTCCTCAATCTCAGAAGGAGGCCTAAAGTAATGTAGTCGCAAAACATCACAAACAAACTTGATTCTAGATCACTTAAACACTTCGGGATGTTGCTTCATAAAAAAAAACCCACAAACACACACACAGTAAAACCCAGTACTTTTTTTTAAATAGTGAAAGTAAGAGGATTTCCAGACGAACACAACGTGATGAGAACTCACAGGATTGGGTCTGAACAGGTGTGTGACGATAAGAAAACCACTTGTTAGTGAGACTTACCAGAAAAAAAGGCTTCAGTTTGCTAGGGAGTGTAAAGTTTGGATGTGTAATGGTGAAATCCTCGGTGGGGAAACAAAGTTTTCAGTAAGGTCAGGTGGAAATGAATACTCTCACTCACTCACTCACTCACTCATCGTCTATAACGCTTTATCTTGTATTCAGGGTCGCAGGAACCGGGAGCCCAGGAGGCTTAGGGCACGAGGCAGGGTACACCCTGGACAGGGTGCCAATCCATCGCAGGGGACACACACACACACACACACATTTACACACTACGGGCAATTTGGGAACGCCAACTAGCCTAACCTGCATATCTTTGGACTGTGAGAGGAAACCGGAGTACGAGGAGGAAACCCACCAAACACAGGGAGAACCAAGCAAACTCCATGCACACAGAGACATGCACAATCGAACCCAGACCCTGGAGGTGCAAGGCGACAGTGCTAACCACTACACCACTGTGCCGCCTAGAAATTAATACGTGATACATAAATATACTGTATATTACAATATAAAAGGACTTGTTTCTGCTCATCATAAGACAAAAGTACTGAGAGACTATGGACATAACATCTGGCTTTATATTTGAACTTACACTACTGAGTAAATCACCGCACTAACATCAGTAATCTTCCAGATTTATGGAATTAATGATTTCATTCTCACCTCATCTGTTGATCCCAGGCCAGATAATATGTGTATAATGTGTATTGTATGGGATAATATACATAACCTGATTGAAGTGGATATGAAATGGACAATTAATAGCCGATTACTGCAAGAAAATGTTCCCCATTGCAACACACACAGCTGCTGAACATTAGTACTTGTAAAATTGTAATCATTTATTTATGAGTTGTCTGTGGAAATTGGAGCTTATTTATTTATTTATTTATTTATTTATGTCTGTGTAAATTATAGAATAAAGAAATGTAAGGCTGTAATAAAAGTCCCTCCATGTTTCCTACAACACCTCAGTAGAATATATGATGATGTGAAGCTGAGATGAAATCTTCTCATTACTCAAACTGAATACTGTATGTCTGAGCTCCTAATTCACACACTGCCACCTACTGGCTATACCCAGAAATGCGCTGCTTAAAGATACATTTAGGAGTCTCTCTCTCTCTCTCTCTCTCTCTCTCTCTCTCTCTCTCACACACACACTTTTGTCATAAATTCAATTTGTTTTTAAAATGCCAGTAAGTATTTCTGAGTGATCTGTAATATCATCAGGCATTACTGCACCCTAGTGAAGGGTGAAATCATACTTTATATGGTTTAAATTGTTTTAACCCTGTTCTATAAGACTATATCTTCTTTGTTTTTCGGCTGTTCCCTTTCAGGGGTCGCCACAGCGAATCATTTGCCTCCATCTAACCCTATCCTCTGCATCCCCTTCTCTCACACCAACTAACTTCATGTCCTCTCTCACTGCATCCATAAATCTCCTCTTTGGTCTTCCTCTAGACCTCCTGCCTGGCAGTTCCAACCTCAGCATCCTTCTACCGATATATTCACCATCTCTCCTCTGAACATGTCCAAACCACCTCAATCTGGTCTCTCTGACTTTATCTCCAAAACATCTAACATTGGTCGTCTCCACCCATTCCAACCTGCCTGTACCCGCCTCTTCACCTCCTTTCCACACTCTCCGTTGTTATGGACCGTTGACCCTAAGTACTTAAAGTCCTGCACCTTCTTTACCTCTGCTCCCTGTAGCCTCACCGTTTCTCTTGGGTTCCTCTTATTCACACTCACGTATTCCGTCTTACTGCGGCTAACCTTCATTCCTCTGCTTTCCAGAGCATACCTCCACCTCTCCAAATTTTCCTCCACCTGTTCCCTGCTCTCGCTAGAAAGCACAATGTCATCTGCAAACATCCCACCTTAAACTCTTCTGTCTATAAGACTATATAAACATTTTTTTTTATTATTATTAATCAAGACATGCTGACCAATTACAGTTTCTAATTGAACATCAGGTGTTGTGTGTGAGGTTGGTTTTGATTATTACTGAATTGATAATGCATTAATCCAGCGTCCCACCCATGAACCTCTGTAGTCTGACGGTGACTACTGGTTTTATTCCCATTTTGTACGATTGTGGTAGGACCTGGGAAGGTGCGGGAATTGAACCCAGGACCTGAAGGTCAACAGTGCGAACCACTAAGCCACCATGCCGCCTGATAATGCATTAATGCACAATTTAAATGAACTTTAATGTAAAGTGCTGTCAGTTTTGTAATTTAACGACGTACTAAATGCTTCATTACTGTACCTAATTTTCACATATCTATACTTCACTTTGTTATGTATATTTCTGGCAACTTTGACTTTTACTCCACTACATTTCCCAAATAAATAATACAATTGTACTTTGTACTCTGATACATTTCCACTTGTAGCATCTTGGTTACCTGTGTGCTAGCCTCAACAAGCAGATTTTTAAGTACACTACTGATTTCTTGTCCCTCTCGAAATAATAAATAGATTTACAATTTGATGTTTAGGAATGTGTAGAAACCCTGATATATTAGGTTTACCTATGAGTGAGCCACAATAAAGTTTATAAACAAAAATTTGGTGGTAAGATACTTGTACTTTTACCCAAGTATTACTTTCAAGTACTTTAAACAAGACTGCCAATACAACACCACCGTAAAACTCTGATTGCTCTACCGCATGCATTTGAAAGTCCAGCTTCTACTGTGGGAGGAAACCGGAGTACCCAGAGGAAACCCGCCATGCACAGGGAGAAAAATGCAAATTCCTCAACAGAGGAGCCTGGAGGTGCGAGGGCACAGTGATGACGACCTGACTGCCATAATATTAATAATAAAATGATAATAATGATGATGATAATGATGAAGAGTTAATCCTAACATACTGTATGTACGCTTTGTGTCAACTGTTAGAAAACATAACTAAGTGCTTTAACACTTTACGTTGAGCAAAGTTCAATTAATCACCAGCTAAAGTACTCGTCGTTGACGGGAAAAAGAATCTGTAGAAATAGTTAAAAGGTTAAAGCTATAATTTCATGTTGAAGCCCATGTACATGTCTGTCTTTCTGTACAGCAGAACTCTCAGCCTCACTTATTAATACAAAGAAGGTTTGAGTGACAGAACAGCAAGACAGACAGACAGAAGAAATTCTGGAAAGATATCACAGAAAGGGCGAGTTCTGACCAATCTACACACAAAACCTCTCTTTTATTCACACACTTGTGTATTTTGTCAGACTTTCTAACCCCTCGTTTTGTAAATACGTTTCGTCAACGCGCACCGTCACGTGCTTGCGCGCGCGCGCACGCGCACGCCTTCGCTTTCCTGCGTTTAGCGCGCGGAAGTCGTGACACCGGAAGTACAAGACTTTGTTGTTCACATGAACTCCATCTTCATCCCGTAGCGACGCGACGGCTAGCGCGTTCTCCAAACTGCTAACTGGTCTGAGAGGAGAGTCCGGATATAAACCCTCACCATGTCTCGGGGATCCATTGAAATCCCCCTGCGGGACACAGACGAGGTGCGAAGACTTTTTATTACACATTAACCTGGATAATTTCTGAACTTTATCAGAAAGCCAAGTGCAGCGTCGTTAGTTAGCCGACTAGCAGCTAACTGTGCTAACTGCTATGATTAGCGCAGAGAGTAAAGATGTCTAGTGGCGCATCAGTGGAGTTTATAATGTCTTTATTACACAAAGAAATTTTTTTTATATAAAACTGTAATTAATTAATCTGATTTGAAGAGCAGGTTAAAGTAATGTCTCATGATGTGAAGATATACAGAATGTCAAAGTCTAGTGTTATTCTATTATTATTAATAATAATAATAATAATAATAATAATAATAAAGTATTATGTTATTCAACTACATCTCTTATTTGGTGTTCACATAAAAATAAAGTGAATAAAGGCTACTATTGTTAAATTATTGTTTACTTAAATTACTGTTTAATTATATAAACTTGCCCCTTAGTTTAAAAAAATACCAAATAATAAAGGCTCAGGAATAACTGTTTATGGTACCTAATGTAAATAAGTATTTTGCAGATGACTTTGTGCTTTGTAGCGAGAGCAGGGAACAGGTGGAAGAAAATTTGGAGAGGTGGAGGTATGCTCTGGAAAGCAGAGGAATGAAGGTTAGCCGCAGTAAGATGGAATACGTGTGTGAATGAGAGGAACCCAAGAGAAACGGTGAGGATACAGGGAGCAGAGGTAAAGAAGGTGCAGGATTTTAAGTACTTAGGGTCAACGGTCCATAACAACGGAGAGTGTGGAAAGGAGGTGAAGAGGCGGGTACAGGCAGGTTGGAATGGGTGGAGAAAAGTTTCAGGTGTGTTGTGCGATAAAAGAGTATCAGCGAGAATGAAAGGAAAGGTGTACAGGACAGTGATGAGACCAGCGATGCTCCACAGCTTAGAGACAGTGGCACTGAAGAAAAGACAGGAGGCAGAGTTGGAGGTAGCAGAGCTGAAGATGTTGAGGTTCTCCTTGGGAGTGACAAGGATGGATAGGATTAGGGCTGCAACTAATGATTATTTTGATAATCGATTAGTTGGGCGATTATTTTTCCGATTAATCGGATAAAACCTAAACGCTTCTTTAATTTGATGTTTTGCTTATAACTATAAAAAAACATAAATCAGGGTATTTTTTATGTATAAAAATAAACTTTTTAAAGATGCAAAAGCCACATATAGAGTTTAATGATCTTTAATTTTGACATTTTAAACCTTAAATGAAGTATATATATATTCCCTGAAAGGGAACAGCCAAAAGACAAAGAAGAAGAATGTAAATTCATGTATTTTGCTTGTGTAAAAAAAAATAAGTAAAAAAGAAAATCAGTGTTGCGGTTATAAAGGCGTCTATGAAGAGGCAATTTATATGATAAAATTCATTGCATAAAATATTTCCATCGTATGAGAGTTATAGCTTGATCATCATGTTACAAATTGATGTTATATTAACTACTAGTGGTTTACTTGTGGCTCAGCAGAACAGGAAGCATAGTATATAATTAATGATGTCTTTTAACCCCATTAAACCAGTTCCCTCCAATTCCCATTATGTGCAATCCCTCTTCCCACCTAATGATGATCTGGTATTCAAACGAAGATGTATCTTTACCGCACAGCATGAAGTACCCCACCTTGGGCCCCAAGTTTCCTGGTAAAGACTATCTGATTCGGGATTTCAGTTCCTGTTTTTATCACTGTTTATCCTGTTTATGTTTTGGTTACGCTGCTTTAGTGTTTCATCAGCCCTTAATTTCGCCTTCATGCTTAGCATTGTCGCCTTGCACCTCCAGGTCCCGGGTTCGATTTCTGCATCGGGTCTGTGTGCGTGTAGGTTGCATGTTCTCCTTGTGCTGCCTGCTAAGCTAATTGCCATTTTCAAACTGTTACTCTGGAAAAGGAAATGGCAACCCACTTCGGATTACTTGCCAAGAGAATACCTGTAACACGCCCGTGACACGCCTGTGCGAACACCAGCTTCAATAACTCAAAAACTCAATAACTTGGCACAGATGTATAATTTTTATTGATGTTTTGTAAAATAGGACCTGTGATTTAAAGTACACTGTTATAGTCTGGTTACCACCCCTACTATTATTAAAGTTATTCTGTTTAGTCTCATCACTCGAATTAAACCGAATTTATCTAAGCATTAGCAACTCAAAAATGTAAAACAGTTTATAGTGTAAAATAGACGCAGTTTGAACTTCATCTGTTCATGTTGGTAAAATGTTTGGAATAAAACACAAAAAATAGGCAGGTCATTATTATTAGTGGTTTAAATAAAGAGCCTTATACTTGAATAACTAGATTAAGGTTATACAATAAATCTCTGGTGATGTTAAACGATTCTGTTATTCGGGAATGCAAAGCTGTTTTACTCCAAAGCGACACACAATTGTATAGTTACTAGCTCCTTCTTTGTATCTCCTTTCATTTGATCCTTCAGGTGATCGAGTTGGACTTCGATCAACTTCCTGAAGGCGACGAAGTGATCAGCATCCTGAAGCAGGAGCACACACAGCTGCACATATGGATCGCACTTGCTGTATGTGTTTTTTTTTTTTTGTTTTTTTTTCCTTTTCAGTTTCATTTGTATGTCTGCATAAAAAGGTAATCTCCCCAAACTAATTAGATATCTTTCATTTCTAACACTGTCTCTGCCTACTCTTTAGCTGGAGTACTACAAACAGGGGAAGACGGAGGACTTTGTGAAGCTGCTGGAGGCGGCGCGTATCGACGGAAACCTCGACTACAGAGACCACGAGAAGGACCAGATGACTTGTCTGGATACACTTGCCGCGTATTACGTCCAGCAGGCTCGCAAAGAGAAGAACAAGGATGCGAAGAAGGACCTTATCAATCAGTCGACTCTCCTGTACACCATGGCGGATAAGATCATCATGTACGATCAGGTGAGAGCGAACGCAGGGCTGAGCACAGACATGGGATGTTTAAATTGCAGAGGATAAAGATAGAAAACTTTCCACTTTTTCTACATAACAGAACCACTTGTTGGGACGAGCCTGTTTTTGCTTACTGGAAGGGGACAAGATGGATCAGGCAGACGCTCAGTTTCACTTCGTCCTGAACCAGTCGACGAACAACATCCCTGCACTGCTGGGTGGGAAACTCCTCTGTGACCTCACTCACATAGTCTATGTGGTGTGTTTTTTTTTTTTTGGAAGAAAATTTCAGGCTGAACATTTTATATTAACATTTTATATACTGTACAAAGTCAAATGTTCAAATATCAGACTTGATATTTTTGTACTGTACTATTTTGTAGACTTATTTTTAGAGTTTATTTTCTGAGCAGTTGTTTGGCTTCTTATGATGTTAATCTGCGATCACAACTGCGCATTTCTCAACTTAAAATCTCATATATATTTTTTACACGATAAATAAAATAAATATTCAAAGTTTCCGTACCGCCGCAGTCGATGAAAAAAGTGATAAAAAAAAACATTTTTTATTTAAACGGATTTGCTTCTTTGATATTTATCACCCTGTAACTAAAACTTTAAATCATGCCTTTATTTCTTATTTCTCCTTTTTACTATGAGCTCCACCATGATAAAGTGACATCAAGCATAGTCGCAAATCTGAACTCCTGTTTAAGATTCAGATTTCCCCCCACCCCCCACTTGGTCACTTAAACAGGACACAGTCCCTAGTTGGCTATGTTTCAAGGACCCCCCCTTGTCACAAATCCATAGTGTGTAATGTGAACATGCCCTTAAAAACTCACTGATCTGTAGGATCTCGAAAAAATGCATGTAATATTAAGTGGTTATGTTTTTCTTTTTTTTCTTTTTTTTATTCTTATTTGTAACCATGTTGTCATCTTTACAGGTAAGGCTTGTATTTCATTCAACAAGAAGGATTACAGAGGAGCTTTGGCTTACTATAAAAAAGCTCTGCGCACAAACCCCGGATGTCCAGGTGAGAATTATATATATATTTTTTTATTCTTTAAAAAAAAATAATAATAATAAATTATCCACATGGGGCAATTTAAGGCACTAGAGTAGTTAAAGAAAAGATATCAGTGCAAATACAAATTACAATAAAGCAACATAAAATAAATTGGAATTGGTCCGTTAGTGCAAAAAGCTTTTGGGTAAACATCCGTATAGTGTGTGTTAAATTAAACACGGTATAAAAATATCTGTAAATAAACACAACCTGTGAAAATACTCGATACTGATTGATAGTCGCACAAGTGGATTAAAAAACAAACAAACACGCACACATTGTGTAAGACGTTGCGATTAGGATTTAACTATTAAATGTACCACTTAGGATTCAAACCTATTAATCTGGATTAACAGCAAATCATGACACAAGATATTATTAAGAGGTTGTTTATATATCAATATTTATTTATCATTTTGAAAATATTTTAAGAAAAAAAAAACTAAAATTATTGATAAACTACATAAATTCATGACTGTGTATACCATCTGTAACAAATTTTAGCATTTTGACATTAAATAATGGCACAGATTGATTTTTTTTTTTTAATAAAAAAAATATTTTGCAGTTAATTGTGCAACATTATCTTTAAACCAGTACCTATGTTTTAAAATTAAATAGACACTTTCTTTGATGAGAAATGAATAGAAAATCTGTTGTCTAAGTCTAAGAGCGACTAATAAGTTCCCATCAACAAATATAATCAAGCAAATCATGTGACCTTGAAAATGCAAAATTACCCTGATGATTGATTATTGATGTTTGCTGCTGTTATCTTTAATATGTTTTTAATAAGTTTTTTGTTGTTGTTGTAGCTGAGGTGAGACTTGGTATGGGCCACTGCTTTGTGAAGCTGAACAAACTAGAGAAAGCCCGTCTGGCCTTCGGCCGCGCCCTCGAGCTCAACCCGAAGTGCGTGGGCGCCCTGGTCGGTCTCGCCGTCCTCGAACTCAACAACAAAGAAGCCGACTCCATCAAGAACGGCGTGCAGCTGCTCTCCAGAGCTTACACCATCGACCCCAGCAACCCCATGGTTCTCAACCACCTCGCCAACCACTTCTTTTTCAAAAAGGTAACCAGATTATTAAGAAGGTTTTGCTCAAGTGATGTTTTTGCTTTGCCTTGTGCATTTCTAATATCTTTTTAAAAATGTTTTTCCCCTTACACTAGGATTACAGTAAAGTCCAGCATTTGGCTCTTCACGCTTTCCACAACACGGAGGTTGAAGCCATGCAGGCTGAGAGCTGCTATCAGTTAGCTCGTTCCTTCCACGTTCAGGTTAGAACCAGGTTCTTTATCAAACCAGCCTGGGTTTAAACATGTTGAAGCGTTAAAGGTCTTTTTTTCACCCTTTTTTTGTTTAGGAGGATTATGACCAGGCCTTTCAGTATTACTACCAAGCTACCCAGTTCGCCTCGTCCACCTTCGTGCTGCCGTTCTTCGGCCTGGGACAGATGTACGTGTATCGACGAGACAAGGAAAACGCCGCGCAGTGCTTCGAGAAGGTCTTAAAGGCCTACCCAAACAACTATGAGACCATGAAAATCCTCGGTTCGCTTTACGCAACATCGGATGACCAGGAGAAAAGAGACATCGCTAAAGTAATTCTCGGGTTTTAACAAGTGACGTGAATTGTAGGTGAGTCTACAACAAAGAAGCGATTAGGTGTTGATCATCTGTGTCTTGGTGTTTTTAGGGCCATTTAAAGAAAGTCACTGAGCAGTATCCTGACGATGTCGAAGCCTGGATTGAACTCGCTCAGATTCTAGAGCAGACAGACATCCAGGTATAATAGATTTGTTTTTGTATGATTATAAGTGATATAGTGTATATATATATATATATATATATATATATATATATATATATATAATATAATATAATATTTTTTATAATATTATTATTATTATACTGCCCCCAATGGTGCAGTTCGAAAAGATTCGGTCGGCTGGCAATCATGTGGTTCGGAAGAAACAAGTGATAGTCTTTGGCCCTCCAGACTGAGTGGTAGTAGTAGCCTTAATGTGGGAGACCCTTGTGACAAGCAGAAATTGGACACGACTAAATTAGGGAGAAAATCTGGGGGAAAAAAATTATCTAAATAAAACAAACCCTCTAATCACGTTCTCCTCCCACAGGGCGCTCTGTCTGCATACGGCACAGCCACGCGCATTCTCCAGGAGAAGGTACAAGCCGACGTGCCTCCGGAGATCCTTAACAATCTGGGAGCTCTGCACTTCAGACTGGGGAATCTCGGAGAAGCAAAGGTAGGTAAAGGTTTGTTTGATGGTTCGTGTGTAGGATGGGTCAAGTTAGAGGAAAGTCAAACGAATGGAATGTCTATCCGATCAAATTGGGTTATATAAAGAAATAATTGCTTTGTAGGTTTACATACAGAATACACAGTATATTTGTTCAATACTTGTTCCATCAGTCGTTTACCGACGATAACAGTTAAGTTATAAGATAAGTTATTCTAATGCATTCATAGTACATTTTGCATTTAACTATCAGATGTTCTCTTGTCGTCTCTGTGGGTTGTCCAGTTTTCTTCAACAGATAAATTTCCCTCAACAAAAAATACCAGTTAAGGAAACCGAGGCCGGAAAATTGCCCCAGGTGTGAATGTGTATCCATAAAACCCTTAGACAGACTGGTTTTCCATCCTGGTGTTTCCCTGCACTGGGATTATATCAGTGGGTTTAAGGCGTGGAAGTGGGATAGAATTAGGTTGGAAGAGATTAATTACAATGCGTTGGGCTAGGATGAGCCTGGGGTTGGATTTGAGAAGACTGGCTAAGATTGGATTGTCAGGATCAGACAGGATGGTGATGGGAGTTGAGCAGGATTAGATGGGTTTAGGTTGGGATGGAATTGGATAAGGTTGGATTGCGCAGAATTGTATAGGATTCCATTCCGATCTGATAAGACTTGAGATTGCATTGTGCAGGATGAGATTGGTCGATATTAGGATATTGGATTGGACAGGGTTGGGTGAAATGACATTGGGATAGAAATAGATGTAATTTGATTAGGTAAGTTTGGATAAGAGACATTGTACTGAATTTAATTGAATGAATTGAAATTGAACTGTTCTGGATTGGAGAACATGGCATGGTGATTTTGGTGGTCTTTGCATACAAACACACTAGTTGATTTATTTTTTGTTTTTTCTGTCCTTTTTTTTACCATCAAAGAGAAATATTTTACTCATAATGCCTCTGTATGTTTTTTTTTTTTTTAAAATAAATTATAAGAAATACTTCTTAGCCTCTCTGGAGAGAGCCAAAGCAGAGGGCGAGCACGATGAGCATTACTACAACGCCATTTCTGTTACCACGTCTTACAACCTGGCACGGCTCTACGAGGCTATGTGCGAGTTTCACGAGGCTGAGAAGCTCTACAAGAACATCTTGAGAGAACATCCAAACTATGTCGACTGTAAGAAATCTCAATCTCACTTATTTTGTACATATTTTTAGATATCTTGGAGTGTTTATTTATTTTTTTATCTTAACATAGAAGTTGTAATTTATGATCTTCAATAGGTTACTTGCGTCTCGGAGCAATGGCCCGTGACAAAGGCAACTTCTACGAAGCCTCTGATTGGTTTAAAGAAGCTCTTCAGATTAACCAGGTAATCCTGGTGTATTTATTTCAATTAACAAATTGTTGCAGATGTTTAAGATGTAATATCTCATCATCTCTGCCAGCAGGGTTTAATAGCGTTTCTGCATGTTATTTTAGGATCACCCCGACGCCTGGTCCCTAATCGGAAACCTCCACTTGGCCAAGCAGGAGTGGGGTCCTGGCCAGAAGAAGTTCGAGCGTATCCTGAAGCAGCCGTCTACTCAGAACGACACGTACTCCATGCTGGCGCTGGGAAACGTCTGGCTGCAGACACTACACCAGCCTACAAGGGACAGAGAAAAGGTGCGAGATCTGGTTCAGTCTTGGTAGAATGGGAGTGCATAGGAATCTTCTAAGCTCATTTGTTGTTTTTTTTGCTAATTGTTACAGGAAAAGAGGCACCAGGACAGAGCTTTGGCCATTTATAAACAGGTTCTGAGGAACGACTCTAAGAATCTGTACGCTGCCAATGGCATTGGTACGTATTCACCAATTCCTTGTCCAAGTTTCAGAGTCATGAACACTCGAGTGGTTTACGTTATAAAACACATTTAGGGAACCTGAAAGTTGACTTTGAACATCTTAGAACAGACACATTTTTCCAGAATTGCTCTATGGAATCTCAAAAAGCCCAACGTCTATCTGGATCTAGAAAAAAAAAAAAAAAGTCTAAAACCCACCAGAACAAATATCACCAGCAATTTCTGGACATAAGAGGAAAATTACCACAGCATACTTCAGTATACAAGGATTGATCAAGATCAGGAAATAAAGTGGCAGCAGCCTTTGCAACAAATCTATTACAGCAGGGTTTACGCATCCCAGATCAGTTTTTACTGCAGAAGCAAATGCTCTGCTTATGGCTTTGAAATTCGTTAAAAGCACATCACGAAAGGATTACCTAATAATAACGGATATGTTGAATAATCCTAATTATGGATTTCACAGTCCAATACAGTGGAAAACAGTTCTGAGACAAAATGGCGCCTGGGATTCCCCTCGCGATTTAAAGGCGCAAAAACAACACTATTACACTTGACACCTGTGTGAGATTTATTACCGCTGTTTTTGCGCACATGATGGCAGTGTGGGGAAAGTGGACTGAGATTTACTCAAGTAGATTGGTATAATTTACATTTTATATTCGTGTCAAAGGCGTATAAGACTGACTTTGTTGGACTTAAGAACAAATCTGACTTACGGACGTGCTCCCGAAACAGGACTCGTTTGTAAGTTGGGGACTTACTGTATTTACGGGCGCATTTTTTTTTCAAGGGTCAAGTCAGAGTTACATGCAGTGTATTGTGCGTTTTATCATCCAGGAGCTGTTTTGGCGCACAAGGGGTATTTCCGTGAGGCACGTGACGTGTTTGCGCAGGTCCGTGAAGCCACAGCGGATATCAGTGACGTCTGGCTGAACCTGGCGCACATTTACGTCGAGCAGAAGCAGTACATCAGCGCAGTGCAGATGGTGAGCGAGAAAAAGAAACAAATAGCAAACCCAATTTTACTGACTGTATTATGAAGGATTATGAGGCTCTGTAGGTTTGTCGTCATCACTCGTTCTTCTCGTGTCGTAGTACGAGAACTGCCTGAAGAAATTCTACAAGTACCAGAACACAGAGGTGCTGCTGTACCTGGCCCGAGCGCTGTTTAAGTGCGGAAAGCTGCAGGAGTGCAAACAGATGCTGCTGAGGGTCAGTCCGCTCAAACCACAATATAATACGTTACCATTTACTTTGTATGCGAGAACTCATTGGCTTTTTTCATTTAATGAAATGTCCGCACTAATACAGAACTTTTTCAGTCAGCTTTTGCTCAAATGAATTGTGCTTTTCCAAAGTGTAAGGTGATTTTTAATACAGTCTAGAATAGTAATAAATATCAGATATATCTGTCTTTCATAATGTTTAGTAGTTATGTAATTACAAATGATGTCCAAGTCAAACCGGGACTTGTGATATTGTGCATAATAACAGCTGAGTTCCTGTAACATGCAAGGAACGAATAAACGAATTGGCGAATGATCGTGTGTACAGTTTTCACGCGTCTCTCGTAAGTTACCTGCCGATTTTTAAGGAAAAGGAGTTTTACTCGCTGAATGTCCCACAGTGAGAACATTTCTGTTACATGACAACATTAACGTAGTGACAGTACAGTGTATAAACGATAGTAACCCTTTCAAATTTAAATTGCAGTAGGTAATACAATATTGCACACTTTAAAAAGGTGTTATTGCAAAGTTGCTATTGCACAAAAATCTTTGATATTGTAATTATATTGTGAGATCATGTAGCTATATTTAAGATATTGTAAAATTTCAAATATTGTAACAACAGTATATAACAGTAATGACGTGTTATGGTGACTGGTTGACTGGGAGCAGCTCTAGTCGTACAGTCTAATAGCAGCAGGGAGAAAAGACCTTCGTTATTGCTCCTTCAGAAACTTAGTTTGTCACAGCGGGTTCTCTGCCTTTTTCTAAACGTTCGCACCATCGAAATGTTTTACTGCGGCCGAAAGACTCATCATCGTAAGTCTTCTGTAAATGCTAATAAATTTATTTTTTTCCAATGCACCACTTGGAACTCGGCTGTTATTCTGCACGATCATGATTTCCGGGTTTGACTTGAACGAGGATTAAATCTTTTAAAGCAAATTAAATTCCTATGCAAGCATAGAAGAGTAAAGAAATGATTTGCAATCCAGAAAATATAAACTTAAAAACGTGTGTGTAGGCACGTCACGTGGCTCCGAGCGACACGGTCCTGATGTTCAACGTGGCCTTGGTGCTGCAGCGACTCGCCACTCTGGTGCTGAAGGACGAGAAGAGCAACCTGAAGGCCGTATTGAGTGCAGTGAAAGAGCTGGAGCTTGCCCACAGGTACGCTTACAACGAGGTAACCTTAACGTAAAAAGTAAATAACATAATGGATTAATCCAACTGTGGCTAAACACATTGAAATGACGAAAGTAGCTCTTTTATTTTATATATATATATATATATATATATTTTTTTTTTTTTTGCATAGTTTCTTGCTTCTGAAACTACATCAAAGACAAAAATCTAATCTAGAGAGCAAGATAGTGATAGATGGTTAGCTGATACTGGTTAGGACTAGTAAGAGAAGTGTGGTGTAATGTCGCATGAGCTGTTCTTACATGATAAACACCGTAGCCTATCAATGTATTTACACTCTTTTAGGGTTTAAAGGTGCTGTTAGTAATACAGCTTGTCCCGAGTTCCGTTCCATTAATATCCGTAAGACAGATTTTTTCTTAAGTCCGACAAAGTGAGTTTTATATGCAGTTTAGTTGCAATTAAGACTTGTGTTGTATTTCATCTCGTATGCAGAAGATGGCGCTAAAGAGGACACCATTCTTTTTTGAAGTATTATTATTTTTGATGTCTAAACCCTTGTCCTCATGCAGGTACTTCAGCTACCTCAGTAAAGCCGGAGACAAGATGAGATTCGACTTGGCGTTGGCTGCAAGTGAAGCGAGGTGGGTTCACACCATGAGTCATGGTTAAATGAGACAAGTTAGGAGCTCTGTGACTGGGTCGAGCTGACTTAGAACTCGTGTTGTACCCGTTCCAGGCAGTGCTCCGATCTGCTGAGTCAGGCGCAGTACCACGTGGCCCGCGCCCGTAAACAGGACGAGGAGGAGAAGGAGCTGCGAGCCAAGCAGGACCAGGAGCGAGAGCTGCTCAGGCAGCAGCTGCTCCGAGAACAAGAGGAGAGAAAGATCAAGGAGGCTGAGGAGCAGAAGAAGCTTCTGGAGCAGCGAGCGCAGTTCGTGGAGAAGACCAAGAACCTCCTCACCTTCACTGATGAGATGAAGGAGTCCGCGAAAGAGAAGAAGAAATCAGGAGGAGGCGGACGGGTTAGATTTAATCGCCAGCTTCTGGTTTTGTCTTCTATTTGAGGAAAAAACAAACAAACTATAGTTTGTCATGTTAGGGAAAAAGGCAATGTTAGAATTAAATAATTCGAATAATGTACTGTTGTTTAAAGATAAAGGGTGGAGCTAAGAAATAGTTGCACTAAGTCAATAATTGCCCCCCCCCCCTAATTTTATAGCGCAAAAAAGGAGCAGAATACGATGACTTTGTCAACGACGACTCCGATGAAGAGCTGCCCATCAAGAAGAAAAAGAAGAAGGCACCACGGAGCGGGAGTGAACAAGAGGAAGAAGATGAAGATGGAGAGAAGAAGCCACGCAAGAAAAGGAGGAGGTAAAAGGGGGAGGAGAGTTCTGTAATGGAAAAGAAATAAATGCCAATCTTTAGTTAAATGCCTAATTACGAGTTACGTTTCAATGCCTCGAGTATGAAGATCGTTTGCTTTTCTTTCTTTAGACCAGCTAAAGGTGGAGACGACAGAAGTGATGACGAGGAGGGGGGCTCAAGACCCAAGAAACAGCGCAAACCCAGAGAGCGCAAGAGGATTGAAAAGGTACAGACCTCTCTCTTTCTGTCACTCTGTATTTTGAGAATTACATCACTGTGGTAATTGAACGTCTCACTCAGTGACTGTGTATTTTTTCTCTTTTGCTAGGCGAAACCTGAGCGTCTGCCGCCGTCTCTTAAAGGGAAGATCAAATCCAAGGCCATCATTTCCTCCTCGGATTCCTCTTCAGATGAGGACGGACTGAAAATAGCCGAGGACCGGTGAGAGTCTTTGTGTATTTCTGATTGTTCGGATGATCATTCAGCTCCTCGGTTTGTTTACATCCCGCTTGTTTTGTTGCGTCTCAGGAATCGGGACAGCGGCTCAGGATCCGAGGACGGCGGCGGCCACCAGAAACGCATCGCCTCCGACAGCGAATCGGAAGAAGAGCGCCGCCGGTCGGCCAACTCGGACGAGGACGATTCCGGCAGCGAACGACCCGTGAAGAGGAGGAGGCCGCAGCCTCAGTCCGATTCCGAGCAATCGGACAACGGGAGCAAGAGAAGCCGCTCTGACGCTTCTGAGGACGAATCCCGGCCCGGTTCTCCGGCACCAGCCTCGGATCGGGGCTCTGAAAACGAGGCATCGCCTCAGCGCTCAGACAACGAATCCGAACCCGAGGGGTCGAACAACGAGGCTTCAAACCGAGGCTCGGACGACGACAGTGACTGAGTCCAACACACTATAAACATTTCATGAATTTTGCGCTCCTGTTGTTGTTCTGTCCTTGATCAGGTCAGGTCTTGTCTCTGCTTCAGACACGTTTATCTACTGGCTGAGTAAATCATACTTTGGTGACTTTTTCTTTTACAAAATGGCCAAACCATTTTTTCTTCTCCCTAGTGGAGGAAACAGTGACATGGTGGTGTATTAGAAACTTCTTTTGTTTTTCATGCAGTGGATATATTTCAGAAATAAACCAACGATGCAACATGAAAACACGACAGAAATTAATTCGTTATAACAAGATGTGTACATTTGTACCGAATTGAAATAAATCATTTTGAATTAAATCATTTTCTTCTCTTATGAAACCTTTGATTACAGTTTATATGAAACACTTTCTAATAATTGCATAATCAGAAGTCCTAATCTGTCAATTTTTTACTTTATTGTAAAATCTGATTAATCTAAAGTTACATTTAACATTCACAGCTACACGCATGAACAACTTTGTTGGTTCCCTTCTGTTAAAAGAAAAATCCACAATGGTTAGTAAAATAACTTAACCATTCAATGATCACCTCAAAACAGCAAAATATTGCTTTAGGAGTCAGATTTTTATTGATCACTGCAATTAAATGATTTACATTGCTCTCAGTGAGACTTATCTGATAACAGGATGTTTGTGTCTCTCGTCATGAACAAACCTCTCTGAATGCCACTTGGCCATTATTGGCTGTTTATATGTGTTTTGGGTCATTATTCTGTTTTGCACACCAGGATGCCTTGATAGTCCTGGGATTTCATGTTCCACTCTAGTGTTCACAATGGTCAAATTATTTTTAATCTTTTCTAGGTGTGCCAACTGTGTCTATGCCAGATGCACTATTTATTTAACCCATTTAATCAAAATTCAAAAGCAATATCTAATATTTTATTAGATGTTCATCAAGACTGCTTGATGAGGCACCTTCCAAAAATAATTTTATCCATAAAATTTACTGTGCAAGCCATTGCTACAGGAGCAATAACATTTCATCTTAAGTGCATTATAGATATTTATTAATCAAGTGGCCCTAAAGTCTGGACCAATGAGTAAAAAAAAAAAAAAAAACATACAAATTCCATACAAACCTAAATAATCCTTTTGATTTTGTAAAGCTGCTCTGCGACAATATCAATTGTTAAAAGCACTCTATAATTAAAACCCAAGATGGCTTTAAAATGAACAGGACTGGTTCTGTTCCATCTTCTAACTCAATCACTAAATAAGGAAATCATGTTATCATACTGTAAATATCAGCATTGTTATACAAGGTTCAAACCTCAGCATCACCAGCAGCTGCTGTCAGGTCTTTAACCCTCAACCACTCAGGTATATAATGGTATAAAAATCTAAGTTGCTCTAGATAAGGTCATCTGCCAAAAGCTGTGACTGTAATAACAGGTCAGTCTGAGTGATGGGAATAGGCAGTAACACCACCGATACATTTACCATCACACAGGTTCATCATTAATTACTATAAACGTCTGTCGTAGCATGGAAAACATTGTACTGAAGAGAGACTACCTGCCAAAACCCACATTTAAAACCAGTCACAGAAGAAAACATCTGATTTCCCTAACTTAAACACTTGTATAATTCCTAAATTGTAATTCTAATTAATTGATACCTTTAAATACCTTTCTGCTGATGGAGCTAAACTTTGGGGCCACGGTGTATAGATCTGCGACATGAAACCCCTTCTGACCAATCAGATATGGTAAGTAAATGAATAAAGAAAACAGCAGACATGTTTATACAGAACTCCACAGACACAGCTGTGTGATCCTGGTGTGTAACTTTATTGAAAGTAAAGCGAGTGGTACACAAACATTCAGAGCTCTTACATCTTACAGTAACACTTTAAATAGCAGGTAATTCATTGTACAGACGTATACCACGTGCGCATCCATTCTTATTGTTCTACCTAAAGATAAAGCATCAGTCGTTTTCTTTATTCATGATAGAGATTAATAAATATCTGTTAGATATTAAAGAAAACAGACTTAGGTTTTTCATAAGCTGAGTGGTTCTCAAAGTCGACGCAGGTTCTGATTTCAATTTACCTTTATTTCACGAATTAAAAGTTTATTTTAAAGTCTAAAAACGTATGTTTACATGTTTGTCGATTCGATCAATGCGCGGTGCGTCTGAAATCTGAAACAGGCCATGTTTGGTGAATCCCTGAACATGCTGTAAAGAAGAAAAGAAAAACACTTTCAAGTATCAAAGTTTGATGAGTAATGGAGGGATAAACATGGGTTGAAGGAGAGAAGGTTATTGAACTCATCTCCCACATGGCTTTGCTTTGTCACAATCAGATCAGCACGAAGGAAACTTGTTTTTGTTGTTTGTTTCCTGACCCAGACTGAAGCACCGTGCAGATTTGCAGAATTCTGCCTGTTTGAAGGAGGGACTTGATTAAACCCAGCGCGCTGAAGAGGTAGAAACGAACTGCTGACTGTTAAAACTTTACGGTCACGACGATTACAGTAGAAGGATCTTTGTAACAATCGAGGGAGCGTATTGCAACAGCTCATGACACTGAACACAAAGTGCATTTTAATGTGCTTGTGTCGTGTTACAGCAGCAGGGAAAAAAAGGCTTTTGCAAATACATGATCTTTAAAAGCAAAAAAAAAATGAGCAGAATCACGCTGCTAATACCGTTTCTTAGGTGTTTGTTTTTAACATAGTAAACCACTACGTGCTTTAAATGAAGGTGCAGGGTGGGGCGGAATGCAGGGAATAAAGCTAAGGGGAATTATTTTTTTTAAAAAAGGAAAAAAAAAAAAAAAAAAAAGCACGAGTTTTTTTGGGGGGAGGGGGGGAATGAATGGGTGGTTATGGTAGGTGGGGGGGGGGTAGGAGACTTTAAAAAATAATAATTCAATTCGACCCTTAAGGCTTTGGCTACGGTCTCAATCAGCCTCTTCTTCAGACTCCTCATCCTCAGCTGTTTCCAACCAGGTCAGCCACTGGTTCACCTAAATAAGAGAACATTTATCACATCTTTAAAAACAAGACACAACCTTGTCCCTATATTCACAACCTGCCTTTAATTTTTGCAAAAGTTAAACAGCTAGAGTTTATGAATAAAAGTAAATATAATTATTAGAAATCCTTTTAACAAAACTAGATCTGAATTCTATCTTATTTAAAATGCTACTAATTCCAACTACCGTAGATAGAGATCAAAAGTTTTCCTATTGCGGACAGTCTGAGCACTGATGGCACTCCCTGTAGCGCCGTCTTAGGCGTCTCAGTGTGGACATGGCGATTTATTGCCCTAGCCACATCAGCAGTCCTCATGCCTCCCTGCAGCATGCCTAATGCACGTTCACACAGATGAGAAGGGACCCTGGGCATCTTTCTTTGGGTGTTTTTCACAGTAGACAAGTCTCTCTAGTGTCCTGCGTTTTTAGAACTGTGACCTTAAATGCCTACTCTCTGTAAGCTGTTAAGGTCTTAACAACCATTCCACAGGTGCATGTTATTTCATTGATTAAGGTAATTGAACATGCATGGAAAACATTGTTTAAACCCTTCACAATAATCTGTAAAGTTATTTGGATTTTTACAACATTATTGTTAAAATACACAGTAAGTCCTGAAAAAGGGGCGTTTCTTTTTTTGCTGAGTATATATATAAAAAAAAAAAAAAATGGGGGCGGGGTCTTTAAAATCCACATTTACACACAATTTCTTGACAAAGCAACAAGTTGTCATAACATGCATCGAATGTCAGTACCTGAAACAATGCTTTGCCTTTGCCAGGAAACTCTTGGGTAATATCTTCTTTCCATAAAAGGAAGGCTTCTTCTTCAATTATTTCCATATCGTAAAAGTTGACAAAAAAGCGCAGCAACATTCCTGTGAAAATGGAGAAAACCACCAGTTATGCTTACTGAAAAAGGGGTGGGGGAAGGCATCTATTCGTAAAGTAAATCAAGTATAAAGGAGAAAAATGACAGACCTTTGGGGAAAGCCTTGACATTGCAGTGCACTTGCAGCGCGTACAGAGCGCTGACCTGCAGCTCCAAGTGTTCGTGCAGGAATTTCTGCATCACCGGTTTGAAAGCAAGCAGCAGCTGTTTCTCCTGGTCCAGCTGTTCTTTTGAAGGTGAGGACAGCTGTTCGTCGGTTTCGTTCAAATACACCTCGTGGAATATGTACTGCAAAAAGCTGAATGGGAAGAAGTGAAAGGGTTAAAACTTAGACTTGACAATAACAGCTGCATACTGCAGCAACGTACAGCCAACATGATGCTAACTACCTCATTTTATTGCTCTCCCTAAACAAAACGTTAATGACTGAGGAAACACAGAAAAGGTAATATTCAATCCAAATAAAACAGTGTAAAATTCTCAGGTCAGGAGGATCTGTTAGAAAGTTTACTGACAGAATTGAAAATTCAACAGGGCTATAGTAATTCAAGCTGAAAATAAGCAGACACCTGGTCATCAGAATGTTGACGAAACCCTTATCGGTGTGAAGTTTGGGCGAGATGTTGTCCTTGATCCACTTGTAAATAGTCTGGGGGGCTGGGTCTGCTTTGATCTGCTTCAGCAACTCCTTCTCCAGTTTCATGAGCGGGAACAGGAAGCTCAGAGCCTTACCCTCCAAAATCTCCAACATACGGTCTTTGTTTTGGTCTATTTCTGCACGCAAAAGGATCACACATCATTGGTAACTCTATAGAAACAATAGCAAGAGAGAAAGAATTTCCACATCATACTCACCTGGGAGCATCTTCTGCATGATGACTTTGCTCTGCTGGAACAGGTCTGTGAGCCACTCCTTATCCTTCAGCTTGGCCGTCTGCTGCAGGCAAAGCAAGAAGAGCGGGAAGTGTACGCCGTTCTCCAGAGGATGAGCCAGGTCGGCGATGCTCATGAGGTCAGCAATGATGGCACGCGCGGCAAACTGAGCCAGATAAGACTTCACCAGGGGAATGTCACCCTCAAGCTTAGGATACTGGTCCAAAACGTTAAGGAAAGCCTGAGGGAAAATATACGTTGTTTAATCGCGAGATCCGACATGAAGAGAAAGTAATAATTGAACAGATGTTCCTAAATCCACACCTGCATGAAGTTCTCCCCTGTAATAAGGCCCTCAGTACGCAGTGTGTGGAACAGACTGCTAACATGCTCCTTATCGTCATCTGTACTTTCCAGTGAGCCGACAATCATTTTACTCAACATTTCTGGCAGGAAGTGTTTGGGTGCCCTCATCTCCCTAACCCCATTTACAGCATCGTTCATTTTCTTGTTGCTCAGGTACTCCTTGATGATAGTCTCCTGAAAGACAAAAATGACACGAAGGAGTCAAGAGGAGGTCCTGGTTTAAGGGAGGAACCAAAAATGAATACACATGTAGAACACTTAGCGCTGACCAAAAGTAGGTATGGGAGTATAACAGCAGTAGGACATTTGAATACATGAAATCACCCAAATAAACTAAGGGATTTGATAGAGCAACTTACATTTCTATGTTTCAATATACACTGGAGTAGTTAAGAGCCTTGGTCAGGGGCCCCAACAGGGACAACTTGGCGGTCACGAGATTTGAACAGGGGGATCTTTTTCAAGGGTCCTTAGTGGTTAACCATGGAGCTACCCTCCTTCTAACCATGAGCCATTACTTTAAGAACTGGTGTGCATACATTCTACAATTGAAGAATTTCTCAATACGTTTTATTTTTTTTTTAGTTACCATTTGTTATGAACACAGCCATTATCTTAGTGCTGCTAAAGGTGTGGTGTTTTTATAGATGTTACTAAGTGCGGGAGACGATAAATCACAATCTATACCTTAAATGTTACTATGACAACTTGGACCATTCCTTGTGTTTTTAGTAAAATTACACAAACATGACATAGGCTTAATTAAATCTTTAAGCACTTACTAATTAAAAATATAATTAATTTAATTTTAACTGGATTATGTGGAGATTATTTTTCCGGGGGGGGTGGGTCCCGGTTAAAGGCCCTTTCCGGCACCAAACCGATGGTCACCAGCTGAATGCTAGTTCTGTCAGTAAGTAAAAAGGGGAAAGAAAATAAGTTGGAGCCAAAATAACTGATTAAATCAACAAACAAGTCATAAGCTGTTGATAAATGCTACTTGTAGAACCACTGTATAAAAGCATCACACTCGTTATCCATCACAGCTGGTAATGAGTACCAGTCATTACCATCGATCTCAAATTATTTTTGCTTTAATACTAAATAACAGGATGGCATGATGTAGTTATGCCATTACTGTTACCACTCAAAAAGATTAGAAATACTTCTAATTCTAAGGGGGGGCATATATAATTAGATACATACGGTCATCTTGAGCAGTTCTTCTTTGGCAGGAGGGGGTTTCTTGCTCGTCTTCTGAGGTTTCTCCTGAATGGGAGGTGGGTTCGTTTTTAGGCCTAGCTGTGGAGGCTGGAAGGGGAAAAAAATAAAAGTAGTAAGGTACATCACTTCTAGGTTGTGTAGAGATTTTTTTTAAACAGCAGATTATGGGAAGTCCAGCACCTGTCCAAGCGGAGGAGTGGATGTGCGAGGAGGCTGGGCACTGGGAGGCATCATGTTGGGAATCTGCGGCTGCAGTTTTGGCACTTGGGTTTTGTTCATTAGAAATGACTGAGCTGGTCTCAGGCTAATCTGCAGCAGGAGGGCAGATGAAGGGGATTATTTAACACTTAAAATTAAGTCTTTTGTACTGCAGGATATCTGAATTATAATTTTTTTTTTTTTTTTTACCTCATCTGCATTCAGTAATCCTTTCTTGCTAAATCGTGGAGGCAAGTCCTTGGACTGAGCTTGCTGCTGAGCCTGGTTTTGGAAAAGTGGATTCTGCCCCTTTGAAAACAAAGCAACAGCTCGGTTTACACAGATTCCGAAAATTAAACCTTTCATAGTAAGGTAAAACAGATTTAAAGAGATCAGTTGGTACCTGATTGGGTTTCATGAAAGGCTTGTCAAACTGAGACTGAGGAGCGGGAGCCATGTGGCCATTGAAGAGTGGGTTTGTGCGATGGCGCCCCATGGTGGGGGAATACCGGTCTTGAATAACACCAGGTCCAGTTCCAATACCAATGCCTGAGATCAGACAAAGAAACTAATGACGACTACTGACTAAAATCAGGACAAAAGACACTCACACACCTCAAACAGTTATACAACAGTGCCGTCAAGTTATCGGTTCTGACTGATCAGGATGTTTTTTTGATTTATAAACAACTGTGAACTTTTCGTAACAGCAGTGGATGTTTTCTTTGCAATAACAGGAACGAATTTGTTTCCCAATACGCTTCCCAACAGTAAATGCTATGGGGTAAGAGGTATAAAACACTACAACACCAACCCTGGTATGGTGAAAGTAACTTCATGTTAATTATTCTACAACTTCACACCCTCAAGGTTGCATTCCATACATTGCAGTTTACTCTGCATTATGAGTTTATATAAAAGGTCCACTTTTAACCAACTGTTGTACCTGGCATTTGTCCAAACATATCAGCCAGTCCTCCAAGAGTCTCCCTGCAGAGTCGAGTCGGCAAGAAGGAGTTATCCTGAAAGAAGTCGGTTCTCATTCCTGGGGTCATGGCTGGAATAAACACACCCAAATCCTAGGGTAAAATATAAAAAACAGATAAGTCACCAGACCTTAAAATCGCTCTTAAACACCTAAATCAGAGGCGTGCAAATGGTGCATGAACCTTCACGGCATCCTGACGGATCTGGTTAATGGTCTTAGGTCCGTTATCATTGAAAGCTTTACGTGGCACCCAGTTGTTCTCTCGCAACTCTGAAGTATCCTGCAGCAGGAAACGAATCCTTGAAGGCAAGTCCTTGTTGTTCATTAAGGATCGCATGCGGCTAAAGTACTGATCCATTAAAGACTGCGAGAGAGAGAAAGAAGGGAGAAGATGAAATTAAAACCACAGCCAGAAAACTACAGGGTGTACCCTAAACAGGAGTAATGTGCCAAGCTTGCTTTTAAAATTAGTTTGTTCCTTACCCTGGCTTTCTCATGATCGAGTCTTGGCCCCACAGTCCTCATTATCTGACAGAGGCACTCCAAATCCTCACCCATATCTTTAAGTTGGACTCTCCTCTTCTTTTCCAGAAGCTGAAAATATAAAACGTAATCATTTCACCGTCCGTATAAATAGTTAACAACTCCCATTAACACTCCATCCATAAACTTACTGTTTTGATGCACTTATGAAGGATAGACTCGTGAATGAGATCAAGCTTGCCAAGCTCCCCGATGAATTTGATGTTGCCCAGCATTTTGATCTTGGCGATGGCACGCTGCTCCTCTTCTTCAGAGGTAAGGGGGCCATCTCTCTTGTCATAAACTGAAAAAGATACACAGTACAAACATTTACAGATTAAACTCTAACGCGAAACTTTTACAAGACTGCATTGCATTTATACTGTGTTTCGTGGCAGTATGAAAAAGCTCATGGTATGTACATGCACTGTACTATTATACCATTGCCAGCATTTAAGTTGCACTGCAAGAATAGTTATTTACTTATTTACCATATATTCAACCACAAACAAAACTCATTCTTGTCTAGCACTCCATTCTCACTGTGTGGTCTTGTGACCTCAACAGTTGTTAAACTTTCAGAACCTTCTCTAACAAACAACTTTTATCAAAAGTAACAGTGTTCGTGGAGGATTAGATAAAGAAATGAGCCTTAAAGCTCCGGCATTTAATTACAAGGGTGTTTTTTTATTTTTTTTTATTTTATTTGTTTGTTTTGAGTGCATCACGGGGATCAGGAGTGCAATAATATTTAATAATCCGCAAAAATTTTGCAACACTTAAAATGACTACTAATAATAAAACCTCAATTTATAATTCGTGTTAACCAATTTAAACCAGTGAAAAGCTAAACATGTTATTCTTTCCAAAAACATTTATCTATACTTTATCCATTTATCTATTTTATTATAATTTTTTTTAAATCAAAACTTACTATCAACATTTCTGGTACGGTTTTCAAATTCATCTTGAAGCTTTGAAATCAGAAGTCTCCTGAATGTCTGAAACACAAACACCACCGAAATCAAACATGTCCATGAGTGAAAATATTATTATAGTATTAATATTATTTATATTATTATTTATATTATTATTAATATCATTAATATTATCATTAATATTATCATTAATATTATCATTAATATTATCATTAATATTATCATTAATATTATCATTAATATTATCATTAATATTGTGTACACTTACAGTGCTCTGCTTTTGTGATGATTGGATCTCAGATGGTTGGGTATCAAAGTTGGGGGCATCCTCTGCCAGACGCAGACATAGCTGAGCATAGAGCGAGCTGTATTTGGGCTCTTCGAGGGCTTTGTCTACAATCTGTTAGGGGAGCCAGTGGGGATGAAGCCAAAAATTAGACCCGTTTTACCTGATTCTTAATAAATAAAACGCGAGTAATACTCACCAGCAAGATGATTCCCTTGAGGACGAGCTTTGAATCCACACCCACATTTAGAAGCTCAAGGCATAGCTTGTCGAACTTCTCAGGGGTCAGTTTATTGAGTATGCTGGGGAGAAGTAGAGGGGGGAAAAATTAGATAAGCAACCCAATTATACAAATAATTCCTAGAGGAAAATTAAAAAAAAAAAAAAAAAAAAAACACAAACTTACCCTCTTACTTTTCTGAAGATTGCATCCTGATGTTCTTTTTCGTTTGAGGAGCTGACATCTCGTCTAGTGCTTCGTGAAGGAATCCATCTCTGAACGCTAGGCCCTGGGGTTTTCCCCAGGAACTCGCTAACAAAAGAAAAAAGAAAAAAAGGGGGGACATTTCAATTTACAAACACTTGCCTGATTAAACCTACACCAAACAGCGGCTAAATTCTTGCTTCCGATTGGGCAGAAGGTGTTGATTAACGTTGCAAAACAGCAACTCCGACAAAGCTGTAGTAGCTAGAGGTAAAACTGTAATGTTACACTTATCTGCTTGGGAAAGCCCATAGAACAGATTATTATGTCGTTTCTTAGAACCACAAACCCTTTGTTTTATATAACCTCCAGAACATTTATTCTTACCACAAATATATTTAAGAAATAAATAAAAAATTGTTTGCAAACTGCAGTCATATAGAAGCAACAAAACACTAAACAAAGCTATGTTAAAGAAAATCAATTTTGGGGTGGTGATAGCAACATTCACCTTATATCAAACCGTTTCTCTATACCAGTCCATTCACAAGCACTTTATTCCTTTTATTAAGCTGCTTATAAAGTCACGTGATAACATACCTGTTGCCGACAGTCGTGGGAAAGTGCTGAGACGCACTCCGACCACCTCCTCCTCCTCCCGAAGAAGCACTGCAAAACAAGTTTAAGAATCACATTGTTAGGAGACCATGTGAAGCCAACACAAATCGTTTCCAGCTACAAAGGATGCTTTCCTACATTCTTGAATTCTACCCAGAACCGCTATAAAACACTGCCACAGCGGTTTGGGAGCACCTGCAGCACACAAAAATTTAAAACATGTTTGAATCCCTTCCAGCTAAATTGAAAACTACCCATATTCTAGCAGTTTGTAAGTTACTGAAAGATAGGCCATAGCACATTCGGCAAGCGATTTTGTGTCTCTTTGCATAGAATACAGCCCTAACTAACTAGTTCAGGTGGCCACATTTTAAATGGACATGTAGCGCACGGCAAAGTAGGGATGGGAGTCACTAGTGAGAACTAGACAATATCTAGGTGCCAATCCAATAGGTGTTCAAGTTTTAAAACTCAACCTGACTGGTCGAGCGGCTGTGAGCACGCAGATGGGTGCGACTTCTAACATGGGCATGTGGGTTTCTAACCCACGCCAATTTTGACTAATTAGCACATGTGGTGTGCAAGCATTTGTAATGAGTAGGTTTAAGATTAATCAGCGCAAAAAGCTGGAATAAAGGGGCAGATCGAAAGCTTTTTGATGCACAGAAAAAAGCGTTTCTGTTGTGCCAATCAGAAGCTTCCATACACCTTATGGAACCGGTTATATAAGAAGCTGATCAACAGTCACGCCCAATCACACGGGAAATCCAGTCAATTCTCGCTAGTGGCCGATCGACAGGTTCCTCTCAAAAAATTCAAGATTCATAACCAAAGCTATTTTCTCCCAACCGGGGTAGCAGAACATATTTCTACCTAGACTTTAGCACAATTAAATGTAACTAGAAGTTATGTGTTGTAGAGATACTCTGTAGCTAACCTGTGAAAGCTCATAGCCAGTCTGCGATGGTCATGAACTTGGAAGTGGTTTATAAATATGTGAATGCGATTAAAGATCGCTTTGTTTGTTACATAAATTGCACGAGCAAGTACCACAAGGAGACTAACAATTTGCTACATCGTACAAACAAGTTTGTGAACACATAAAAGGGGGTTAAATGCTGTTGGACAAACGATACATTAATAAAATCTCACCTAAAACGAGAAGCACCCCCCTCTGCAACCACACTCTCCACTTTGGCGGCTTGGCAACGAAGGACACTGAAAAAGAATAATGTCGAAAGGGTGGGGTGGAGAAACACGATCTGGAAGAGAAATAAAGAAATTATGCGATTAAACAAGAGACTGGATGAGTCATTTGTGTGACTCCTCCTCATAATAAATGCAGAAAGGTTAAGTAGTAGTTGAGTGACTATAGCTAAAACGTATTGATTTTTTTTACCCACTTAATTCAGATATAGATCTGATTCTATAGGTTAAAAGAATCAAAAACTTAGTTTACAGTACATCTCACAACCACCTGAACAACAGTTAATCAGACATGATTACAATAAAAAAAAAAAAACTAAATGATGTTTATCTGATCTACATCTAACACAAGGCCTCTCAGGTCCAGACAAAGACTTTAGCCATGGTGTTGAAGGAAATCATAAGGGAAATAAAACACTTGATGGTACAAACTCTCAGGAAAGAGTGCTCTCGTTACGTAGTGGGTGGTACACAACATTTCCGTCGGCGTATAAAAAAAATAAAATACAAAACCCAAGCATCTTTAAAAAAAAAAAAAAGTAAAAATGGCCGGCCTTTGATTAGCTAATTAGCCTTTAGCCTGCTAAACAGGATGTTTATTGTCTTATAGGTTCTTAACATTTAACTACCGTCGCCTGTTTGTATTTTTAGAGAAATAAACAACAACCTGTTAGGTAAGATATTATTTATAAGAAATGAGCAGAAATGTGTAACAAGGACAGTCTACTAGGCTAGTCAGGCTAAGTTAGCTTAGCTTACAGTTAATGAGGAGGATGAAGCTAGCCGCCATTTTATTATTTAATAACTGGAAAGAGGTAAAAATTTAAAGCGTATTTTATAACAAGATACGGATTTGTCTTACGCCATTGCGTGGAAACGAAATGGTGTAAATGACAAACGAGTTAAAATAAAGGTTTAATCGGGTTTTCTTTGTTCGAGCGGAGACGCCGAGCTAACGGCCATTTCACAACCCTGCGCGTGCGCTTAGCTCAGCAAGCTAATCCTACTAGCAACTGCTTAAATTTGTAAAAATGTAACAGAAATAACAATCCGTACCTTTCCTAAAAGACCGTCAGCTTTGTCGTGGTTCTGTTTCCAAAGGAGAGGAAAAAAATAGACAGGAAAAAGAAAAAGCTGGTTAAACGTTAACTAGTTATCACGGCGAAAAACAATGCGCCCGGAGCTAAGCTCAGCTGAAGCTAATGATAATGTTAAAGGCAGTTTAAGGCTAATGCTAACTTCACCGGTAAGGAGGACACCCGTGCGCTGTCTGCGGATTGACGTCAGCGACAGGCGCCATTTTATTCGCTAGACCTACCGAACCTGCTGGCGCCTACGTCACCATCATGATTGTGCTAGGCGGCACAGTGGGCGGGGCTTCATGCGCTGGAAAATTATAGGGAAGTAATTAACATTTCTCAGATTGGGATCAAGTCTGTGTGGTTTGTTTCTAATCTGGAAATATACATTTATTATTTCTATTATCTATCTAAATATCACTATCACACACAATTTATTAAAACAGTAGCGAGGTTTTTTTTTTACGTCAGCTTAAATGATGATAAATATTGTTTTTTTTGTTTGTTTTTTATGACAAAATAAATTTTCCATCCTAAAACTGACATAATTATGTCGAGCTTTTGTTTATTATTGTTATAATAATCATATAATTAACAATATTATTATTATTATTATTAATACTACTACTACTACTACTAATAATAATAATAATAATTATTATTATTATTATATCAAACACAATTGATTTAAATATACAGACATCAGATTTTTTAAACCTATAAATAATATTACTTATTTGTAGGTTTAGGTTTTAGAATCTCTCAAACCCACTGAATTCTAATCAGCGCAACAGTATTATTTCTTATCTTATTTAGTTATTATTGCTATCTATTTAAATATAACACACATAATTGCTAAAAAAAAACACAGAGATCATATTATTTTTAAATGTCAGTCTAGATTAAACTTTCCAACACCCCAAAAAATGGCATCATTACAGTATATTGAGCTTTGTTCTTAGTATTTAGGTTTAGGTATTAAAATCTCTCAGAACCACTGAATACAATAAAATGCAATTTCATATCATGATCACTAGATGGCCCTACAGACCATTCAATCATCTATAGTAACCTGTTTATTCCAGGAACACTGGGAGTGTGGTTTATAAGACAGCATTCATACATGGGTGGATTACTGTATAGGGTACAGGCCCAAGAGGCTAAAGAGTCATAAAGTCACTCTTAACAAGTACCCAGGGTCAAAGGGTCAAAAGTCTCCCTAAAACATTAAAGAATTAGCCTAGGCATTATCTTTAGAGATGTCGCAAGCAAGAAAAGCCTTGTACTGTATGTGTTTTGACAGGAAAGATGAGCAGATGTTTTTGCTTCTTTTGAGGGTTACAAATGAGTCGAGGAGCAGAAAAAATCAAAAGAGAGACTTATTCTGTTCTCCCTGATTGGATGGATTATATGTACACGCTTATTTACACATAATTATTTAAAATATCTAAAAATAGCAAATCTGGTGGTTCTACGAAGAACCCAGACAGGAAACGGGATCCTACGAAGAACCCGGAGTTAACCCGGCCGGACACAGGGAGAACATGTGAAACTCTACGCAGACAGAAACCCGATTGATCTGTAAATGAGAAAAAGTCAGTTATTGTATCGTCAAAGCAGCATTGTTGTTTCATCTGCAGTGGAATACATCTTGATAAGATGCCTGATGAAGAGCATTTCAGGGCGACACACTCCGCTGGTTTCACAATCTGTAATGGTTTCACAGGCTGTAGAGGGAGGGAGCGCTATTCTGTACCCACAGTCTGTTTCGAAAGCTCCTTCCTGGAATCCTCGTCCATCTTCTTAAATCACGTCATCGCTTGTTGCTCACACACCCTGTGGCCTTCCTGTAAAGTACACGTTGGCTCGTCGACAAGAGATCATCATTTTACACTCCAGTTTGTCCTGATTCTCTCTCTCTCCCTCTCTCTTGCTCTCTCTTAAAAAACTCTTTAGGATTTGTAGATATTAAGCAAAATCCCTGTAGTTGTAACTTCATAAAAGGTTAGCGTTAGATACCATGTACCGTCTCAGCAGAAAGCAAGGGTTTCGCACCTCATTGCTGTTTAATTGGACTGTAGCTTTGCCCCTTGCTGGTACATGTGATATGTGCTTAGAGCAACCGGAGCAGGAAAAAAAGCATCTTAATGTGAAGAAGTGTGATTTAAGGTCAGAGTCACAGGGCTATTCGGTTTTATTAAAGTTCGCTCATCATTATTAATTAAATTAGCATTCAGGTCCTTATCCAAATCTTTATATGTAAGGACTTTAATATGAATATGATGATGAATTAGTGCTTTTAAAACATAATAAATAAAATATCATGAACAGAACCAGGTACGGGCTTAACATGCTATATAACATTGGCAAGACTTTACTATCAGATAAGGAAACCGGAGGAGGGTATATTATTAATATTATCAATTGACAAGTAGAGCAGGGGATGATTTTATAACTTTTGGACATAATCAGGAAAAAATAAATTTAAATCAAAACCAAGGCTTGTGAGATCATGACAGTAAATCGCATGACAGTAAGACATGATTGAATGGAAAAGTATCAATTAGTGTCAATTATAACTCAAATATACACTCACTGGCCACTTTATTAGATACACTTGTTCAACTGCTTGCTAATAAAATATCTTTTCAACACATCACATGGCAGCAACTCAGCACACTTAATAATGTGGACATGGTCAAGACGACTTCCTGAAGTTCAAACCTGAGGATCAAAATGGGAAAGAAAGGTGATTTCAGTGACTCTGAATGTGGCATGGTTGTTGGTGCAAGATCTGAGTATTTCTGAAACTGCTGATCTACTGATAAATATCCAGTGAGAGCAGTTCTCTGGGTGAAAATGCTTTGTTGATGCCAGAGGCTAGAGGAGAATCGCCAGATTGGTTCAAGCTGATATAAAGGCAACAGTAACTCCAATGACATTTTATTACAACCGCCGTATGCTGAAGAGCATCTCTGAACGCAGAACGCGTCAAACCTCGAACCAGATGGGCTACAGCAGCAGAAGACCACACCGGGTGCCACTCCTATCAGCTAAGAACGGGAAACTGAGTCTACAACTCACATGATCTCACCAGAAAAAAACATTGCCTGGTCTGATGATTGTGATGGTGATGTCAGAATTTGGCGTGGATCTTCAATCACTGCCTTGCTGCTGGTGCTGGTGGTGTAAGGGTGCGTGGGAGATTCTCTTGGCACACTTTGGGCCTCTTAGTACCAGCTGAGCAGGGTTTTAATGCCACAGCCTAATGACCGCATTATAATAAGCCATGTGACAAAGCTAAAATCATCTCAAACTGGTTTGTTGAACTTGACAGTGAGGTCACTGTCCTCTAATGTCCTCCAGTCACCAGATCTCAATCCAGTAGAGAAGCTTTGGGGCGTGGTGGAGATTCGGCAGATTCACATCATGGACATGCAGCCGACAACTTCGCAGCAACTGGATGATACCATCATGATAATACGGACCAGAATCTCTAAGGAAGGTGATTTTTTCCGGACCTTGTTGAATCTCTGGCTCGATTTAAGGCAGTCCAACCCAGTGCTCGCAATGAAGCGGCTGATGAGATGAGCGTATCCTGCTGTACAGTATGTGGTGCGAGTGATTTAAACTAAATGTAATGAATTAACTATTTTTCTTATTTATCTGCTTATGATCTGGGTCTACAGGATTTCAACCGACCCCATTTATAAAGTTTAATTAAAATACAAAATGTTAATGCAGGGATTTGAAGAACTTTTGACTGGCAGTCTACATTCATTAAAAAAATTAATAAAACTTAGTTCCTTATTTTGTTAAATGCTAATGCTTTTTTTGTTGTTGTTTTGTTTAGAAATCCATTCAGTGTAAAATAATCATAATTATATATGCCATTAATCTGGGAAGCAAATTCGCCTTACTGCTATTATTTGGAGCTTTATATAATATGAATACATTTATGTCATTACAATGTAATTATGTATAATTATTCTCTCATGGATTAGAAACATTATCTGTAATTGTCTGTTACTGTAATTGTTTTTATCTGCTGTTTTTTTTAAGCGAAAAGTAATGCTGTGACTTCAGCCCATCGTCACGTCATGTTCCTTTTCTTTAACGCTTTGTTTCTCAGGCTCTTTTACAGGATGGAGCGAATGCTGGTTTTTTTAATTTGGCTGAAACATTCAGTAATTATTATGGATTTGTTTATTAACTACAGTGTGTAATGAGGAATTAAGTATGCAGCATGGCACCTCCAGGGTTGGGGTTCAAGTCCCACTTCAGGGGGCTCTATAGAGTTTGTATGTTCTACCTGTGTTTGGTGGGTTTCCTCCAGGTACTCTGGTTTCCTCCCACAGTCCAAAGACATGCAGATCAGGCTAATTTGTGTCCCCAAATTTCCCATAGTGTGTGTGAATGAGTGTGTGTACAGTATGTGCGCTTGTGCCCTGCAGTGCTATCCAGGGTGACCCCTACATATCTTATGCCTCTGTCCCCTGGGATAGCATCCAGATACTGTGTGCATGATCCCTAAACCGGATAAGTAGTACAAACAATGAGAAGGAGAACCTAGAGACCGATCTATTTGTGTTTGAATGATTTTCGTTGTTTCTGCTCCCATGCAAGCTCTCAATTAAGGATGAAGAAAATGATAATCATAACAAAAATGTGTTAAAAGCGATTATCGATTCTTTTCCCCTTTTTCCCTACCAACACTTTAAAGCATTATGGGTATTCTGTAGTCTCTAGGATACGTTATTTAGACACGTGCTTACTCCAGTGCATTGTAGAAGGTTGTGAGTGTATTGTGTATTCTTGGTTATGCTTTTGGACATGACTAGATCTTGGCACAATAGCAAACTTCTGTACGTAGTGAAGTTTTTCGACATAGCCTGCTGGGAGCACTTTTATGTAAAACAACCCTTTGGCATGTTTTCAACTGATCTCACTTCATTTTCTTCAAAGATAAGACCGGCTCAAGCCTGCAAGACACAAAGCTGTGTAAGAAATTAAGAAACAAAAAAAAAAAGTACAAATAAATAGCGAAATGAGCAAATCTTTTAATTATCCATGAGATCACTCAATTAAATATCACACTTTGTGGGGTTTTAACGAATAATTGTAGCGACAGTTTCGAGAAATAAATTTATGCGAGTTTAAAATATAGAACCTTGAGGTATCATGATAGCAGCTTTGACGTTAAAAGCAGTTGAAGCCTCAGGCTTTGTGTTCACTCCATGCAGATTCATCGAGACGTTCGAGATCCTCAGGCCAGCGAGAATAAGATGTGGATAAATAAGTTTCACTATTCTGATCCGCTCGCTGCTACAGTGCCCTTGAGCAACACACTCCAGCACCATCTGCTTCGAAAGTGCCAGATTACAGCCGAGTCTTGCTCACGCTGTTCAGAGGTACCTGGCAGGTGTATAGAGAAGAACGAAGCCCTCAGTCTTGTACTTTAAGGTAATATATTCTCACCGCACGCTGTCAGAGAAACTGCATGATAGAAAAGCTTGATTAGATATCTCCAGGTGCTTACAAAACTCATAACACGTCTCCAGTACACTCTATCGGAATTATTAGACACACTTTTGCTGACTGTAAGAAGGCTTTTATCGGTCCTGGATATAATATTACACACTAGTCTAGCTTTAATGCAGAGGTAATCATTGCTGTAGCTTAACCACGATCAAAACTGAACGTCAATCACGTGTGACACGTGTCTGTAAACATCACAAACTCTTTTTTTTGTAACTTTGCAACATTTCCTCTCTTGCTTTCCAACGTGCCTTTAGAAAATTGAAAAATCTATCCCTTCCATGACTTCACTTTTCTAAAAAGTTGAACTTTTTCCATTTTCTGAAGTTCTGCTCTGATGAAAAAAAACATCACAGCTTTTCCAAGACTGCTGCGTTCCATCTGACACATGCAATAGGTGTACATGCAAGGGCGGTTCTTCGCTGCTTCTGTTTTCCGTCTACCAGAACGCTTATAGGCTCTGTGCAGACTCCTATAGCAGAGTGTTCTCCAGTGTTCTGGACAAAGATCAGTTCTTCTTTTATAGGCGAGTTAGAGAGTTGTCTAATGAACTCCTAAAGAACTCTTTAATAACAATTTGTTCCATGTAAATAGCTTAGGCTTGTCGGAAATTCTGTAAAGCAAAAAACTGACGTGAATTTTTCAAAATATAAAAATAGATTTTTTTTTAAATTATATTTTGGTCCATCAACATGCCATCCGGCATATCAGGCGACAGATACTCCCCACTCAGAAGATATACCTGTTGTTTCTGTGGCAGGTACCTAATGAGTCAGGTTGCCAACTTGATGACCGATTGAAATTCACACACTACAGGCAATTTGGGAACACCAATTAGCCTAATCTGCATGTCCACTGCATGGACAGTGGAAGGGGACTGGAGTACCTGGAGGAAACCCAACAAACATGCGGAGAACATGCAAACTCCATGCACACAGGCCTAAGGAGGGAATCGAACGTATGGAGGTGTAAGGTAACAGTGCTAACCACTAATCCACCATGCTGCCGAAAATAGATTAAACTAAAGCACTTTCTTTTGGTCTTAGGCTTTGTTCATTTTGTCCCAGGGGCCCCCACATTGGTGGTCACAATCTCCGCATTTTATTTCCACCTGGGCTTGGGACTGGCTCCGTTTTTAATGGCTAGTTTTTATGTAGCATAGGTTAAGGGCCCTGCCCAAGGATCCAACAGCTGCACCTCTGCAGTGGTGGGGCTCAAACCCCTGACCCTCTGGTCATCAACTAAGATTTTCTAGTTGGCTATGGAAGAAAGCCACCCAAACACCCAGTGCATCACAGAGTCCGGTGTATGGAGCCCAGCAGGCAAAGAGTTAAAGGTTGTTGATCCAGACTCCAAATTCTGAGATCAGGATGTGATGGACAAAGAACTCTGATTCCTGGAGGCCCCACGTCGCAACCCATAGCACCCAAAGGATCCACTGCTAACGGTCCAGTACCAGACACCACAGCATACCTCCAAAGGTCTTATGAAGTCAAGCCCCAAAGGGTCAGAGCTGCCTTAGCAGCACAAGTGGAACCCACACAATATCGGGCTTAATGTTTTGGGTTTTAATGGTATGGCATATCAGTATATAGATTTGAAGATTGAAGGGTTGTTAAGGATTTGTTAAGGGTTCTTTGGATAATTAAAGAATCTTAGCTTGTGAAAAGCTAAATTAGGCCTTTAGTCAAGACCTCAATTAAGTCCAAGACCAGGACTAGCTGAGACTGAATTAAAACAGAGTCCTGAAGGGTCAAGGCAAATCCATGATCAAATCCAAATCCAAACGAGGCAAGATCGAGATTGAAAACATTCCAATTATTTTCGAAGCCTTTAATTAGTTGGCTTCACTCGTGCATTAATCTGTTCTCTACAAGATGGAAACTGCTCCTTGTCAAATGTTGTCCATATGCTCATGCTCAAAAAATGATAGCTTTCAAGATATTCATATGATTAAGATTATTTTTTCACATGTCCCATTTAGGAAGCTGGAATGCAGAGTCAGCCCTCAGAACAGGTAAGGGGAAGTGACTTGCTCAAGGGCTCAACAGCAGCAACTTGGCCGTGCTGGGCTGAACCTCCCAACCTTCCGATCAGTACACCCTTAACCCTTCAATAGACCCTTAACTGTTTGAGCCACCACTGCCTCATTATGCACACTTCAATTACGGTATTAAATATATGATTTTTTGTACAATAAGGCAGCCTGGTGGCATAGTGCTTAGCTCTGTTGTCTTGCACCCCCAAGGCCAACGGTTTGATTCCTGCCTCAGGCTCTGTGTGCATGGAGTTTGCATGTTCTCCCTGTGCTTGGTGGGGTTTCTCTCGGTACTCCGGTTTCCTCCCACAGTCCAAAGACAAGCAGATTAGGTTAATGGACATTCCCAAATTGCCTGTAGCGTTGGTGTGTCCTGTGATCGATTGCACCCTGTCAAGAGTGTACCCCACCTCGTACCCTCCTTGAGTGTCTGGGATAGGCTCCAGACCCCTGTAAAAAGCATATGTGGTAAAGAAGATGAATTAATTATAACAAAGGAAAAAAATATATAAAACCTACATATTTTATTTGTAAAAATTCTCCCCTTTATATAAATATGTTGATACATACGTCTTTTTTTTCAGTGGAAAAAACATACTTTTTTGGAAAATCCTGGTCAGGACAGATGCAAGTCCGTCATGCAATGTCAAGTCATGTCAAGTACCAACTCTCAACATAATCTGACACACACCAATTGGCCTAACCTGCCCGTCTTTGGAAAGAAAACCAGAATCCGCAGAGGAAACCCACCAGGAGAACATGTTAACTCCATGCACACAGACCCAAGGTGGGAATCGAACCCGAATCCTGGAGGTACAGTACAAGGCGACAGTGTTAACCACCAAGCCGTCATGCCACCTTGCTCAACGTAGTTTGTAAAAAAAATAAAATGAAATAAGTATCACAAGATATACGAGGGACGACATGAAAGTAGAGTGTAGAAGAATAATAGCGTAAAAATACCTTGTGATGAACTACATAGTTTCTAAGCTGGTCCGGTGACATTTCCCAATGCAGCAAACCTTTTTTATAGTCCAGTCATCATTCAAAAGCGGCACCTTTTCAGTATTATGATTAACCAGCAGATGGAGTAACACGTTTTTTTTTTCCACCTCTCGCACTGTGTGTATATTTCCGCATATCTGGAAGCCAGGCCAAAACAATCCTCTTTTCTTTTTTTTTTATCCTAAAATAAACTGTGGACAAACTTGTTTGCAGATCCTATCTGTCTAAACTCGTTCGGTTAAACGCATATTTACACACATCCTAAATTTAACACCGTCGGAGACCAGTATTCATGTAGCGCTATGCTTCATCCTCTCTCATGCAAGTACTTTTTTTTGGAACAAAGATTCCTAGAGAACCGTTTAAGTGAATGGCCCCATTCTGTGCTCGAGAGATCCATTTATTTTTCCCCTGTCCTGACTTGAGGAAGCTTCCATGACTGATACAGAGCTATCATTAGCAGTGACTGAGTATCTCTCACACATAATGGCCTGTTCTCCACATATTCTGGCTCCTGGCTCATTTCAGGTCCATAAATACAATAAGGAGACGATGTATGATTATAGTTCCGATTAGAAATCCATGTGGGTGTGTATGCACAGAAATCAGGAGACGAATCATTAAAATAATCAGATTTTAGTGCAGCGCTGGCTCACGCCGATCGTTTATCATCACATCCTATGAGGATAAGAAAGCTGATTAGACACTTAGGATAGACTCAGATCTTTGCAGAAATGAGATTTTCCTTTGATATCAAAAACATCTCTTTAAAAGGAGATGGCATTGCGGTTCTACCTTTTACTTGGGAGATATCCACAGTAGACGCCCAGAACACTTTAATAAGCTTTACAGTGGGCGCAGATAACACAGCAGGGTGTCTTCAGGACCGTGCAAACTACAGACCTATTGGGGATGTCTTCAGGATCCATTAAAGCCCTACACATATTAACACTCCAGACATCTTCAGGACATCATTAAGTCGTCTGTAGGGCGGCATCAGTGGGATTTATTTATTTATTTATTTTGTTGTGTGAAGATACCCTAAAGGCTGCTAAAGGAGCCTGGAATTTTAAATACCTGAGGGCTAGTTGTGTGCCATTAAGGTTTGCAACGATATTTAAGAAAGCAATGCTGGAGGGTTGATCTGAGACTTATGTAACAAAGAAAGAGATTGTTTTATTTTTATATTATTTTTAAACAGGATCAAAGAAATGATCAGTTTTGTCTCTACTAAAAACACTTTTTTCAAGCATTGCGCCACTTCTATAAGTGTCCATCCACCTGTCAACTTACCTTTTATCTAAAGTAAACACTAGACTCATACTGTATAAAGACATCCATCCATAAACATCTGTACTGCAACTACTGACTATGGAAGCCAATAATGATTACCATTGTATTTATTCCCGTATTTACAACCGTGGTATTTACTCCAGTCAACATATACACACGCATTTACACACTACAGGCAGTTTGGGATCATGAATTAGTATAATCTGCTTGTCTTTGGACTGTGGGAGGAAACATACTAAGCACAGGGAGAACATGCATGCAAACTTCATACACACAAACCTGGGGTGGGAACTGAACCCAGACCCTGGATGTGCAAGGCTACAGCGCCAACCATGCCACACATATAGGCTTAAATACGACCTATTATGCAAAATTCAATGTAGTCATGTTTGCATCATTCAGATGGGTAAAAAAAAGTTACTTATTTATTTATTGCTCCATGTTTGTATTGGCAGGGGGCTTAAACAAGCTGATTGGATTTCCCCCTAATGTGACCTCATGTGAGGGCAACCCCTGCCCTGGCTTGTTGCTCAGCCCTGCGGCAAAGAATTTGCACAGATCCACATGATCACACGTTTTTTTTGTGAATGTTTTCAGTTGTTTCTATGACCAACCAAAATAGTAATAATATGCTCATTTTGAGAGTTCGACATTTCGGTGACATTATTCCCATATTCCGATAGTGGTTGAATTTACACTTTATAAAAGTAATAAGTCTTGTTCTACCTGACATTTCCCAAAACCCGAATACAAAGCTTGAAAGCCAAAGCCTTCAGAATGATGATGATGTTATACCGGACCACCAACAGAAACAAAAACTAACCAGGAGTTTCAGAAATGAAATGTAATTCTAAATGGATTAAAAACATGTCATTCTTCTAAAAAATGAAAAATTGCAGTTATTGGCAAGCTGCTGTGATAAAGAGGAATAAGACACTTTGGGATATGCTGTTAGTAAAAAAAAAAATTGTGGGACGAGTAATGGCTTTGGTGTTGCAAATGCTTTAAACCTTACCTAATATACGAGAGGTGTTCAAGACTAACAGACAGAGTTTAAAACTCCCTTTATTTCTCTATATAATGGACACCATCAAGATAGACCATGAATGGCCATGGCTGCTTCTTGTCTAAAACGCTGGCCTCCCAGGAACTCCTTTAATGGCCCAAACATGTGGAAATGTCTTGGAGAGAAGTCAAGACTGTGATGGAACACAAGTGGTGTTGTTAAATAATTGTGTGTACAGTTTCCCCAGACAGACGCGTCTCTTCTGCAAGTTGGTGACAAGTTATTCGTCCATTTCCGAGGATCAGACGCTCTGAGCCACCTCAGACGGGATCGTCATTCACGGATGTCCGGCCTTTTGCATCATTCACATGTTTTGCTGCGGCTAAGAGTCTCATCACTGTACTGTGCTTGAAGTCTTTCGGAAACGTCAATCAGTTTTACACCTTCATTTACGAGAAAGTCCCGGTTTGATTTAAACGCCCCTTGTATTAACAAAGAAACAGTAAACTAGCTTTTAAATAATCAAGTCATTTATTGAAAAAAATAACAGGGTTGCCAGGAGATCAGGAGAGCAGGCATCTCTTTCTTTTTCTTTTGCATTTGATCTCACTGCTGTCTAGTAGAAACTTTTGAAATAATCAGGATATTTCCGTCTCTCTCTCCTTACAGGTTGGCACTTAAAGTAAGATTTATGGTACATTTGAAACACCTCTGCCAGCTGACAAACACTGCGTGTGCAATAAAATCAGGGTTTACATCCTCAGCGCTGCTCAGCGTCGTGACTCTACTACTTGTAGGAAAATAAAGGCTTGTCAGTGTGATACAGAAGCACAAATTCCTTTGGCATGTAGGACAACTTTCCTGTCACGGCAGAGGAATGACAGCAATTTGTTCCATTCGGTTCTCTCACCAAAACCATTACGCTCTGATTAAGGCCTTGGTGGCGGCACAGCTGGGTGTTTGAGCTGCAATGAGAGAAACACGGCCGACACACAATGGGAAATATTGCGAGTGAACATTTATGAGCTTTATGACGGATTTTTCTTAAAAGAATGCCACGTATTCCGTGTGCCGCATTTATCCAAAGATACGGCACGGAATAATGACAGCGATAATACAGATCTAATAAAACAATCTAATTTGTTAGTGTTTAAATATAGTATGTGTTTATAGTAATGTTTTGATTCTCCATGTATAAATGCATGCATATCACTTCCTGACATCGCTGTTCAGTTCAGGCACAAAAGCCACCCTTCACATTTCAGTCGATTTCACCGCTCATAGAGGATCAGACTTGCAGATAACTGTATCACTTCCTGCCATCAGAACTGAATATTGGACTGTCAAGCTGTGTTGATCGATGTTTTATAGCTGCAGCCCCTTAACGCCACCCCCATCACCCTACACCCCCCCACCCTGTGTAACCACTGCTATTGATTCTGCGAGCTGGTCTCGGTGGGAAAAGCAGCACAGACATAGAAATGAGAATTTTTAATACATTCTTTTAAACTTCTCAGACAATTCGAAGGCGACTTTTGCTTATTGCATGAAAACGTGTCATAAGACTTTCCAGGAAGTGTTCATCTCAAGAAGGGGGCAAATCCTGCAGTATGGGGTCGCCTAACCATCAAACTAAAACAAGACTCCGTAAACCTTAATTTTTTTTTTTAGTTCTCTCGTGGCTGAATGAGGACAAATCTATACAGCCAAACTCCAAAATCTAGAGGAAGGCCTTCCCAGAAGAGTGGAGGTTATTACAACAGCGAATGGCGATTAAATCTGAAGTGGGATGTTCGACATGGAAATGGCTATATAGTGTAGATTACTAGCTAGGGTGGTAATTGAATACGAATACATTACTTGAAACTAATATAAATATGCACACTAATAGGAGGACGGCTATTAATGTGTTTTTCAGGGTTTACTTTTTCGGCTACACACTCTTTAAAGTGTGTTTAAATGAGTTTGGTGCTGATGTTCATGGCATGGTGAGGTTTCGGCAGGGAAAAGAAAGAAAAAGGACAGGATATAAAAAAAAAAGGAAATAAGTATATATCACAAAGCAATTTGCAATTTTGCCATTTAAATACTACCGCCCACTATAGGTATAGACATCACATTCATATTGTGCTTTTTGTTATTGACATGGAGTCACAGGGGAAGTCATAGCTTATAAAACGATACTATGTCACAAGTTTAGGTGAGACATTATGACACTATTCAGTAGAAATACAGACAGATAGATAGATAGATAGATTAGTAGACAGGTAGATTGATAGATAAATAGATATCTTGTAATAAGGTTCTGTCACGCTCTCAGCGCTCCGCACTGATCAAAGACCGTGTCATTTATTTGACATTTCCTTTCCCACGCTGTCAGGCTCTCATCACGTGGTCATGCTTTCCCACGCTGTCATCGCCCCTCCCGGACCGCCCCGCCGACACACCGGTTTCCCATCTGGCGCTGATTTCACCCAGCTTATAAGGAAGCGCAGCGCGCTGCCTCGCCGCTGGATTATTGTGTGTTGTTTCGCCGCAGTTTTCTCGCGTTTTTGTTCATGTAGTTTCACGTTGCCAACCTCGCCTGTCTTTTCGATTTCGCCGTTTGTCTCACGATTCGGATTTTGTACTGCTCTTGGATTTAACGGCTTCGGACTTTCACTTTCGTTTCTCGACTACGGCTTAGTCTCACGTCTCGGCATCGACGCTACGCTGACGGATTTCACGGCTCAGACCCACGCTCGCTCTCTCTCGACCACGGCTTGTCCTCACGTTTTGGCATTGACGCTACGCTGACGGATTTCACGGCTCAGACCCAAGCTCACGCTCTCCCGACTACGGCACACCGCCACGCCCCTGCTTTTACTCCGCGCATACGGATTTCACGGCCCCGAGCGCGCGCACCTGCTGACTCAGTCACGCACCTACAGTGTTCGACCAGAGCTACTCGCGTGCTGCTCCTGCACCTGCTTCTGGATCCATCCACCAAGCCAGCATTCGTGACAGAATAATCCAGCCATCATGGATCCAGCAGGACTGGACAGAATGAGACAGGCACTGGAGAGTCAAGGCGCGCTCCTTGGAAAACACCAGGAGGAGCTCGTCACCACCAGGCAGACGCTAGCTGATGTCACAGCCCGCGTGCAGCATCTCCAGACGCCCACAGCTCAGGTCGTAACCTCAGAGCCCCCACGCGAGCCACGCCTACCAGCCCCTCCTACCTACGGAGGGGAACCGGGAACCTGCAGATCTTTCTTATCTCAATGTTCACTGATCTTTGAACTACAAGCCTCCACCTTCTCTTCAGAAAGGTCCCGGGTGGCCTACGTAATCACGCTCCTCACCGGAAGAGCCCGGGAGTGGAGTACAGCCCTCTGGGACGCCCGCGATTCATGCTGTGAGAGCTTTGAAAGCTTTTCAGGAGAGATGAGGAGGGTTTTTGACCGCTCTCACGTCGGCAGGGAGGCCGGGACCAAACTACTGCGCCTTCGACAAGGATCACGCTCTGCGTACGATTACGCTATTGAGTTTAGGACACTAGCCGCCTCGAGTGGATGGAACAACAGAGCCCTGGCGGACGTCTTTCTGGAAGGGTTGTCAGAGGCACTCAAGGACGAACTAGTCGCCCGTGAGCTTCCCTCAGACCTTCACGAACTTATGGATCTTGCGGGGAGGATTGACTCACGTCTTCGTTCCAGACGCCCTACCCGGAGGTCTCCCCCTGCTAGGAGATCACCTCCTCCCAGAGCACCTCGCCCATCCTCTCTCCCATCTCAGAGCGACCAGGAGGAGCCCATGCAGCTGGGCAGAACCCGCATCTCCGAACAGGAGAGGCGCCGCCGCCGCCTGGAAGGAGCCTGTTTCTACTGCGGTAGTTCCGATCACGTTCTTAGAGACTGCCCGGTAAAAGGAAACGCCCTCTAGTCAGACTGGGAGCCCTAGAGGGCGCTCCTTCCAACAGACTCCCAGAACATCGCCCCCTACTGTCTGTAACGCTAATCGTGAACGGCCAAGCTCACTCCATTCAGGCTCTCGTGGACTCCGGCTCCGACCGGAACCTGATCAGCGCTGCTGCAGTCAAGGCTCTCAGGATTCCCTGCACACCCCTAAGCACTTCTCTGGCAGTCCAGGCCCTAGATGGGAGCTCCCTCCCGTCCATCACGGAGAGAACGCTTCCGCTCACTCTGAGGTCATCAGGAAATCATTCTGAGGAGATCTGTCTCTTCGTCATAAGAAAATCTCATGCCGCCCTGGTCCTGGGCCTCCCCTGGTTAACTCTCCATGGCCCCCAGATAGACTGGACCAGGCTGATCATTACGGGTTGGAGTCCCTCCTGTGCCACTTCATGCCTTCGTTCCGCGCATCACGCACTCCCCACCCCAGTCAAACCTGAGGAGACTCCGGATATCTCCAAAGTCCCCTCTGATTATCATGATCTCAAGCAGGTCTTTAGCAAGACCCGGGCCATGTCGCTTCCACCACATCGACCGTATGACTGCCCCATCGACCTTTTCCCAGGATCATCACCTCCGAAGGGTCGCTTATACTCCCTAACCCACCAAGAGAGAGGAGTCATGGACACATACATCACTGAAGCCCTCGCCGCTGGAATCATCCGCCCATCCTCCTCTCCAGCAGGGGCAGGATTTTTCTTTGTGAAGAAGAAAGATGGGTCCCTACGCCCCTGTATCGATTATAGAGGTCTCAACGAGATTACCGTTAAGAACCGCTACCCACTCCCTCTCATGACCACCGCCTTTGAACTCCTCCAGGGGGCCGGCATCTTCACCAAGCTTGATCTACGGAACGCTTATCACCTGGTCCGTATCAGGGAGGGGGACGAATGGAAGACGGCCTTTAACACACCCACAGGACATTACGAATACTTGGTCGTTCCCTTCGGCCTGACCAACGCCCCTGCCGTCTTCCAATCCCTCGTTAACGACGTCCTGCGCGACTTTCTTAATGTCTTCGTGTTTGTCTACTTAGACGACATTTTAATTTTCTCCCACGACCTGGAGGAACATCGACATCATGTCCGTCAAGTCCTACAAAGGCTCTTGGAAAACCACCTCTACGTCAAAGCAGAGAAGTGCGAGTTTCACACATCCTCCACCACCTTCTTGGGCTTTGTCATTTCCCCTTCCAGGATCGAGATGGAGCCAGCCAAGGTTCAGGCAGTCTCCAATTGGCCCACTCCGATCTCACGACAAGACCTACAACGGTTCCTGGGCTTCGCCAACTTCTACCGCCGCTTCATCCGGGGTTATAGTTCTGTCGTCGCCCCACTCACCTCCCTGACCTCCACGAAGACCCGTTTCGATTGGAACACGGAGGCGGAGAAGGCTTTCGCCGAGCTCAAGAGGAGATTTACCTCTGCTCCCATCCTCATTATCCCCGACCCTTCGCGCCAGTTCGTGGTGGAGGTCGACGCCTCCAACACCGGGGTTGGTGGCATTCTCTCCCAGAGGTCCGCCCAGGATAATAAAATGCACCCTTGCGCATACTACTCCCGTCGCCTATCTCCAGCCGAGAGGAATTACGACGTGGGAGACAGAGAACTCTTGGCCATCAAGCTGGCTCTGGAGGAATGGAGACAGTGGCTAGAGGGAACTGAGCTCCCATTTTTGGTATGGACAGACCATAGGAACCTCGAGTACCTTCGTTCCGCCAAGAGACTCAACGCACGCCAAGCTCGATGGTCGTTATTCTTTTCACGTTTTAACTTTGTTCTTTCCTATCGACCAGGTTCTAAGAACGTTAAGCCAGATGCCCTATCACGCCAGTTTCCCTCTTCTAAGGACTCCATTCCACGCGACACCATTTTACCTCCCTCCTGTCTCATCGCAGCCTTAAGATTCAACATCGAGACCAAAGTCCAGCAGGCCCTGACCCTGGAGCCCGGCCCAAGCAATGTTCCCCCGAATCGCCTCTTCGTCCCCGTCCGTCTACGTTCTCAGGTGTTGGAATGGGCCCATGGTTCCCGTCTGTCTTGCCACCCAGGGGCCGCCCGGACCCGTATCGTTATCCAACAGCGATTCTGGTGGCCTACGCTAGGAAGGGACGTCTCCAGATTCGTGGCAGCCTGCGACATCTGCGCCCGAGCTAAGGTTTACAACCAACCAACTGCTGGTCTTCTCAGACCCCTACCGATTCCCCGCCGTCCTTGGTCCCACATCTCCGTCGACTTTGTCACTGGCCTGCCTCTATCCGAGGGCAACACCTGCATTATGACTGTAGTAGATCGCTTCTCGAAGTCAGTGCACCTCGTCCCACTCCCTAAGCTGCCCTCCGCCAAGGAGACTGCGGAGCAGTTAGTCCTCCACGTGTTTCGCCTCCATGGTCTGCCCACCGACGTCGTCTCGGATCGGGGCCCTCAGTTCACCTCTCGCTTTTGGGGCGCGTTCTGCAGACTTGTCGGGGCGACTGCCAGTCTATCCTCTGGATTCCATCCTCAGTCCAACGGACAAACCGAGCGGATGAACCAAGCCCTAGAGGTTTCCCTCCGCTGCATGACAACTCGGGACTCGACCACCTGGAGCAAATTCCTCCCTTGGGTTGAGTATGCCCACAACTCTCTGCCCTCCTCGTCGACAGGCTTGTCCCCGTTCCAGTGCTGCTTAGGCTACCAACCTCCACTCTTCCCAGCCCAGGAACTAGAGGTGGAGACCCCGTCAGCCCAACACTTTGTCCGCCGCTGCAAGCAAACATGGCTACGCGCTAGACGCACCCTGCTACGAACCCGCTCCTCTTATAAGAGACAGGCAGACCGCCACCGCACCAAGGCCCCCAGATACCGGGTAGGAGACCGAGTCATGCTCGCCACTAAGGACATTCCCTTGAGAACGCTTTCACGCAAGCTCTCCCCCCGTTTCATCGGACCCTTCACCATCACCAGGATAATCAACCCATGTGCAGTTCGACTCCTACTCCCCTCGTCCATGCGACGGATCCACCCTACGTTCCACGTTTCCCAGCTACGACGCGTCATCAATTGTCCACGAAGTCTTCAGACATCAAACTGTGTATTTGTGTTTTCCGATATTTCAGGTACAATGAAACGTATTGTTACTTTTATTAAGGACAAATTTGACTACTATCAAAAATGTGGGAATGATGTCGCAAAAATGTAGAACTTTGAAAATGAGCGTATTGTTATTATTTTGGTCATAGAATTAACCGAAAAACAACAATAAAAACAATTGATCAGCTTTTTTTTTTTGCCTATGTGGTCCTTTTTTGTGCATTTTTTGCTTAGTCATGTTTGTATAGTTGGTTAAAATAAACTAAAATTCAGTTCAGCATTTTGCCTATTTTGTGCAAAAAAAAAAAGGATTTTTTTTGTCACTCTGTACCATACAATCCTGAGTCCTATAGATAAGTTTATTAAAAAAGTAAAATACTCCGAGATTTAAGGGCCACTGGTCCAAACATGTGGAAATAGCTTGGAGAGGACTGTACATGGGATGTGGCAATAACTTTCAGCTGAGTTCCTGTAATGTGCAAGTGGTTGTTGGTGAATGTTTGTGTTAACAGTTGGCTGCCAAAGTTGGATCACTTCTAGGTCGATTAGAATTTTGTTAATTTATTAATTTAAGATTAACTGCAAATGTCTTCTCACTTGAAGAATTTCCAGCAGAAGCTCCAGCTGATACATTTACATTTAGTCATTTGGCAGACGCTCTTATCCAGAGCGACTTACATTTTTATCTCATTATACATCTAAGCAGTTGAGGGTTAAGGGCCTTGCTCAAGGGCCCAACAGTGGCAACTTGATGGTTGTGGGGTTTGAACCTGGGATCTTCCAAACCGTAGTCCAATGCCTTATCCACTGAGCTACCCCTGGCCCAGGGGTACTGGAGACACCTTCCTTAAACATCTTATAGAAAATTTCTATATAGTATAATTGTATACTTTTCTGTGGAAAAAAACTAAAGAGAGTGTATATATATATATATATATATATATATATATATATATATATATGTACGTTGTTACTACAGAAATGCTATAGAAGTATAAATCTGATTTCTGTTCAACCTTCTGACCAATCAGAATAAAGAGTTCAGATTCAGTCTAAAACCCTGTGATGGTTGGAGTCTCCATGTGAAATCTAGCTGATTTACACGGAGCTTTCCTGCGGTGTGTTATAAATGAAGACTGTCAGAGAGACTTCTCTTAGCCCGCAGTGAGCCGGAATTTTGAAGTGATTTTTCCGGATATTTATAAAACTTGCTAAAAATAACTCAAATCCAAATTTAGTATATTATCTTCCTTTTATTATGTAATAATGAACAAAACAGAAAATCATTCTGCTTCCAGTAGAGCAAATCCCACATGCTGCCCGTGAAGGATAGTTTCAATAACTTTTGCATGCAACGATTCAGTAGAGAGAGAGAACCACATAAAAAGTAATATATAAAATGATGAACAAGTGTTTCAGTTACTGCTCACATGTGTGCAATGCAGTGTGTGGCTTAACAAATGAAAAAACTTCTAAAACTGCTCAGGTAGAGGGACTGAATATGAGAGACAAAAACAAACAAACAAAAAGTCCTTCAGGAAGCCTGGGGAACTGTTCCTCAAGACCATATTAAAAATACGAGACAGTCTGGATATTTGGAGGCACAATATGAAGAAATGAGGGGGTCAAAACTTTTGCACAGCACGTTGAAAAACACCAATCATCCATAAATTGTGGCACAGCTCGATGTCATTGATAAATAAAATATTCTTGATATTTGGCCACGCCCTCTGTACATTAAATATGCCTAAATATTGTAAGAAAGCTTATTTTCCCAATAACGCAGCTCAGCCAGCGCAGTGAATCAGATACCATAAAAACATCCATAAAAACTTTTCCTCCTTCAGTAGAGTGCCATTCCTTTTCTCCAAATTGAATAGCTTTGTTCCTTGAAGTCATTAATATGAAACCCCAAACACAACATGCAAGAAATAAACCAAAACACCAATCTTAAACTTTAACCCCAAATGTAAATTAAGTAAAAAAAAAAGCCCTTAATCTAAAATCTAACAACAAATACAAACCCTCAAAGACAAAAGATCAAAAACCCAAACCCAACCACCAAACCTAAACCCCTAAATATCAACGATATTATGCCATACCCACCTGTACCCCAAATAATGCCTAAACATTATAAGTCATCAATATGAAACCAGGTTCACATTAGTAAGTCTCCTTATACACTTAACATGAACTCAGGAAGTCTTGGATTATACGAATGTTTTTTTGTTCTTTCCTAAACCAGATGTCCATTAATGCTGCATTTATTTTTTTTCGAATGCCGAGTCCTTTCGAACGAGTACCCAGTCTGACAAATGAGTTCATTAACTAGTACCAGTGGAATGTTAACGATGCCACGGGCAGTGAGACAAACCTCTCTGAGACAAGAGCGAAATATTTGTCAGAGAGCTGACAGAAAGGGTTAGTACTTCTCTATCTTTGGGCTTTGTTTAAATCCGCTGGGCGTGAAGAGAGAGATCAACTCAGAAGGGAAGGAATACCAAACTTCTGCATGAATTGCGACGAACAGAATAGGGATAAAAGTTCAGCCAGAGGTTGTTTGGGAAACTTAGAATGCAAAGCCTTGTGATAATAAATTGAATCCGACTGGGTGGCTGGTGGTTGCAGGGTATAAAAGTAAAAGCTTAGAGTGTCGGTTCAGGACGCAACACGCTGACAATTGTCAATTACAGTGCAATGCCAACTCATTATTTATTATCTTTACACTTTAAAAAAAAGCATAGCTTTTTTGACTTCCAGCTAAGTCATTGGGGACTTTTTTTTTAATTAGTTGGACTGCATGTGCTTGGATCAGAGAAATCATAAATGGTAGTGTAACAGTAACAAGAGCCACGAGGTGGGGTACACCCTGGACAGGATGCCAACCCACTGCGAGTCACACGCTCACAATTTGAAAATGCCAATTAGTTTAATCTGCATGTTTTTGAACGGTGGGAGGAAACCAGAGTACCCAGAGGAAACCGAGACACACAGTCCTGACATGGGAATTGAACCTGAACCCTGGAAGTGCAAGGTCACAGTGCTGCCAGAAATAGATTTAACTATTTTTTTTTGTCTTGAGCTTTGTCCCTTTTATTCTAGGATTGATTTGTTTTTACATTAGTGTTTGTTTGAGACAGAAAAGAAGAATTCTGTCAGACCAAAAACGGTGGTAGACACAGCAAGGTGCCACCGCATACAAACATAGTGTTGGCGAACTGTACAGTACAATTCCCAGCATACAGATCCAGATCAGCGGAGTTCTAACTACGTGAACCTGCAACCTATTATACCTGCACATAAATAGAACTCAGTTAATGAGTTCTTACTCTCTAGTGCGTTACTCTGGACAATATCACACCTTGTTTTTTTGCCTGCCTAATTGTGTATGATCTTGTTTGGTTATTTGGACTTTGATTTCTGCTTAGCCCTTAGTACGTGGTTTGCTCACCGACCGACTCCTGCCGGTTTACCCGTGATTGATGTTTGTGCCTGGTTACAGTTTTATAAAAGCTGTTTTACCTGCGACTGCATTCTCATGTAAATTGTTATGTGACAAATACATAATATACAAAACATCCATCCATAACCTATACTGTTCTTTCCTTTATAGGGGGCTGGAGGTTATTCTGGGGAACTCAGGGCACAAGGCAGATGTGGTGCCAAGTCCATCTCAGGACACAAGCACACACAATCACACACTACGGGCAATTTGCATACGCCAATCAGCATACAATGCATGCAAGCAAGGTGATTTAACTTATAGTGCTAACCGCTAAGCCATTATTCCACACAAAACCAACACGAAATGTGACATACAAAATAATGTAAGTTTCCAACATATGAACGAGTTCCATTCCGAGAGCTTGTTCATAAGTTCAATTTGTTCGTAAGTCCAACAAACAATGTCTAGGTACTAGGATACTAAACCAATTGTCTATACACAGTATATGTTCAAGTATAAGCAATGTTCTTTAAAATTGCGCCAGTGGTTGAACAATTTATGTTAAAAGAACAAGCATTGTCTGCCATCTTTTCACCTTGGTCCATTCTCTCAATTATTGTCACTTTTGTCCACATTGTTGTTGTTTGACGCCTCTTAGCAGTCAAAGCTTCATTGCTGCTGCTTTTAGGCTGGCTTCCGGACATCCTGGGATGCATGCTGCACCCGCGTGACAGTGTACACAGGACATGTGATCTAACTTCCGTAATTGAACATGTGCGAACACATGTTTGTATCTTTGGAAGTTCGTAACTTAAATGTTTGTATGCAGGGAACCTACTGTATTAGCAAAATATTAATAGGGAAGCTGTTTTAAATAGTCCAGTTTGTTGTACAATAAGGTTTATCATTCTTATTGTGGTACTGATGAAACCTCATGGTATATTACTTGGCTCGAAACAAATAGCTTCATTATTGAGCTACTGATAAATATTGGATTTTAGCTCATGTCATTAATCTGTACTAGTATTACTACTAAGTCTGTCAATATTAACATGTAAACATGTTATTAATCTAGAAATTTTTAAAAGATTAATCTAGAAGATTTAACATATTACTATTTTTGATTGGATTGAGCTACAGTAAAGAGGAACTATTTTTCCAAAAATACATTAAATGTAATCTGTGGAAGTGGTGGCCCCAGCAACTAAGGCTCTAGGTTATTGATTTTTGGCTCTGAGAATTTTTGGCTCGAGGTGGTGAGTTGCCACACCCCAAACTACCCAGCCATTTAACCTACCCAAGATTTAACATTTGTTAAATTTGTTAAATCTTAACGTTTGAGATTATAAAACTGCATAACCTGTTTCCTTTAACCAGTTTGTCATGCATTTCTTTATTCCATCATTGTACTTTTATAATACAGGTAAATCTGAGCATGATTAATCACAGACTATGACTGTGATTAACTAGATAAAAAATTTTAAACGATTGACAGCACTAATTATTACTAACATTGGAAATAATTAAAAACAATAACAACCCATTCTTATCATTGTATAGGAATGGAAAGAATCTGATGCTGATAAAGGGGTCAACTATTGGAGCTTACCACAAATCCATGCCTCAAAGATTAAGACTTATTCTCTTCTTATCTCAGGGCTTGAGGACTTCTTTAAAGCATCATTGATCTTTTAAAGAAGTTCTCTGGCCCAAGGCTTAGACGATGCGTCATATGTCTTTCTCATTTGTTCTGCCAGCTTTGTCCACTTTCTAAACTCCTTCACGGTCCTTCTGTTTGTTCCCAACAGTCCATCTGTCCTGTTCTTTTGTGTGCTCTAATAATTTAACCCTTTGTACTGTGTTTCGAGTTAGTGCTCCATCTGTAGTGTTCGAAATCAAAACCGACAAGTTTCCTTAAAACTATCTATAAAGCATTTCAAAGGAACATTATCTTACAGTCAGAACATGAAGCGAGAACAAGGCGTGAAAGAACATGCTACAGGGGAACCTGGTGAAGGAAAAAGGGAGGCGGGAGAAAAGTAATGGAAAACGTGATGAAGGAAGAACACAGTGAACATGGTGAGGACGGTGGTGGTGAGAGAGAACATGGTGAGAGAGAAGACTGAGAATATGGGACATGGAGAGAGAGAAGGTGAAGGTAGAGCATGACGAGGATAGAAAATCCGGCGAGGACGAAAGGAGTTAGAAACGAGTGGGGGAGAAAAATAGAGGATAAAAGTGTGATAAAGTGTGTTGATATGAACGAGGGGAATGTAAGTCTGGAGGTTAAGTGGGTCGTTGCTTTCTGAATTTTTCAGCTGTTAATCCGATAGAAACATACTTAACAGCTCACTGGCAGCATACATGATTGTGCAAATGGGCAGAGGTTCTTGATGTGCTTGTGGTTTGTGTGCAGAATAATGAAGTGCAAACATTAACCTTGCCCACTGTTTGAGTCTCCAGAGACAGTTAATTAACCACATTTCGTATTCAGCATTTTAGAATACAGGTCAATGATCATTTGTACATCACAACTGTTGAATTTAATAACATAAAAATGGCAAGAACATCTTTATTCTTTGGTTCAATCTTTATCCAATCCAATCAAACCCTATATCAAAATCTCAAGATAAACCATCCAAAAATCCAATCTCAATCTATATCTTACACCCTAAGCGCATATAGAAACCTCAAATTCTCAACTCAAACTTCAAACACAAACCCATAAAGACAAAAAAAAAATTAATATAGTCCAAGAAAAACCTAAACCCCAACTCAACTATGAACCTAAACCAAAACCCCAACATCAACTCAACTACGAACCTAAACCAAAACCCCAACATCAACCCCAACCTAACCGCTAAACTACTAAACTTCCATTAAGCCCAAACCTCAAACCAATACCACAAACCAACGCCAAACACAAACCATCAAAAACAAACCAAATCAACAATCCTAACCTTCAACTCCAAATGTAAATCCTACAATCTAACCCCAAAGACAAACCATCAAAGATAAACAGGGCCACAAAAAGGGCCACACAGTCCAACAATCAGACTCTTAGCCGCTGTAAAATATTTGAATGGTGCAAACATTTTAAAGAAGTCTGTACGATTGTGAATGACGATCCGAGCCAAGGTGTCTCAGAGCCCACTGCAGTTGTATCCTTAAAAATGAACGGATAATTGTCGCCATTTTGCAGTCTGTAGGAACTGTACACACAATCAATCACAAACACCACTTGCACAATACAGGAACTCAGCTGTGAGTTATTTCCACATCCCCTGTACAGTCCTGACCTCGCTCCAAGCCATTTCCACATGTTGGACCATTAAAGGAGTTCCTGGGAGGCCAGCGTTTTAGACATAAATTAGAAAACTTACTTTACTGTTAGTTTACTTTACTGAGAAAACTTTCTATCTTGATGGTATCCAGACACTACTGAAATGCTGGGATAAGTGCATTGGTGTAGCAGGGGATTATATAGAGAAATAAAGGCAGTTTTTATCCTCATAATTGTGTTCTGTTATTCTGTACAATCAACAGTTCTGGGTTTGACCTGAACGGCAATCGTAAAAACACTAAACCCAAATCCAAATTAAACATGCCATTAAAAGATCAACAGTTGTACTCTACATCTCAAGAAAGTAACTACACAGTACAGTAATATCACCAGTCCATCCACTGGAATGTTTTTAAAAGCTGGGACCCACAGGAAACCCATGCAGATATGGGGGGGAACATGAGAAACCCCACACGGGGAGTAACCCGAGTTCAGGACCTAACCCTCGAGTAGTTTGGTGCTGTGGTTAAAGCATAGGATTTTATTACTTGAATTTGTAGTGAAAAAAATCCATTTGGTCTCATGACTTTCCATCGTTTATTAATTTAATTTACAGATTATTGGCAGACCATATGGAGTATGAATAAGATTCAACAGATGGTCCTGATATCTGAGTATAATTAATTAAAACCCAGCATTCTGTACCGAAGGCATTTTTCAGTCTGTCACTATTTTTCTTTTTTGTTTTGCTTTTCCAAAACATTGGTGTTATTGCATGACATTTTACAGCTTCACATATGACATTCTACTGTAAATGACCTGCTTAATAGACTCATTTTATTGATTATACAGTGGATGGAGCTAAGAGTGACTCAGACTTCACGTCCTCTCTATCCCCTGTCCCTCAAGAGGGTTTACTTTGCTTTAAGATGTATGACCTTAGATCCATAATTTGCCTCTTTCCCAGTTTTTCACAACTCTCTTTACGTGATAAAACACACACTCTAAATATGCTAATGTTGACTCATAGACAGGTCAATATAAGGGATTATAATTGCACTGCAAAGGTGATGCATCTTTATTTGTAGTTGTGCATCACACAACCCTGTACATGTATAAGCATTACTTAAGGCGCATAACTGATGATTGATCACCGCAAGGGATCGCAGCTGTTTTTATTCCGTCGTCCATCATCTCACGGACGCTGACGTCGTACAACATTTCCACCCGAATATGTGTGCAATACAGTGTGTTAAAGGAGCGGCTGTTGAAATGAGCATGGTGATAGATCACCGGTGCTGCTCTGCCTCTGGAATAATGTGGTGGCGTAACAAATCCAGAGAGCTGTAATATTCAGGCTCATTGCTCTAACTGCTGGAGTGATCACATCTTCGAGAGGATCGTTTACTTTTCTACTAGATCTCCCGGTCTGATCCTAATGCCTCTGTTAAACATGACAGGTTTCGATAGGGTTTATTAAACCTGTTAGTGTATTAAAGATTAAAATCTAGGATTAAGGGGCAGTGGTGGCTCAAACGGTTAAGGCTCTGGGGTAATGATTGGAAGGCTGGAAGTTTCAATCTAATAATTATGATTAAATATATAATAAATCATAATTATCAGATAATGCCTGATGAGCAAGCCAAGGACAACGGGGCCAAGCAACAACTCCCTGCGACGGCAATAAGAAGAAACCTTGAGTGGTACCATAGGATGACCCTCCATAGGATGAGATCCCTAGGTTGAAACATGAATTTCAAGCCCCAGATCTGCCACTTTCCCCTGGTTGAGCCCTTAATTGAGGCCCTTAACACTATCTGCTCCAGGGTTGCTGTATTTATGTGTTGCCAATTAGCCTAATCTGCAGATCTTTGGGAGAAAACTGGAGTAACCGGGGGACCGGAACCCACCAAGAACATGCAAACTTCATGCACATAGAGACAGGAATCGAACCCGGACTGCTTTTTCAGAATACACCATATGGACAAAAGTATTTGTCCAAACCTGCAATGACATTGAATCCAAATACTTATATACTTCAATATGGATTCTCTACACAATTTGCAACTATAACAGCTTCTGACATTCTTGCAAGGCTGTTTACAAGATTTTAAAGTTTTTCTGTTGCCCATTTTTTCTGTAAAGTGTTTATGGGGTCAGGCACTGATGTTGGATGAGAAGACCTGGCTCGCAATCTCCCTTCCAGTTCATCCCAAAGGTGCTTGATGGGGTTGAGGTCAGGGCTCTATGTTAGGGCCAGTCAGGTTCTTCCACACTAAACCCATCAAACCATGACTTTATAGTCCTTGGTTAGTGCACTGGGGCTCAGTCATGTTGGAATAGAAAAGGCCCTTGTTTTGTTGAAAACAAAGCATTGCCCAAGTTGTCTTAGTATGCTGAAGCATTGACATTACCCTGTACTGGGGATAAGGGGTCTAATTCATAAGGGGTCTGGTTTTGAATTCACCTGAATTCAATAGTTAACAGCTTTGGCCAAATACTTTTGTTGATATAGTGTAGATTTATTATACAGTGCATCTGGGTTACTGTACCTAAGAAATATTAACATTGCTGTATGTTAATATAACTCCGTCACACGTTTTGACAAATTCAAATTAAGAAATCAGCTACATCATTGTCTAACAAAACAAGGTTTGTTTCTTACTATCAACCTTGAAACTCACACTGTTTTTGTGTCGTACTGTTTATGAGATAATAAAGACGGTGCTCACAAACAGCCCCAATCTACATCTCAAACCCACACAAGACTTTGCCTTTTTTACTGTAATGTGTTTTATCGACTCTGATATCCGCACGGAGTGCATTTCATTTTCATTAGTCGGTTTCGTCCGGGCTGTTGCATTATCCAGAGCACACACAGTCCCCCAGGGCCTCGCTATAGCAACGGAAGGGAACGTGGAGCATTAGGTTTAATTAGAAGCACAAGCGCACTCTAAAGTCCATATTAGACTAAATAACATCACCAAATGGCACTAGACAAAATGTAATAAAATAAAAATAAAAAAAGTTTCAGAGCTTTACATGACAGTCAAATACCATTGAATAGTTTGATATGGCATTATGAAACCCGACTCAAGTGCATGTCTTCTTATGACTCTAGGTTCCCATCAGATCTGATCAGTGTGAGTTGGGAAAACTGGATATCTGTTCTGGCTCTGCACATCTCAGTGCATAATAGGACATGAATATGGATGACAGCATGGTCCCCGAGTCCCCCGGTCCCCAATCCTCCCAGTCTAAAGCCCAAGTTTAATATTTCACTTAATTTTCTGAGAGGCTCAGAGTGTCACAACGGGTTACGCTAGGGTTAGACAGATTGCTCACTGGAAGAGGTGCAGGGTAGGTGTGTATAAAAGGTATCGGTATGTGATCTCACGATCATGTTGTGTAAAGCTGATAGACATGTGGCGAACCTGTCTGACCTTCTGGATGATTTTCCCCATGCAGATTTATCATACAGAACAGCTTAAAGTGATGATGCTGTCTGAATTCAGATTCGAGTCTCCTGTATCATAGTAAGCACTGAGAGTATACTCATACAGTATTTAGACCTTGCAGCATTATTATATTTTAGCAAGTAATGCATCAGACTATGTTTTGATTAACAAATAACATGCCCAGCATTGGTGCTTCATTAGGTTTGACAATCATCAATAAACAATAATAAATGAGTGTGATAAATGGGCAAAAACAGTACATATGTGCATCATATTACATTTAAAGTAAGTACATATCATGGAAGTTCATGTCCATCAACAGATCCATTATTGTTGTGCAATGTCAACCTGTTTTAGATGGACGATTCGACATCTGTCAAAACATCTGGAAGGTTTTCTGCCATGTTTAATTGCACTTGGGGATATCTATAGGACATTTCTGAACATTTGGGGCCCTAAGTAAGAAGTATTTACGTTTTACATTTTAGAACAACACTGGAAATTTCCAAAACTATGAAATAACACATATGGCATTTGGCAATAAAATAAAGTAACAACAACGGTAGTCAGTTGCTATTTTAAGACACGAAGGTCAGCTGTTCTGGAATAGTTCGTGCAAGAACAGTATTGTGTCAAGTGCATTTGCAAAACCCATCAAGCACCATGATGAAACTGTCTCTCATGAAGACCTTCCCAGGAAAGCAAGACCAAAACTTACCTCTGCTGCAGAGGAGACGTTCATTTAGAGTCACCAGCCTCAGAAATCACAAATTAACCTCAACCAGCACCTCAGGCTAGAGCATAATGAAGACTTTACAGAGCACATGTAGGAGGCCACCCATCCATCTGTAGCCCAATTAGGACTCAATTAGGAGCCCAATTGTGATTACCATCATACTGTATATATTTAGTATTTTTATAAATGGCAATATGGGAATGCCAATTCGCATGTCTTTGGACTGTGGGAGGAAACCCACCAAGCACAGGAAGAACACGCAAACTCCATTTACATGTTCAATGGATGAATACCAAACCAATGACCTAAGCAGGACTCGAGCTTTGGTGCTGCAGAGATGGCACTGCCTGCTTACCACTGGACCGCTAGGGAACATGATATTAAAGCTAGTAAATGAGCGCCATAATAAATACTAGACACCAGCACCGAAATATTCAGTATTAAAGCAGCCGAACGGGTAAAGGAATGGCTTAATCTCCGAGATCTGCTCTGTGGAAGCGATGCAGTTCGGATGCTGCACAAACACCATATTACAGTAGAGTCATTTGGGAGCTAAGATGCACCTCATGGTAATATTTCTGAAAGAAAATTAAACAAAAGGGACCGTGGATGTGGTCGACCATTGTACGAATGGATGTTAATCGGCATAAATGCTCCAAATAAAGGCTAAAATTGTCATGAACTAACCCGGATTGAACAGAAGACGTAGCGATTAGCGGTTAGCCCTTTGTAGCGTGGATGGTAAACCCAAAGGCGGAAGCTAGCGAGTAGGCAGGATAGCCACGCGAATTAGTCTAAGGACTCTCTCGGAGGGAGAGCAAGGGAAGAACACAAATTCAACCCGCGCCCTACAAACACACACTCGAATCAGAAAGTAAACCCAAGAAAGTGAGTACTCACGTAATGGCAGACGGATGATCTGAACCGACATGGGCGAAACTCAATGACTGAGCAATGTGAAGCGCCATCTTGGCTCCTTTTATGCTTCCTGTTTGTCGACCGTACTACTTCCGGGTCCTAGTGCCGGTCGCAGAACGGGTGTGTGTGACAGTACCCCCCCGTCCAGGACCGACTCCTGACGGTCCTGGGGTGGAGGATAACCGACGACGGTAGTCCCTGATGAGTTCAGGGTCGAGAATAAACCGGGCCGGAATCCAAGATCGCTCTTCGGGACCGTAGCCTTCCCAGTCGACCAGGTACTGGGTGCCTCAGCCCCTAGGTCGCGAATCAAGGATCCGGCGTACGGTGTAAGCAGGGCCACCGTCAATGATCCGGGGAGGAGGAGCAGGGGGGGCGGGTGGAATCATGGGAGAAGTGGTGAAGGGTTTCAACTGAGAGGTGTGGAATACTGGATGGATTCGGAGCGCCGCAGGCAGCTGGAGCCGGTAGGTGACAGGATTGATCCGGAGGGTGATGCGATAGGGGCCGATGAATCTGGGTGAGAGTTTCCTAGTTTCTGTGTGGAGGTGAAGATTCTTAGTTGACAACCATACCTTGTCACCTACATTGTACAGTCGTCCCGGGGGGTGTCGGCGGCGATGTTGAAGGGCGTAGCGGGCGTTGGCCTGTTGGATCGCGTGGTTGGCTTGTCGCCAGAGCCGCCGACACTGGCGGACCAACTGTTGGGCTGACGGTACGTCAACCTCCGGTTCCTGGTGTTCGAACATGGGAGGTTGGAAACCGTGGCATACTTCAAATGGGCTTAGGTTAGTGGCCGAGGAGGTGTGGAGGTTAAGTGATAGTTCCGCCCAGATGAGGTAGCGGGCCCAGGAGCGCTGGCGGTCGGCGACGAAACATCTCAGGTAGCGCTCCAGTTGTTGGTTGGTCCGCTCCGTCTGACCGTTGGTCTGGGGGTGATACCCAGAGGATAGACTGCAGGTAGAGTCGATCAGACGGCAGAAGGCCTTCCAGAACCGGGCAGTGAACTGGGGCCCCCTGTCCGAGACGATGTCTTTCGGGAACCCATGCAAGCGGACTACGTGTTCTAATATCAGCTCGGCTGTTTTTTTGGCTGACGGGAGTCCGGCGAGAGCCACCAGGTGCACAGCCTTGGAGAACCGATCGACGATGGTCAGGATGGTGTTCTTTCCCTCGGAGACCGGCAGGCCCGTGATGAAATCGACGGCTATGTGTGTCCAGGGCCGACGCGGAACGGGTAGTGGTTGGAGTTCCCCTGGCGTTGGCTGGTTGTTGTCCTTGGCCCTGGCACACACAGGGCACGCCTGGACGAACTCGTCGACGTCCTTCTTCATCGATGGCCACCAGAAGGCGCGCTGAATGAATTGTAGGGTGCGACGAGTGCCCGGGTGTCCAGAGAGTGGCGATGAATGTCCCCACTAAAGAACCTCCACTCGCATGGGTTGTGGCACGTAGAGTCGTCCAGGTGGCACACCTGCCGGTTCGGTCTCCCCGGTCTGCGCCTGGCGAACTCTCGTCTCCAAATCCCAGTAGAGTGGTGCGATGATTTTTGATGCAGGAAGGACAGGCGCGGGGTCCGCCCGGGGGACGTCCTCCTCGTGCTGTCGGGAGAGAGCGTCTGCCTTGGTGTTCTTGGATCCCGGGCGGTAGGAAAGATGGAAATTATAATGTTCAAAAAATAATGCCCACCGCGCCTGCCTGGGGTTGAGTTGTTTCATGTTCCAGATAGTAATGAGATTCTGGTGGTCGGTCCAGACAATGAACGGCTCCCTGACGCCCTGGAGCCAGTGACGCCATTCCTCCAAAGCCCACTTTATGGCCAACAGCTCGCGGTCCCCTACCCCGTATCGCTGCTGAGTGGAGTCAAACTTTTTGGAAAAGAAACTACACGGGTGTAGTTTCTGGTCTGGACCCCGTTGGGAGAGGACGGCCCCGGCGCCCACATCCGAGGCATCCACCTCCACAACGAAAGGCTGGTTTGGATCTGGGTGAAGAAGGATTGGTGCGGTAGTAAATCGATGACACAGTTCGTGAAAGGCGGAGATGGCGGCCGGGTTAAGGGTGAAATGATGGGATGATGGGCGAGTCAGGGCGGTTAGGGGTGCTGCAACCGTACTGTAGTCCCGAATAAAGCGACGGTAGAAGTTCGCAAACCCGAGAAATCGCTGAAGCTGCTTGAGGGTCTTGGGTAGGGGCCAATGACGCACAGCTTCCAGCTTCTGCGGGTCCAACTTCGTAAAAATGGTGGCACCAGAGAGGGCGTCCAGGGCTGAGTTAGTAAAAGGCAAAGGGTGTCGATTCTTGATGGTGATGTTGTTGAGCCCCCGATTGTCGACACACGGGCGAAGTTCACCACCCTTTTTTTTCACAAAGAAGAACCCCGCGGCGGCGGGTGAGGAGGAGGGCCGGATGGTGCCTTGACGAAGGGCGTTAGCTACATACTCCTCCATCGCCTGCGTCTCTGTGGTGGATAGGGAGTAAAGGTGGCCGCGGGGTGGAACGGCACCCGGCTGAAGGTCTATGGCCAGGTCGTAAGGGCGATGAGGAGGCAGGTGTGTGGCACGCTTCTTACAAAATACTTCAGCCAGGTCCCGATATGCGGTGGGGATGGCGTTGGTGTCGACGTCGGGGGCCTCGGACTCCCTAGAACACGTCCCAGCCGGTGCCCGTAGACAGAGTTCGGTGCAGGTCGGCCCCTCATCTCCTGTTCTGTGTCCAGGAGATGAGGGGGTCGTGTTGAAGGAGCCACGGATGTCCAAGGATGATGGGAGGTGATGAAATGGAGGTGAGGTGAAACTGGATTGATTCGTGATGCTGGTCGATGATGAGGGTGATGGGTTGAGTCTGAGCAGTAATGGGGCTGGAGGAGAGGGGGCGACCGTCTACAGACGTAATCCGAACAGGCTGGGATAACGCCTCGACCTTTACCCCCAATTCTTTGGCATAGTTAGAGTCAATAAAGTTACCTGCGGCACCAGAATCGATGAACGCAGCACTTCGGACCCGTTTGTGACCAAGTTGGAGGTGTACCTGGACCGTGAGACGAGAGACGCTGGAGGTCGTGGCAGAGAGGTGAAGATGGCCCGGTGAGCTGCTCCCATTGCTCACCGGGCCTGGGCGTTTCCCGGGCGACGAGGACACACGGCTCTGTGGTGCTCAGCTGATCCGCAATACGCACAGAGCCCCTCTCTGAAGCGCCGTTCTCGTTCTGCAGCGGTCAGGGAGGCGCGTCCTAGTTGCATGGGTTCCCCGGCTCCGGTGTTAACCACGGCAGGAGGTTGAGAACCAGTGTGTTCAGACATGACGGAAGTGGCTGGGTTTGATGGTCGTTGAGTGGTGGAGGCGAAGGTGGGTGCTGGCGGCAGGGTCCTCGGGACTGGCTTCGGACGAGAAAGAAGGCGCTGGTCGATCCGGAGAGCGAGCTGAATCAGCCCCTCCAGCGTGGCAGGAAGTTCTCGCCCGGCTAGTTCATCTTTGATCCTAGAAGCCAGCCCCTCGTAGTAGGATGTCCGGAGCGCGGCTTCTCCCCAGGTGGTCTGGACGGCGAGAGTGCGAAAATCAGCTGTATAGCGGCTCACGGACGATTCCCCCTGCCGCAGGTGGTATAGCTTGGTGTCAGTTTCCACCTCGCTCGCAGGATGTTCGAAGGTTAACTTTAGCTGGCGTGTAAATTCCTTATATGAATGGGCGGTGTCTGAATCGGAACGAAGGACTGCCGTGGCCCACTCAGCTGCCTGCCCCGATAGCAACGAAACGAGAAGTGCAATGCGCAACTCGAACACCAGATCTAGTGCAGTTAAAAAAACACTACACCTCCCGTCCGTGCCGTCCCATTTATCCGGAAGGGAGATAAACACATCAGAAGTTGAAGGAGAAGAGGGGGGGGGCGGAGCTGCAACCACCGCGACGGGAGGCCGGTTAGCCGCGCTAGTAACAGCTTCGCGGAGCGCCGCGTTCTCCCGCCGAAGCTTCGCCACCTCGCGGCGCTATAAAAGTCATGCTAATGTGCAAAAACATAGTTGTCCCTACAGTAGTCATCGCAACTATATATCATTACAACTATATATGACACCCCTTATCCAGCGTCAGGGTTCCTGCTGGAAAACATAACTTTATATCATACTTCAATCTCTTGGATGAGAGTTATTTAAAAAAAAAAAAAAAATTTATATTGCTTATATTCTTTCTTTCAGCAATTTTCCAGCCAATAGAGTTATGAATACTTTATGATCACTTTTGCAACAATGGATACATAAACGTCTTTGCCAAAAAGTGTGTTTTTTTGGGGTATGTATTTTAAAAACCATTGGGTGTTCCTGAGCGACCGGTTAAACCTCTTATAGCAATCCTGTCAACCTTAATACCATTTAAATATGAGTCTGCATCGGCAGCCAGTTGGCGCGCGCTGCTCTAAACTAGCGTCGTGGGATAGAATGTGCAACCCGTGGCTCTAGATGTACTCCTTCACTTTATTCAGGTGGACAGAATGAATTTATTAGTCGAGCATGCCGTGCGACTTCTCATCCTCATACAGGCTAATATTTTCCGTTCTGATTGTCATCCAAATCCACCTTGACTTAATATTTGACATATTGTTTTTTCCTGATACATCGGCAACAACTAACGCTGAGGCAGCATTCTAAAAGAGCACACAGTGCTTTGATTCGAAAAGGAGCAACACAAATTTAAGTCTTAAAATACCTCCGAGATGCCAGCTGGATGGTTGCACGGTTTTACAGGGATGACAGATCAATCAGTCAGTGGACGTAAAACAATGCGGCAGCGTACACAAAACCTCAATGGGTTTCCCAGTAATGCCTTCAATAAACACTCATCGAGTTTGGGGATCATTGCTATGCAAAGTGCTCCTCTGAGGACCGGCAAATGAAACAAAACCCATTTTGCCCTTGAAACAGCCTGAGCTCCGGATTGATTGATAATCTGTTCGTGCATGACCTCTGCGTTGAAGCAGGAACGCAGGAAACTGAATCTTTAATGAGTATGTTTAGAGGTTGCGAAGATGTATTTAGTGCATTTCTTTTCTTTCTTCCCCCCTGCCATGTTCGTAAAGAAAGCAGGCAGGTGCTCCTGGGATCGCTGGCTTTAGATTGGGCTTCGTGATAGTTTGTGCGAGAGGATCCCAAGGGGTTCATGGCTAACTTTTGCAGTTCGCAGAAACACTCTGATTGTAACTGAGCGCCCAATCAACAACCTCTTGCTTTTGCTTATGGTTGGCTTACGGAAGCTGCAGGTGTAATTCTTTCGCAGATTTGCGTCTAAACAAAATGGATTATAGACGTGTGGCTCTTGTGAAAAGACCCGAGTCCCTCGTTCAAGGTCGAACGGCTCCCGATTATGTTGACATTTGTGCCTCCACGTAAACACATTTCAATAACATGAAGCCAAAAATCTATTGAATGTACTGTATTATGTATTGAGATTTGCATTTATTTCCTTGGGAACATGCCTCTATCAAATCGAGGCTCAGCAGTGGCGGATTAAGAGACTGGGTCTGGAAGACAACAATAAGAGTTTATCATTCAGGGGATTTGGAATATCACATTGTCAATTCTACATGTACGCAATCGCTAAGCTTTACCCGCCCTTAATTCGAACGCATCTGAAAGTTTTACAATTTAATACATTTAATAGGAGACACTGCTGTGTCAACTTGGCAGACATCACACTGGTGAATAAACGCAAGAAACACAATAAACAAATGGTATCCAACAATCGGAAAAATCAGGCTTTCAATCCCTAAATGACGCTGATGATGATGATGATGATGATGACAGAGGATGCAACACAAAACTCTGCTTTTCAGTATGGCACGTTTTCTTTATGTGTCACATATTTTTTTAAACTGTGTAGCCGCTTTTCTTTCTGCTTTAGAATCTTTTCTACAGGAAAGAAAAGCACATTTTTAAGCTTTGCTTCTTTGGAAAAATTCCGGACTACTTCACTAAACCACGCACTGCATTTCACTAAATATCATCCTGTTCATGGTTGTACTGTGTACGTGACAAATGTCATTTGAACTTGACTTTGGACTGTGTAAGACTAGCCTGGAGGTGTGTAATACTTGTAAACATAATAACATCCCAAGTTTTAGGGTTTTCTGACATTTTGTAAACCTCCCGTGTCTCTTTGTTTTATATTAGGCATCACTAAATCCCGGCCGAGTGACAGTTCTATCCAGACCCAAATGCTTTTCTAATAAGTAATATAACAGTAATATAGCACTTTTTTCCCCTCGAGGTGGCGTGGCTGTATGCGTCACTCAACAGAGCCAATCAGTGCGACAGTTACGGTTCTACTGTTTATAGACAGAGTGTGTGAAAGAAACAAGAAAAAAGGAAACACAGCATGGCTGAAAATACAGGGTGGGTGAAAAGTAGGCATTTAAACTGGAAGTTCATATTTGTAATAAAAAATGTGTGGAAACAAATTATACATGTACTTTATTACATAGGAAATTAAAGGGAATCTTTTAACTTCGCTGTGGGCACTGGCCTTTTCTTCTCGCACCGTTCACCCAGCCTTTGGTCATCAGCTCTGCATAACAATTTTTTATTGTCTCCGGATGTAGTGTCGCATTCTTCCTTTTCTCTGTACGCCACCATCTCTGCACAAGAACAATGGAAGTCTATACTTCATAACAAGCTGCATCACCATATTTAAAGACCGTTTTCACGGCACGGTGGTGTAGTGGTTAGCACTTTCGACTTGCACCTTTGGGGTCCGGGTTCGATTCCTGGCCAGGTTCGTTTCCCGCCTCTGTGTGCATGAAGTTTGCGTGTTCTCCTCGGTTTCCTCCTACAGTCCAAAGACATGCTGATTGGTGTTCCCATATTGCCCGTTGTGGGATGAAGATGTGAGTGTGTGTGTGTGCGCTGCGATGGTTCGGCACCCTGTCCAGGGTGTACCCTGACTTGTTCCCTAAGTCTCCTGGGATAGGCACGGGTTGTTAAAGCAAATGTATCAGCAGCAGTCCGAGCTCAGGGCGTGTACAATACCTGAACTGGGGGCCCAGTATGACGGAGCAACCAGAGTCTTTTAATTTCATTTAAAGCCCAGCAGCGTGCAAATGAAGATTCACTAAAGATTTAGTAAAAGTCGTTGTTTGTATTCCATAATAATCCGAAATATACATAGCCATCAAATGTCACAATTTTCACGTTTAACGTAATTACTGAAAATTGACAATAAATATTATTGAAATGCTAAAGAAATTTTTTATTGCTTATTTTTTTATAGACTTACAATGACCGAACATATAGAGATCTGAATCCCAACACAAACATGAAATTTGGACCTGCGATCAAAAAAACAAAACAATTATTGGCCGGACCTTAAAGTTTAATTCACATATTTAATTCACATACAGTATAATTCATAATTACATGTCCGCTCGTTAAGTGTCCTGATTCCTTATATGGTAGTACTCCCTACGGCTCACCAGAACCCTTTAGTTCCTATAGAACATGTGAGACTCTGCAAATGGATCTGAGCTTATCCACATCTTTTTCGGTGAATAAACCAGAGAGAACATTCAGACACCGCCGTGTTTACGTGTGTGTATGCACCTCGTTCCTGGTTGTGTGCCGGAGCAGGCCAGGTAGCATATTGAGGCGCAGTATACGATTCTTCCATTATTTTTAACAACAAATCTGCAGCTTTTAATGTAATAATAATAAAACAAGCGTGATAAATTTCCCACAAGAAGGTGGGATGGTGAAAACATTCAGCTTTCAAAATTGCACTTACTTGCTTTGATTTTCACTTTCAAAAGAATTCTCATCAATCCCACTCTCTCTTCTGCGCCTATTTTCAAGAATATAAGCAAATTAGTCATTCTGACCACAGTAACCCTGACCAAGGCCACCCATTCTAAAAGCACTTTTTTTTATTAAGGAAGTTTATGAGCATTTTTTGGACCCGCTAGCACAATTTACACGTTATATAACACGTCATATGATGTTGTATAGCGCACAATCCAATTGATCATGAATCATGAACATGAGGTGCTGACGACAATCCAATAGCTGCAACCTTGACTTGTAGGTAAGACCTGCTATTCATGACTGAATTTGATTTTGACGTTATTGATGTTTACTGAAAAGCTGCTGAGCTTTTTTTTTTATCCGTTTTGTGACCTGAAACCGTAGAAAATATTCAGAGCAAAATGGAATAGTTTAACAATATTGAAATAATTCAAATCAACTCATAGGCAGTGTGTGGGGGGGGGGGGGGGGGGGGGACATAAGTCAAGGCAGAAAAGAAGAGAATTTTAAATATTTTATCCTCAGGAACATATTTTAAACACTTTCTCATTGTGTGCACATCAATCTCTGGTAACCTTCTTCTCTCCCTCTCTTTTTTTTTTTGCAAAACGCTATAAACACTGTTCACACAAACTTTACGTGAAATCACTGAAATCCTGAAATCACTTCCTCAAAGTGGGCCAGACTTGCAAATACTTAACCCCTTCTTTTAAATCTACCTCTGAACACTCATCGGAAGCTTTCGCTCACCCACTCGTAGTCTATACCGCTTTATTCTGTACAGGGTCGCGGAGAGCCTGGAGCCTATTCAAGTAGACTTAGGGGACAATTAGCTAATTAGTCTAATCTGCATGTCTTTGGACTGTGGAAAGAAACTCGGAGGAAACCAACCAAGCACGGGGATGAACATGCAAACTCCATGCACACAGACCCCGGGGTGGGAATCGAACACTTGACCCTGGAGGTACGAAGCCACAGTGCTAACATTTTCACTGATGACCAAAAAAACATTGCCGAAAAGCGATGGCATTCAGTTACAAAATAATTATAACAACTGCTGTATTAGGAAACGACACAACATTCTACAGGATTCAGTATTCAGTAAGTGTATCAGCTATCGATAAGGCCATGAAACATGACAGAAGAACCATGAAACAACTAACCGAGCTGAGAAATCAATATGTAAAGTTGAGCAGATGTACAGTATAGTTGAACCATAGCCCTTCATTTTATCTTTAATCCAGGACGTGTGTTTCTTTTCATATGTCCTTGCTTGTGTTATTAACCTTTTGAGATATTCGGTTTGCAGAGGATAATGGAGCTGGAGTCCAGTGATGAAACACTTTTCTATGTGGATAAAGCTGGCTTCAATCTGGTCAAGACCAGGAGGCGTGGGACGTGGGAATATGATAGGACACAAGGCGAGAGCACAGACACCAGACCAGAGAGATGAAATTACTATTATAGACTGGTGCTGTAGCGTACATCATAACACTTGGCCCATATAACTCTACCAGCCTTGTTACATTTCCTGATCTGCTTTACGGATTACTACTGGGTGTCTGAAGAGAGACAAGATGTTGGCGTCAACAGCAATGGGACAGTGAACACACGCATCACCAGTTCAGTGAGGGACTGGTTTAGGGGTTTTCTATGTATATACAGGAACAGTCAAGTTTAAACACACCTTCTAAATGCATCGTCTTTCCTAATTTTTTATTTCTTTCTACACTGTTAAACAATGCTGAAGGCTTTAATAAAAAAGTGATAATCTCCTTTAAACAGTTGATATTGAGATGTTGGTTGGTCAATTGGTGATTTCTGAGGCTGGTATGTTTTGGTCTGTGGTCTTCTTCTCTGGGAAAGGTCTTCATGAGATGTGTGTCCAGGCTTTTGACTGATACTATACATAATGTTTATTGAATTTCTACCTCCATATACATGATTCATAAATCTTATTGAGGAACTCTTCTCTTCCTGGAGATAGGAAGGGTATAATCACCATTTCTCAGAGTAAATCCCACTTTAAACTCTATAACCGAGGCATGTAGGCCAATCACATCATCAGACTGCCAGGGCCGGATCAGGCATGCCTGGAAATTTTCACCCACATTGCAATGCCAATAGAAATATTCTTTGTGATGTTGATGAACACAAGCAGCCCAACATCAGGGGCAGGATAGAACAGGCAGAGAAAAGAAAGAGCTGCTGTTTTGTATTTAGCCGTATCAGATTACAGGAATTTTGGCCTTTGGATATTTTTTTTTGTACCTGTATTACACAACTGTAATCTACTGTACATAGATGAAGCTTATTAAAATTACTGTACGTACAGTGAATTTGTTTTTTCTCATCATTGCATTTCACTTTGTTTACACATATCTGTGTATGTAATGCAGATTTCTGTATTGTGTACTGTATTACAGAGTGAGTCTCAGTAGGTTACAGTAAGGATGCCTTCACTGGCTTGGTAAGCCGTCTCAAAACCTGTCCCAACAAGGCACAAGAAAACAAGGTGTGTCCCATTCCTGAACAAAAAGCCAACCAAATTGAAACCAGTGAACCCTTTCTTGTATTTGAACCACTAATTGAAAACATCGTTTTAAGACTGTCGAGGATGCAAAGCCCGCTTAGAGTTGCATTGAGTAACATTCTCAAAATAAGTTAGTCTTAATTGTTACTGATGTCATAGAAGTTAGATAGAAAAGTTCACACTTGGAGACTCCTCTCATCATGTTGCTGACTTTTACAGCACTTAGCCCTGACCGAGTAATCTGATTGGACGAGGGGCATTTTTAGAGTGGAGATATAAGTCAACAGTAGGGGTGAGAGTAGGTCTGTAGGTCCTCAGTACTGCGGAGAGAGCAGCTGCCTGCCAAAACCCACATTCAAAACTAGTCACAGAAGCACTTTCCTCAAGAAAACACATCTTATAACGATAGGTCATCTTAAACAACACTTTTTCTCCTTAGTAATTGCTTATAAGTGGTTCTGAATCACCACTGAACTGTTCACGGCTAATCGGAGCTACAAAGCGAACTATCTTCTAACTAATTCAAATCCTTCTAACCCTTGACCAAGGGCACCACTTGGTGTATGGAACAAAAGACTGTACACCCTATATATAGTGCACTACCTTTTCATTTAACACTATTTGTGATTCAACCGCCGAACCCGGACCTTAACGGAGTTAATGGTCTAAAGTGGAATAAGTTGGATCTGTACAAGTTTTGAAGAAACAGATACGTCTTGAGTCGTCGTTTAAAGATTGTCAAAGACTCCCTTTAGGTGTCCATACAGCGAAGTTCATTTCACCACCTGGGTTCCAGAACAGAAAAGAGTCTGAATGCATGTCATCCTCGATCCCTGAGAGATGGTGGGACGAGGTGAGCTGTGCTGGAGGATCGGAGATAACGTGGTGCGGTGATTAGAGCTGAGAGGTACGATAAGTGGGTGCTGGGCCGTTTTTGGCTTTGTATGCAAGCATCGGCGTTTTGAAATTGATGTGGGAAGCTGCAGGAAGCCAGTAACAATGGTATGAAAATCCATTTGATGACATGACCTTACAAAGAGAAGAGGACCAAGTACTACTGTACATATATGCGAATAATAAATGGTGTTTGCGGAACCATTGTATAAAAGCAACATCACTTACATAAGTTCATGCTGTTGTACTGAATATCAGCATGGCTGTGATATCTTACGATATGACCGCATCACAGCTGTAGAGATATTCAGTACAACTGCATGACTCCAAGTGTGTTGTAACACGCAGGACTCTTTAAGAGCTTTAAGGATCCCAATACTGCAGGTTTATCAGACAGGTTGTAAAAACATGAACACAATGAACGAAATCCAAAGGGAAGAAAATCCAAAAAGCCATGCCAAACGGATAGTGGATGTGAAGTAGAAGCGGAATTATGAGAAGGAGATCTCTCCTGGAAGGAAGGACGGGGTAGTTTTAGTTAAATAACAGCATGTTTATTAATCAGTTTATTATACCTCTTAGATTAGATTATGTTGAGCATCTGCTTTACAATTCCCTGTGAGCTGACAATTACTCTAGAAATTACAGTGTATCGAAATGAGCATGCAAACCTGCGATTCGCATCTGCACTACACATATATATGCCATGCAACAGTTCACTCAGTCATCCTGTCACACCTGAATTGTGACATTTGCTTGCACAGGTTTCAAATAGACATGCTTTCTGTATGTATGTGATGTGATGGGTGTGTACAAATCGCTATCGTGGAAAACCCTCCCAAAAACCAAAAAGAAAGGTCTGCTGAATAACAAGTTTTACTTAACATATATACAGCACCTACTCTAACACAGACAGAATAAAAGAACTCACATTTCTTATTTGTTTGGCCAAATGTAACGGGGTTGCCATGGTTACAATATAACAGGATTTATGTAAGGAAAAGAATTCAATCTAAAAAGAGCCTCTGCCTCAATGTGGAAGCACTAAACACACACACACACACACACACACACACACACACACACACACACACACACACACACACACACACACACAACCTTTAAAAAGGGGACAGACTTTTATCCTTCTAGCTGCTCAAATAATTCATGAGAATTCACAGTCCATGTTTTCTCGCCTGTGATCACAAAGAGTGGACCACATGTTTAAATTACTCGAAATTACTCGAAATGCCGGAAAGCGTAGGTTTTTTTCTTTTTTGGGAAAGGGGGTCCGGGCTCTGTAACGGGTTATTCAGCTGAAAAGACAGAATAGTGTGAAAATCATTTCATATACACTCAAACACACACCGGGCCTCGTTCAGCGGTGTGAGAAGCATCATTAAAAGTGTTGATGCCTTTTTTTCAGAGTGACTGTCACTTGTTCGGCTCCCCCACTGTTCTCCTCTGCTTCTTTATAATGAGATAAAGAGAGAGAGAGAGAGAGAGAGAGAGAGAGAGATGTGCTCTGGTGCACAATGAGGAATGTAACTTTAGTGTTAGGCTCGAGACTGTATTTCTTAATCTGGACCCAAATATTCTTACATTTATTAAGGATATTATGATAAATAACTAATTTTTTGTTTTTGTTAAGCTTTTTATGCCATTACAACTTTGAATTCTTGAATTCTAAAGCAATCGGTTAATTTTATAACAGGAGCTCTGACGCATTTTTATTAACACACTCACAATTCCATTTTGTTTAATTTGACTAGCAGAATTAAGTTCTTTGGCAACTTAATGCGCTTATTTATGTTAAGCTATTTTTATTTTTCCCAAATTTTTATTACAGACAAAAACACATAACATCGGACGCAACTAATACAACCAATAAATAAACAATCCTCTCCCTCTGAAAATTATCGTTTGCTTTCATATACAGTAGATCGATTATTAACAAAACTTTGGAGGAGAAAGAATGCTGAGTTGCATCCAAAGGACACCATACAGTACCTACTGTGAAGCATGGGGGTGGAAACATCATGCTTTGGGGCTGTTTTTCTGCAAAGGGACCAGGACGACTGATCCGTGTAAAGGAAAGAGTGAATGGGGCCATGTATTCTAAATATTTCAAGGTCATTATATATATATATATATATATATATATATATATATATATATATATATATATATGTACTGTATATTGCATGTGTCCTGAGTCACCTCAGGTTTCTCATGTCTTCATATTTTGCTTCCAAAGAGCCAGACTTTGTTATTTTTGTTTAAGGATAAAAACAACCATTTTTTAAAATTTGTTTCCTTAGGCACTTTGCAGCCTGTCGCAGTAAAATAGTTTCTCATTTCTTTAATTCAATCTACATCGTTTAATTCAATTTGAAATGAAGAAACGAGGAGGGCTCAAGACTTTTGCACACTACTGTATATTATAGTGAATAGTTTTCATTTCAAATTTATGAAACACAGCCAGAAATGACTTCGCCTGTTGGACAAGGCAGGGAGCCACATCTAAAGGTGACCCAGTAGGTGTCTGTGCAAGCAATGAGCTGTGTATGAAATCTACATAAACTCCTGTGATGCCTTAAATCATCCAAATCAGCACTTTAACTCATTACGTGAATAGCTTCATTCAAAACTCATCTATCAGCTGTTTATAGGACAAAATGCTGCGGTTGTTCCTGTTGCACCTTTTTCTACCACATTTTTTTTCTTTCATTCAACTTTCCATTAATGTGTTTGGATACAAAACAGCCTTCTTCTTTAGCAATGGCCTTTTGTGGCCTTTATGGCATACTGAACCAGACTGAGAGACTATTTAAAGGCTCAGAAAACTTTGCAGGTGTTTTGAGTTAATGAGCTGATTAGAGTGTGAACCACGAGTCTCCAGTATTGAACTTTTTTACAATATTGAAATTTTCTGAAATACTGAATTTTGGTTTTTTTTGCTAGCTGTAAGCCGTAGGTCTAATAATTAGAAACATTTGTTTTTTTTATTGCAATTGTAAAATGGAAAATACCTGAAAAAAACAATGAACTTTCATGCAATACACAGAATTGGCGCAGATTTTTTTTTATTTTTTTTTTTATACATGTTATACAGAAAATGTTTGTGCCAAAGAAGCTACTTATAAAGTTTATGCAACATGGAAGTGTGCAATCTTGCTTCCTAAAAAATTTCCAGTTGCTAACTTCAGCCGTTTTGGTGAGATGATGTTATATGTGCCCCAAAATGGCAAATTTTCAGCATTTAAACAGTAATCATTAAAAATGCAAATTATTAATATTTTCCTATGAGTATTGGAGTATTGGTGTAAAACTGGTGTAAATAAGTGTAAAATCTGTAGTGTCCGTAACCATGTCAAATTCATGTTGCAATATCTTAACAATTTTGCATTTTAGAATAATACACTTTTTCAGGTTTATGTCTTTCCATGTGAAATCTAAATTGGCCAAAGTTCATCTGATTGACAAGTTAAGATCATTGTAAGTATTTGGATTTTAAAAAGTTACAGACACTACAGACATAAAAGGGAATGAAATTGTATTTAGCAAATGTGTTTCCCTCTTATCTGAGAAAAAAATAAATATGTGTATGCAGATTTACAAAAAACTAAGCAATAAGTACAGTATTATGAAAAACAATGTTATATGATCCTGGCTGAAAATTCACTTTTTTCACTAACTGTAGGTTAGTTCCATATAGGTCCATGTTTTGGCTGAATATTTAAGATATTTTTTTAACAAATGCCTTCCGGACAGATTTATTTCATGATGGTTATTTGATGTGTATTTTAGCTAGTTGTTGGAGCCCTAGAGCGTTTTATTCCTCAGGCAGAACGTACATTCAGTAAGGTTTTAAGATCCTATTTACAGGCTACGTATTCTTGAGTTACCGAGGGTTGGATTAAAACCCACTCAAACTGGCTAATAACCAAATGAACTCAGTAATTAAAATATTCTAATAACTTTAAATTTCCAACGCTGGAGCTCAATTTAAAGTCACTGCATGTCAGATTGTACAAGAAGTGACTGTTAAATGAATGTGTTTAACGCACGTGAATGTGCATGTAGATGGAAGTGAACACACACATGCAGGGACTTCACACTACCTGTATTTATTTTAGGATCAACACCTGTATCATACTTTCGCTTTGTAGCTGTATGACTCTCATCAAACTCTGATCCCAACATCAGACTGGCAGTGGAATGAAGGATGTGTGTGTGTGTATGTGTGTGTGTGTGTGTGTGTGTGTGTACAGTGGAGCAAGGCCCGGTCCAAAGCCCATCTGTAAGGCGGCTATTTATCAGTTGCTGACAGCATTGTGTGTGTGTGTGTGTGTCTGTGTGTGTGTGTGTGTGTGTCTGTGTTAATACACACTGTCCTTCCTTTACCTTCCTGGCACTTTTGAGGTGGTGAAAAATGTCTTGGCAAAACATAATGTTTAATATATCTTTTATATTTGTTTACTCAGGAGGGATAAAATCAGGGTTCAAACATGAAGCCAGAGGGGGAATTGGAGACCAGGGCAAAGCCATGGGGAAGCGATAAAGACAGTGAAGCAAGGAGACAGACCGATGCTCTTAGAACTTAGTGGGGGTTAATGGTGGTCCTCAGCAACGTCTTCAGCCAGTGATAAGACAAGAGTGGAGACAGGAGGCCAAGGCACTGCTCCCAAAGCACCTTTAAAAGGACTGAGGGTCCCAAATAACCTAGTACCTGATTATTACAAGTCAAACTGGGACCTTTGATCTACACCAGTGGTTCTCAAAGTGTGGGGCGCGCCCCACTAGTGGGGAATACAGGCATGACAGGTGGGGCGCAATGAACAGGAGGGAATTAGTGGAAAATAATAGGAAAGTACCTATTCTAATTCATGCTTTTCTTTATTGACAATAAACATCGGACACTCGAAACTAAACAATCATGTGCAAAGAAATGGATCATAAATACAAGTAAATTAAAATAACTTTAGAGAAAAAGTGGAACCATAGTTCAACAATAACGGTTTAACGTCGGCATGTTAATTGCAGAGGAACAATATATATATAAGGAAACATTCGGTATTATGTATGTAATTTTATTTATTCCAATGTGTATGCTGATGTTTCTGTATTTTTTAGGCAGTACTAGTCTGGCATTTTTAGTTTCCAGTGTGGTAACAAAGTTGCTTTTTGATCCTTCAGGCGCTGAACAGAAGGGAAGATCAATATCGTTCTACGCTTTTTGTTGGTATGCGGCATTTTGTGATGATCCCTAAATCATTCGTTGCGCCGTAGATAATAATGGTGTTTATGCTTTTAAACATGTATAATTTAAGGCGGATGTGTCTCAAAGACAATGTAGAGAGGAAATATATCTGGGTATCTTATGTGCGGGTTTATTTACACAGCTATTGAATTCGGAGATGCGAATATCAAACTAACTTTACCGCGGACACAAACGGGTGTTATTCGCTAAAATGCCCCCCTGCCACGGATTGCCCAAACTCATCCCCCCCCCACCCTCCCCCAACACATACCCACGTAATCTCTATCAAATATTATATTAGGACATACATTCAAAGGTTTATTATTATCAAATATTTTATTACTATTATAATTAACCCTAGGCACGTGACAGCCGTCGAGACGAATAATACAAATCCCCAAAAATGATTATTTTATGGCACATTTATTTTGCAGGGGTTTGTCAATGTACAAATAACAAATTGTTTATCACAAATTGCACTAAATAAATATTGTTTGTGGTGAAAAATTATAGGAAACGATTTTTATTATAAAATAAGCAATATAAAAATATACATGTTGTATATGAAAAAAATATATATAATTTATATATTTTTCCCCTATACAACATTTTTTATATTGCTTATTTTATAATTAAATTCATTTGTTATAATTTGTAATTTGTAAACCATAAACCTATGAATTTATGTTCTAATATATTATTTGAAAGAGATTATGTAGGGGAGACAATTCGTGGCGAGGGGGGCATTTTAGAGCATAACACCGGGTCAGTAGCGTACTGTATTTAGTGAGCATAATAACATCAATGGATACATTTGTTACATGGACCACAAAAAAGCAGGTGATTCAGCATCATCAGCCTAATCAACCAAAAAGCCTATGATGAAGCCTATGTTGCTTCATCATAGGCGCTTGGATTCATGGTGGGGATGGTGAGGGCAGAGGAGAGACCTGTGTGTGTTTTGTGTCTTAAACCGCTGGCAGCAGACAGCATGAGACCGAACAAAGTAGGAAGACACTTAGAGACAACACACCCCAGTCACGTTAATAACCACTCGACTTCTTTGAAAGAAAGCTAAAGATAAGTGACGAAGTAAGCCTGTTATAACAATTGCACGTGTATTTTATCTGTTTTGAACTTGCCGTTATTTGGTCTTATTGGTTTAGAAATTGATATTTCAATAAAAAATACACTTGGTCGTTTTCGTTATCATTTTGTTGACAAGTGGGGCTTGAAAATTCGCCCACCACCTTAAGTGGGGAATGACAGAAAATGTTTGAGAACCACTGATCTACACGAATGCACTCATCCCAGTGTTTCACTAGTGCTTGGATACCATCAAGGTAGAAAGTTTTCTCAGTACGCCGGAGCCAAGATCAGACTTCCTGCCTCGCGTCTGAAACCCTGGCCTCCCAGGAACTCCTTTAATGTTTGTCCAAACATGTGGGAATGGCTTGGAGCGAGGGCAGGACTGAATGGGAATGTGGTAATAACTCCCAGTCGAGTTATTTGTCGATTTTCAAGTATCAGCTGTTCCACGTTGAGCAATTGTTCAAAGGAACGACTGCAGTGGGCTCCGAGTCACCTCGGTGATTTATGGTTGTACGGTCTTTTTTAATATGTTTTCCTCATTTAGATGTTGTACTGCGGTTCAGAGTCTCATCACCAAGCAGTGCTTGAACTCTTCTGTAAATGTCAATCGCTTTCACTCCTTCGTTCACCACAAATTTTAAGCACAAGTCCTGGTATGGCTTCGACGTCCCATCGTATTGATGATATAGAATGTGGTTTTAGGAATCCTCTAACAAATGTTTAATCTAAAATGACTTACGGGTTCTTTGTTTTTTAATTTGATCTTTAATTAAAGTAGGTGCATAGAAACAAGATTAATGATTCAGAGAACTTACTCCTCTGGCTTCATCAACATCCCTAAAATCTCATTTCGATTTTGTCCAAATTTACCCCTCATATCCTCCATAAACACACTATGTTTTTATCACCATCCAACTCCTCATAAGTACTTATTCAGAGCTGAATATCTCAAATTATCCATAATTCCTCTAAACCTTGTCATGTATTTTCCCCAAAATGACGCTGACAGGGGTAATAAAGGTTGACAATGAGCGCACCGACACTTTGGCTTTCAGAAATCTGTCCTGGAACGTCGTGAAAAGGATGAGCAAACGGTTCTACGTCGGGTTTTCACACTCTGCGGTCTGATTCTTTGCATGATGAAGCAGGTGCTCCCTCGTGGGTCCCAATATGGAGGCTACAGCTGGTCTCTGAGCTGAAGAGGAGCTGCTGCTTTGGGATTAGAGCCACAGCCTCACAGTTACAGCTGACTTCCTTTCTTAAATTCTGCCTTTTTCACGTCTTCCGGCTCCTCCTGATTTCTCCCAGCATCTCAGGCACAGACGCAATTAACCCTTAGGACTGGACTCACCTCTTCCGTATGGTGGGGCCCTTTAACTTCCTGTGCATTACGCAAGCCCTAAATGGAGTGCAGATGGTCAGGACTTTTCACGCCAATGCCTCCTTTTTCTGAGCCGTTGCTCTGCTCTGTGTGCCAGTTTGCAGCCATCTGGGGTGATAGAACGTCCTGGCTTCGGTTTTCTTGTTCAGTTGCCTGTACAGTTCTTTTCGATGCACAAAACATAAAAATATACATTCTACTAATCATGGATCTGTTTTATCGGGAAAAAGGTAAGGTTTAATTGGGTCCCACTTCCCTAAAATGTTCTTTTTTTCCAGTTTCCTGAGTGCAAACACATTCTCCTAAAGTCTAATTTCATTATTACATGGAACACCAGATCTCTTGGCAAATGCATCATAAGTATTTGAACATTTATTATTATTATTATTATTATTATTATTATTATTATTAATATTATCTTTTTTTATTAATTAATTTTTTTGCCACTGTACATCACTGCAATTTATTTAAAATGAAGCAATCAAGATATACTTAAAGTGTAGATGTTTAGAATCTTGGGTTAAATCAGGTTTAAAAAAAACATTGCAATAACCATTTAGGAACTGCAGCCTTTGTTTTTGCTTAAAAGAAGTTTAGAACAAACCAAATATAAGATTACGAATAATAAGATTTCTTGTTAAATATTACTAAAATTACTTGATCTATTGGCAGTCCATTTTTTGCTTCTTTCAAGAAATAAATTCCTAAAACTAGCAAAAAAAATTAAATAAAATAGGATTTTAGTAAAATATCACTAGATAAATGCTTTATAATCGTATATTTGTTTTTTTTGTAATTATATTTTAAAAACATGTAGATAAAATGATCTATATTCAAGATATTTTCATTAGTGCATTTTCATAAAAGAAGAAAAAAAGATGATAATTATATAAAGAAACGATTATTTTTATTACTTTAGATCCTTTGCGAGCCATAAGTGCCAGAAGTCCGGAACCCAACCACATGACCGAATGCTGTGTTTCCTCCCTTAAGCAGCCTTGCCAGCACCTTCAGTTGCTGCTTGTTTTTTATATTTTCTACCTTGTATTTCGTTTTTCAGTAAATGAAAAGCAGCTCAGCTGGTTTGAGGTCAGTCGACTGATTCGGAGCTTTAAGAACATTTCATTTCCTTGCTTCAGGTTGCTTTCTCGGTACACTTTGATCCATTTTTATCCATCTGTACTATGAAGCGCTATTAGTCCTGTCACTTTTGCAGCATTTGACTCATTTTGGAACAGAAAGTTCATCCCAATATATTCTTTATTCGGTAACAAAAGTCTCCTCGCAGTTTTGTTACTACATAAATAAGGCAGCGTGGTGGTTTCCTCCCACAGTCCAAAGACATTCAGATTAAGCTTATTGGTTTGGTTCCAAATTGCCTGTAGTGTGTGAATGTTGATCAGAGGTCCTACCACACTCTTAAAAATGCAACAAATACAGTGGTCACCATTGATCCCATTGGCCTCTATGGTCCCTTGTTGGACTCCAGAGGTTCCTAGATGGATGGAATGGATTATATATCAATAAGTATAAAGTTACTCTTTAGATATAGATATATAGAGTATATATCAGAATTGAGGAGAGCCATGGTATGGTATTTAGCTGCCAGTTTAGTGTTTTGTTAACAAAATGAGGACAGGGATTACACTGTTGTTCTTTATTAGTACCTACATGGCATCACGGAACTGGCAACATTTTTGCAGTCAGTGCTTGGACCCCTTTCTTTATCACCTTTAGTGATGGCCTTGTGTTCAATATGTCTGACAACATTTTATTCCAACCTGCTGAATGCCTCTGAAAGCTCAGCGCTTTTAAGCTCATCTTCCATAAAGTGATAAATGTTCTTGGCCTTCTTCGGTGTAAAGCATGTTTCCTGCTCATTATGTTCCTCTCTGTGGCGCTGGCGTTTCTCCAGCGCTCCGGAAGGCGTAATACGAGCGGAATTAACAGTGTGGCACAAAGGAAAGAACCGGATTTGTGCATTAGGTTGCACAGATGATGTTTAAAGAAATATATATATGCACACCGAAATTTATTTATGATAACTGTACAAATTTGGGACACTATGGGGAACGAGACGAGACCTTCATTTAATATACAGACAGAAATGGCCACAGGCTTCCATTTGCATTATAGTAGGAAAGACAGATAAGAAGCAGAAAGACGGTTAGCTGCATTATTAAACTAGTGTGTGTGGCTGCTTCCTGTCCTCGCCAGCCGATAACATGAGCGAGAGCAGAGGCGTACCGTAACGACAAGGAGAGCAGCCTGGCTTGGGTGTAATTACTGCTACAGCTAACTAAATCATGCTGGACTGAGGCTAATAACTCCTGATAATGCATGTGTGGCTCATTCAGTTTGAAACAGCCCAGGCACTCACACACCTCACACATCTTGTCATTCTTTCCTCCAACCCCCATGTACTATGGTAAATATTCATAGAACTGTAGAACTATACATAAAAAAATCATAGAATTAAAAATTAAATGACAGCATTGCACATGGAGAAAAATAATTAACATTAATTAAAACGCCATTGTCATCTTAAAGTACGTGCAAATTCAAATTCATAACAAATTCAGCAGCGCCTAAATAACATTCCTGTTTGATTTTGTCCCAAGGATAATTAATGAATGAATTAATTTCTCCTTCCCCTGTTTTGTTGCTCTACCCGAAGTGCCATGTGTACATACAGGATGAGCAGTCTCCTAATTAATTCAGAGTCTCCTCTTGCATCCATCAGGCCTCTGAGTTACATTAATAATCATATGAGTGCTCATTACTCAAATAAATGACTGAAATTTTTATTTATTTTTTTAAAAGCAACACCAAAGAAAAACAAAATGTAGCTTTTAGTGAAAGGAATCAAGTACAAAGGTCAGGAGGATTGTTCTAAAGAATATATTTTTTTAATTATATTTAAAATAAAAAATATTATTTTCTGATGTTTGTTTAGATGACAGACGGATCAAAGGGAAAACAAAGATGGGCTGTTTATGGGCTGATCGCAGATTGTTTAAGAGCCGATTAAAAATCAGTCACGTATGGATCACAGACTGATCAAAGCCCAAACAAAGTCTGTTCAAGGGCTGTTTAAGAACTGACCAAGGACTAATCACAGACAGATCAAAGACTGATCACAGACAGATTAAAGACTGATCACAGACAGATCAAAGACTGACCACAGACAGATCAAAGACTGATCACAGACAGATCAAAGACTGATCACAGACAGATTAAAGACTGATCACAGACAGATCAAAGACTGACCAAGGACTGATCATAGACAGATCGAAGACTGACCACAGACAGATCAAAGACTAATCACAGACAGATCAAAGACTGATCACAGACAGATTAAAGACTGATCACAGACAGATCAAATACTAATCACAGACAGATTAAAGACTGATCACAGACAGATCAAGGACTGATCACAGACAGATTAAAGACTGATCACAGACAGATCAAATACTAATCACAGACAGATTAAAGACTGATCACAGACAGATTAAAGACTGATCACAGACAGATCAAAGACTGACCAAGGACTGATCACAGACAGATCAAAGACTGACCACAGACAGATCAAAGACTGATCACAGACAGATCAAAGACTGATCACAGACAGATCAAAGACTGATAACAGACAGATCAAAGAATACTAAAAAAACTATCATAGGCTTGTTAAGGACTGCCCAAAGACTTCAAGACAGATTACAGATAACCCAAGGACTTATTATAACCTGGTCAAAGACTGACCAAAGATAAAACAAACATTGCTTAAGGATGGATCAGTAATAAAGACAGATCAAATATTGGCCAAAGACTTCACAGATGCTGGTTAAAGACTAATCATAGACTGATTAAAGGCTGAGAAAGTGTGATTAGAGACTGGGCAAACATTTTTCATAGTCTGATGACAGACTGATTAAACACTAAATGTAGACTGAGAACAGATTAATCACAGACTAATAACATGCTGATCACAGACTGATTGTACACTGATCATAGACTCCTATCAAATTGATTACAGACTAATCAAACTCTGAACGTACTACGACTATGACTACAGATGGATCAAACCGAGGTCTTGGACAGATCACAGACTAATCACAGGTTGATCAAAGACCGATGATGGACAGACAGACTGAGAACAAACTTATCAAAGACAGACCAAAGACTCATTACAGGCTTCTTAAAAACTGATCAAAGGGTGAGCAATCACTGATCACAGATGTACCTGAGAATAATCACAGATCAAGCAAACACTGAACACAGACTACACAAAGACTGCTCAGTGCCAAATATCAGACTCCACTCTTCACATGTGTGAATAATGTTTCCCCTTGTGTTTTATCATTAGTTTACTGTATGTGCCGCATCCCAGGCATGTTTTATGTTGCCTGCGCTTTGTAGCTCCTCCAGTATTCATAGAAATGATCATGAAATTTTAATAGCGCCACCTGCAGTACCGCAACATTCCAGCATGCTGGTGACGTCGTCTCCAGATTAAGTGCACCGAGGGCTTATTAATTTCACTGCTTGTTTTTAGTTTCATATCTGAAGAGACTAACAAGCGCCATATTGAGAAGTCAACATCTTTGCTCTGTGTCTTTTTGGGTCAGACTCCCATGAGCATCTTCTAAATCACTTACTTTAGCACGAGACCTGGATTCAGCGCTTCTTATAGCGCGACACCTGCGGGCTACAAGCACTCCATTTAAAGCTGATCTGTTCGTCTCTGTCTCTGACATTCTTCAAGCTGTAAGCGAATGTTTACGCCCCCATGAGACAGACACATACTCTAGCAAATAGAGGCAAATTTCTACATTCAGATCCACCATGCAGACAGATATTATACCCACAGGAGTTTTAGTTTCATCCTCTTATATGTGTGAGGGTATTGACTTTTTTTCCCTCCCTTCATACAGAATTTCCTGGATCTATGTTCGATTTTCCTCAGGCCAGTTAGCTAGTTGATATTGCCTGCAGATAGCAGACACGCTGCTCGGCTACTGTCGATCTCAAAGTGTGTTTGATTGCCATCAGGATGAAAAAATGTGGAGCATGGGGATGTTTCGAAAGGTAAAATCCACCCTAAGGGTCTTGTACAGCAATGCGTATGATTAACATTTGTAATGACTGTGTTAGTTGAAAAAACTCTCATAGGAATCCAGCGCTACCTTGGCATACGAATTTAATCCGTTCCCGAGCTGAGTTCTTCCATAGGAAATAATGTAAATGCAGATAACGCCTTCCGGCTACACAAAAATATAACCAGTTTTCAACACTATAACCATATTGTTTACATATAATAACATATCAGAACATTTAGAAAAGACATGTAAATGAAGTAAAATATGAAATAAAAAGACATTAAACCTCATTTAATCTTATTTTATGATTCCGGTTGCTTTAAAAAAACAAACTTAAGGGCCTCCGAGTGGCGCAGTGGTAAAATGCTTGCCCCTCTCATCCGGAGATCGCTGGTTCGATTCCCGGGTGATGCTGTAACCTCTCGCAGCCGGAGGCTTAGAGAGAGCTGATTGGCCGAGCTCTCTCACAGGGATAAGAGGTACTTCGTGCTCCCACAGCCAATTAGGGGCGTCTGTGATCTTACGCCCGCAGAAGGAGCAGATAGCGCTGTCCTCCGAATGTGTTACTCCTCCCCCAACGGTGCATAAGAGAGCAGTTTGAAAAGATGCCTTCGTGGCGTGGCGGAAACACGTGATAATCTGTGCTTATTAGTAGCTTAAAGTGGGAGCCCCCTAGTGGCAAACATTTTTAAGCTGGTGCATTCGTATGCCGGGGCACCACTGTAACGGATGCATGTAATGCAGCAAGTTTTACCCAAAACTATCTGCATTTGATGAACTGCTGATCGCCCTTACTTTCTGTCTGCTTAAACAGTGATGCAGCAGTGCTTTAGCGCCTCTCCAGCAGTCTTAGCTTCCCGTCTGTACACTCTGCTCAAACGAATAAGCCTTTAATGTTGCAACTTTTATGCTAATCCTGACATCAGTGTCATTTTCCTCAGTCCTCATCAGTTCATGCATCGCTAATTAGCCAATCTGCGTCGTATAGTGTCATCGCAGCCGGACCTTTAATTTGCCACTACCTCCATGCAAGATGCATAATATACGTCGTCATGATAGGTGACATTGGAGTAGAAAATGACTTTGGAGTTGGAGTGCTGTTTGTCCTTGTAGGCTGGTTTGCCGTTGTTGTATTTTCTTATTTAACACCGTTATAACGGGAACACAATACGCCCCGTCACATCAGGGCAACGCACAACCTCTAACTTCTGATTAGAACAGCACAAATACGGCCGCAGAGCTGCTAAGCACATCATGTACTGTATATTGTGAGACGAACATAGTGTATCGGGTAGGAGGTTTTTTTTTTCCCCTTAACTTATTTTTTTCACAATGGCTCATGAAGTGGAATTTTTCAGGAGCGTGTGAATAAAGGCAGAATGAACATGCTGCAGATAAAGCGGTGTGTTGACAATCCTTAATCTCTTGAGTCACCAGCGGAGTTTAATGTGACAGCACAGTGTTATCTTCAGTGTCAGCTGTGAAATTATATGCAGTCGGTTCAGTTCGGAATAACAGAAGTTGGCCTAGCCATGACTGAAATTGCAGGCAGAGTCCGTTCCAGATGGCAGACGAGGTTTCACAAAAGTGCTTTTCTGTGTTGATGCCACCTGGCATTTTAAGCATCGTTTGGCTCATGTTTGTTTACCTGCAACAGCGATGAATCTCTGCCTCCCTGCTAGATGCCATGACATTCAACTTGAGCTTGAAGAATTGCCGTTGTCACCGGAGCAGAATAGATGCACAAAATAGATCGGGCCTCGCGTTGTACGCTGCTAGGGATGGAGCCCGGCAGTCTTTCCAACCCTCACGGTTCACATGGTTTCAGCAGGCCAAAAGCTGGAATGTCTGTCTTTATCATATTACAGAGTAATGGTTTTGACATGTGTGCGTGTGTGTGTAGAGCCATCAGCTTTATGTGTGTTGGTTTTGGATGCCTCGCCTCGCCTCTCTTCTCCTCTCAAGATTCTGACCGCGGCCGAGTTTAATTGTCTTAGCAATGTGTGGTGTCTCATTGAAGTGACATTAAAATTCTGACAGCCCCCTGAAAGCTCTCAGAAAGAGCAGCACTCACAAAGAGAAAAACTAAAAATCATAGTGTCCTGACCTGCCATGTCTTTGTAACAGGGTGAGAACAAATGCCTGTATTCTGTCTTGTCTTAATAGTGAAAATGTGCATGCTGCTCATCCATCCATTAGCCATGCCGCGTACCTTGTGTAGGGGTGTTGGTTGAGATGCCAATCCACAAGCACATGCACTCACACACTACAAGTAATTTGTGCAGGTAGCACAAACACAGTATTGGTGCTGATAAAAAAATAATAATTATGTTTTATATATATATATATATATATATATATATACAGTGAAACCTGGAATTGCGAGTAACGCGGTTTGCGAGTGTTCCGCAACACAAGCAATGATTTTTAATAAATTTTAATTTGGAAAATGAACAAGTCTTGGTTTACAAGCACTGAGTATCATGTATCATGCATGCGCTTCTTGTTTTGACGCCGAGCGTCACGTGATCACAACGTTTTTTCTCTCTTTTGCGCTGCGGAATTGTGGGTAATCGTTTCCTCTGCTGGGTCTTAGTGCGCGTCTCTCACTGGTATAATTAACATCCGTGCATGTGTGTACTGTTTACTATAACACTGTGACCATGTGTGTGTGTGTAAAACAAATTATTTTATGTGTGTGTGTGCGCCCCCCAACCCCCCATCCACACACACACACACAGACCCCTTCTACTTTCTCCTTCACACACACACATACACAGTGCCTGTGCGCACAAACGGAAACACTTATCTGTCTGGATTTATTTTTATATATTTTATATATTTATTTATATTATATATTTTAATATATTTTTAAAAAAAAAGTAAAGTGCAGGTTAATATGTTTTATTTTCACTTTATATTTTGTGTTATTTACTTTTTATATATATATTTATATATATAATTATTTGTGGAACAAATCATTTGAGTTTTCATTATTTCTTATGGGAAAACTCTAATTGGTTTATGAGTGTTTTAAAATACGAGCCCACTTCCAGAACGAATTATGCTCGTAATCCAGGGTTCCACTGTAAAGCAGAAAATGTTTGTGCCAAAGAATCTACTTCTGAAGTTAATTTAACATGGAAGTGACCAATCTTGGTTCCCTAAAAATTAAAAATTGCTAACATTAGCCCTTTTGGAGAGATGATTTTATATGTGTCCCAAAAAATCTGTAGTGTATGTAACCATGTCAAATTCATACTGTAATATCTTAACAATTTAGCATTTTAGAACAATACACTTTTTCAGGTTTATCTCTTTTCATGTGAAATCTAAATTGGCACAGGGTTTCATCGGAATGACAGGTACAGTAAGACCGTTGAAAGATTTGAAAAAAGAAAAAAGTTACAGACACTTTAGACAAAAAAAGGGCATGAAATTGTATTTAGCAAATATGTTTCTTTTCATCTGATAAAAATATAAGTGTGTATGCATATTTAAAAAGGCATGGATTGGGAAATAAGAAGCATTAAGTATATGAAAATTGGCGATATATGATCTAAAAAATTAACTTTTTCACCTACAATAGGTGAGACACTTTTAAGGACTGATACCATGTTTTTTTCGCCAAAACTGAAATGGTACATTTGGAGCAGGCGTGAAACAGAGGGAGGTTAAGGTATAAAAAATGCATTATCTCAGGGCTATCTTAGCTGAAGCATTAACTCACACTCTATTAGAGCTCTGAGACCTGTGTTATGGGGACTTTAAGAAAGTCCTTATTTCTGGCATTGTTCTTTGGAAGATTTCTATGCAGTAGTGATTTTTTTTTTTTTTTTTTTTTTTTGCATTGTGATGCTGAGAAGCTCGCCCCAGTAATTCATGTTGCACAGCAGCTTTGTCACACGCTCTTTCATCTTACAGTGGACGGAGGAACGGAAGCCCATTCAACCTTAACTCGTTATCATTCAAAGAGCACAGTTCAATTCGCAATGATTCACTTCTCGATAGCATTGCGTCGACTTTTTCTCCAATAATCCACCCACTCAAACCGGGCTTTTGAAGAAAACGTCTGCTTGAATCATGGACCACATTCAATCATTCTGTATCCTCTGGGCTCTGTGTTAACACTAGATCAAATAGGGCTTTCAGGGTTTTTTTTTTTTTTAAATACTTTTACTTTTCGTGTCATTTGTCTCATTTTCCTTTTGTTTTCAAATGATGTATTCATTTTTTATATTTAATAAAAAGATTTTGCACCTGAATTTTAAACAGCATTTAATTTATGCTTACTGTATATAGTGAAATACCTGTATTATTGTATACTCTATGTACTGAGCATACAGTATATATATACGACTTTTGATTGTGCAGAATAACAAAACACAGTTCTGAGAGCAAAACCTTATTTTAATTTCTGTGTATAATCCCCTGTTACACTAATGCACTTATCCCAGTGTGCACTTATGCACTAGTGCTTGGACACCATCAAGGTAAAACGTTTTCTCAGTCCGCCGGCGCCATGATTGGACTGCCTGCTTCATGTCTGAAACGTTGGCCTCCCAGGAACTCCTTAAATGGCCCAACATTTTGCACCGTTCAAATGTTTTACTGCGGCCAAGAGTCTCATCACCGTACCGTAATTAAGTTCTTCAGTAAATGTCAATCGGTTTTATGATTTAATTCCAGAGAAATTTCATTACAAATCCCGGTTTGATTTGAACGCCCCTCGTCGTTAACTATACCCTGTATGTGTGCTATAAGTACCGTTTGGATGGGAAAAGCGTTTTGTTAGCAATTCTGCTGTGCTGTAATGATTAATATAATAATGTGAGTCACATAGATTAGGATGTCTCTTTAAATGATGTAAATCACATGACCATAACATTTTCTCTAGGTAGGCTGGACCTGAGCAAGAAACTCAATAACGTCTCTCCACAAGTCCTTTAAATGTTATCTATATTTTATTTTCCTGTGTTTTAAACTCGTTTTGGTTTCGGTGTGACAAAAGCACTTTCTGTATTGTTTTTATACTGAACACAAAAAGCTGAAACATGTTTCCATAGAAAATATAATAGAACATCATAAATCTGAGTGTTTTCTAGTGTCAGGTTTCAGAGGTGAAGCGGGATGTAAGTGCAGGTTGAATTTTAAGAAGTATGAACAAAACAACTCGGACGTGAAACAAGAGTCATAAACCCTCGAGCTACGGTAATGAAGCGGAGAACATAAAGGACATAGCCGAGACCGAGGCGCACATGAAAACGAAAGACAAATGCTATACAAAAAGTGCTACACAAGAGGTTCTGTATAAAGTAGTGCATAAAAAGAGCCATAAAAAGACAAAAGGTGAAGGTGATTATTAATGTACACTATATGGATAAAGGCAACACAGCGGTGTAGTGGTTAGCACTGGCGCCTTGCACCTCCAGGGTCTGGGTTCGATTCCCGCCTTGTTGTCTGCATGCATGGAGTTTGCCAAGTCTCTTCTTGCTTGGTGGATTTTCTTTGGATCGTCTGGTTTCCTTTCACAGTCCAAGAACATGCAGATCAGGCTAATTGGTGTTCCCAAGTTGCCCATATTGTGTGTGTGTTTAGGCGCCCAGCAATGAATTGGCACCCCATCCAGGGTGTACCCCGCCTCGTGCTCTAAGTCTTCTGGGATAGAAGACATCTTGGACAATGCTTTGCTTCCAACTTTTGCAATAGTTTGAGAAGAACCTTTTTTAGTCTGGCATGACTGTGTCCCAGTGCACAAAGCAAGCTATAAAGACATGGTTTGATGAGTTTGTTGTGGAAGAACTTGACTGGCCTTAACACAGAACCCTGACCTCCATCGAGCACCTTGAGATTGACCAACAGAGATTGCGAGCCAGGCCATTATCGTCCAACATCAGTGGCTGACCACATAAACACTCTACAGAATGAATAGGCACTAATTCCCGCAGAAACGCTATGAAATCATGAGGACAGCCTTCCAGGAGGAGTGGAAGTTGTTATAGCTGCAAAAGGGGGACCAACTCCATATTAACGTATATGTATTAGGACTGAATGTCATTTGCAGGTTTGGCCAAATGATTTTGTCCATATAGTCTAGTTCAGAGCTACAGTACCATGACATGGTGTTAGTTCTTCAGCTGCTCCCCTGGAGGGGTCACAGGTTTTTACACCGGATGCCCTTCCTGATGCAACCTTCCCAATTTTATCCAGGCTTGGGACCGGCACTGTGTCCAGTGGCTGGGAATTGAACCCTGCATGGTAGGCAAGAGACTCACCATTGAGCCACCAACGCCCCAGAGATACCCCAGGTAATATCACGTTTCTCTATGTAACACTAATGCAGTCCAAACTGCACTTAAAATGTTTTAAAATAATTTAAAATAATTTTTGAAATCTATATTTTATTAATATAAAAGTCTAAATTAAAAAGTCAAAAAAGTGTACAAAGGTAAATCGTGGTGCCCATACTATAGTGTCTGATGATACGTCTCTTGTAAGTTTACATTAAAAGGACGAGGCTCTGACCAGTGTAATGGGGATGAAGAACTAGAATACAAGTGCTGCAAATAGACACTTCCTGCCTCACGCGGCCTGTTAGTTTCCGAGGACGAGGTACTAAAATAACACAGACCTGCATGTAATCTAAAGCCTTTTTCATTTCCTCTGCTTTTTCATCTAGACTCTTTTTAAATGATCCCATTGCTATGAGCTAATACACACATGAAAGACAAAAAAAAAAAAACAAGAACAGGAATGGACACTCATTTTACCCAAGGCACTCCTTTTATGAAACGTGGTCAGAAATTATAGTTATGTAACACACTGCTTACTTTTTTTGGACTTTCTCAGCAGAACTCCGCAGCGAGCAAACATATTGCGCTGTCTGATAATGCTGCTAAAATTAGCCATATTGTCCAGAGTGGTTAAGAAAAATAGGAAAAAGTTATAATGCAAGGGGGATAAAGAAATGAATCCTTAATCTAGGAGTTACTTGTTAGCTTGGTAAAGGTGTTGGGTGCTTAGCTTGATTCGTGATTATTTTGGATATATCACGCATGATGCAGCTAAGATCACGAAACAAAATCTGATAATAAAATAAATAATAATAATTAAAGCCTCCATCACACTGGTTCCTGTCTGATTGCACGCGCCAGCACGTTTGATGTTTTTGTGTTAGAGGAAAGACATCCAGAGCAGCACATCATGGAAAAGGTTATCAGGACAGCCGCGGATAGTGACTCATATCTTCTGATGGCCTTTCAGAGGAGAAAGAGCCAGATAACTACATCCTCAGTAAGGAATCAGAAAATGGAACTGACATAAAGGTGGAGCATTAGGAACTGTTTGCTGTTTCTGATGACTATACGGCCTAAATTGGAAAAAAACGTCCAGACGGTTTTCTCATCTTAGGTGCTATGCTGCAAAATCAGGCAGAGATGTCCCATTCTATATTTGTGGAATGTACCGGCAAGTCCATTATGGAGGAAATACAACTTTTGAAGACATGCTGTTTTAGGAAAAGTATTGTGACAATTCATTCATTCTTTTATTGTCTACATCACTTTATCCTGTATACAGGGAGGCGGTCTGGAGTCTATCCCTGGAGACCTAGGGAGACCACGAGGCAGGGTACACCGTGGATGAGGTGCCAATGCACCGCAGAGCACACACACATACACTACTGTATGGGCAATTGGGAACGCCAATTCTGCATGTCTTTGGACTGTGGGAGGTAACCGCGGGGCCAGGGGTAGCTCAGTGGTTAAGGCATTGGCCTACGGTTCGGAAGATCCCAGGTTCAAACCCCACAACCACCAAGTTGCCACTGTTGGGCCCTTGAGCAAGGCCCTTAACCCTCAACTGCTCAGATGTGTAATGAGATAAAAATGTAAGTCGCTCTGGATAAGAGCGTCATTCTGCCAAATGCCCAAATGTAAGTGCAAATGTAACCATGCACCCGAGGTGGGCCTCGAACCCGGAACCTGGAGGTGCAAGGCGGCAGTGCTAACCACTAAGCCTACATGCCGCCAACGGGGTGATATAATGAACACTTTCTTATATTTTTTTATACTTTTATAGTTACGTATACCTGCCTAGTCTCTTTGTCTCTCTCTCTTTAAAAACAGCTTTGATGTTGCAGCTTTACGTACAATACATTAACACTAACACTGGAGACTCCTTCCTTAAATTGAATGTCACTTCCTAAATCATTACTCATGCTATTAACAGCTACTTTATTTTTTTATTTCTGACTGATACAAAGCACTGACACTGAAGACTCCTTCCATAGGCGTTAAAATAAACCTGTCCGTCACCATATCAACAAATAAGCATGTCTTTGATCTGATATATATCCCTGTGAACAATCTGTTGAACAATTAAGTGACCTGTGATTTGCATCTGAGCCACTGTCAGAGCTGCTCTTCTAGGAAATGAATCAACATCTTCACAACAATCAGAATCGAGAAAGCGTCTTCATAGAAAGCAGTTCTTTTATTTTTTCTTCTCGATATTTGAAGTTGGTATTCAACCCTGATATGAAAGGATTTCTTTGCAGGACAAATCTGGAACAAATTGGATTTTTTTTTTCAGCTGAATACACTTCTGAAGCTGAAGCTTGTTGCTTGTTGCTTGTTGCTACGGTTTTCAGTTCTCCAGGGTTAGTTGCCTGTGCATGCGTGTTATTTACTGCCAACTCCTTTAAAGCCGCAGGACAAGCTAAAGAAACTGTGGTCAAGCTGCAAAAGACCTGCAGCTATGCTGTCAGCCCTGACAGCATGGAATCCAGGAAGGTTTCACAGAGGACGTGAGGGAGGCAGAGATGATTTCTGCAACCGTACATTTACAGCAGGACACCACGGGATGCTGATAATGCATCTTTATCTCTCTATTATTTGGCCGTGTTATTTTCTGTCCTGCTGTGTCGGTTATAACACTTGATTACAATACATCGTCACATCACCTCAAGACAGAGTTTTGCACAATTTACTTAATTTAAGCACTTATTTTTTTTTAATGAAGCACAATTATTTTTGATGGAATAACACTTTTTGCAAACAGTTTTTTTCTTCTTTCCTCAAACATAAAATGGACATAAATATCTGAATTCTACTGTAAATTATATTTACTATGATTCTCTCCACTCACTTTGACAGCATTATACTCATCACCTATACTGCTTTATACTGCCGGGAGCAGCCGAAAGACCAACAACAACTACACTGCATTATCCTGTATTTGTGTGACGAGGCAGGGTACACCCTAGAAAGTGTGCCAATCCATCACAGGGCACACACATACACTCACACTAAAGGCAATTTGGGAACACCATTTAGCTAAACTGTGGGAGGAAACAGGAGAACCCGGAGGAAACCTTTGTCACTTTTGTTTGCACGTTTGCACGTGCGCTTTTTGTTGTCTCTTTTGTATAAAAACGTAGATAAGGTCTCCAAATTAGCTAGTTAGTTTTTCTGTTAATTTATGTTGTTTATTTATGTTGTCATGTCAATCTGTCTTGTCTCAGCTAGCCAGCTAAACAGGTTTCTTAGTTAGCTAAGTAGGTTTTGTTCATTTATGTTGGTAAATTTATGTTGTATGTAGCACCTTGGTCCTGGAGGAGCGTTGTTTCGTTTCATTGTGTACTGAACTGTATATGGTTGAAATGACAATAAAAGGCTTGTTGACTTGACCAAGAACAGGGAGAACATGCAAACTCCATGCACACAGAGATGGGACGGCAATCGAACCTGGATTCTGGAGGTGCAAGGCGACTTTACAGTGACTTACCACTACACCACCGTGACGCCTGACAGTATTATAATATTAGCATAAATATTAATGTGACTTTTTATGCTGATGTTTTGGATATTTGCTATTTTGCTAAGAAGCCCAAATACACACAGTATTTCTGTCCATATCCAGTGTCCCACATCTGTGAAAGATGAATAGAACATAATGAAAACCTAAAAAAGGTGTTTGAGACTAGCTTTGCAACACACCAACAGCACAAGGCACAGGGAAAACCGACCTTCATAAGTCAATGTGTCCAACGACATCATCCTGTGTACTGTACTTTGAGAAGTGTGTAATTGGTGCTATTCGGACTATGTGCGGTACCACGTCTGCGATTTTATCATGGACAGCGAGATCTAACCAAAAGTGAACGTGAAATTCTGTGTGAAACTGGCCGAATCCGCCACATAGACATTTGGCATAATTCAGCAAGTTCACAGCGATGCTGCAACGAGTCATTCGAGGTGTTTTGAGGGGCAGAACGTCAAGAGCGGAACAACGTCACTGGAAGACGACGAGAGACCAGGGAGACCTTCAACGAACTCAACCATTCGGCAACTTTTGCATGATGATCATCAGAGAACAATTCACAATGTTGCTGCTGTTGTCAGTGTGTCATACAGTATGGAACAGGGTACAGCATGCGCACCCCATTGAACAGCACAAGAAAAATAGGATGCTCCATGATGACAATGAATCTTGTCATTGAGCTCTCCTCACACGTGAGTTTCTCGCCGGTAACAACATGATCTCACTTCTGCACCCACCTTACTCACCAGAATTAGCTCCTGCAGACTTCGCCCTCTTCCTGAAGATAACGATCGAACACAAAGGTTGCCATTTTGACATCATTGCGGAGACTCAGCATGAATTACCGAAAGTGCTTGACACGCTTAAAAAGACGACTTTGCTGTCTTTATCCTGTATACAGGGTCACTGGGGGCCTGGAGCCTATCCCAGGAGACTTGGAGTTCAAGGTGGGGTTATCTCTGGATCGTGGGTCCAATCCTTCACTACGGGCAATTTGAGAACACCGATTAGCCTAATCTGGAGGACCTGGAGGAAACCCACCAAGCACAGGGAGAACATGTTACCTCACACAGGTAGGAATCAAACCTGGACGCTGAAGATGTCCACAATGCTACAGTGCTAACCGCTACGCCACCGTGCCGCCCAAAAAGAAGACTTCCAGGACCTATTGTGGAAGTGGCAGGAATCCTGGGTGTACTGTATTGCTGTGCAAATGGACTACTTTGAATGATAAATGTAGATAAATAAAGTACCAATATTACCAATTTCCAACACTTTAATCATATTTGTAAATGAAAAAAAAAAAACATTTAGGAAAGACATGGAGATAAAGTAAAATATGACATAAATAGACATTCTTGGGACCCATGGTGCTATGTCTTCACTAAATCTCGCACAAAATGCAAAAAAAAACAAAAAAACAAAAGAGTAAACTCGCTTGGCTTGGCTTTCCACCGACACAAACAAGTTTTGAACGGCTCCCAGACGTATGTGCAGTTTCCCCGCCGTTCGGTCCGACTTGGTTCCTAAGGCAAAAATTCGTGATGTGGTTTGTTGATATGCCAAGGCTCCACTGTATACTGGTTTTCTGTAAGAACACTCCTTCTGAGAGCATCAGACAGAACCTGGAACACCTGGGACTTCAATTTCAAGTGTACTAGTTCAGAAAAAACAGGATGCTTTAGCCCAGAATTCCAGTTTTCTACGAGGATAAGATTGTTAACATGAAGTTCCCAGGGATTAGAATAGGATTTAGGTGGTTGGGTTCAGGAGGGACAAAAGGAGTTATTGTATTTCACGAGAAAGTCAGAAGCTTTAGGAGTAAGAACTAGACTTTAGGACTTTAATGCACTGCTGCTCAGTTTTATCCTGTCAGAATATTCTGTCACATTCGGTTTGACGTCCATGGATAGCTCTTATTAAGTGCATTGTTCTCAAAACAACTATCAGCGTACGATGCGTTAAGGTCCTCGAGCCAGAAGTGCCCTGAGAGGAAGTGACAAAGAAACAAAACAATACAAAAATCAGGTCGTCTCTCTCTCTCTCTCTCTCTCTCTCTCTGCCTGAGTCCGTTCTAGAGCAGTAATTTTCCGCTATTTAAAAAAAAATACACTGTTCCACTCTTCAACCTTTGGTAAAGGCATTACCATGGAAACTGATGAAGAATGAAGACGAGCGATCTCTCCGCCGCAGGTGGCGGCCACATTTGTGTAGGGTTTCGTTCGCCGTTTAAAAACGTGTTGAAACAAAGAGAGGGAATAGTATCACAATACTCGCAGCTGCCCGAGTTTTTTTTTTAACAAAGATTTTTATATATACATAAGTTGGGGATATTAAATTGATATTTATTTAATCCTGCAAGGAATAAAATGCAGCAGGGATGTTTAACATAGTTTTGTGATAAAATAGAGTTACTATAAGCACCTTGAAGTTGATTATTTTCCAACCACAACATATCCTGCAGATTTCCCCATGATTTTCTTCCAAATTTAGTCGAATCCAATTCCCACTTCACTAGGGGTTCCCTACTACCAGTCAGGAAGGACCAAAAACGATCATGTGTTTTGCCAGCCAACCTCATCTTTTCAAACTGCTCGGAGGACAGCGCTATTCTCTCCTTCTGCTTGAATGAGCTCACAGACGCCCATGATTGGCTGTAAAGCTGTGATTGATTTGATAGCGCTAAGCGCCTCCCATCCCGCTCCACTGAGAGAGCTCGGCCAATCAGCCCCTTCCAAGTCCCCCGGCTGCAGGAGGCTACAGCATCACCCGGGAATCAAACTAGTCATCTCTGGATGATGGGGCGAGCACTTTACCACTGCAGTTTGTTCAGAACAACATCTCAACCCACATGGTAAATATTAACCCTTTATATTATCACAATATCATATTGAGGAATGCTTTAAACTTAACCTGATTGAGCCATTTCTTCCACATGGTGGAGGTGTGCTTTCCTACAAACAACATCCACTAAATGTTGCTGTGCCTTTAAAAAGTCTGCCTTTTTTATTGCTTTCTAGTATACCATGATATAATTGCAACAACGCACAGAGTTAGCGTGTCATGTGACTACTTCTAAAGTTTTTTTGTTTTGTTCTTCTTTCTTTTATGGGTGGGGGGTTGTAATTGTGCTGATCTTTGTACTATAAAGCGACATTTCAACCATTCGGAAGACGTGAGAGTGAGGTCAGTTAAAACTGATTGCTTGTTATTGTTGTTTCAATGAAATAAAATTAAGAAAAATGCAAAAATTGTTTTAGGGTTATAGGGTTAGTAAGGACAGAAAAGCAACGTGATGAAGCAGCGATACTGTTACCACCCAGAAACTGATTGCTTTCTATGAATAACAATACGGTATAACAATATGGTAGATATTATGATTGTTCATTTATTAAAAAATGTCTTACTTTGTACGTACAACACAAGTTTCTGTTATCTGTTTCCTCACCTTGCAAGAATAATTAGATAACAAAAGCAGTAGTGCTTGCCATCTTCCTAAAAAAACTGAAAGGCTAAAGACTTTCCCACTGTTGTAAGCTTAGAGACTGTTACTATTAAAGTACTGATAGATGGAGACTACTTTCTAGCACTTTATACATTCCAATATGGCAGTATTCACCTCAAATGTAAAACACATTTAGTTACATTAACACTGCTTGCAGGGATGATGGAACTATTTTGGAGAGGGGGTGCTGGAGGGGTGCAGGGACGGCAAGCCAAAAACAGCCTTTTGAAGTTTTATTTATTTATTTAATTTTATATACAACAGTTAGATCTGGTCAAACAATTAATTTTTAAATGGACAAAGGAGGGGCATTCTTTGATATCCAGGGATGATCCCACCTGGACTCGGACGGCTTTGGATAAACTGTTGAATGGTAGGACATTGACATTCCATTTATTTGCTAGCTAGCTGATTTTGAATCGTCACGTTTGACAATTGTTGAGTTGCAAATGCATTAGAGGGAAAGTACGAGTTAAGATGACACCCTGCCTTCATTTGAGAATACAAATGATTGCACAAACAGCCTCTCAATCAACTTCACAAGGGATTAAAGAAAGTGTTCGTTGCTTGGCAACGTTTGACTCTAAACTCCGGAACTACTCTCGGGGATTAAAGAGACAAAATCGGAATCCACAAACAGTCTAGTGTCTTCAAACACATTTCCTCAGCAGTAGAACTAGTAGGCATACAGCGATCACCCCAACATTTTGAGTAGGTGCCCCCTTTAGCCACCAAAAGTCTTCTGACTCCCTTCTAGATTAGATTAGATTAGAATTTACCTTACTGACATTGTGCAAAGTACATGTACAAAGACACTGTAAAGGAGTTAGTATCTAACCATAAGTACATAATTGCCCGATCTGTGCCCGAGTACATCATACTGTGTCTGAGATCACCTCTTTAAGCGGACACGAGGGCCTGGAACAGTTGTATTCTCACTGATCGAAATGAATCAGACTTTGGGGTCAAGTGTTCTTGGAATCGATCCTGTGGCCCTAATGTAAAAATGCATCCTAATGTGCACTTCCAAAATCATCCACAAACTCAAACAGCATGTTTTCATCTGACCCGGGGATCAAAGCGAAGCTTTGCCAAAGCTGCACTACCACTGCTTTACTTTACCGCGCATTTCAGTCATGCTAAATCAATTCCGTCGTTATAATCCCTCTCATTTTCAAGATTTCACAAAGTAATTGATTTCCCATAATTATAAACTTGTTTAAACAAAAATAGTCATGCTTCGTCAAGTTTTTACGTAAACGATCTTCTCTTGAATCTGACCGAGCACATATTCCATTGTATTTTCAGTGTAGGCTCTCAGACACCACAGACAGACAGAGCTTACAGTATCAGCGCTGACCTGACCTTAGCTGAGCTGAACAGCAGGATGCTGAGATTGATTTTTATTTCATTTTACTTTGTGAGTGTGCGCTTAAGAGAGATGAAAGGCACAGCTCTGAAAAAGTGCTCACTAATAAAAGAGCAGCTTGGCTCTCTCCGTGCACCGCATTCTGTATCCTGAATCCTGTAAAATTCTCCAGAATTTAGCGAGGTCTTCTTACAGAAAGCCTTTTTTTTTTTTTTTTTTTTTACAGTAATGTGTATACGGTTTTCATATTTAATACTTTTCAAAAACAATTCTCTGCCGTACCAGACCTTATGTACGTTATTTGGATGAAAATTGTACAATTGTGAAAAGAATATGTTCATAGAACCTTTGTGGAAATGTTTGTATTAAACAAATAAAAAAACCTCACACTGGAGACTCATTTCATAAATATAAAAAAAAATATGTCTGTGCATAATATTATAAAAGTAAATATTAAAGAAATATGTCTTTTTTGCATGAAATTTCACCATATGAAAAATAATTTGAAGAATAATTAATGAGTTCAGCTCTTCACTAAACATCTCACTGTAATAAGCACTGTTGGATGTTAACCTTTTTCCTGATAATGTTCCAATTAATGAATTTTCCAGCTGAGACACGAGCCTTGAACGAATATGCTGATAAGACACTGCAGCTGACATAAGTTCTAATATAACCGGAGTGTGGATCATTTTTGACTTACCCTACCTACCTACCTACGTTACTATAAAGAACAGAAACTATTGTCCTGGTGAAGTCCGGAAGAACAAAGAATGGAAGTTGGACAGGAGGTTTTGGCTTGAGAGAGGGAGAGGAGCGGAAAGAGAGAGAGAGAGAGAGAGAGAGAGAGAGAGAGAAAAATTGAGCATGAGAGAAAAGTAAGCGTGGGAGGGTTAGCACCTTAAGAACACATCTAAGAGGAGACAAGAAGGTAGAAGTGAGGAGGATTTAACACGTTAATATCAGACACACAAGGAAGAGAGAAAGAGAGCAGAATGGACTCCTCTCTTGTGCATGACAAGCTATTTTGTCTAGTACTGTCTAAACATCTTAAGCCACCCACATTTCTTCACAATTTTCTTCCAGAGCTCCAGACTTCCTTGTATTTTACGATGTAGTCTTGAGGACATTGTTCAACCAGGCTTCCTGAAGGACATTTTGTTTGGTCTCAGCCTAAGCCACCTAAGCAGTTTCAGATGAATGTTTGTTTTGTTTGTTTGTTGAGCCACACAGTGACCTATGAATCATTCAAGGATAAAAACTATCTAACTCAAGGCCTAAGAAACAGGTGCAGATGATGACGGATGATCAGAGTGGTTGGAACAGACGAGACGGGAAGACATCTGTTCACATTTCTTTCAATTATTATTATTTATAATTAATGCATTATTTAATTTTATTGAATATGAAGAAAGGGGGGGGGGCAAGATTTTTGCACAGTACTGTACATGTTTTTACTGTTGAGGAATTTGTGAAATCAAGGCTTAAAATGAGAAAGGACACAATAAACAACTTTATATTAGTGGATGATGTTTCTAACCGTCGTGTCCTATGCGTTATTATAAATATATATATATATATAATATGTAAACATCAATGGTGTTAAGAGAAATGTAAGAAGGAAAAAGCGTGTTATTTTCATTGGCAATGTGATTAATTAACATTACTTAAGTGTAGAAGAAAGTGTTGGGCTTTAATGTGACATTGACATTTCTATCACAGACCCTGAACACACTAATGCGCTCAGCCTTCTGCTAAAAGCACTTGTATGTAACTTTTGCTTCTTTTGTTTCTTCTTTTTCTCTTTTCACTCCATGTGCTGCTTTGTTTTCCTTCTTTATAAGGTTTCTAAGTTTCAACCTCAGGCCTTTTTCCCACACAATGATATCTAGAAGGTCATCGTTCACCAGCCGGCCTTTACAAAACACCAAACCTCGAACAAAGAACAGGTTTTTTTTTTCCCTCTAAGGATCCAGATTTTTGCATCCTTGACACCACCGATGCACCTGTAAGCCGGTGTTTCTGACTGAAGTGCGTTCAGTGTTGGGATGCATTGGTTCAGAGGATAAACAGATCAGATGCACTGCAGGTGGATGTGCCATTTGTAAAGGGCAGAAACTCAGTAATCCAGTGAAGAAACTGAGAGTGAAGAGGTGAGCAGGGATCATAAACTCCATCAAAGACACACTGTTGGTTAATAGCTGGGGAGGAAAACACACTCTGAAGGTCGGCTCTGTGCGAGTGAAGGAAATGTCATCGGCGAACACACCGCTGCGAGGAATTTTACTGTATCAAGGATCAAAGAAATTGTTTCTGAGACAGATTTGAACTGGAATTAAGATAATTATTCTATGTTTATTATAATAATGAATACTGGGTAGGCCTTCGGTTTCCATACATAAGAAAAATCAATATTTTGAAAAAGAAAGTTTATTCATATAATATGCTCCACATGGTTACCGTTGTTCATTCCATTTTCTCTATTAAATTCAGTTGGAAATTCATTTGCTTCCTAATCTGGCCATCAGTATGATCGCAATATGTTGTTCTTTTGTCAGACGCATCTTTTTAGGGTATCTGAAACATAAAAAAATATAAATTTTTTCCCCTATTTATGGAAACTTATGGTTCATCCTGTAAAATTGTTGAACAACAAACTGTAAAAATATTATAAGTATTAGTAATAAATAATATATACATTTATTACTTATAATATTTTTACAGTTTGTTTCCTAAATTATCACTGAATCACAGTTTTAAGTTTTAACTCCAGTCCACAATAAAATACATGAATAAAAAATATCCTGGAAATTCCTAAAAAAAAATAAAATAAAAAATAAAAACATATCACATGAGAGGCAGTGCTGTTGTACTGAATATCAGTATGGCTGTGATGCAGTCTATATACTGTTTATATACAACTGCATCAAAACCATACTGATACTGATACTTTTACACAAAAATTTTATATAAAAAAAAAAAATCCTGTTTGTTATCACCAGATTTTGAGTTTTAAAGTCTTACTGGTACTTTGTAGGCCAAAGGTGAGGAGAATAAACCATGGAGGTGGTGGACAGTCCTGAGAAACATTCAAGATTTACTTTATATTTCCATTTATTCTGTTTAGATCACCAGCTAAATCCTAAATAATCTTAAATGGAAAGCTAGAGCGCTGGGGTGTACAATCCTTTATTCCACACACCAAGTAGTGCCCTTGATCAGGGGTTAAAGGGATTTAGGATCCAGCTCTGTGTTAAAAGCTCGTTAGCTTTATAGCCATAAATAAAACAAGACAAAGGGTTCAGAATCAATTCAGAACGACTTAGACTCAATTATTAGGAAGGGAGCATGTTGTCAAGATGACACCGTTATTAGATTTTTTTTATAGCTGAAAGTGCTTCTGTGACATTAAGTTTTGAATGTGTGGCTGCTCTCTCCCTTTTTCCAGACTTACTTTCACCCAACTGTTAGTGTAATTAATGATCGTTAGAACGCCTGGAACACTTGGAACACAGAGTGATACGTACAGTATAGTGAAACCCCCCAGTGCTTTTATTCTTGATTATTGTCCCCGATTCTTTTTCTTTAACTGCACACCCTTAACAGCTTACACTGCGTGTTATTTATAGCGTCAGAAATAGGAGGGTTTCCAGTATTATACTGTATGAAAAATCACAGAATGTCTTGCTGACATATTGTATTTAATTGTTCATTTATAAATTAGGATGCAATCTCCTGCTGAAGTTAGAATAGTTATTGATAGTGTGCACCTCCATAGTGAAGCATGTGCATAAAACTTTGATTTCTTGACCTGGAAACAGTTTTATATCTGGCACCCGATACGTATTAAAATCCGAAGGCTCTCGTTCACCTTTTCCAGCTTTCCAGGCAGTTTGTCTCCAATGAAATTGGAGTGAATAGATATAATAGATAGTTAATAAAGAGAAACAGATTTGCACGAGGAAATCCCATTCGGTTCTTCAGGACCTTTAATGTTTCTGGAGAGCTGATTCACATTGACTTTTTAAGCAGGAAAGAGCTAGAGAGCAGCAGGTCGCGTCTTGAAGCCGCTTCATTCCACTTCTGGATGCGATTAAGGACTTAACAGACATGTCATTCCTTCTTACTCACCACTTCACTCCTAACAGTCGGCTATGTTTCTGAAGAGCATGATGGAGAGATTGTAGAGTAGAGAGCCACTGTTATAAATCAAATGAACAGCTGGAATTTCTGGCAGAGGAAGTTGATTGGAGAGCATTAGACTGAAAAGACAAGATGTTTGGGGATCTCATGGTGATATTAGTGCTTTACAGACTGCCACAGTCATTATTTTGATGCTGCAAAACTGACTCATTTTATACCAGGGCTGTACTGAAAATAATGCAACAGTGGGTCTACCTACAAAAGTTCAATTCAACATACTCTCCATCACTTTCACATTTGCACCTTCAGAGGACGTTCCTAAGTCTGTAGGGGTCCTCGGCAAAAATGTACACGGACCATCTCCAACCATCTATATAAATGAAAGAGAGAGAGGGGTTTTATCCGTATAATAGTCAAAACTCACTCAGCAACCTGTGGGCGTGTCTTAAATCAACAGCTGGACAGAATTTAATGAAGCTTTTGCGATACTTGCCTGAAGTTTAACCAGCAATAAGTGAAGTCAAGATGTTAAGTAAAAGTAATGTTATGAACAGTTATAATATGTGCCGGATTTAATAATCTACTTCATAATAAACTATTTGCTCAATTTAAACAAACACCTGCACCAATAAATATTAATTATAAAAAGTAAACTGAATATTTTTACTTAGTTACTTTAGATTAGTTCATATTTTCACTGCTGAAATAACAGCGCTGAAGATGTATAAGTGAATGTTTTTTTTCTCTCCACATATAGGTCTGATGGTCAGGTGTTTATTGTGTATAAAACAGGCCGTAATATGACTAGAAAAATGTTCGCAATGAGAAAAAATATGCCCGACTGCACGGCTAAATTCTCCTTATTTAAATATACCAAAAAGATTGTTCTTTGTCATTTCACTGACTAAAGGTCAAATGAATGAAGTGGGACCTTGACCAGAATCTATAATATTATTTAAAGTGCAATAGTCAGTGTACGGTGCTCCCTCAGCAAACATATTTAATCTGTTCCAGAGGCGAGTCCTCCGGTCAACATTTACACACTACGGGCGATTTTGGGAATGCGAATTAGCCTAATATGCATGTCACTGGATGTGAGAGGAAACCGGAGAACCAGGAGGAAACACACCAAACACATGCACACTCCATGCACGCAGACCCGACACGGGAATCGAACCCAGGACCTGAAGGTGCAAGGAGAAAATAGTAATCACTAAGCAACCGAACTGCCCATAGGACTACAGTATGTGTTAATTACATGCAAATTTCTTTTTACTTGCTTTGCTTTTCATTAATGCAAACAGGTTTGAAATGGCTCCCAGGCGTACGCACAACTTAGCCAGCATTCAGTTCGGCTCGGTTTGGTTGCTTGCATGCTGAAAATGGTGTTCATATGCCGAGGTATGTCAGTATTTCATAATAAATAATTTAATTATAATAAATTAGTTTCATAATAAATAATATGGACATTACTTGTTACAGAACAAGTGTATTCTGTGGCAAAAAAAAAACAAAAACATCTGGAATGTTTGTGATTGGATTTGCCTCCTGTCAGTCATTTAATGGACAGGCCCCCAATGTCACTTTATTATCCCGAAGACGGATTGTGGCATTGGAGCAGATGAAAGTGATGTCATGGCAGACTTATCTAACAGCGACTCTGATTAACATGCTAACTCTAGTTACTCAGCTTAACCATCTTTTTGCTCTGGATATGTTTAATGATTTCTATTGATTCCATATGTGCCCTTTCCTGCTCTCATGGTCTGGCCCGGTGTTGCTGTGCGTGTCGTCTTGAATATTTTAAAGATCTAACACTTAAATTAATTGAAACTGCCAAAACAGGACCAGCGTTAATAAGATTTACGGTTTCTCTGTGTGTCACTAAAACTAAAGGATATCATTAAAATGTCTCAAGAAATCATCAAACTTGAGATTCTTATTACACTCGCAAACGTTTATGATGATGTAGAAATCGTATATATCTAATATTCTTTGATTTAAATGGAAAAATCATGGTTGGAATTATCATTACCGTTATTTGGATGGGATTCATTTCAGGGCAAATTTTTACAAGACTCCACTACTGTGAAACTCTAGCTACGGGCAGTATTAAAAAGGTCTTGTCAGCTTGTTTTGTAGATAACACTGTCTATATTGTACAAGGGGTGTTCAAATCAAACTGGGACTTTTGATAGGGCAGAATATCAGAACACGTTTAAGAGAGTTAAAAAAAAAAACTTTCTTTATTTCTTTATATACTCCCCTGCTACACTAATGCACTTTTTCACTAGTATTGGAACCCGTCAAGGTAGAATCTGTTTCATGTATGAAATGCTGGCCTCCCAGGAACCCCTTTATTGGCAGAAACATGTGGAAATGGACTGCACGGAGATGTGGCAATAACTCCGAGCCTTGTTCCTGTAATGTGCAAGTGGTGTTGGTGAATGATTGTGAGTACAGATGCGTCTCTGTCACAAAGTAGTGACAAGTTATCCATTAATTTTCAATGATCAAGCAATTCCACTCGCTGACTGTTTACGGGAACGACTGCAGTGGGCCTCGAATCATCTCAGCAAGGCCGGACGTACAGCCTTCTTTAAAATGTTTGCACCGTTCAAGGGTCTCATCGCTGAAATTTTAATTTCCTGCTTTTTTTTGTTTTTGCCTGATTACATTAGATTATAAATTCTCCTTGTTTAACTTCATGCATTACCTCATGCTGTGGATTCTGCCCCATTGTTCTTGGAGTAAACCCAGTGAACCACATGCTGAGATTATAAATGTGCATCATGCCCCTTCTCTCTGCACATTTCTTCTCCGAAGCCTTCATGTTTGTGGTTCATCTTATATGTGGATACAATCATATATCATCGATCCATCTAGCAACCTCTGTAGTCCAACTAGGGACTGTGGAGGCTAATGGCGATTAGCACTGTATTTTTTCCCATTTTACAACCTCGGGTCAACATTCACACATGCATTCACACACTACGGGCAATTTGGGGACGTCATTTAACCTAATCTGCATGTCTTTGGACTGTGGGAGGAAACCCAGCTGGCACAGGGAGAACATGCAAACTCCATGCACACAGACACCAAGACAGGAATCAAACCCCAACCCTGGTGCAAGGCGACACCACAACCACTACATGTGTGCTAAGTGACCGAAGGAGTAGCAGCAGGGAAAGTAAAACTTTCATCCAATGAATCTGTCTGCAAAATACCCAGCGTGTCTATCCGAGACAGGTCTAAAATGATCATGATTGTGGAGTAATTTAGTCTGTATTGTTCTCTCTCTCTTTCTCCTCACAGAAGAGCATCTTCAAAATATGGAATGATTTCAGGTCCTTGTGTAAATTTAATCCAGTTCAAATATGCCTACGGTCTATCTTTCATCTAATATCCTCCTGAAAGTGCAGTCTGATTTATGATTAAGTGTTCAGGGTAAATACAATAACCGTCCGATTCTTTTTGTAAGAAACAGCCAAATCCTCGTCTTCCACAAAGGCATTAAGGACTTTTGTGCAAACCAGAATAATAATTCGAATATATCTCCGTAGCAAATCCCTGCCATATGTGCACCGCATATTCCAATCTCACAACGACTTGCTCAAAACGAAGCCCTTTTTATAACCCTGTATAAAGAACATTTCTAATTTTATACCTCATGTCATCATCTTGACGTAACAAGATTAAAAAACAGGTACAATTTAATGAAATGTCACTCTACACTTGTTGATATGACATGCTGATTGGGTTTATAGGGAGTGTTATATTAATTATTGAGACGAGCGAACCTTTAAAAATGGACGCCCAAATTATAATGGAAGGGCGAGCCGGCGATGTTCGATTGTCATTTAAACTTTCACCTTGCTTTTTTTTTATTATCATTTTACAACCCTTAGAGTAGAAGCATAGCCCTTTACAAATTACCCTGCTGACAGGCTGTCAGTAAGTTAGACTAATGCAATTGGCCAAGCTTCAGCTCTCGAGGAGAACAGTGACAGTTCACCAGCCCACATAACATAAGTTCCATTTAGCTAAATGGATGGGCCACGTTCAGAGCCTGAAAGCTATTATACAACGTCCAACAGCGGGACTCAGTGGCACTCAATAGAGTTGAAGGGCTGCAGGAAATTAAACTAAACACATGCCTATCACTAGAGCTGACTAAAATGTAGAGAAATTAAATATTCATTACGTTTAAATGACGCTGAATTCAACCATATTCGCCTGGTTTCCTTTTTGAATCCACCCTCAGTCATGGAGAATGATGACTCACTGTATGGATTGAGGAGAACGAAAATAATGATCAGTAATATTATGTCCTTTATAGGGCATTATTGGCTCAGTGGCCATGTGGAAGGGTTCAATTCCCACCCAAACCTCAGCCATTAGATGCAGTGCCGGTTTCAAGCTCGAATAAAATGGGAGCGTTGCATCAGGATGGGCATCTGATGTAAAAACTGTGCCATGTTGTAGTGCAGATCAGACAGTCCGCTGTGTTGACCAGTCAGTGGGAGCAGCCAAAAGATTAGCAAAATGTTACGTCCTTTATAATCACTCTAAGCTAAATGGGAGCAATCGAAAAAGGAGTGGGAATTTTTCTCAACAGTCAAAATTATTTAAAGTACTAAAATTATGCATAATTAGGGGAGTAACCAATTTGACTAACAGCTGCATTGCTGGTACTGTACCAAACCGCTAATTGTCAGCTATGCATCTTTACCAAAAACAGCTAACAGGAATCATTGTAGTCTAACGTAATTTAACATAAGAATTGTAGGAGTTTACATGGTATGAAATGTAGGGTATGGATGACGGAGCTCAATTAAAATGCAAAGTAACATTAAACTAACTGTAGCCACCATAGCATTTAAGCTAAGCTAAAGTTCAGCTAGCTACAGTAGCTAGTTTGTAGAAAGTGAGGTAAAAGGTAAGCTTCGCCGATTTGCCCGTTTATGGATTAACCAGGGTTGAGGCGAAGTCAGCTCCTGTTATTAATATACTGTGCTATAAGACATAAAACTGATTGACATTTGCAGAAAGCTTTAAACACAGTAAATTAATGGCAGGGAATTTCATCACAAGTCCTGGCTTGACTTGACTTGGTTTCCCTTTGTAAATTCCCTTCTAAAACTGTCCGATTGAGGTTTTCCTTTTATATGGATATAAGGTGGGTGCTAAGTGGCTAAAAGAGTACAAGTAGTAAAAAATAAAACCATTATAAAATGCATCTTTTTGCGAAGTAAACAGCAGGTCTATCCAAGGCAGGTTTAAACTGAAAACTAAACATGATTGTAAAATGCAGTGGACCCTCAGCATACGAATGCCTTCGCTAATGAAATGTTGCCTTAAGAATTAAAATTTTGAAAAAGTTTGTAAATGGCATATATTTGTAAATGAAATCCAGTCCAAATAGAGTTATAGTCAGCTCCTGCCATTTACTATGCCGGAAGTCTTCAGTAAAGACGATAGCGATGATCAAAGCTCCCACAGTTAAGCTTCAAAACTTCTCTTCTGGTTGACGTCACGTGGGGTTTGCCCAGGTTTTTTTATACAATTTACGATTTTTATTACTTTGGTATAGCCATCATAATTTAAGCACTTTTTGAGTCAGTACAACTCCTTGGCCCCTGAGCAGTAACCTCGCACCACAATGCAAAAGTTCCCAACCCTGGTCCCTGAGGTACCCCTGTCCTGCACATTTTAGAGTTTTCCCTTGTGTACCACACTCACTTTAATTCAGAAAATGCCGTTAATTAGCTAATTAGTAAAATAAGTTCTGTTGGGAAAAGGGGAAAACAATCAAATGTGCAGGGCAGAGGGTCTTATGTACAGATTATTGCCATGCATGATGTATTTGAGTAGTGCAGGTGATTTGCAAAAGTAAGTTTAACCTTAAGCAATAGATTTCTCTTTATGTGTGCAATTTGATGACCAGTGTTTACAAAAAAGAGTCAACTCAAAGAGATTATTTAGCCATTAATGACATCCTGGACAGTTGTGTATAATTTCTAGATGAAATATTGTATTTTAAAATGTATTAATGCTGTTACTGTAAAATGTATTAATACAAACACTTTTTTTCTTTAATTTGCCACGCATCTACTGTATACTGTACATATATACATACATTACATACGTTTTATATAAGTACATTTCTCACTAGTGATTGCATTTTATTGTTTCACTTTCACTGATTATTATTTTCTTCATGTGTTTCTGGACTTAATGGCCTTTAAAAAAAACGCCATCATGCCTGTGGCTGTGAAAATTTCACTCATTCTTCACCTTTTTCTCCTCGGCTAAATCTCCATTCAGGGACTCTATTAGCTCGTAATTAGGTCTGCTAGTGAGTTCGACAAACAGTTTGGCTGCATGCACACCAAATAGTCAGCATTACGCTCCATTTGCAAATAGAAGAAGTGGAACAGTGCGATGTTAGCAAGCCAATCCGATGCAACTGCTTCACTATGTGTGCCTTGAGGACAATATCGCTCTGTTCGTCAACACGAGAGCCCTTGCGACTGTGTTTTCTGCATCTGACATGCTCAGTGGTGTTTGATTTTTTCTTTTCTTTTTATTGGACCATAGTAATATGAAGGTGTCAGCACTTCAAGTGGCTATTCAGGGACCCAGGGAGAGAAAAGGAAAAGAGTTAGGGGCTAATTTATAAAGACAAAACAAATATATTAAAAAGGCCAGGGGTAGCAGCGTCAGTTTTTATAGATGTCCTTTTAGATGTCTAAGGACCTTCAGTACACAATGTGAAATTCTATGCATCAGTTTATTGTATATTTAATATTTACACAAACAGTAATATATTATATTATTGACTGTGATTCATCAGATGGTAAATTATATATTTTTTTAATGATCTAATTCGTAAAACGTTCTTTATTTAAAAAACAGATTTAAAAGAAACCTCATTAGCATTTAGGAAAGGAGTCTCCAGTGCTACCACAGGACTTGTCACAGGACTCAGGAGTGTACGTGTTCCAGTTCCTTAGTAACAAGGTGAATTTTAATGTCTAATAAGACATAAAACAACAGGAGGGGAAAAAAAAGAAAGTTTTTGTGGGTATGACTGTTTGTAGCTATTATAACACTCACTCATCTTCTATAAAGCTTTGTCCTGTATTCAGGGTTGCAGGGACTTGGAGCCTATCCCAGGAGGCTTAGGCCACGAGGCAGGGTACAACCTGGACACACTCACAAACTCATTTACAAACTACAGGCAATTTGGGAACGCCAATTATCCTAATCTGCCTCTCTGTGGGAGGAAACTGGAGTACCTGGAGGAAACCCACCAAGCACAGGGAGAACATGCAAACGCCATGCACACAGAGATGGGAATCGAACCCAGACCCTGGGTGACCCAGGCGACTGTGAGATTCTGTAACATTAATTGCACAAGGTGTAAATCTACAAGATGTCCTTTAATATACCCCTGGGCAGGGGTAGCTCAGTAGTTAAGGCATTGGATTACGGTTCGGAAGATCCCAGGTTCAAACCCCACAACCACCAAGTTACCACTGTTGGGCCCTTGAGCAAGGCCCTTAACCCTCAACTGCTCAGATGTGTAATAATCATAAAAAAAAAAAAAGGAAGTCGCTCTGGATGAGTGCCAAATGCCTAAATGTAATATGAGTGTTCAAGTCAAACCGGGACTTTTGATTGTACAGAACACAGTTATGAGAGTAAAAACTCTCTTTATTTCTCTATATAATCCCCCGATACACTTATGCAATATATTAATAACAGTTATCACAAATCCCGCTTTGACTTGAACACCCCATGCAAAAACAAAGGAATAATCCACTTTACGATCAACTTAGAGTCCCATCACACTACCGTCATTGATTAATTTTCTATAACAGAATATAAGTGTTTCATTCTTTGCTTCATTTACTGTACAAACCATTATTAATCAGACGTTTATTTGGACACATGAAAACAAAAACCCTAATAATTATTATCCACAACAGATTGGTTGATGAATGTGTTGCTTGCTGCACCAGACAGATCTGCAACGCGTGCAGCACTTGAGGAACATTTGTGCACTGCAATGTAATTGAATTTTTCATCATTATGACTATTTAGAGCGGAGACGCGTCTCAACATTTGGAAAATGATCCTGCTTCGCTGCCGAGTCTGCGAAATCAAGTTGCCGGTAAAAAAAAAAAAAAGATGAAAATTAATTTTTCATGAGTATACGGTGCCGTTTTCCAGTAATGCCTTATTGCCTGGTGTTATGAATAAAAAAACTAAGTCTTATTAAAATAAACAAAAAAAAAAAAAAAAAAAACCAAAGAAAAAAAACCTCACACTTTTCAGATCACTGAAATTAAATTCCTTCCTTCATGTTCACTACACTTATCAGACGGAATGAATTCATAATCACAGCATTTTTCTTTTCATATTTTAATCACACCTTTGTTAAATCGTGCACACACACACACACACACACACACCAGTTCGCTCCTGTCGCTCAGGATTATTCTCATTACATCCAGTTTGTATCATTGCGTTTTGTTCTATTGTAATTCTAGTGTATAATACACAAAGACTTGCATGTCGTGCTCTCAGCATTCTTACATGCATCGTTGTCTCCTTAATAACCCGTGCTTTTAGTTTTCCTTTTAAATTTCGATGCTCTTTGGTTTTTGACTTCTCAGTCCAGGATTTTTTTCGACCTTGAGAATTGACTTTCCTCGACCTGATCTTGTGAAAAATTTGAATTTCATACAAAAGGTTCAAAAGCCACCTGGCTCTCACCGTAACCCTTCAACCAAAATATTCATCTTTTCATCGTTTTGTCCTGTGAATTCACAAACATGAGGCCTGTGCAGTAGATTAACCTTTTCTTCGCTCCATCCGACACCTTTTAATGACAAACAAAGAAGCTAAATTGTGTGACCATGTACAGTACCCCTTGGTGTGTGAGTGTGAATGTGTGTTCGCGTAGAACCTCATTATGAATATAGCTATCTTTCTACCTTAGTCTATTGTATAAATGTATTTTAAATACTTTCCGTTCCGACATTCTTATTCGTTTCGCCCAACATTCATGATTCAATGTGTTTGGATATATTCTTCTCACTGCCTTAGTATTTTTTTTTCTTTATCAGTTTATTGTATTTCTCTAAACTGCAGGGACTGTGTGTGTGTGTGTGTCTGTGTGTGTGTTTGTGTGTGTGTGTGTGTGTGTGAGTTGACTCCTTTTAGGTTTCTGTTTTCATGTAAATGAAGAAATTACTTATGTATAAAATTTCATTGCCATGCTTGCATCGCTCTCAGGATTTAAATCCGCTCCTGGCGGTCCGCTTTGTGCAGCACGGAGGCTTCAGCAGCTGGCGAGAAACAGAAACAGCCAATAACCATGAAATGACACACGCTGCAACTGCCTGACCCCAATTTCAGCTCTTAAAGGCCCAAATTATAGCAAAAGACACGATGCACTTTGGAATATTTCTTTAAAAAAAAAAAAAAAAGGAGGCAAATGAGACATTTGCGTATGACTTGGCTAACTGGGAAGCTGTCAAATCTAATATGTGCTAGTACAAATTTTAGGGTTGATTACCTCTGACATGCATTAAGCCTTGTAATATCAAATATTTTGACCTAGACTCTATATACTGTACAGTGGAAACTGACACTTGTGATGAAATTTCTCGTGAATGAAGTATCGAGTCACACTGGTTGATATTTACAGAAGACTTCTAGCATGTTACAGTGATGAGACTCAGTAAAAACATTTGAACGGTGAGAACATTTCAAAGAATGCCGTGCGTGCGTGAATGACGATCACGACCGAGGTGGCTCGGAGCCCGCTGGAGTCGTTCCCGTGAACATTCAGTGAGTGGAACACCTGATCCTAGAAAAAAATCATTAGATAACCTGGTGCCAACTGTTTGTGGGAACTGTACACACGATCATTCACCAACACCACTTGCACATTACAGGAACTCAAGTACTAAGAAAACGTTCTACATTGATGGTGTCCAAGCACTAGTTAAATTACGTGATAAGTGCATTAGTGTAGCAGGGGATTATATAGAGAAATAAAGAGAGTTTTTACTTATTCTGCACAATCAAAAGTCCTGGTTTGACTCGAACACACCTCTTATAAGTGGACATGAAGAAACGTACATATATATATATATATATATATATATATATATATATATATATATATATATATACTGTATATAGTCAAGTCAAGTGAAGTCACTTTTATTGTCACGTCACGTTAGTGGTACACTGGTACAGTACATGTGAGCGAAATTTTTATGTGCAAGCTACACAAGAAATAGTGGTGTACAATTATAAGAATAAATATACATATGAATAATACAGTAGTATAAATATTGTGCAAGTATTATTAAAAATATATATATATAAATAAAAAATTATATAAATTGAATATTATATATAATATAAGTAATATAATATAATATAAATATATATTATTTATTTATTTATATATTTTGCTGTTCATATGATTATAATTATTTATTTATTTATTTATTTATTGGTCCTGATTGTGACACTATGACTGTGTGGTAGCCTTCTAAGTAAAATTAAGTTTTCAAGCCTCCATGGCTTTGCGACAATATCAGGTTATAGAGTTTCATCAACAAAAGAAAAAAAAAAAAGCAAACTAATAAAAAAAAGAAAGAAAGAAATCTAAGATGGTCAGAAAACCAAGTGCTCACCAATCCCACAAACGTCTCCCATAGGCACTTCCTATAGGCTACCCAACAAAACAAGCATTTAAATAATAACAAATTCAACAAGCTGCATCAAGAACAACTGGCTGTTGTAGTTGAACATTAATTTGATATATTTGTGTAGAAATTGCACTGAAAGATCAAAGAGAGAAAGATTTGAAATGATTTACTGAACATACTGTGCATCGCCAGAGATAAAGGTCTTTGATGTTATTTTTGCCGTTCATAACAACCGCTTGACATACAGTACAAAATAATGACACTGCACAAATACAGTGCATCCGGAAAGTATTTACAGCGCATGACTTTTTCCACATTTTGTTATGTCACAGCCTTATTCTAAAATGGATTAAATTCATTTTTTTTCTCAGAATTCTACCCCATAATGATAACTTTTTGCAAATTTATTACAAATAAAAAAAATTGTATTCACAGCGTTTGCAAAATTGTGCTCAGGCGCATCCCGTTTCTCCTGATCATCCTTGAGATGTTTCTGCAGCTTAATTGGAGTCCACCTGTGGTCAATTCAGTTAATTGGACATGATTTGAAAAGACACACACCTATCTATATAAGGTCCCACAGTTGGGGAGAGCCAGAGCACAAACCAGCATGAAGTCAAAGGAATTGTCTGTAGACCTCCAAGACAGGATTGTACAGAAAAATTCCTGCTGCTTTGAAGGCCCCAATGAGCACAGTGGAATCATCATCTGTAAGTGGAAGAAGTTCGAAACCACCAGGACTCTTCCTAGAGCTGGCCGGCCATCTAAACTGAGCGATCGGGGGAGAAGGGCCTTAGTCAGGGAGGTGACCAAGAACTATCTCTGCAGCAATCCACCAATCAGGCCTATATGGTAGAGTGGCCAGAGAGTCTCATCAGACCTGAGAATTTTGTTTCTCATGGTCTGAGAGTCCTTCAGGTGCCTTTTGGCAAACTCCAGGTGGGCTGCCATGTGCCTTTTTACTAAGGAGTGGCTTCCGTCTGGCTTCTCTACCATATAGGACTTTATACATTTAGATTACACATTATATGACTGTGACCAGACCTAACTGTTCTCTCCGCTTCTGCTCTCTCTCCCGCTCTTTCTCTTCCCTTTCTCTCTCTTTCCCTCTTTCTGTCGGGCTACACATGTCGTTCCTGAGCTGCCAGTGATCCAGACTCCTTCTGCCCTCCGGACCTGTCTGACCCATCCTGGTGCCCCGCTTCTGGTTGGAGATCCCGTCACATGGATTGATTCTCTTTGGGATGGTCTTGTGTCTGGGAATGGTTCTCTCTAACTAGAAGATGGTTCTGGCCTCGACTGGTGTTGGCAACTGTTTCTCTGGGGACTTGACAGTTTGATAGTTCAGGACTGGAACTTCCTAGAAGTCTACCTGAGTCTCCAATAACTACCTGGACTCCATATTAACATCAACTGTTATGCTGAACTGCCTGCCAACTAACACACAGTAAGAATGCAGATCAATTACTGCTTTCTGTTTCACCCAAATGAGGATGGGTTCCCTGTTGAGTCTGGTTCCTCTCAAGGTTTCTTCCCACTACCATCTCAGGAGTTTTTCCTTGCCACTGTCGCCCTCGGCTTGCTCACCAGGGACAAATTGACCATTTTGATTTATACACATTCAAATTCCATACAAACCTAAATGATTCTTTTGATTGTGTAAAGCTGCTTTGGGACAATGCCAATTTTTAAAAGCGCTATACAAATAAAACTGAATTGAATTGAATAGGACTGATTGCCTATATTTTATATATTTCATCATACCAATGGCGGCTGATGCAAAAAAAGATTTTGGGGGCATAAACAAAATTTTAATTAACTTTTAATAATCGCCTGTAAATAGCCAATTATCAGGTGATTAAGCATCATTACTACTAGTATAAAATAAAGGTATGACTCAGATCGCATCCGGTCAGCCAGCTCTGCTTGCCATAAGAAGTGCTGGAAAAGCACCAAGTGTAAGCACAGCCACGATCACTTGATTGCTCTTGAATTTGAGGATCAGGGCTATTTTAGCATATTTAGCTGCCTTTAATGTCAATCCCTATTAAATACAATAACTAACAATCTTAGTTAATAAGACTCGTTGAGAATGGTCCAATCACATGAGCCCAAATATTTAAAAACAATATTGATTCACTAAGAAAAAAAGTGGGAGGGTTCGGGGCGCACAAGCGCTGCGCCCCAAGGATGATTTGAAATACCCTGTGTAAAGCGGTATAGATGAATGAGTGAGTGAGTGAGTACTGTAACATGAGTTTACCCTCATCCGGTACTGCAGTTCTGTTGGGGCATCCGGTGTAAAACCTGCGCCAAATCAAAATGTGCAGATCAAATGGTCTGCGGTGGCAACAGCTCTTGAATGGAGTTGGCAAGAGAGCAGCAACAACAACAACAACAAAGACTATCTTGTTTTTTAACTTATGGCTTTTAGATGATCACTTTTTAAGATAAAAAAAAATTGAATCTTGCTGTTTGGTCTCAATGCCTACTAAATCAGACACTGCTGTCTCTTACGTCATACACTAATCTTGTGATTTTTGTTTTAATCTTTTCCAGCAAAATCAGGAAAACATAAAAACGGTACAGAGTAAAACTGGATTGACTCCATCGGAGGGGAAATGGTGCATTAAGCATTGAGGCAAATCAGTTGCCAGGCATCGTGTCAACTCGAATCGTAGAGGTAGCTTAATTTTTGACACCGCTCCTGGTGCTAATATGCAAATGCAACAAAAGAAAAGGTGACATTTAGACAAACAGAGTGTCAGACGTTTGATGGATGCTGTCAAACTGTCAAATGTGATGTATGCCTCGTGGTCTTTACGGACCCGGATAAGCATCTTCAGCAGGATCGTGCATTCAATTCTCCCCTCAGGTGTCCCTCACACACGCCAGACTGTTTGTGCTCTGGGCAGCTGAGGCGTGTGGTTTTTTAAATGAGGCGTCCAGGCCGGATTACTGCGGTCGCAAATGCCAGTGGAAAATGGAAAACAGCGAGCCTGCATCTGGCTCGGGGGCTATACAAATGAGCCTGCCTGTTTGCTGAGCCACTGGCATGCACCGCTCCTGATGATGCGGTTCTGGGAAGCATAGAAACACGGCACAGGTTTGCTGAAACAGGAGATACTGTAGAACATAGACATAGACTTTTAACTTTTAATAATAATAATAATAATAATCATCATCATCATCATTTTACGTACTTTTTTTTTGTCTACTGGGTTTATTTTCTTACTTAACGAATTGCCCCTGATTTTCCGCCTGTTTTTGTGTTCATTTCAAAGTGTAATTACATTCATAGTAAGCAATACTGATCAATAATTCAACGGTAAGTATGCAGGGGCTAAGCAGGAATGAGAGAGTTCTACTCATATTATTTTATGTAATTTAACTTTTTGGACAATTTGCCTTTTTTCACATTATTATTTTAGTTTTAGTCTTTACTACAGATACAGATACCCTAATAGAGGTATTTGGAAACATGGGTTGTTGGAATCGCATCCATCTCTGACACTCCTCTAATGTTAAATCTTTACAGTGTTGCTCCTCCATGCAGCTCACGCTCAAACCCCTCTCACCTTCAGGGGAAAATAACTACTCGACCAGATTAATAAATGGGGGCGGATGAGGGGAGGGGAAAAAAGAAACGATTTTTAAGAAGAGAATGGGTTTTAAAATCTGTCTGGATGTTTAGGAGAATTGTCCCACATGACCACCCACTGCCTCCCTGTCCTGCGGGCGATTACACCCGGACTGGTTAGGTCTGCACAGGACGCTGCTTCCTGCTCCGTCTCCAGCCTCATGCTCCTGGGACTTAAATAGTTCTGATCCATCACAACTCGCTGTCTGCTACTTCTCTACAACATGACAGACAGTAAAGATATACGATATAATTAAGCTCCATCATTCTCTACAGTGTTTACAGATACTTAGGCCTTTATGATGTTCTGCTTCCTTTGCCCAAACTCAATCAAAATCCAATGTATAAACCTGGGCCGTGAGAATAACTTTTATTTTTTAGCACTGTCAATCACAGACAATCTAATCAGTGCTGAAGAGCCGACTGTCTCTGAATAGTCCACTTCTCAACGTCTTTGCGGAGTCTGTGGTATTATGTATTTATTTATTTTTTGAAAACCAAAATCCAAACCCTTTATTAAAGTGAGACAAAGTGTGAATGAGGACCTTTTGTGAAGGAGGATCTGCTGAATTTGAAAGAGAGAAAAAGCATCTTGAAAGGCTTATTTTATGATTTTGGGAAAGCAACCTTGAGTTTGAGAAAGATTTAAGAAATAAATTGAATCTGTTTGGATTTTTTTGAATAGATAGATAAATAATTATCTGTATATATGTCTGTCTGTATTGTCTATCTATCTATCTATCTATCTATCTATCTATCTATCTATCTATCTATCTATCTATCTATCTATCTATCTAGTGTCATAGTAGTAGGAGAAGTAGCAGTAACATTAGTAATACTGTAGTAATAATTGTACTATAAAAAGTGAAGTATGAGTAGGAGTAATCGTTTAAGTATGAGGAGGAGTGGCAGCAGGGTTATTAGTAACAGTAGTACATGTAGCAGCAGTAGTGGTAGAAAGTGGAGTATTAGTAGGAGAAGTTGAAATAACCGCTGTAGTTGAAGAAAGAGAAGTATCACACGGAGTATGGGGTAATACAGTAGTAGAAGTAGAAGGATGAGGAGAAAGAGAAGAAACGGTCGTAGTACAGGAGTAGGAGTAGGAGTAGGAGTGGGAGTAGGAGTAGGAGTGGTAGGAAGAAGAGTATTCGTAGGAATAATAGAAGTAGTGGTGATGGTGGTGGGAATGGTGTAAGAAGTAGTAGCAGGACTTGTCACAGTGGTATCAGCAGCAGAATTCAAAGTACTGTAGGAGTAGCGGTAAATTAATAGTAGGAGTAGTAGTAGCAATAGTTTTAAAACTAGTAGCAGGAGTGGTGGTCACTATAGGGCATTGCTGTAGGACAGTGGTGGCTCTTCGATTGGGGTTGTGGGTTATTAGGTTTCTGACTGAAAGGTTGGGGATTCAAGCCCCAGCATTGCCAGACTTCCACTGTTGAGCCCTTGAGCAAGGCCCTTAACCCTATGTACTCCAGGGGTGCTGTATCCTGGCTGACCCTGAGATACGCCTACAGAGCCACTAACAGACCAGCACCCACCAACCTCAAAACAAATATGCATGTAGTCTCTGATCCTGTAGCGCTCCTCGACTGGTCCTGTCGTCTCTCAGAGTACAAGGAAGCCATGCATCCCCTTGAATTAGGACCATAGAACATGTTGTGTGTTATGTGTTAAGTTAATATACTGTATTATCTCTCGAATAGAGGAAGACCAAAAGTGTTCTCAGTCCATAGCTCAGGGAAGGAGTATCAGGATATATAATTGAAAGAGACTTCAAAGCACTTCTGTAGGTCACTCTGGATAAGAGCGTCTGCCAAATGCTGTAAATATGCATGTAGTCGTGGTTCCAGCAGTAATACAGTAGTAATGGAAGGAGTGGTACAGTACGTAATGTGAGTGATTCTTTCAAAACCACTTTTATAGCATTTTACTCGCTCACTCACTCACTTACTCACTCTATACCACTTTGTCCTGTACACTGCACAGGGACACAGGGGTCCTGGAGCCTATCCCAGGAGACATAGGGCACAAAGCAAGGTACACTCTGGTCGGGGTGACAATCAATCGCAGGGCACACACACACACATACACACGCTCAGTCAAACACTATGAGAAGAACATGCAAACTCCATGCACACAGACCACACAGCGGTGGGAATAGAACCTGGATCCAGTAACAGGCCTAACCACTTATCAACTGTGCTGTCTTTATATTATTTTAGTTCTTAAATATTTAATATATCTTTTTTACATGTTTGTATGTTTATGATGAGAATTATATTAATTATAATTATTATGATTGTTACTCTTGTGGTGGTACTGTGGCTTAGTGATTAGCACTGTCACCTTGCACATCCAGGGTTCGGGTTCGATTTCCACCTGATAGAGTTTGCATGTTCTCCCTGTGCTTGGCGGGTTCCCGGCGGGTACTCCGGTTTCCTCCCGGGCGCTGGTGGCTCAGTGGTAGGTGTATCGCCTGCCATGCAAAAGGCCTGGGTTCGATTTCCAACCAGTGCACTAATCCAAACCACTGACGCAGTGCCGGTTCTAAGTCTGGATAAAACGGGAGCGTTGTGTCCAGAAGGTCATCCGGCATAAAAACACCCTGTGCCAAGCTTGTATGTGCGGACCGGATGGTCGCTGTGGTGACCCCTTACCGGGAGAAGCTGGAAGACCAACAACAACTTCAGTTTTCTCCCAAAGACATACGGATTAGTCTAATTGGAATTCCTAAATTGCCCGTAGTGTGTGAGTGTGTTCTTGTGTTCTATTTAAATATAGAAATACAGTAAATGAGCTTCATCAAGCCAGTTATGTTAAATCAAATCACTTCTACTGGACATCTAAAATGATCAGAGAGACTGGAGACCTTGACATGGACATGCTTGTACATAGGCACAGAACAAAAGTCCCTAATTACTGCTCGTGTTCCCGAAACTGGCCGCATAAAAGACTATTGGAAAGGATCCTCTTTCATTATTCTGCAATGATACGCTGGCAAAACTCCAGATTCGCCTCAGCTTTAATGCGGAGAGTCAGTGAGTTAATGGCTTTCTCCTTATCGCCATCAACCGCAGCACTTCTTACATCAGTCAGCAATTAACTGCGAGCGACCCATTACAACGACTCTCCAGACATGTCTTAAAATTTTATCCCAAAGTTTGTATATTATTTAAAAAGTGACTTTTTATGGAGCCCTAGCAAGTGAAGATAGAGAACAAATCCTCTGCGACGGTCTAATATTGTAAACGTCTACGCATCTTCAGATCTGTTATAAAGAACTAGGCATGCATTGTTAATATTCATTTAGATTTCTTTTGGTATCAATTTGTATTTGGCATGCGGAAAGATGGAAACCTAATTACAGCGCCAAAACTCGCTGTGAATCATGATGAACCGTACTTACGGACACCGCGCGAAACCGCGTAGGTATTAGTAGTTTTACTAACGATTATGGGCCAAACTTCGCTAAGTGATGATTTTAGAATAATTATAAAGGTCTTGACTAAAACAACAAAGCACACAGGAGTTTTAATTTTCTGCAATGGAAAAGTACTTGAACTAGTTATTTTTATCAGAAGGTAACGCTGTAATGTGACTGATTACTTTTTAAAGATAGTAATTTTGTAATGTTAGCTAGTAGTAGTAATAAGGTTACCTAAAGTCAAGTACAGTACATACATTTTGGAACATTCTTTGGAAGTCTAGACTATCAGCTTTAATTTTAGGGTTTGACAAAAGTGTGGTATTAATCATTTTCATAACCCGCTCCCCAATTGTGTGGGGCATAAATAATGGAACAATCTAACAAACACAAGGAATGCTTTTAAGACATGGGAGAAATTCTTTTGCTGAAAATTCAATAAAATTTTGTTTCTATAGCGTGGTCGTTGTCACAAAGCAGCTTTACAAGATTAAAAAAAAATTAAAAATGGCAATGAATTTGAAAAGTGTGTGGAAATATGCATAAATCATAATTATCAGATAATCCCTGATGAGCAAGTCGAGGGCAACGGTGGCGAGGAAAAAAATCTCTGAGATGATAATAGAAAGAAACCTCGAGAGGAACCAGACTCAACAGGGAACCCATCCTCGTTAGTTTGATATCAGATAGCAGGGATTGATCTGCATCGTCCTGAGTGTTAGGAGGCTGGGAGTTCAGTATAACACTTTAATGGAGGCTCAGGTACAAAACTGTTAGTGAACTATTGAGTGACTGCAGTCACAAGCCATCAGAGAACAGCTGTCTGCATCAGCCGAGGCCAGGCCCGTCTTCATGGTCAAGTGGAACCATCTTCAGTCACCACGTGCATGCCAAGCAGACCACACGGGTGTCCTCCATTCGACGAGCTGCTCCAAGCAGAAGCGGAGCACCAGGACGAGTCAGACAGGTCCGGAGGGCTGGATCAGGGGTCTGGATCACTGGGAGCTGAGGAGTGACATGTGCAGCTCAACAGGGAGAAAACGAGAGAGAAAGAGAGAGAGAGAGAGAAGTTTTGATATCTGTAATCAAGTATGGAATGTTTCTCCTTTTCTTCTTGGAATCACTGATCAATAGAGTCTGGTCATGAAGAGCAACATTCCAGCCAGATACACACTGAGCTTCATCATGTCTAGACATTGTTCCTCACCTACAGTAGCCTGCATTTGTTGCATTAGTGTTTGTTACTAGTGAAAAACACCTTGTGCTGACTTTTATGTCTAAAATGCTTCAGATTACTTGTATTACAGGAAGATGATGTCATTCTTCCTCTGGATATATTTCAGACTTCACTTTGTAACCTTTACTTCGAGCCTGATGATGGGTCAAGAAATATCTTTAAATGGCTTTTATGCCATGTTATCATTTCCTTCTGGATATCTGTATACCCAGACTACATTTTTTATGAAAATGAGATTATACAGATATCAGTGTTAGTGCTTATCCTGCTGTATATACTGTACGATGATGCAGTTTTCTTTTGCGAGGGAGAAAAAAGTTTGGTGGAAACTAACTGAAAAGTGACTTGAATTGATTTTAAAGACGGCAAAAACGCTTTATAAGCACCTTGAGCTGTGAGAGGAAGGACTGACGGGCAACACTCGGAGCCAAAACAGAGCTTCATCTATTGCAGCATTTGATGTTCAGTTTACTGAGAGAGAGAGAGCGAGAGAGAGAGAGAGAAAGGGAGAGAATGCTCACCATAAGAGCATCAAAGTGTGGCCTAAATCTTTAACATCGATGAAGCACAAAAGTCCAAGTGGAGAGGAGCACGCCAGTCCACAGACCCGCAGTTACAGCATAACAAGGCTTTCATTGCGATTGATTTCTCCTTTTCTTCAGATGTAATTAAATCAGATTTGAGTCTGGGAGCCTCCCTGTCTCTGGCTCGGCCTCTTCTGCTTTTGAAGTGTAAAGCAGAGCTCAGCGATGGAAGAAAAGCAAGTTTCTCTCACATTAGGTCCTGCAGCATTTTAACAGCAGACGGGTCATTCACAAGGTCGCACTGAACAACTGGACTGAATCCAACAATCTCCTTTTCATGTGTGAACTGGATTTATTAAAAAGCCATTTTTTTCACTTACTGTACTTTAACACAGGTGATATCAGCACATTAAAAGCTCATTTAACCATGAAAATGATTTTTTTTTTTCACTTATTTAGTAAAAGTGGCGTTTTTTTTTTCAAAGGAGATTTTTGACTTGTACAGAGCTGTTTCTTAAAGCAAAGGCAGTACATGGGTTTGATTCCCGGCCAGGCTCGATTCCCGATCTCCCGTCTCATGCATGGAGTTTGCATGTTCTCCCCGTGCTTGGTGGGTTTCCTTTGGGTAATCCGGTTTCCTCCCACAGTCCAAAGATATGCAGGTTAGGCTAATTAGCGTTTCCAAATTGCCCACAGTGTGTGAATGGGTGTGTAAGTGTGTGAGTGTGGGAGGCCAGCGTTTCTTGTGCGAAGCTGGCAGTCCTATCATGGCTCCAGCATACTGAAAAAAATATTCTACCTTGATGGTATCCAAGCTCTAGTGTGGCAGGGGATTACATAGAGAAATAAAGGGAGGTTTTCCTGTCATATCCTTGTTCAGTCCCGGTTTGACTTGAACGCGTATATTTATTGTACGTATGCAGCTGAAATGTAAAAATAATCTTATATATTAAGATTTTTTTTGGGTTTTAATAGAAAACCCATACTGTTAAACGTATAAATGACCCACTCATCCACTCAGTCTAAAACTAGACTAATATGAGATGACTTGTTATTCACAGAACAAAGAATGACCCTGAGAGTGATTAGTCATACACTATAGAGAAATTTGTTCTATAAAAGGAAGACTATTATAAGAAAATGGAATGGAGAGGATGGTGCTGAAAGCAAGCATTAGTATCATATTACCTAATGGACCGTGACGTCTCAGATCAGACGGTACCTGGAGCATCAGACAGAGATGACTTCACCTTACATCACTGACTCCGCTGACTGACATTTTTGAACCTCTGAGGATTTACTATTATTTTTCTTTCGATCCGATCTTAAAATACCCCTGCACTGTGTTGCTCAGGCTGATTGGCTGACAGACGTATATGTATTTTAAAGGAAATGTCTCAGACGAATCAGTCCGACGGTTTTATTCGGATTATGCTGTAACTGTATCACAACAGGCGCATGCAGTTGCCGTTATTCACCGCGTTGGCCTGCGTGACAGCTGATTGAATATTGATGTAATACCTGACAATAGCTCTCCTGCACTCGTCTGCCCTCATGTGCCTTGTTGAAGTCTGACTTCTGTGACCCCATCAGTGTCTTCATTAGCACTCGCCTCTCACTCTCAGTCTTTCTCTCCGTCTCTCTCGCTGTCTTTCCCCGGGCGGCTCTGACTTTTACTCAGTGCTGGTCCGTATTGTTTGGTGACCTCAATTTGCACGGCGTCTGCAAACCTTTCCCCCCTTTACCAAAGGGGGATTTCAACCTAGGGAGCTAAATAGCTTTGAAGAAAAAACGTGATTGCTTAAGTGTGAGTCACAGCAGCTTTGTTTTTACCCCCTCTCAGATATAAGGATGCAAATAACATGGAAGGACCTGTGGGTATGCGGTTATAGAAAAATAATTATCAACAAGGTGGTGCGATGCAACCTCAGGTGAAAAGGAGTGACCTTAACACCCTGAACGTGGTTCGTTCTTGTTTCTTCCTTAAAGCAGTAATAAAAGGCTATACAAGCATGCGGCACGGTGGTTATAGTGGTTAGCATTGCTGCCTTATACCTCCAGGGTCCGGGTTCATTTTCCGCCCCAGGATCTGTGCGGATGGAGTTTACAAATTCTCATGGTTGGTGGGTTGTCTCCAGGTACCTCCTCGTATAGTCTAAAAACATGCAGATTAGGCTAATTGACGTTCCCCCACTAGGTCCTACTATAATTGTAAAAATAGGAATTAATACAATTGTCACCATTGACCCCAATGGTCCCTAGCTGGACTACAGGGGTTCCTAGATGGAGGTATATACAACCCAAATTCCAGAAGTTTTTTTTTTTTAATTGAATGTAAACTTTCAAATCACACGAGCCAATATTTTTATTTACAATAGAACATAAAGAACATAACAAATGTTTACATTTTTACAATTTTATGCACCCCAATTTCAAATTTGATGCCTGCTACAGGTCTCAAAATAGTTGGGACAGGGGGCATGTTTACCATGGTGTAGCATCTCCTCTTCTTTTCAAAACAGTTTGAAGACACCTAAGCATTGAGGTTATGAGTTTCAGGAGTTAAAGAGTTCAGCTGCTGGAAGTAGTCATCTTTGATGTATTTTTCTCTCAATGTTGCGCCAAATGTTCTCTATACAGTAGGTGAAAGATCTAGACTGCAGACAGGCCAGTTCAGCACCTGGACTCTTCTACTACGAAGCCATGCTGGTGTTATAGCTGCAGTATGTGGTTCGCATCGCTGAAATACACAAGGCCTTCCTTGAAATAAACATTGTCTAAAACCTTTATATACCTTTCAGCATTCATAGTGCCTTCCAAATCATGCAAGCTGCCCACACCATTTGCACTTATGCACCCCATACCATTAGAGAAGCTGACTTTTGAACTGATAACATGCTGGAAGATCTCCCTCCTCTTTACACAGCATCCTGGATTTCCAACAAGAATGTCAAATTCAAACTCGTCCATACCAACCATAGAACACTTTTCCACTTTGAAACAGTCCATTTTAAATGAGCCGTGGCCCACAGGACATGGCAGAGCTTCTGGACCATGTTCATACTGTATATGGCTTCCTTTTTACATGATTAGAGCTTTAGTTGGCATCTGCAGATGGCACGGCGGATTGTTTACCGACAGTGGTTTCTGGAGGTATTCCTGGGCCCATTTAGTAATGTCAATGACACAATCACGCCGATGAGTGATGCAGCGTCATCTGAGGGCCCAATGACCACGGGCACTCAACAAAGGTCTTCGGCCTTGTCCTTTATGCACAGAGATATCTCCAGTTTCTCTAAATCTTTTGATGATGTTATGTACTGTAGATGATGAGATTTGTAAAGCTTTTGCAATTGGATGTTAAGGAATGTCCACTATTTTTTGTACACACTTTATTTACAGACTGGAGAGCATCTGTCTATCTTTGCTTCTGAGAGACTCTGTCCCTCTAAGACCTCCATTTTATAGCTTATAATGTTGCAGACCTGATGTTGAGGTTCTCTTTGGGAGTGACAAGGATGGATAGGATCAAGAATGAGTTCATCAGAGGGACAACCCACGTTAGATGTTTTGGAGATAGAGAGGCCAGATTGAGGTGGTTTGGACATGTTCAGAGGAGAGATTGTGAATATATCGGTAGAAGGATGCTGAGGTTGGAACTGCCAGGCAGTAGAGGTCTAAAGGAAGACCAAAGAGGAGATTTATGGATGCAGTGAGAGAGGACATGAAGTTAGTTGGTGTGAGAGAAGAGGATGCAGAGGATAGGGTTAGATGGAGGCAAATGATTCGCTGTGGCGACACCTGAAAGGGAATAGCCGAAAGACAAAGAAGAAAGACAAAGAAGAATGTTGCAGACCTGATGCGAGATGTTCTCCAAGATGGTTTCTTTTGAATGTCTTGCTTTTTCAGCCCTTTGTTGCCCCTGTGCCAACTTTCTTGAGACGTGTAAAAGGCATTCAATTTAAAATGAGCTCAAGTGGATAAAAGTGTAAAATTTCTCTGTTTAAACATTTATGTTCTCTATGTTGCATTATGAATAAACTATTGTTTCATGTGATTTAGTTTTCATTTTATTCAAATATTGTATATGTATATATATTGTATGTATATATGTATATGTATACATATAAATAAAGTATTTTTCCCCCAAAACTAGTGCACGTCTGGAGGCTGCGAGAGGGTCAGGGACAATTGTTTAATCATTCAGACTCTCCAATTGCAGTAAATGCAAGTCTGAATTATTAAACCATCAGGAGTCAGAACTCTGGTGCCTGTTCCACATCGATTTTGTTCTCATTTACTCTAAAGCTATTCGAAGGTGCTGTTACAGCCCAGACATCATTGGGTTATCTGAGACCATCAAGGCGTCGTGTTTCAACTCGGTGAATTAAGCTACGAAAAGGCAATTATGTCATGATTCGATAACCTTAACCTTTAATTTGATTTTCCTTTGGGCGGCTAAGGAAGAGGCTCGGCTTTGTAGTTTTAAAAGAGGGGACTCTTGTTACATTACAGTGGATCCGTCACAGCATCACTTTACTGGATTTCAAATATGTGTTTTCACCATTAGGATAATATTAACATTTTTGTAATATTCATTAGATTATTGCAGAATAGTATTGACATTATGTCACACCGGCATCACATAAATAAAAGCTCTGTTAAAGTTGTTATTCAATTCCAAAAACCTCCAACTCTAAAACATTCAGGCTCCAACAGTAATCCCTGTGGACTCCATTCTTAATTTGAGGACACCTTTAACTCTGATCCCTAAAAATTCCTACTATAACCTCAGGACACTCCATTCCTAGTCTCTGCAGACTACATCCCTAATCTCAGCAAACAACAACCTTAATCCCTACAGACTCCAAACATAGCCTTTGCAACCTCCAATCCTAATCCCCCAAAACTCCCATGCTAGACCCGGCAGACTCAATAATCCCTATAAATTCCCTCACACTCTATTTGTAGTCACAACAGACCCTGACCCCACATCCCTGGGTCACAACCCTAATCCTCAAAAACTCAATACCTAATAACACTTCAACCCTAATCCAAAAAGGTCACATGACTAATCCCTAATTCCAAACCTGATTTTACAGATACCAAACCTTATCTCAAATGAAAAAAATCTAACCCTAATCCAAAAAGTATTTAAATTTCACGTCCTGTAGATTCAACCTTAAATCTTGCAGATTCCGACCCTAATCTGCACAGACCTCAGCCCTGAAACACTTACTCACTTACTTACTTACTCATCATCTATACCTCTTTATCCTGTATTCAGGGTTGCTGGTTCCTCCTGGAGCCTATCCCAATTGTCTTAGGGCACGAGGCAGGGTACACCCTGATCACTGTGCCAATCCATCGCAGGAACCTTAAAACATAACAACTTTAATCCTAACCCCTGAAGACTCTGACTATATATATATATATATATATATATATATATATATATGCCTATATCATTGTATTTTTAAAAAAAGAGAGATTTTGACCCATTCATGACATCCAAATAGGGCTGAGTACCCTTTTCGAGTGCTTTCAGCCCACACCATCATAATCAACTGCTCCACAGCTGTAAGAGACCAGTAATCAATCATCGGTGCAGAAGCTACGGAGTGCAAGCAGAGAGGTTGCGACCCTGATCTCTGTGAATCACCACCTAGCCGAGCTGTCCTCACAGGAGAGTCATTCAAAGTGAATTATCTCTGAATGCCACAAGCTTTTGAGAATCACGAATGCCGTCATCTGTAGCATTTACACTGAAATGCTGTAGCCTTGGAAAACAGCATGTAGCCACAAACCAACATCACTTTGCAGAAGGCACTTCCAAATATTTATATAATAATAATAATAATAATAATAATAATAATAATAATAATAAATGCCAATACAGTATTTTTAATGACATAATTAGGCTTCTCTCTTTGAATTCTCCTCATGTTGGAAATGTTATATTTATATAAATATAAAACCACTAGTAATTAATTCTTTTTTGACGATGTACTGTACTGTGCAAAACTCTTAAACCAAACCTTCATTCATTTATTTATTCATTCATTTATTTATTTTCTCTATTGTTTTTTTATACTCCATCCTGTACAGGGTCATGGGGGGTCTGGAGCCTATCCCAGAAGACGTCACATAAATGGCCAATCGAGGTGGCCAATCCATCACAGTGCACACACTATGGACAAATTGAGAATTCTAGATCGCCTAATCTGCATGTCTTTGAACTGTGGAAGGAAACCGGAGTACCCGGGGGAAACCCAATGAGCACGGGAAGAACGTTCAAACTTAACGCACACAGACTTGAGGGGGGAATCGAACCTGGATCCTGGACGTGCAAGGCAACAGTTAACCAACTATTTTAACATGCTGCCTCTCATTTCTTTATGTTAATTTAAATAAAATTCTGCAGATCGCGTTTCCCCTCTCGTCTGTTTTAACCACACAGCATTCAGCATCACCAGTTTCCAATCACCGGCCTGATCATCTGCCATCATCTGCACCTGTCTCTCACTGATTCATAACTTAAGTTAGATGTAAACCATATTCTATTCATATATATATATATATATATATATATATATATATATATATATATATCTGTAAAAATATTCAAATGTCTTTCATCTATAAATGTATACGTTTCCATATGAACTTTGAATTACTTATACTGTCTCCATGAGACTGCTAGAATTTAAGACGGTCCTGACAGCTTAAGTCATGTACAAACATGTTGCATTTGCAGCATGGTTTTTCACACCTGTGGATATTTTCAGCCTAACACTGCACCAAAAAAAGAAGATGGAGGGAAAAACAACAACACCAACACTGGAATTTTAACCGTTAGTGGGGAAAAAAGGGTAGTATTGTATTGATATTTGCATTTACAGAATTTGGCAAAGCTTATCCAGAGCTGCATACAGAAGCACTGTAATCTATGGTCTGTATAGAAAACCTATCCTTATGTTAGTACAAATCACTAAAGGTTTAAGAGTGCTATGGAGATCGCAACAAATCAAAAATATTATTAGTTTTTTTTTTTTTAAGTGCTTGCTGAAAAGGGTGGATCTTCAGTCTTCAATCGAAGAGAGCCAGTGACTCAGCTGTTCATCCAGATGGGAGTTCGTGCTTAAATGGGGTCTCGACTTGACCCATCGTCCTGCATGATACAGAGTGGACATGCGGCAAGATTCTTCTCTGTCCTAGACACGGGTGGAAGAGTGAAGTCCCTTCTGAATTTTGCTGGACGCAGGACGATGGGTCAAGATGAGACCCCACTATATATATATATTTATTTTTTTAAGTTTTCTTAAAGGTTACATTTTTAATATTTCTTTCTTTTATCTTTAAGTTAACACAAGTCTCAGAGCTCCCTCAAACATGTATCTGATATAAGAATACATTTATAATATTAAATGTTTTTATCACTCAAGCTCATTTTATTCCACTTCTTCTCCAAAGACACTGTTTCAGTGTTTATATAAATGAGCTATTGCTAAGCCACGCCCCCTCCAGGGAGCTCTTCTTATACTGTATGAGGTCACATTAGGGGGAACTTTTACTAGCTTGTTTAAACCAAAGTGAATACAAAAGCACAAAAGTCATAAAATTTTATTTCTAATGTTTTTTTGCAGACCTGTTTGAATGTCTAAACTTTATTTAAAGCTGCATTGTGCAAAATACGGTAGGTCCCCTCGAAAGTGTAGTAATAAAAATTATTTTAAATCTAGACTAAAAAATGTCTATTTTGATGTTTCTTTTTCTTCACTTGTGACTATTAACTTATATTTATCATATGCATCCCTGAAAAGCATTCTTCCTGATATAACTTATAATTTACAGTATGGGTCATTGTGATATACTGTACTGTATATATATAGATAGATATTTGATAGTCAATTTACTTTAACAACACATTAAAATTACATTGTCCTCTTTTAATTTTTAACAAAATATTTCATATTTAGTAGCATATTTCAGAGGAATCTTAAAATGTTAATTATTATTGGAATTTTTTCATTTCTCTATATAATCCCCTGCTACACTAATGCACTTATCCCAGTGTTTCACTAGTGCTTGGACACCATCAAGGTAGAAAGTTTTCTCTGTGTGGCAACACCATGATCGGACTACCTGCTTCACATCTGACACGCTGGCCTCCCAGGAACTCCTTTAATGTCCCAAACATGTGGAAATGGCCTGGAGCGAGGTCAGGACTGTACGGTGATGTGGCATTAACTCCCAGCCGAGTTCTAGTAATGTACAAGTGGTGTTGGTGAATAATGTAGGGCCCTCTTTAAAACGTTTGCACCATTCAAATGCTTAACTGCGGCCAAGAGTCTCATCTCTGTACAGTGCTTGAAATTTTCTGTAATGTCAATCAGTTTTACGGCTTGATTCACAAGAAATTTCATCACTAGTTCCTGGTTTGACTTGGACTCCCCACTCAAAAGTCAGAAGATAATTTTTCTAAAGGGATTTCTTGATTAAATGATAAAGCAAATATTATCAAACGGTGTTCTTTTTTTTTTTTTTTTTTTTTTTACAAAAAAAGTCTTTGTATTTGAATTCTTATATCTTTAAAAGAATTTTTTTTTATGTTTCACTAATTATGCAAATTTAGGCTTTTTTATGTAGACAAAGCCTCATTTCCACCACTACGTGTTAAAATAAATAAAAATGTCGCGGCACAAATAAAAAATTGAATAACAGCAACAAATCAACTAACAAAAAGTTATTTTATAATCTCCTGCAGCTCATCTTACCTGAAAACAGGTATTACAGTTACAAAGTAGCAAAGTATATTGTAAAAAACAAAACATTGTATTAAAGCTTTGATGTATATGGAGTGATGTATCTGTACCTGTTACTCCGTCTGCTATTCAAACTGCTCATGTGTCAGATGCACTGAAAGAATTCATTCGTTTGTGTTTTTCTTTCACAGGTTAAACACCTTTACGACTGAGAAATTCGAATATTTCTCTCTACCATCCTTCGGGGTGGAATTTTCTTCAGCGGTAATACTTTCCTTTATTTCTACTATATCTTTACTTACAATGTTGTTGGATTAAAAAATGTTAATTCCTTAAACTCACAAGAGGCACTCGTGGGTCAAGTCTTACATTCCTGACTGTCATAACGACAAGGCTTTGAATAATTCATAGTAGTCAGTGAATAATATGCTTTAAGATGAATAAATGAATAATAACCTTGGCGAATATATTGAGTTGGGTTCGGAGGAAGAAAAATTCTTCCGAAAGAGCTGTCCGAGTCTGCTGTAGAGCGAAACAAGTGGTGGTTGAGCTTCACATGAGAACGGTCCTAAACTTAATGCAAATGGATAGTGGCCTTGGTAAAAACAAAAGGCTGTGAAACCTTGACTTTAGGAAAACAGTTTGTAAAACTATTTTACATTTATTCGTTCAGCAAAGATCATCCTGTGTGCACAGTTTGCATTAAAAACGTGATAGCTGACTGATTCTCTCACCCAGTGCATGGACTGCTTTAATCAAGGTGTTGGAAAACAGCTACCCAAATGTCTGTCATTACATCACCGTTATCCAATCTAAGGAGTGTGCTTACGCTTATGGAGCTTATAACCGCGCACTGATGTAATGGTGGCACGAGTGATTGGTTAGATCTCTCGTCTTGCACCTCCAGGGTCCGCGATCGATTCTCTACTTTGGTCTGTGTGCATGTAGTTTGCATGTTCTCCCCGTGCTTGATGGGTTTCCTCCAGGTACTCCACAGTCCAAAGACATGCAGATTAGATTAACTTGCCTATAGTTTGTGAATGAGCATGTGAGTATGTGTATTTATGTATTTGTACCCTGCAATGGATTGGCACCCCATGCAGGGTGTACCCCAACTCGTCCCCTAAGTCTGCTGAGATGGGCTAAAAGATGTTGACAAAGATGTTGAATAATGTTGGATTTCAGCAAATGGATTATTTTTTAAACTTTGAAGCAATCTACATGTCTTTTACTGGAAATATAATGAAATCCCAATGCAAATTTACTTAATGGAGCTTTAAATATAAAACAGATTTTCTGTACATAACCTTAAACATGTTAATATTACAACCACCTAGGTTTTAGGTTAAAACAGATCCGTAGAGCCTTTGAGTGGGTACTGTCTGGGGTTGGGATGTTGGCAGCTGATCCTTAGGGTGCTTAGGGTTGCAGGGTGGGGCCTGTATGGATTGGTGTTTGTCTGGTGCATCCAATGACCCAATGGGTTGTGCAATCAATGATCCTTGGGGTGGTTGGAGACGGGGTGACGCCCTTGGGCTCTTTGCCTAGCTGGTCCCTATGTGCGGAGGGCTGTGATGACTTTGGTGCTCTGATACTTTTCTATCATTGCCAGCATTGATTTTAAATTGCCTTCATATTGGATTGGACCGGACAGGCTGTAGGCGTGGGTGAGCCTTGAGTGCCCATGATCCTGCCACCAGTTTACTGGCATTTAATTCATAATCAGTGTTATTCATTTCACTTGGCAGGGGTGTTGATGTTATGAATGATCGGTGTAAATTTCACCATGTGAAGTGTTTTTCAAGACCAACGCCAATTAAGCGATGATGCACGAGAGATGGACTATCAAAGTGTACAGTGTCTAACAGCTCCCATGATTCATCTCAGCCGTGTCCTCAGGAAACCTTCGAGAAAGCCGACAAAGCCGCTCAGATGCTCGAATCTCTCCCACTCCATCTCTTTAAACGCGTAAGCAGCGATATCAGATAAATTAGTCATGTCGGCTAATGTGTGCTCTGTAATCCCACATCACACGGAGACGCATCAGCCGTGGCGTCTGCCTCGTTCTGTTTACCGTCTCTACAGTCATCAGCCATGCAGACATTAAGATGAAGTGTTTTCCACTAGGGGGTTGAAAAGATTCTTTAGTCTTCGGTGAGCAGACTTCCTCTCTCGTCCTGTCCGTAAGCCGAGGTTTGTGCTGATGGCGTGCATCTGTTAGTTTGTGCTTTGCGTAGACTTGCATAGCCAACCAAATGAAGATGGATAATATAAACGATGCATAATTTAGCATTTCTTTTTGTTGTTTTTGCTTCATCTCTCTCTCTCTCTCTTTCTGTCTGGTGGAATTTCGGTGCACTCCCACCTGGCAGGCCATCACAGTCAATAAAGAGACTGCGAGACAAGCTATTTTGTGTAATGCACCAATTTTTGTGTCCAAACCAGGGTATCAGCTTATAAAAACAGATTGATGGCGCTTGCTGTCAAGAGAGAGATGCTGACCAATTTGCATTTATTCCTAAGGCAGAAAAGCTGCGTGAATACTGGACCATTTTGTTCCACCGGAGAATTCACAAATGTTGCCCGGTGTGTCATGTTTTATTGAGGTTTTGGCGAATAAATATATACGTCTTCTAACAGACGCAATTACCGCCAGACTTTTAAATTGACTGACCTACTGGATAAAAAAAGAAGAAGCGAGTTCACTTGCACTTTGCTCTCTATTTATGAAGTTTTTTCTCAAAATTTGAGAGAACTAAAACTGCAATATTTCTTTTATAGGAAGCAAAGGATAATAAACTTAAACTTTATCACTTGCTGTGTTTGCATGAACCCCTAATATTTTACCACTAATGGGAGTAGTAGCCCAATCAGAATAAAAATCCATCATGTAAACACTTCAGTCGGAGCAGTCTGACCCGATCCAACCCAATCTGAACTAATTTTTAATGGGAATAAGAGAACCTTGGATAATCTGATTTTTCCCCATTTTCTATTGGCTTGGTTTTAAACGAGCCAATTAGAATTTACCCCGATTTGGCCTCATTTAGGAAGATCCCCTCCTGCAGGGCGTGGCTCAGCAGTAGCTCATTTAGAGGAGAAATGAAATAAAGAAAAGAGGCAAAATGTATTAAGTGGGGGTTTTCAGCTAGAGCCTTACCACACACACCATGGGAGAGCGCTGAGACATGTGTTAACTTGTTAAAGAAATAGTAAAATATGAGACCTTTAAAGATTACATCAGTGCATTTTTCCAGGTGAAATATGCATAAGTTACCGCAATGTCGTCCTTGACATTACCACCCAAGGCACAGTTTAGTACCCTTTTATCTGAGAGTGGTACAGAGGTGCAGCTCCAGGTTCTTCACTTTCATCCTCTCAGTGTAGGTTTCCTCCAAGGTCTCCAATCTCTTCTTAAAATATAGCATTAGGTAGATTGGTGGAATCTAAATTGCAACTATGAGGGTTAGTCAAAAATTATTCGCATTTTGGATGTAGAATCGGGTGGCATGATGGTGTAGTGGTTAGCACTGTCGCCTTGCGCCACCAGGGTCTGGGTTCGATTTTGGCCAGGTTCAATTTAAGTCTGTGCATGGAGTTGCATGTTTTCCCCAGGCTTGATGGGTTTACTTCTGGTTTTCTCCCACAGTCCAAAGACTTATTTTGCAGATTAGACTAATTGGCATTTCCAAATTTCCCATAGTGTGTAAATGTGTGTATGTCTGTGTGCCATGCGATAGATTAGCATCCTGTCCAGGGTCTACCCTGCCTCGTGCCTTAGGTCTTCTGGGATGGGCTCCAGATTTGACATAATCTCTGCTCTTTTCAATACACCTTTTCTATCGGTCAACAAACTTTGGTATTCCATCACTGAAGAACGTTTTAGGCTGAGCTGTGAGCACTGGATGCTGTCTTCACTTCTTATCAGAAATGAATCATCCTTGTAGAGCTCATTTGGGACCAAACAAGTCAAAGTCAGATGGAGCGAGATCTGTAGGGAGGATACTTTAACACCTTAAAACAAAGTTTTTGCAGAGTGTCGACAGTGTGGGCAGAATCATGCATCATCATGCAAGATCAGAAATATCAGTTCAGGATATCAGTCTTCTGCGTCTAATCCAAAGATTAGACTTCAGCTCTTTAATAAGCGTCTCACTGTAAGGAGCACTGTTTAATGTTAAACCTTTTCCCTGATAACGTTTCAATACTGGCCCTTGAGAATCCCAGAAAACTGTAAGTGTTGATAAATTTTCCAGCTGATGGTTGACTTTTGAACTTTTTCTCGGTCGGCGATTGAGGATGTTTCTGTTCCATACACCAGAGTCGATTACTCTCAGGCTCATAGTGATAAATCCGTGTCTCATCACCAGTAATGATTCTCTTTAAGACACTTTCACCTTCGTCTTTCACATATGATGGTTTTTTTTTGTTTCTTGATCAAGGCATGGTCAAATTTTTGGATCAAAATCTGTACTCTTTCATTTCTGTTCTTATTATTATCCTTAAGCATCACGTTCCTTTACCTCTTTTCCTCAAAGCTTGTAGTGGCTAGTAAAGCTTTTGAGCGCTCACGTCGTAGCTAATTGCTAAACACTGCTGCAAATCAAAGCTGTAGAGACGAGCTCGTGCATGAGCTCGAGCATGATCGTAAATCAGCCGTGGTTGTAAATCAGTCATAATTACCACTTACCATACGGATGTCAGTCGCTAAGAATAACTTACAGGCATAGCAAAGATGTTTGAATGGAGTTGTGTGTTTCACAGCCCACTGAGGGGGACGCTTTAGATGTTAGGAGATCTGATGTAATGAGAGGAGACGGAAGACGCCAATTAAGCCGAGAAGAAGATCATAGAGCATGTAGCATTTGTCTCTGTCGCATCTACTGACAGCATGTTCCTGAAACTCAGCCCTCCTGCTTTGGAGAGCTGAGTTTATTTCCATGGTGCATCAGCACCTGAAGGCAAATCAGGCAAGTAAGGAGAGGAATTACACACTCTGGAGCGCAGTGTTTTAAGAAGATAATCACCGATCATTGTTATTATCTATAACAGCACGTCCTGCAGTGTTTTCATTCATCTTATAGCACTGCATTTATAGTTTTATTTAATTAATTAATTAATAAATGACACAGGATGCGCAGCCAAATGTCCTGAGTTGAATAACCACAAGTGTGTCAAATGAACATCCTGCAGTGTTTGTATGGATCTATATGGACTATTTGAAATATATATATATATATCCTCCCAGCTCACGTACCATTGCGAGCAGCGTAACACACTTGGAAGACAGTGCTATCCACTCCTTCTGCTTGCGTGAGCTCACAGATGCCTGTAATTGGCTGTAGGGCCGTGATTGGTGTGAGACCGCCAAGTCCCTCCCCTCTGAAAGAGCTCAGCCAATCGTCTCTCTCTAGGAACAGCCGGGATTCGAACTCGCCATCTCTGGATGATAGGGCAAGCACTTTACCAGCGAGCACTCGGGCACTCAAATGAACTTCAAAGGTGTTTAATAGTTTTCATAGTTGCATTTAATTCTGTGCTTCCTCGTCAGCCTCACTTTTAAAGTTAAAAAGATGAAAAACCTTCGAAAATCATGCTTCTCCTGGGAATCTTATAGCTTCACCTCTGACTGTAATAAAGTAAGGTCGAAAGGTGGGGTACTGGATAGCGCTGTCGCCTTGCACCTCCATGATCCCAAACCACTAAGGTCCTGGTTTACTGATTGGAAGTTCAAGTCGTTGCACAGCTAAGCTGCCACTGTCGAGCCTTCGAACAAGGCCTTTAACTATATTTCTTCCAACTGGGATATGTAACAAAAAAAGCAATGTGCTGTAAAGTACATGTGACAAATAAGTGAATCTTTCTTATTTATTATTAATGGAAAAAGTGCATTAAAGTGTTAATCTTTGATTTGCTCTCATAGAAAATTAATCAACCTGTCATGTATCTTCTTAACTGGACTTGGATTTCTTTCTTGTTAGCTAGAAATGTTTTACTACTCAACCAGGAAGCTTCTTCCGTCTAAGGTAAGTTGGACAGTTCCTCATATTTGAGTCCTCCAAGGTCAAAGGATCCTCCCGGTCTGAAAAGGTTCATTACGTAGACAATGGGGAAGGTGATAGTAGGAGGGAGGGTCATTAGAGAGAGCTGTTAGGAAGACAATAGAGAAAGATTAGGGAGAGTCGTTAAGGTGAACATGACCAGAGAGAGTAAAGGGAGTCCTTAGGTGTGGCTCTCTTGTTGGACCTGTGAAGGGGTCTTGATCTTCCTTGGGATGGATAAAAGGGCAGCATGAGAAATAGGAGACAGGTTGTGTCTATAACCTCCACCTCAGTCAAGAGAAGCATTTTCCACTCACACATAGATGGCTTCTTTCACCCCTCTTTCACACCATCTATCCTATCTGTCCAAAATTTGTTCACCATCATCCTCAAACGTGTGTCCTTTGTCCTTCAGGTGAAGGTGAACTGCTGTTTTCGGCCCTGAGGTGTTGCTCCTTCTGTGTTGATACAACCTTTTATGAAGAGGTTGTTTTCTTTACTGCACTGAACCGCATACTCTTTTTATGTTTTGGGGTGGACGAGTCTCTGTCTTAGTGTTTTTGTCTTGGTTGGATGAAGTGAACTGGTATGTTGTGCTTTCCAAAAATCCTTTTTAGCTTCTCTGACACTCCAGCCACATATGGGATGATAAGATTTTTCCGTTGCGTCTGAATCTCAGCTCTCTGTCGTTCCTCCTTTTGGTTCTGGAAGCTATTTTGTTGAAGGCCTACTTAGGATATCCACTTTTGTTTTCTCTTTTTATTAAAAACTGTATGTACAGTTACTTTAGTTCCCAGCTGTATATACAATCATCATGTACATTTAATTCAATTTTTCAATTCAATTTTATTTGTATAGCGCTTTTAGCAATTTTCATTGCCGCAAAGCAGCTTTACATAGTCAAAAGAATTATTTAGGTTTGTATGAAATGTGAATTTGTATGAATCAAAATGGTCAGTTTGTCCCTGGTGAGCAAGCCGAGGGCGACAGTGGCAAGGAAAAACTCCCTGAGATGGTAAGAGGAAGAAACCTTGAGAGGAACCAGACTCAACAGGGAACCCATCCTCATTTGGGTGAAACAAAAAGCAGTAAATGATCTGCATTTATACAGTGTGTAGGGTGGGAGGCAGTTCAGCTATAATAGCTGATGTTAATTGATGTTAATATGGAGTCCAGGTAGTTATTGAAGACCCAGGTAGACTTGTAAGAAGTTCCAGTCATGAACTATCGAACTGTCAAGTCCCCAGAGAAACAGTTGCCAACACTAGTCAAGGCCAGAACCATTTTCTAGGTAGAGAGAATCATTCCCAGACACCAGACGCATCCCAGAGAGACACACGGGGCATCCATGTGACGAGATCTTCAGCCAGAAGCGGGGCACCAGGATGGGTCAGACAGGTCCGGAGGGCAGAGGGAGTCTGGATCACTGGCAGCTCAGGAACGACATGTGTAGCTCGACAGAGAGAGAGAGAAAGAGTGAAAGGGGGGGACAGGAGGAGAGAGGAAAAAGAAAGAGGGGGGGAAAGAGAAGAAGAGGAGAGATGGCAGTTAGGTATGGTCACAGTCACACAATGTATAATGTGAATGTATATTAACTGTAGCGTGCAAGCAGAGACTCCGGCAGGACTAACTATGACAGCATAACTAAAAGGGAGAGCCAGAAGGAAACACAAACATGAGGGCTTCCTGACATGTAAAGCAAACAATCACCTCACCGTCAGCGAACCTGAGTGATCAATGAGAGTGAGGAAGACAGCATCCAAACATACCAGTTCACCATAATAGTCTACGTCCATGAGTCCCCCAGATCTGCTCCTTTACCTATGGCAAATCTATTTATAAAAATGCTCGGCTAAATAAATAGGTTTTTAGCCTGGACTTAAACACTGAGACTGTGTCTGAGTCCCGAACACTATTTGGAAGACTATTCCATAACTTTGGGGCTTTGTAAGAAAAAGCTCTGCCCCCAGCTGTATTTTTCATAATACGCGGTACTGACAAGCAGCCTGCATCCTTTGATCGAAGTAGGCGTGGCGGATCGTAAGACACTAGCATTTCGCTCAGGTACTGCGGCGTGAGACCATTTAATGCTTTATATGTCAAGAGTAGTATTTTAAAATCAATGCGAAATTTCACAGGGAGCCAATGGAGTGAAGATAAGATAGGGGTGATGTGCTCATATCTTCTGGTTCTGGTGAGGACTCTCGCTGCTGCATTCTGGACTAGCTGAAGCTTATTTATGCATCTAGCTGAACAACCAGACAGTAAGGCATTACAATAGTCCAACCTAGAGGTGATAAAAGCATGAACTAGTTTTTCTGCGTCGTTTAGCGACAATAAATTTCTTATTCTGGCAATATTTCTGAGGTGAAAGAATGCTATCCTGGTAATATTATCTACATGTGCTTCAAATGAAAGGCTGGAATCAATAATCACACCAAGGTCTTTCACTGTTGCATTTGATGGAACAGAAATGCCATCTAAAGTTACGGTATGATCTAAAATTTTACTCCTAGCTGTATGCGGTCCTATGACTAGAACTTCTGTCTTATCCGGATTTAGCAGAAGGAAGTTAGTTAGCATCCAATTTCTTATGTCCTGCACACATTGCTCAATTTTAGTAAGCTGTTTTTTCTCATCAGGTTTTGCTGAGACATATAACTGTGTATCATCAGCATAACAATGAAAACTAATACCATGCTTACGGATTATGTTGCCCAGAGGAAGCATGTAAAGGGAAAAAAGCAGTGGACCTAAAACTGAACCCTGCGGAACGCCAAACTCCACTAGAGAACATGCAGAATAATCACCATTTAAGTCTACATACTGATAACGATGGGTCAGATAGGATCTGAGCCAGGAGAGGGCTGTACCCTTAATTCCCACTACATTTTCTAATCTGTGAAGAAGAATAGCGTGATCAACAGTGTCAAAAGCTGCACTGAGGTCAAGTAATACAAGCATAGTTACACAACCCTGATCAGAGGCCAATAGAATGTCATTTACTACTTTAACGAGCGCTGTCTCTGTACTGTGATGAGGCCTAAATCCTGACTGATACAGTTCATGTATGCCATTCCTATGTATATATGAGCATAGCTGCTCCGCTACTATCTTTTCCAGGATCTTAGAGATAAAGGGGAGGTTTGATATTGGTCTGTAACTGGACAGCTGACAGGGGTCGAGGTCAGGTTTCTTAATTATTGGTTTGATAACTGCTAATTTAAAAGATTTTGGAACATATCCAATGCTGATTTACAGTACGTAGGCATGGTATACAGAGGAACCTTGTCATATTAATCTGTTCCAGAGGAGAGTTTTTATAGCAAAATTTCGTATTGCAAAACGCATTTTTCCATAGGACATAATGTAAATGCAGATAATCTGTTCCTCACACGCAAAAATATTAGCAATTTCCAACACTATAATTATATTTGGTGCTATGTCTTTACTAAATCTTGCACAAAATGCAAAAAAAACCACAAAGAAATATGTAAACTCGATTAATTTGGCTTTCCACTGACGGAAACCGGTTGTGAACTGCTCCCGAACGTAGGCGCAATCCTTCCTATCTATCTATCTATCTATCTATCTATCTATCTATCTATCTATCTATCTATCTATCTATCTATCTATCTATCCCCTTCTGACTGCACTCCTTTTTTGGATCTACAGAGGACACTTCAGGGGAAGTTTATGTGTTTTGTTTCGTATCATGGACCCCAAATGGCCACCCTGTCCACATAACAGAGTCTCAAGTCTCTACCTTCTCCTAATGCTGTCATCTCTAATCTCTAATCTCATGTCCTTGTGTGTTATTTTATTTTATCTGGATTCAACGCTCAGACTGATGTGTCAGCTATTTCGGTGGGCTTTTCAACCAGCTTGCATACATTTCTTTCTCTTTTTGTTTGGATACATCATCAATGCCGGTAGCCTTTTAGTGTAATTTAATCAATATGCTTCCATGGAAACCTGTTTGCAACATCTGAGATATTACCATAACAGTGTAAGGTGTGTGTTCGACCCTCAGCTGTGTTGTTGTACTGTATGTATGAGGCAGAATGACAATAAATACCTACTTTATGTAATTAGTGTAGAAAGATCTTCATTAAAATCTTAATTAAGCGCAGAGATGTTCCTGATTTATTATTTTTTTGTTCGCTTGTTTTATAAAGATTTCACAAACTAAAAACTAAATTATTGTCAACGTGTTAATTACTAATGAGAAAGCAGTCAGGCTCATGGGATGATTACAAAACCATCACTAGTCAGCATCAATTGGGAGGAGAAAGAATCGAGGGTTCGATTCCCACCTTGTGTGTGTGCGTGTCAAGTTTGTTTCCCACCACAATCCAAAGACATGCAACTGCCGTTCCCAGTGAGCCTAATGTCCAGAGTGTGTATATGTGTATATGTCCGTGTATCCTGTGATGGATTGGCACTCTGTCTAGGGTGTACCACACCTTGTGCCCAAAGTCTCCTGGGACTAGGCTCCACCTCAGTGACCCTGTATACAGTTTAACTCAGTACAGACGAAGAATGAATGAAGTGTAGACTAGTTTTTAGGTCTCGAGCTGAGCAATCTGACTCAGAAACTACAGTAGACCTCGGGTTGCGTGTAATGCAGTTTGCGAGTGTTCCACAAGACAAGCAAAGATTTTTAATAAATTTTGACTTGGAAAATGAACACGTCTTGGTTTACGTGTAAATATCATGTATCGTGTAAGTATCATGTATCACGCAGGCGCTTCCTCTTTTGACGCCGAGCGTCACGTGTTCACAACTGAGCAAACGGTTTTTCTCTCTCTGTGGAGTTGTGGGTAATCGTCTCCCCTGCTGGGTCTTATTGTGCGTCTCTTACTGGTATAACACTATGACCGTGTGTGTGCATAAAACATATTTTATTTTGTGTCTGTATACATGTGTGTACAGTGCGCATGTAAAGCAAAAGCAGGTTTCATTAGAAATGTTAAAATTTTTAAAAAAATTTTAATTAAAAAGTCAATTTGTTTAATTTTTACTTTACAGCAGTGATTCCGTTAGTGTGTCGCTCAATCGAGTATTATTAGAGAAATTTCTTGTTTATTTTTCCGATAAAACAGTGTTTCCGTTGTGTGCGCGCAAGTTTGTGAAAAGAGTGGCGGAAGGGTAACTGTGTAACTGTCGGGATTTATTTTTTTACTTTAGGTAAAGTGCAGGTTAGTTTGTTCTATTTTTACTTTCTATTTTTTACTAATTATTTTTATGTATTTATTTTTTTGGGCTGTGGAACAAATAATTTGAGTTTCCATTATTTCTTATGGGAAAATTCAATTTGGTTTACGAGTGTTTTGGAATACAAGCCCGCTTTCAGAATGAATTATGCTCGTAATCCAAGGTTCCACTGTACTGTACTTTACTGAAAAGAAGTGTAATGCAAAGACACTATGCACTAATGCAAATTTTTCCATCTGTGTATGAGCTTAATTACCTTTTTAATTATTTATTTATTAGATAGAATAGAAATGTGCAATGCAACCACGGGGGGCGCAATCCAGTGTCTTCTTGTGCCAGTCCCAAGTCTGGATAAATGCAGAGGGTTGTGTCAGGAAGGGCATCCGACGTAAAACTTTTGCCAAATCAATGATGCGAATCACGAATATAATTCCCATACCGGATCGGTCGTGGCCCGGGTTAACAACGACCGCCACTGGTGTTGTTGACCTACAGGGTGCTGGTGGAAATTGGGCTACTGTTGGTCGAAGAAGGAGAGGAGGAAGGCGTGTCCGAAAGCAGAGAGAGAAGAGGAAAGGCAAGAGTTTAGGAGTGATAGTAGGGACTTTGAATGTTGGGACCATGACAGGGAAGGGAAGAGAGTTAGTTGATATGATGCAGAGAAGGAAGGTGGATATACTGTGTGTCCAGGAGACCAGGTGGAAAGGTAGCAAGGCTAGAAGCTTAGGATCAGGGTTCAAATTGTTTTACCATGGTGTGGATAGGAAAAGAAATGGAGTAGGAGTTATTCTGAAAGAGGAGTTTGTAAGAAATGTTCTAGAGGTGAAGAGAGTATCAGATAGGGTGATGAGTCTGAAGCTGGAAATTGAAGGGATAATGTTCAATGTTGTTAGTGGTTATGCCCCACAGGTAGGATGTGAGTATAAAGAGAAGGAGAAATTCTGGAGTGAGTTAGATGAAGTGATGCAGAGCATCCCCAGAGGTGAGAGAGTGGTGATTGGTGCAGACTTCAATGGACATGTTGGGGAAGGGAACAGAGGTGATGAAAATGTGATGGGCAGGTTTGGTCTTCAGGACAGGAATGTAGAAGGACAGATGGTGGTGGACTTTGCAAAGAGGATGGAAATGGCAGTAGTAAATACTTTCTTCCAGAAGAGGCAGGAACATAGGGTGACATATAAGAGTGGAGGCAGATGCACTCAGGTCGACTACATCTTGTGTCGACGTTGTAATCTGAAAGAGATCAGTGACTGCAAAGTGTTGGTAGGGGAGAGTGTAGCCAGACAACACAGAATGGTGGTGTGTAGAATAACCCTGGTGGTGAGGAAGGCGAAGAGGACAAAGGCAGAGCAGAGGACAAAGTGGTGGAAGCTGAGAAAGGAAGAATGTTGTGAAGTCTTTATGGAGGAGTTGAGACAGGCTATGGGTGGTCAGGAGGGGCTTTTAGTTGACTGGACAACTACAGCCAATGTGATCAGGGAGACAGGTAGGAGGGTACTTGGTGTATCATCAGGTAAGGGGAAAGTGGACAAGGAGACTTGGTGGTGGAATGAGGAAGTCCAGGAGTGTATACAGGGAAAGAGGCTAGCTAAGAAGAAGTGGGACACTGAGAGGACTGAAGAGAGTAGACAGGAGTATAGGGAGATGCAGAGTAAGGTGAAGGTAGAGGTGGCAAAGGCCAAACAAAGAGCATATGAGGACTTGTATGCTAGGCTAGACAGTAAGGAGGGAGAGGTGGATCTGTACAGGTTGGCAAGGCAGAGAGATAGAGATGGGAAGGATGTGCAGCAGGTTAGAGTGATTAAAGATAGAGATGGAAATGTACTGACAGATGCCAGGAGGGTGATGGGAAGATGGAAGGAGTATTTTAAGGAGTTGATGAATGAGGAAAACGAAAGAGAACAAAGAGTAGAAGAGGTGACTGTTGTGGAACAGGAAGTAGCAAATATTAGTAGAAGTGAGGTGAGAAGGGCGTTGAAGAGGATGAAGAGTGGAAAGGCTGTTGGTCCTGATGACATACCTATGGAGGTATGGAAGTGCTTAGGAGAGGTGGCAGTAGAGTTTCTGACAAGTTTGTTTAACAAGATCTTGGAGAGTGAGAGGATTCCAGAGGAATGGAGGAGAAGTGTATTGGTGCCAATTTTTAAGAACAAGGGAGATGTGCAAAGCTGTGGCAATTATAGAGGTATAAAGCTAATGAGCCAGACAATGAAGCTGTGGGAAAGAGTAGTGGAAGCTAGGTTAAGGGCAGAGGTGAGCATTTGTGAGCAGCAGTATGGTTTTATGCCTAGAAAGAGTACATCAGATGCAGTATTTGCTTTGAGGATGCTGGCGGAGAAGTACAGAGAAGGTAACAGGGAGTTGCATTGTGTCTTTTTAGATTTAGAGAAAGCATATGACAGGGTGCCAAGAGAGGAGCTGTGGTATTGTATGAGAAGGTCTGGAGTGGCAGAGAAGTATGTTAGAGTAGTGCAGGACATGTATGAGAGCTGTAGGACAGTGGTAAGATGTGCTGTAGGTGTGACAGAAGAGTTCAAGGTGGAGGTGGGTCTGCATCAAGGATCGGCTCTAAGCCCCTTTTTGTTTGCTCTGGTGATGGACAGGATGACAGATGAGGTAAGACAGGAGTCCCCATGGACTATGATGTTTGCAGATGACATTGTGCTCTGTAGCGAGAGCAGGGAACAGGTGGAGGAAAATTTGGAGAGATGGAGGTATGCTCTGGAAAGCAGAGGAATGAAGGTTAGCCGCAGCAAGACAGAATACATGTGTGTAAATGAGAGGGACCCAGGAGGATCGGTGTGGCTACAGGGAGCAGAGGTAAAGAAGGTGCAGGATTTTAAGTACTTAGGGTCAACGGTCCAGAGCAACGGAGAGTGTGAAAAGGAGGTGAAGAGGCGGGTACAGGCAGGTTGGAATGGGTGGAGAAAAGTGTCAGGTGTGTTGTGCGATAAAAGAGTATCAGCGAGAATGAAAGGAAAGGTGTACAGGACAGTGGTGAGACCAGCAATGCTCTACGGCTTAGAGACAGTGGCACTGAAGAAAAGACAGGAGGCAGAGTTGGAGGTAGCAGAGCTGAAGATGTTGAGGTTCTCCTTGGGAGTGACAAGGATGGATAGGATCAAGAATGAGTTTATCAGAGGGACAACCCACGTTAGATGTTTTGGAGATAAAGTCAGAGAGGCCAGATTGAGGTGGTTTGGACATGTTCAGAGGAGAGATTGTGAATATATCGGTAGAAGGATGTTGAGGTTGGAACTGCCAGGCAGGAGGTCTAGAGGAAGACCAAAGAGGAGATTTATGGATGCAGTGAGTAAGGACATGAAGCTAGTTGGTGTGAGAGAAGAGGATGCAGAGGATAGGGTTAGATGGAGGCAAATGATCCGCTGTGGCGACCCCTGAAAGGGAACAGCCGAAAGACAAAGAAGAATAGAAATGTGCAAAGGACTATTTTCAAATTATAATTCGTCAGGTATGATTTTTGTTATTACACCCCTGATATTTTCTTGCAAATTTCTAGTGGTTACTATTTCCAGAATTTCTTTATTTACAATTGTATTTATTCTTGTAAATAGTAAATTGATTGTTCACATTCAGGCCCATGGCTTTTGCCCACATAGGATTCAAAACTTCCTATTTGCAGAGTTCTGTAAAGCTTTATTCTGTAATGAGCAGATCTACAGCACTGTGTAAAAAGTCTTGAACACCTCCTTATTTTTTCATATTAAATAAAATGAAATAATGTAGATTAAATTATAGAAACGAAAAAGAATATTTTACTGCGTCAGGCTGCGAAGTGCCTACAGATTCACTTCAAAAATCGGTTGCTCATGTAACGACCTCAGCAGCGATCTCATTTCCCCTCTCGTCTGTTCCACCCACTCGGCATTCAGCATCAGCAGTACACTAATCACCGACCTGATCATATGTCATCACCTGTACCTGTTTCTCAGGAGTTCATGCCTTATGTTAGATATCTTGAATGATTGACTGGTCACTGTCGGGGGAGATTCTAGGATTCTTTGAGTGATGGGGCACAGGGGGAACCAAGAACCAGTCAGGGGCGTGGAGTGGGTCTGGCTCCTTGGAAACAACGTAAGAAATGTTGGATGGATCTGGCACGGTACTTCACACCTGCATTTGATGTAAAATAACACAATAATATCAGTTCAATCACTTACATTCCTAAACTTTCTTTAGTTCAGCCAAATTCTTACCAACGTAAAAACACTCCATGCGCACTTAACAACACGATCCTCGTCTACATGAACCGCGGTTCAGTTTGTTACTCACTGAAACATAGTTTAATGACAGGTGGTAAGCTTAATTTTATTCTCGACTTGCCATTTCAGCTCTAATTATGTTGAACAGATTGTCGAGGCCAATACATAATTACAGATTTACAAGAGTACAACTACTGAGATGATGCACACCGTGACACTCGACATATAACTCAGTGTTTATGAGAAGGAAAAAAAGCCACTTCTGTGTTGCATCAAGCATTTCTATTTATTCACAGAGCAGATGCAGAACAACAAACATGCATTTAGTTTGCATTAAACAGCATGGGATAAAAAAAAAACTCAATACTGGAAATGCATGAAGAAATTGTTATTGATCCAATACTAGCGGGAATATTGATACTTGTAGTTAACTACTGTATTGTTTTTGCTTTTGTTTAATAAAATTCCGTCTAAATGACCTCCATACTGTACATACATCCTCCTTTATAAGGAACCAATAAGAAGTTTCCTCCAACTGGCAAAAAACAGGATTTGAAAATCATTGTAATGAAAAATCAAACAAAGCAAACCAATAAAAAAAACAACAAAAGAAATAAATTTAAAAAATCGAACTTTGATCTGCACACCAGGTGTGCAAACTTTTTTCCAATTGTATTTGGAAATTAGCCACTTCCATGGATTGAAGTGCACTCGAGATAAAAGCTGATCATTTTCGAAACCTGGGTAATGTCTCATGATTGTACGTAATCTCTCCACATTGCACAAATCCTCCTGCTGTGATCTAATCCCTTCAATCAGTAACGTGAAGCACTTGAGCAATATACAAGCCCGAGACTCGAAGACATCGTTAACAAGCTGATCTTTTTCTCATGAGGAATATTTGTTGTTTCTCGAGTCATGTGACTGAGTTTTTTTGTGTGTGTCTGTATAATCACCCAGCAGACCTCTTTTTTTTTTTTTTTTTTTTTTAAGTCCAGGCCTCGCAGCTCTGAGCCGATAACTTGGACAGTGGGCGAGTCCATTTGATGAGAAAGCATCGATCATGCGAGGCTGAGTCATTCTCTCACACGCTGCTGACACAAGGAGGGAGATGGACGCATTGATACGGCTCGCAGACATTTATCTCCTGGCAAGTGGAGTCCATGGAAACAGCAAATCACAAGAGTGCTACTTGTCTGGTTTTTCGTAATCTTTTATCGACACAAATCTGATTCTTTCTGTGCTTATAAATAAAATGTCCTGCTTTATGGACATCTGGATAAGCAGATGTCATGACTGAAAGGTTTTAATCCTTAACCATTAGTGACAGTTTCCTGCTAGTAAATAAGACACAAGAATTTAACAGTGGTCATGTTTTGTTTTTCCCATCATGCCCCAGCATGCCACACGTTGTCTCGTTCCTGTTTATTGACGTTTTATTGACGAGTGTTGTGTCTCAGGGTATTGGTGACTCAGCGGTAGGTTTCTCACCCGCCATGCGGAAAACCCAGGTTCAACTCCCACGTGATGCTCGAACCCCAGCAACTGGATGCAGTGCCAGTCCCGGGTCCGGATATACGTAATGGGAGGGTTGTGTGAGGAAGGGCATCCGGCATGAAACCTGTGCCAAGTTGTTGTACAGATTGGATGGCCCACTCTTTCGAGTCCTCGACAGAGGAGCAGCTGAAAGACTAACAACAACTGAGTGTTGTGTATCATATGACTCATTGAGCCTTGCTCATGGTTGTTGAACCTTGTAGTTACAGTATGTTCACATTTACTTTACTTGCATTAAGAGTAATAAGGATCGGTGCTTAAATACGCCTCGCCTTAAAACCCCTGACCCGTTTTATGTTTCTGCTTGTAATGCTTGTTATCAGTATTTGGGTTTGACAAGATTATAATAGTTACAGTACAAACCATTTATAGGGGGGAATCGTTATTATTATACATGGGTTACACCACCCATGTGTGCCAGTTTGCCATATGTGCCACCCATATGGCTACTGATCGGCTCCTATATAAACAGTACCACATTTTCGTTAAAAACGAATACAATACATTTTCACCATCTGCAGACAATTTACACATTTGCACTTGCTCCAGCAAGTCCGGCAGCACCATCAGTAGGTATTTGCGTCACTTTATACTATAAGACCTAATTCAGTTGCTATACACATGGCCTTTAAATAGATCATACTGTACATCTGTTCGAATGTATATTTCTCTGCACTGATGGTGTCCCTATAGTTATTAAAATAATAATAATAACGATTGTGCTCTCTAGAGTGTCTGTACGGTAGATGAAACATGATAAGGGTACAGTGGATAAAATGGAGTGAAGAAAGTAAAGAAATCTGCCCTTCAAAAGAGAAAAAAAGGCCTTCAGTCTCCAGTGGGGCTACGGTATGAAGTGTCCTAATGGCTGTCCTTTAAGTCGAGAAAACATGAGAAATTTCCCTATTAGGTGTCCTAGTCAACGAAACATGAAGCATTGCCCTATATGGTGCACCTACATATGATGAAACATGATGGAGTGCCCTAATGGGTGTCTGGCTAGCTGAGAAAAACATGATGCAGTGCCCCATAGGGTTCAGCTACCTGTGGTGAAACATGATGAAGTGCCCTAATAGGTGCCCTGTAAGTCATGAAAACTTGATACTATACCCTATATTGTCACCTACTGTAGATGTGGGGAAATGATGAGGCTGCCTAATAGGTATCCTTAGTGGGAAAACATGATGATATGCCTATGTAGAGAAAAAAAATATAAAGGGCACTAATGCATGCTCATTAAGTGGAAAAAACATAATGTAGTGCCCAATGAAGTGCCCTAATTGGTGTCCTTATAGTTAAGAAAACATGATGCAGTGCCCTATAGACTTCCCCTATATTCTATATATAAACTTCCCCTACACGAAAATAAAGACGAAGTCCCCTAATTGATGTCTTTCTAGTGTTGAAAACTTGATGCAGTGACCCTTTTGATCTAGAAAACATGATAAGGTTCCCTATATAGAACCTTACTCATCGTCTATAGCTCTTTTATCCTGTATACGGGGTCGCGGGGGGCCTGAAGCCTATCCCAGGAGACTTAGGGCACAATAGAAGGTAGAAGTTGCCAATCTATCTTAAGACACACACACACACACACACACACACACACTACAGGTAATTTGCGAACACTAATTAGCCTAATCTGCATGTTTTTGTGTTGTGGTAGGAAACCGGAGTACCAGGAGGAAACTACGGTGGCCCTGAAGTGCAAAACAAATTAACAAAACTAAAACGACATAACAAATTCAAAACCAAATTAACAAAACTAAAACAACATAACAAATTCAAAACCAAATTAACAAAACTAAAACAACATAACAAATTCAAAACCAAATTAACAAAACTAAAACAACATAACAAATTCAAAACCAAATTAACAAAACGGAAAACAAAATAACTAATATCTGACTGGCCGAGAAGTGCATTACAAATTAACAAAACGGAAAACACATTAAAAACCAAATAACAAAACCCAAAACTATTTTTTTTGGAGGGGGGGGAGTTTTGTTGTTTTGTTATTTTGTTTTTGGATTTGTTCATTTGGTTTTGAATATGTTAATTTGTTTTCCGTTTTGTTAATTTGTATTGCACTTCTCGGCCAGTCCGATACAAACCGGAAAAGGTAGGTATAGATTGTGAATGGAATGCTTACCGCTAATTGGACGAGACATCTGTCACTCAAGATATACAGGAAGTACTGTAGTAGCGGTAGATTTGTGTGTGTATAAATGTGCAAACATTATTGTGGTTTCAAATATGGCGTACTTACGGTGGCCCTGAAGTCAGTTTTGTTAATTTTTTTGCACTTCACGGCCGTCATAGTTTAAAGTGAAGCAGAACACACAAGAAACAAAGGTAAAGAAACAAGTTCCTACTTCCTGTATATCTTGAGTGACAGACGTCTCGTCCAATCAGTGGTAAGCATTTAATTCGCTAACTATACCTACCTTTTCCGGTTTGTATCGGACTGGCCGAGAAGTGCAATACAAATTAACAAAAACAAAACCAAATTAACAAATCCGAAAACAAAATAACAAAACCAACAACAAAACTCCCCCCCTCCAAAAAAAAATAGTTTGGATTTTGTTATTTGGTTTTTAATTTTTTTTACCGTTTTGTTAATTTGTATTGCACTTTTTGGCCAGTCAGATATTAGTTATTTTGTTTTCTGTTTTGTTAATTTGGTTTTGAATTTGTTATTTTGTTTTGGGTTTTGTTATTTTGTTTTCAGTTTTGTTCATTTGTTTTGCACTTCAGGGCCACCGTAGGAAACCCACCAAGCACGTGGAGAATATGCAACTCCATGCACACAGACCCCAAGGCAGGAATCAAACCCGGAACCTGGAGTCGTGAGACAACAATGCTAACCACTATGTCACCATGCCGCCTATAGTTATTCTTCTAGTGGGAAAACATGATAAAGTGCCTTACAGGGTCCAGTTACACGTAGAGAAAAAAATAATGAAACAAACAAATAGATGTCCTTTAAGTAGAAAACACATGATGTAGTGCCCGAAGAAGTTCCTTAATGGGTGTCTGGTTAAGAAAATGTAGGCTTCCCCTACATGCAGATCAACATGACAAAGTGCCCTAATGGGTACACTAAAGGATTTGTCTACATGCGGTGAAACAAGATTAAGTGCCCTTATGGGTGTTTTTAACCCCTGAGTGGAGAAAACATGATGTAGTTTCCTACGAAGTGCCCTAATAAATGTCTTTATTGTTTGTGAAAACATGATGCAGTGCCCTAAAGGATTCGGCTACTTATGGAAAAAACATGATGACATTCCCTAATATGCATCCTTTAAGTCAAGAAAATGTGACACAGTGCCTTATAGGGTTCAGCTACATGTAGAGAGAAGGTGATGAAATGTTCTAATAGATGTCCGTTAAATGGAGGAAACATGATATAGTGCCCAATGAAGTGCCCTACTGGGTGTCTTTATAGTAAGGAAACCATGATGCAGTGCCCAAAAGGATCCCGTACATGCAGAGACCATGAGGACGTGCCCTAATTGATGTTTTTCTAGTGAAGAAAACTTGATGCAGTGGCCAAATGGGTGTAATTTAACAAATTTAACTTTGTAATTTACCTTGGTCAAATTAATTTGTTTCCTAATCTGCGTCTTCTAGTCGAGGAAACATGCAGAAGTGCCTTAAAGGGTGTCCTTTAGGTCAAGAAAACATAATGCAGTGCCCTATAGGGTTCAGTCACGTGCACAGAAGCATGATGAAGTTTAGAATTGTTTTTCTATTCTTGTAATTTATTTAATTTTTATTTTTTTAAATTGGTTGGTTGTTACATGAATCGCTGCCGGCTGCTGGTTTTTATTTATTTATTTTTCTCCCTGAGAAAACCATTCGTGCAAGTGTTCTAACAATGTACATTTCATTATCCAAAGAGGCTTACAACCGAGCTGAGAAGTCGAAGGTTAACGGATTCAAACTGATGACCTTCATCAGTTTTATCTAAGCTTTCTATAAGACATAAAACTTCGCTCTGCTTATTCTTCATCGTAACTGCTGGAAGAAGAAATATCAGAAAATGATCTAATGTGCTGTGGGCTGGCGGAGTGCGAGCGCAGATAAACAATCTGAGTCATAATTTTTAAGCACTGCGCTGCGTTCCCATGGAGCACAGATTTGTCATAATTAGCCATCTTTAATCTGGTCCGGAGTACAGATTCATCCTGCAGGGTTCGGCGCTCTGAACTTCCATCATCCACCCTTCACCCCGGTGCAGCCCTTCTCTCATTCTGACATTCGTCATCGTTCTGGACACACTTCTTCTGTTACCTCTGCGTGAGAGTTATGGCGGAGAACGCTCCGAGGGACAATAAACCTCGCTGCTTTTTTAAACCAGATTAGTTGGCCACAGGCACCGAGAACACATTCTGTAGCTTATTGGCTGTGGATCTCAATTCCTACGCTCGCACAGGAATGTGACAGACGCTGCGTGTTCCAGTCAACACTCATTTTACAATTAAATAGGTGTTTCTGAGTGAGTTAATGATGCAGTAGATGCATTAAATTAAAGTCCCTTTTTTTCAAGTATGGGGATGAACTCTCTAAACAATAGCTATTTCCTGGGAATCTTTCTTCTTCCTGCTCCGTGCACTCTGTATAAATGAGCAGCACGGCTCGTTTGGTCTCATCTTCTCTCAGGGTACAAGGAGGTTATGCGTCAAGACTCTCCTCCGTTCTGGCACCTACAGCGGGAGGCGGAATGAACCTTTCCCGAGATATTCGTACTCATGAGTCACTTTCAGGCTTCAAATGACGTCTAAAGACATACTTCTTTCTGACTTTAACGTAGAAGATTAATAAGTCTTGTCTGTGCTTTTCTAGTGACCTAGCGAACTAGCATCAGGATGTACTTACAAATACAGACTTACAAGCACTTGGATAAGTTACTCTGGATAAGGGCGTCTGCTAAATGTCCTAAATGCATACATAAATCGTAATCTTTTTTTTGGAGCATGAATTTTATTTCAGCATTTACAAGCTTAAAGCTATAATCATAAACAAACTGTTCAAACTCAAACTAGAATATTGTGTCTTTAGCTTAGAAGAGAAAAAAAAAACATTGATGTGCAAACGGTAGGGTTTTTAAAAGGGACGTTCAAGTCAAACCGGGACTTGTGATGAAATTTCTTGTGCAAGCAATTGACATTTACACTTAGACTTCAATAAAACATTTGACTGGTGCAAACATTTCAAAAGACGACTGTACAGTACATTCGTGAATGATGATCCCGACTGCAGTCGTTCAGCGAGTGGTCCTTGAAAATCAACCAAAAACTCGTTGCCGCCTTGCCGGAGAGACGCATCTGTGTGTGGGAACTGTACACAAAGTCATTCACCAACACCACTTCTACATTACAGCAACTCAGCTAGGAGTTATTTTCACATCCCCCATACAGTCCTAACCTCGCTCCAAGCCATTTCCACATATTTGGCCCATTTAAGGAGTTCCCGGGAGGCCAGACACGAAGAAGGCAGTCTGATCACAGCTCTGAGAAACATTCACTAAGAATACCTTTTACCTTTATGGTGTTTAAATATTAGTGTAGCAGCGGATTATATCGAGAAATAAAGGCATTTGTAATAAAGTAATTCTCTAAAATCAAAAGTCCCGCTTTGACTTGAACGACCTTCATATTTTTCCCAGACGGAGATTGAATATCCAGTGCTGCATGATGTTGTTACAGCATCCTCAGTAAAAAAAAAAAAAAAAAAATCCTGAAAAACAGTCTCTAATTTGGACTAACAATAAACTCGAGTGATGTAGCTGAGGACGAGGAACTGTCAGAACCAGAATGCCAAAAACTAGACCAGAAGAAAACACAAGTTGAAAAGCTGCATGACAACGATGAAAGTAAAACCCAGGTTTTAAATAGACCAAACGCTCAGGGTGTAACGAGGACACGCTAGGACGGGAAGTTCAGAACAAAATTCAACAGGAGTTCAATTCAATTCAAAACAAAGGAACTGGAACACACACAAGGAAAAGCATGTGCACTTTCTGAATTTCTACATCTTTTTAAAGGTTTCTGAGTGCATTTTTGTTTTTCTGAATACTTGAAGCACTAATCAAATACGGAGACAGAAACAGATTCCTACGTTCCAAATTTAAAGGATTTGCCAAGTGCCCTTATCCTGAAGTGCTTTAAGTCTCCGGGTGAAAAACATTCTCACACTAGGAAAGATCCTTTTATTTGAATTCCAGCAATCTACCGTCAGGTTGAATTGCTTCTCTCCTGGAGAAAAAAACAACAACAACAACCAAAAAAAAAACATCCAGAACAATAAAAGACTGAAAAAAATAAAAGTGGAAATTGCGAGGAGGAAATCAACAAGGGTGTGTTAGGAAGACGTTCCTCCCGAGTCTGATGGAAATCCATGTTTAGAAACAGACAAGTGGAAACACCCTACTTATAAACCGGACAGAAGCAAAGCAGAAGTACAGTGGGGCAAAAAAGTATTTAGTCAGCCACTATTCGAGCAAGTTCTCCCACTTAAAAAGATGAGAGAGGCCTGTAATGTTCATCGTAGGTATACCTCAAAGTGACAAAATAAGAAAAACTTTGTAGGATTTTTGAAGAATTTATTTGCAAATTATGGTGGAAAATAAGTATGTTTTCACCTACAAACAATCAAGATTTCTGGCTCTCACAGACCTTCTTCTTTAAGAGGCTCCTCTGTCCTCCACTCGTTACGTGTATTAATGGCATCTGTTTGAACCCGTTATCAGTATGAAAGACACCTGTCCACAACCTCAAACAGTCACACTCCAAACTCCACTATGGCCAAGACCAAAGAGCTGTCAAAGGACACCAGAAACAAAACTGTAGACCTGCACCAGGCTGGGAAGACTGAATCTGTAGTAGATAAGCAGCTTGGTGTAAAGAAATCGACTGTGGGAGCGATTATTAGAAAATGGAAGACATACAAGACCACTGATCATCTCCCTCGATCTGGGGCTCCACGCAATATCTCACCCCGTGGGGTCAAAAGATCACAAGAACTGTGAGCAAAAATCCCAGAACAACACGGGGGGACATACTGTAGTGAATGAACTGCAGAGAGCTGGGACCAAAGTAACAAAGACTACCATCAGTAACACACTGCGCCGCCAGGGACTCAAATCCTGCAGGGCCAAACGTGTCCCCCTGCTTAAGCCAGTACATGTCCAGGCCCGTCTGAAGTTTGCTAGAGAGCATTTGGATGATCCAGAAGAGGACGTCATGTGGTCAGATGAAACCAAAATAGAACTTCGTGTTGGAGGAGAAAGAATGCTGAGTTGCATCCAAAGGACACCATACCTACTGTGAAGCATGGGGGTGGAAACATCATGCTTTGGGGCTGTTTTTCTGCAAAGGGACCAGGGCGACTGATCCGTGTAAAGGAATGAATGAATGGGGCCATGCATTGTGAGATTTTAAGTGAAAACCTCCTTCCATCAGCGAGGGCATTGAAGATGAAGATGGCTGGGTCTTTCAGAATAACAATGTTCCCAAACACTTCGTAAGAAGCTTTTCAAGGTCCTGGAGTGGCCTAGCCAGTCTCCTGATCTCAACCCCATAGAAATTTATAAATTAATTTATTAAAAATCCTGCAATGTGATTTTCTGTATTTTTTTTCTTAATTTGTCTCTCATAGTTGAGGTATACCTATGATAAAAATCACAGGCCTCTCATATCTTGTTAAGTGGGAGAACTTGCACAATTGGGGGCTGAATAAATACTTTTTTGCCCAACTGTAGCTGATGGCCAACTGCTGTTTTCAATCAGTGACTAAGACAAGGATCTCGCACTACTCCGGTGTTAAATGGAGGATAACGATTTGCTGCACCTTTCTAATGGAATTCTGCTGCACTCAATTTACAATGTCATCAATAAGACAATAAAAAAAAATATATATATGCGATGTGTATCATGGTGAGAACTCGACCTGGTTAAATGATTGAAATGAGGAAATAAAAACTCATACGTCCGACGTAAATCAGAATAGCCATTCTGTGCAAAAATATGTTTAGCCTCTCAAGTCTGTTGTACCGAGGTCATTAAAAAAATGCATTATACCGCAGTGCCGTTGGTGTTGATTAATGCTCTATATCAGGAACTCTGACAGTAGTGTAGCTGCAAATCACGGGTTTATAATAATTCATGCCCTCGTCCTGTTATGGTATTGTTTCTATAGTAACAACTCACTGCTGTATGTAACACAGGAACTTTGACACTGCCTGGCTGTTTCAGATGGGCCAGATTACCATTAAAATAACTGGAATTGGGTTAAGAGTTCTCGGAACATTATTAAGGATAGTGCTGAATTGTAGAAGCAATGTGGTAATAAAAAAATTAAATGAATGAATGAATTAATGACAATGATCTGAGATCAATTAAATGCTTGTTGAATTTTTTGCCATGAAAAAAATAGAGTAAAAATGTTTAATAGTGCAAGTAAGAGTATTTTCGTACACACATACTGTACACACACACATAATGTGAAGAGAACTGACAGGATTGGGACTAAACAGCTGTGTGTCCATAATAACCACTTGTTAGTGAGACTCATCAGAAAAAGACTAGGAAGCATAAAGTCTGGACTTTGGAGCGATGGGAAAAAGTCATGTGACCTGATGAGTCCAGATTGAGTCTATCCCAGAGTGATGGGCGCGTCAGGGTAAGAAGGGAAGAGCATGAAGCGATGCACTCATCATGCATAGTGTCCACTGTACAAGCCTCCGTATGACAGTGTTGAGTCTGGGGTTGATCAGTCGCTCGGGTCTAGACTCTGTAACATTATGGGGCAATAAAATGAAGTCAGCTGACCACCTGAATGTACTAAATGACCATGCAGGTACTTTACCCCTGACCATATTCCAGTACTGAGACTGTGGAAGTGTTTCTGAGTGCATGAGGAATCATTTTCATACATGAACTGGACACCACATTGTGGGATGCAATCAAAACTAAATGTGGTGCATAATGGAGTTTTATGTAGGGAAATAGTTATTTAACGCGGATAGCAGGAGTCTCTAGTGTCACATAAAGCAGTTTTTTAAGGCATGTTCACGACCCAGTGAGTTCCCAGTGTGCAGTTTTCTGGAAAAGTGTAAAGGTGTGTAAGTTTTTGATTTCCAGATCGAAGAAGAAAATCTGCTGAGGCAATGATTGTTTATAGCACAGGATTAATAAATGTATGAACAGAAACAAATTATGGCAGGCCGTTAATAAATCAATAATTAGACATTATTGTAATTGTTGATTGTGGTATAATAAGAATAAAGCGCTTACGGTACAGGTGGTGACGTTAACGTTGTCGTTGTTGTTGATAATTTTTCTTTAATCACTGATTTTGTCATGTTTGTCAACTTTTTTTTTTCATGACACAGTGTATGGAATTGTATGTCAAGATTCCAGTTAGACATGATTTATTGCCTTAATATGAGAGCAAAATCCGAGAGTCAGGATGAATCCATGTTTATCGAAATCATGAATACTGTTGTTTTGACAGAAGAGCTTGACAGAAGCCTCGATGACTTCTTGTCATTTCTCACCCAGCCTCCAGAGCGCCGTCGCTTTCCACTGTATTGTTTTTCACCTACAAGCATTCAAACAGAAAAGAACACATCAATAAGATCATTCCTCTTCGCGAAACATGCTGGAGGATGCAGAGAGAGAGAGAGAGAGAGCAGAAATGCAGATTATAAGTGGTGTAGCTCTACAGCCAAACCCCTTTAGGGCTTATTACCAAGGCACTTACACATCAGTGTGCTTTTCGAGTCCTTGAAGCAATTACCAGCATCAATCTTTTATACCAGGCTCTATACGGCCTTTAAAAGCACCACGCTTTTTTTTTTCTTCAGCATGGAATAAAACCCGTGACATGAGTCTCAAGTTTGAAAAAAGAAATCTACATTTAATCTAAACTCATTACTTCTCCTCCACAGTTTTCATCGACACTTTATATGGAAATGTATATTTGGAGGAAATCAGGTCATTGATGTTCTGATTGAATAAACGGTTAAATAAAGCTGCTCTTGATACCTTTTACATGCAATCATTGTAAATATACCATGTATTTAAAACGAATTGACACCACCTTTAAAAGCAATTAAAATATTTACAGGCTTATTTAGTTCTCCCCAGGCAGCAACATGCACTACCTTATGTCATAATGATACGCTATAAAATATATCAACCTTTTCACACATAGCGCCCTGTAACTGCACTTTAATATCAGTCTTCATTAATTCCTTAAAGACCCTGTTTACATTCAGATCCCTAAAGCCAGTAAAATAAATCTTCTGTATCTGCCCTGTGGTGTGTGTTTATCTGAGTCCAGAAAGTGGCAGCTTTAAGAAAGAAAAAAAAAAAAGTCAGTTCTTTACTTTTTCGCAGTTCTTTTACTTTTTTTGAACATTTTGACAGCAAAATGAGATAAATGCCATTGTCAGACTTTCACTTATTTTGGCAAATTATTGCCTGCAGGCACACAAGGTTGTCCATAACGCAACATTTTTGCTGAAAATCATGATACATTTTATACATTTTTCTTACAGAAGTTTTTTTTTTTTTTTTTTTTTTTAAGGAACTATTACTAGCACAAGGTTTGCTGCATTTGGGAACCAGGATGCACATCAATATTTGTAAAGAGAGTAATATCTACGAAAGAAAATGAAGCTGAAAAATAAATAGAATCAGTCTTTTATTATAAATTTGATCTTAAATGCCACTGAAGATCAGGGCACTTATGGTGGAAGCTTTCTTTGATGCAGTTATAAGTTTTTTTTCTTTTAGAATGTTCATAGTGGATAGAAATCTTGTCATTCATATCACTTCATTTTTCAATAAACTGTTTGACAGAAAAAAAATGAAATAACTATATGAAATATATATGCAATTGAATATGCAATTATACATACAGAGTCGGCCAAAAGAATTTATATACACTTCACTTTCAGGAAAAAAAGACATATATGATAATATTATGATAATTATATGATTATATTATTAATATTATAAACATGCATCAGACTATTTTTCTTTTTCTGAACTGTGTATACATTTTTTTGGCTGACTTTTTATATAATTGCATATTTACATGTTGACATATACAATACAGTACAAGTGCATTGGATTTATTCATTGGGGCAAAAATGAATTTTGGCATTAATGCTTTTTAACACTCTTGTGACTCAAAGGAGCGATGTATAAAATATTTTCTGACAGCTTATAATACAGCAAAAGAAACCAAAAATTTTTTCTCAAAACTGCAAAAAAAAAAACTGCAAAAACTCCCTTTGTGCCACCGGGGTGGCTTCAGCCCCTCAGGGTATGGCTGCAGACGGGCTCTGGGGGTGTGCTGTGATGTCTGCAAACCAGAATGTATATCAGTGGATCCTTTGGGTGTTGTGGGCTGTGGTGTGGGGTCTCCATGGATTGGACTTATGCTCTATCGGATTTGGATCTGGGCAATTTGGAGACCGGGTTGGAAGCCTTGGGCTCTTTGCCTCTGGGCCTTGTGTGTGGTAGGCTGAGGTGTACTGGGTGTCCTTTCTATCAGGGTCAGCATTGATTTTTTTCAGCGACATGTACTGCATTGGTTTTTCCGTGACATTGGACCGGACAGGTTGACCTTTGGTCCTCATGAGCATGGGTAAGTCGTAGGTGCCCATGATCCTGCCACTAGTTTATTGGTGTATAATTGATGATCAATATTGTTTAGTTCACCTAGCGGTGGTCTTAATGTTATGGCTAATTGGTGTATATACTAGGTATTAGGAATGGAATTCACCAGTCGTTTCCAGATACCATATTATCACAATACCCAGGTACCGATTCGACTGAAATTGCAATTCTATAAGGATCACAATTTTATAAATATCCTGATTCGATATTACAGTTTTCCCTGATTTTGTTACAATTTTAAACCTTTAAAAAAAGTTTAATGAGTAAGTAAATGCAGCCTGGTTAAATCCAAGACTTTAACATTTACCTGAGCAGCTTGTACCCCTGTCCTCTGCCATTATTATTATTTCTAAACAAAATAATTCACTCCTACCACATGGGATGAAACTGTGTAAATAGTTAATGTGGAAATTAGCTATTGTGTATTGTGTACTGTGTAAATGTGTAATAGAGTGCCACCTGTAAAATTATAAAGAAATGGTGATGTTTTTCGGCCTCAAATGTCTCCATAGTCTCAAAATTCAACTTGATTGTGAGCACGCGGGCACATGCGGCTTCTAATGCATGCTCGCTTGAATGCACGCGTTTTTCGACCAGTTAAAGCTCGTGGTGTTTTAAGACTGGTGTAAGATCGTATAATAAGTGAAAACCAGCCGATTCTGGTCACTGGCAGATCAACTGGTTCATCTCTAATATAAAGGTAAAAATTGTTTTTTTAAAAAGTGGTTTTGGTCAAAGAATCGCAATTCATAACCCAGAACCACAAGGAACAAGGAACGTTTACTGTTTCTCCTCCCACAACCTCAACTCATCACCTTATTATCACAAAGTATTGTAATGTCATGCTGTCGCTTTGTCGCTCTTGTGTGCACATTTGCACATTCTCTTTATGTTTTCTCTTTTGTATAAAAACTTTTTTATAGAATTTTTTTTTTGATAAGATACTTTTCTGTTAACTTAAAATGTCTATCTGTCTTGTCTCTGCTAGCAATATAATTAGGTCTCTAAGTTAGCTAGTTAGATTTTTTTGTTAATCTATGTTGTATGTACCTTGGTCGTGGAGGAATGTTGTTTCGTTTAACTGTGTACTGAACTGTGTATATGGTTAAAGTGACAATAGAAGCCTACTTGACTTGACTTGACTTGATTCTCTGTAGTCCAAGTAGGGACCGTGGAGGCCAATGTATTTATTCCTATTTTTTATAACCGTGGTAGAACCTCCGGTCAACACTCACACACTCATTCACATACTATGGCAATTTGGGACCGCCAGTTAGCGTAATCCGCATGTCTTTGGACTGTGGGAGGAAACCAGAGCACCCAGAGGAAACCCACCAAGCACAGGGGAAACATGAAAACTCCACGCATTCAGACCCCTGGGTGGGAATCAAACCCGGACAATAGAGGCGCGAGGCCACAGAAAGTGCTAACCGCCGCCGCAGTACGAATAAATGCGTTATACAAATAAACTTTTAGACAAGAAAATAATTATTATTTACAGCTTATTACATATTTCTTATACTTTACAGTAGTCCAGCTAAAAATAAACAAGGAAAAAACAAACAAACACAAGTAATAACTAGATAAGCAAATTAAAACCTTAAAAAAATAAATTACACTACTAGAACTAGAATCTCCTTGTTGCCGTGTTTGGTCCGTTTGGACACGCCCACTTCGTTGCGATTGGCTTGCTGTCTAATTGAAGGCAACTCATTTGTCTCGTCTGATTGGTTGAGAGGATGAAGCGCGCGCGCCTTGGCTGCCTGCTCGTTCCTATAGAGACGCTACTTACTGGAGAGAGAGAGAGAGAGAGAGCGCGAGAGAGGGAGAGCGAGCAAGAGAGAGAGCGCTCGCGATGGAAGGCGCGCGCGTACATGTCGGAGCAGGACCGTCCGCGTGAGAGAGAGAGAGAGAGAGAGAGAGAAACATAATAAACAAAAATACTTGTAGAAGAGATCACACCGTGCGGATGGAGAGAAGCAGGTCACCTTGAGGAATGCTACTTTATTAGGCGAGAAGAAGAAGAAGAAGAAATAGAAGAGTGAGGCGGTTCCGTTGGTCCGCGCGCACACCGGCTGCCGAGGCGCTCGCGCTGCTCGCACGCACGCAAGCAGGCACGCAGGCATGTCGGCATGGCGTGCACCAGGAGAACCAAAACTTTGGTGTCGACGTGTGTGATCCTCAGCGGCATGACCAACATCGTATGTCTGCTCTACGTCGGATGGGTGACGAACTACATCGCCAGCGTGTATATCAAAGTGCCGGTGCCCGTCCCGGCCAGGAAGTTGGAGGGCGACAAGAAGGGCGAAACTCTGCGGATTATAGAGCGACTCAACCGGCTGGAAAATGTCGTGAACCAGCACATACAGGGTGAGGCGTTTGTGATAAAAAAAAAAACCATGCTACAACAAGTGTCTTTATTCTCTTGATAATAATAACAATAATAATCATAATCATGCGTTCAGGTTTTCATGAACAAAAACGCGTACGACTTGTTTATTGGACTAATTGGGAAGAAGAACTGCAGGAAGTGTCTTAATGGTGTAAACTGATCTTTAGTATACAGTGTATGCATTATGCATATATATAGTTTTTTGTGTTATTTCGTAGCATTAAAATATAAAGCATGGATTGAAATTGATTTGCGCATGCGCAGAAACGCGGGAGCAATTCGACAGAAAAGCTGTTAAAATGTTTTTATATTCATTTCATTTTATAGTGTTATTCTCTAGCATTAAAATATCACGAAGCATGGATTGGAAGTGATTTGCGCATGCGCAAATCACTTTCATTCCATTCTTCATATTTTAAACATGATATTCATGATATTTTAATGATACAGAATAAAAGAGATTAAAAAAATATCTTGCATACTGTATACTGTAGATCAGTTTACACCATTGAGACACTTCCTGCACCACTTCCTCTTCTTCCTGATTAGTCTAATAAACAAGTCGTTTGCGTTTATGTTTATAAAGTCCCAACCTGGATGTTTTATTATTATTATTATTATTTTGAATGCGCAGAAACATGGGAACCATTCGAAGGAAATTTAAAAGATAGATTATTTTTATTTTATTTAGTGTATTTATACTTATTTTATTTAATAGTGTTATTCTCTAGAGTTATACCACTGAAGCGTGGATTGAATGTGAAGTGCGCATGCGAGCAGTTTAACAGAAAGATGTATTTAGGTGTTTTTAAATTCATTTCATTTAAAAACTCAAAAACAAAATCATCAGGAGCTCCAACATGACTCCCTACTCAACACATTATAATAATTTATAATAATGTACCCCTGTACCTATGTTATCACAAGCGCGACCTGGTTGTGCGCATGCGCAATGGTATATATATTTAATTTAACGCTTTAATTATTATTATTATTATTATTGTTATTATTATTAATAAATAAGCCTTCACTTATTCTACAGTTCACGTGTTTACATCCAGACCCTAGACTCCCTCTCAGCACCGTATCGGATTTATTCCTGTTCCATTTATTTCCAAGCTGCAACATAATCAAATAAGCGCGCTGTAATTACATCCAACAAACTTATAAATAGCGCGCGGTAATCTCGCGCTTTCCAGCTCGAGCGCTCATTCCGTTCTCGCGAGATTTGACTGCTGGAGAGCGTGCGAGAGAGAGAGGTAGAGAGAGAGCGCGTGCTGTAATGATGAGATAGTGAATAGATAATTAGATCTAAGTTAGTGAGTTAGGTTAGGGGAAGATTGATTAATTAGTGTTAGAGCAGGACATGAGGCATCAGAGGGAAGATCAATCAATCAATAAATAAATAAACAAATAAATAAATATGTTAGGATGTTGTAATAGCCTCATTTGTACCTCTTTTTTTCTCTATATGTGTGTATATACAGCTATGTGTAGTACAGCCGTACCTCAGCATATGAATTTCTCGATATTGTGAAATGCATTTTCCCCTCCGACATAATGTAAATGCAGGAAATCAGTTCCAGCCACCCTAAAATATTAACAATATTACCAATTTTCAACACTACATCATAATCATATTTTTGCATATAAAAACAATTAAAACATTTGGAAAAAACATGTAAATAAAGTAAAATGTGGAATTAATAGACATTAAAACTCACTTAACCTTAAGAAATAATTCCTCTTGGCAAAGGGTACTTTACAAATGAGAATGAAAGTGGCTTGGTTTTCTTCCTGCTACCATCGTTGCTTACACTCTTGCCACCCATGGTGCTATGTCTTCACTAAATCCTGCACACAATAGAAAAAAAAAATGTAAACTTGACTTTATAGTAGGTGTATACATTTAAGAAAAGGTTTATGGTGGATAATTGTTTTAGGGGAAGCTACGGTTCCTCCAGGGTTGCGAGTTTGAATTTGCCTTTGGTATGTGTGCCTGTGCGTGTCGAGTGTGCATGTTCCCCTCGTGCATTGTCAGTTTCCTTCTCTGGTTACCACAGACACACATTGTCATATGAATGGTTCTCAAATTGGCCAAATTGGAAACAATGACGTGAGGTTACACCTTCGACAGGTTTGCACCCTTCCACAGTGTCCACTTTCATGTTCCCACAACTGTGATCATTTCCAGGCCCTAAACACAACCCTATATAGAATAAGTGGCATGAAAAGTGAAGGAGTACATAAACTGATTTTTACTTTTAATTAGTATACATGCATCTTTCTCGGTTAATGTTGGTACAAAAGGTGCACTAAGTCAGCAATGATGAAAAATACTCTTTGGTTTGGTAACCTGTTTCCATCTGAGTCTGTATTAGTGACGATAGGAAAAATAGAGAAAGTGATGACAGCATTGTATCGTCTTTAGTGCAGTAAATACATACACAAGGAAATAAGTCTGAGGCCAGTGATATTAGTAACAAAATGTGAACAGAAAGAAAGAAAGAATAACATACAGTTCCCTCGAAACAGCAAAGTGCATTATGGGTATTCTCCACTCTGATAAGACACCTGGGATTATGTAATTATCCTGCAGTCACTACTGTGCATTTATATGGAGTAACTAATTCCCAAAATAGTCAAGAGGACGCAGGTGTATTCAGTGTTATTATTATTATTATTATTATTATTATTATGCTATGACACAGCCTTGGAGAAACGCCGTAACGGCCAGGAAGTAACGTTGACTCAGAAAGCTGACACCGGCTAGTGCGATTACGGATGATTACAGTAATAGGTGTTGAAGAGCGGCGAAAGTCTGAGCAGAACATCTCGTCCTTCAGAGATATCAAAGAGCGCTTATTAGGTCACATTTGTGTTTATTCCGCGAGCTGACTACATATTAGTTTTGAAAACTATTCAATTTTTTTTTTTGTTTCTCAAGGACCTTTGTAATGGCTTAAAATCTTTGTTTATTATTCAAGTCATGATCTTAAAGGTTATGTAAGGACTAAAACACTCCGTGGATACTCCGAAGATAATTAAGGATGGGGCGGCGGGGGGGGGGGGGTGGGGGGGGTGTTGTGGTTGATATGAATTATACTGTATATTCTGATACATATGATGTTCTAGTAACATGAAAAAGGGTATATATAGAAATCTAGCACAGGTTTCTTTTTTAGTATGAGTCGAGTTAGCTGCGTGAATCGTGTGTGTGTGTGTGTGTAAAGTGTTTTAGCCCCTGTTTCAGACGACAGCTCACACTTGTGTGTCCCTTTTATTGGAATAGCTCTGATGCATTTTGAATCATAACAGCGCAGCCGACGGACTGACTCACGGCCGCTTGCTATTTTTATTACTCGTACACTATAAACATCCAGGCAGCATGGTGGCGTTAGCACTATGTCCCCGAACTTCCAGGTTCAAGGGTCTGAGTCCCGGTTTTGGGTTTTAATGTTCTCCCCGTGCTTGGTGGGTTTCCTCTGGATGCTCCGGTTTCATCCCGCAGTCCAAAGACATGCAGATTAGGATAAGTGTAATGTCTAAATTGCCCGTAGTGTGTGACTGGACTCGTCAGGTCACATGACCTCATCGCTCCAAAGTCCAGTCTTTATGTTCCAAAGTCTTTTTTCTGATGAGTCTCACTATCACGTGGTTTTATTATGGACTGCTGTTTAGTCCCAATCCTGTGAGTTCTCATCACATAGTGTGTGTGTGTGTGTGTGTGTGTGTATATACGGAAATGCTCTTTTATAATTAAAACACATCTCTGGTTTTAACTGCTGATTTTTTATTTCTTTTCGAATCATGCGACTTCACTAAGCGTTTCATTGATCTCCATTCATGATTTTTATTCTGACCGCATTTCTTCAACATTTTTTTTTTTTTTACTCCTTTCTTTATACATCATCACCCACTCCTTCTCTTGTACACCTGTTTCGCTCTGCTCAGAGCTGTGTGTGTGTGTGTGTTCCTCAGACAACAGTAATAATTAAAAGGTGGCACGACATCAGCACACCCCAGCGCATACTTTATTCGAGCAGATAAATTAGACAAGGCTTTGGATTAGACGCTGTAGTCCGGTTGTAGGTACATTAGCAGGTTATCCCACCGTGGGAGATTTAAAGCTTAAAAACTTCTTTGTTTTTTTTTTTGTTTTTTTGTTTGTTTGCTTTAAATCCTCTACAATCGCTTTGGAATGCTGGGAGCCTGAACCCGAGTCATCGGGAAAAGGGATTGTTTTTGTTTGCGGCTCTTCTCCGAGCTGTGTGTTTATGAATTTGACTTGCTCCTCCTCCTCCTCCTCCTCCTCTTCCTCTTCCTCCGGTGATTTGGGAACGCGAGTCCCGGCGCTGACGCTCTGTTCTCCGCTAATCCCCTTGTTGGCTTTAAATCTGTGACAAAAAGCTTTTGTATGGCAGCAGATTAGCCGCTGCCTCCGAGTCTGCTTTCCAGTCTGTCCTCCTTCACTAATGATGCGTCCACGGGCCAGACCCGACAGGAATGCGTGTGGTGTGTGTGTGTGTGTGTGTGTGTGCGTGTGAAATTCTTTTCTTTCAGCATGAGCAAAATTTGAGTGTTTCTGCCAGCTATAACATGCACTGACAGTCAGAGTGGAGTTTTTAAGCTGATTTATCATCGAGGCCAGACTCGTGTTTAACAGACTCAGTGTGTTAGTCTCCAGAAGGCCGTGATTGATTGATTGATTGATTGATTGATTGATTGAATTATAGTTTTTTATTATAACAAGCAAATTATAGTGTATCACTGAATCCATCTGTCTATCATTATAGTGACTGATCTATCGGTCATTATAGTAAATGTTAATTTGTTTATTTATTGATTAATTAGTTTTTAAAAATAAATAAATAATAGGGACAGGCGTCGCTCAGTGGTTGTGGCATCGGACTACGGTTCAGAAGGTCCTGGGTTCAAACCCCACGACCACCAAGTTGCCACGGTTGGGCCCTCATTTTGATTCATACACATTTTTTTTACTTTTCACACACATTTTCCATGAATTCCTTTGGATTTTGTAAAGCGTCTTTTATTTATTTGGGCCTGTCTGTCTATCAATCTGTCTATCTGATAATATTCTGTTTCTGAAAACCCATCCTGTGCCGAGTGCGCGAGCGTCTGAGCTTCTGCAACAGAAATGTTTCATCCCGAGTGTTAGGACTGGATTAATTGTGAAAAGTTTTGTTTTAGAAATAATAATAATCATGGCAGATGACAGAGAGACGCGCTGCTCAGTGACAATGTAGCTTTGTGTTTCATTTCATCTGAAGTTAAATGTTACACTGTAGCAGTGGACACTGAATCACAGGAAGAAATGAGAGCAGAGACAGCTATATATATCGGATTACTTAGTGCTAAGCGGACGTCTTCATCTCTCTCTCTCTCTCTCTCTCTGTCTCTCAAGATGTTCTGTACACACACACACACACACACACACACACGCTCTCTCCGAGTGTCCGGCCAGATGGCGTGACTCAGTTGCATCACGTGTTCATTCATTATTTCACACATTTATTCATTGTTTCCTGACATGAATCTTATGTTTCGCTCTGCAAGTAAGCCCTTTTAAAATTCACACACACACACATACACACACACACACACACACACACACAGTTTCCTGACGCCGTTTTTCCTGACCCAGCTTCGCCACAGCCGCCCCAGTTACAGACTGGGAGAAGACCAGTCCATTAGCCGTCCAGTTCCTCTCCGCGCTCTCGCCTCAGATGAACGTTCTTGCTTGTTTTTCAGCTCACGCCGGTTGTACAGGGTGGTTATCTGACACCCATCTATGTCCCCTACGTCGCCCCGCCCTCGTCCCGCTCTGACGGTCCGGCGCTTCACCCGCGGCTGCGTGATTGTCTGCCTCATGCTGCTCTCACCTGATTGGCTGATTGGATAATCACATTAATGAGCCTGGGTGCAGGTGTTAAACTTCACGCTTAAACGTCACGCTTAATCTTCCCGTCTTTCATCTGCGCCTCATTCATTATTTTCTCCCATTAGTCAACCTACACCTCGCTGATTATCCACACACACACACACACACACACACCAGCGTAATGATACTTCTAGTGTTACTCGTTCTAGCAACAAATAAATCTTAGTCTCGGGCCAAACTGGTACAGAAATGAATGTTTCATGAATTCATGAATAATTAACACACACACACACACACACACACACACACACACACACACACACACACACACACACTCAACTTTCTAGCTTTCTCTTAGTTCTGCGGTGTAAAACCGGCCATACATTGCTGTTCAAATGATCCATACACACCACTTAAAGGAAATGCCATGTTTATGTGGGTACAGCGGGCGTGGCGGCGGTTTTAGCGTTCTGGTGATCGTAGCCGTCACTGAAATGGCCGTGTGCAGATCTCAGGGTCGAGTTACACCAGGAAGCGCTGTTAGGTTCCTGCTCTCGGTGAGGATTTCCTCTCGGTCACATCACAGAGTACAGCAGTTTTCCTGCTTTAAGCTCGGTGTGTGTGTGTGTGTGTGTGTGTGTGTGTGTGTGGGTGTGGGGTGGGGTAAGCGATTGATGTGGTGTTTTTTTCTCATTGCTTGGTTGCTTTAATGTATGCATGTTTACTGTGTTCAGCTCAAGCTGGTTCTTCTTGAGTTTCATCTTTATCATATACACACACACACACACACACACACACACACACACACACTACCGCTCAAAAGTTTAGGTTCTTGATTATTTTTTTCTACACTGTAAAACAATACTACAGTTAATATTGAGATGTTTATCTGCTACTTCTGCTCTCTAAGTCCTTTATAACGCCTCTAATCTGAGGTGCTGTTAATTAATTAATGATTTCTGAGGCTGATGACTCTAAACGAACTTCTCCTCTGCAGCAGAAGTAAGTTCTGGTTCTGTGAAGGTCTTCATGAGAGACAGTTTCATCATGGAACTTGATGGGTTTCTCAAAACTTTTTTTTTTTTGCTTCATCATCTGAATATCATGGGTTCGAATCTCGTGATACGAGGAGCAGATCTGCGATGCCTTAAGGGGGCGCTGTGGTATGCTTTCCAGTCTCACATAAATCATAGTGACACTAGCCAACAGTGATGGGAGTCACCAGGGACTGAACTATACGATATTATGACAATAATACCCGGGTGCCAAGTCATTCTAATCTGAACACCACACAAAAACCGCCGTCCCAAACTGCCGCTAGCAGCTGAACAAACGTCGGCATCGGTTTTGCTCAGTCCGCGGTTGAGATCGTGAACATGATTAAAGAATTTTGTGCAAAGCGGAGTGTCGTCCAAGCCTTTGCAGAGAACAAAACTGCGGCGGACAGGGCGCTGAACGGGAACGCGGTGTCTTACTTGAGGGTAAGTGTGCAGCGCAGGAAAGAAAAAAATCTCTCAGAATAGATTTTTAGTAAAAACGGCTGCCACGTATGAACCAAGAAACAAAACCAAAAAAAAAAAGTGAGAGAGAACCCCTGAAGGAGAATTACACAGTGGTATTAAGGAAGGGGAGTCCCCACCCAAACACTACAGTAACTTCCTCCCCACCCGTCTCCCTCTCCTCCGCACCTTCACACCAGCGAGTCTCCGTATGGTAAGTAAGGAGCGTTAACAACATGTGTACATGTAAAAGGGTTCGCTCTCTCTCCAATACAGCTTTTTGTTTTTTATACTGTATTGTTTAAACAAAAGGAATCACAAGTTAAATATAGTTAATGATGATGGAGAATGTATTCATTCTATTCGCATGTGTCCCTCGGAAAAAAGGTGAATCGGGGTACGACCATATCGGGTAACGACCAGAACTTAGGAATAAATTACAGTCGTGATTTCACCTTTCCAGTACGCATGGGTGGGAAGTAGCGAGTTACGTTTACTTAAGTGACTTTTTTAAAAAAAAAAAAAAAAAAGGATTTCTAGGAGTAGTTTTACTGCACCATACTTTTACTTGAGTAGATTTGTGAAGAAGAAACTCCACACTTACTCCGCTACATTCGGCTACACTTGACTCCATTTATTCTTATGTAGTAGACCGGGAATGAAAACATAAAATTAGCAGAGACGTCTGTCTCCAACAGAAGAGGATGATGAACAACGCTGGCCTCATGTTTCATACTGCGGCGTCTCTCCGTCTGCCAAAACTCAACTTCTAACCTTTTAAGAAACATATTGCGGTTAGTTTAGCTGTTACGTTGCAATGTAAGCAAATATAATCATTATAATAAAAACAATTTTTTAGACATTTTGGTTGAAATAGTTACTCGGTACTTGAGCATCATTTCCCTGAATATTTTTTTTTACTCTTACTGTAAGTGATATTCTGGACGACTACCTTTTACTTCTACTTGAGTAATATTATTTTGAAGTACAGCTACTCTTACTTGAGTGAAATGTTTTGGCTCCTTTACCCACCTCTGCCAATGTCTGAGTAGTTTTAAGTGCCCAACTTGTAGGATTATACATTTTAAACATTTTCACTTCAACTGCATGTGTATATTAATTAAAAAACAGGATACATAATGACTCGATTTATGTATTTATTTATTTATAAATCCACATCCAGCATGTCGATTATTCTTTCCTCTCGCCCACTAACAGTCCATGAGCAGAAGAGTCTTGGCAGACAGCCTTTAACTCTCACTGCTTGGTAAGTGTTGGAGAAAACTTACGTCTGAATTTGACATTAAAGGGCACGTATGTTGTCCAGAGTAAATGTGCAAACAACAACCTGAGAGAGAGAGGGAGAGAACATTCTCTACTTCTTGTCCTTTTTTCAAATTTTTGTATTAAAAAGGCGATTAGATTTTTCTCCTAATGTGACCTCATATAAGAAGATCCGCCTCCCCCGGTGGTGCTCAGCTCCGCTGTCTTTTTTTCTTTCTTTTTCTAGAGAGTCTGACTCAATCGTAGCTCAGTTACATAAAACAGCAGATTTTGAGGATGTTTAAGAAGTAAAACTTGTTATATTTGCAGGGTATTTCACACACACACACACTTTGGGTGAGTTCTGAGACCTGTGTTAACTTTCTTAAAGGAAAAGAAAGTTAATAAACAAGATTCAAGACTTTTGTTCTGTTTTTTTTTCGTGCTTTGCGTCAAAGAGCCGAACTCCTCGCATCCGTCCGTGAGATTCGGATGTTTACACTCGAACCCGGAGTGTGACGCTCTGTGACAGCGCTAACCGCATGGAGCGAGGAGAGCATGACGGAGTCTCGGCGTCAGCTGTAATTCACGACTTCCTGCTACATCCTCGGCTCCCTGTAGCTTCTCCCTAATAAGCAGCTGCTGAAAGCTAATTATCTCAGCAGTAAAGCGTTCAACGGAGTCGCGGAAACAAATAACGCTCCATCACGTGCGTGTCGTGTTTAATGGTTACCGCGAGACTCCTGAACTTTGTAGGCCTCAGCGGCTGATAAATGACCGATCAGGTGGCGACAATTGCGGCGACTCGTCCACCAGAAGACAGACAGAAGTTATTACTCAGAACGATGCTCATATTTTTACATCAGTGCTCGGTTGAAGAAAAAATAAAAAAATCCCTTTTCTGATTAGTTGACTTCTTCACACAGAGGGGCTACTGGTGTCGGCGTGACGCCTCTAAACGCTGGCTAAACTCATTTCTCACTGGGAGACCCTGACGATGAGAGGCGTGTAAATTTATGCAACCAGTCAGAGATTTCAATCCAGCCTAGACTCTTCTCGCGCGTTGATTCCCGTGACCGTGAAATGAATCGGGCATTTAATTACCGCAAACGGAGCGCAAGGAGAACTGATAATGAAAACAATTAATTAGCGCGAGGCTGAAGCGCAGCACGACGAGAACAAATATCAAATAATTGATTCCTAACGTAGCGCCGTCATATTTCATGGCTCCCGGGTGAAAATGCCACGTGTCAAATACGTGATGCACGGAACAGACCCAGAACGATTTAATATTAGATAACATTGGGGGAGATGAAAACGGCTGATCAAACCACCACCAAAAAAAAAAAGTAAATAAACAGGACGGGAATCGCATTCACACGTCTATAAACAATAATTAAAAAGCTTCTTACAACACGGGTACAGGTCAAAAGTTTACGGACACCCGGTTCTAACACGTACACAGGAAATGTTCCAGAAAATGTTCGGTTTACTGTATGACTTATCCTGTCTATCCCAGGGCACGAGGCGGGGTACACCATGGATGGGGTGCCACACACATGCTCATTCACACTACGGCCAGTTTCGGAACACCATTTAGCCTAACCTGCATGTCTTTGGACTGTAGTACCCGAAAGAAAACCCACCATGCACAGGGAGAACATGCAAACTCATGTGAGGCGGGATTCGAACCCTTGTTTAACTTTATGCATTAATTCATGCTGTGGATTCTGTTCCGTTGTTCTTGGAGTAAACCCAGTAAACCACATGCTGAGGTTATAAATGTGCATCATGCCTCTTCTCTCTCTGCACTGATTACTTCCTCAAAGCCTTCATGTTTGTAGTTCATCTTATATATGGATACATATAACGATCCATCTACCGTAGGAAGCTCTGTAGTCCGACTAGAGACCATGGAGGTTAATACTGGTGACCATTGTACCATCTATTCCCATTATAAACCGTGGTAGAACCTCCAGGCAACATTCACAGGAACGCCATGCCATTTAGACTAATCTGTGTTGGAAGGAAAACCAATCACCATGCACACAGAACCCCGAGGTGGGATCCGAACCCCAACCCTAGAGGTGCAAGGCGACAGTGCTAACCACTACACCACCGTACCGCATCGATATCCACTATCTGAAATGCTTCTTTCAATATCTCATAGCCTTGTTTTCTGACATCTGAAATCTGACATGCTGATTGAACATTTCCTGTGATCTCATATATGATATGGCGTTTCCTGATATCTGATATGCTTTATCCAATTTCTCTGATTAGTTTTTTTTTTTTCCCCTGATATCTCTTTGCACTGATACTAAGTCTGGAACGTTCAGAAATAATATTGAAATGGCCTGAAGGACCTGCTGTCCAGCATTACCCTGCGTTATTATTTTAATGCTACTCTGAACTTCCCCTTCATCTGTTTTGTGTTTGTTGTTGTTTTTGTTTTCTCTCTCTTTCTGCTATGTCTATAGAAGACCGCTCAGACCTTGCACTTGCACACAAATACTATTTCACTACATATTTATTTCACTACCTTTTGCACTCCTGTGACTGCACACACACACACACACGACAGCGTTCAAAGCTAGCACTAGCTCATTAATACTAAAATATTCTGCATATTTTGTGTATATACATTTTAATTGTAAATAGGCTCTCTTCTCTATTTTTCTTTTCCTCTCCTTCCTTTTTTTATTCTCGGATTTATCTTTTTTTTTTTTTTTTTTTTTTTTTTAATAATGCACAGCGGTGAACTATCAGAGCCTCAAAACAAGCATTTCAGTGTATCATTGTCACTGACAATTTTCTGAATATGATTTTCATCTCTGGAATACACAGCAGACCCTCAGCACTGGCTAAAGACTCTTTTAGCAAAATATCGCCCAGTGTTCTGACCTGTGCTGCAGATATGTAGGGCCTGACACATACAGCTCTGGAAAAACAATAAGAGACCACTGCAAAATAATTAGTTTCTAATTTTTTTTTTTCTTACAGGTGCATGTTTTGTTTTGTTGTTGTGAACAGTTTTGTTTGATTTTTTGTGAACTGCTGACAGTATTCCTCCTAAACTTGAAATATAGCTATTGTTATCTAGAGTATATATTTAAAGAGAATGACATCACCCAAGATCATGCAGTATTTTAATTTTAAATTAGAAATCAGTATTTGGTGTAATAATAATAACCCTGATTTGCAGTGACAGCTTTCATGTGTTTTAACAAAACCAGAATCTGAATTTTATAAAATCATGATACAGTGCAACCTTGGATTGCGAGCATACTTTAAGCTGGAAGTGTGCTTGTATATCAAAGCGAATTCCCCCTTAGGAAATAATGGTAACTCAGACAATTCGTTCCACAACCCAAAAATATCTGTATAAAAATGATAAAAAATTAAAGTAACCAGGTTACTCGCAATTGAAGGTTCCCCTGTACTTAATACAGATCGAATTGACACCTGGATATCGTGATATCGTACCAGGTGATCCCTAGTGTATATAGAAGAGATGGAAAACTATAGATCTTAGGGATGGGATTTACCAGAGATTGCCTGATACGATATTATCGCGATACCTGGGTGTCGATTTGACCTGTATTGCGGTTCTTAAAGTACCACAATCTTATAAAATATCCCGACTTAGTATTTTGTTTTCAGATTTGATTAAAATACTAAACAAACATAGCAAATAACTTACTCATACCACCTTAATTGCAAATGTATGAAAACTAAAAGTGCATTTTAAAAAAGAATAAAAATTGTGATATGTACCTGAATAAATTTCTTCCCCACCATGTCTAGTAGACTATAATAGGTATATCGTTTATCACTAGGGTGTGATTTTCAGCTGACTGATTTAACTTTGCTAATGTCTCATTATTAGAGTATTACTGTGTGTAATGAAGTGCAAGACTAGACCAAAAAAAAAAAAAGGGAATTCTGCAAAATGGAATTTTACAGGTGAAAGTTTAATCAGTATCGGAAAATTTGTTTCACGTTGTGCACCATTGATCAGGTTTTTACACACTGCACACTAGGAGCAGTTATGTCCTGAGGGTGGTAAGGTGATCACGGGGACATCACTATGCAAGAATTCAAAAAGTGTTCTCCTTGTCTTTAACATAAATTTAGTACAAAGATAACACCCTTTTACTTTCTGAATTTAGTACAAAGATAACAATGTCTTAACACTATGGCCTCATGCCTTCACGGTCGAGGGTTCGATTCCCGTCTCGGTTCTGTGTGTGTGGAGTTTGGATGTTCTCTCTGTGCTAGGTGGGTTTTCTCCGGCTACTCCGGTTTCCCCCCACAATCTAAAAACAAGCAGGGTAAGCTAAATGGCATTTTTAAATAGCAAGTAACGTGTGAATGAGTGTGTATGTGTGTGTGTGTGTGTGTGTGTGTGTGTGAGCGTATAGGATAAGCTCTATAGAAAATGAAAATGAATAAACTAATGAATACACTTTTGCAAGTGTAATGCTAGATATTGTTAATTAATTAAAAAGAATAAATGCTTATGGTAGAGACTTGGGAGTAGAGACCTATCAACTGCAATTTTCTTGCCTTATACTGGTGTTTTTAAGTCCAATACCGATTTTGACCAGTTATGGTCATTATAAAGAACTACATCCCCAAATCAGAAAAAAATTGAGACGGTATGCAAAATCATCTGTGACCTGTGTTACATGTCAGACAGTATAAACACAATTTATTTCTTATTTTGTCTTGTCAAATCAGACACGTTCATTTACATTTACATTTAGGCATTTGGCAGACGCTCTTATCCAGAGCGACTTACAAAAAGTGCTTTAATGTTTACATAATTGGATACATAGTTCAAATCATCTTGAACATACATTCATTCATGGCATTTAGTTCCACAACACTTTCCAGAAACCATCCGCTGGGACGGGCCAGTGATGAGGTCAAATGATTCCTTAATGATTTAATGAAAATGGCTTCAGGTGATTGCAGTCATGATTTGGTTCAATCAGAAAAGGCCTAGCATAAATTCTGAGCGTTCGGCTGAGCATTTTTATTTTTTCAGCGTATCCATGAGAGAATTATTAAAATGTTTATAAGCAGTGAAAGATTCTCCAGACGTTGCTGCTGGGGCTGCAACTAACAATGGACTAACACAAAAAACATAGACATGTATGCTTTACATCTGACAAATATACAGTGGAACCTTGGATTACGAGCATAATTAGTTTCGGAAGCGGGCTCGTATTCCAAAACACTCGTAAACCAAATTAAATTTTTAAAAACACACCAACGGAATCACTGCTGTAAAGTAAAAATAAAACAAATTAACCTGCACTTTACCTGTGTTTACTCCGCTCCGAGCCCAACTAAAGTTTAAAAAAAATTATCACTGGTCTCCCTGCCGCGCGACACAACGAATCTATTATGGAATTCATTGCCAACTCTTTTAGTAATCAATTTTAATTGATTTAATCGATTCGTTGTTGCAGCCCTAATTGCTGCATCAACTGCATTTGTGATTCCTCTGTAAGCGATACAACCAGAAGGAGTTAGGATTACTTTGTGTACGCGTGTCAAGCACTAAATTCAATAACCAAAGTACAGACTCATCCAGCCTATTAAAGTCCAAAAGCCAGGGTCTGTCATGGTACGGGGTTGTGTCAGTGTGTCTTCATGAGAGACCGTTTCATCACGGGGCTTGATGGGTTTCGCAAATGCACACGACACAATACTGTTCTTGCAAGAACTGTTCCAGAACCGCTGACCTCTGGGTCTTAAAATAACAACTGACTGTTGTTGTTGTTGTTGTTGTTGTTGTTGTTGATGAAATTCTCAGTATTGTTGTAGAATGTAGAAAATAAATCATTAAATAAAAACAAAGAAATTTGCTTGTGATCGCAGACTTTTGAGCAGTAGTGTATTCTCATAAAGCCTCATGCTGCACACACTGCCGAGGCATGGCTGCGGAAGAAAAGGGTGCGAGTGCTGGACTGGCCTCCCTGCAGCGCATTTTAAATGCAAATTGCGTCAGCGAAGACCCAGGACTTGTTTGCAGGAAGAATGAGAGAACATAACTCCTAAACCTTAAGGCTGTGCAATCAATCGAATTTCAATTACAGTTACAATTTCGTCCTCTGACGATTATGAAAACAAGGTAATTGAAATTAAAATGATTATTACTTCCCTTTTTCACAGTAACATTCTTATTTAGCGCTAGAAACCTGTCACATCCTTTGGCTTTTTACAGCACTGCGGTTTCATCCCTCACTTAACCCACTAAATAAACTATTTGAGAAGCATGAGGTTCCCGAAGTCAACGAGTTACCGTGCTAAATAATTGTGATCTCAGTATTGACCAAAATAATTGCCATTATGATTTTCCCAGAATCGAGCAGCACTACTGAAACACTCCGTCACATGATGTCCTCAGTCCCTAAACATCATAAATCCACATCACACCGTAGTAAATGTTTTACTATATCTTTTTAATTTATTTACCCTTTAAATTTCTTGCTGCCATCAGAACTGAAAAACAGAATACATTTTTTTTGTTTTTTGTTGCAGTTCCTCTAAAATCCTGCAGGTGGTACACTCTAAACTATCACATGCCGTGTGGTAGGAGAAGATTGTATTTAAAGTTTGTTTTAAATCGTAACGAAAATCGTGTAAGTCGAATACAAATTGAATCACCACCTGGGTATCATAATAATGTCGTACCGGGTCGTCCCTGGTGATTCCCCTCCCTACCATCCCAACTTTTTTTTAGATTTTTGGGGTGAAGAATTGACCGTATTTTATTATAACTAATGAAGGGCCTTAATTATGGCCTTAATGAATTACAATCTTTTTGTAACTTTGACAGAAATTTTTCATAATATCTGTATAATAAATAAAAAAGACAATTAAATGACATTAGCCTTTTCACTAAAAATTGTGCAAGGTTACCTGGAATTATTTCTTTTGTACAAATAAAATCCAAATTACGCAGGTGCATTTTTTTCTCAGACACATGACCCTTATAAATGACAGCATCTTTTCGAACTGCTGCACACACACTGTTGGAGTAAAGCACAGACACCCATGATTGATGTGTGAGTGCACCGCCTCCTCCTTTTGAGAACAAGGCCAGTCCGTTCCCTAGCCAGACAGATACGGACGCGTTAACCAGGATTCAAACTCGTGATCTACAGGTGACACGTTCAGCCTTTTCTTTTGTGCCCCTCAGAAACCTGTGTTGGTTCAAGCTAGAGCTTAGGTTTGGCCACGCCTCCTGCTCCTTTCCCTCTCCGAGCTACGGATCTTTAGAGAGAGCACAACTGCACACATGTTTACTAAAGATCACTCGAGCCTAGGTCAGAGGAGCTCTTCAGAAATTGTTTTTAGGATTCTGCAATGCAAGTCTTTACTGTATGTAAAAGCCTGCATGTCACCGGGGCTTCGTCTTAAAACGTCTGGGATCTGAATTTTGAAATAAAACACAGATTAGTACATTCCTAGCTAATTTCCGTTGATTTCTGGTATTTGTTTTAATTAGATGAGTTTGTGTTTATCCCCCGCTAAAGTCCGCTTAAGGGTTCAATATTTAAAAAGTGAAAATGCTGACGTGTGTAAATAGAGCTCCATTGAGTAGAAAGCTTTTGTGTGTCCCTGACTCTACACCGAGCTCTCTCTCTCTCTCTCTCTCTCTCTCTTTCTTTTTTTAAATGGTAATTCTGTGCAGTCAGTCATACCTCCTTACTGCTTTTCCTGAGTGCACAGAGGGGGGCTATTTTTACCTAGCAAACACTTTATAGGTATGACCAGACTCCGGTTTCAAACTGCGACAAAAATCACAGGCACCATTTTGGTTTAGATAAAAGCATGTCCTGAGCACTGAGCTTACTATCTCTCTCTCTCTCTCTCTCTCTTTTAATACAAATGCAATACTATAGCTCTCGATATTAGAGATCTCAGCAGATCCCTGACACTGACGTCGAAACGACATCAGAAAATCAGAATCAAGAAAATAAGCAGCGCTGCATTTCTGTGTACCGTAATCATCACGTGTGATTTGTATACGTAACTAGTGTTATTTTTTTAAGCAACTGTTTTATTTCTTTATTTTTATTTTTGCAAAGGTTATGATTTAGACTCATCCTCAGTCCTCACCTTGATTAAACCGTGTCTGTTGCGTTTTTGTTAAATAGAGACAGCAACCTGCTGATCTCAGGAGGAGGGAAAAAAGAAAAGTCCTCTATAGGACTTCATATGCAAGCTTTGTGAGAAGCAGGACGAGGAGCAGAGCGCTGGAGCAAATCGAGGTCACGCTGCAGTGAAACACATGATACCTGCATTTCTGAAGTGCAGTGAGATAGAGAGAGAGAAAAAGAGAGAGACAGAGAGTGACTGGGCGAAAGATGGAGAGAGAGAGAGAGAGACAGATGACCTCATTTATCAAGCTGGATATTAAAGACTTTATTCGTAAATCATTTACGAGAACATTAACACATGAAATGCGTTATTGATGAAAATCTAGTTGGGTCAGAAAGCCTCATGAGTTTGATTAAAATTAAAGAAATACAGAAAGAGAGAAAATGACAATGACACAGCGTGAGAGTGAGAGAGAAAAAATGAGAGACTTTGACTTTTTATTCATCTACATTCATCTTCTATGCAGCTTATCCTGTACACAGGGTCACTGAGGGCTGGAGCCTATCCCAGGAGACTTAGGGCATGAGGGCAGATACACCCTGGATGCGGTGCCAATACATCGCAGGGCAACCACACACACAAACATACACACTGTGGGCAATTTGGGAATTAGCCTAATCAGCAGATCCTTGGACTGCAGGAGGAAACCGGAGTACACAGAGAAAACTCACCAATCAAGAGGGCGCCTAAGTCTAACCCTATCTGCTCCAGAGGGACCTTAACCCTATCCCTAACTGCTCCAGAGGGGGCTTGCCCTTAACCCTATTTGCTCCAGAGGGGGCTTGCCCTTAACCCTGTTTGCACCAGAGGGCGCTTGCCCTTAACCCTGTTTGCACCAGAGGGTGCTTGCTCTTAACCCTAACCCTATCAGTCCCAGGGGGTGCTTACTCTTAACCCTATTTGCAGCAGAGGGCACTTGCCGTTAACCCTAACTCTATCTGCTCCAAAGAGCACTTGGCCTTAACCCTATCAGCTCCAGAGGGTGCTTGCCCTTAACCTTATCAGCTCCAAAGGGTGTTTGCCCATAACTCAATCTGCTTTGGTATTAATTCTAATTGGTCTTAATCCTATTTGCATCAAAGGGCTCTTGCCCTTAACCCTAACCATAACCCTATCTGCTCCAGAGGGCGATCGCCCTTAACTCTATTTGCTCCAGAGGGTGCTTACCCTTAACCCTATCTGCTCCGGAGGGCGATTGCCCTTAACCTTAACCCTATCTGCTCCAGAGGGTGCTTGCCATTAAACCTATCTGCTCAAGAGGGCGATTGCGCATAACCCTAACCCTATCTGCTCCAAAGGGAACTTGACCTTAACCCTATTTGCTCCATGGGCAATTCCTCTTAACCCTATCTGCTCCAGAAGGGTCTTGCCCTTAACACTGTTTGCTCCAGAGGGCACGTGACCCTATTTGCTCCAGAGGGCGATTGCCCTTATCCCTAACCCTATCTACTTTAAAGAGCACTTGCCCATAACCCTATCTGCTCCAAAGGGCGCTTGCCCTTAACCCTAACCCTATCTGCTCCAAAGGGCGCTTGCCCTTAACCCTAACCCTATCTGCTCCAAAGGGCGCTTGCCCTTAACCCTAACCCTATCTGCTCCAAAGGGCGCTTCCCCTTAATCGTATTTGATCCAGAGGGCGATAGCTTTTAACCCTATCTGTTCCAGGCGGTACTGTATCCTGGCTGATCTCTATCTTGCGCCAAAAATGTCTCAAAAAAGTCGGATGCAGGCTGCCGTTGGATGGGTTATTTAACAGCACCCCCAATTTAAGAAATACCCAATTAAAGGGACACTGCCTCTGATTGGTTAACAAGTCTCATGAGGCATTTAACTGACTCAAACACAGAGACTGCTTCCTTTTGGGAGGTGTAAAATCTAAGCTCTTGTTAGCTAGCTAACTAACTCAGCTGACTAGGTTGTTTTGAAAAATCTTTTTATTGCCTCCTCCATGTGTGAGACGTGTTTCCTCCTGTAGCTCCTGCACCACCCCCTGTCCACCATCAGTCTGCATCACAGCATTGATCGCTAGCTGTCCAGACACATCCATCACCTTTTCCATCTTCTCTTTCTCTGTTTCCAACTTAGCGTAACTGTCTGCATTAAACTCTGCAGTGTTTTTGGCTCTCTGTGTGCTCCTGTGTGAGCTTTAATAACAGAGAGAGAGAGAGAGAGAGAGAGAAAGAGAGAGAGAAAAGGAGAGAGATAGAAAGATGAGATTTACTCAGAGAGAAGGACAGAATGAGAGAGAGAGAGAAAGTTAAGGGCAAAGAGAGACTGAGATGGCACAAAGACAGAGAAAGAGAGAGACACACACACACATTAAGGGAGCAAGACAAAGATAGTGAGACAGACAGATGGGTGTAATCAGTGCATCATATATCAAAGCCCATGCCTTTGTTTCACGCTGCAGCTACCAGTGGGGATTGATCAAAGGTGAGTTATTTATGTTCAGTCTGATAATTAACATGAACATCGAATAATAATGTGTGATGATGTCAGTTAAGGGAGGACACACACACACACACACACACACACACGCACGTACATTAAAGGCCACGGCAGGCTTTGTGTTTTCTTTAATCAGGATATGTATGTGATTTGTATGAATTGTCAGTGTATGTCTCCTGCCTCAGGGTCTGCACAGACACTTTCCTGCCTCATTTCCACTGATTTATACTTTTCATTACTCAGTTCATTGGAGAATATTTGCATCATGATGGGTCATGTCATGGTGTATCGCTGTGCACTTATCCATCCATTTGTCTGTCTGTCTGTCTCTTTGTCTATTTATCTAGAGCTGGTAGATGTGAGCGTTAGCGATGACAATGATGAGGTATAACCCTAATGTGGGTTATTACACAGATCAAAGACAGATTAATATCTGCTTTTATTAAAGTTATAAAATGAAACAAGGGCTCATTCGCATGTTGAAAATCGGTTTACAGGTAATTCAGTCATTGTACAGCTTGATTTAGGAAACAGACGTTTTGGGTCCGACGTGCCGTCTAGTGAGTCCGTGAATAATGGTGCGTGTGATGACTGTACTGCCGCTTCGCTTTAGGCTCTGTCACTCCAGGTCGGATTCGGCTGAGGATTTACTATCTGTTGGCGCACACTATTTGGTAGTTTAGTGTGCAAGGTCCGATTTAGCCATGGATTTAATATCTATCTTTAGTAGGTTAGTGTGCAGGGTGGATTTAGTATCTATTAGTGCATACTATTTACTTTGGGATTAAGTACTTTTATTTATTTAGTAGTTAAAATCAAATCAAATTCAAATTTTATTTGTCACATACACAGTCATACACAGTACGATATGCAGTAAATGTCACGACCCGTCAAGCTACAGCTCTGCCATGATCATATGAGCACTCCTGCTCCACGTTCCCAACCACCCCTTGCTTCCTGCCACCTCACCTTCCACTCTCAACACACCTGTGCATTGTCTCCAATCATCCTCCTTACCTATTTAAACCACGCTCTGCCACAGTCACGTTGCCAGATTATTGTGTGCCTTCCATAGCCCAATTCTCCAGCGTTTATTTCATGCCTTGACTCTTTGCTACCGACCACGCTTTGTTTGTTCCCGACCTCGCCATTGTCTCATGTTTTGGATTCCACGCTCACAGACTTTTGTTATCGACCTTTGGATTTTCTATACCGACTACGAATTTGGATCACGGACTTCCTCTTGTCTCTCTGGCTCTGAACCTCGCTCGCCTTCGACCACGAAAAAGCTTAGCAAGACCAGCCACCAACCTGTGCGGCGTCTCCATTCGCTCGCCGGTTCTCCACGTCTCTGCAACGCTGCGCGAATCGCGCTGCACACCAAGTTTCCTCACCGGCTCTTTGCACTTCCGCATTCCTGCACAGGACACACAAGGCGCTCTCGCCGACTCGCGGCGCTTTGGCATTCCTCACAGGTCCACGCTGCACACAGAGCGCTCACGCGCGCTTCCGCATTCCAGCGAGACTCTGCTCACGCCACAGCACAGAGCTTAACCGGCACTTTCTCTTTGATCCACTCGGCCGGCTCAGTCTGCTACACAAGCACTACCACTAACCACAGGTCTAACTCTGCGCTTGGATCCATCACGCCCTCTAGCGCCCCGTGACAGAATAATCTGGCCAAAAGGAATGGATCCAGCAGAGGCTGCTCGCCTGAGGGGGGCATTAGAGAGCCAAGGAACTCTCTTAGGTACACATCAGCAGGAAATCACACAAATCACTACTACACTTCAAACCATCACCGAAACCTTGCAGTCTCTTTCCACTCAGATTCAAAATCAGCCACCTTCTGCACCCGCTCTGCTACATCCCCCCCCGGTGCTCTCTCCAGTCCATGAGCCACGCCTCCCTGCTCCGCCTACCTATGACGGGGATCCAGCCACATGTCGCTCTTTTCTCTCCCAATGCTCTCTCGTTCTGGAACTGCAGGCCACGTCATTTCCCACAGAGCGCTCTAAGGTCGCCTACATCATCACTCTCCTCTCTGGAAAGGCGAGAGAGTGGGGAACGGCACTGTGGGATGCCCAAGTTTCATGTTGCTTCACTTATAGAACTTTTACTGAGGAAATGAGGAGGGTTTTTGATCGTTCCTTCACAGGACATCAGGCAGCTAACCAAATACTTCAGTTACGCCAGGGAGCACGTTCTGTCTCTGACTATGCCATTGATTTCCGGACTCTAGCTCCCTCTTGTGACTGGGACGAGAAAGCTCTTTTTGACTGTTTTCTCCATGGGCTTACAGACTCAGTGAAAGACGAGCTTGCAGCTCGTGAACTCCCCTCGGACCTGCAGGGACTCATTGACCTGGCAACACGTATTGACGCTCGCAAGCGGATTCGACGGTCTGAACGGCAGCCTTTTTTCACACCATGCACCTCTGCACCAACCTTAGACACTTCCGAGGCACCCCCTGAACCCATGCAGATAGGCCGCACACGCATCTCACCCAAGGAACGCCAGCGCCGCAGAGATAACGGCGCCTGCTTCTATTGCGGCCAGACCGGTCACGCTGTGCGCTCCTGCCCACTAAAAGGGCAGGCCCCCCCGTAGTTCTGGGGATGCAGGGGGGCCCCGCATCTGTTTCTTCCCCGGACCAACGATCATGTTTTTCCGTGACTTTGACCCATGACGACCAATCCCACGTCACTCACGCACTAGTCGATTCCGGGGCCGATCAGAACTTAATCTCCTCTTGCACTGCCTCCAAGTTCAATATTCCTCTCACGCCCTTGCATCAGCCCTTCGTGGTTCAGGCTCTTGATGGCAGCAAGTTAAAACCGATTACCCACCGTACTGCCCCCATCACCCTACAGTTTTCAGGAAACCACACAGAGCTCATTTCGCTCCTAATTGTTCATAATGCTCATGCACCCATTGTTTTGGGCCTCCCTTGGTTAAGGCTGCATAACCCACACATTGACTGGGTCAAAAGAAGGGTTCTGGATTGGAGTCCCACCTGCCTCTCTTCATGTCTACGCTCCGCCCCTATGGGCCAAACCTTGTCTACGCCACGAGAGGTGATCCCCGACCTAACCAGGGTTCCCACAGATTATCATGACCTAAGTCAGGTGTTCAGTAAGTCACGGGCTATCTCTTTACCTCCACACCGCCCTTATGATTGTGCGATTGACCTTCTTTCCGGCACCTCTCCCCCCAAGGGGCGACTTTACTCCCTCTCTCGCCCTGAGAGAGAGGCCATGGAACAGTACATAAAGGAGTCACTTGCCGCAGGGATCATCCGCCCATCCTCTTCGCCAGCAGGGGCAGGGTTCTTCTTTGTGGAAAAGAAGGACAAATCCCTCAGACCCTGCATTGATTACAGAGGGCTAAATGAGATCACGGTCAAAAACCGCTACCCCCTTCCTCTGATGTCATCAGCCTTCGAACTTCTCCAGGACGCCCGTGTCTTCACCAAGTTGGATCTGAGAAACGCCTACCACCTTGTCAGGATACGGGAGGGTGATGAGTGGAAGACTGCCTTCAACACACCCACCGGCCATTATGAGTATCTAGTGGTTCCTTTTGGCTTAACCAATGCGCCGGCAGTGTTTCAGACTCTCATAAATGATGTCCTCAGGGATTTTCTCAATGTCTTTGTCTTTGCCTACCTGGACGATATCTTGATTTTCTCACGCTCAGTCAAGGAACACAGATCCCACGTTCGCCAGGTCTTGCAACGGCTACTTGAGAATAAACTTTACGTCAAGGCAGAGAAATGCGAGTTTCATTGCTCGTCAACATCCTTTTTGGGATATTGCATCTCCCCTGAGGGCATCCAGATGGACCCCACCAAGGTGAGGGCAGTCACCGACTGGCCAGTACCGTCATCAAGACGCGAACTCCAACGCTTCTTAGGGTTCGCCAATTTTTATCGCCGTTTCATCCGGAGCTACAGCATGGTCGCGGCCCCACTTACGACCCTCACGTCGTCCAAGATCTCATTCAAATGGAACCACCAGGCAGACATAGCCTTCAGGGATCTTAAACAGCGCTTCACCACTGCACCTATCCTCATCTTTCCCGACCCCTCTCTCCAGTTTGTCGTGGAAGTAGACGCGTCCGAAACTGGGGTGGGGGCCATCCTGTCCCAGAGGTCCACAGAAGACAACAAACTTCACCCATGTTCCTTCTTCTCCCGCAGACTCACACCCCCTGAACGCAACTACAACATTGGGGACCGTGAACTATTGGCGGTCAAATTGGCCCTAGAAGAATGGAGGCATTGGCTGGAAGGGGCTGACCACCCCTTTCTTGTGTGGACTGACCATAAAAACCTAGAATACCTAAGAACGGCAAAAAGACTCAACTCACGCCAGGCACGGTGGTCGTTATTCTTTTCTCGTTTCCGCTTCACGCTGTCGTATCGCCCTGGTTCCAAGAACGCTAAACCTGACGCCCTCTCTCGCCAATTCTCCACCTCTCAGGACGCATCCACAACGGAGACTATCCTTCCTCCCCAATGTCTTGTGGCAATAACCCGGCTTACTGTGGAGCAGCTTGTCCAGCAGACCCTCGAACAGGAACCAGGCCCAAGCACCGTCCCACCTGACAAGCTCTTTGTTCCAGTCTCTGTACGACCACAGGTGTTAGACTGGGCTCACAGTTCCAGACTGGCATGCCATCCTGGGGCAGCACGCACTCTCTTCCTCCTTCAACAACGCTTCTGGTGGTCCACGATGAAGGAGGATGTCAAGAACTTTGTGGCGTCCTGTGACACCTGTGTCAGGAACAAGGTCACCAACCGCCCTCCAGAGGGCTTCCTTAGACCGCTCCCCATTCCCCACCGCCCTTGGTCCCACATCTCCATCGACTTTGTCACCGGCCTACCACCATCCCAAAACAATACCTGCATCCTGACCATTGTGGATCGCTTCTCTAAGTCTGCACATTTCATACCACTACCGAAACTCCCGTCTGCGAAGGAAACAGCTGAACTGCTAATCAACCACGTTTTCCGACTTCACGGACTCCCAGTCGACATCGTCTCGGACAGAGGCCCCCAATTTTCTGCCCAATTCTGGAAAGCCTTTTGCAACCTCGTCGGTGCTAACCCCAGCCTTTCTTCCGGTTTCCATCCCCAAACTAACGGCCAAACGGAACGAGTCAACCAGGAGCTGGAGAAATCTTTAAGATGCATGGCCACCCGGGATCCATCCTCCTGGAGCCGCTTTTTACCCTGGGTCGAGTACGCCCACAACTCGCTTCCTACCTCCTCCACAGGCATGTCCCCCTTCCACTGTTGCCTGGGCTATCAACCACCCCTCTTTCCGACCCAGGAAGAGGAGGTAGCCGTCCCCTCAGCCCAAACCTTTATCCGGCGCTGCAAGAGAACATGGCAGCGTGCCCGCAACCAACTACGGCGCACCGTAAGTGCCTTCCAAAGCCAGGCTAATCGTCATCGGTCACCAGCCCCTAGATATCTTGTCGGCCAAAGGGTCATGCTGTCTGCACGTGACCTCCCCCTCAAGACCACATCCAAGAAGATTTCACCAAGATTCATCGGACCTTTCACGATCACCCGGATCATAAATCCATGCTCCGTCCGACTAGCTCTACCACTCTCTATGCGCAGAATCAATCCTACATTTCACGTTTCCCAGATCCGCCGACTGGTGCCCTGTCCACTATCTCCACCCATCCAACCCCCTCCCCCCCCTCGACTCATAGACGGAGGTGAAGCCTTCACAGTCCGTAGACTCCTCAGGTCTCGCCGCCGCGGTCGTGGTCTCCAGTACCTGGTGGACTGGGAGGGCTATGGCCCTGAGGAGCGGAGTTGGGTACCAGCCAAATTCATCCTGGACCGCTCCCTAATCGCTGACTTTCATAGACTTCACCCTGAGGCGCCTACTAGAACGCCAGGTGGCGTTCTTAGGGGGGGGGGTACTGTCACGACCCGTCAAGCTACAGCTCTGCCATGATCATATGAGCACTCCTGCTCCACGTTCCCAACCACCCCTTGCTTCTTGCCACCTCACCTTCCACTCTCAACACACCTGTGCATTGTCTCCAATCATCCTCCTTACCTATTTAAACCACGCTCTGCCACAGTCACGTTGCCAGATTATTGTGTGCCTTCCATAGCCCAATTCTCCAGCGTTTATTTCATGCCTTGACTCTTTGCTACCGACCACGCTTTGTTTGTTCCCGACCTCGCCATTGTCTCATGTTTTGGATTCCACGCTCACAGACTTTTGTTATCGACCTTTGGATTTTCTATACCGACTACGAATTTGGATCACGGACTTCCTCTTGTCTCTCTGGCTCTGAACCTCGCTCGCCTTCGACCACGAAAAAGCTTAGCAAGACCAGCCACCAACCTGTGCGGCGTCTCCATTCGCTCGCCGGTTCTCCACGTCTCTGCAACGCTGCGCGAATCGCGCTGCACACCAAGTTTCCTCACCGGCTCTTTGCACTTCCGCATTCCTGCACAGGACACACAAGGCGCTCTCGCCGACTCGCGGCGCTTTGGCATTCCTCACAGGTCCACGCTGCACACAGAGCGCTCACGCGCGCTTCCGCATTCCAGCGAGACTCTGCTCACGCCACAGCACAGAGCTTAACCGGCACTTTCTCTTTGATCCACTCGGCCGGCTCAGTCTGCTACACAAGCACTACCACTAACCACAGGTCTAACTCTGCGCTTGGATCCATCACGCCCTCTAGCGCCCCGTGACAGTAAAATGCTTATAAAAATAGAAAAGAGGCAAGAAATAATAAATATTTAACTATAAGAAAGTTGAACAAAATATACAAGTTTTCAAGATATAAGAAATACTGTATAAACCTATCTGTACAGACAAAAATTAATTTAAATGCAAATTATATGTGGAATGACTGAAGTGTGCAATTGTCCTGAAGTGTGCAATATGTGTGCAAGTGTGCGCAAATGTGCTATGTCATGATTGTCCGGTCTATAGTGGGTAGGGGTGTGTGCACAGATGAGTAATGTCCATGAGTGTCCATTTGTGTGGGATGTTGCAGGGTGTGCAGGGTCCGATTTAGCCGTGGATTTAATATCTCTTAGAGCCTACTATTTAGTAGGTTAGTGGGCAGGGTGGATTTAGTATCTATTAGTTCATACTATTTACTTTGGGATTAATTACTTTTATCTATTTAGTAGTTTAGTGTGCAGGGTCTGATTTAGCCGTGGATTTAGTATCTATTGGAGCGTACTACTTAGTAGGTTAGTGTGCAGGGTGGATTTAGTATCTATTAGTGCATACTATTTACTTTGGGATTACGTACTCTTATCTATTTAGTAGTTTATTGTGCAAAGTTCGATTTAGCCGTGAATTTAGTATCTATTGGAGCATACTACTCAGTAGGTTAGTGTGCAGGGTGGATTTAATGTCTATTAGTGCATAATATTTACTTTGGGGTTAAGTACTCTTATGTATTTAGTAGTTTATTGTGCAAAGTTTGATTTAGCCGTGAATTTAGTATCTATTGGAGCATACTACTCAGTAGGTTAGTGTGCAGGGTGGATTTAGTATCTGTTAGTGCATACTATTTACTTTGGGACTACGTACTCTTATCTATTTAGTAGTTTAGTGTGCAGGACAGATTTAGCCGTGGATTTAGTATCTATTGGAGCGTACTACTTAGTAGGTTAGTGTGCAGGGTGGATCTAGTATCTATTAGTGCATACTATTTACTTTGGACCTAATTAAGTACTCTATTTAGTAGTTTAGTGTGCAGGGTGGATTTAGTATCTGTTAGCGCTCACTATTCTGAATATTTTTCTTATGAGTGTTGGTAAAACTCTTGTCTTGTATGTGTTAAGGCATTTATTCATTCATAACAATCTGACTTGCGTGCCAGAACAGAATCTTTTTAATCTAATGGTATGTATTATTTTTATTAAGATATATTTAGCACAGTTACAGCAGATGCCATCTTGCCCACTCCTTCCCACTACACATGCATCTGTCTCTCCTTCCTGTTGCCATGCTGGGATCGTAATTAGAAGCCAGTGATGTGTAATTAGTCGTTAATTAAGACGCGAGCCGTGCACCGCTGAGGAAATGAATCAATCGAAGAGGATTATTTAATCATATATGTTTATTACTCAGCAATTAATGTCCTGTTGACCCCCAAACCATCTTTCACTTAATGGTGATTTAAAAATAGACCCTAATACTTCTGCATTATCTCTGTTATTAGCAGAACTCTTTCCATGAGGTTCAGGATCATTCTGATCGTGTGTGTGTGCGTTCATGTAGAGGAGGAGCACAATTAAGAGACAGAAGAAAGTCTGCTGAAAAAAGAATTAATTGAAAAATCCATATCTCCTTTTAATATTGTTTAATATTTGAGTCAGTCTCTCAAACTTTCCTATTAACGTTATAAAATTAAAGTCATGTTCTTAGCTGAATTAAGAGCCTACGTCAGGAACTAAGTGCCACGTGTCTTTCTCCTTCCTCACGCGTCCTCGTCTTTTCTCTAACCTATTTTCCTGTGCTTTCGGATGTACTCCGTGTTTCACGTCAGCGTCGTCACGTGAGTGAGTGCTTGCAGGCATGGATGCGCCACAGCGGCTAAAGACACATCAGCTTTTTTTTTTTTTTTTCCCTTACGGTCAGTGTCATTGTCTTGACGTTTTTGGTGCTGCTGTCAAAACTGTTGCTGTGTCTTATTTTATTATCCGTCCCCACATGTCTCTTTCTGTCTGTTCGCCTGCATGACACGGAGGATTGTGGCTTATTATCCAGAAGTCACATGACTAGAAGTATATGTATGTACGGTATATAAATATCATTGAGTCAACGAGTCAACTCATAACCTATATATTTTTGTGTAGGATTTTACTTTTTTTTTGTAGCTAGAAATTCAACAGAGTTCAATGATTCTATAATTTAAAGCCCTATTCGGTTTGGATTGGTTTACTAGGCTGACGTCGGTAATACTTTCGTTTATTTTTCCCAAATATAACAGGGGTTTCTCTGTCCAGGCGGAGGATTAGAGCTGTGCGATTAAAGCGATTTTAGCATTCTACACAAAGTACCAACAATATTATATATTACTATTGCAATATTATATCTTCTTCTTTTAATTTTATGAGCAGTTGGTGCAATAGCTCCACCTACTGGACTGGAGTGTGGAGCAGAAGATCAGCAAAACAAAGATCTCTTTGTAAGAGACACGGTGTTTAAACAATCAACAACTCAATTTACAAAGCGTTTCAATGTTTATTACATACTTTGAGTGTTTTTTCATAGCAGCAATAATAAATAACACAAAAGTAAAAAAAAATGCTTAAGAAACTAACTGTATTACATCAACAGTGTAGCTATTGTTCACAGTTCTTCTGAAGATACGGACGAGTGCCTTTTCTACAGCATGCATTTTTCAGTTCACATTTCAGACCGTGTTAAGAGTCTGGGAAAGGGGCAGCGATACGAACACTACGGGACTAAACACAGCAAGCAGCAGCAATCAGTTGTCTTTTTCTCCCTGTATGAGGTGACATTTATGTACAAAGTCACGGATGTGTTTATGTCTATAATTACTCAAATGACCAGAGACGAGCCGAGTTTGTGCTTTATATATCAAACGGTGAGTAACATAGTAAAGCTGTGAATCATGCATAGACTGTTGAGAAAGACAGAAGTTTTAAAACCTACAAAAGCAACTAATAAACATTGAAAGGTTGTGTGACTCGTGTTGTTGATTGTTTAAACGCCATGCCTTGTACTAAACAGTTATTAAGATGAAATTATTTGTGGCATGTACCTTACAGCAAAGTAAATTTTTATATTTTTTTGCATATCCAAGTTAGGAGCACAGGGTCAGCCAGGATGCAGCGCCTCCAGGAGCAGAAAGGGTTAATGGCCTTGCTGAAGGGCTAAACAGTGGCAACTTGGCGGTGCCAGGGTTTAAACTTCCAACCTTCTGGTCAGTAATCCAGAGCCTTAGCCGTTTAATCCACCACAACTCACAGACTCTCTGGCTTTGACAATGATGACCCTGAGAAAGAGAAAAAGTCCACCCCTCCCACCCACCCAAAAAAAAAAGGTCTAACCCTAACCTTTCAGCCTACATCTTTAAGTACCCTTTTAGGTGAAACTTTTGCTCATTTAAACCTTTCTTACACTCATCACTCAGCTTCTGCAGTTGTTACATTACTCTGTGAGACCTTACCTTGAAACCTTTGATTGGTTTTGTGGTCATGTGTTTTTTTTTTTCTTTTCCTTTTCTTTCTTTTTTGTCTGTTTTTTTTTTTAAACAAATGTATTATTGAGAAACTTGGCTTTCAGGCTTTTATTAGAAAACTGAACCAGGCGTACAAGACACTTGAATCTTAAAAGAGTCTTATCGCTGATTACGCTGAGTACTTTGTACAGAAGAGTACGATTTCTATGTTGGAATTTTTGTTTTTTTTATTTCCTCTTATTTGTGATTTTTGAGATTTGAAGGAGTTGTCAAGATGAACAATTCATTTTCTGACATTTGATTTATTGTAGCCTGAATTAATCCAATGCCAGAATATGAAGTGTTTTTAATAGTTTTGTAAGCAAATGCATCGTATGAAGGACTTTTGAGTCAAACCGGGACTGAAGGTATAAAACCAGTTGCTATTTACAGAAGCCTTCGAGCACAGTACGATGATGAGAATCTTAGCTGCAGGAAAACGCTTGAACGGTGCAAACGTTGGTGAATGACGATCCCAGCAGAGGTGGCCTGATCCTTAATATTTCGCCAACTTGCGAAAGAGACGCATCTGTCTGTGTGAACTGTACACACGATCATTCACCAACACCACTTGCACATTACAGGGACTCGGCTGGAAGTTATTGCCACATCTCCCCATACAGTCCTGACCTCACTCTAAGACATTTCATGTTTGGGCTAACATTAAAGGAGTTCCTGGAAAGCCAGTGTTTGAGACGTGAAGCAGGCAGTCTAATATTGGCTCTAAAACTGAGAAAACTTTCTACCTTTCTGGTATCTAGACACGGTGATGGGAAGTTTGGATCATTTTAGTGGCTTGGTTCTTTGAACCTCATTCATCAAAAAGAACAAATCTTTTTTTGAGTCATTTAGTTCATTTTGTTCTTTTGATCAGAAATAAAATAAAATGTTACATTTTCAATAAACAGACCCTCAACACGTCTACATATAGCAGCTTACCTCTCATATCTTCTTGTCCGAGTCGTTCGTTTTTTTGAATCTATTGCACCACATAGCCTCTATCGAAGTCATGTGACAAAAGAACGAACGATTCGGACCGAAAGACTCAAAGGTAACTTCTCTTTCCTGTACATAACCTACGGAGGTTTTGCAATGCTTTGCACATGTACGCCTAGTAAAAAATGAACGAATCACTCTCCGAGATACTCGTTCTTCCGAGTCACGTTAAAGACTCGTTTAAGAAGAACGAATCGTTCATGAACGACCCATCACTACTAGGCACCAGTAAAACACTGGGATAAGTGCATTAGTGTAGCAGGGCATTATATAGAGAAATAAAGTAAGTTTTTACTCTCTTGACTGTGTTCCCAGTTAAATTAAAAGTTTCAGTACCAGTATACCCTATGAGTGAAACTTAATTTGTTATTGGGATTTCCTACAAAGCCATGCAAACTTTCTGCAGTGGAGCCTTTAAAGAATTAAACATTCTACAAAGGCAGCACGGTGCCTTAGTGGTTAGCACTGTCGCCTAGCACCTCCAGGGTTCGGGTTCGATTCCTGCCTCTGTGTGCATGGAGTTTGCATGTTCTCATCGTTCTTGGTCCTCTGAGTATTTCGGTTTCCTTTCACAGCCCAAAGACATGCAGATTAGGCTAATGTGATAGAGTGGCACCCTGTCCAGGGTGTACCTGATCTCGTGCCCTAAGTCTCCTGGGATAGGCTCCAGGCCCCCCGTGACCCTGTACACTGGATAAAGCGGTATGAAAGATGAAAGAGACATTCTACAAACAATGCTAAAGCACAGTTTAACACAATAAAAATAAACACCTTTAATAAAAGCGCATCAAGTGACGCAGCATATACAGTATATAAAACTAGAAAGTAAAGATTCAGTTATCTGAACTTAAACTTGATGGTTCGTGTTGGTCAACTAGGCTCATCTTAGGTCTAACTCGCTCTTTTGATGAATATGTAAACATCGCTAAGATGGAGATAAAAACGCGCACTGACATTGATCTTCACCGAGCCCGTGTTCTTTATGTCATTTACAGCCCACGCAGCCTGTAAAGAGATCTCACAACACACGCGTCGGCTGATTAAGAGGAAGCGCTGCAGCAAAGCCCGGCTCTAACCTCTTTTTTTTTTCTAAAATTCACGGCATATTAATGAATCAAACCATCTCTGTCTCTCTTCGGCGCCTCGCGCAGACTTAACGATTGCAGTGTGTTGCGCTACCGAGCACGAGCATAACTCCCCGCGAAGGCCGGCGCCTTCCCAAATACACTACCTCTTGTTTCGTGTTTGTGTAACAGCACACCTGCAGCGTTTGCGTTATTGTTAGGTTTTATATCTCATTTCTTATGGAGATTACTCAGCACCGTCCCAAGGCCCATTACGCACACAACAAAACGAAGCCGTTCGTTTTACGCAACTCGCCGTTAACCAGCTCAAGCGGGAGTTTTTTTTTTTTTTTTGCAAAGGAGCTCTAAACGGAACGTGGCAGGAATAAAGTGCTGGAAGGAGGATGTTTATTTTATTTGCCTGCAAGCTGCGAAGCTGTTAAGAGGTGCGTTAAACCGCGTCCTGATTGTGTCGCAGGGACTTGTTGAGACGCGCTCGAGTCGGAAATGTTATTAGAGACGCAAGAGTGGACGTGCTGTTGCTAAACAAAGCCTGCAAGTCATCATCGTTTTTTTAAAAGACACGCGGCGCTGCGACGTCCTAGAAGAATCAGTCAAATGCTGCGCGTTGAGGCTAAGGAAGGTTATGGGATCGACACAGAGGGTGGAGCTAAATTTGTCCACGCCCTTAAAACGTTTTAGTTGCTTGTTTCATGATGGTAGCAATGGAATCTTCTTTTATCCACAAAATAACAGTAGATGAGCCAATCGACTCGTCAGACTGGAATGATTGACGCTCAAGTAGGTGTTGCGAACCCTCTGACACCCTGGAAGCCCCGCCCACCTCCCTATTATTTTACATCTCGTCTGGAATTTTTACTTTAAAGACACCCTGTCGCAAGTTCGAGTCTGTTGAGGTGAAACAATCAGTGTACAAACTTGGGTTGCAAATTCTTCACATTGTTCTTAACCAGTATTCAAACACATAATTTACATAATCGATTAATTGTTATTTATTATTGTTAATTATTTATCAGCTTTTGCGTCAGAGCTCTTCTAAAACATCAGGATTATGGAAGGCGAAGTGGATTATAAACAGGCGATTCAATCTGGAGTTCATGAAGGGAATCGCAGAGACCAGAATTAACTTATATATTATACTAGCATATAATCCACTATATAATTAGACTTAACGAGCATATAATCCACTAACGCTGGAATCCAGCTGGGTTGTCGCAGTTTGCCTTAATAACATTTTAATCTGTTAATTAATTAATCGATTAAGTATTTCTGGTATAAACACAACATAAAAATTTGTTCTTTTACAAAAGTGTGTGTAATACGTGTAAAAGATAACAGACGCATTGAAAACCAGACTGTGATAAAGTTTTAAACCAGTGAAAAACAGGAATACCTCGTAATCATTAGCTTCGTACCGATCAACAGGAAGTTTCCTGCGAAGTGGACGGCACAAGGGTGTTTAAGTCTTGTTAAGTACAATTATAAGCTCAGTTCAAAGGTAAAAACAGGTCATCACTAGACAGTAGACAAGCAAAAGTTCCCATAAGTCGAGATAGAGCTCGATTTATATATTCTTTTTTTTTTTATTATTATTTTTTTTTTTTTTTTTTACAATTTTCTCCCCAATTTAGTCGTGGCCAATTCCTCCCCGTCACTAGGGGGCTCCCACATTAAGGCTACTACTACCATTCAGCCGGGAGGACGAAGACTATCACGTGTTTCCTCCGAACCGCGTGACGTCAGCCGACCGCATCTTTTCGAACTGCTCGCTCACGCACCGTTAGGGGCGGAGTAACACACTCGGAGGAAAGCGCTAGCCGCTCCTTCCGCGTGCGTGAGCTCACAGACGCCCCTGACTGGCTGTAGAGCCGTGATTAATGTGGGAGCGCAAGTACCTCTGATCCCTCCCCCCTGAGAGAGCTCGGCCAATCAGCTCTCTCTGTCCCTCCGACTGTGAGAGGAAAACAGCATCACCCGGGGTTCGAACCAGCGATCTCCGGATGATAGGGCGAGCGCTTTACCACTGCGCCACTCGGAGGCCCTCGATTTATAAATTTAAACTGTACCAGTCAAAAGAACATTTCTTATTAAGATGATGAAATAACACACATGGCCTTATGTAATTAAGTAACAGCAACAGCAGTCAGTTGTTATTTTAAGACATGAAGGTCAGATATTCTGGAACAGTTCTTGTAAGAACAGTATTGTGTCAAGTGCATTTTGCAAAACCCATCACAAGCACCATGATGATGAAACTGTCTCTCATGAAGACCTTCCCAGGAAACCAAGACCAAAACTGACCTCTGCTGCAGAGGAGATGTTCATTTAGATTCACCAGCCTCAGAAAACACCAATTAACCTCAAACAGCACCTCAGATTAGAGCCGTTATGAAGCTTTACAGAGCAGAAGTAGCAGATACATCTCAATATCACCTGTTAATAAGCTAGATCAGGCAAAACCCGATAACGAAAACAAACCGGGTCAAAATCCGAACGAGCATGCAGGGTTGGAAAGACTGGAACAGGGTGCGTATACTTTAAGACTGGACATGAATGAGTCTCTTTTATTTGGATCGTGATTAATCTCAGGTGTGTTAGAATAACGGTGAGTCGGTAATCACAATAACAGTAACAATACTGTACAATAATAATTTTGTAAATGAATCAAATTATTTATTCACGAGTTAAACACATTGAAAAGGATACGTTTTATAACGGTATCAGTTTTTGTTTTAATAAATATTCAATATGTAATTTCTGTAGCGTGGAATTTCCACAGTAGAAGAAACGTGTCTGTTGTGATTACGTTACCAAGGCAACGCACGGAGGAAGTGACGTCTGCGCTGGCGGCGTCTTAGTTTGTCGGGACGGTACGATTTTGTCAATGAAAGTTTTCTTAAACGACATTCCCTGCACAGGGAGCAATGAGTAAGAGAGAGCGTGCTTTAAAGTACACGGTGGAATGAAACACAGCCAGTGTCTGTTCTGTTGCCTAGCAACCCAAGCTTACTGATAACGGGCTTCATTGTGTGGTGGGACAATTGTTAACTGCGAATATTATCAGTAATTTAAAGATAACGGATTGGATTTTGTCATGTTGGGATTTAAATTTTTTTTTTTTCCGGCAAGTCATAAAAGTTTATAGTAACTTTGTATTATGGTTAAGGACCTCAGCTACATGTTGTGTTTAAGAACACTCATGCTTGACGGAGATTCATCCATCAACCCATTATGTAGACCTTTTACTCCAGAGATCTTAGGGCACAAGGTTTACCATGGATTGATGACAGCACACACACACACACACACACACACACAATCATTACCTATAGAGGCAATATGGAAAGACCAGGTTTTTTAAATGTAGAAGGAAACCAGAGTAACCCTGATAAAACCCACCAAGTACAGAGAGAGAGCAGACGAACGAATCCCGGCGTGTTAATGAATGAGAGAAGGAAAAAAAAACCCTAATGCGCAGGTGAAAGCCAGCCTGCTGAGGCTATTCGTCCACCCGTGAAGTAGTATCAGCCTATTCATGCCACTCTTGTTTCCTTTCCGAAGCAGCCTGCCAAGCATTAGTGTCGATTACATGTCAGTCATCGCTCGGCTCTAGACCCGACAACACAATGAAGAGTAAAGAGCAGAAGGAAAAGGCTGTCGATTTTCACCCAAACAAACAGAGCACCAAAAAAAAATCGGAGATGTTTTATCTCCACCACGTGTCCTCGACGTGATAACATAACGGACGTGTGTAACATTTCTCTACAGCTGTGCACCGTGTGACTGAAAGGACACAAAGCTAAAAAAAAAAAAAAAAAAAAACAAGCAAAAAAAAATATATATATTTTTTTTTCTTGTGTTTTTATAGCAGAAATTAGTAGACGTTATAATATCCAGGATTTTCATTCTTGGTGCTGCAACTCTTCCTCTTGTTTCTTCCTCGTCAAAGCGTTCACATCCTCGTGTCACACTCTTAACACACTTACTCTTTTCACTGTGGGGAGGCCAGGCGATAAAGCTGCTGTCTAAAGGAGCGGAGATGCAATTTTTCAGTGGTTTTATGTTGCAGACAGGCCGGAGAAAAGGGAGAAGAGAATGTGTGTGCAGTAGTCTGGGCCATTTAAGAGAGGATATTATGCATGGCTTACATGAAAGTATTGATTTTCTCATTAAACTGTGATTTAATTGCTTGTACAACATTTATCGTAAACAAGTTTTGTAGTCAATATAAAGTAATTCGTGTCAAAGCAGGACTTTTGATGGTGCAGAATAAAAGAACAAAAGCCTCCCTTTATTTCTCTATATAATCCCGCGCTACACTAATGCACTTACCCCAGAGTTTCAGACCCCACTCTCAGGAATCGAACTGCCTGCTTCACGTCTGAAACCCCGGCCTCCCAGGAACTCCTTTAATGGCTCAAACATGTGGAAATGACTTGGAGCGAGGTCAGGACTGTATATGGGCTGTGGTGATGACTCCCAGCCGAGTTCCTGTAATGTGTAAGTGGTGTTGGTGAATGATTGTGTGTACAGTTCACACACACACACACACAGATGCGTCTCTACACAAGTTATCTGTTAATTTCCAAGGATCAGGTGTTCCACTCGCTAAATGTTCACACCAATGACTGCAATGAAGAAACGCCATTACAAGTCCTGTCTTTGACTTAACCGCCCTCCAGAGTTGGTATTAAGCGTGAACAGTTAATAAAGTATCGATGTAAACCAATTACAGGAGGCAATGGATGCTATAAAAAGCATGAGAGTGAAGCAGGTGATGTTCCTGTCCTACAATGCCAGTGGTGGGGTTGATTCAATTCAAGCAAATACAAGAAAATTGTGTTACTGTTACTAGGCCCGGGCGATAAAACGATAACGATATGTATCGCGACCGACGCGTGATCGATATCAAGAAAAAAATTTTTTTTTGTGTTTGATAAAACGTTCGATATTTGTTATTCTTTGTCGGAGAAAAACAAAGGTTGCGAAGCTTGTTTGGTTGCGTTGGTTGCAAGTAGCCTAGCAACGTAGGGAGTGATACGCTAACAGCCAATCATGTAACAGTATCACGTTTGGTTGCGCCATATCGTCATCTCGTGCTGGTCTGCAGGATTACTCTTCCTAAGCAGAAAATGAGTGCCGAAGCGAGCGAGGAAATTGTGAATAAAAGAGGAAAAGTCAGCTCGCCAGTATGGCAGTTTTTCGGATATTATACGTCTGACCGTAGTCAGACCAATGTCGTCTGCAAATTTTGCAAGACCGTCGTCCCTGACAAAACTGGTAATACCACGAACTTGATGTACCACCTCAGCCGCGCTCACCCTTTGGAGCACAACACCGTTTGGAGCACAACACCGCACAAGCAGCAGAGCGCCATGGAGAGGTACAGTACTCAGTGCCATCATTGTGCATCAGTGCCTTATGACAAAGAATCTAAAGGGTACAAAGATATAACGGAGGCAGTGGCATATCATATAGCCAAAGACATGCTTCCGCTTAGCACTGTCGAGAAGCCAGGTTATAAAAAGTTTATACACGTGCTTGACCCACGCTATGTTCTTTTTGGTGAAAGTACTTTTCTGAGACTGCCATTCCTAAGCTGTATGTAATGTGCAAAGAATCCGTGCAGCAAGAAATATTGTCAGCCAGTGAACTTCCTAGCACTAAACTCTCAGGTTTCTCTGTTTATATTTAACACTTTGCACTATTTTATTACACTTTATTAAGCATTTCTTACATTTTCTTTCATTTTGCACCTTAAATGTTAAGGGATTTGTTGTGTTTATTGTGACTTTAGACTTATGTTTACATTTTAATTATTTGAGTTTTCCATGGTTGTTGACATTTCTGTCTTAATAACTGAGGGGATTATGATTAGAGGACCTGGTCTTTATTTCAAATGGGTCATAAAAAATATCAATAATTACCGATATCGACCGATATGAAACACTGATATCGTGATACAGTTTTCAGCCATATCGCCCAGCCCTAACTGTTACTCATTAAATTCCTAAAACAAAAAAAAACTAACAAACAAATTATGCATTTTTAATTAAATTAATTCAGTTATGGTTTTTTTCATTGATAGCGTCGGGTAATATAACTATCCATCCATCTGTCCATCCATCTAGGAACCTCTGTAGTCCAACCAGGGACCGTAGAGGCCAGTGGTGACCATTGTATTTACTCCCATTTTGTACAACCGTGGTAGGACCAGTGGGGTCAACATTCACACGCACATCCACACACTACGGGCAATTTGGGAACACGAACTAATCGGCGTAATCTGCCTGTCCTTGGACTGTGGGAGGAAACCGGAGTACCCAGAGGAAACCCAACAAGTACATGAAAACATGCAAACTCCATAGACCCAGGGTGGGAATTGAACCCAGGACCTGGGGGTGCAAGTGCTAACCACCACACACACACACACACAAACACACACAGATATATATATATATATATATATATATATATATTTACAGTATATACAGTGTATATATAAAATATTAAGATATAGTAGGTACTTTTTTGTTACTATTTTTGTAACTATTTTGTTATAAATTTGATTGAAAATGGTGCCTTGTGTCACCCCGGGGCAGCTCTGGTATGCTCTGGAATTTCACCAGGAGGATTTTCTGAATGCTTTCTGCATTTGGTGATCATGGTCTTGTGAGCCAATAAAAACAAGAATGTGGAAACATCTACCAAAATAAATCGAGCATAATAATGTTCACAGTAACACTCACACTAAACCTTGACCTCGCTCCCCCCATGTCCCCTTACATACACTCAGATATTTGTGGCAAGATTTTGTTTTTTCCCCCCCTTGATATTCACACCTCAACTTGCCTGAAAAACTTTTCAGTTTTCCACACCTCAATCCCAAAGCGAAGCTGGTCACGGTGTCATAGCTCCAGACTCCAGCTGTGAAAATGACATCCTGTAGGGCAGATCAGAGAGACCTGCCTGTTCCTGTGACTGTAACTGACAGGCATGGGTCAAAGGTCGACGGCCACCAGACTGTCAGCTACAGCTTATTGTCTTGTCCTGATTGAAAATTGCGTGTCCGAAGTTTTCCTGCTTGCAGTGAAGGAAGTGTTTTTACATGCACTTGTTCCGGAATAAGGGTGTGGAGTGTGACCGAAATATCATATCATAAATATTATTTTCTCCTTCTCCGTGCTAAAAATATTTTTTTGAAAGGTTAACATTGCAATTCCCTAAGTATAACAATTTTTATAAATATCCCGATTAGATATATTTTTTTAGCTCATTTTGTTACAGTTATAAGATTTTGAACTTAAATAAAATAAAGTTGAAAGCAACTTAAAAAATTTGAAAGTTTTCTATCTTAGCTTTTTTTCATCAACTTCTCAACTGAATTGGACCTGAGTAATAACAAGTATCTTGTTCTTTATAACGTTAGTTTTCTAACTTAAAAACTAAGCACAGCATTTCGCCAAAACAAAACAACATCAAATACAAGAGTTTAACATTTAACTTCAAATTAAACAAAAAGCAAAACTTTTACTAAGCAGCATCTCATCATCTCTCTCTCTCTCTCTCTCTCTCTCTCTCTCTCTCTCTCTCATTCGCCATAATTATTATTTTTAAACAAATGTAACAACAAACTCACTCCTACCAAACGGGATGCCAGTGTGGGAACAGTTTAGAGCGCCACCTGGAGGATTAGGAAACGGCGAAGTTTTACTGCCTCAAACGACAACAAAGTCTCAAACCTCTACTTAAGTCCGTGAGCAGACAGGTTCTTACACAGGCACACACGACTTCTTATGCACGCGGTTCTTGAGACTACTTAGAGCTTGTGGTGTTTTGTGACTGGTGTAAGTGTGTGTAATGAGCGGGTTCGAGACTGATAAAGCTGAAAAACAGCTAGTTCTGGTCACTGACTGATCGACCGGTGAATCTCTATTATAAATATAATAAATTATTTAAAAATTGCATTTGTCATCAACTGAATCGATTATTCCCCCATATGTAATATTCAATCTATACATATACTGTAATAAAACTGTAAAGTTGGCATGTCTTTATATCGAAGATATTTAAATGTAATAATTTGGTAGGGGGATGTAAGATATAAATATTTCACATCAAGATGTTTTTGGAATTTTTTGTCTGTTTGTCTGTTTGTTTGTGCACGCATCACGTACAAACTACTAAACTAATTTTTATGGGGTTTCCATTGCTGTATTTGGCCGAGCTCGAGGTAACACATAGGCTTTGTTTTAATACAATCGGCCCACGATAAGAGATGTGCTAAATTTAAATTTTAATGGAAAACGCCCGTATATCATAAAAAATCAACTTAAAAAAATCATTAGTTCATTTAAAAATTCTACAGATGGCGCGGTACATTTTTTAATACTCAACAAAGTGTGCTTTGAAATCTACTTAATAATCTCATGCCTTCATTCCACGCACGTAAAAATTTAGTTCCATCCAAAATTGAATGGAATTGCGTTGTGCATTTTTTAAAAACGAGCTGTGCAATTAAATTCAATTTGTATTGTGGCGGTTTGTGTGCAAACCTACTGTATGCATATAATATATACTCAGCAAAAAAAGAAACGTCCCTTTTTCAGGACTGTGTATTTCAACAATAATGTTGTAAAAATCCAAATAACTTTACAGATCTTCATTGTAAAGGGTTTAAACAATGTTTTCATGCATGTTCAATTAACCATAATCAATTAATTAACCTGCACCTGTGGAATGCTCGTTAAGACCTTAACAGCTTACAGAAAGTAGGCATTTAAGGTCACAGTTCTAAAAACGCAGGACACTAAAGAGACTTGTCTACCGACTGTGAAAAACACCCAAAGAAAGATGCCCAGGATCCCTGCTCATCTGCGTGAACGTGCATTAGGCATGCTGCAGGGAGGCATGAGGACCGCTGATGTGGCTAGGGCGATAAATCGCCATGTCCGCACCGTGAGACGCCTAAGACACCGCTACAGGGAGACGGCTGATCATCCTCGCAGTGGAAGACCACGTGTAACAACACCTGCACAGGATCAGTACATCCGAATATCACACCTGCGTAACAGGTACAGGATGGCCACAACAACTGCCCGAGTCACACCAGGAACACACGATCCCTCCATCAGTGCTCAGACTGTCCGCAATAGGCAGTCCATGAGGAGGAGATGCACTGCAGTACTTCAAGCAGCTGGTGGCCACACCAGATACTGACTGGTACTTTTGGTTTTGAGCCTCCTTTCATTCAGGGACACATTGGGAAACATTTTTAGTTCATTTCTTATGGTGTTGACTCTTTTAGTGTTCATACAAATATTTACACATTAAGTTTACTAAGAGTAAAAAAAGTTGAAAGTCAGAGGACGTTTCTTTTTTTGCTGAGTATATATGATACAGTATCAGTATCAGAGACATGACTTTAGAAATTGTGAGTCAATATTTCATCACTCCCTCCCACTGTTGTATGATGTGTTGCACTAGTTCCAGAAAGGGATAACATAAAGCGTTTAAAAACTTCCCCAAAGTGTCTTTAAAGAAAGACACAAGTTGGCCTGAAACTCACATCATGCGTTATCAATCGAGGAGCGTTCAGAGAGCGCTGCAGCCCACTACGGTCAGAACCCTAGCCGTGCCGGGATGAACGTGCGGAGCTTCTCTCACAGGCACGCGGCCCACACTCGTCCCTCTCTCTGACTTCACCTGCGTGGGGCGTCAGATCTTCAGTGCTGCGTTCGGCTCTCAGAGCCACGGGGTAAAAATAGACCTGATGATGGTGATGCAAAGCGCGAGGTCATATACACTCACTTCTCCATCTCAACATCGCTCCCATCTGCACCAGAGAGCCTTATATAAGTGTAGATACGCAGAGTACATCAGGATACTGTGAGTGTGTGTGTGTGTGTGTGTGTGTGTGTGTGTGTGTGTGTGTGAGAGATGAGTCAATATCTCACTGTGTATAAGCGAGCATGACTAAAGAACCAGGAATACAGTTGCAGAACCTTGTCTCTAAATGTTACTGAATACTGAGAACATGGGACACAGGGGACACAGAGACGATCATGATGCCTGTAGAGGGACGTCTGCTTTCTTTACAACGTCTGGGCCACGCTACAGGATTTACACCATCGTAATCCTGCTGAAAATGTCAGACCTCATATACAATATAATGTCAGATTTCACAGATTGCTTTCAGGTTTGCCCAGAATACAAAAGGTTAGAGTGACGTGACTCACTGGACGTTCTCATCAGCAGAGATTACGTCAGCTCGAGACAAACAGATCAGCTCACTCTGGAGCACTAGGGGACTAGAGACTGGGGACTATAGAATAGAGACTGGAGACTATAGAATAGAGACTCGGGACTACAGAATAGAGACTGGAAACTAGAGACTGGAAACTAGAGACTGGGGACTATAGAAAAGAGAATGGGGTCTAAAGACTGGAAACTAGAGACTGGGGACTATAGAAGACTGAAAACTAGAGAACATAGACTGCGGGCTATAGAATAGAGACTGGGGACCAGAGACTAAGACTTGGAACTAGAGATGGATTCTCTAAAGATCTTCCCTTCTCTCTTCTTATTTCCTTATCTTTCTGTTTCTTCCTCCCTCTGTCTCTGTTTCATTTTTCCCAACCACTGCTCAGGACTAAGATTTGAGACTGAGGACAAGAGACTGGAGACTAAGTTTCTGTTTTTAGAGACAGTGACAGTGTATTTAACAAAAACTGAGGAGAGCTCTGCAACTCCAGGTCAGCTGATAATTGTGCATCTTCTCTTCCTCTCTCTCTCTTTTCTAATATTTTTTCCTGTCTCTCATTCTCTTTTTAATTATATCTCCTTTTCTTTTTTTGTTTCTCCTTTCCTATCTTTCCGTCTTCATGCTCTTTCTTTTTTCATTGCTCTCTCTCTCTCTATTTTGATCACTATCCTCCCTCTAGCTTCCCTTCTCTCTTCTTCTTTCCTTGTCTTTCTTTCCCTTTCTCACTTTGTCTCTTTTTCTCTCTCTCTCTCTGTCAGTTGTTCTGTCTCTCACTTTCTCTGTCTCTCGTCACCTTCATTTCGTCTCTTAATATTTTCTTTCCAGTCTCACATTTGCATTATGCTCTCTCTTCCTTCCAGTCTTCCCTGATCTTTCCTTTCCTGTCTTTCTTTATCCTTCCACCTGTCTGTAAATTTTCTTTCTGTATTTTTTTGTCTCTCTATTTTTGTAGTCTTTGTCTCTTTCTCTCTCTCTCTTTCCTTTTTTCAGCTTCTGTTCCCTCTCTCTCTCAGACCCAAGGCTGTACCCGTTACACACACACACACACACACACACACACACACACACACACACACACACACACACAGGTGCCATCTGCAGTGTGATGATAAGCCTCGAGCGCTTGCTCCTCAGTTTCGGCACAGCAGTTTGTTTTGAGTCTGTTCTTTACTTCTCTCTAACGAGTGCTATCAGAAGCGTCCTGGTTCAGGTGCCGCGGCTGCACCGTCACCGTAACCCAAAGAACACGACAACGCCACAGCACACGCTGTTCTTGAGACAGAGCAGAATCACTTCCTGAAGCGATTTTTTCCTTTTATTAGACAGACTTCCCAACCATTACAGTTTTATTTCTTAAAGAACGACACGGCGTGCAGTACGTTTTATCCTTTTGTACGTCTTCGTTGCAGATCACTTCATCATATCAACCAAAATCTCAGTGCACAGTTTATATCCTGTTTATTCTCAAACATAAATTATTCATCATTTATCATACAGGTATAATAAATAATAACAATAACATGTCAGAGCAGCACGCTAATATAAACCCGTGATGTACAGCCGCACTTGCGTGAGAGCCGCAGTCCCAGATGATTAATCCTCACCTTCTGAACCAATCAGAACCCAGAATTCAGAAGCGCTGTATTTTAAGCAGTGAGTGTAAATATGAAATGATTTATGTAAATAATTTATGACATCACCATCCTAGGCTCTTGTAAACATGAAATGTCTTTGTAAAACGACGGCTTGTACAGTATCTTACACCGCAGCCTACGCCTTATCATCAAACACGCCTTTGTTAGAGCTTCACTCTACTGTATTTACGTGTTCGTGACAGTAAAGGCCACGTTTCAGCGTGTAAAGCTCTGAGAGCGCAGCCCCTCGTGACCCACTTCAGCTTCTACGTGCCTTATCGATTCACAAACGGCTTTTCTTTTCTATCATGGAGGATGCGTTTGAGAGCTGTTGTTCATAACCTTGTTTTTTTCCTTTTGGACCGAAACTGAGGGAAGAATAATAAAAATAAACAATGCAGTGGTTTAATAACAAGTGTATTGCACAGTTCTTTTGATACCTGATTCATCCATCTATCTACAGTATTTACCCATCTATCAATCCATCCATCCCTCTGTCTATTCTCCCAGTCATTTACCCATTAATACACTATTCATCCATTCATTGACTCGTTTAACCCATTCATCCACTCATCTTTCCATCTACCCATCCATCAATCTACCAATCTACTATCCATTTATTTATCCTTTCATCCATCCATCCATCCATTCATCAATCGATCATCCATCCATTAATTTTCCATCCATCCATCCATCCATTCATCAATGCACCAATCTACCATCCATGAATCTTCCCATCCATTCATCTATTCATTCATCCATTTAACCATCTATACATCTATCTACCCACCCACCCAGGCATCCATCCATCTATCCATGCATTTATTTTTTGACCCATCCATCAATCCATCCATCCATCATCAATCTATTTAATTATCTATCCTTTGACCCATCTATCAATCCATCCACCCACCCATCAATTCATCCATCCATCCATCCATCCATCCATCCATCCATCTATTTAACCATCTATCTTTTGGCCCATCCATCAATCCCTTTATCCATTCATCCATCCATCTACCCATCTATTTATTTATCCATCCGTCTATCTATCCATCCATCCGTCCATGCATCCATCCATCCATCCATCCATCCATTTAATTCACGATCCATCCATCCATCCATCCATCCATTTAACCATTTATCTTATAACCATCTATCCATCCATCCATCCATCTATCCATCCATTCATCTATTTATCCATTCTTCCATCCATCTATCCATCCATCTTACATCCCACATTTACTCATCCACACATCTATTCATCCATTTATCCATTTACCCATCTATACATCCGTCTACCCACTCATGCATCCATCCATCTCCATCCCACGTTTACCCATTCACACATCCATTTATCCATGCATCCATCTATCCATGCATCCATCCACCAATTGACCTATGAATCCATCCATCCATTCATCAACCCACCATCGATCCCCCCCTCACACATCAACTTACTCACGCATCATCCATTTATGCATCCATCCACCAATCACAGATCCATCCATTCCTCCATACGTTTACCCATCAACACATCAATCCACACATTCATCCATTCTCCCATCTGCACACTGGAATGTGCAAAAGTTTGGAACCACTGACTATAAAATCTCAATTCTTTGGTCAATAAATTATGAATCTGAAAACAAAGCAGAGAACCATTAGAAGATTTCAGCTTACTGTTTCCCCTGTGTAACATAATTAAGGGGAAGATGAGATCTGGACTGCTGGGCAGAAAAGAAAAGCTTATTTAACACCCAGCACATGTAGGAAGGTTTAGCTGGCACAGTGGCGAGCTACTCTGCAGCACTGTTTACACGAACATGATCTACATAGAAGAGCCAGCAGAAGGAACCTGTAACTCCATGTTAAATGTGAACCTCTGAGCTAACACGGCTGCACAGGACACTTTGCAGAGATAGAGATCAGAGAATGGGAATGTCTCTCCTAGTACTTATGAGAAAATGCTGAAAGCCCAGTCAGTCCAGAAACTTTAAAAGCAGCACAGTGAACCGTACACATACCTCAGGCTCCACCATGAACTATGAAGTAACATGCTGAAGCTTGCAGAATGCAATAACATCTCGGAAGGAGAGCTCGTGGGCCTGCAGCAGAGTGAGGAGTGAACCTCGTCTGTTCGGCTCTGCGTTATCGATTCAGCCCACTACGGTCAGAACCCTAGCCGTGCCGGGATGAACGTGCGGAGCTTCTCTCACAGGCACGCGGCCCACACTCGGCCCTCTCTCTGACTTCACCAGCGTGGGGCGTCAGATCTTCAGTGCGGCGTTCGGCTCTCAGAGCCACGGGGTAAAAATAGACCTGATGATGGTGATGCAGGGTGCAGGAGGTCATATACACTCACTTCTTCATCTTAACATCGCTCCTATCTGCATTAGAGAGCCTTATATAAGTGTAGATACGCAGAGTACATCAGGATACTGTGAGTGTGTGTGTGTGAGTGTGTGTATCATATGAGTCAATAACTCACAGTGCCACGGTGTGTAAGCGAGTATGACTGAAGAACAGGGAAACAGTTGCAGAACCTTGTTTTAATGCTGACGTTGTGTAATCACTGTGCTCACACACACACACACACACACACACACACACACACACACACACACACACACACTCATTCGTCTCGGTGCGTTTAATCAGCGGTGTACTCGCACGACGGAACGTAATTACACAGACGCGTGGTGAGCTTTTCTCTCCAGCTCGACTACCTGGGTGTCTGTTCAGGACGCTCGCAGATTCCTCTTTTAAATATTGTTTCATCTTCCCCCCTTTACTCTGTTTACACAAACACACAAACGAGCTTCTTCATGTCTCATTAACGAGGACACGCAGCAGGGCTGTGCAGGAAGAGGCGCTCTGTGAAAGCATCAGCTTGTCTCTTTGTCTGTCTCGCTTCTGTTTTTCTGCATCTCTATCTGTCTGTCTCTCCTATTTTCTCTCTCTCCCTGTATGTTTGTCCCTTTTTTTGTGTCTCTCTCCCTGTATGTCTGTCTCTTTCTTTCTCTCTTATTTGTTTATTTCTCCTTGCATCTCTCAGTCTTTGTCTCCTTGTTGTGTCTCTCTCCCTGAATGGCTGTCTCATTCTATGTCTCTCTTTTTGTGTCTTTGTCCTTGGATGTATGTCTCCCAGTCCCTGAATCTCTCTCTCTCTCGCTCTCTGTCTCCCTTTGTGTCTCTCTCCCTGCATGTCTCTCTCTCTCTTTTTGTGTCTCTCTACCTGCGTGTTTGTCTCTCTTTTTATCTTATTGTGACTCTTTCCCGGCATGTCTCTCAAATTTTGTCTTTCCCTGAATGTTTGCCTCTCTATGTCTCTCTTTCCTCTCTGTCTTTCTCCTGTCCAAATCTCTCTCCCTGCATATCTGTCTCCCTCTCACTCTCCTGGAATCTCTCTCTTCCTGCATGTGTGTCTCTCTCGCTTTCTGTCTCCCTTTGTGTCTCTCTCCCTGCATGTCTGTCTCTCTTCTTTTCTTATTGTGTCTCTCTCACTGCATGTTTCTCACTTTGTGTCTCTTTTTTTGTCTCTCCTCCTGGATGTCTGTCTCTCTCGCTCTCTGTCAAATTTTTTTTGTGCCTTTCTCTCTCTCTGTCTTTTTCTCTCTCTCTGCATCGCTGTCTCTCTCTCTCTCTCTCTCTCTGTACTCTAAATGGTCAGCTGGTTTGATGGAGCTGCTGTGCTGTGTGTGTGTGTATGTGTGTGTGTGGGTATGCCAGAGAGAAGGCAGTGTGACGGACATTAGCGTATCATCACAGCTCGGTAGTTAAGACGTCTCATTCAGCAGATTTTCGTAATTGCTCGCCTGCAGATTCACGACCAGAGCTCGTCCTGCCAGCTCTCCTCTCCATCGGTCACGTTTACACTAGATTCTTTTTATTTGTGTTGCCTTAAGGGCTTTCGCTCTAAATCCCAGCTTACTCACGCTGCAGTCTTAAACGCCCATCCAGAGCTTCCTCCAGATCAGCGCTAAGACTCGCGCACCAAGAGCCGAAACACACCAAACTCATCAGCAAAATGTGGCATGGTGCATGAAGAAATTTTGTAGGACATGTAGATAGACGCAGGAAAGGGTTTTCTTAGTGTCAATATTAAATTAAAATCATTATTAGACTCTTAACTTTCTATTTACAGTGGTGTGAAAAACTATTTGCCCCCTTCCTGATTTCTTATTCTTTTGCATGTTTGTCACACTTAAATGTTTCTGATCATCAAACACATTTAACTATTAGTCAAAGATAACACAAGTAAACACAAAATGCAGTTTTTAAATGATGGTTTTTATTATTTAGGGAGAAAAAAAATCCAAACTTACATGGCCCTGTGTGAAAAAGTAATTGCCCCCTGAACCTAATAACTGATTGGGCCACCCTTAGCAGCAATAACTGCAATCAAGCGTTTGCGATAACTTGCAACGAGTCTTTTACAGCGCTCTGGAGGAATTTTGGCCCACTCATCTTTGCAGAATTGTTGTAATTCAGCTTTATTTGAGAGTTTTCTAGCATGAACCGCCTTTTTAAGGTCATGCCACAACATCTCAATAGGATTCAGGTCAGGACTTTGACTAGGCCACTCCAAAGTCTTCATTTTGTTTTTCTTCAGCCATTCAGAGGTGGATTTGCTGGTGTGTTTTGGGTCATTGTCCTGCTGCAGCACCCAAGATCGCTTCAGCTTGAGTTGACGAACAGATGGCCGGACATTCTCCTTCAGGATTTTTTGTTAGACAGTAGAATTCATGGTTCCATCTATCACAGCAAGCCGTCCAGGTCCTGAAGCAGCAAAACAACCCCGGATCATCACACTACCACCACCATATTTTACTGTTGGTATGGTGTTCTTTTTCTGAAATGCTGTGTTACTTTTACGCCAGATGTAACAGGACACGCACCTTCCAAAAAGTTAAACTTTTGTCTCGTCGGTCCACAAGGTATTTTCCCAAAAGTCTTGGCAATCATTGAGATGTTTTTTAGCAAAATTGAGACGAGCCTTGATGTTCTTTTTGCTTAAGTGGTTTGCGCCTTGGAAATCTGCCATGCAGGCCGTTTTTGCCCAGTCTCTTTCTTTTGGTGGAGTCGTGAACACTGACCTTAATTGAGGCAAGTGAGGCCTGCAGTTCTTTAGATGTTGTCCTGGGGTCTTTTGTGGCCTCTCAGATGAGTTGTCTCTGCGCTCTTGGGGTAATTTTGGTCGGCTGGCCACTCCTGGGAAGGTTCACCACTGTTCCATGTTTTTGCCATTTGTGGATGATGGCTCTCACTGTGGTTCGCTGGAGTCCCAAGGCTTTGGAAATGGCTTTATAACCTTTACCAGCCTGATAGATCTCAATTACTTTTGTTCTAATTTTTTTCTGAATTTCTTTGGATCTTGGCATAATGTCTAGCTTTTGAGGTGCTTTTGGTCTACTTCTCTGTGTCAGGTAGCTCCTATTTAAGTGATTTTTTGATTGAAACAGGTGTGGCAGTAATCAGGCCTGGGGGTGACTACAGAAATTGAACTTTTAACTGTGATAAACCACAGTTAAGTTATTTTTTAACAAGGGGGGGCAATTACTTTTTCACACAGGGCCATGTAGATCTGGAGTTTTTTTTCTCCCTTAATAACATAATCTTCATTTAAAAACTGCATTTTGTGTTCAATTATGTTATCTTTGACTAATAGTTAACGGTTTTTGATGAGCAGAAACATTTAAGTGTGACAAACATGCAAAAGAATAAGAAATCAGGAAGGGGGCAAATAGTTTTTCACACCACTGTAAGTGTCAGGATTCTCAAGCTGATCAAATTTCTTTAAGATTTTGCTTCCATGGAGAGTTAATATTTTATTCGCTCCTCCTTCAAAAGCGCTGTTTCAGTGTTTATGTAAATGAGCTACTGCTGAGCCACGCCCCTCTGAGCAGAGCTGAGCAACAAGCTGCACGGAAAAAAAGACTATATCTTAACAAGTGAAAATATCTTCAATGCAGTTACATTTACATTAAAAAATTATTATTTAGGTATTTTTTGCTAGTTATACTTTTTGCTAGTTGTAGGAATTTATATCCTGAAAGAAGCTAATTTCTCTGTTTTAGTATGAAATTACACTTTGCACATTCTGTGTAATTTATACATTTCCATTTTAATTATATTTCATTATAACCTTTATAAATGTGTAAATTGGAAGGTTTTTACATACTGTCTCAAATTTTACATTTTTATTTTAATCTTTATTTTTATATTGGAAATTTCATCTTTAGTTTAATTGCATTCTTCTAGTGCAATTTTCTATTTACAGTGGAACCTTGCATTAAAAACATAATTTGTTCCGGAAGCGGGCTCGTGTTTCAAAACACTTGTAAACCAAATTTAATTTCCCCCTTAGAAATAATAAAAACTCAAATTCTTCGTTCCACAGCCCAAAATAAATAAAAATAAATAAATACATAAAAATAATTAATACAACATATATAGTAAAAATAAAACTAATTAACCTGCACTTTACTTTTAAAAAAAGTAAAAATAAATCCCGACAGATAAATGTCTCCGTTTATGGGCACAGGCGCTTTGTGTGTGTGTGTGTGTATGTTCATTTGGAATCAGCCCCTCCCGTCTTCCCCTTCTCATCTTACACAGTAAATGTTTCTTACAAACACACAAACATTAACGGAAAGACTGTTTTGTTGGAAAAATTTGCAAGGAACATCGCTAATGACACTCGTGTGAGCGGAATCACTGCTGTTAAGTAAAACAAATGAACCTGCACTTTACCTTTATAATGAATCGTGATAAAACAGTGTTTCTGTGTGCATGTGTGTGTGTGTGTACACACGCTGTACACACGCGCTTACAAACACAAAATAAAATATGTTTTACACACACACAGTGGTCACAGTGTTATAGTAAACAGTACATGCGTGCGCGGATGTTGATTATACCAGTAAGAGACGCGCACTAAGACCCATTAGGGGAGACAATTATCCACAATTCCGCAGCACAGAAGAGAGAAAAACCGTTGGCTCAGTTGTGATCATCGAAAACCAAGACTTGCTCGTTTTTCAATTCACAATTTATTAAAAATCTTTGCTCGTCTTGCGGAACACTCGCAAACCGCGTTACTCACAATGAGAGGTTCCACTGTACTATAAAGAAATAGTTCTATTCTTGTCCCATGTATAAGCATTTCACTGAAAATCACAGTGTTGTATGGTTACAAAGTAATAATAATAATAATAATAACAATAATTTGGTTCTGCATTTATTCTGCCAGAAATCTATTAAAAGAATTTGCTTTTCTCCAACTTTGAGGATGGACTTCTAATTTTTTTTATAGATAGGATAAAGTCCTGGCTTCTGCCTTATGATTGGTTACAAGAATTCGGTCTCATCTATGATTGGTTACTAACCAGTGGATAAAAGTAGAGACATGTGTCATGCGCATTGTTTGTCCTTGCAGAGTTTACAGATCAGGAAAGGGGGCAAAATTTCCTTTCTGGAAACACACGTCATGGCAAAAATACATTTTTGTCCAACAAGAGAGAAATATTTGGATCAAGGTTTCCACTGATAATGGTTACCTGTTGTGCAGACACGTCTCCCTGTGGCCAGATCGTTTTTTATTCTGATTCTATCATACCCATTAGAAGTGAAATATTACGGTCCATATTAAAAAAAAAGGCAGCTGTTGTCAGCATGGTTGGGATGTGAACTCTTTGAACGACGTGTTCCTTTGCTTTCCTGTTGCACCCCTCAGGAGCCGCTACCGCTCTCTCAGCATCTCTGTGATAATTCCGCTCTCCGACCATCTCGCTCTCTGTGCCAGTCACACCTCATGTTTCAGAAAAACACTGAAAAATCCTTACTCCCTCCAGTGACGGGGAGGCCATTTGATCATAATCTGGCGAGCTCTTATCCAGTCATAAATATTTCAGCAGTGGAGGGGATGAGAATTCCTGATGAACCGCGTACGCTTCACACCTGAAGCAGCCGAGCCGCAGGAAAAACCACGCTGCTTCTGTTTGTTCGCAGCTTGACGGCATTTTAGTGTTTTCATGCTGATCAGAAGACGCAGTGTGTGTGTGTGTGTGTGTGTGTGCGCCCACGAGCCCTTAGACAATAAGTGAAACACTTTATGGGGGAGGAGGGGGTTCAATATGAGAAAATAATTAACCACAGGGTGGGGAGATGAAGCGGAGCTACTGTTAGCATGCTGAGGTTCGACCATAATGACAAGCCTTAGTTATTAAAAAGGGCCACGTTTTTTTCTTTTATGTTACGTTTATTGTTGAATTTATATAAGATAAGTGTATACGAGATAATTTATATGAGATAAATGTATATGAGATAATTTATATGAGATAAATGTATATGAGATAATTTATATGAAATAAGTGTATACAAGATAATTTATGAGATAAGTGTATACGAGATAATTTATATGAGATAAGTGTAAACGAGATAATTTATATGAGATAATTTATGAGATAAGTGTATACGAGATAATTAATATGAGAAGTGTAGACAAGATAATTTATATGAGATAATTTATGAGATAAGTGTATACGAGATAATTAATATGAGATAAATGTAGACGAGATTTTGTGTGCCCACAATAAAATTTTCAATTCACTTGATCTTTTACACATTTAGTCTTGCTGCCATTGAGTTATTTTACTTTACATTTTGTTACCTTTTTATATTTTAACAAGTTGTTGTTATTTTATTATTAGTTTTAAATAATGTTACATTTTATTATTATTATTTAACATGTTCCCAATTTGTTAATGAGGTTTTTATTTTAAAAAATTTTTGGCCAATGTTATTTACATTTTTCTTAAATCACGGTTTTATTATTTTTTTTCCACAATTTTGTTATTTTTACTAAGTGTTACTAATTTGCTGCCATAATATTATTATTTTTTTTAAAGGCTTCATTGTTTCAGCTTCCATTTTCAATTGATTGAATCGATTCTGAATCGAGTCAAACTTCCTTAGTTAAACGGCCCAAAATCAATAAATTCTTTGAAAATATGCCACTGCTTTTACGAATATTACCTCTTTGCATCTTGTGCAACGCACTTGCGAGATCTTGTTTTACACGAGTATCACTTCTTCTTATTGTAAAAGTTGATGGGCGGTTGGTGCAATACTGCCACCTACTGGATTGGAGTGTACCATGGAAGAATGGCAAGGGAACAAAATAAAGGAATATTGTTTTGTTGGGACGCATCACCAGTCAGCACCCGATACAATGTTATCACGCTGATTCGATTCATATTGCGTTTTTGTATTACAATTTTATAAATATCCTAAGACCTTGAAGCTTTAAAAAAAAAGCCCATAACATAACTAAAATCTTTATTCAGCAGCATCAGACCTGAATTGAACATGAGTAATTAAATGTAGCCTCTTTTCCTTATAACATTAGTTTTCTATACGCAGCATATAACACAAAACAAATAACTCGAAATACAAGTTTAACATTTAATCTCTAATTAAATTAAACAAAAAGCTACATTATTACTGAGCAGCACATCTCTCAGTCATCCGCCGTAATTATTATTTCTAAACAAACTTATATTTTAAGCGAGCGAATAATTCCCCCCTAGAGTACCACACAGGATTTCAGCATCGGAATAGATTAGAGCGCCACCTGTGGGATTATAAAGAAACAGTAGTGTTTTCTGCCTCAAATTTCTCCAAATTCTTGACCGCTGCATTTTTTTATTAGAAATGAAATTAATCATTTTAAAAAATCGATTTTGAAGTGTGTTTGGCAATAAATGAATCGGCGCTCAAAAGAATAACGATTCATAACTGATTACATTTTTCCCCCATATCTCTATTGCTAAATGCCCAAATGTATTGCTTGGTATGTTACACATCATTTCAGTGTTTATTGATATTTTTAATAGTTTGTAGTACTTTAAAGTCTTTACGAAATAGGGCTCTTTCGGAAAAATTTGAGAGTAAACATCGAATCAAAACGAAATGACTATCATACTGCTTAAAAATCTAATAAAACATTATTAGCTGTGTTCCCATTAGCCAGTGCGGTAACATTGCAGCTTATTAGATGTCTGTCGTTATAGTGACGAAGAGAAAGACCAGAAGGTTGGAAAGTGACCCGGGGAACTGAGGAGATTTATTGCCGACATGGAGGCCACCCAGCCATGAGAGACCCGAGCTGTATCTTAAAGCCTTCTTCTCGGTGAAGAAAGCAGCGCACGCTGAACTTTCCTTAGCAGCTCCTCTTGAAGATCAGCCTCGCTCGAGCTGGTGTCTGATGCTCTTCATTCCGAAGTGATTTATCTCTCAGTGAGAAACTCGTTTCATTAATACGACGGCGTCGAGGTTCGAGTGACCTGTAGCAGACTCCCAGCAGCTCGGCGTGCTGGAGGCAGTAACAGTCTCGGCTCGTGCATTATTTATGAACACCGGCGGTGGCTAAAATAACCGTGCCGTGATGAGAGCCGCGTTCTCGGCCACGGAGCTCACATTCATTTGGATGATCTGATATATGAGGCAGCGGTTCGGAGGATGAAACGAAGCCGCGGCTCTTTGCATAGTTTATCAGTGCAGTTTGAGAGATGAATTTATCGGGATCTGCTCAGATCTTTATTTCATGCACTGTTCAGTCTGCTTCAGTTCACTGATCAGCTCAGATTAATGATCTTTAGAGGAAGAAGTATTGCTTTCGCTTCAGTAAGGGCCGCGCAATATCTCTCTTTAATATCAGTATTCTCTAAACTACTGCCTTTTCAATCCTGATAGGTCAGCTATTGATTCTTTTTCCATAACAGGACATAACAGGACATGTTATGGTTTCTATAGTTATCGCACAGTTTTGTTACTTTTTTTTATTATCTTTTTAAGTGTCACTAAGTCACACTTTATTTTTTTTTGTGCTGTTATATTATTATTAGTTTTTTTTTAAAGAAGATCACTGTTGCCATTTGTTGCCAAGATGTTTGGTTCTGCTGCCATTTTGTTAACTAAATAAAACCCAGAAAAGATAGTGGTAATTTTTATTTTTTCATTAGTCGTTTTAAATAATGTTACTGATTTCCTGCCATTTTATTATTATTATTTAAAAATAATAATGAATATTTGTTTCTGCTACCAATTAGTTGGAGTTTTTTTATTTTCAATATATTTTTGGCCACTGTTATTTAATTTTTTTAAATCACTGTTTTATCTTTACAAGTATCTTTTATTCCCCGTTTTGATATTTTTAGAAAGTTTTATTAATTTGCTATAATTTTTTTATTATTATATATATTTTTTTAAAGCATCACTTTTTCTGCTCCCATTTTGTTAACATTTAAAAAAACACTTGTTTGGACGTTTGTACGTCACTTTTTTGCTGCTATTTTTATTATTTAAAACGATGGTGTTTTGCTCATATTTTGTTTTAAGAACGTGTAAGAATGGTAATACTAGTAAAGCATTACTGTTTCTGTTGCCATTTTTAAAATGTTTCGCTGCCATGTTGTTAAGCGTTAATGTTTTGCTGCCATTTTTTGACATGTAAAAAAAAAAAGGTTTCTGCTTTATTGGTATTTCGTTAATATTCGAAGAAATGGCGTCTCTTTTTTTGGTCTTTTTGTTGACTTTTATAATGTAGTCTCATTGACATGCTGCTATTTTGTTACATTTTTAGACTGTCACTGTATTTGCTGCCATTTTAAAGTGTAAAAAAAAACCCCCACTTTTTGCTGCCATTTTGTGCACACTTAAAAAGTGTCACTTTTTTGCTTTTGGGGCGGCACGGTGGTTAGCACAGTAGCCTTGCACCTCCAGGGTCAGGGGGTTCGATTCCCGCCCCAGGTCAGCGTGTGTGTAGTTTGCATGTTCTCACCGTGCTTGGTGGGTTTCCTCCGAGTTCACTGGTTTCAGTCCAAAGACATGCAGATTAGGTGTTACCTAAGTCTCGTGGGATAGACTCCAGGCTTCTCGCACCCCTGTACAGAATAAGTGGTTTAGAGAATACTTTAATTTTATTGCAAACCTAAATATGTATTGTATTACACATCATCCATTGTGAAAAACGTCTTTTGTTTGTGCAGGACGATTAGACTTTTGCTTTTATGTGTCACTCATAATTTTCTCTCTGTCTAAGTAGTACTTTCACAAACCTCCAGTCGGGTTTAATCCTTCACTATAATCTAATAGTCTACCTTCGCCGGTGAATATAATTACAGAGACCTACAGGTCCATGCTTCTACTGCAGCAAGACACTAAACACACATCGTAGCCTCCTGTTCTCGTTCTGCTTGGCTCATATTGTCCCCTGATACGACGGAATGTGATTATTTCCCATCCTGTAGCAGCTAAAGATTCCGCCGCCGCTATAGCATAGCCCCAGAGATCTCGTTATTCATGCAGGCTTTAGCTTCTTCTTTTTTTTTCTTTTGATAATAAGTAGGAACGAGGGGGTTTAACAGTGCTCGCTCCTAAACAGGGCTAGCTCCTTAAACGGCTTGGGATGTGTTGATCTAATTTGAGCGAGGTGAACAAAACCCCTGTTACCAGACGAGAACCATAATATAAACACAAAAGCCGCAGAGGAAGAGCAGAAGCGTACACGCCGGACGGAGATAATTATCTCCACTCAAGCTGTAGCTTTAGCCGAAGCTCGAGTTACTGTCAGATTTTTCTTTGAACAATTTGCACAAATTGAGACAGACGGTTTTTATTTTAAATGAAAGAAATAATTAAATCTCTCGCATCTTCTTAGAATAATCAACACTGAAAGTTTTCAGCTCCCTCAATAAAGGGTTTTTTTCCCTCTCTTTCTTTCTTTTTCCCTTTTTCAGCTCATTAAATTAACGGCGATGTGTCCACTTCAGGGTGTTTAGGCACGCTGCCATCCGTTGATGCTTATTGGGTCAGTTCTGCTGGCCTTGGCACACATTAAACATGACGCATGAGCGCAGGGTTGCAGGAAGTAATAAATTAGACCTACAGGCACGATTAAGAGCACATCCATCCCTTCATGCTCATCAGATAAAAATAAATAAACAAATAAAAAGGTGTAATTGATTACAGCGTGTGTAGACAGAGCAGGTTTGAAGACTCGGGAAGGAAATGTTACTGTGTAGAACTTTTGCAGGTACGACAACAGGATCCTCACACCCCTCTACGGTCGCCACACTGCCCATTCCTCGTGCTGAGTTCTGAAAGTTCTGCTCAATCCGAGGCTATAATTCATCTCGACAGCTGTTTCTAACAACGTTACGTGTCAAAGATTTTAATTTTAATTAAAAGCGTGTGCGACGTGCCAGAGTTACTCTCCTCCTCCTCTATTAAAAAAAAAAAAAAGTGGATCCAATTTTAGTTTGTGCTCGCCTTATGACTAGTCACGAACAGCTGAAGGTTAGACATGTGTTTAGATTCAGATTTAAGTACCCGACTTCCTGGACTTGCTTTCACAGGAATTAAGAGGGTAAGATGCAGCCTCTTACTGATTATCATTAGCTGTTGATTAATTGATCATCAGCAGGTGTGCAGACCTCTAAAAAAGAGAAAAAGTTTTGGCAGTTTGCTGGTCAGGAGCATTCAGGTGTGTGTTAACCCAATGCCAATGGGTTTTTCATTTGTTGCTGCACATCAATCTGGAAAAGGTTATAAATCTGGGGGACATCAATCTGGAAAGGGTGATAAAACCATTTCTGAACAATTCAGAGATTATTCACAAGTGAAATGCATTCAAGACATTTGCCAAACTTTCCAGGAATGGACGTCCCAGCACATTCACCCCAAAAGTCAGAACATACAATGCTCAGGGAAAAAAAATAAATCTTCCCAAAAGCTGCATCCCAGACCCTACATGGCTCACTGAGCAGTCTAGAAGAAGACTGAATGAGTACAGTTTGTTTGGCAGTGTTGCCAGGAGAAACCTCCTCGGTCTTAAAAGAACATGGAACCACAATTGGGGTTCACAAAAATGAACGAAGCACAGGACCTCTGGAACAATGCCCTATGGAGAGATGAGACCAAATAGGGGTTGTTTAGCCTTAATGCCCAGCACCATGTTTGACGAAACCCGAACAGCTTTTCCGCGGAAACACCTTATACCCACTGTCAAGTACGGCAGTGTAGGGGTTATGATTTGGGTTTGTTTTTGCAGCCACAGGACCCAAATCACCTTCCAGTCACTGAATCGACCATGAACTTCTCTGTATACCAGAGTTTTCTAGAGGCCAATGTGAGGCCATCTCTCCAAGACCTTGGTTAAAATTGGGTCATGCAACAGGACAAAGATCCAAAGCACAACAGTACATCTACATCAGAATGGCTGAAAAATAATAGAATCAAGGTTTTGGAATGTTCTAGTCAAAGTCCAGATCTCAACCCAGTTGAAATAATGAAGCAGGACTTTAAGGAAGCTGTGCATAAGCGAATGTACATAAACCACAATCAACTCAAACAATGTTGTAAAAAATTTCACCAAAACGATGTGAGAGACTGAAAAATCATACAGGAAATGATAACTTCAAGTTATTGCTACTAGAGATGGAGATAGAAGCTGTTAAATCATTTGGGGGGCAGGGGCAATACTTAATACCCCCTAATGCTAAGACCAGGATTTTTGTTTTTGCAATTCTAAATGACAATAATAATATTAAAAAAAGGTTTTGGAGTCAGTGCGATACGTGAATTGCCACACAAAAGTAACGATACATAACTCGTTTAAGTTTTCGCCATTTTTCCTAAACCACTAAAACTGATCTAATTTTATTACGCTTCGCCTTAGTTGAGAAAACATCCCACACTTTTATGCTGCTCTCCTGTTTACTAGGTTCCGAAAAGATCCGATTGTAAAAGTTTTGCTGTTTGTTTTTACATTATTCAGCAGATAAACCCAGAGCCTCAGCACAAATCTGCATAAACGCTCGCTGCTGGACTTTCCCTCTGCCTTCATGTACAAAGTTATTCAGACTGTACGCATTTGTGCATTGCAACACTCTGGGTTTTCAGGACCGTCCAATAAATGTGTCTATATGTTCCGCACCTCTAGCTTCCACCTGCTGTTAAACAGTAAGAGAAATTTATCTTACCTTAGAGGGTCAAACCAAATCCCAGGCACAAATCCCTCAGATCGAAGTGTCAAGCTTCCTGCTGCCTTAAGTCTTAGAAAAGGTTGTAAAAGGTCATACATTCACAAGAGACACAAGCAATGAGATTCCTAATGAAACTGATTTTTTTAAAGGTTTGGCACAACAGATAATTAATATTGATCACTTCAGGCAATAACTATGACCCTGTTTGTTTAAGACAATTTTTAAACAGATTACAGTGATCACCTCCGGCAAGTCACACACTCTAAGATTGCATTCAATCACCTTAATGTGGTGTCGGGTTCATGTGTCAAATGATTCGTCATGCTCCCAGAACCACTCTGTTTCTCTTTGAGTCCAGAAATAGGGCCGTACCATGGGGGAAGAAAAACGCCATAGATGTGATAACCTGGTCATTCAGAACATTCGTGTCGTCAACTGACTTGATTTTTTGCTGAGTCTAGACCTGAGCAACTGAAGCAACCCCAGATCATAACCCCGCCTCCAGAGGCTTGTACAGTGGACACTATGCATGATGGGTGGACACTATGCATGATGGGCGCCCATTGTCTGGAATAGAATCAGCCTGGACTGATCATGACCTTAAGTCTGAAGTCTAATCTTGTCTAATCTAATCTAAGTCTAAAGAGTCTCGGTAACAAGTGGTTTTATTAAGGACACACAGCTGTTTGGTCCCAATCCTGCCGTCGTTGGCGTGAACATTAAACAAGTAAAACACCTGATTTAAAAAAACTTGTTCCAGGTTTGACTTGAACGCTCCTCGTATAATTCCTGCTTCTTAAATAAGACCCACTGCGGAAGTCTGGAAGCCATGTGTGCATTTCAAAATGCTCCTAAACAACCATTCAATATCACATAATGGAAATTAAACTTCCACTAAATGTATGAAACAAGTGAACAAGGCTAGCGGGACATGCGAACAACATATAGACGCAGCGTGCGGTAGAGGGATGAGCGGCTCTTCTCTAATAGCTCCACATGAGAACAGAATGAGTTAGCGTCAGAATATTCTGCCTGTGAGCCGCTGACACTCGAGCCCATTGTGAGCCAAACCTCACCGCGCAGCCCGTTTGAAGTGTTTTCATTTGTTCCTCCAATTCCACGGCAATGCCGCAAGAAGAAACTATTGTGTGTACAACTAAAGAAATCTGTTCGGCGTTCAGACTCAGCTCTCAAACACACGAGAGTCAGGAAAAAAAATGTTCTTAAAGCTGACTGATGTGGGCGTTGTGCCATAATCTTTTTTGACCTCTTTGGTTTTTAAAGATATGAAGCGACTTTTTTTGTTGTAGTGGTTTTTCTTTTTTCCAGCGCATAGAAATCTAGAGCGCCTTCATGTTTGGAGAAGTTTTGCTGTTTTTGGCTTTAATATTGTCTTGTTGTAAACCCGCGATGTGTGGCTGTAGTTCAGAAACTTGTTCCAGAGACTTTCGTTATTATATCGTTTCTCAGATCACACATGTTTGTTACAAGCACAAGTAAAATTTTCAATTTGTTGCCACGTCCTGTGTTTTTGTTGCGCAAAACCCTTTTAGGATATCTTAAACGCTATGTATCAGGTTGTATGACAATGTCGCTTGTTGCGTCTATTAATACGGAGTAAGAATAACTAATTTTGCTAATTATAAAAGTCCTAGATGTAGCAGTCTATCTTCATGGTGGCTTAGTGGTGGTTAGCGCTGTTGCCTCATACTTTCACGTTTGGGGTTCGAATGTCGCCTTTGAACTCCGCCTTGTCCCCCTGCAATCCTTTACAGGAGAACTGGGATAGAACTGGATGGATTGTCTTTTCTCTTGATTCTGTTGACCATGACATACTAGCAGAAGAATAACAGTGCCTTGCGTAAGTTATGACCCCCCCTAAAAACCCAACACTGCCTGTTCCTACAGTGAAGCACGGTGGTGGAAGCACCATGTCGAGAGTTACCCTCTGCCTTTTTGTTTGTGTTTTTTTTTTTTTAGTTTGTTTTAATCAGGATTCGGGAATGGATCAAATGCAAGCTTTATCAAAACGAAAACCTTTCTACAACAGAACAACTTGTTTATCAGGGTTTAAACATATCCACATGCCAAATGAAAACCTTGTTTTTTTTTCCAGTTGTAAATCCCACTGGTCCACTGGACAACCATGAATTAAAACAAAATACTCTGGACACAAGCTTAGCCAGGCTTCTGATGTGTCAACCACTGACTTCATTTAATACCAGCTAATTAAATAGACCACTGTAAACCCGCAGAAACAACACATCCCTTCTACTGAAACCATATACAGTACTGTGCAAAAGTCTTGAGCCCCCTCATTTTCTCATATTTTGCTTCCAAAGAGCCAGGCTTTAATATAGTCTTGAGGAATACTTCTCCAGGCTTTTAAACTCTCCTTTTCAGTCCAGTCCCTGTACCTGAGTAGTTTCAAAGGAATATTTTTGCTTGTTAAGCCACACAGTGACCTATGAATTATTCAAGCATAAAAAATAACCCATCTATCTTGATCATGATCGATGATGACAGATAATCAGGCTGGTGATAAGTATACTGGTGATGCTGAATACTGTGTGGTTGGAACAGACGAGAGAGGAAATGAGGTTGCTGCTGAGGCTGTTACATAAACAACCCAGTGTTTCCCCACACAGAGTATATTTAAACTTTTTGGTGCTGGAGAGTCTGCCAGGGAGAACGATGCCATCCGCGAATGGTTAACTAGTAGCGGACAGTTCCCTCTCGTGCTGCCGCTCCTGTACTTGTTTATTCTGTTACTATTCTGCTTGTTTATCCAGCAACTCACAAAATGCACATATTACTGTTTCTTTTTATTATCATTTGGTCCAAAAACTACTGAAAACCATAAAAACGTATGATCTTATGAATCTGTGCTAATTCTTCGCCTATGTGTCCCATTTTTTTTTTATGTTTTGCTCAGTAATGTTTGTATAGTTGGGCTGGCTCAAGACTTTTGGACAAAATGTCAGGAAGATGAGTTTGAGGGTGTAGACCACTCGCCAGTTTGATGTTGCACCAAAGCTTGTTTTAAAACTAAAAGCTCTGGTCAAAATAATTTTATACCGATATGGGAAAAAAGTGACTCACACCATGCACGCTAACCAGAAAAACACTTTTACCAGTTCTAACTAGTATCGGCTAACCTCCTATCCTGGCTTGCAGTAACTCCGGATCTTTGTTGATAAGAGGTTGTTTGTCTTCTGTGCAGCTTTGGAGACAGAAACTTAAAGAATTTGAGCTGCTTGTGAGACTTTACTGCCCAGTCCCACGGCCAAAGTTACTCAAAAGATTATTTGTTCTTGACCAATGCTTCATTGCCAGATACAACACAGCAGAACTCTGAGAAATATCCAGACATGGTGGACATTTCAGCCCCTGACTTGTCAGAAAGACTCATGACCCCAGGTGACTAATAACTCTGTTTTTGTTCCCTGTTCTCAAGTTCTTCCACGTTTGAACATTTTATCATGCTCCTGCCATTAAGAAACATCTGTCATCTATTAAAACAAGCTTCAATCACCCATCTTTGATTCAGATCAATTCCAACTTATTAATAAAAAAATTACCCGGAAGTTATTTGCTGTAAAGTCTCCTTGGTGCGTTGTTGCGTTATAGACATATGAAAGACATATTGGCAATAAAGAATACCATCACTATGAGAGGGTCCACCTCGGCTTAAGCGGTGTTTAGGTAGGTGGCACGTGTCAAGTTGACTTACGTGTGAAAAGAAAAGGCTCTGGTTTTCCAATTACAACATTGCCTAGAACGTCATACTCTCTTCAGTGGATCGACCGCTGCAACTTCTTCCAACGTCTTCCGACGCTTCAAGATCCTCTTAACTCTTTATCACGTGTCACATTCCCCCCTATAGGCATCATCATTTTTGAGCCGTGTTCCATGTTAGGTGGTACGGTGCCTTCAAGGTTAGCACTGTCACTTTGCATCTCCAAGTTCTTGGAGTTCGTATGTTCTTCCCATGCTTGATGGACTTCCTCCAGGTACTCCAGTTTCATTAATAGTCCAAAGACATGCAGTGGAGGTTGATTTGCATTTCCAAATTGCCCATAATGTACGGTTGGGCGTGGGGTGAGTAGGAACCCCATCCAGGGTGTACCCCACCTTGAGGTCCCTGAGGTCCATCCAGACCAGAGGGATAACCTCAGTTACCCTCATGCATTGGTGAGCCTTATATACCCAGTGCTTTGTTACCAGTTTGTAGTTTGTCCCTTCTTTTGCTTCTTTTAGTAGGTACTCATGACTGTTTACTTGGAGCACCTCAAAGCCTCGGCGTTTTTCCAGATGCTCTGAACCATTTGTCTGGCAAAAACTAACTGGCTCTTGTCCAAGTCACCCATTTTTCTTGCATCCAAACCCTCGAGTTTCAGAGCCAGCTCGTTGCTTACTATGTAATATATCCCAGAGTTTGACATGCGCTGTTGTTAAAAATAATTATTTAAACTGTAAGCAGTCATGAGGTTTTGACTCATTGGGCTATAGTGTGTTACTTTGTCCAATTACCCACTCGTAATCCTGCCCAAGAGCTCAGAGTTCTCTATATTGGAGTTATCTTTGTGTTTATGTTGTTTTCCTCCATTTATTGCCTTAGTGGTTTCCAACATTAATTGGCCCTAGATATAAAGTGTGTGTTGAATTCTCTCATGTCGCACCCAGTGTTCACAGGATATGCGTTAGCTCCACTATCAAGGAAATACTGACAAGTGTAAAGGTAAATAATGTTTCTTGATTGATGTTGATTGCAGGTGATGTGACCTGTGATGCTATAAATTATCACCACAAATACTGGATTAGAATAGAAATTAAGTACTCCATGCAGTTTCAGTTATATAAGTGTGAAATCAGGAGAACTTGCCACCTGAGTACTACCTCCTGGAGAAAATGTACAGGACAAACTAGAAGGAGAGAAAAAAAAAAAAAAGCAGAGACAAGTGAGAGACAAACAGACTTTTCACTCGTTGTCCCGTTCTGATTTGGTTTTTACACTTTTCGCTTTGCTCACGCTATTAATACGATCATGTGGGAGGTGATTGAGCACCACACGGGGACATTTGGATCGTTCTCGGGCACTCGGTCTTGCTGCCCGACGAATTCTGGCGCAGATTTGGAAACTCCCACACAGCCAGCCTACACCTTCCTGAACACCCCCGTCTCTCTCTTTCTCTCACACTCACACACACACACACACACACATAGACATATACACACACGCCCCACTGTGGAGCTGCTCTCTGAATAAATATCAGCACAGTGCTAACAGTAACACACACACACACACACAAACGCTTTGGAATTTTCTCAGCTTGTCGCCGGCCTCCGCAGAGGATTATACGGATATGGACTAAATATTGAGCGGTTTACAAGCGGCCGTTCCCAAACGGGGAGAGAAAAGAACAAAGATCTCTTAATGGGCCTCACTGTTTGCACATGGGAAACATTATAAAGGGCAAAAGTGACATTTTCAATTGAACAACATTATTTACCACCGTTGAAAATATCACTATTATGGACTCTCGCGTTATATAAAAGCTTGACACATTACTATAATCACGTCCCGTTTAGCTCTTAGGATTTTTTTTTCCCAGCATCGCTCTGTTGTTTTTTATTTGCAGCACTGAAGTGAGAATGGAAAGTGTGTGTGTGCGTGCATGCGTGTGTGTGATGAGTTAGAAGCACGTTGAGGTAGTGGTTAGCAATGTGGCCTTTCACCTTTAGGGTCAAGGTTCAGTTCCCACCTTGGGTCTGTGTGTCTTAAGATGAATCTTTAAAGGTGACAAAGAAATATGTATATTGTATTCCCAAAGAAAAAGATCGTGCTGTGGAAACTTTAAAACATGGACAATATCACCGTCACACACATCATTTAATTTCATACTCATACTGCTGCAATCATACCTACTCATACACCATATCTTTACCCTCTTATACTCTTTTATATTGCACAATTTATACGTCTATACATATAATAAAACTATAAAGTTGTCGTGTCAGGATATTAATGATATGTGTGAAAAAATTTGTGGTTGGATGTAAGATGAGTAATAGACACATCGGGATGGTTTTTCAAATTTTGTTTGTTTGTTTGTTTGTGCATGCATCACATTAAAACTACTGAATGAATTTTAATGAGGTATCCGCAGATGCGTTTGGCCGAGGTTGAGGAAACATATAGGCTTCGTTTCATCGTAATCGGCCCACGGAAAGAGAAGATGCGCTAAAAAATCCATCTTGAAGAAATCATTAGTTCAGCTTAAAATTCAACAGATGTTGCTGTACATTTTTAAATACGCGCTCATGAGTGTGCAGTTGAAATCCCCTTAATAAACGAGATCTCGCACCTTCATAACAGATAAGAATGTTAGTTAATTCAAAAATTCAACAGATGACGTGTGCAACTAAATGAAATTATTGTAATTGTAAATTATTAGATTTTTTTCTTATTCTTTTCTTAGTGCATTTTTTCTATTTTCTTTTTACAAAAAAAACCCCTCTATTTTTGTCTTCTCATTCCATCTTTTCTTTCCTTTATAGATCACGAAGAGTTGTTTAAGCATTTCACCGCATATCGTACTGTGTATAGTTGTGTACAAGACAAATAAAATTTTACATTTGAATTTGATTTCCCACAAACATAATAGTGCTGCAAATATAACCGCTATTACATTTACAAGGATTTGTTCTGTTTGTGGGAAATTGATTGCGTTAGTGGTTTATTACATTTGCGAGCTGTTTTTACGTCGGCAGGTGTTACAGATGTTCCTGTAATGGAAACATGAATAAAGTTCCTGATAAGGTTCTTGTGGTGCAATCAAATCTTAATCAAGACTAAGGTTCCTATATGTGAAATACGACAAAGAAGACGTCCTGAAAAAGTTTCCTGCAACATCAGTGTTATGGATTATTGTTTAATATAAATCCTGACATGGAAACACTGACAAGAGAAAAATTACAAAAACTATATTTAAAAAAATTAGTAAAAATAACATGATAATTTACCAGGTGAATGATAAACATTTTAATATTACGATAAAGAAAAAGACTGAGAAATTCGAAACCATAGCTATCACAATTAATAGCATATCATTTTTTAGGAAATAATCTGGTTTTGTCCCCTCTGCCTCAGCGCTCCGGTTTCCCGACGTGGTCTCTGGCTATCGCACCGCCTCCCTCATCCAGACAGGGGGTGTTCTGTTGTCATGGCGACGTTTGTAGAGAAATGTGAACAGTTTCATATGGTGTCACGGGAGTGCAGGGTGTGAGCGCGCTGATCTCTCGGTTAATGGCCTTTATAAGGTTTATAGCTCTTCTTAGACACGCCAGGATGAAACTCTGCTGCATGTGTGACCTTTTCGGTCTTAATACACACAAACACAAACACACATGTGCAAACACACACACACACACACTGAGTAAAGTGTGTGAGTAAGGCTTGGCAGTATAAATTAGATTTTCAGTAGTTTTGCCACCATTCATTACACTACATCATGACCTTTAAATAATATAATATAATATAATATAATATAATATAATATAATATAATATAATATAAAAGTGTAAACTAAAACAAGGTGGCGTGATGTAGAAACGTAATCAGTGGTGATGTGGCGTCATGAAGCAGGCACTGTTATTATTTTTCTATAACCGCATGTCCTTCAGAGGTTTATTCCTTTTTATACGACAGCGATTCGCTAACAATTGCAATTTTGCAAATTTATATATCTTTTTTTATTTATAATTATATTTTATTGTTTTAAAACATTATTTCCTGTTTTTCTTAATCACTTGACGTTAAAGAAATAATCTGGCTTGTCACGTTACTAAAAAAGCTAAAGAATCACAGACTGGTTCACATTAGGCACGATTGATTTGCACCGTGCCCAGGAACAGTTGCTCCTCATATATGTACTTTGGTACACTTGCGTTTTTACTCTCTCCGATACAGCAGGTGGCAGTGTGGAACTACTTGGTTTGTGAGCCGCCATTAAAAACAAGAGAAGACGCGAACGAAAGTTAACTTTCGTGCTACGTCTAATATTATCGATATTTCTGAAAACATGTGAAGAGCGACGCTATCGAGTGCCTTCTTACTGTATCAGTTATGACTGTGTAGGTCAGAGGATGAGATTGGAGTGTGCACGGTTTGGAGATTGGACTCGGGCACGGTTGCTAAACTTAGAACGATTGTGTTCTCACTGAATCCTACCAGATTTTGGGGTCAAGTGTTTTTTCGGAAACGATCTGATACCCTGATGGGAAAACGCCCTAAATCTCACTGAATCACTGCATTAACCTTACCGCAGACTTAATCACGTACTGAATCCCATTGAATTACAGACTGAATCTTAAGCCCGATTCGGACGGGACTAGTTTTACAGGGAGTCGTTGGAGAAATTTCTGTTTCACAGATGTACTTTGTGATTTTAATCCTGTCCGGATCTGCCATGTCTGTCTTTCTTTTACACAACCTCTGTAAAAATTCCAGAGCTAATTACCTACTGTTCTTCAGCAAACTCGGAGGTCCTCTGAGAAATCTAATCCCGTCCGAATGCGAATGTCTGTGATTGCCGAACCCCCCCCAAAAAAAAATCTTTTGTGTTTTGGTCAACGTGAACTACCGTACTATCTCTAGCGTGCCGGTATTCAAGTTTGCGCACCAAAAATGGATGTAGATGTGGACATGTGATCTTGTGCCACGCCCACATGTGTGTAAAACACAGACACTCCTACCTCCGTAATGAACACGGAGATGTTAGTCCCATCCGAATGCTTACATGAAATGACAGACGTCATCTGAAAAAAAATCAAACTCAAACGTCGTTTGGAAAACTTGTCCCGTCCGAATAGGGCTTTACAGAATCACAGACCGATTCACAGACTTAATTATAGACTGAATCACTGATAAAACACAGACTGAATCACGGACTGGATCACAGACTGAATCATACAGAATCACAGACTGAATCACAAACTGGATCTCACTGATTGTAAATAAGAAGGCTCTAAGTGAGAAAGCCGGTAGTCACAGCATTACCCGTGCTAATTAAGGTTCCTTCCATAAACATTCAGCGCTGTGCTATAATTACATTATAGCACTAATTATATTTTCTTCACTTTTCATCCTGTTCCTCACGGTTCAGCACGATGCTGGTCTACACTACAGGTTCAGGGAGATTCTAACAACGAACCACACAGCTCCTGGGCAAACTCTGGAAATTCCCACTTTGCATTTCTACCACACTGCAAAAATGATTCGTGACACATCGAGGTGACTGATACTGTATAGTATTGCAGCACACCGAAACAAATAAAATAAAATAGAAACTGCACCAGCAGCAAATTTAAACGAGCCAGAGTGAAGTTGTTTATTGCTTTTATGTTGTTGTGTAAATATGGTGTTAGCATTAGCATTCGATTTTTAAATTGTGTGCATGCAGAAAAAAATGCAATTTCACGCTCCAGGCCTTTTTGCTGTGAGCCGCTAGAAGTGAGCACAAAACACACTCCTACAGAAAGCTAGAGGAAAGAAGGGTTTGCTTTATCACCCGTGCTGCACCACCCCGGGAATAAAACAAACTTTAATAATCCCATGTTCGATGGTATAGATTTTCTGTAGCCGTGCTGAAGGCTGTCTCGGTGGAAACATGGCTAAAGTTCGTCGAAATGTTCTTGCAAGGATTAAAGGTCCTGGGGCAGAAGCGTGACTGCAGTTTCTGGAATCACAGACTGAATCACAGACTGTATCTCATTAAGTCACTGACTGAATTACCGAATAAATCTCACTGAATCACATACCTGAATCGTGCTTAATCGATGATGAAGTGAACCACAGACTAAATCACAGACTGAATCTTCTCAAAGTTTTTTTCATTAAAGTATGATACATTTTACTTTTCATTCATTTATCATACAGCCGTAAAACAAGCTCACAGACTGAATCACTGACTCAGTCTTTCTGAACTATAGTCTGAATCACAGACTGAATTACAGACTGAGGCTCTATGAATCACTGACTCAATCTTCCTAAATTACAGACTGATGCTCACAGAATCACAGACTAAATCACTGACTCAGTTTTCCTGAATTACAGACTGATGCCTATTGAATCACAGACTAAATTACTGACTCAGTTTTCCTGAATTACAGACTGATGCTTATTGAATCACAGACTAAATTACTGACTCAGTTTTCCTGAATTACAGACTGAGGCTCACCGAATCACAGACTGAACCACTGACTCAATCTTCCTGAATTACAGACTGAATCACAGACTCAGTTTTCCTGAATTACAGCCTGATGCTCATTGAATTACAGACTAAATCACTTACTCAGTTTTCCTGAATTACAGACTGATGCTCACAGAATCACAGACTAAATCACTGACTCCGTTTTCCTGAATTACAGACTGATGCTCATTGAATCACAGACTGAATCACTGACTTAGGCTGCGTTCTATTCCAAAATGTCCTTTACAGGGTGCAGGGAATATCGGTAAAGGGAACTTTCCCCGACAAACACCATCATCCGGGAGCCCCTGTGAGGTCACCAGCGCAGACGTCACTTCCTCCATGCGTTACCATGGTAACATAAACACCTCGGATACCTGTCGGTGCTGCTGTGGAAATTTCACACTAAGGACATTAAACACTGAATATTTATTAAAACAAAAACTGATACCATTATAAAACATATACTATTGAAACATGTACAACTTGTAAATAAATTAGTTATTAATAATAATTGCTTCAAGATGTACCAGCCTATATAATACTAAGGATTATCTGATTAAATTAAAATGTAATTTTTTGTGTCCTAATATGATGTCAGCCTCGATAATAATGCTAATAAATCCTTTTTCGAGCTCCAGTGAGACGCAATGACTGATGGGAATTTTTGAACTCCCTTTTCCGGTGAAGTGAAGACCTGGTGTTGACTCGTTCCCTATATTGTTCGCTAACTGAACATTTTCGGCATGTGTCATGATCCTGATGAACCCCAGTGTGGAAACTCCTTTGCTATAAATTTGACTCTGAAAGCGGACTTGGACTTCAGAGAGGATGAAGCTTCTCAGCTTGTTTTTCTTTCCATTTCCTGTTTCCCGACTCTACAGAGACCGGCTGTGTGTACACGAGCCTTGGTTTGCTCAGCACCACTCCCTGATATTTACGTCTTCAATTTGCCTTTCTATTTTTACAGAAAAACCTGTTTTTTGAGTTTTTTTTAGGGGGTAAATACTATTTGTATTAAACAGTGAGGACATACTGTAATGTTGATTTAGTTAAAGCGCTGTTTTCGAATTACAGAATTTTAGTGAACATTCTTTATTTTATTCTCTTATTTTTTTTCACTGGTTTATAGCTCATCTCACCATACACGATGTACAGTATTACCCAGATTCAGCTCACTGTGGAGCACACACACACACACCACTTTTGCTTAAAATGTAATTCAATTCGGTGATCAGCTTGGTACTAGCTTTATTGACAGATTAGCAAAGCAAGCAGTAATTACATAAAGTCCCCAGACGTCTGTCTACTTCCTTTCATGCTTATTTTTTTTTTCTGTAGTGTCTCTATGAACATCAAAAAAGAGTAAATACAGGTATGGACAAAAGGGGAGCGGGGAGGGGGATTACTTTTGCACCAGGAGGAGGATCCAGATGAAATGAAACGAGATGTTGTGTGGGGAGTATACAGGCTCACTTGATGGCTCGGAGCAGAAGTTATGCCAGTGTATGAGTGCATGGAAGTTATGTGTGTATGAGCGTTATGAGTGTATGAGTGTTGTGTGTGTGTGTGTGTGTATTTGTACGCCTCGGTGCTGGTCAGAGTTCAGGCGCAGTAACAGAAGCATCTTTGTTTAAGCCCGATCTCCTCCTGTGTCACCTGGCTGATGAAAACTCCTTCTCCACCACTCAGTCTTGTTCAACTCCCTCACACACACACACACACACACACACACACTTCTTGTATAGTGTGTAACAAGCGTAATAAATGTGAGCCTCTACTCGAGTCCACGGTGACACTGATTTAATTACAGCTCATCCCGGCGTTCTGTTTTTCTCCATCCCGCTGTAGTTCTGTACGCTGGATGTTTGTTACAGCACACTGACCTCCCATAATTCCTCTCTCTCTCTCTCTTTCTCTCTCTCTCTCTCTCTCTCTTTCTCTTTTTCTCTCTCTCTCTCTCAGGACACATCCGACTTCAACCTTACATTTCTTCTGCAGTGCTTTAGAAGAGCGTAACTAATTAACTACATGACATTTCTACCCGACATTTCTACTCTGTGTTTGGAGTTCTCTCTCCGGCTGTAACATTTCTTATTTACAGAAATTATATTACATAGTTTCAGTTTAGATTGAAATGTAGAATCTTTGAAAAAAAAAATGGCATTATTGAATTTGCTGATACTCGCAAAAAGCTCATAGTGATGTCTGTCGGCTGTTTATCTCGTACCTTGGCCAGTTCAAATCCTTTCTGTACGGCTCCCCCTGCTGGTGACCTTTGCACTTGTGGATAAAACCTTTTTTTTTTTTTCGATACAATTCCATTTCCATTCTACAAACATAATTAGGGGTGGTGTAGAGGTGTAGTGTTGCCTTGCACCTCCAGGGTCCGGGTTTGATTCCCGGCTGATAGTTTGCGTGTTCTCCCCGTGCTTGGTGGGTTTCCTCTGGGTACTCCGGTTTCGTCCCACAGTCCAGGAACATACAGATAGACTAATTGTCTGTAATTTGTGAATGAGTGTGTGTGTACATGTATGCACTTTGCGATAGATTGGCACCCCATCCATGGTGTACCCTGGCTCGTGCCCTGGTGTCCAGGGATAGGCTCCAGGACCACCGCGACCCTGTATACAGGACAAAGCGCTAAAGACGTGTGAACTTGATCGTCTGTCTAAACAACATTTAATCCATTTTTTTTAACTCATTATTGTACAGTAATGTAAATGTTAATAACTCTGGTTCTTTTTTTTCATGTTAGTTGTATAAAGTATGCGGATGTAAAAATTACCATCACTGTAATATTTCTTTAATACCAAATATTGTCATGACTTTTTAATGACTTATATTAATTATATACTTAATTACTAACTCAATTATTGATAATAATGGTTTATTTTGCCCGCTGTCGTTTTGCCGCAGCGGTAATAGGCATTCTCGTTGAGTACCTTCTGTAGTGATTAGCGAACCTACTCGAATCAATTAACTGTAGCAGACAGTATTGTGAATAGATGTTGTGTGTCAAGTCATCTATCAGATCGCCATGCTGCTCTCGCTTTACATCCAAGTCAATCCCAAAATGAGTCGATTCACTGATTCAGAATTGTGTCGAAAACTTTGAGCATTTTTACATTTGCGCTTGCGTTCTTGATGTTTAGAACGATGACTTGTGTTATGTTTTTTATCACATTTGATTTGAGATTGATGATATTCTGATCAAAGCAAGAATTAAATATTGAAGCGATCCTTCTTTGAAGCATATGTTCATTTGCCTGTGACTTTTTCGAACCCTCTACAGAAACCCCGCTGAAAGACAGCAATCAGGAGGACCGATCCTTTTCCGACTCCTCGCTCTTCAGCCACTGGGGCCAGGATCTGAACTCCGAGAGCCGCCGGGTCGCCCTCAAGATGTTCCAGTACTACGGTTACAACGGCTACCTCAGTGACCGCCTGCCCATGGACCGAGCCATACCCGACTACAGACCTGAGGGGTGAGATAAGCTAAAAAAAACTAGCTCGAATAAATGTTTGACTGCCACAAGCTGGTTAGAAACTGACACTGACACTATTAAGCCAAAAGTTTGTGCACCTTTTACTATCATATCCTTGTCAAAAGACAGGAGTAAGGAAGGTCTGTATGCTGTAGTATTACGTGTTACTGTAACAGTAAACATGAAATGAGTTTCAACAAGGACATGTTTGAGAGGGCGATAGTCAGGCAACTACAATATTTTAGGAGAATACGATAGTGTAAAATGAAATAAAAAAAGACTTTAAATGATGAAGAAAACACATCTGATAACATTATTTCGTTAAAAAACAAAACATTTATTTTCTTTTATTTACAGCTACAAAGCGAACTAGTTGCTAGATCACAAGACTGGATCAAAAATCCCCTGACCAAGGGCACTACTTGGTGTGTGCACCCTACATAGTGCATGAATTCAATGAGATTTAACCCCGGAACCTGGGAAGTAATGGAGCTGATATTCTAAAGTAGAATAAGTGGAAATGTAAAGAGAAACCTTCGAGATTTACAGGCATGTCCACCTCCATGTTTTGTTCTTCTCACTTTTTGGCTACGTACTGTACAATATGAATATAAAACTACTTTCACCCTTGTTTATTAAACTCTCGGTCACCAGCTCCAAATATGAAGACTAAAGGCCATGCTCAGTGTCAGTTAACGTCACCACGCGTGAAAATATATGTGTTGGTGAGAAAAAAACAAAAAAAGCTTAAATAAACAAACAAATTATAGCTTCTTGATAATAAATGGTGTTTGTGGGACTGTTGCGTGAAAGTGACATAACACTCAAGGTTGTGCTGTTTTATTGGTCGTAAGCACGGATGAGATGCTCTACGACCGACTCACAGATGTGCTGAAATCCAGCACAACAGCACGACCTTGAGTGTGATATTGCTTAAATATGAAAACTAAAGGCATCACATCAGTTTTCACGTGTTCAGTCTTAATCACTGCGAACAAGGTCTAATAAAAAAAAAAAGTCTTTTAAACCTGATTATTCATTATCTCATATGATATTTCTTTGCATTCTTGAAATAAATATCTATCACATGTTGATTTGCATTGTATGAACATCTGAAATGAAATGAAATGAAACCACTAGATACTAAATAGTTATCATGGATTTGATATTGTGTGAGTTTTAGCACGCCTCTGTACCCATGAAACAACCCCTACATCATTGGGCTTCATGATTCCTTATATGGTAATACTTCCTATATCTCGTGTCCAGGCGAATAGCTCGTGTCCACGAGATCCATTTGTCTAACTGAAAAGCGTTAACACGTTTCCTATCTTCTGTAGGTCTTTCGGGTCTCTGTATGACTAAAGTGTTATTGATTTTTTTTGTTCTTTTGATGTAGGTGACACAGGGCGCCTGGCTTTAAGCTTACATATGCTGACTGCATGCATTGTTTGTCCCTCTCCTGGTTCAGAAAACCGAACTTAACCTTTCGTGCACTCGTCCTAACCTAATTAACATAATTCCTTAAACAAGTCTTGAAGCACTTCCCTTAAGGGGCGGAGCTAGACTCTCAGAACAAAAAGGGTGGAGCATTCTCAAGGGTCCGGTCTAATATAGCTCATAAACTGTGTCCTGTGCTGTGTCATAGAGCCACGCAATCCCACGTCTAATAAAACAATACACCAAAGCCACACAAGTTTGTTTTCCAGGACAAAAAAAGGATGACAGGATGAAAAAACAGGATGCCAGTCTTGTTCAGATATTTGGTGTCCCCGAGGGCAGCGCCGCGTCCTGACAGTCAGACGGTGACAGCTGATGGACAGCATGGTGCTGAACAAGGCGGGGGGCACTGCCCAGTCAGGACCACGTCTCTCCAACACAGAATTACATAAAGACATGTTTAAACATAAAATACTCTTCGACAAAAGTTCAAATAAAAGTACGACTTCAACACAGGCAGCGACACAGACAGGGACGAGATTCAGCAACCACGGGATTCGACAGATTAACATTCTGACTGTCGTTTTCTTTAGATTTAAGATAATAAAGTCTAACCTAAAGTTCTTTTTATCCGTTCCGTTCTGCTCGCGGTTGTGTTGAGCGGATGAGCACAATGAGAAGTGAGATGTACAGTAAGAGGAGGACCGGACGCTATGAAACTGTTTAACGCAGCTTTATACCTTTATACACTGTAGTATTCCATGGCACACGCACAATTATCCCATGATGCACGGCGGTAGACTGAATAGTATCTTGTATTTATTATTTTTGTGCTTTTGGTGTGTTTGTTTAGGACAAAGCCGTTCCTATTGTTAATGGACGTTTTTTGCGGCGGTTTCTATTTCGTGAGGTAGCTGTTACTGCCCTTGACTACAGCTGAATTGCTGAACCTTCAGTGCTGAGTTCACAATGCCGTCTGGCCATAAAATTGCAATTCAGTGAGATCAGTGATAAAGCGTTAGTGCTGTGGCCCACCTTGGGATCAGGGGTCCTGGGGAGGTTACCCCCCCTCCCTAACCTTCCCCTAAACCTCCCCCGGGGTCACTTCTTAACCCGCTCTCTTGTGAAGAAAACGTGATGATGGTTTGAAGGATAATCTGAACAAGAACTCTCTGCTACGCTTATTACTTACTATAAGGGTTCAGTCCTCAGGATAAGCCTCACCTCTGGTTAGAGGACAAAGAAAAATTGTTACACACAATTGTTATACACCAAGTGACTATACGCTTAAATAATTAATGTTCTATACTATGGATATATAAAGTAATACATATATATATATATATATATATATATATATATATATATATATATATATATATTTAGGTAAATTTTTGAGGACTTATTATTTTTTATGTTTTATTTTGACTCTTTAATTAGTTCTGTAGTTTGGTTGAATGTTTGTTTGTCGGTACCGAAGAGTCAGTTTTCGATACAGAATCAATTGACCATAATTAATTTGATTTAATGAATTGATTATAAACCGAAATTTATATGCATGTATAAAATGTATATTAAAATGAAGAGAAAAAACTGAATAAAGTCACTAAAGTGCATGTTTATACAATGTGTTGTGTAAACATCGAAATAATTGAATACGGACAAGGCAGATCCTGTGGACACGTCCATCTTTGGCGGACGCTAATGATTATTAATGAGTATCCAAAAGCAATGATCACATGACAGGGTGTCAAAACAAACAAGATGGTGGAAACCCAAACATTTGACAGGATTTTTCTTTGGTAGATTTAGTAAAAAACTTTCATCTTTTTTTTTTTTAAAGAAAATTATAAATAAGGTCTCAGGTCATGTGATCTCAGAGGTTGGGCCTGATTAGCATATTAAACGTACAGGCTACAAAAAGATTTTTTTTTATAGGTAGATGCTCCACGGCTGAGAGACAGTAACACTGAAGAAAAGACAGGAGGCAGAGTTGGAGGTAGCAGAGCTGAAGATGTTGAGGTTTTGGGAGTGACAAGGATGGACAGGATCAAGAATGCGTCCATCAGAGGGACAACCCATGTTAGATGCTTTGGAGATAAAGTCAGAGAGGCCAGATTGAGGTGGTTTGGACATGTTCAGAGGAGAGATAGTGAATATATCAGTAGAAGGATGCTGAGGTTGGAACTGCCAGGCAGAAGGACTAGAGGAAGACCAAAGAGGAGATTCATGAATGCAGTGAGAGAGGACATGAAGTTAGAAGAATTTTTTTATAGATATTTTTTTTTATTAATATTCTTCTTATTTATTGTGTACTTGTATAGTCTAAATCAATTTTTAACACTTGATTTATTATTTAGGTAAACATAAAACAATAACAAACTATTCAGGTAAACATAATACTGTTTAATGGACAAGGAGTAAAAAATTTATTGAAAGCACCCAGAAAATAAAATAAATAAATTCTACTTAAATTAGGGCTGAAAAATTATTAAATTAGGGCTGAAACGATTCCCCGAGAAACTCGAGTAATTCGATTACAAAATTTATCGAGGCAAAATCCTTTTCCTTGAAGCTTCTTTTAATTATTATTAAAAGCTTGTGTTGTGTCTTTGCACAATTGTTTGTTTAGTCGTGACACAGCGCGCTTCCGGATGCAAGCCGCCAGTTAAGTGTTGAAGAAGAAGACAAAGAAGTGTCGACGTTCTGTTGCGGGCTGCAAAATGGAAAGGGAGCAATAAAATTATATTCAAATTTATTTTAATTTGTGCCTTAGTTTATTTCGATACTTAAAGTCATTTGAAATACCTTTTTTTTTTTTTTTTTTTTTTAAGGCTTTAAAGTAAGAATGTATGACACTGTAATGCACTTAATTCATATCAGTCAACTTTAAGCTTGTATTGTGAATAATGACAATATTTATTTTTGATAAAATGCTGTATACATTTAAATAATAAAAGTAGGTTTTTCTAAAAAGAAAACTAATTAATCTTTGTTTTTGTTTTACAGGCGTACATTTTATCTGATTACTCGATTAATCAATTAAATTTTTGGTAGAATACTCGATTACTAAAATATTTGATAGCTACAGCCCCAAAATAAATAAAACAAAAATCTTCTGCAAAAACATTAAAAATACTCTTTTTTTGTGAGAGTATCGGTTCTTCTCAGTGTTGCCAGCGTGGCTCATTTACTACAGATCCAGAATAATTTTTCTTTTATGGGCTCACCACCTACTGGACTGGGGACTGGAGCAAAAGATTGGCAGGAAAAATACTATCACTGTTATCATCAATGCTTGAAACATTTAAAACACGAAAGTTTTAAATTCTTTAAAAATGTGAAAGAACACACAGCTGCCTGAGACAGATCATGCAGTAAATATTGTAAGTGCTATAGAATCAAATTAAATCGAATAAAAAATGTGTAACAATTTAGATGAATCGAGCCGACAGTCTCGCTACAGTGCCTTAAATAAAAGTAAATATCATTATTTACGCTGTTATCTTCGTGTAATATTGAAATTAGTTTGATGAACTCAGTTGTTTAAGTGCAAAAAACGTATAAATTCAGGAAGGGGGCAAATACTTTTTCACAGCACTGTATGATTCACAGGTCTAGCGCAGATTCTCACATTCTAGAATGAAGTCCTGATTAGCTGCGCTTAACTCAACTCCAGATATAGCCCTTAAATGAGAAGGTATAAAGAAGGTGAAAACGTTCTCATTCTCGCGCGTTTCCGAGGTGTCGAAGCGCGGCGCCCTGCAGCTCCGTAGCCCGCGTCCTGCCGCTGTTTTGACAATCTGTTAAAGCGAGGTGTTGGTTTTGAATAGAAAAGTGCTATCCTGCCACCTGTAATTACCGCATACCTCTTTTTCACCGAGGTGCCAGAGAGCTGCTTTTACTCCAGTTAAAAAAACGTGAGCGAATGTTACGGCCGACGAGTTCCTCCGCTCTCTCTCGCTCGGGCTTTATTGGACACCCCGAACAAAGACACGCGCGCTGCTTTTATTAAACGTTTAATCAGAACTCGGTGTCAGAGATGTCCTTTCTCTGTGCAGGTGTAAGAACATGTCATACCCCTCGAACCTGCCGCAGGTCAGCATCGTCTTCATCTTCGTGAACGAGGCGCTGTCCGTCATCCTGCGCTCCGTCCAGTCGGCCATGAACAAAACGCCGAGCCACCTGCTGAAAGAGATCGTACTGGTGGACGACAACAGCAGCAGCGGTGAGTCTACAGCAAGGATGTTACTTTAAAATGTGTCTTTTAACATCATACACACCATCAACATTACAACCGCTTTAAACACTTTAAGGAGATTTCAGGCCAGCTGTAAGATCATTGGAAGGTATCTTTGTATCCTCTTTTTAAGGTTTGATTAAATAATTTAATTAAATACTATTTGTTAAAGCAGCGTATTCAGGCCCTCTCACCGTGTGTTTTTTGGGAGAAAGAAGGAAACCGGAGAACCCCGATGAATCCCCCAGAGGAATAAGACAGAAGCTGTGAGGCAGGAGAGAGCTCCGCTCGTATATCAGTTCAGCTCCATTCACGACCATGATGGTAATAAAAGCTCAGACCCGTGACCTTTAGAACAGGAGAGAAATTAGCAAAGCGTGGTGGGCTAATAAAAAAAGAAAGCCGAGTTGACTTTATCAAAGCCGCTGCGAACCGAAGAGCACCGGCAGAGCGCCGCGATTTTAATTCACACCTCAGCCCTTAGGGCAAAACCTAATCATTATTATATAAAATCTAAAAAATAAAATAGAAATAAGTATTAAATATGAAAACATGGATGGAGATTAGGGCTGAAATGTGAAAACATAAAAAAGAGAAAGCAGTAAAAAAAAAAAATTATCACTTTAATCTGCTATTGTGTTTTGTTGTAAAGTTAAGGAAAAATCTATACTTAATTAATACATTATTATTTCATTTTTGTGAACATAAAGTATCTCCAAAAACCTTTAAAAAACACTTAAATCACTTACATTTACACTTACAGACCTTTTTTTCACCTTTTGTGCATGCAATGTCTGTTCATTGTTTGTTTTAATTAAATTATTTAAACAAATAATAATTTTGTATACTAATAAAAATATTGGCACCCCATAAATACTGTACAATTAAAATTCCCCATCAGTCAGCCGACATTCTGCCAGTCAGCCGACATTCTGCCAGTCAGCCGACACCACCTGTATTTGGTCTTTCGGAGGAAACTGGATTACCCAGAGGAAACTAACCCAGCCTGGGGGGAACATTTAAACCCCACACACACTCTCGAAAGTCAGATTTAAACCCCCAGCTCGGCATGTGCCAACCAGTGAGCCACTGCGCTGCTAAATTACAGCTGCATCAGTCTAAAATCAGAAGTCATAAGATGTATCTAATTCTATGTCTTTTTTGAAATTCTGCCCCGAATCCTAGTATTATTTTACACACATGTGGTTAAGAAAAGTGATTATAGCTGGAGGTACAATTAGAATTACTTATCAGGAATCTAGACAATGCATGGTGTATTTATCATTATATAAGGTAATAAAAGTAATACTGCATTAAAGAGCTTGGTGATATTTTAATCCAGGGCTGGGTGATAAAACGATTTTAAATCTGCATCACGATAAAATTCATTTTGATAACAATGATATGGTTCAGACATTTTTGCTTGTAGACATAAACAATTGGCAACAGCCAATCAGTGTGTGATTTTTGACTTGCATGTCAAAGTACAAGCCCGCATCCTCCACCAAAGCACTGAAGGAGGGAAGTCTGGAGGCAGAAAAAAATAAGCAGAGCTGTCGAAGGGCACGGAAGCGACGGTGCAATTCAACTTGTGTTATCCAACAAAAATGAAGAAATTGTTGACAAAAAAAGAAAAAACACAAAAAAAGCACAGTTACAAGAGTAAAAACTCCGTCTATTTCTCTATATAATCTCTTCTACACTAACACATTCATCCCAGCGTTTCGCTAGCGCACAGACTATCATGCACAAACGCTCGTGCACTTAAATTCAAAGTTTTTAGGTTTTTTTTCCTAAAAAAAAAGACTCTGCAGCTGGACCTTTCTTTCACCTCCTCGTGTGCCGTTTCCTGAATGGATTAAGGATCTTTATTTGTTTGATTCTTTTCCTCCTCAAGCATTCAGGTCACATAAGTGGTGACATTTTGCAAACAGCCTCGTGCAGCACGTGTGCCGAAGCGGCGTGTCAGACTCCAGAGGCGACACAGGTTCTTATGTCGTTATGGCCGTGATCGTTAATCTAATCTAATCGAATCTAATCGAATCGAATCTAATCTAATCGCTGCTCATCAACACCTGTGTGGAACGTGCCATCAGATTTGTGCACGCAGTTCATTGTTTGTTCATTAGTATGCCTCGAGCAGCGTGGCGTCGTGAGTTCAGGGCAACCGGGCCGGCTCCTCGCTAATTGGATGATTTTCAGGAGCCGGGGGTCGATCAAGAGGTCAAGGATCATCACGGAGCGTCTCGGCTCTCCGACAGCGCTGTCTGAGCAGCCACTAAAGACCCAGACAGGAAGTCAACAACGTCGCCATAACAACGGGACCTTTCTTCGAGGGCGGGAAAATGAATGGAAACAAGTTTGTAAAGTTCAGTTCGATTTGTATAGCACTTTTAACAACAGAAATCAGACTTCTTTGAGCAATGATTAAAAAAAAAATAAAGAATAACTCTTGTGTTGCTGATTTTCACTGGCACTCAAATCTAGCAAAAGCATGTTCATGGTGCAGATGATTTAAATAAAGCAACACCACATTCTGTTAAAGGCAAAGTGATAAAATGGCGACTAAACTATATTCCAGTAAAGCAGCTCAGCCACTGCAGTGACTCAGGTACCCTAAACACACACAGACCAGCCCTTCCTCCTTCTATTACTTCTGTCCTGATTGTCTTATTCCTCTTCATTTGTAGAATTTCATTAATAAGAAACCACTGAGCATTTTCAGAAAACGGTCAATAAATTCAAGTGTGTAATTGAAATAAATGAGCGTTTTAGGCTCGACAGAGCAAACCGTGCATATAATCGCAGTAACCCATCAATAATTACTCAATATGAAGCTACAGATCAGTCGAGGTTCGTCTTAGTGAAATTTATTCGTAAGATAATTTTTTTTTTCCATAATAAATACATTTATTTGTATCCAGTAAAACAAAGCAGCTTTAAAACAGAAATCCAGATTAAGTATGAAACAGTAGAACAGGACGCACTCGTGTACATCCTCATGTACCACTCAGGTGATTATTGGGGTCAAGGCCTGATTTTAACAATCAGTTTGGATGCACCAACAAATTTTAAATGTTCCATATTTTCAAGTGATGTTCAAGTCAAACTGGGACTTTTGTTTATGCAGAATACCAAGTATGAGGGTAAAAACTTAATTCACTTCGCTATATAATCCCCTGCTACACTAATGCACTTATCCAGAGTTTCACTATTGCTTGGACACCATTAGGGTAGAAAGTTTTCTTAGTTATCAGACAGCTTGCTTCACGTCCGAAACCCCGGCCTCCCAGGAACTCCTTTAATGCGTCAAACATGTGGAAATCTCTTGGAACAAGGTCAGAACTATACAGGAGACGTGGCAATAACTTCCAACTGAGTCCAGAGTTCCTGTAATGTGCGAGTGGTGTTGGTGAATGATTGTATGTACAGTTCCCACAGACAGATGCGTCTCTTCCGCAAGATGGAGACAAGTTATTCGTCGATTTTCAAGAATCAGTGTTAAATTCACTGGATGTTCACAGGAACGGTTGCAATGGGTTCCCTCGACTGGGATCGTCATTCACAGACGTACAGCCTTCTTGAAAACAATTGCACTGTTCAAACACTTCACTGCAAAATACTAAGAGTCTCATCACCACACTGTGCTTGACGCCTTTGAAGTCTTCTGGAACCGGCAACCGGCTTTACGTCTTCATTATCGAGTCCCGGTTTGACTTGACTTAACTTGAATTCATTCTACATCTAATTTAATCAAGTGATTAGTGGCGTGTTGGACGCCTCCGATGCGTCCTCTATGCTTCCTGTTCATGATGTGTGAAAGTGTGCTGGTCTTGCAAGGCTCCAGAGCTGCTCTGTAAATTTTTCCATCAACTTTCACCGGCGGAAAACTGCGCATATAAGAGTTTAAAGGCGTTCAAATTTTAAATTGAATCTGGATTTAAGAGTTATCCCTGATGGCATCAAAGGACATACTGTACTGTACTGAATCCCTGCATAACTGTACAGTATGAGTTAGCAGACCTACAGTACGGACCGGGATATCTAAAATAGGGACGTTAACTATATTACAGTTACAGTTCTAAAGAAAATATGATGACTCTTGTGTTTGATGTAGAATTATTGATTAAAATAGAACGCATTATATTATAATCCTGTAACACACACTCGTATCTGTTTGAGAGAACAAGGTGAAAGAAGAAAGAAAGAAAGAAAGTTAGACAATGAAAATAGGAATGGAAGGAGGGAACTAGAGAAAGAGCTGAAAAAAAGAAAGAAAGAAAGGATAGAAAAAATAGACGTAAAGTGGAGATGGAAACAAGGAAAGGACGAGGTGAAGGAAAGAAGGAACCAGAAAATTACTGATGATAGAAAGAAAGACGCTAGCTAGCTCAGCGTGGGGCGGGAGATTGAGCCATGCTAATCATAATGAGCTGAATCGGAATCTTCTGAACTTCCCACTTTAAATCTGATTCGTTGTGATCCGAGGGACTCGTGTGGAACGCGTTCCCAGTGGACGGTTATTTATTTAATATATTTTTCCCACAGGCCGATGAATGATGGATGTACAGCCCGGTTCAGTGACAGCTAGCTGAGCGACACGCGGCGCAGAGAGAGCTGTAAATGCCAGACGCCCGAGCGGGCCAAATGAAAATGTCACTTTTAAAACAAAGGCCATCTCAGCGTCCTAGTTACCGTGGCAGACGTGTGACGATTATAATCTGACGGCGCTCATCCGAGTCGTGTGTCCTGATAAAAACAAGTGCACCCGAGGCAATGCTTTATAAAAGATTGATCCTGCGGCTCGCGATACTCGACCTCTTCTCATGCACGGCTGCTTTATTCCTGATAAGCCATTACTCCTCATCTCCTGATGATCAATTGTCCTCCATTCAGATTTGTTAAATTATGAATCTGGACAGGGGACAATCAAATAAAAGCGAAGGCAGAAGTGGACACTGTGCTGAGGAGATTTGTGGGATAGCTTCCTCGCTCGGACGCTCGGGGAGACCAAATTATCAGCCCATTAAAGGCGGCTAACGAGCCGATCAGATGATTTAGGTGTTTTGAAACGAGGTCGGAAAATAAACCGGGCAGGACACAAGACACTCACTCACACTCGCACACACTCCGGCTCTGAGGCGTGCGCAGGAAACGATTCGCTCGGACGCTGGAGGCTGGAGAGGACAGTGCCGGGGTATAAATCAGGACGGCACGAGAAGACAGGCTTTAATGCAATTTCGTGAAACAGCAAGAAGCCGCAGAAGCTCACGGCAAAGTGTGTGTAAAAGAAAACAAACAAGCGGCCCGTAGACATTCTGTTCACGTTCCCCCGTGCAATTGCACCTCCTCACTGATCGATGACGAGCGCCGTGTGCTCAAGGATAAAACACACAGGAGAGTGTGTGTATGTGTGTTGTGTGTGTGTTGTGTGTGTGTTGTGTGTGGGTTGTGTGTGTGTGCATGTGTGCGAATCAACCAATAACGGCGGTGTGAAGTGGTGTGTGGCAGAGACACAGGACACCTCAAAACAGAAAGGAGAGGAGGGTGGAAAGAAGAAAGGAAAGAAATTGGAAAATAAAATATAGCCAAACACTAGGAAAGGAGCGAAATAGAGAAAAAAAGAATAGAATGGAAAGAAAAATAAAAAAATAGAAACAAAAAAGAGGACAGTGTGGGAGAAATGAAGAAAAGGTATAGAGAAAGAAAAGGGGGAAAGAAGGAATAAAACAAGGGAGACAATAGAAAAAGAGGAAAACAAGAAAGAATGAAAAAGGGGAAGAAAGAAGGTTTAAGAAAAAGAAAAGAACTTAAGTGAGGGACAGAAAATAGAGGAAGAGAGAGATGAAGAAGGAAAATGTGGGGAAGGGAGGAAAGAAAAATAAGAAAATAGGATAAAAGGGAGGATAGGAAGGAAAAAAGATGGAGGAAAGTAATACAGAAAGAAAGAAGATACAGAAAATATGGGAAGTTAGAAGATAAAGAAAAAAAGAAAAAGAGCGAGGAAAAGGAAGAAACGGAAGCAAAGTAAGTAGGGAGGGAAAGAGGAAGGGAAGGAAAGAATAACAGAAGAAAGAGATTGAAGAAGAAAGAGACGAGGAAAGACAATGTGGGGGAGAAAAGGGTGATGACAAGGAAAAGAAGAGGAGAGGAAGTAGAGGAATGAAAAGACAGAGGAAGAAAGAGAAAGGAAATGTGGAGAGGCAAGGAAGAAGAGAGGAAGAAAAGAACTTGAATAAAGAAAGAAAGTGGGAAAGGAAGAAGACAATAAGAAGAAGAAATACAGTGATGCTCTCGTCAATCATCTGCACAGACGATAAACCGTGGAAAATATAGAGTGTATTAAAAATACTGCTTTACATTCCAGTGTACTGCTTTATTTCTTAATGTGTCTAATTACTACATGATTATACATTGATGTCTTTGTATAAAATAAGGGACCTTAAAGGGTTTTAATCTAAAGCCTGTTGCTCGTTGCGTGCCGGTTCATTTTCTTTATAAGTAGGGGTGGCCTCAGGGAGCCCCGGCTATTATTATTCTATTTTGTTTTGGAAGTGCAAAAACCGTAGTGATTAATGCGGGTCGTATACAAAATTCATAGCATAGGGTCTGTTTGGGGATTGGCCTTCACTCGGATTCATTAATAAAAGACCCTGCTATCGACATGAATTTTGTATCCGCCCTCTTTGGAGCCTATAACACAATGCGGGCAGAAGTTATGGGCAGCCTGTTGTCACCCGTGCTGAACCACTTTGCTTCCACGACTCTTGCTTGACTTTTTTTGCCATGTGGAAGGGCTCGAAAAAACTTTAATAAAAATCATTTTGATAAAAAAATAATTCACCCTTTGAAGATCCTGAAATCGCATCACAAAAATCACTTCATAGGGTTTGTAGAGTGGACACACAATGAAAAAAAAGTCTTCTGGATACTCGCATCCTGTGCTTATCAAACCGAGTCCTCCGCCTCTCAGATCTAAGACTTAAAGATCCAGCATCTACGGTCCCTCTGATACAAGGTAAAGAAATTGGATTTGAAGTTAAAGTGTGTTACATGCTCAGTGTCTGAGACTCTTGTGTGTATGGGGGAGGGGCGGCTGCAAGCCACGCCCTCTTGACTCACACACACTCTGATCTCAACAATAGAAACGAGGCGTTTCTGTGACTAGTATGAACACCTCCTGATACTAACTGCTGTAATGTCTGTCTGTCTGTCTGTCTGTCTGTCTGTCTCTCGTCCTCTAGAGGAGTTGAAAGAGAAGCTGCAGGACTTCGTAGGAGAGACGAACGCTAAACGCCCAGGCTTCATAAAGATGGTGCGGCACAGCAAGCAAGAGGGTCTGATCCGGTCCCGTGTGAGCGGCTGGAGGGCATCGACGGCCCCTGTGGTGGCGCTGTTCGACGCCCATGTGGAGTTTAACACCGGCTGGTGGGTGATGATGAACGGCCTGAGAAAGCGAATGTAACATTAACCTTCACGTTCTGTTCACAATTTAGAATCGGCAAAAAAAAAAAAAAAAAAAAAATTATACATTGTTTTATTTCTCTAAATTGAGAAGTCTGTTGACTATTTAAACTAATTTAACGATTGTTTTTTTGGATTTTCTGAAAAAATCAGCCTTTTTCACTGATGTGACTATAAATACTCATTGTAAACACAACCCAGTGGACACAGGCGGGACTGCAGGACAGTTTTGGGAATAGAGATCTGTCAGGGACGTCAATAATGCCCTAAAAACTTTAACGCCCCAGAGGTCTACAGGACTTTTCTGAAGTCGTTTAAAGACTACACACAAAATAAAAAAAAAGTTTGGGGGATATTGTTTAATCATTTCCAGATAAAAAAAGAAAAAGAATCAGGCGCAAACATCTTTAATGTTTCATATGTACTGTAACGGATCATCTTATTATGAGGCATGTTTAATTCAATCCGAGACTTTTGATTGTGCAGAATAACAGGACAGAATAAAACTCTCTTTATGTCTCTGTATAATCCCCTGTTACACTAATGCACTTGTACCAGAGTTTCACTAGTGCTTAGATACCATCAAGGTAGAACGTTCTCTCAATACGCCGAGGCCATGGTTAGACTGCCTGCTTCATGTCTGAAACGCTGGCCCCCCAGGAACTCCTTTAATGTTTGCACAAACGTGTAAATGGTTTGTACAGGGGATGTGACAATAACTCCCAGCCGAGTTCTTGTAATGTACAAGTGGTTCTGGTGAATGAGTGCGTGTACAGTTCACACAGACGGATGCGTCTCTTATTTGAGTTAGCGATTTTTAAGGATCAGACGTTCGACTTGTTAAATGTTCACAGGAACGACTGCAGTGGGCTCAGAGCCACCTCGATCGTGATCGTCTTTCATGGACGAACAGCATTCTTTAAAACATATATTTTACTGCAGCTAAGAGTCTCATCTGTGCTTGAAGTCGTACTGTAAATGTCAGTCGGTTTAAATATTTAGTAAATTTCCCACCCATCAAGAGGCAGGTAGATTAGATTGTAAATTTTGCTTACTTTCTGCACCGTAGTCACTTTTCCAAACAAGAAGAAAAAAATATATTCACTTTTTTACAAACTGGAGTATACAGATAATCGATTTTCAGATATGTTTTGTCAATGTGTGTGGATGTTTGATGCCGGAATTTATCACTTCCTCAGACAGAGCGAGAGCGAGATTGCGCCTTTATGCACTGTTTGTTTGTTTTTTGTCGTTAGCAGAAACCTCTCAGTCATGTCTTCTCTGTTTGCTCTTTTAGCATCAGGTTTGTTAAGATGCGATCATATCTAAAAAACTATTAGCTGGCATGTGAGCCATTTCAGGATCAAATACTTCAACATACTGTAGAGAATCAAATCCCAGATAAAAAGCCACTTCATACGGACATCACTGCTAAAGTAATAACCTTTCCGGATGCACCTTGTTTGCTAGAAAGCAGGTGCGTCAGGACGGGAGTTACGGAGGTTCGTCCGGACATCTGGGATGAAACATCTGCGCTGTCGTCCAGGATTAACCGAATCCCTTTGATCTGTGGAATGCGTCCAGGTGGCTCACCCTGCAGACAAAACACGATTCAAGTCCGTCTCCGCCCCCCTGTCCAGGTCCGCATCGTCAATACAAGCACATTCCTCGGCTTCGCTGCTGTTACTCGTTTAACAAGCTGACCCAGAAATGTCAGCACAGATGGAGCAATCTTCAAAATATTTCTTTAATGAGCTTCCAAGTGATCCTTGAGTCCTGAAAATCCCCGGTCCTTAAATTACGGCCTAAATCCGCTCAGAATTTCAGATGCAGACCTGGTCATCTGTGATGCGGGTGGAATAAAACATGACAAAACATGCTGTTATGGGAAATTAATCAATGACAAGATGACTAAGACGTACCGGCATTAATGCAATTCGAGAACTCAACAGCTCAGGTGTATAAAGTATGTAAAAATCAAGTGATAGATATGTTGTGTATGAGATGCTAACACACGTGCGCCCGGTCGTCTTCAGGGCCGAGCCGATCCTCCAGCGGATCAAGGAGGACCGCACGCGGATCATCTCGCCGTCATTCGATAACATCAAATACGACACGTTCGAGGTGGAGGAGTACCCGCTGTCCGCTCAGGGCTTCGACTGGGAGCTGTGGTGTCGCTACCTGAACCCACCCAAGTCCTGGTGGAACCTGAACAACACCACCTCTCCAATCAGGTAGCACACTGGGTACACACACACATGCACACACACAGACACACACAGACACAGACACTGGGCTTATTGGGGACAATTTATACTATGATGCACGACATTTCCAAGAGACATATGGAAATATACTGGATATATAGTGTAAAAATTAATTATTTATCACTGAATCAAAAAAAAAAAAAGAAAATCCAATTAGAGTTTTGTAATTGAAAAAGAAAAAAGAAATGTGCATTATATTAGATTACATTATATTATGTTACATTGCACCTCTTTTTATGATTTATGTAACATGATTTAGTAAATGATGGTGTGTGTAAATATATGTGCAGAAACTGTAACTGATTTATTAAGAATGTTTCTGGATGTTTCTGAATTTCCCACATAGAAATCAAATCTCATTTTTGTAATGTGTAATAAATATGCGAGGAAAAAGATCATCACCCGCAGAGTGAGTTACAGGAACTATTACGACTGCGAGGCCGGGCCATAAATTTGCAGACGCTCGTTTATTACGCTGGATGGAATGGGACAAATTGAACAACAACAACAAAAAAATACATCAATAAGGAAATCATTAAAAGATTTAGAATTGATCGTTTAAACGTGTCATTAAACAATGCAAAAATCTAATAATTGAAATGTTTAAATGTAATTCATTTAATTGATATTTAAAATGTAAAATTAATTGATTAAATGTATCATTAAATAATACGTTTCAAAAAAATGTGTTTTATATAAATATTTGTGTAATAACTTTTTTATGATTTATTGGATTGTTCATTTATATAAAAAAACAAACAAACAAGTAATTAAAGAAGTCGTGTTTCTTTTTTATATATTATGATATAAAACATACACTCACCCAAAGGATTATTAGGAACACCTGTTTAATTTCTCATAAATGCAATTATCTAATCAACCAATCACATGGCAGTTGCTTCAATGCATTGAAGGTCAAGAGCTGAACTTCAAACTGAATGTCAAAATGGGAAAGAAAGGTGATTTAAGCAATTTTGAGCGTGGCATGGTTATTGGTGCCAGACGGGCCGGTCTGGATATTTCACAATCTGCTCAGTTACTGGGATTTTTACGCACAACCATTTCTAAGAAAAAAGGAAAAAACATCCAGTATGCGCCAGTCCTGTGGGCGAAAATGCCTTGTTGATGCTAGAGGTCAGAGGAGAATGGGCCGACTGATTCAAGCTGATAGAAGAGCAACTTTGACTGAAATAACTACTCGTTACAACCGAGGTGTTCAGCAAAGCATTTGTGAAGCCACAACACGCACAACCTTGAGGCGGATGGGCTACAACATCAGAAGACCCCATCGGGTACCACTCATCTCCACTACAAATTTTTAGTTTGTTGCTACAATTTGCACAAGCTCACCAAAATTGGACAGCTGAAGACTGGAAAAATGTTGTCTGGTCTGATGAATCTCGATTTCTGTTGAGACATTCAAATGGTAGAGTCAGAATTTGGCGTAAACAGAATGAGAACATGGATCCATCATGCCTTGTTACCACTGTGCAGGCTGGTGGTGGTGGTGTAATGGTGTGGGGGATGTTTTCTTAGCACACTTTAGGCCCCTTAGTGCCAATTGGGCATCGTTTAAATGCCACGGGCTACCTGAGCATTGTCTCTGACCATGTCCATCCCTTTATGACCACCATGTACCCATCCTCTGATGGCTACTTCCAGCAGGATAATGCACCATGTCACAAAGCTCAAATCATTTCAAATTGGTTTCTGGAACATGACAATGAGTTCACTGTACCAAAATGGCCCCCACAGTCACCAGCCCAATAGAGCATCTTTGGGATGTGGTGGAACGGGAGCTTCGTGCCCTGGATGTGCATCCCACAAATCTCCATCAACTGCAAGATGCTATCCTATCAATATGGGCCAACATTTTTAAAGAACACTTTTAGCACCTTGTTGAATCAATGCCACGTAGAATTAAGGCAGTTCTGAAGGCGAATTAGTGGTGTTCCTAATAATCCTTTAGGTGAGTGTATTTAAGGGTCAATTTTAAATATTTTTAATGGCACTCTACATTTAGGCATTTGGCAGACGCTCTTATCCAGAGCGACTTACATTTTTATCTTACTATACATCTGAGCAGTTGAGGGTTAAGGGCCTTGCTCAAGGGCCCAACAGTGACGACTTGGTGGTTGTGGGGTTTGAACCTGGGATCTTCCGAACCGTAGTCCAATGCCTTATTCACTGAGCTACCTCTGGCCCAATTAATGATTTGGTTAATGATGTACTTTTTTAATGAGAAAGATGATTATTATTATTATTATTATTATTATTATTATACGTCCTAGAGTCTCAAAAAACCCTGAAAGAGAATATTTAGTTTTGTTTAGTTTTACTTTTAAAGCACAGCAGCAAATTGACAGCATGTTTTATTTGTTAAAATAAAGTAAAACACTCACTCACACACACGCAGCACGTGGCAGGTTCGACATTCCCGGCTCTCTTGTTGTTTGTGTCTCTGCAGGAGTCCTGCTCTGATCGGCTGCTTCGTTGTAGACAGAGAGTATTTTGAGGAAATCGGGCTTCTGGACGAAGGCTTGGAAATCTACGGGGGCGAGAACGTGGAGCTGGGCGTCAGGGTGAGTGATGAGCTCTCTCTCTCTCTCTCTCTCTCTCTCTCTCTCCTGACCACAGCTAATGAAGATAATGGTCTTTCTCCTGACAGATTAACAACAATAACGATCTCTGCTGCTTTTGGCAGGACGCACAGGGACGACTTATCAAACCGATCTCTGTTTTGTGTCCGAGTGGGACGGGTTGCGCCTGGGCAGCGCGGGCCAGAAGGAGCGTCTACAGTGTTCGGGCTTCTGTTGTATCCGCACGATTTAGTCAGGTGCAATCGAATCCTGGTGTGTTTATTTCCTTAGGGCCGTTCCTTTAGGGAGGCGAGAAAGCAGCAGTCGAACAAAACCATGTGACCCTTAACGGAGAGAAATAATTGAATCACTGATTCAGTCCAGAAAAGTGAGTGAAGCAAATGTGGTGCAGCAGAGGTTACGTGTGTGTGTGTGTGTGTGTGTGTGCCAAAGAACAGAACTTGAAGTGCTGCACCAACATAAAGGGATAGAAAAGGAACCAAGTTCACAAAGTTATTTTGATGTTAAGTAGTTAATAAAATAATTATTAATTGATGTATTGAATAATTCATTTCCAGCATTTAGTTGTATATATTTTCTGAACAACAAATGAAAGAGTTATTAGTAGGCTTCAAAACTCACCCTCTCACACTTAACCCTAATATTGTTTTATTGATTGATTAATTGCTGTTTGTTGGGTTTAATACGCAGTGGTCATTAAAGTGACGTTTACTCTGCAGTGATACAGATGTTGTACGGTGTTGTTATTAGATTGTGTAGCCTTGTTCAACGGTGCATGAAAATGGGAAGCCGGCCATGCAGGATAACACCGATTATGGCCCCTTTTCCAAAACACGCTGGCCGTGGTACTGAACTTGTTGTCTGCGTGTGTGAGGCGCTATAGTAAAACAAATCCGTTTTCGTTTCTGCCATCACAGTTGTTTTAAAAGTTAGAATGACTTTGATGAAATTTGTGCACAAAGCTGTTGTGTCCGTCCCGATATCCAACCAGTTTAATTCTAAACCCGCCTCGGACATTGTGCGAGTGGATGTTAATTGACATGGATGCTCAAAGTGAGGTTCATTCAGGGTTATCTCAAGTAGTTTCATTGAAGTAATTAAAACTTTCAAAAATATCGCTGTCCCTAAGAGAGACGTCATCACAGCAGTGTTGCAACTACAGTGCAAGTCAAAAGTTTGGACGCACCTTGTAAAACGTCTAGTGTCTTCTTGCTGCAGAGTAGAAGTTAATTTAGTGTTACCAGCCCCAGAAATCACCAATTAACAACCAGCAGCTCAGATTCGAGCCGTTATGAAGCTTTACAGAGCAGAAGTAGCAGATAAACATCTCAATATCACCTGTTCAAAGGAGATTATTACATATTTTAGATGTAGAAAGGCACCCTCTGGCATGTTTTGAGGGTTAGGAGGAAACCGGCAAACACCAGTGGATGTGGGGACAAACACGGTGAGAACACGTAGAACTCAGGATCGAACCCTGGACTTTGAAACTTTCAAGCTGAAGAACTTTAACTGCGTAGCGCTAACGCTAATTCCTGCCGAGGTCATGTGTCAATTGGAGATCCATCATCATCACACTGATGAAATCAGAAATCAGTCCAAACTCTAAACTGTTGCTTGGAGAAAATTAGAGCAGCATGTTGCTTCAATTTCAGCTTAGTTTCATCATTTTGTTTTCTCCACGCAGGCTGTAATATATTCATCTAAAGATGTTCTTCGACTTCGAACCGAGCGCTTGATCAGCCAGGGCAGAGGAAATGTCCGAGTTTCTCAGTAGAAGTAATAATGGATCAGCTCTCCCAGAATTATTTATACTCCGGAGCAGCGCAAATACTTGTATCAGATTCCATAATGCTCATCTTCTGCTGATCCTAGAGCTCAGCATTACGGCTGCTTCAGATCGCAAGCAACAGCGTAATCATCAATGACTCAAAAAAAAAAAGAGCAAGAGGAGGGGGAAGAGGAGGGGGAGGGTCACACGGCTTTCTTCAGAAGTATTCCCACCTTGAGCGACACACTTTTACCATTTCTTTTTCTCGATAATGGCTCGCTGATTGCCTTCCTGTGGGAGCATGGTGGGATTTTTTTCAGCTTGGTTTGTGTATAAATGGAAAGCGAATCATTTCGATTGCATCAGCATGAACAAAAAAAACAAAGTCAACATAGGGTTGGACCCCGACTCCCGGACGAGCACGCCAAAAGCAGCAGTAGGCAGAATGTTTGCTGTAGAAAGGTGACCCTCATCCTGAGAGTTAAATCTTTCTGTGTACAGAGAACTGCAGGGCCTGAAACAAGCCAAAGGTATCAGGGAAATCAGCTGTGAGGGTCTGGCGCTGATCCCAGAACAGTACCGGGACAGGAATAGAGTAGAGCTGTGGTCAAAACCGGCTTTGTCAAGTTGATGACGAGGAGTAGCTGAGACCGAGGCAAGACTCGAGTCCAAATAGAGAGCGAGTCCAAATGCTTTTTTGAGATTTTTGCTGCTTCATTTGTGCGTTGAGCCACTGATTGAGAAGAAAGGATGGATTCTTCTAGAAACCTTATTAACTTGAAAAGAAAACAGTGTCGGTCAAGATCAGACCATGACCATGATTAAAAAGATCAATGGCTAAACCTTAAGACAAGCGCAAGTACAAATACCCATGAAAAAAGTCTGGGTCAAAGGTTAAACCCAACTGAGTAACCCCAAAACTTCTTGAGACCTTTTGTAGGACTTTGTTAAGAAATCTACTGTAGCTTTATATATAAATATATAGAATATATATATATATATTGATTTAAAAGTACTAAAATACTACTAAAAGTATCTGCTATGCATTAAAATTTTGTTTATTGTCATTGATTATTTAAATGTGATGTCTCATACTGTACAAAGCAAGGATCTTTGGCTAAACTCCTGATAGATTTCAGTATTCTCAAAAAATGCAGGAGATTGAAGCATCGATTCTGAATTAAAAAAACTGTACCTTAAATTCTATTGACTAAATCAATGAGAAAAAATATTTTTAATAATTGCATAATCAGAGGGTTCAAGACGGACCGGGACTTCAGAAGACCTCAATCACAGTACGATGATGAGACGCCTAGCCTCAGTACAACATTATACAACATAATACCACGTGCACATTATAGGAACTCGGCTGGGAGTTATTGCCACGTCCCCTGCACGATCCTGACCTCGCTCCAAGCCGTTTCCACGTGTTTGAGCCAATAAAGGAGTTCCTGGGGGGCCAGCATTTAGGACGTGAGCCTGAACTTCGGCATATTGAGGAAACTTTCTACCTTACATTTGGGCTCTTATCCAGAGCGACTTACATTTTTATCTCATTACATATTTGAGCAGTTGAGGGCCTTGCTCAAGGGCCCAACAGTGGCAACTTGGTGGTTGTGGGGTTTGAACTTGGGATCTTCTGAACCGTAGTCCAATGTCTTATCCACTGAGCTACCCCTGGCCCCTTGATGTTCTCCAAACCCTAGTGAAACACTGAGACTAAGTGCATTAGTGTAGGGGGGGTTATAGATTTAGGATCAAAAGTCCTGGTTTGACTTGAACGATCCCTGTAAAACGGAAAAAGTTATAGTTAAGATATATAACTCAGTTACATATCGTGGTATTGTTACTGTACATTCCTATTAATAGGGATATTTTTCATTTAAAGATTAGTTTAAACAATCTAAATCCTTAGTTTTGGACAGATCTCATTCCTTCACCGTTCCTGTATCTGGATCACACGAGGCCTCTCGTTATCGATCATTCCAGCAGAACCTGATTAATTAAGTTGAGGGGAAATTTCCATCCAACTCTGTAGAATAATTATCGACATCCTCGTTAAATTCTGTTCCAATTTCTGCCACAGCAAATAAATCAGACCTCCCTGATGTGTGCCTGCGGTGCTGGATGAAAGTTGTAATGTGCGTGTGTGTGTGTGTGTGTGTGTCTGTTTGTGTGTGTAGACATTATAGAGCCAAACTCCCTCTTGGGAGGAAAAAAAATAGAGGGTCATGGGTATTTTTATTTCCCGCCCCGGTCTCTGAAGGACAATAAACAGCTCTGTATGAGGCCTTGGCCTCTTTATTCCCTTTCTCACGTCCTTCTTATCACCCACTCTGTCTCCTTTTATGTCTCTTTTCAACCCTGGTTCTTTTGCAGTCTCGGGGTAAAGGGTCGACTGACTGCTGATGAAGCAGTGACACGATGATTTCGGGCTGGTGTGCAATCAGGGACAGATGCAGCTGCTCGTGTCATGTCGTCTTTGCGTCGGCGATGCTGAGTAAAATGGCTCTCCTGGCCTGTGGTTTGGTCTCGGGATTTGGTGTTAACACGCCGGAGCTTTCACAGACCTGACGTGAGCTGGCAGTCGAGAGCGGTGTGCTTCTGAGGAGATGAAATAATACACAATGTAGTGACAGGACTGAGAGACGTGTCGTCTGGGGGAGGAGGGGGGCTGATGGGTGGCATGGTGGGAATGTAGTAACAGTCCAAGGCTTAATTAGGGAAGAACAATATTTCTGCCTTGTATAGGCTATATAAAGATATATTTGAACATATAAAACCATATCAGTTTCCATACATCACTGGTCCTCTTCTATTTTAAATTTTAAATGTGACTCTCCAAAAGAAGAAATATGGGCTGGATTTTTTAACGCCCCTCCCTCTGGACTCGCTCCAAATCACACTACTAGTAGCAACCTACTTTTGTAAACATGTTGCGCCACTTCCTCCTATAACATTTCTTTTTAACCGTTTCGTGTCTACATTATTTATAAGCAGATCTGTCTCTTTGTCTTGTCTTTTAAAATCCTTACATATTTTAATTAGTTATTCCTCTTAAATATTCTTTCAAGGCTGCTCCGGGCGAGGGGTGGCCACAGCGGACGCTCTGAAGGTATTGACACAGGTTTAACACCTGATAGGGCATCCAGACGTAACCCCTCCCATTTTATCCGGAGTTGGGACCAGATAAGTTGGGCTTTTGGTCATTGGGTGGAAATCGAACCCGGGGCTTCGAGACACTTACTTACACATAAGTAAGAAATTATGGAAACTATATGAAAATAATAATTTTAAAAAATCTTTTGAGGATTTTATATTGTTTTTCCAAGACAATTATAAATAAATCACTAAAAATTTTCTTTTAAAAATCTAATGCTTTTATTCTGGCACAAAATTAAAATAATTGTTTATAAAATTATAATTCCAAAATATATAAAATGTGCACTGGAGTTATTTATTGATAAAAAATAGTCTAGAAGACAATAGAATAATTGATTCAGTAATTAGTCATTTCAAGTTTTTTTGTTTTTCTAAAATATAAAAGATAAATTGCTCCTGCTCACGAGTGTGGACGCTGTGCATGAAAGTGTTAGTTTTTGTCGGTTTGCCTTTTTTGAAGTTTGCTTTTCGTCCTTCAAGCACATGCAGAACACCTAACACCGACACTCCATCACTCAGGACGGCGGCTGTCAGACATCCCGATGAGTGTGTGATGTGTCCGACAAGCCTGATGGAGCACCAGGACGCTGACTGTCCTGCAACAATCTCTAAACCTCAGCGTTAAAGAAACTTTGTAGGATTTTACTCCCCGTGTCCCAGCACCTGTTCTTAGGAAGATCCGTGCCAGGAATTCGGTGCTGAATCACTATTGTAGAGAGTTCGAGGCAAAGTGAGTCAAATGATTCCAGATGTCCAGAAAGGTTGCTTTGGAGTTTGAAGAATCGTGAATCGAGTCGACACGTTGATGCCCACGCTCGCAGGTCTGAGCCAAAGCACAAAAACGTTTCTTTCGGAGGATCGTGTATGTGTTCACTCGAGCACAATGAAATGTATAAATGACACTTTGTTCTATAGGAGCTGATGTTGTTTGGAATCAGCATTGGCACGGTGCAATAAACTTGATAGAATCAAGCTTTGGGAATAAATGTTGAGTGACAGAAGCTGTTTAGTCAAAGAGTAGAACAGATAGACCTGGCTGCATGCCGAGTAATCTTATACACACACACACACACACACACACACACTGCAGCAGAGACACATCAGCATGCTTGGCTCATGTGTAGCCCATAAAACCCAGAGCACTTTAGGCATTTTTTTGCATTACAATGTATACAGGCTTAGGACTGTACGATATAGAGTGAACTTTAGTCTAGGTTTAGTTCTAGTTTTTTTTTTCTTTTACCAAAACCCAAGAAATATGATGAAGAGAATTTTAATAATAATAATAATAATAATAATAATATGAGCATTTGGTGAGTTTGACATTTTTGCGACATTATTTTCATTTCCCATCCTGTTTTTTTTTTTTCTTTTTCTGGTAACACTAAAATTTCCATGTTTCCATCTCCAACTTTGCTTTAACCTGAATATCCAAAAACCAAATGCATGGTTGAATCTCAAGCCTCCTTGGTCGATACACACCGGCTGTACTGTATAATTTTTTTTTTTTTTTTTTTTTTTTTTTCCATTGAGTAATGCTGTTCCTGTGCCACTTGAGTTTTTTTGTTTTTGGAATGTATATTTCAAATATAAACAAATATTTCAGAAGAATATGCCATTTTCCCAGACCTACACAGTATGCAGTTTTAAAGTAAGGCTAGATCCAGGACAATACTTGTTAATGGTCTCATATTTTACTATTTCTTTAACAAATTAATACATCTCAGAATTGTCTCTATACAGTAATGATAAAGCTGTATTTAAAATACATCTCAGATTATACTTTTTTTTGTTTTGAATTCTTCTTACAGTATATGAGGTCACAATAGGGAGAAAATCTAATTGGACTGTTTAACCACCGGGTCAACGCACAATTGGAAAAAGAATAAGTAGCAGAAAGTGTTTTTTTTTTTTTTAACTGATGTTCTTTGTTTGTACACACACTAGTCTAAACCTGACTAAAAAAAATGTATGTTATATTTAAAGTGCAGCAGTTTTTATGAATTGACTTCATAAAATGTTAACTAGAGGAACACAGCTCTTGTGCTAGTTCATTTTCCATCAATGGCACTGAGGGTTATTATTTTTCCTCCCTTAAAGCCCCAACACAGTACTGTACTGTAAGTCTACACAAATGTGAAACACACAATCGTACAGGTGCCTTTACTTGCTCTAGTGTTACAGTTACCCTCTACTGCACCTAAGAGGCTCAGGCTCACAGTGCGTCTGTGTACAAAGCCAACTCCATGAAGACGTGATGTATTACGGTTGAAGTGGAAGAGCTTAAGAGTCTGGCACAAAGCACCTGACCTGAACACCTTCGGGACGAACTGGAACACCGACATAGGAGCCTGAGCTCACTAATGCTCGTGTAGGAGAATGAATAGAAATCCCCACAGCTACGCTCCAACATCTAGTGGAAAGCCTTCCCCGAAGACAAGAGTGGAGAGCATTATAATAGCAAAGACGGAATAACTCTGGAATATGACTGTCAGGGCGCAGATATGACTTCGAAAGTCAGGGGTGCACAAACATTTGATCACATAGTGATATGTGTAAAAGATGAATAGCACATACACAGTATTTGGAATGTGATTTGAAGTAACATTTCAAATTACTAGTTTAGACTGCAATTTGTTTATAATACGTATTTATATTCATTAAGCAATATCACACTGAAGGGAGTGCTGTTGTACTCAATATCATCACATATCCACTACATGAGTGCGATATTGCTTTTATACAACACTTTCACAAACAGCATTTATTTTTAACCTTATTTCGATTATATTTAACCAGTTATTTCACCCTGCCAACTAATATCCTTCCCCGACTGGCAGAACTCACTAACCAACGACTCTCAAAGCTGACAACCAACAGTTAGTGTAATAAAAGGCATGAAAGTCATTTTAAATGCTAGTCTGTACTCTGTAGGCAAAAATTGAGGAGATTAAACCATGGAGGTGGTGGACAGTCCTGGGACACTTACGAGATTTACTTTTTATTCCCTACTTTATAATATCAGCTCTGGTAACTTTCAGCTTCTGGAGTTAAATCCAGAATAATAGTGTTAAATGGAAAGCTAGTGAACTATGTAGGGTGTACAATCACTTTGTTCTACACATTAAGTAGTGCCCTTGATCTGATCTTGGAATTCAGCCTTGTTAAGCAATTCAGAACGACTTAGAAGCAACTGTTAAGTGTTATTTAAGATGAACCTAACGTTATCTGATGTGTTTTCTTGCTGAAAGTGTTTATCTGACTGGTTTTGAATGTGGGTTTTGGCAGGCAGTTGCTCTCTCCTTCATACAAGTAGCACGAGTTCTGTTTCAGTAGCACATTCCTAAGTACAATTTGTTCTTAAATCCGAAGAAGTGAATCTTATACGCCTTTGACATGAATATATGATCCAAAGTGTCCCAATCCACTTGACTAACTCTGTCCACTTTCCCCACTCTGCCATCATCTGGCCAAAAACTGTAACTGCGTCAAACAAAAAAGAATCTCGCGGAGTAATACGTGTAGTTAAACATCCCAGGGCTTGTGTTGAAGTGGCTCTCGTCCGATCAGAGTACTCGGTCGGAACTAAACAGTATTGCACATATAGTGTATCACAGTTTCACTGTAACATCGCGCGTCGCAGCAGTTGACGAACCTACGTGTCTTTTTTCGTGTCTCTGAGGCGTAGCTAATGTTTCGCGTTCGACAGGACCTTGTGTCGGTACTTTTGCGAGACTTCTCTTGTGTGACTCCTGTCAGCGTCTGTCTCAGCGTGTGCTTTATATCAGCGCGCAGCAGAGGAGCTGCTGAGGGTTAGGCAGCCGTAACACTCAATCTCACGCTACACACTCTGCATCTCTGCTCTCCAGTCGAGTCCCAGCTGCAGCGCTCTTTATTATACAGGACAGCAGGAGCATAAAGTTCTGCCTGACTAGTCCTCAAGACAAGCTAGTCCAGGAGTGGCAGAGATTTACATAAAATGCAATCACAAACTGCTGAGAGTAAGCAGATGAGTTGAGATGAGATGCCAGGGCGTGCCATATGAAACGCCGTAGTCAGTTCATTAGGCCTAATTGGAGTGAAGTGAAAGTTTCAGTATTAGACATTTTTGTTTCAAAGAGCTTTTAATCAAGATATTATACAGTTAATTGTACACTCTGTAAAGCCTAAATCTGTCCTACTACGTCATGAGTGTATCTTTCTCATGTAAATGATTTTTCTGTATGTGTGTGTGTGTGCAGGTGTGGCAGTGTGGTGGCAGCGTTGAGGTTCTGCCCTGCGCCCGAGTCGCCCACATCGAGCGCGCCCACAAGCCGTACACTGAGGACCTGACCGCCCACGTGCGCCGGAACGCCCTAAGGGTGGCCGAGGTGTGGATGGACGAGTTTAAGAGCCACGTCTACATGGCCTGGAATGTTCCTCAGGAGGTGATTCCGTCTCACGCTGCTCATTTCCACTTCCATTTCCATTTCCACTTCCACAAACAGGATCTGCTTCCCTGTAAACAGTCTTGTCTTGTATACACAGTGCTGCATCATGTTTTCCGAAAGCAGCCGCTAATTTTATCCGCTGGTAGCTTAGGTAAAGAGACGGGATTAGCATAATCAGTTCCGAGCAGATGTTTATTTATTTCTCCCAGTGTGTGTGTGTGTGTGTGCGCGATTCAAATCACACACAGCTTTGTTTTAATTTGTACAAGCAAAGAAAAAAGCTACATGATGTTTTTGTGTTTTGTTGTTATTGTTTTTTTTTTAGCGTTAAGCGAGCGTTTCTGAGTTTTTGTAGTCGCTCTGCGGCTGATCGTGTCCTCCAGCAACTCATGCTGTATTCAGGAACCCGCGATCAAATCGTGCTATTTTTTTTCCAGCTCTTAGCAATTAAGCTCATTTGGAGAGAACAGAAGGCACAGCAAGCCCGCTGCCAGTTGTTCACTCGAGGCTCTGCTGCCAGAAGAGGAGGAATGGAGATGGCAGGAGAAAAGATTGGAGGTCAAGCAGCTCGGACGTTTGTGAATTTAGAGCTTTGAGTTACAAGAGCTCGCTTGTACAGCACTGAGAGCTAGCATAAAGAGTTTCATGGGTTTAGCCTCGGCTAGTGATCTTAAAATGTTTTTTTAAAAGAAGCTTGAGCCTCGTGAGGATCTGATGCTCACGGTGCTGCTACAGGCTGTATATATATAGGGCTTGTGGGATACAACCATTTTCTCATCCTACTTAATGTGAGTCAAAAATTATATGCCTTCTGGCTGAAGAATTTATTTTAATAAACTTTTAAAAAAAGACGAATACATAATTTTTCAACTTAATGTTCTTGCTCCTTGCTTGTCAATACCCTGCGTGTTCAAGGCTGAGCTGCGAGCCACGAATGCACCGCTGTCTTCACTTCTTCATCAGAACTGAAACTTTGTCCTCATAGTTCTGCTTTCAGGGAACCAAACAGGTGAAAGCCTCAGGTTTTTGCAGAGTGTCGACAGGGTGGCCAGAAGTGTGCAAACGTGCATCATCATGCAAGATCACGACTCCCTCGGATATCAGTCCTCTGCGTTTATTCCGAAGATTAGTCTTCAGCTCTTCAATAAGCGTCTCACTGTAACGAGCACTGTTGATTGTTGAACCTTTTTCCTGATGATGTTCCAATTCTGGTCTTTGCGAATCCCAGAAAACTGTAAACATTGATGAATTTTCCAGCTGTTGGTTGGCTTTTGAACTTTTTCTCGCTCCGTGATTGAGGATGTTTCCGTTCCATACTCTGCCCTTCACTCTCAGGCTCATAGTGATGAATCTGTGTCTTATGATTTTCCTTTAAAAAACGTTCACCCTCCTTAGAGGATCGGTCCAGACTTTGTTTGCAGATATCCAAACACTTCTGTTTATGATCTTCCGTGAGTTATTTTGTCACCAGGTACACCCTCAGACCACAAAAAAAAAAAAATCACAATAGCATGTGATCACAATACTTTTTTGCTCGCACCGTAGTTACAAATGAACTGATGTAACACGTTCACACCTGCACAGCAGCGACCGGGAAGGCCTCAAACGGAAAGCGCTGATAAGTCAGTGCAGCCAACAGAAGTTCTTATATACTGTAAGCGGAGTGCGGATAATTTTTGACTCACCCTCACTTTGTTTTTGTTTTAAAACAGTTGTTAAATTTTATAATACTACAAAAGTAAACGTACTTTCTGTAATTTTACAGAAAGACAATACCACTCCGCTCTCCCCCGCACTCTGATGTAATGTTAAGGGAAACAACGTTACCTTGGTGTTATCTAAAAATTTTATATACAGCTGACTTCATCATTTTTAATGTGGTGGTTCACCTTCTTTCGCTCTCAAACCCTGCTGACCGACTTCTTGCATCAACCTGAGGCGGGAAAGGTCAGTTTACACTCCGCTCCACACAACCTGAGGGATCCTGCATTTTTACTTTTGCAGGAGCGGGATGATGGACAATTTTAGTAGTTTAGAAACTATAAAACTTTCAAACAGTGTTTTTAAACAGCTACAGTGCTACCTCGGCATACCCCCGCCTTGCGAATTTTCGTCTTAGCAAAAATACTTCCGGTTACGCTTACTTCCAGTAGCCAATCAAACTTGTTTGCGTCAGTGAAAAGCCAAGTGAAGTGAATAAAAAAAATATTTTTTTTCCATTTTGTGCAAGATATAGTGAAGACAAATAGCATTATGGGTCCCGAGGATGATGGCAAGAAGAAAAGAGAGACAGCTTCAGTTTTGTAGACTCTTAGTCCGTGCCACGAGGAATCATAAATTAAGGTTAAGTGTGTTTTAATGTCTATATTTATTTCATATTTTACTTTATTTACATGTCTTTATAAAAAAAAATGTTTATTGTTTTTATATGCAAAAATATGATTATAGTGTTGGAAATTAGTAATATTGGTTATATTTTCGCGTGTTCGGAACGGATTACCGGCATTTACATTATTTCCTATAGGAAAATGCGTTTCGCAATACAGAATTTCACAATAAAACCCGTACTGAAACCGGTAACCGGTCCAGGCCTAGTTGACTTCAAGTGCTCAGCTGTGCAAACGTTCATCACCCGCAGTGTTGTTCAGAGAGATGTGTGAGAGTGAGGAAAAATTATTGCACTATACAGAGTGAAGCAGCACTCATCTTAGAGCTTTCATAATAAGCCAAACATTCCGCGCCAAACTTTCCATTTGCTTCCATTTACGGTCTCTACTTTCATTTCATTGCAAAGCCATTAACTACAGAGTCTCAGACGTGTGTCTCTTCATATTGGTCTGTGTGTGTGTGTGTGTGTGTGTGTGTGTGTGTGTGTGTGTGTCTAGGACTCAGGTATAGACATTGGCGATATCTCAGCGAGGAAAGCCTTGAGGAAAAGGCTGCAGTGTAAGACCTTCAGATGGTACCTGGTGAACATCTACCCTGAGATGAGGATGTACACGGACACCATCGCGTACGGAGTGGTACGATGTCACACATGTTACGTTTATTTATTTTACAGTGATATCATTTTCCTAATATCTTAGTTAACTAGGAATCTGGGGTCAGAGGACATATCGGGGTCAACCGTAATATGTACTGGGTTAAGGGTTAATGGCCGTGTTCAGGGTGGCAGATTGGAGGTTGTGGAGTTTAAAAGTACCTTAAAACATTTTATTTTCGGATCATGTGAATCTAATAGCTTATAATATACTGAATCAGGAGATTAGACATGCATTGTTTATGGAAGTAGTCTTGTGCTCTACCAAAAAGTTGAGCAGAACATTACAGGGTTAAACTCAGTTGGACAGTTGTTCTTTTTTTGTGTTTTTTTATGCTACGCATATTTTATGCAGAGGCAGCAACTCTAGCTGAGTTTTATACTTTAATACAAATTATGCATACTGTGTCTTCAAGTATCCTTCTATGATACCGTAATTTTTACTCACACACACACACATTCCAACAAGCCCCATAGGGGAAGCGCTGAATTCTGTCATCAATTCTAACGCTGCCTCTCTGACTAGCCCCGGATTCCGGTCTTCGTGCATGGAATTTGGACTTTTAGTTCTGAACCCTCGCTGTCCTGTCTCACGGTGCTGAACCGCCCGAATCAGTAACATCTATTTGCATTTTTTCTTTTCACGGCGCTCGACCCACTAGACCCAGCCTTGATTTTATATTCATACCATATCGTAACGGCCGCGTGTCTTTTCACCTCTGTGAACTGCAGGGCCGGGGTTTGAACCCCCTGATGTTAGGATGAGTAATGCAGAGTCTTAACCATTATGCGCATTATTACACATTCACATGTGCAAGATTTACAATGTTGTTAAATCAGTATGTTCAACTTAACCTTAAAACACATTATCTTCAAATCATCCAAATCATTTTAATAAACCAGATCAGATGAAATATGCTTTATTATCCACTCGCCTATACGAGGTATTTGACTGGAGATGGAGATTCTTAACATTTATGGAAGGAAATTTCAGTGTCAGCACTTTCTAACACTCAGAGGTAAAGCTACATAAAATTTAATGCTTTCCACTACCATAAAATGTAAAAAAAAAAATTCTAATCTTTCACTGAGTAACAGAAATTTAACCCAGATTTTAGGATTCAGGGTGCCAGTAATTATGGAGCTCAGTGTAATTGTTTGGTAAATGTGACGTGCACTGAAAAGGTATTGTATTACAAACATAAAAACAGCGCCAGCATTAACATGGTTGTCATATTAACGCAAAACTAAACGGTTACGTGGCCTTAAGCAAGGAGCGATGATCGGGCCCAAGCGCCGCCAGAAAGACAGTGGCCACAGTGGGCGCGCACACATTTAGGCCATTCAATATGATGTCACTCAATATGATGTCACACAGAAAGTTATTAACCACTTTACAGAATACGTTTAAGGCGTCGTCATGGATGACCGGTTTGAAATATCAAAAATCCTTATATCTTGAGATGATATTGGCCCGGTTTGGTGGCACCAAACTGACTGCTGATTTTTATGACTTTTTGGGCATGTTAATACCCCTTAAAAAATAAAGGCTAGGGAGCATAAAAAATAGGCTGTGGAGCGTTGTATAAAGGTCATGTGGTTTGATGAGACCGGATTTACTCTGCTCTTAAGTGATGGGCGCATCAGGGTATGACGTGGGCATATTCCAAGATGACGATGCCAGGATTCATTGGGCTCAAATTGTGTGCCTAGATCAGTCCAGACCTTGACCCCTATTGAGAATCTTAGGTATGTGCTGGAAGAAACTTTACACAGCGGTCTGACTCACCCAACATCAATACAAGATCTGGGAGAGAATTTATTTGACTCTGGAAGGAAATAAATGTTGTGAGCTTATCGAAACAATGCCAGTGAAATATTACTGTGTGTGTGTTTTTTTTGTTTGTTTGTTTGTTTGTTTTTTTGTATTTTAAGGAAACCAATGCTCTATAAACTCTATCAGGATCAGTTGAGGTGATATGTCGCCGTACAGGTTCCTGAGAAAAAGCTGTTACTATAGAAACAATAACATGTTAGAATACGAGAGTTCATATAAACCTGAGACCTGAATTACATCTGGCACAGGTGTCAAAGCTGCTGTTATGGGAAATAAATCCGCACTGACATCTCTCAGCCAATCAGATTGGAGAATTCACACTACTCTGGTAATTGAAAGTTTCTGATAGAACACGAGTGTAATTTTTACAAGCCCGAGGCAGGAACCTGCGCGTTCCGTGATGTTTTGTTACGGCTTTTTCTCAGAACAATCTCCCAAGCAGACACCGTAATCAGAGACGGATGCATAATCAGTACCCTAAGTGCCGGATGAAGCCGAGACTCCATAACAGTAGAAGCATTAAAAGGGAGGAAGTGAGAGTAACACGAACATCACATTGGCCACACACACACACACACACACACAGAATTTGGAACATAACAACAAGACGAAGATCAGGATGCTGATCACAGTCGATTGCGAAAGACTGATGTGTCCGTATGAGACAATATCGATATCGTGATCCACAATACATTTTTTCTGAAATATATATAAATATTTTTAAATATAAAAAATGTGATAGAAATTGTTTGTACTTTACTAAACATTACAAATCATTAACTCTCACTAACGTCTTCACTATTTTTTTGCTTTGCATTTTTTTTTCCCCTGGGGCAATAATAACCACAATCAATGTTTGGGTTAGAAGACCCCAGTACAGATCTCTTCCAAATGGTTGAGAGGTTGCTTCATGGTAAAAGCATAAATGTAACAAAAAAAAAATCCCTGTATAAATAAATAAATAAATAAATAAAATTTTGTTTTTCTGTGCTGGTGCAACAGAACAAATGTTTTTGGTGTCATTACGCCTATGTTACTTGGCATTCTGCAAAAGCAAATGTAAAAAAAGGATTTTTTAACACACCATAAACAATTAGTACAGATGTCTTAATTTTTAAGTTTAACACAGTGCAATGTCATGCAATGTAGGCTAATTGGCATTTCCAAATTGGCCATAGGGTATGGTTTGGGTGTGTGTGTGTGTGTGTGTCTGTGTCATTGAGTTGGCACCTCATGCAGGGTGTACCCTGCCTTGTGCCCTGGGATGGACTCTAGGCCCGCTCACAATCCTGCACAGGATAAGCAGTATAGATGGATAAAGCAGAAAACGTAATAATAATAAAAAAAAGTCTACCAAAAAGTTGAGCAGAAGGTTAAAGGGTTAAATTAATCTGGACAGATGTTTTTTTTTATTTTTATTTTGTCATCCATGCTAATGCTGCTTCTCCGACTGGCCCCGATTTGGGTCTTTGTATACACACTTTATTTGTATTTTCACTTCTGAAACTGCTCGACCCCTTTGACCCAACCCTGATTTCCTATTCCTAACGTCTCACCGTTTCTGAACTGCCGTGTTAACACGCGCGAGTCACTGCACGGTCACCTTACACCTCACAATTCACCGTGTGGTTCCCTGGGTTAGTTTTATTAAAATTCATTCCAGATTGCAAAATAACTCTTGCCCTCGTTACTCTGAGGGCTGTCAATCAAAGCGGAGCGTAGCAGCAGAAAGCAGATGAGCGTGTTGCGCGGTCACGCTGGGGCGGGGGTCAAAAGCTAAGGAGGGAAAGGAAAAGTCGTTTCCACAGAAACGTCCTTTGAAGAAACACAGAGGAAGCATGTAATTGAGTGACCTGTCTCTTAGGGCTTAATCCGGGAATGCTGTAGAAAGAAATCGGTGCACGCAAATCCAAATGTCAAGTTTGTATAAGGGGGGCGTTTAACTCGAACACACCATGAGGGATAAAACATGTAGGTTAGGTTGTTTATTATTATTATTATTATTATTATTATTATGGAGGTTCTTGTTTCTCTTATATGATATCATCATCATAATTTACATTAATTACTGAAAATGAGTAATTATTGCCCGTCTACAGTTACATTACAATGTATTGTTACAATGAGCCAATGAGTGTGTGTGTGTGTGTGTGTGTGTGTGTGTGTGTGTGTGTGCAGCTGAGGAACTCTCTGAAGAGCGAGCTGTGTCTGGATCAAGGGCCCGACACCGACAACGTCCCCATCCTCTACCTCTGTCATGGCATGACCCCGCAGGTGAGCACTTATACCCGTCTGTCTGTCTGTCTCTCTTTGTGTCCCTCTATCTCCTTTTGTCTTTTTCTCTACCACTCTTTTTTTTTATCTTATTCTTTATGTTTCCTTCCCTAACTCTCTTTCAATATCTCTGTTCATCTTTCTATGTCTCTCTCTCTCTGTGTTCCTTTCTTTCTTTATCGTCTCCCGTTCTGGTGTCCTGAATCTGTCCCTATGCCTCTCTTTCTCTCTCTGTCCCACTCTAGCTTTTTTTTTCTTTATCTCTCTGTAACTATGTTTTTTGTTTTTGCGTATCTATCTGTTTCTGTGTCTTTTTCTGTCTCTCTTTCTTTATTGTTCTCTGTCTGCGTCTCCCTCTGCGTCTCTTTCTGTATCATCCTTTCTTTCTGGATCACAAAGGGTTGTCTCTCTCTCTCTCTCTCTCTCTCTCCATCTCTTATTTGTGTATATGTTGCCTGTGTCTCTGTTTTCTTCTGTTTCTCTAATTTTTTCCTCTTTTTTTGTTTTTGGTGTCTCTCCATCCCTTTTTCATTGTCTGTTTCTGTATAAATCTGTGTCTCAAATTCTCTTTCTTTTTATAACTTCATCTGTATCCTGTGCTAGGTCTCTCTCTCTCTCTCTCTGACTCACACACACACTCTCTTCCTCTATCTTTGTCCTCTCTGTCCTTTATCGGCGTCCTTCTGTGTTGATCATTTGTCTTGCTTTGGTAGTAAATTCAGAGCGTGTTTATTTCCGTGTGTGAGACAGCTGTCCTAAATGTCCTTATGGTCACTACTCCTGTGCTCAGGAGCTTTAGGTCAGTAGGGCCGCATGCTGGTAGTCTCCCCCAGCGTCCCGAGCTGGTATCACGTCTCCTGCTGGTATCACGTCTCTCACATAACTCATTTATATCTCATATCTACCTTCATCCCCCCTCACAATGTCCACAGGCCTGGAGGAGAATTTATAGAGATGATTTCTTTCCCGTGGAGATCGGCTCAGACTTTCTCTTTCTCTGTCTCTCTCTCTCTCTCTCTCTCTCTCTCTCTCTTTTCTCCCTCTGTCTTTCTATCTCTTTGTGTTTCTCTCTCTATCTTTGTGGCCATCTTTGTCTCTGTCTTACCGTCTCTGTCTGTCTCCTGTTTTATACTTTTTCTCTTTCTGTCTCATTTTTGTTCTGTTGTTCTCTGAATCTCGTTGCATCTCTCTGTCTCTTACTTTTCGTCTCTGTCTCTGTCTCACTTTTTCTGTTGTTTCCTCTGCCTCTCTTTCTGTTCCTTTGGCTCTTTCTGTCTGTCTCTTTTGCTCTTTGTCTCTTTCTTCTGTCTCTTCTGTTTCTGTCTCTCTCTCTCCCTCTCTCTCCCTCTCTCTCTCTCTCTCTTTTTTCTCTGTGTTTATATACATCTCTGTTTATTTCTGTCTTTCTCTCTTTCTGTCTTTTCTCTGCTTCTCTGCCTCTTTCGGTCTCTGGCTCCCCTGTATTTGCCCTGCCTCTCTCATAAATAGTTTTTTGTGAAGATGATCGGCACTTTGTGTGTGTGTGTGTGTGTGTGTGTGTGTAGTGTTTTATCTGGAGGGTCAGATTGAGAGAGAGAGACGCTCTCGTATATTAAACTGAACCACAGAAGGATCTCCTGGATGCACTAACACTGGCGTCTCCTTCCAAATAAATTATAAATAAAAATGTCAGAACAAGTCCCCGTGTCCGTTGTCACCATAGAAACGCTAACGTCTTGCTATAATCCTGTGCTGCACTACTGTCAGAGCTGCTGCTACAGAGAATTCATCAACACCTCCTAACCAATCAGAATCCAGGGTTACTGTAATACTGTATAACCGCGTAAATCACGAACGAGATGAAGCCATTCCTGGCACTGATTCAAATCAGAGTGAGCGGCAGGTGTAGCAGATGTTCCTCAGACCCTCGGGTGTGTCCCCAGGTGTTTGCCATCTGCGGTGCCAGGCTGCGTTCCGCGTGCCATACACAGATGCCGCTCGGAAAGTCCTTGAAACGGCCGTATCTGGAAATAACATCAGAAAGAAAGCTTTCTCCTGTTGCACGTCTGAGTCATTCTTCTTCTCACATAAAACACGTCACGTCACGTCCGGCCGTGACCAGTCCCTCGTTGGGAGACGAGAAACAGCGGCAGTATTTATAGTGCACAGGCTCGCTCAGTGGAAAAGTCATCCTGAGATATTTCCACAGAGAGAGAGAGAGAGACGAGTCGAGCAAGGCAAGCAGGTTAGAGCGAATTTTTTTTTTTTTGCTCTTTTTGATGGACGTTGTCATGGTTACGCGTGTGAGGGCTGAACTGCTCCAGTTTAGTGAGATCTGTGTGTTTTGGACGGAGACGATGACACAGTTCTTAATTAGCTTCTACACATTTCCATCTGAAAAGCACTTCAGAAAGTCCTCAGAGTGATGTGTGTGTGTGTGTGTGTGTGTGTGTGAGAGAGAGAGAGAGTGGACTTGCTTCATTTTTTATTTAACTGTTATGTCCTAGGAGGGATGGAATTGACTTTTTTTGTGCTGCATTGGCTTTTCTGTGGAATTAGACCAGACAGGCTGGCGTTTGGCAGCCGCGGGCACCGGCGAGTCTGAGTGCCCACGATCCTGTCACCAGTTTAACTGTCAATCTGACTATTAACACTTAATAATCGGTGTTAATGTGTTAATCTTATGTGATGTCCATTTGATTTGTATTCGGCCAAAACACACAGTTTTATTTTTTTCATACATGTAAAAGAAAAATATGTGTGCGCCAAAGAAGCTGCTTCTGAAGTTTATTCAACATGGAAGTGAGCGATTTTGATTCCCCAAAAAATTCAAGTTGCTAACTTTAGCCGTTTTGGAGAGATGATTATATGCACTATGTGCAGCAAAAATGGCCATTTTTCAGCGTTATACTGTCTCGGTTCAAACAATAATAATAATTTAAAATACAAATTTTTACATATTGCTTCATGAGTGTTGATACAAAAATTGGTGTAAGCTTTTAGCAGCATATAACCTGTACAAAATGTTGCTTAAATTGTTTTTTTTGTTTTTTTTTATATATAAATATAAATAAAAATCTGTAGTGTCCGTAACCATGTTAAATTCATGTCGCAGTTTCTTAACAATTTTGCACTTTAGAATAATAATAGTAATCTAAATTCTCCAAGTTTCATCTGAATAACACTTAAGTTAATTGATTTGAATTCAAAAAAGTTACAGACACTACATAAACACGCATGGGTGTTTTTTTTTTTCTCTGACTGATAATATACTCAGCAAAAAAAGAAACGTCCTCTGACTTTCAACTGTTTTTACTTTCAGTAAACTTAATGTGTAAATATTTGTATGAACACTAAAAGAGTCAACACCATAAGAAATGAACTAAAAATGTTTCCCAATGTGTCCCTGAATGAAAGGAGGCTCAGAATCAAAAGTACCAGTCAGTATCTGGTGTGGCCACCAGCTGCTTGAAGTACTGCAGTGCATCTCCTCCTCATGGACTGCCTATTGCGGACAGTCTGAGCACTGATGGAGGGATTGTGTGTTCCTGGTGTGACTCGGGCAGTTGTTGTGGCCATCCTGTACCTGTCACGCAGGTGTGATATTCGGATGTACCGATCCTGTGCAGGTGTCGTTACACGTGGTCTTCCACTGCGAGGATGATCAGCTGTCCTTTCTGTCTCCCTGTAGCGCCGTCTTAGGCGTCTCACGGTGCGGACATGGCGATTTATTGCCCTAGCCACATCAGCAGTCCTCATGCCTCCCTGCAGCATGCCTAATGCACGTTCACGCAGATGAGCAGGGACCCTGGGCATCTTTCTTTGGGTGTTTTTCACAGTCGGTAGACAAGTCTCTTTAGTGTCCTGCGTTTTTAGAACTGTGATCTTAAATGCCTACTTTCTGTAAGCTGTTAAGGTCTTAAGGACCATTCCACAGGTGCATGTTAATTAATTGATTATGGTTAATCGAACATGCATGGAAAACATTGTTTAAACCCTTTACAATGAAGATCTGTAAAGTTATTTGGATTTTTACAACATTATTGTTGAAATACACAGTCCTGAAAAAGGGACGTTTCTTTTTTTGCTGAGTATATAAATGTGTATGCATTTTTACCAAAAACAATCATTGATCAGGGGATGAAAAGCATTATCATCTGAAAAATGAAAAAGTGTGAAAAATTGTGTCACATCCTATCTGAAAAACATTTTTTCTAGTGTTTTGTTTTTCTATTAATTTTTTTTTTTATAAACATCTCGATCCGATATACAGGGGGGGCCCACAAAATGTATACACACACGTCTACTGCATCTCCTGCGACAGGAGATTCTGTGCTGCCTGCCAATGTGAGAATAGTTTAGACAGCACCACCTATAGGATTATAGTGGAACGGCACCATTTCACAAACTCAAATGCAAACATACTGTATATAAATAAAAAAAATATTTTGGAGTCAATGTATATATGATATATGAATATGATATATTTCTAATTGAAATTATTTAAAAATGTTATTTTATTATAATTAACATTAGAAATATCTAAGGTAAGATAGCGTTCATGTTGATTTGATCTTTTTCATCATCCTGACATGCAGCAGTAAGATTGTTCAGCCATACAGAATGACTTGATTTATTTAGCTATACTAAATAAACCGGCGTTGTGACTTAAACTTCAGACAGATTAGAGACAGTTATCAAGTACTAACAAGTCTCCCTAGTACAGTTCCAAACATATCGAAAGCTCAGTCTTGCATGCCAGCTTTCTGGCATTTTAACTTAGGTTAAGCTTAAGTTAATCCTTTAGTCATCACATATACAGTACATTACAGCACAGTGAAATTCTTTTCTGCACATAAAGTATCTCAGCTTGCTAGGAAGTCGGGGTCAGAGCACCGGTTCAGCCATGATATTACTTTTTTTTTTAAAAGATTAGATTCAACTTTATTTTTACTGTGCAAAGTACATATAATGATATGTAGTTAGCTTCTAACTAAAAGTGCATAAGTGGCAAATATATTGTTGTGAGGTGAAGAAGACATGTCAACATGCTTAACACGATATACCTCTGTACATGAACGCATGTCTGTAGTACAGTTTATATACAGAATAAATCGGGTGAACTATACAGTAGTGCAGCGATAAACATTAATTATAGATGGTGCAAAGATGCATAGTGGATGAAGCAGTGCAGTATAGAGTGAAAGTGACAGTGCAGTGGAGCAGTGGTTAACATACCGTGATCATCTGTTCAGTGCAGTAACAGCCACAGGGAAAAGGTACTGAATATCTCAGTCTGTTTGTGCACCAGCCTGATGGAGAAGGGTAAATAGTCCAAGATTGGGTGAGAAGTATTTTTGATAATCCCATTAGCTTTTTGCAGACAGTGTTTCTTGTACACGCCATCCAAGGTGGATGTGGCACGCTCCGGAGCAATAAGGGTAAAGGAGCTACTTGCTGAAGAACCCAATAGCAGCAACTTGATGGCGTCTGGGTGTATGGACCCTGATGGACAGGGATGTTTCAGATCAGATGTGCCATTTAGTGCAAGTGTTAAATCTTCTGGATGTATGTGAGATACACAGCGAGTGTGTGAATGATAATGATGCCCGCATTGCCGCTGTTTCTTAATGCAAATGCTAAATCCTGCACAAAGTCTTAGCCAGAGGCTTCTCTTTCGCACTGGGCCGTATCACTTCATACCGGTGTGGATTATTCTCCTATAACAATGCTTGACTTCCCATGAGACTGGTGTCAGTGCAGGGAATACTATTTTTCTCAAACCCCTCAACCTCCGCTTGGTCATGGACCGCACAAAAGTCAACCCATTCTCAATGTCTTCGTAAGCTTTATGTCCTGTTAGCTCACCTGTTAGCAACAACTTGGATCCCCCTGTTTGGGATTCCATCTTGCAAACATCCTTCTTATTAGAGGTTCGGAATTAGGAATGTTCGGGTGTCAAAACGTTGTGTGTATGTTAATTCCTTAATAAATGTTATGAAAAGTTGGGACCATGTTGGTATGTTGGTGGGATCACTGCATGATCACCAGTGTGCTGATATTCTGCATAACAGCATGACCTCGGGTGTGATATTGCTTTTATACAACAGTTCCACAAACACTTTTTATTCTCAAAATGTTTATGTCTCCACCAACACATGTCCTTCTCCAACTGGCAGAATTAACTAACTGTGACTGGCAGAGCTGGTGATCGACATTAAGTGTAATTACGTAAGAGGGGAGAAGGTAGTTTTAAATTCTTCCCAGGCCTATGTAGACAAAGGTAAGGAGAACTAACAAAGTTCAATAAAAATAATTCAATTATGTCACATAAATGTCTCCTAAGCATCCTAACTGGAATATGTGGTACTTACATCATAGTGATTTTTTTTCCCTGCATATTCCAGTTAGGATGCTTAGGTCAGCCAGGATACAGCGCCCCTGGAGCAGACCTAAGCAAGTTAAGGGCCTTGCGCAAGGGCTCAACAGTGGAAGCCTGGCAGTGCTGGGCTGAAGCCCTGACCTTCCAGTTACATTTAGGCATTTGGCAGAAGCTCTTAACCAGAGAAGCTTACAGAAAATGCTTAAGTTTCCATCACGGGATAGATCCTTACACTGGGTTACTAGGTCACTATGCACCAGCAGTCAAACACTGCCGGTGGGATTTTTGCTTTTTAACCCAAGTTTTGAAAAAACAGGTGTTTCTTAAGCCGTCGTTTAAAGATCACCATTGACTCCGCTGTATGGACGACATTTAGAGGAAGTTCCATCCACCACCTACAGTAGGTTCCAGAACAGAAAAGAGTCTGGATGAATGTCTTCCTTGATCTCTGTGGGATGGGTGATCCCAGCCGAGTAATGCTGGAGGATCGGAGGGAACGTGGTGCAGTGCGTGGTGTGACTAGCGCTAAGAGGTACAACAAGTGGGTGCAGGCCTGTTTTTTTGCTTTTAGGCAAGCACCAGGGTTTTGGGTTTGATGCAGTCAGATACAGGAAGCCAGTGCAGGAAGCGGAGAAATGGAGTGGTGTGGGAGAACTTGGGGAGGTGCAGGAACTTGGGATTCTTGATCAGATCTAACGGCGGACAGAGGAAGATCTGCCAGGAGTTAGTTGCAGTAGACCAGTTTTAAAATAACAAGGGACTGAACAAGCACCTGAGTGCCCTGTGTAGAGAGACATAGACGAATTCTTCTGATGTTATAAAGATGAAATCGACAGAAGTGAGTAAGGTTAGCGAGGAAAATGACAGTTGATTGTCCAAAGTTACCCCAAGATTGCGGTCAGTGACTGAAGAAGTGATCCGATTGATGTTCAGGGTCTGTATAAGTATTAATACTCTTATTTCTGATTTTATTGTTTTGAATTTGTAATTTCATAAAAATTTTATTTGTTTCATTTTATTTTGCAAAAAATAAATTGTAATTAGAATTTATATTGTAAAGTTTTTTTTTTCATTGTAATGTATCTACAAAGAAATAAAGTGATGTGTAAACAAACTGTGCGTGAGATACTGTGCGTTATATCGTACGCGTAGTCAGCAGCTCATGTCTCTAATGGTCATGTCGTTTCAGAACGTGTACTACAGCAGCACGCAGCAGCTCCACGTGGGCGTGCTCAGCCCCACCATCGACGACGACGACAACAAGTGCCTGGTGGACGTGAACGGGCATCCGAGGCTGATCGAGTGCAGCTACGCCGCGGCCAAGCGCATGAAGCTGCACTGGCTTTTCACTCAGGTAACATCCCTCGTAAGAGGCACTACAAGAAAATATAAATAACATCCAGCTGAGAACGAGCTTCTTGGGAGAAGTGGGTGGAGCCTCTCTACGAGCTCGTCTAGAACCCTGAAGAAGCGAGTCTGGTCTTATAGCACAGAAACTCTCACACACTCAGCTGTGAGGTGTAAGTAGAGCGTAAAGGCTCCCTCGTCCCTGTTAGGTGCCCGGGCATCGCAACATGGCACTGTAATAAAGCGGAAGGATACCAGGCTGAGGTGTAATTAAGACAGGTTTTTCTTTATTTATTCAAAGAGCAGTAAAAATGTTTTATCTGTGAGGCGGGGAAAAAAAAGCTTATAGAAAGTAACAGAAGATAATAACTCCTAACACCTCTTAACACGGCTGATTGCGCCGTCTGCCGCTAGCTAGGCGAGGGATTTGGGTTTCTGTTGATGCTTTATTACAGAAAAACATGCTTTCTTTCTTGGGCTCCTCATTAATTAGTTTTGCATCAGTACAAAATGACGGTCTCCTGCTGATTCTGTGTGAAACTCCTGAACCAGAAAAAGTGACCATGACAGCTAACTGGCTTCTTTTTGATGTTGTTGTTGTTTTTTTTTATATAGCAAATCAATGTTTTTATCTTATGAATGTATTTTTAGCATATACACACTTACACACACACACATACAGTATACTGTAGGAGCAGAGTATGGATATACGTTGTGTCTAAAGCATTTAGTGTGTGTGTGTGTGTGTGTATACATTTTTTTTAAACCTACTCATTAAACGTTACACAGATACCATACAGACTTACACAGATAAGACACAGGAGCGGTGGGAATTTGGAAAGGTTGAATACACTTTGAAAAGTGTTTTAGATAATGGAGAAAGAGAGCAAGAAAGAAAGTATTTAATGGGTTTCTCAAGGACGACAGGACAAAAAGAAGAGAATTTCAACTCAAAGGAAGACGATAGAGATCAAGACCAGAAGGTGACAGTTAATGCAACATCGAGCAAACCACCGGTAAACACAAAGAAGAAGAACATTTGTATCGTGTTGCGTGGTCTTCTGAGATGCTTTTCTGCTCAGTATGGTTATAAAGCGTGCATATTTGAGGAACTGTATCCTCCAAGTCTGATCATCCTCCACTGAGGTCTAGCAGAACCACGGATGTTTGACCGTTTCTTGTTTTTTCGAGCCTGAAAAACCCTAGAAATCATTATGTGTGAAAATCAGCGTTGTGACGGTGGAGTGGTACTAAATGGAACTTCTCATAGTCGGACTAGCAAACCAGATGATGCGGTTGGGAGTCAGATGGAAATGGCATTGGACTGTTGCTCGGATGGTCCTAGGTTCAAACCCCAGCACAAGCAAAGTTGCCACTGTTGGGCCCTTGAGCAAGACCCGTAACCCTCAACTGTTCAGATGTAAAATGAGATCAAAATGTAAGTCGCTCTGGATAAGGGTGTCTGCTAAGTTCCATAAATGTAAATGGGAGTCGAGCTAATCTTGCATGTATAACTCAGTCAGACACAGGAATCGGCATGGGCGCTGTGCACAGGCTGTACAGTTCCCGTCCTTGCTTTAGACGCGGAAATCGAAACCAAATGCATAACAGCGAAACAATATACCAGTGGCGCCTGCCTCCGAATCGCACCATAAACATAAAGGAATAGCATGCAACTATCATTTGTACATAAAGTAAATTGTAGCGTATGTACAAAAAAAAATACACACCACTGTAAAGTTGTCTATGTTTTGACCAGTTGACATGCTACCAGTTTGCTGCTAGCTATCTTGATTGTCATGTGCTTCGGTCTGCGATGTAATAGTTCAACTAAGAATATAATACTAATGCACTGAAAAGAGGCATACTGCCACCTATCATAGCGGAGTCAGACCGTGCCGTGTGCGAATAAATGGAGGAGTAGTCTAAATATACAGCCTAGCCGAGCTGTAACCATCGGCAAACGCACTGATTCAGTTTTACGTACTCGGTTCACTCAGATGTTTTGTTCCACTTGAAGCTCTTGACCTACATCTGCCTGATTTATTGCACTGCTCTGCTCCGCTGCCATTCGATTAGCTGATTAGATGAAAGGTCAGGCGTGCAGGTGTTTCAACTAAAATGATGTTTACGTATGTGATTCATTTCGAATATGCACTTTAGCATTTATGGTAAACTTTACAGGATGTTTAAAACCATGTGACGTCCTCGACATGGCTAGCGCTGGTCGCGGCACAGGGGGTTTAACCCACTCTAAATCACTCCAAGTCTCAGGCATGAGAGCTCACTGGGGCGCTAAAGAAAGCAATCGTACGTCACCAGTGCAATTTGTCTGAACGCTGTAATTCCAGCACGCTTCTTTACACCCAGCGTGTGCGCCGCGGGAAACGCCGCGCTTTAGGTGATTGTGTCTGGTGTGAAGCGTCCGCCGCAAATCAGAGCGAAATTACACTGAAATGAGGAATATTTCCCAGCCAAACAAACATGTTCGTGTGTGTGTGTTTGTGTGTGTGTGTCTTTGCAACAAGCAGAGGAGATTTTTTTGACACTTTTTTTCCTCGCTACATTAGGACGCCACCGAAAGACAAACAAATTCACGTCTTTAACAATTAACAAGCTCAAGAAGAGATAAACAAACGCACATAATAATATCACAGGCAGCCTCTAGACATTATGATTTTAATTCTGTGTTTAAATATCAATAAAAATCATCTTTTTTATTTATTTCTTTTGTTCAAGACAAAACCCTTTGTTTGCATTTTATCCTGAAGGCCTTTCAACATCTCAATTTAATCTTGTCACGTTTTGTAGCTCAGATTGATTGATTCAGATACATATTCGATGATTAGAAACAAATTACGGCGGGAAACGATAAGCGGCTTTATCAGCCAACACACCGAACCAGGCAATTATGTTGTTCAATAACCTGAAGGCTAAACTGATTTGGTGTGATTACGCAGCGCGCAGCAGGACGTCTCGTACTTCTCGACTGTAAAAAAAAAAAGGAAAAACAATTAATTAGCCTTGCATTGAACTTGAATAGCTAAATTAATCCAACAGGAATGCGCTCATTAACGCACCGCTCCACTTAACTGCTCACGATATGTTTTTAGATTGTATTAATGCCGTCTGAATGCGTCGTGTACTGAGGATATAAGGTTAGCATGAAAAAAAAAAAAAGAAACACAAAATTAAACATAATGACATTTTCACCCTAAACATAAAAACATTCCAATTAATTTATATTTTGAGTCTGAGGAAAACTTATTCTTATATGTCTAATCAAAGGATAATGAGAATGATTATAATAAATGTAAACAGTTTAATTATTTGTAAATGTCATGTTGTTTTAGTCTTTCAGAACATTTCTTGCAGGAGTTTGTGTCATATCATTTTTATCTAATTTATACTGAGTAATAAACCACTCGGTTGCATGCTGTGATAGGAAAATAATCATCGACCCAATGGTGTGATGAAGAAGAGTTTAATTAAAATCAATTCAGTAAAAAAAAAAAGGTTTATTTACAGTATTTAGCACTTTTAAAAATAATCAAATAGTGCAAATCAGCTTAAATGAAAATTATGGAAATGAGTATGAAATGTGTGTGAAAATATGTATAAATCAAAACAATCAGATTGTCCTTGATAAGCGAGCCGAGGGTGACGGTGTGGAGGAAAACCGTCCTGAGATGCCAATAGGAAGAAACCCTGAGAGAACCCGACTCAACAGGGAACCCATCCTCATTTGGGTGATATTTTGGATAGCAGGAATTGATCTGAAGTCATAATGAGTGTTAGGAGGCTGGAAGTTAGGTATAACAGGAGAGGTGTTTAAGGTAATATGAAGTCCAGTTCATTATTGGAGGCTTGGGTACAAAACTGTTCGTGGGAATTTCAGTCCTAAATTATTGAGTGACTGCGGTGACAAGCCATCAGGGAACAGCTGCTGAGACCATCTTCATGGTCAAGTGGAACCATCTTCATTCACCACACGCATCCCAAGCACCACATGGGATCAGATCTTCAACCATAAGTGGGGCATCAGGACGAGTCAGACAGGTCCGGAGGGCAGAGGGGGTCTGGATCACTGGCAGCTCAGGAGTGACGTGTGGAGCTCGAGAGAGAGCGAAAATTAATTTTCACCATATTGGCCGTCGCATTCACAATAAGGGCAGTTAAAGCAAAGAATCAGCATCAAATGTGGCCTTACAGTAAGTGTTCAGATGATTCAGAGGACTTCCGGAGACGATGCAGCGCACATCAAAGTGTGGCACAAACACTTCAAAGATGGTTGAGAATCTCCTGAAAAGTGATCTACGTTCTAGAAATCCTGCAACAAACTAAACACCTGGGAATAACAAACGTTTATGTGCTATTGTATTGTATAAGAGTGTAGGACTGGCGACTGAGAACAGCGCGAAAACTATAAGCGCAATTAGGAGTTTATTACATGAAATCCGGTCATTACATGGCTGGATACTTTCCCGACAGACCCCGTAGTTATTCAGTTTCCTGTTGAGCCATTGCCTCTGTTCATCTTGAAATTATTAGACAGAGAGCCCAGACAAAACACACACATTCTCTACGTTGAACTGAATTTTCTTTTGTTAAAAATATGTAAGCTCTAGCTTAACTTTACCAAGTGTTGGCAGTGGAGACTCCTTCTACACATGTCACATACAAAGGTTCACTTACAGAAAATGTCTTCATACAGGCAAATATATATAATTTTTTTTTTTGTTTTTTTGCTTTATTTACATAAATACATTGCAAAGTGCTATTTAAATTTATACCAAACAAAAAAAAATACCTAAGAGCTCTAGAGATTAATATGCTTTGGCTGCAAAAAAATATTTTAACAAAAATGATGCTGTGAGCAGATTCTTATTTCTTAAACAACCATGTTGGAAGATGATTGTGGAAATAATGTGACTGGTTTTCGTAAGGGTCAAGTTATTGGCCTGGATCAAACAAAGACAACATGTTATAAAAAAAAAAAACAGACAGTAGAAATGAGAGCTGTTTTTAATAGTGAAAGTGAGAGCATTTGCATACACGCTGTGATGAGAACTCACAGGATTGGGACTAAACAGCTGTGTGTCCATAATAAAACCACTTGTTAGTAAGACTGATAAAAAAAAAGGCTTCGGTTTTGTCGATATTAACTCAACTGTTCTAATAATGTAATTGTTACTAATTGGTGTTGATTGGTCAAGAGTACTGAGTCCTATTAATTTATAGAATGACTCAAAAACCAATTTGAAGTGAAAAAAAAAACTTAATCATCCATACTACTACTATTAACAATAATAATGATGGTAATAATAATAATAATAATAATAATAATAATAATGTTTTGGGGCATTGGGGGCTCAGTGGTAGGTGTCTCATGTCATGCAGAAGGCCTGAGTTTGATTCCTTTCCAAACCCCAGCCTTTTATCTGAGTCTGAAGCCTGGATAAAATGGGAGGGTTGCATCAGGAACTGCACAAGTTGTGTGAAGATCAGATAGTCTGCTCTGGCAAACCCTTAACAGAAGCAGCCAAAAGACCACCAAAATGTATTATTTTTATTATTATTATTATTGTTATTATTATTTTTATTATTAATTGCCCAACAGAAATTTAGACTTTAGAGCGATGGAAAAAGGTCATGTGGTGTGACGAGTCCAGACTGACCCTATTACAGAGTGATGGACACTTTAGGACATGCACCATCATGCATAGTGCCCACTGTACAAGCCTCTGGAGGCAGAGTTATAATCTGGGGTTTCTTCAGTTACACAGGTCTAGACCCAGCACTCTTGACCAATCAACACCAATTAGTAACAATTACATTATTAGAACAGTTGAGTTAATATCGACCTGCGATGTACAGTACCTTACAGCTGGAAGTCCTGTCCTGTTATTAAAAACAAATCAACAACTTCTGAGAAATCAGAAGGAGATTTTTTAATGAATAATAAAACAAAAGACACAGTAATACTGATACGAAATAAAAGACGATGAAGTGGTCCACGGCGCATGCTGCATTTCCCAGCAGGTCTGAGAGTACTACCACGCTGCTTAATGTCTGAAGCTTCACCATTGCAGCAGATAAAGAAACAGATGGAGATGAACGGGTTTTGTTGGACATGCAAAAACTTTTCTCAGCTCTCGTTCTCCCTGTGTTGTTTTGTGATTGCCGCCTCGGCCTCCGCGCCGTGAAGGGTGTTAGAAGTGACGCTCGCCGCAGCGTTTGTCATCCTGTCGCATGGACACATGCTGAGATTTCGGAAAAAAAACCCTGAAATGAAGTACTGCAGTCCCCCAAAAAATAGAGAGTGAGTCTAAAAAGTCTCCTTTTCTTCTCTTTTTCTTTCTCTACCCAGAGAGGCTCGATACAGAACAGGAAGTCAAAGCGATGCCTCGAGCTCTTGGAGAGCAACGAAAGCGAGTTCGGCTTCGAGCTCACCGTCCAGAAATGCACCGGACAGAAATGGACTATAACCAGCATACTGCCCGGTAGCTCTTTGTAACGGGATGTCGGGGGGTTGTCGAGGACACTGGAGAGCACCGAGAAGCCTGGGTAATGACGAGGAGACCACGATGCACCTGGATGTCTCTATTTGAACTTGACATCATATGATAAATGTTAAACATTTTTATCCCTAGCTACTGTACATGTGCATATGGATCAGCCACGTCTGGCAGCTTGGCCAGTGAAATATTGGTATATTTATCTAATATTTTTCTTATTATAAAATCCTGATACCAAATATGATATAGTGAAGCCTATTTCTAGATATTTGCACTCATCTTAAGTGATGTTCAAACTATTTAGGAGGATTTATTTATGAGAAATCATAATATTTTATTTCTGCAGTTCAGACTTGATTCGAATTAACAATTTTCATATTTTATGGAAAACAGCTGCTGTTTCTTTTTCAGTTGCTGTAACCAATGAGCATTAAAAGGTTGCACCACACGACCTCATGCATGGACCAGAATCATGGAAAGTCTACGGAAAGAGAAAAAGGAGGGAAAGTAACATCCTTTTCATTTATAGAATGACTTGAACACCAATTTAAATTGAAAAAAAAAAAACTTTAAAAGAAAACTTAATCATCCATACTACTACTACTATTAACAATAATAATGATGGTAATAATAATAATAATGTTTTGGGGCATTGGGGGCTCAGTGGTAGGTGTCTCATGTCATGCAGAAGGCCTGAGTTTGATTCCTTTCCAAACCCCAGCCTTTTATCTGAGTCCGAAGCCTGGATAAAATGAGAGGGTTGCATCAGGAAGTGCATCCAGCGCAAAACCTCTGCCAGGTTGTGTGAAGATAAGGGTTTGCCAGAGCAGACTATCTGAACAGGAGCAGCCAAAAGACCACCAAAATGTGTAATTATTATTATTATTATTATTATTGATTGCCCAACAGAAATTTTAATGTTGGATAAATTTTGTAATTTAGTTGTAAGGATGTCACGATGACACACTACCGGGACAACATTGTTTTTATAAACAAAAGTAGAATTTTGACTTTTAAAAGATAAAATGAAAGAACGACCCAAACACAACATTGTACATACAACCTTACAACAACAAAATTCTAATGTTTATTTTGAGAATTTATGCCGTTTTACATCCATTTGCACAATGTCCCATTTTGCACATCCATGATCTCTTAAGTTTTTAACAGGGTTTAGAATTTAGCACGGACCCAACAGCTTCCCACACACAGCGTGTGTATCCCATGTCATGCATCTCGTAGTGTTGTTTTGCTAGCTATGTTTGATTTTATTTCAGAAATATTACCATGAGTTGCATCTTCATTCTTCGCACCTGAATAACTTTACTGTAATATGATGTGTGCACAGGGGGAGGGGCTATTCTTATATGAAGTCATATTAGAGGAAAAATCTTCTTTTTGCCTGGTTTAAGCCCTGGAGACACTGAGTCTGAATGTCTAAAAACAACAACAAAATTCTTTTTTACCTTTAAAATATTCCATCTGTACGTTTTTACATTCCTCAGCTTCTAAACAAATATCAACCAGAGACTCTGTACTCGCACAACATCCTGAACTTTTATAGCCTTAAGAACCAAAATCATCTTGCATCATATCATAAATGTGTCGTGTAGACGTTTGAAGTTTACAGTGCTATTATATAAGCAGGCATATAAGTATAATACTGTACCGCTGCTGCTGTAACTTTAGTTTAACTCTAAGGGGACGCACTGTCCTTTTACAGTTTGTACGTTAAATATGATTTTATACGTTGTTTTTGCTCAGGATTTCAGCGTTTGCTGTACAGATGTAATGCATCTACGATGCTCTGCATGACAACAGTCATGTACAGTATGAGTTTATTAAATATACATATTGTTCCATACGCTCATGATGTTTAAGGGCAAAACATCACAATTCCCATCATCACGCATGTCTAGAAATAGGTTTGTACTGTATATTATATTTGTTATGGCAAAATATACACACAAGAATAATGAGAAATATTGGATAAACCTGCCTGTATTACAGTACGATATTTTGCAGTGGAGTTTCCACAACGTTTGATTTTGTGCACAGTATCCTTCGAATTTGTGTCGACTTGAAGGTTTTACCCAGACCTCGATGCAACAATTATTTTTTTGTTTATTTGTTTGTTTTGTTTGTTTTCACGCATTTGGTCCGTATTTGCTACCATGTAGCAGGCAATGTTTCTTGCTGTATTTCTTTACCTTCTAGTGTCTCAGGTTTGTAGATCGAGATCATTTTGGAATCGAGCTGTACATTTCGGGGACATGCCAATACGTTGGAATGTGTCTGGATACAAATCGACTATTTTATATCTTCATGTAAATCTCAGTATTTATAATATATTGCATTAAAAAGAACTTATGGTGAAGAAAAAAATGCTAAGTGTTTTTTTTTTTTTTTCATTTATTTCTTTCAAGCATGATGTTGAGCTGTTCCTGAAATGACGGTAATTGACAGCCGAGTGATACGTCAATGCTGTCGGACGTGCCCGTGTATTATGTTCTGCTTTAGTCATGAGTTTTACAAAGTTAGGTGCTAATCACAGGTCTGTTAATATGTTCATAGTTTTATGTAGTAGGATACACATTGATCAAAGCACTGATAGTGAAATACCATGAAGTTGCAAGTTAAGGATCCTTACTTCATCCTTCAAGAACCAAGAACTCTTGTTTGGAACTCTTCTTCTGAGTGGACATATTTGCTACTGTAGGTAAGTGTGTTCTACAACACTAACATTTTTGACAATTATTTGCTTTACATTTTGCTCAAATCTACCTACTTGAACCTTTCGTTAAATCTGTCTTAAGATATTAAAAGGAAAAATCAAGCCTGAAAGGACATAGTGGTAATCGTCAGGCCCTGCAGGAAGTCGAGTGCACATAAAGTTGTGGTCAGAAGTTTCCATACATTCATCTTGAATATGAATTTCAGCAATATCTCGCTTTCTATGATTTTTGGGACAGATTAGTTATGGTAGAAGAAAGTAGTTTTGGTAGAAGAAACTGATGAATTTGATGCACAAGTTTTACCCCTTTTTGAATTTGCTGGAGGGTGGCACGGTCGCTTAGTGTTTAGCATTGCCCCTTTGCAACTCCAGATTCCAGGTTCGATTCCCGCATCTGGTCTAGGTGCATGGAGTTTGCATGCTCTCCCCGTGCGTAGTGGGTTTCCTCCAAGTACTCCGGTTTCCTCCCACAGTCCAAAGACCTGCAGATTAAGCTAATTGTCGTTCCCAAATTGCCCGTAGTGTGTAAATGAGTGTTTAAGTTTGTGTATGTGTGTGTGTACCCTGCAATAAATTGGCACCTGTCCAGAGTGTACCCCACCTCACACAAATGTTCAGTATTGTTCAGGCTCGAGAAGCTTAAAGTTCACCTGCTTTATCAATTCCAAAAAACAACACTGATCTGTGTTTTAGATCATTGACCTATTGCAATTTACAACTTTGTCTATTCCAATCCAACTGATGGTCTTTCTGCTGAAGAATTCACAGAGATTCCCCTTCTTCATGATTCCGTCCACTTTATGAAATGCACCATTTCCACTGGCAGCCCTACAACAACAAAATGGTTCACAGCTGCTTCAGTGTTGAGGAGTTAAATGACTCACCTTCAATCCTCCAAACATACCTCTGGTATTTCTGGTACCTCAATATTTTCTCTCAAGAGTTTTTCCGGCCCTTTGAGAGGAGCTGCACACTTTAGTCGAGCTTGAAGGTGTTGACTCTCTTGGACTGTGGGCTTTTAGTCCATGATGATATAAAATTTCAAGTATAAACAATGACACTGGTGTCTCAACAGCTTCCAGTTCGTGGCAGACCAGTGCCTTGGTGGTTCCTGGGTTGTTCCTCGGGGGAAGGGTGACACCTGTTCCACTAAGGCAGTTACAGAGCTAGTTCGGAGCTGGTGCCTATTTTTAAATCAGTTCTTTGTCTCCAGACAGCCAAACCAATGGCCCCCCAAACGGAAAAACCAAGCAAGCAGGCTCTGGGTGGTGTTCTGCTGGAAAATCTTATGTCCTGCCAATCATGTGGATGTTACTTCACATATACAGTACAGTAGTACCCATATACACTGTGCATACGGTACCAGTAAAAACTTTGGACACACCTTCTAATGTGAAGCACCATTATGAAACTGTCTCTCATGAGGATCTTCCCAGGAAAACAAGACCAAAACTTACCTCTGATGTAGAGGAGAAGTTCATTTAGAGTCACCAGCCTCAGAAATTACCAATTAACAAACAGCACCTCAGATTGGAGACATTATGAAGGATTTACAGAGCAGAAGTAGCAGATACATCTCAATATCAACTGTTCAAAAAAGATTATTGTGTATTGTTTGAATAAACGCCTTCAGCATTGTTTTACAGTGTAAAACAAATCTTCTGCGTAAACTGAGGGTCCTGTTCCAATTTTAGTTTTGCCCATTCTGCAAATTCAGTGCGGTGATCTGGGTCATCCTCATTGAGATGCTGCAGTAGCTGGAGTTTGTAAGGGTGCCATTTGTGAGTAGCTAATATCCGCCGAAGGGATGTTCGACTAATGCTACTCTCCAGTGACATGCGGCGAGTGCTACGCTGTGGGCTCTTGCTGAATGAAGCTAGGACAGCCACTGATGTTTCTTCATTAGTGACAGTTTTCATGCGTCCACATTTTGGCAAATCCAACACTGAACCAGTTTCTCAAAACTTAGCAAGCAGTTTGCTAACTGTAGCATGAAAGATGGATGGTCTCGTAGGGTGTCTTGCATTGAAATTTGCTGCAATGACCCGGTTACTGCGTTCACCAGACATCAACACAATTTCTATCCGCTCCTCACGTGTTAATCCTCTGCGACATGTCAATGGCTGTAAACAAAAAGAAACTTGTAAATAACTCATGAAAGAATAAAGTTACATTAAAACCAAGCACAACATAATTTTTTTTGCCAAATTCCCAACAAGTTTGAGGTGTCACATGACCCTCTTCATATTGAAAAAACTAAAGTTGGATCCAAAATGGCCGACTTCAAAATGGCCACCATGGTCACCACCCACCTTGAAAAGATTTCCCCTTGCACAAACAGGAAGTTAATATCAACAACCATTCCCATTTTATTAAGGTGTATCCATATAAATGGCCCACCCTGTAGAATAAAATAACATTAAGGAAGGACCATGGAGATAGAAGGGTACTTTTGTCTAGTACTGTATTTACTGTATATACTGGATACTGTATACACTACTGTTCCAGAAGTAAAAAAAAAAAACGTCTATGATTTCAGAGGAAAAAGAAACCCTGCTACCATTTCAGCCGTAATGAAGCGTCTTATGTTGCACAGTTATTATAAACTTTCAGAGTTTCTCAGCTTGTTTGGATTTGTGTAATGATCTGTTTTTTCGAGGCTGCATAATTTCGCATAGTAAACATCAGGCTTCATCGCCTCCTCTTCGCCGCCCCACTTTCACTCACAGATGCCTTCTGATGCTTATTTATCTTGTGCCCTACAAAAAAAAAGAGAAGCGTTTCATTTACAAACATGATCGGAGGTTAAAAACACCATCCTTGAATTTTTTATGATGTGTGTGTGTGAAGTCAGCAGGTCAGCGGCCGCGTGGGAGAGGAACGATCCGTTTTAAAGGAGCCTTACAGGATCAGGACTTCATCCTGCCATTCATCTTACTTCACCCTTGTGAGAGAGGCAGAGAGAGAGTGTGTGTGTGTGTGTGTGTGTGTGTGTTTACACATTTCCTCCTATTGCGTCATGTTTCTAAAATTCTAAACACGTGCATAATCGAACAATGCACATCTGTAATTTCCACGTGATGTTTTTAGACACTTGTACACAAGTTTGTTTTTCACGTGTCAGTGTTCTACATGATTAACTTATTCATATAATTACACTTGGTTGATTTATTTCCATGTTTTTTTTTTTTTTTTACAATATTTGTTCATTTGTTGATTGTTTCACAATCTATTTATGTTCTAATGTTTTATTATGTACTCTGTTTATTTTCTGACAATTTGAACACAAGTCATGATTTATGACTCTTTACAGTTGATTGATTTTGTGTTATTCTTTACACCTAAATCGTTTACTTTCATTTTTTTATTTGCTTCATGATTCATTTGTTTTTCTATGATTCATAACGAATGATTTATTTCTGTGTTGGATTTTTTTTTTTTTTTCACAAAATTTGTTGCTTGGCCCATCACATATCATGCACACCTACTTCTTTATTTATTTATTTATTTATTTTATTAATTTATGTATTTTTAGAAGTTTGGGTTGTGTTTTTTTACATGAATCATTTAATTTCACAAGTGTTGACTCACTCACTTTCATGTTTTGAAACGAGGGTAAGTTAAAAATGATCCGCATTCTGGCTGTAGAATTTATATTAATTAACTATTAAGAAAAGCATTTTTTTTTTACAAAATACAGACTTTTTCGACATAGTCTCTTTGCTTTTTAATACACTTTGACCATCTGTCCACAAGCTTTCGTATTCCCTCATTAAAAAATGTTTTAGGCTGAGCTGCGAGCCACGAATGCACTGCTGTCTTCACTTTTTCATCAGTAGTGAATCTTCATCCTCGCAGGGCTGAGATCAGGAGCGAGATCAGGACTATAGGGAGATTGATTTAACACCTTAAAATGAAGGAGTGTGGGCAGAAGTGTAGTGTACGGACGTGCATCGTCATGTCAGATCACGACGCCTTCGGATATCAGTCCTGTGTTTAATCTAAAGTTTAGTCAATAAGTGTCTCACTGTAACGAGCACTGTTGACTGTTGAACGTTTTTCCTGATGGTGTTCCAATACTTCTGGCCCTTGAGGATCCCAGAAACCTGTAAGCGTTATTGAACTTTCCAGCCGATGGTTGACTATTGAACTTTCTCTCGGTTACTGATTGATTGATCCGTGTCTCGTCACCAGTAACAATTCTCTTTAAGAAACTTTCACCTTCCTTAGATTATCACTCCTTGTTAATGTCATGTGTTAATGTTTGAACTTTAATAAACATACAGTGTAATATATTTTCCACATCATCACCATCACATGTGTGATAAGTCCAGACACATGATGACACTTTTCCTTCTTGTTCACGGTTGTACAGCACTTCGGCTCCCAGATTTAAAAAACGTCTTTTGGCTTTTAAGCATTTGTGATGAAATCCACACGAAGAGGAGAAGAAGACGAGATGAGAGAACTGAGAGACTGGAACGCTGTTTGTTAGTCTGGTTTTTAAAAAGCTGAAATTTTATTGGAACTGTAACTTTTATGATTTATGCTGTCTGGGATTTTTTTTTCCCCCTTAGGAATGAGCTTGAGTGAAAAAACAACCCACCAGCAATAAGCTGAATAAAGTTCCTGTGTCTCTATTCCGCCCATATTTATATCTATTATTCAGTTGTGCTGAGTGACAAGAGTGAAAAAGAAGACACACACACACACACACACGCGTGCACAGCAATGCCACACCAGTAGTAAAACACAATAAAGGGAAAACCATCAAGGAGTCGATGCAAATGATGAAGAACTGATAGAACCGCTCGAACCTATAGGCAGCATCTTCGGGAATATCCGCTCTGTGGCCTGAGCGAGTGAGTTTTAGAGATTTCACATCGCAATATTCATAAGAAAAGTAAGATTTAAGTTAATTCCCTATACCCTGTGAGATTTATTATAAATACAGTCATTACTCAGAGCCGTGGGGAGCGCGAGCGGGGCGGCGGTGTTAATGGAGTTTCCCATCAAAAGCCGAGCAGAAAGGCCACTTCAGAATGTGAAATCTTTTTTTCTTTTTCCCCCACAAGGGTTAGAAAGTGATGTTGTCAAGGTTATATTACAAGTTCAGTCGCCGCAATGAAGACGGTCCTTTGCTGCAGATCCCATCGCTCATGACGCCTTATAGACACACACATCTCACCATCATGTTGGAAACAGGTTGATTAAATGATCCTGAAAAGGCATACGCAACATGGAACTGGCCACTTTATTAGGTACACCTGCTGGTTAACCCAAATATCCATTCAGTCAATCACACATGGTCGAGATGATCTGCTGAAGCTCAAACGAGGGAGGAAATGCGATTTAAGTGAATCTGAACGCGGCAGGATTATTGGTGCCAGACGATTCTGAGCGTTTCTGGGTGTTTTTCCTAAAAAACTGCTGATCTACTGGGATTTTTTACACACACAAAAAAAAAAATCAGCAAACCTGCAGTGAGCGTCATTTCTCTGGGCAAGAATGCCTTGTTGATGCCAGAGGTCAGAGAAGAATAACCAGACTGGTTCGAGCTGATAGAAAAGCAGCAGTATCTCAAATAACATCTCCTTATAGCCGAGGTCTGCCGGAGAGCATCTCTGAACATGCAACACGTCTAACCTTGAAGCAGATGCAGCACAAGATCATACCGGCCGCCGTGTCTGGTCAAAAAGATACTGTACAATTTGCATGGGCTCATCAAAATGAGATGATAGAAGATTGAAAAAAACTTTGCCTGGTCTGATGAGTCTCGATTTCGAATGGGAATTTGGTGTAAACAGGAAGCCTTGTATCATCGGTTCAGGTTGTTGTTGTTGGTGGTGGTGGAACGGTGTGGGGAAGATTTTCCTGGCACACTTTGGGCCCCTTAGTACCATTTGTGCAGCAACAGGGAGATGCTCTGATGTCAATAAGGACCAAAGATCCCTAAGAAATGTGTCCAGCCTAGAATTAAGAATTAAGCTAGTTCTGAAGGCAAAGGGGGATCAAAGCCAGTACTAGCAAGGAGTGTATAAAGATGATATTTGACTGACTTTGATGTGCTGTAATACAATACGGTCAATTCCCATGTCAGCTCCATCTTTGTTGTGAAGTTGTGAAAAGCTTTACGAGCTTTGCTTAATAACACGCTGCATTTTACTCTACAGAGTCACATCATGGGAGTCTTTGCGCCTGATTTGTTTTATTCTGGTTGGTTAGAAGGTTTTATCGCTATTTCACTGCAAATGGCACAAACAGATCTGATTTAATGACCGTATCAAAGGCTGAACCTGTCTGAATCGAATTCGCTCCATATATACAGTAGATCTTGTGTTTAGAGCACTGTAGATGCAGTCCATAGACGTTCTGCACCGAATACACTTCCAGTAATAAATCCTTTGTGCACATCTATAAATTCATCCTTATCTGAGCTGAACGTGTCAGAATTAATAATAATCATTATACACAATGAAATTAATCACCTACTGTATAACAAGCTATATGACTGCTTTCTCCACTGGTGTGTTTTAGGGCCAGGTGTGTGACTTTACCTCATTATTTCACCAGCATGTGAGCAGATAAAAAGGTGCAGAGTTGATTTCTGTGGCATTTGTATTTGGAATGCATGTCTCATTCCGAAGTCTGTCGAGCTGTGACTTACAGTGAGGTGAGCCATAATTACACTGAAAAATCTCATCCCCAGACACGCAATACACATCACTAACACACACACACACACACACACACGCACAAACAATGTCTGGAAAACTTTATTAACAAAATAACCTCATGCCTTATAAAAAAAAAGGGTAACAATAAGTGAGGAATAAAAGACTTTGGCGTGTGCTGCACCACCAATATAGTCGCCTCGTTAAAAAAGGAAGTTAATTATTTTTTTATTATTCTTTTAAATCAGCACATCATAAAGTGTTTTATTCCGCTGATACCACCGGGGGTTTCCTATGCTTACACAAGTTTAATGTATTTACTGTTGAGTTTAACATATGAGTTGTGTTCAAGTCAAACCGGGACTTTTAATTGTGCAGAATGACATAACACAGTTATGAGTGTAAAAACTCTCTTCTGTAAATGTCAGTCGGTTTTCACTCCTTCATTCACCACAAATTCCATCACAAATCCACAAGTGTATTGAGCGCCATGTATGGTACACCATATACAGTAGTGCACTAGATTGACCTGTGTAGTGAGTTGATTTTGATTAACTGTAACGATAAGTCAGATTACAAATCAGTTGTGATTCTAATTTTGAGCTCATGGCACTATCGCCACCTACAGGACTGGAGCAGAAAATTTGCAGGGAAAACAAGCTAATAGCTTTGGACGTGGTGTTTAAAGCAGTGTTCAGTGTTTATTCAATACTTTTATTATATTTTAATACCTTGTAACCTGTCTGCCGAAACATGGTTATTCTGCCAAAAAGTGTCTCATCTATGTGGAAATGTGATTTCATATAACATTTTATATAAAACCATTTCTCATAATAGTTACTACTTTTTATCTCCCCGTCCATGCTTTCTTTTTTTTTCTTCTTTTTTTTAATATGCATATACATTTATATTTTTAGCAGATAAAAAAAAACACATTTGCTACTGTATATGCCACACTTCATGCCCTTTTAGTGTCTAAAACTTTTTAAAATTTCTTTTAATGATTCAAAAATCTTTTAATTATTCGTTTAGATGAAACTTGGCCAATTTAGATTTCACTTGAGAAGACATAAACCTGAAACAGTGTGTTATTCTAAAATGCAAAACCATTAAGATATTTCAACGTGAATTTGACATGGTTACGGACACTACAGCTTTTTGTTTTTTTTCAAAAACTGGAATGTTTTAACAATTTTCTTACAGGTCAAATGTTTCTAGAAGCTCACGCCAATTTTAGTATCAATACTCATAAAGAAATACCAACGATTTGCATTTCAAATGATTATTGTTTGATGCGAGACAGTATATGGCCATTTTTGGTGCTCATATATAATCATCTCTCCAAAACGGCTGAAGTTAGCAACTTGACATTTTTTAGGGAAGAAAGATTGATCACTTCCATGTTGTATAAATTTACAAGTATCTTCAGTGTTTTGGCCAAGTGTAAGAAATCCAGCGGTTTAAGACGGTAAACGTTGAATAAGCGCTGTTGAATAGAATCAAACTGAAAAACGCAATACTCAAAAATCGAACTGAATCAACAAGTCAATTTAGAGTTTAATGTTAAAAAAAAAAAAAAACTCCCAAAAACATGCCTTCTAACGAAGATAGTCACTGCATGATTGACTGAAACCTATTGAAGTGTTTCACATGAACTCAACCAAGAATCAACAATACAAATGTGTAGCGCAGGAATGTGCCAGCTCTTATTTATAATAAAACTAGCTCCTCCAGTAGAATATTAAATGTCATTTGTGAAGATTTAAAAAAATAGGTCGTGTGTGTATGAGAGAAACGTCTTTACGGCAGTTCATTCCACTGAATTCCGACCTCAGCCTCCTCATCACCCCTGAAGCCTCTCACATATTCACCTTCTTCTACACTTCACTTCTTATTCAAGCTTTTTTACTCTTACCCTCTTTCCCATGGCGAAGTCTGATGATCAGAAACATCAAGACACAGCGTATCTTCGTAACCTATAGATATCATATTTATAGACACACACACACACACATGAGACGCAGATCTTCAGTGCTTTTGCCTTTTCAGGAAGCTTTCTCAATCTAATGAGACACCTGTGTGGGTTTTTTCTTCCTTTTTACATCTTCCCAGGGATCCTCAGTAAATTAGATGTAACACTATTAAATTTTAGGGGGAAAAAGAAGAAAAAAGTCAAGACGACCAATTTTTCCGATTAGTGCTCAGCTCAGCAGGAAAAGTTCACTTCATTATACTTTTTAATAAAGGGTCGGAGTGTGTGTGGGGAAAGATTAGGGATATTAAACTCAGCCGGATTCCACTCCGTGTTTGTTTGGTCGTCCTTCATCAGTGACCCGAGTGCATCTCGTTTCGTCCCATTTACAGTTATTACACTGTTTGTAATAACACGGAGGACATGAGCATGCACAACTAGCTACAGTAGTAATTTAGCTTCATTTCTACTACTGTGTGTGCATTTCATAATATATTCATAAAAAATAAAAAAGGGGAGTGTGTTGTTATATAGTAGAACAATAATTTATGGTTGTGCATGGCCTAGTGTTTAGTACTACTGATTGTAGACCTCTAGGGTTGGGGGGATTAAATCTCACCTCTGATATGTGTGTGTGGAGTTTTTACGTTCTCCCCGTGCTTGGTGGTTACCTTCGGGTACTCCAGTCTCCTCACACAGTCCAATGACATGCCGTGTGGGATTAGTGGCATTTCCAAATTGCCTGTAGAGTGTTAGAGTGTGTGCTTGTGCCCTGAAATGAGCTGTGCACTCCATCAAGGGTGTACACTGCCTAGTGCCCTACGTTCCAGCCCCACCATGATAAGTGGCCTACAGTATGCACACATGGTGTATATATATATATATATATATATATGTGTGTGTGTGTGTGTGTGTGCATATATATATATATATATATATATATATATATATATATATACACACACACACACAGTAGATGTATGGATGCTATGATAAAGCTTACAGCTTAAACCTCTGTACAGGTGTTTTATTCCTCTTATAAGACAATAACTTTCTTATGATATTTAGTTTAAAGGTATAATTAACAAAAAAATAAGTCAATATAAAAAAAATGTATCTTAAAAAATATTTGATCTTGGCATTAGATAATTACATTTTCCCCCTAATGTGACCTCATACACAGTAAGAAGAGCCCCTCCCCTGGCTTGTTGCTCTGTTCTGCTGTTCTCTGGCGGGGCGGGGCTCAGCAGTACCCGTAGGTAATTTACATAGACACTGAGACAGTGCATATGGAGGTGGAGTAAAATAAAGAGAGATTGAAATATTAAAAATTTGAGGGGTATTTCAGCTTGGGTATAAACACACACACTTTACATCAACTTATTAAAGAAAAAGTAAAATATGGGACATTTAATATCTGGTTTTAAACATTAACCCTGTATATCATGCTCCTTTTATATTATAAGTTGAAACTGTTGAAATTGCCTTCATGTACCTGATATCATAATTTTTCTTTGCTTATTTTAATCCTTTATTTCCAAGGAAATGCAAACCGATCTATCAAAGAAATAATCCAGGTTTAAGCCTGAAATCTGTAAATGTGTTTAAGAAATATGTTGAAGTTATATTTTCCCTGTGCTAATCTCACAACGAGAAACAATACATAACATTTTCTTTATTCAATATTATTTGTGCAGTTCTGTGATGATCAGTTTTAACACACCTGGAGTCGAAACTACTGCTCGCCGTCAGCCTTAATGTATGAAGTACTCATGCGTGACATAAAAAAGGCCAAACTGAATCTTGCATGAGGTGGTGAACAGGGAGAAGTGAAAAAAAAAAAAAAAAAAAACGTTGCGTCTCAGTCAGGCTCGGTCGCCATGGGAACATGTGACAGTGTCCTCTAGGCTTGGAGATGACTAAGCGAAGGTGAGCTGAAGATTAATACAGGCTGAGAGTGAAGTTTAACTGCGCTGCACTCGGGGATTTATCATCATCACCCTGCCAGGTGGATTGGAAGAGAAGTCAGAACTGCGGCGGGGTTCTAAATAATAAATTAAAGAATCAAATAAACAAACAAACAAACTAGGGGGGAAAAAAGCGCCAGTGGCTCTTTCGTAAAGCTTGTCAGAATTTCCGAGGTGAACTTCTGTGGACAGGCTTTTATAACAAGTTGGGTGAGAGTCAGGTTTTTATATTTTTTTTTCAGTCCAGTTCTCGATTTGTTTCAGATTGCATCAGATTGCTTTTGATTTTTATGTTTCACATCAAATCTAGAACAGCAGGTTTGACAGTAGTGTGGCTGCAAATCACAGGAATAAACTGTATTATTGTGCTACCACCACCGTGTTTTAAAAAATCAATTAAACATTATAACTTAGTTGCCTTACAATCATTTTAATCTTTTTTTTTTTGTTGTGTACAAATGAACACTTCTACAGTAGTTATCATCTCTGCACACATTCTCATGTTCCCCTCGTCTCCTGTTTAGTTTTGTTTAGCAATCAACTAAGCATATAAAGAGCCCTAAAGTGAAGCTGGGTTGAAGTAATAAAGTGTAATCAAACTAGTCAGCTTTCTCTTAGCTCACAAAGGCATGACGTTTGAAGCGTTATCGTTCCACGTATCTGTCACCGATAGCGTGCATGAGCTGCAATCCATCACCATTTTCATTTCCCTCCATATTTTCTTAAACACATACCAAGGAATAAATCTCCAAGGTGCAGCATCATAAACAGAACATTCATGTTGTTATGAAACTATAATTTATTACGCGGCCTATAGGGTTCAAGTCCAATTAATCCATTTCATGTCATGCAGCACTGCTGTGGACTCGAATATTAATCACGCTCGTGCTCCGGTGTAATTTAGCCGTCATTGATCCCCCTTCGAAGCTTGTTTGTTTTCATTAAGATCTGCCATGTCTCTCTCTCTCTCTCTCTCTCTCTCATTCTCTCACTGTGCTGCACAGGGTTAATGCAAGCTTTAACCAACTGAGACTGCACATTAATCTCACTTACCCTAAAGCAGAACATATCTTTACTGCATTCACACAGTTACAGAAACTTTTCCCCAAGGTCAACATTTTATCACCTGGAGTTAATGGCTATCTACGAGTCACTCATGTCTGGATAAATAATAAAAAAAAAACAAACAGTTAGACCAGTTTATATCTGAGGGTTTAGTATTAGAGCTCATGTCAGGATTGTTCAGTTTGACTCCAGCTGTCGAGAGGACCTGAAAAGCAAATAAGCAGATTTTTGGTCTCTGAACAATCAGCTGTCACACCTGCAATGTTAATAAAATGTCATTAGTACAAAAAAATTATTGTAATATAGTGTACATCTATTACCAGTGTGAGAGTACTTGGATTACTTTTTCGATGTAACGAGTAATCTAATGTGTCCAATCCATAAGCCAGACAGCAGTCATTCCCAATCCCATAGGCTACGTTTACACTGTCAGGTAAATGTGGCCCAATTTCGATTTTTTGCTCATATGTGACACGTATCAGATATGTTCTATGTCCATGTAAACAGGAAAAAAAAACACATGCATTCCGATATTTCGAAATCGGTTTCAGGCCTCCTTCATATGTGGAAATTAATGAGATATAAATCAATGAGATGTAAACAGACAGATCGGATTTTCTGAGGCAATGTGTTCTGTACGTCATTAAAACTGCAACTTCTTTGCAGTTTAATGACGTAATGTTTTTCTCCGGTGGAATTTTAACATCGCAGGTGACATGAAAAAAAGAAGCCCTGCTGATATACTCCTATCTCACCTGTGCGGTTTGACTATGGGGGGACCGACACGCGGATGGAAACCTAATTAAAACTAAGCGCCAAAACTTGCGGTGAATCATAATGAACCGTACTTACGGCCACCGCGCGAAACCGCGTAGGTGAGATTGGGGTATTAGTAGTTAACAGATTATGGGCCAAACTTCGCTGAGTGATGATGGTAGAATAATTATAAAGGTCTTGAATAAAACAACATCCATGCGGAATCACAAAGGAGTTTTCATTTTCCGCAATGGAAAAGTACTCGAACTAGTTACTTTTATCTGGAAGTAACGCTGTAATGTAACTGATTACTTTTTAATGACAGTAATTTTGTAATGTAATTAGTTACTTTAAAAAGTAACGTCCCCCAACAGTCTATTACTGACACCTGCTTTCTCTCAGCATGTGTAATTATGCAAGAAAGGCTGCTTTTAAAATATTTTTTACAGATTTAAGTTTATATATCATTTTCCCACTTTCAGTCCTGTCCCTGTACATGAGCTGTCTCAGATGAATGTTTTTTTTGTGGTTTAAAGCCACACAGTGCTCTATGAATCATTCAAGCATATTTTTTTTTAGACGTGATCCAGTGAGAAACAGGTGCAGATGATGACAGATGCTCAGGCTGGTGATTAGTATACTGGTGATGCTGAATGGGTGGAATAGATGAGAGGGGAAACGAGGTCGCTGTGAGGTTGTTGCCTTAAGAACTGATTTTAAATTGTTTCTTTGAACAATTTGCAGCCTGTTTATGGCAAAAAGAAAGCAAAGGTGGAGTAGAAAATAATTGCGTCATGTGAAAACATACATTTTTGCTCAGAGATGGGCCCAAAGGGTGTCCAGTGGCAAAATGTTGCAGTTAATGTGTGGTTCAAAGGTGTGCTTATGCTATATATCCTTTAAAGGTTTTGTCCGTACATAGGAGGAACTCGGCATTATTTGCCTGAAGTTAAACTTGTCCCATAAATAAAATCAACATTTATGATAACATTTTATCCTTTAAGGTGGGTGTGGCTATACGTGTCACACAACAGAGCTAATCAACGCCTTAGTTCACCTGGTAGGTGGAAGACACACAAATGACCATAAAGCCCCAACAAGCTGTTAAAATCCTCAAGAAACAGAAACAAAAGAGCAACACAGCATGGCTTACTCGAAAAAAACATATATGGGCAGATCTTTGTATGTTTATTCTTACTGAGGGTTATTTAAAACCAGTTTGTCTCATACAGTATGTTCCAAAGCCATGGGGCTAATAAAATGCAGACATGTGAAACGCCACTGTGAGATGTTAAAACATAGAGCAAAAGGTAAGGGCGAGTAAAATACCTGAACTGAGAGCCCAGTGTTATCTGCTAAAATCAAAATGTTGAGTAAGAGAGTTATGTGCTGGGTTTAATTAACCACTTTTAATGAGTACAACTTTTACAAAAGTACAAAAATTTTTGGATCTGAGGATCCAGGTTTGAGCTCACTAACTAGATTAAATAGTTTGAATCGATTGATTTATCATTTTATACATGGTCTCTGGTTGCTATAAAATATGAAAAGGTCTTGAGGTTCATCTAATTTGGCAGCCACGACTCACTAACTGCGTCCTCATAAAAACCACAAAGTCATGGAGGTATTCTAACTACCTGCTTAATGAAGCTAATGGAGCACGCGTCTGTCTTCCTTAACGTTTTTCTGTTTATTAGCCGCCTTAGTGCTGAGTGAGAAGGTGAAAGGACCGAAAAAGCTGTGTGTTTATGAAACAGATGCACTCGACTCTTAACAACCACAGATGTCACATCGGCGAATAAGCCGCTGAAGACAAAGCAGAAATATTACTCCATTTATTCTGGCAGGCGTTCGCTAATCAGAGCGCACTTGTGCGGTATTTTTCCTGTGTTTGTGCCTCTAATGTAAAAGAAAAAACAAAAAAACAGAAAATTAGTCAGACGTGAAAGATAATCGAGTGCTGCTTTAATGAGAAGTGCTTACAGCCACAAGGCAAGAATAAAAAGCACAAAGTAAATGTCAGCAAATATGAAATAAACACTAGATGAATGAAACTTAAAAAGCAAACATCTGGTAATAAGTTAAAGCATGTGTTTATTCCACATTCATACGTGTTGCATGAACATTTTATAAAGCGGTGAGGAAGAATTGATGAGTGTGATGGTGTAAGAAATTGGAGGATTCATGCAAGATTTCGTTTTTGTTCGAGACTCAGAGAGGAACAATCATCATCATATCATTCTGAGTTTTGAATGAAGTACAGAGTTGCTTTTATTTCCTTTTTAACTAATATCTTGTTTTTACTAACTTCATAATCATGATACTTTATAAATTGTATAGAGGATCAACACCGTGCATTTAAACTAGACTCCTTAAAACACACAGGATTAAATTCCAGAACAGGAAGCTAGTTACTGTAGATAGTTACATAAGATGGGATTGTCACCGACACATCATCTATAGTCTTGATTTATTATGTGATATTTTATTATTTATGAAGCCCACACTCCACCCAAAGGAAAGGTTTTAATTAGTGCTGTTCATCGATTAAAAATCTAGTTAATCATAGTCTGTTTAGTCATAGTCTGTGATTAATTATGACTAATCACAATTTTTAAATGCTCAGATTTATTCACTTTATAAATGTGCAGTGTTGGAATAAAGAAATGTATGACAAACTGGTTAAAGGAAAACAGGTTATGCAGTTTTATAATATCTCAAAAATCAACATTTAACAAATGTTAAATTAAAATCTCTGAATTGGGATTGGCTCTGGGTGGTATGGTGGGTGTGGCAACCCACCGACGATGGGTCTCAAACATGGATCCTCAGCTCCAAAAGAGTCCACACACCTAGAGCCTTCGCCGCCTGAGCCACCACTCACACACCTTACATTTAATGTATTGGAGATAGCTCGAGCACACAACTTTGGTTTTATCCATCAAGAAGCGTTTTATAATGAAGCTTGCCGTTCAGCACACCTGGTGATGTTATTATCCTTATTATCCGCCTTAAACGTGCCATTATTACACACAGCCGGGTAACGGCACTGTGATTATGGGAAGCCATTCGGATTAACCTTGGCCATATGATTTACTTGCTTAAAAAAAAAGTAATACACTAAATTTATAGACGGATTATGTGTTAATGTGTCAATATTGACATTTCTACAACTTCTACAACTACAACCAAAGCATTAAAAATGTGGTATTTGTGAAGGTGTAACATTTCATCATGACACAATCTTTAATGTACATCATGGAAATCAGCATTTTACTAAAACAGTGTGTAACCTACAGGTAAGTGCACTCTTTGAACACCGGGAGTCCCGAAATGTTCAACATGTTCAACTGCTTATTAACGGAATTATCAAATCAGCCAATCACATTTAGCCACCTGCTGAATTTCAAACCCAGTATTAGAATGAAGAAGGAAGGTGATAAAAAGAAAGTGGCTTTAAACGTGGCTTGGTTGTTGGTGCCAGACTCATGGTTTAAGTATTCCCTAGACTGCTGATCTACTGGGGTTTTCATGCACATCCATCACTGGGGTTTACAGAGAAGGGTGTGAAAAAAAGATATATTATGTAATATTCAGTGATTGGTGGTTCTCTGGGCGAAATACTTGTAATGGTTCGACCTGGGGAAGGCAATAGTAACTTATATACTGTAACACAGTATTGCACCCGAGGTATGCTGAAGAGCCATCCTTGATGAACATCTCCAACCTGAAGCAGATGCACTACAGCCAGGGGTAGCTCAGTGGTTAAGGCATTGGACTACGATTCGGAAGATCCCAGGTTTAAACCCCACAACCACCAAGTTGCCACTGGTGGGCCCTTGAGCAAGGCCCCTAACCCACAACTGCTCAGATGTACAGTATAATGAGATAAAAATGTAAGTCGATCTGGATAAGAGCGTCTGCCAAATGCCTAAATGTAAATGTACAGCAGCAGCATTCACATGGGTTCCCCCAAATTGGAAAAACATTGCCTGGTCTGATCAGTTTTGATTTTTGCTGCAAACAGAACATGACAGAGGGTTCGCTGTACTTAAATGTCCTCCATCTTAATCCGGTAGAGCACCGTTGGGACGTGGTGGAGATTCGGAGATTCATATTATCGATGTGCAGACGAAAAATCTGCAGCAAGTGTGTGATGCTATCAAGTCAATATGGATCAGAATGTGTCCAGCCCCGTGTTGACTCTGTGCCATGAAGAATGAAGGCAGTTCTGAAGGCAGCAGTCACTCATGATAGCATTGATTATGATTAGATTATAATATAACATATACTTTTTGCTTTACTTCGACAGTATTGATTAACATTTCCTTACACCAGATCATTCTGTTTTTAAGCATTTATTTTTGGAAACATGAAATGATGTGCCCTTGAAATGAGACCATTTAAAGCTCCAGATTTATGATGATCAGGTCCATACAGTAATCCTAATCTCATGATGAGAAACATGAGCTACATCTAATTATGTTTCATTTGCTTTCACATGGTATCATTGTTTTGGCAATGAAGATAATAAAAACAGGTCTGCAGGCGACTAAACTAAGGAAGTCGAGACAACATTAGGAAACTAGATCTAACCAGATTCAGGTCTGAAGTGGACAAATGTGGGTGTAATTAGGACTTGACATAATCAGACCAATAGAGAACAGGTGCAATTAATAATATAGAGGCTTCTTGGGAGATAAAGAATAAACAGGGACAGAAAAGTTCAGGTTTAACAAGAGAAGGTTAAGAGGAAAGCTCAAGGGCACAACAATACCAGCTTAGCAATGCTGGGGCTTGAACCCCTAACCTTCTCCTCAGTTACCCACAGCCGTCACTGTTTGAGCTACATTCACACACAGCTACGTTTACAAATTGTGGAAAAACATAATTTATTTCAACTGGGCAGCATGGTTGCCCTGCACCGCCAGGTTCTGGGTTCAATTCCCACCAAGTACTCCGGTTTCCTCCTACAGATTAGGCAGATTGGCGTTCCCAAAATTGCGCGTAGTGTGAATGTGTGTGTGCCCTGTCCAGGGTGTACCCCGCATCAAACCCTAAGTCTCCTGGCATAGCCCCCCCCCCAACACCCCACCCCCCCGCGCAGAGCAGCCATGCATAAGGGATAAAGTGGTCTAGATTTCTGATATGATTTCACTAAGCGTAAGTGCTCTCCCATCACTCTCATTCACAATTTGTTTTTCTGACCACATTTCTTCCTCAGATCCTGTATGATGCTTCACTGCTATACTTTTAGACATTTTTATCCTTTTAAACCCAGCGTTAGTAATTTCAGCAATTTCCTTTGCTATCTTCTTTGCTTGATGCAAGCCAATAATTTGACCCTTTTTAAACAGAGTAACATCTTCGCCACAACCACAGGATGTGTCTTCTGACATGGTTGAGTAAAGAATGAGAAGCTCCTCACTGCATCAGGGTTAGATGAGTTGTTGAAGCCGAACCTTATTAATCACTGCAGTAATTATCCAATGGAAGGCTCCTATTTGCTTACAGTAGTTAGTTAGTTGTAGTGATGTCTTCAAAGAAAAGTATTTACTGTACAAAAAGTTCTATAAAAGCAGTAAAATTAATAAGTAATTAATGAAACAAATGTAATAATTGGTGTGACGACCCGTTGCTTAATATATAGTCTCAGCTACAGTAAGTGCAGTTTTATAAGGAAACAAACAGCAGAACCAGACACAAGCCAGACACAGCAAAACCCAGAAGCTTTTATTTTTTTTATGTATTAATTAATTCATTTATTTATTTATTTTTGCCGGAATACGTTTTATGTTAATCAGGATCTCTTTTAGTTACGCATTTTCATTTTTGTATTTTGGAACTTCATTATTAAACGTTCTAAAATACAAATATGAAACTGCGTAACTAAGTGAGTACAAAATTTAAAAAATAATAATAATAAAATAAAAATAAAACAGGGTGACTAGGAAATATGCACAATTGCACTATATACACACTAGTACTGTATATTACTTAATGTATACATTAGCATATTAAAAAGCATATATTACTAATGTAAAAATCCCGACAATATTAAATATCTGTAATATTCCAAAATAATTAATAAAATACAATTTTGGAAAAGAACATACTGTATAATAAATACAAATTAAATATAAACCAAAACTAATGCATGTTTGATAAATTCCTTATTTATAAAAATGTTTTCTTGGGATAAGTATAAACATCATCTCATACCTAAAGAATGATTTGAGTATTAGACTGAAATTTTTGAAACATTGGTTTCTCCTAGAACATGAGAAGAGGGACTAGTGCGTAAGGAGAGGAAGCTTCTCAGACTGTAGTGCACTTCATTTAAGGTACTAAGAAAATGGCTAATAATGATGTGCATGAACGAATCTTAATCCTGATTTCGTTCTGCAGCTCAGCGCCTCCATGCAGACCCAAAGATGAGTCTCATCGCAAATTAGATCTGCCTGATCGTCTCTTGTGACGGTCCTCTGCGGCTCAACAGCTTTCGCACATGGCTGCTGAGGAGGCTTACAAGACCTTCTCTGAGAAGGCAGTCGAAAATAAAACATCTTGTTTAATAAATGTTGTTTTGCGCAGAAAGAATATATTTATTCCCACAAGAGAGAAATGACCAGATCAGGTGTATACATGGCTAATATTTACCCAGTGAACAGATTATTATTACCATTGGGTGAATATTTGTGGAATATTAGGGTCCATGTAAATGCATCAAGGTTCCTGTGAATTAAGGTTACTACAAGAACCATAACATATAAGGGCTGTATGGAAGAAAAAAAAAGGTATTGTGATCATAACATTTTATTAACTAACAGTTCGAATTGCACATGTTGGTTAAGTGATTCTTCTAGAAAGAAGTTCTACTCAAAACAGTCTCCATCACACGCATTTGCGCCATCATCGAACCCAACTCTCTTTGAAAATCCTCTTTGTTGCAGTTGATGGTCTCCCACTGTGAGGTTTAACATCATTGCTGGTTTCGCCTTCAATAAACTTCTTCATCCATGTGTGAACATTGATCATGTCGATAGTGTCATCTCCATAAATATGATCTCAGTGGGAGACCATCAGCTTTCATTGACGTTCAAGTGTTGGGTTCAATGATGGTGCAAATTCATCGCATGTGAGTCGTACCTGTGTAGAGGAAGAGTTATTCTACCAACTTGTGCAATTTGAACAACCTACTGTATGTGAGTTATTGAAACCGAAACAATTTAGTGTTGGAGGTTTCCTCTGGAAACATTTATTGACTCCACCTTCACTGTCTTTCCCACATCCGGCAGAGTTAGCGTGTGGAGAAGCCACAAAGAAGCGTACCACCCAGACTGTTGCATGCCCAGACTGAAGCATGGGGGTGGATCAGTAATGGTTGGGGCTGCAATATCATGGCATTCCCTAGGCCCAATACTTGTGCTAGATGGGCGCGTCACTGCCAAGGACTACTGAATCATTCTGGAGGACCATGTGCACCCAATGGTTCAAACATTGTATCCTGAAGGTGGTGCCGTGTATCAGGATGATAATGCGCCAATACGCACAGCAAGTTGAACATCTCCCATGGCCTGCATAGTCACCAGATCTAAATATTATTGAGCCACTTTGGGGTGTTTTGGAGGACCAAGTCAGGGAACATTTTTCTTTACCAGCATCACGTAGTGACCTGGCCACTATTCTGCAAGAACAATGGCTCAAAATTACTCTGGCCACTGTGCAGGACTTGTATCTGTCATTCCCAAGACAAAATTGAAATATATATATACAGTGCTGTCAAAAAGTATTTGATCACCCTGTGATTTTGCAAGGTTTCTTACTTAGAAATCATGGAGGGTCTACAATTTTCAGCATAGGTGTATTTCCACTGTGAGAGACAGAATCTAAAAGGAAAAATCCGGAAATCACATTGTATGATTTTTTTAAACAATTTATTTGTGAATTACTGTATTATAAGTATCAAATAAGTATTTGATCACTTGCTTATCAGCCAGATTCCTGACCCTCAAAGACCTGTTACTGTATTTTGCTTTTAAATAGTCCATATGCTTCTTACGGAGCCACTCCTTGTTTTTTTTGCTCTGACTGAGAGAAGGAGATTTTTACCCAATATGTCACAATAAAAGGCCCCGTTCATCCTCTCCTTAATACAGTGCAGTCGTCCTGTCCCCTGTGCAGAAAAACACCCCCAGAGCATGATGCTTCCAGCCCCATGCTTCACTGTAGGTATGGTATTATTGGGATGATACTCATCATTCTTCTTCCTCCAAACACGGCGAATGTAGTTAAGACCAAAAAGTTCTACTTTGGTCTCATCTGACCACAGGACTTTCTCCCATGACTCCTCTGGATCATCCTGATGGTCCCTGGCAAACTTCAGACAGGCCTGGACATGGGCTGACTTAAGCAGGGAAACCTTCTGTGCGATGCAAGATTTTAAACCATGACGTCTTAGTGTATTACTGATAGTAGCCTTGGAAACGATGGTCCCAGCTCTCTTCACGGCATTGACCAGCTCCTCCAGTGTAGCTCTGGGCTAATTCTTCACCATTCTTAACATCATTGATACCCCAAGTATCTACTTAGACTTTGGCTGATTGTGGGGAGCACAGGTGTCTTTATGATGGCTAACGACCTCAAACAGGTGCTACTAATTTAGAATCATGAGCAGAGTGTAGCCGGACTATTTAAAAGCAAAATAACAGGTCTTTGAGCGTCAGAAATCTGGCTGATAAGCAACTGATCAAATACTTATTTGACACAGTAATTCACAAATAAATGGTTAAAAAATCATACAATGTGATTTGGGGATTTTTCTTTTTAGATTCTGTCTCTCGCAGTAGAAATACACCTATGCTATAACTTGTAGACCCCTCCATGATTTCTAAGTAAGAGAACTTGAAAAATCACAGGGTAATCAAATACTTATTGACCTCACTGTATATATATATATATATATATATATATATATAGTTCCAGTTAATCAACATTATAACTAAACCATGAATAAGTTCTACAGGATTGTCTTGTTTTTGAGCTTCAGGAACTGTGTTTTCTTCCCTTCTTAGAATTTTAACCTGTATATTTAAACTAATACATAAAATGAATTTTTTTCTTTCTGACTGAGACCCTTCCTAAATTTGCGGTGTGCTGTTTGGTATATATTAAATGAACAAAAAGCATCTCTTGGGTGTGTAAAGGCCTTTCAGGGCTCTCAGTAAGGACTGCAACAATTCAAAATAACAAGCAGTCTTGTTGGAAAGATGGAATTGTCTTCAAGCATTTATGCCTCAAGACATTTCTCAAAATGACTAGGATTTAAAAATAAATAAATAAATAAATAAATAAAAAGGCTTTGTGTTTGTGTGAATAAAAAATATTCAATTGGCAGTTTAAACCAAACTTTAGGACAAAAATGTAGCAAACAATACAAAAAAGCGTATTAGACACTGAATGGGAGAGATTTAAAAAGCATGGCATGCCACATTAAGTAAACAAAAAGAGCCGCAGTCTCTGTTAGTCGCCTCTTTTGTTAAAACCACACAAACATCTCTGAGCAAATACAATCACTGTAAAGTTTTGGGGCGATGTTTGCTTCACATTTTTTATCAAGGCTGAAAAGTACCGACACTGTTCTAATGTACTATATTTTAGTATAACTTCAGGATATTTATACATTTACTTAGCATAATGTTAGATATTAATATTAAATACGTGTTATTAATTATTATTTAATCACAATTATTTAATCACGAGGGGCATCTAAGGTCCTGTAATGTGCACGTGGTGTTGGTCAGTGAGAGTGAAGTTATTTCCTGTTGATTTATTTCTATTCACTGATGTATGGCCCATTCAAATGTTTTATTGCGGCTAGGAGCCTCATCTCCATACTGTGCTTAAAGTCTTCAGTAAATGTCAATCGGTTTTATGCCTTCATTCACCAGAAATTAGTATTTGACTTTAAAACCCCTTGTGCATTGCATAAGTTATTCCTTACATATTGATTCAGATGCTTAACCCTTAAAACTTTGGAATATGGGAACAAAGTCACAGAAATCTTTCATATTTTCATTTTTTTTAAAATGATTTTCAATTAAATCAACAATAAAAACATGTGAGCATCCGTACTGTATCTGTGCTATTGCTTTGCCTATGTGACTGCTTCTTCTTATTATTTTTATTTTGCTCAGTTATGTTTGTATAGTTAGTTAAAATGAAATAAAATTCAGTTCATTATATTGCCCAGGTTGTGCTGAAAATGGAATATGTCACTCTACATTGCACAATCCTGACCCTGTGTACATTTATTAAACCACAGTAATGCAAAAAATTAATTCCTAAAAATGCTCAGGGTTTTAAGGGCTAAATAATTCCTTAAAACCTTGAGAGACGCCTCCAAATCCTCCAAGTGATCCTGCTAACACATTTACACCATTAGTGAGTCCTGGGTGAAATAAAAAGCCCAAATACTTCAAATCAAAAACCATTGTTCTTCGTTATTTCCCAGATTCGATTAACATTTATGTGAAAGTCTGAACTCGACACCCACGTATGCTTGCAGGTACAAAAAGTAAAAAAACAAAAAAGTAGTATAAATCAGCCTTGAATCGTATAAATGTCTGCTGCTGAATTATACAATATGCTTCATTATTAAAGCCTGTAAGCATGACCTTACACTCGGAGATCACAATTAATCTTTAATACAGCTCAATAATCTTAAAATTCATGTTTCACCAGGGAGCACAGGGGACAGAAATAGCACCAGAACACGGGGCCATTAAGCGTTCGAGCTGATCACGTAGTGTATGACAGATGCTAAAGCTGTTTGAAGTGTTAATGAAGTCAGGAAGAAGCCTGACGCCGGGAGACGATACCGCTAACAAAAGCCTGAACCGAACCCGAGCTCGCTTTTAAACGCATTCTTAAGTGCATATAATTGTTGGCTTTTTTAATTTGCACTGGAGTTCTTGACTCCCCCACGGATGCTGGTATGTAATTTAGGGATTTGACTGGCAGAGTTGCATGGTGTGTCTCACTGGGTTCAGAAAACACAAAGGGAAGGAGGATTAGGCTGGATGTGTAGCAACGTGATGGTTGAGATCATAAGCATACAGGGAAACTATTTCTATCCGGTGTATTTATTATCCAGCACTTCTCCTAACACTGTTGCATATTTGCATGTTATGTAGTCGTACTACATACTTTTATGTGTTACACAGTGGTCCTGAAGAAACGATATTCTGTTAATTACACTAATTGTTGGTCGCCAGCTCTGCCAGTTGCGGTTAGTTAGTTTCGCCAGTCACAGAAGGATATATGTTGGAAATTCAAAGATGAATTTAAAAAATGAGACTATTATTTGAATCGACCAGTTATGGTTGATGTAATTTATAATATGGCGGCACGGTGGCTTAGTGTTTAGCACTGTCGCTTTACATGTCCAGGGTCGAGGGTTCGATTCCCACCTAGGGTCTATGTGTATGCAGTTTGGAAGTTCTCCCTGTGCTTGGTGTGTTTCCTCCCACAGTCCAAATACACACCCGTAGTGTGTGAACGTGTGTGTGAATGTTGAGCGGAGGTCCTGCCACGGTCATCAAGAATGATATAAATACCACCTTTGGCCTGCACCGTCCATAGATGGACGACAGGGGTTCCTAGATGGATGGATGGAATTTATGATTTATAATTTATAAATGAATAGAATGAGTAAACAAGATGCTAATACCCAAAATATAATAATGAATAGAATTGTTAATTGCTGTTTAGATGGAATGTATGCGCTTCATTATTTCCTGATAAGTATGCTAAGTATCAGTCGGTGCATCCCAGCAATTCATCATCATGAAAGCATTAGTTAGGTATTCATATAAACTAATAAATAAACATTAATCTGTACTAAGGGAGTCAGGTTTTTTTCTTTATTATACACTTTACGAAACACAGCTAAATAACTCATGCAGGAAACCCAGCAGTGCTTTGATAAACATTTTGTCACGCATCACATTTTTGCATTTCACGTCCGTGGAGCTGCGCTTCTCACCGAGCGACTGATTTGCTCCCTGTGCTCGTCTCCTGCGTCTGCGGTGATGGATTTAAAGACAACAACAAAGAAGTCGCACTATTTAAGAGAAAGGTCCTAATCCACAGTAAATTGTTTCTCGAGGCAAGGACACAGAACCAAATTAATTACACAGTGGATGAACAGAGGGAAGAGAAATGCACTGGAGGGACACACTTTCCAAAGCTTCGCCACGTTCGTTTCAACAGCGCCAGGAACGCCAGTCACTTCTAATCACTCTGAAGAGAAATCAATAGACAATGTGCGCGGCTAAGTGTCTCGGAGGGGAAACCGGGCCGTCGTGTCGGATTGGTTCGCTGTCTTGCCGTTGAGTGTTCAGGAGAGCCGAAGTCAGACTGCGTTACAAAGAGCTACAAATGAAGAGTGTGTGGGCCAAATGGCTAATTAACCCTCGCTGGCTGGGCTGGGACTGCGGCCAGAGCTCTTCAGAGGGGCAGTGTTCATCTGTGTGCGGAGGAGAGCCATGTGACCTCTCGTAGCCCTCGTACACAGCTGCCTTCTCAACAAGGCATCATTTTCTCCCCTGATTCACACTCATAAGTGTTTCTCCTGCTGTTGCCAGTATTAAGATGGCACTGAGTGGGGAGGAGGGGTGGTTGTGGGGGTGGTGGGGGGTTTGGTGTTTCTATTTTATTCCGCCTGCAGGTTTGGAAGCTGATTCACGAGTCTTGGCAGTCAATCTGTCCGTTTCTACCAATGGTCCACTACACATTCACCTGTCCCGATTAAATTCTCCAGATTATCGAAAGATTGTGTAATGGCATATGTAACGTAGGAATGTCATAACCAGCTCCATCATTCAACCAGGAGACAACACTTTCCACTCCGATCTGGATCCAGTCCGGGCTTTACAACTCTCAGCAATTTTGAGGTCCTCTGTTTGTCAATATTTTTATTTGTGAGTATTTACCTTTTTTTTTTTTTTTTACAGTTTACAATTTTGAGCGGGATTTCCTTTTACAGTAGGAGCTCGGCATGCCAAAATCATCTGTAGTTCTTAGTGTGAAATTTTATATTGCGAAATGCAAAATATAAAATATAAAATAAATAAATAAATAGACATGAAACCTAACTTAATCTTTTTTAATTTCTGAATCCTTCTGGCACTACCTGCTTAAAAAAACGAAACTGAACGTCACTCTCTTTTCTTCTTAATGCCGTCCTTGCAAACTTTCTTGAGACCGATGGTGCTATTGCGACAAAAAAAAAAAAAACACTAAATGCACTATTTATGAGCACACCTGGCCTCTTTCCACCGTTCGTCCTCTGCAGCTGATTCAGAATGCAGTTGCACGTCTCGTTTTCAACCTTCCCAAGTTCTCCTATACCACCCCACTTCTCCTTTCTCAGCACTGGCGTCCTGTAGCTGCCCGCATCAAATTCAAAACCCTGATGCTCGCCTAAAAAACCCAAAACGGTCCAGTACCCACTTACCTCCCACCTCTAATTACACCACGCACCGCACCACGTTCCCCTCCCATCCTCCTGTTTGGCTGGTCTCATCATCTCTCAGGGATCGAGGAAGACATGCATACAGACTCTTTTGTGTTCTGGCACCAAGGTGGTGGAATGAACTTTCTGTCTCTGGCAATCTTTAAACAACAACTTTCTTCAGTACTTGGGTAAAAAAAATAATTAAAAAACTTTTTCAACGGTGTTTGATAAATGGTACTTAGTTAGTAACCCAGTGTAAGGATCTATCCAATGACGGAAACAGTTTTGTCAGGCGCCCTGGACAGAATTATGCTTATAACCCAAGACAGTTTGGCAACAAACACTACAGAATAAAATGTCCTATCATTATGAAAAATATAAAAAATAAATGCTTTATTTTTCACTCTTAACTAGCACTGACACTGGAGACTCCTTCTAAAAAAACGGACAGAAAAAAAATATTTCCTTTCAGGAGACTATATCCTATCAGGTGCTGTTCTACAAGTTAGTGCCTCACCCATCATTTATTGAAGGTGTTGTTACTCCAGAGCTTGTTATCGAGCACATTGGAATTCTGGGTGTCATGTAGGTGGAAAAAAAGCACAGCTAAATCAGCACTAAGGTCAGAAACCGCACAGCATCAGGACAGCAAACTGAACAGAAACAAGCAGCTTAGTGTGAGGAAAAACACACACCAAAGAAGATGCGGTTGCTAATGTTGCTGTCTGACAGATGGCGTCTGAAAATAGCTCAATGTAAATGTAAATGTAAAGACTCGAGATTTCCTTGTCATTGTGGCTCTACTCCCACTTCCTACGTTCCAGCAAAAGCGGTTCATGATCATAATTTCTGTGACAACATTAATAATGACATAGCCTCAAAATAAAATGGATCGCGGAGGCTGTGACAGTTGACTTATACCATCGAGTGTATTTTTTTTTAATAACCCCAGAGGAAACAACATACAGTACAAAATCCCACCTACAGTCGAACAGATCTCATTAATCCAAACTTTCCAAGAATTTGGTAACTGGCCAAAAGCAAAAGACACACCTATCCTCTTTTCCACAGGATCTCACATGGAATCGCAGTTTTTCCCATTTGCATTATATCCTACAATTATATAAAATTAAAGAATATATTCATGTATGGAAAATGGAATATGACAGACACACTGTTCACCTTTTTTTTTTTTTTTTTTTTTTTGGAAATGTTTCTGAATTAATTCCAGATACATTGGTGATGTTTTTTTTTTTTTTTAACTAGATCAATCTGGCAACCCAGTCTTTAGCTCTCCAGTTCTTACTGCATTTCGCAGATGTCCTTTTGCAGAGTGATGCAAGTTTTTGTTTTTATTATCTGATTTTCTGATCTGAATATCTGATTTGAGCATTTGAGATGTAAGGGCCAGAATTGAGCAAATTGGTGGTGCTGGGGTTTAAACCTGAAAACCTTCAGATCAGTGGTCCAACACCGTATCCACTGAGCTTCCTCCGCGCTCTCTTGGACAGAGGTGGAGAACCTACAGTACCTTTTATATATCTCTATTAAAGCTTGTTGTAGTTCACATTTTAACCACTAGGTGCAATAATAACTTATGGATGGAACGTAGGGAAGAACACACGCTACCCCAGGATAGTGCTGCATCTAGAAACGCGAGAAAACAGAACAGCTGTCAAATAGGCACATTCTTTAATATTATTATTATTATTATTATTATTATTATTATTACCGCCATTATAATTTTTGATTGAAGGTATTGATTGATTTGATTGATTGATTGATTGTGTTCTAGCAACTGAATTACACTTCCATCACCCACATCCTCTCTCTTCATCTCTCTCTTTATACCTTTTCCATGTAAATAAAACTCAAATTGCCAAGTGTTTGTGTTCACACTACGCCTCTGTTTGTTACCGCATCGCTACATAAAATAAGCTCTCACACTCACAGTGACGCATTAACTTTTCTCCTGCTGAGCCTCTCTTTCACACCTCCTCATGCTTCTTTCGCTGATCTGGGAGAAAAACACACCGAACTGACACTGAATTATGTATAGACACAATCATTTCACCTTAAACTTCAGATTCGCAGCTTTTAAACCAGAAAACGGTTAAATTCAAATGTTTTTTTTTTCACCAATAATAAATAAATGTTGTATGAGACGATACTGGATTTACTAAAAAATGCTTAAAATGTTTCAAACACTTTACCTATATTGAGGATGAAAATGATTTAACAATCAGAGAATCGTCATATTAGCAACAGTCTTGCATACTAGACGTGCATACAACTAAAGTGTTGCTCCGTGGTCCTTAAAAAACAATATTTTTTTTAACAATAAAAGCCCAGATGACTTGATTTTTCCAGTCGACATGTGACTAGCACGCTGCGCTGTTACTGCTGTAGCCAGGGTTTAAGGTCTGGTCTGGGACCCATCCCAGCTCCTGGGGGGTGGGGGTTTAATCCCAAGACATGTCTAAACTATGCAGACCTTCTTTGGGAACAGCTTGTGCTTCTCAGCTTTTGGCTATATACTGTAGTACCGTAAGAATTTAAAACCACTTTCACCCCTGTTACACTAACTGTCAGTCGCCAGCTCTGCTAGTTGTGTTTAGTTAGATGGATAAATTAATAGATTGATCGATAGATGGATAGATACTTTAGTCCTAGTTTAGATAGTTCGTTCTACCGATCACAGGTTACGCTCTCCCTTCTCCCACAAAAAAACAAACACTTTCCTCCAGTGTTTGACTGATGGTACTTAGTTATTGTCCTATAAGTATGTAAGGATTTATCCAATGACGGAAAATTAAGAACTTTTGTAAGTCGCTCTGGATACGAGCGTCTGTCACATGACTAAATGTAAGATGTGCTGGCAGAACGAAATAACCAGTTAAATAAACAAACAAATCATAATCTTTTGAAAATAAATGGTGTTTGCGGAACTGTTTGTGTACAAACGCAATATCGCACTCAAGGTCATGTTGTTGTACTAAATATTATGTAATTAAGTAATATTACTCAGCTGTAATATTGCTTAATTATGACTATCCATGACCTGAAAAAAAAAAAAAATTAAAATTGCACTAGATATTTTATTTTTCCCCACTGAAATATATTTATGCTGAGGATGGAATTTGTAATGAAATAAAATAAAATAAAATTAGAATAGAAAATGTAATTTCATTGTAAAAACAAAAAAAAACGTATAAAGTGAAACTGTAAATTATGAAGAGTGTAGAAAGTATTAAAAAAATGTCCATATTGATAAGCTAGTGTAATAAATCTAATATACATTTCCAGAGAATCCAGAGTGGAACATTCAGAGATAAAATCTATAAATGAGTAACATTTGAATTGATGAGTTATATTCATAATATAAATTAATGGAATGAGTAAACAAGCTGCAGAGACGGGAATGGAGCATGGCTGAGAATCGAACCTGGACTCTGGACGTGTAATGCAACAGTGCTAACCCTGGGTTTAGTCTAATATCTACAATATTTTACTGTAATGTTACTAAAGAAAAAACACAAAGAGCAAATTCCTCTGTCTTTAAATACAGTAAGATGCTTTTAATTAGTTTATTATATCGTCATAGATAATATAGAGCTTGTAAACACTCGGACCAAGGACCCAAGCGCACGGCCATGACCACCATTAAAAGAGAGAAAAAAGGAATTTATTTACAGGCTTTGAATCAAGGCAAGGCAAGGCAAGTTTATTTGTATAGCACATTTCATACACAGTGGTAATTCAAAGTGCTTTACCTAGAATAAAATAAAATAAACATGAAATGGAATAAAAGATAATAGCAAAAAGACATTTTAACAAAAACTTTTAAATTTTATTTAAAATAAAAATAAATGCAGTTTGCAACAAAACTTTAAACTAATTAAATATAAAAATATAAATAAAAATAAAAATAATAAAAAATAATAAAAATAAAAGACTAATTAAAACTAATAAAAACATAATTTAAAATAAAAATAAAACAGTTTAAGAAATTAGATAAACATAAAATCAGTTCCAGACAGGGTTTTAAACATGAATGTCTCTAGGATAACCGATCTAGGTTGGTATAATTCGGCAAACATGAGCTAGATAAGAACTTGACCAAAATGACATGACATGATGAAAATGATAAAATCACTACAGCTAGATTAAGATACTGTAGATAAAGCCAGAGTACCAGGTGTGTTGCAACAAAGACAATCTGGCCATGACAGTGTTTAGAGGGGGCTAAATAGAAAACAGACAGGAAGTGGGTGTGGTCAGGAAAAAGAGCGGGAGAATCAAACAAAGGAAAAATATGGGGCTGATCTCAGGGCGGTGGTGATCACGGAGTTCAGGAATAAACAAAACAGAGAATCGTGACAGAGCTGGTATGTAGTGCAAGTCTTTGTAAATGAGTGGTTACCATAGAAACGATGGCTGAGCTGCTGTCATGGAAAATGGATCAACCCTGATATCTAATAACAATGTGGTATAAATTTGAGGTGCTTAAACTTTTTGCTGTCTGCGACCAGTTTGACGATATAAAGTAAAAAAGACATATAGTCATGTGTAAAAGTTAGTGCCCCCTCTTTTAATTCTATGTTTTCTTTGTGTTAAAACATGATAAACATCATCTGATCTTTGCGGGTCTCAGTATTAGGCTGTGACGGGTTTGACGCATGGGCGGCACAACAAACGCAGACACGAGGCGAGGTCTTAGGAAAAGGGTGATTTCTTTTATTTAGATAATAAGGAGGGAAGGAAAAAGGTTTTAAGGAGGAAGAATGTATAGAAAGGGAAGGAAAGTGGGAGCTTGTGCAGTGTTTCACGTGGCTGTGTTTCACGTGGCTGTCCTTCACGTGGCGATCAAACGACTGCTTTCAGTTCAATTTCTTTGAAGTCCCTGGGCCACGTTACATCACCTCGCTCTCATGCCACTCTTCCCCGATGTAGACGTACTGGTGTGCTTCGGATCATTGTCCTGTTGCATGACCCAACCCTAGCTGTGAGACAGATGATCTCACTTTTTCTTCTAGAACACCCTGGTATACAGAGGAGTTCAGGGTCGAATCATTGACTGCAAGGTGCACATGGCGCTGCACATTAGAGCCAAACAACTCCACCTTCATCTCTCCATAGCACATTGTTTTAGAAGTCTTGTGCTTTGTTCAGATGCAGTTTCGTGAACCTCAGTCATAGTTCTGTCTTGTTTATAGAAGACATTTCTCCTAGCAATCCTTCAGAACAAACCATACTTATTCAGTCTTCTTCTAATTGTGCTGTCATGGACTTTAACACTTAACATGCTCACTGAGGCCTTGGGGTCTGAGATGTAGCTCTGTGTTGTTGTCTTTTTTTTTGTATATCTCTGTGCATTGTATGCTCTGACTTTGGGGTGAAGGTGCTGTGACGTTCACTCCTGGAAACATTGGCAATTGTCTTAAATGCATTCCACTTGTGAATAATCTTTCTCATTGTAGAACATTGAACTCCAGATTGTTTGCAAATGGTTTTATAACCCTTTCCAGATTGATGTACAGCAATAATTGTTTCTCTAAGGCCATTGCTTATGTTTTTTCCTGTTCAAGGGCTGATGATTACCAGAACCTGGCTGCAAAAATCTAGGGTTAGCTTAGTGGTTAAGGCGTTGAACTACAGTTTGGAAGGTCCCAGGTTTAAACTTCATGTCCACAGAGTTGCCACTGTTGGGCCCTTAAGCGAGGCTCTTAACCCCTTAGCATGCTCAGATGTATAATGAGATAAAAATGTAAGTTGCTCTGGATAAGGGCGTGTCCCAAATGCCATAACGTAAATGTCACTTCACTCTCTTAAATCCTGTGAAGCCGTAAGGGTGTGTATTTTTCTCTTTTAGACTTTATTTTTGTTAAATAAATAATGGCCTGGTGAAAAATGTTATATGATTTTATATTCATCTGAGGTTGTGTTTGCCTAATCCTAAGACCCGCTGAGATCAGATGATGTTTATTATGTTTCTATAATAGATGGCTCTAGGTAGAGCATAAGCACACACACACACACACATGCTACAGGGAACATAGTAATGTGCAGTGTGGGGTGTAACGCGGTACATTATTTGTTTGATGTAACGAGTAATCTACCGCGTTAGGTCCGCCATTTAAGTGCTCAGTTATTTAGTTAGTTTTTCAAAAAATTGTAATCTATTATTTAGACAATTTATGTAATTTATGTAATCCGTGAGCCAGACAGCAGTCATTCCCAATCCGTTAGTGTGTGTGTGTGTGTGTGTGTGTGTGAAAGTTATCCTACAAGCCGACACGCGGAAAGATGGAAACCTTATCACAGCGCCAACCGTGTAGGTTTTAGTGGTTTTACTAATGATTATGGGCCAAACTTCACTGAGTGATGATGGTAGAATAATTATAAAGGTCTTGACTGAAACAACCTGCAAGAGGAATCACACAGGAGTTTTCATTTTCTGTAATGGAAATGTACACTAACTAGTTACTTTTATCAGAAAGTAACACTGTAATGTAACTGGTTACTTTTTAAAGACTGTAATTTTGTTGTAATTATGTAATTAGTTACTTTAAAATGTAACGTATATACTTGTAGGTTTACTACCCTTGACAATGTGAACGCTGTGGTTTCTATTACTTAAACACATTTAGAGAACCCCACCCCCACCCCCTTCACAGACCCCTGTGTCATACCTCTCTCTGTATTATTAATGTTTTTTTTTTTTACTCCAGCTCGTCTGGACTGAAATGCTTTTTAAAATAAAAGTGTTTACCACACGTGACGCACCTCTAACGTGCGTTTAAAGTAATGCTTTGGAAACGCATCTCGTCTGGCTGCTGAGCAGCACAACAGAAAAGAAATCACTTTATCATCCGCGGACTGAGAGTTTCAATAGCGATGATGCAACAACCATCCGTCTGCACGGTTCTCGAGAAGAGAGGAAGGGTATACAGTCGTATCCTCTCTGCCCTCAATCACTCACGGCCACGCTGGAGAATAACGCACTCATGCAAGCCCGGTCATGTGGAAGTGGGAGGATAGCAATTTCCTCTGAGTGTGTTAAGGATGCGTTTAGAGAAAGTGACATGACTGCCTAATTGGGAGAGCTGTCTAATCTAATGGGCGGGGATTCAGATGAATCTGGCTTCAGGAAGGAATTTATCCGGGTGCATGGTGGCAGTGAATCTGGAGACAAAAAACATCATGATGCACCAGACACACACACCCTTTACACTGAGAGGTGACCTAGAGAGGCTAATCAAAGATGTCTCATGTGCAGCTATTTACACCATACTGTGAATTATTAACTCTCTCCAAAAAACTGCACATTTTTGTAGAGTTGTCTCGGCGAAAGCACACGGTCTGGGGTACGATCCCGATGCAAAGTTAAAAGAGAGCGCGAGAGCCAGTTAAAAAGAGCTTTCTGTCTTCTCAGGGACACGTATCGACCTGCTCCATCCCACCCACAGACACCATCAAAGCGCCTTGCTTCAGACGGAGAGAGAAGAGAGGAAAACGCCGGGATTTAAATTTTAAAAAGAGAGAGAGAGAGAGAGAAGGAAAAAAATTGGGGACACACTGCTTATTATAACTCGCGCAAGCCTGTTATCAAGCTTCAGTGCCTCGGCCATATGAGTGATGGCTCGGAGTTATTTTACATAGTGTTCGACTCAGCAGTGGAACAGAAGCAGGATTACTGTCAGATTAAATTATCATTAAAAGTGTTGACGGACAGAAATCACACTCATTATGCATCCACTGAGGCTTATTTTCTCCAAATGTTGCATCCTAAAAAAAGATCAGCAAAGTGCCTATTTTGTGATTAATGGATTTCCTCAGAAAGTGCACAATTTTTGAAATCCTACAAGATGAGAAACAATTAAATGCTGGAGAGCTGAAGACTTCCTGCAGATTTGACTTGAGTTTCCCCTGTTCTGGTCTGTGTGTTTGAATTGGCTCGGGATGAGAGGACAGGTGTGCGTGTGTGTGTGTGTGTGTGTGTGTGTGTAACGAGTGGACTCCAGACAACAGATCTGGTGCAGTCAGATCCTGCAGAGCCTGAGAGGAGCCGGTGATTGAGTGAGCTCAGCGTCAGCCGTGAGTCTGATTCCTCGTGACAGATTACAGGAGATGGGCTCTGTCTCTGGCACGCCGAGGAGAATCTGCAGGGGAAACGGAGCCACGTTACTCGCGCTCAGCTGGAGAAGCTCCCCCAAGTCGCAGCACAATTCTCGCTCAGTCACTTCTCGCTACGGGGATCCTCCTGCAGGCGCGGTTATGTTCAGTGACATCTGTCAGCATGTGGAGTGCAGCTCGGTGCTGTGCCACGTGGCTCTCGGATATCGCTGTCAGTGGGGAGCAGGGCTGCTGGCAGAGAGGAAGGAATGATGAGCAGGGCATGTACACAAACACAGACACAGCATGCACGTCACACTGTCACACTCTGTGGGATTACAGTGAGAGACTTGTGCCTGTTTACGGGAGCGAGGTGCAAAGGAAATGTGTATAAACGACACTGAAAAGGCACTTTACTGACACCGTTCACTGTTCAGCGCTGTTGAATTCTCGATTCTGATTCGCCAGATTCATCTTCCCTGTTATGAGATCAGATCATTTCGGCTGCAAGGTTGCACTTAATAATATATTAGTATTAATATATTTGTACTAGGGATGGAAACCAAATGATACGATATTATCACAATACTAAGATGTTGATTTGATTTGTATTGCGATTCTATAAGTATCATGAGTAGATATTATTATTTTTTTTATTTTGTTCTAAACATACTTCGCAAATAATTACACAGCTTTTACTACACAAGCTACTGTGCTTTTCTAACTAGGGGTGTATACTATAAAATAGTGGTGTTGTGGTTAGCACTGTCACCTTGCACCTCCAGGTTCGATATCCAGCCAGGTTTGATTCCCATCTGTGTGTGCTTGGAGTTTGCATGTTCTCCCCATGTTTGGTGGGTTTCCTCCGGGTACTCCGGTGTTCTCCCACCATCCAAAGATATGCAGGTTAGGCGAATTGGTGTTCCCAATTTGCCCGTAGTGGGTGAATAAGCAAATAAGTGCGGGGTGTACCCCGCCTCGTACCCTAAGTCACCTGGGATAGGCTCCAGGTCCCCGCGACCCTGAATACAGGATCAAGTGGTTTAGACAATGAGTAAGTGAGTAAGGATTATAGAGGAACCTCCTGTAGAATTAAAGAGGAACTGCAACATGCCATCACCTCAAATGCAAACCAAAAAAAAAAAAGGATTTTAAAATCAGTGATACATGAAATAAAATCATTACACATAACTGAATCAATGTCTTCCGTCATCTCTCATTTTTACAGTAACAGTTTACACTGGGATGTTAGTAACCATTAATGCATTTCTGTAAGGAGTCTCCAGTGCCAGGGCTTTGCTAACATCTTTCAAGTTGGACTGAAACAAACATTAGCCTAAGCAGGGGTTCTGAATTACAATTTAAGAAGGTCTGGTTAATAAAACTTCCTTCAAGGGCCAAGATCTGAGTTTATTGTTTGTGTTCGGATTCAGATCTCTATATGTGTGGTCACTGTAAATCTAATTTAAATTGTCCATAACATTTTGATAATATTAATTGTCAATTTTCAGTAACAATGTTAAACTACGATTACAGTTTGAACTTTGATGGCCGTCTATATTTCCTACAGTAGTATGAAAGACCATCAATAGTCTTTAATCAACCTTCGGTGAATCTTCAGTTGCACAGAGAAGGGACTGGTTGCTCTGTCACATCGTCTCTTAGTTCAGGTGTTGTACACGTCCTCACCTGGGACCACTGCAGATAACGACTCATGGTTCATCACATTGTGGCGCTTCACATCACATCACATATAAAAAAAAAATCGCTAGATTATTGGTATATTCTTATTTATCAGAAAAGCATTAAGGTCCGGATAGAACCGTCACTCTGTCCAGGTCCGGACTGCAGTCTGCCATTTGTTGATGCCTGGCCTGTAGAAATATAAGTGTAAATGTTTCTGCAATGACAAATATTACAGCAACATTGCAGGAATGCTGTTAAACATTAAGACTACTTAATTATGTTAATTATGTTACTACATTATGTTAAAAACCTACTCAGAACATATAAAGACCCACAAGATTGAAATTTACCAGACCCACAAGTTCTTCAGACATTGTTATCTGAATTTCTACCGTTTCATCTTTTATCATTTAGGCAATATTGGTACTAACTCATTTAATGGTTCTTTTTTTTATTATTATTCTAAATGACATGGGGAATTCCCGGGAGCAAGTGTTGTTTGAACAAAATCTCATCTGGAATCTGATTGCAGGTGGGAAACTTCAGCCCAATCTAGATTAGTTCAGCATGAGTTGGCCGGAAGCTTGGCAGAAATATAATCGGCGGGAAACAAGGCTCGTCACGCTTTTCCTCTGGAGGACCAGGGGAAGATTGAGAAGCACTGAAGTAAGGATCGATGAGCTTCCGAGGACATTGATGCCGCTCCCTTCGGAGAGATCCATCAGTCTCTGACACTTCAGCTCTGTGCAGTAGAGTGAAGACAAACTCAGTGACTGTTTTAATTTCTGCCAGATTGGGTAAGAAAATTGATCCTGCATTGTTCAGTAGCCTGGCATGTCTAAGTGTACTTGGAAAGAAGTGCACTAGTTTACTTTTGATACACTAGGCTAAGCATGCTTGGAGTAATTTATTCTTCAGGATAGTCAGTATATTCTTCAGTATATAGCCACACATCTATGCATGTGTAGAGAAAATGCCTGTACAGTATATGAAGGTGTTCAAGTCAAACATAGACGTGTCTGACATAAAAATGTTTGATTTTAACAAAAGATTTTAACGTAAGTACGTAAGTAAGGTAATGAGACTTTTACCCATCAGTAAAACATTTGAATGGTGCAAATGTTTTAAAGGACATACGGCCGTGAATTTCGATCCTGGATGAGGTGGATTAGAGCACACTGCAGTCGTTTCCATGAACTTTCAGCGAGGAACCTTGAAAATCAATGGATGACTTGCTGCCAACTTGCGGAGGAGATGCATCAGCTGGGCATTGCCACATTCCCTGTACAGTCCTGACCTCGCTTCAGTCCACATGTTTGAGACATTAAAGAAGTTCCTGGGAGGCCAGCGTTTTAGACCTGAAGCATTCTTAATGATATCCAAGCACTAGTGCAATGTGCATTAGAGTATCAGGGGAGAATATAAAGAATAAAGGGTTTAACTACATTTTTAGCAAGCACCAGGGGATGGAGCACTGAAGTAAGGATCAATTAGCTTATAGTATATTTAAAGTTATGGTTACTGTTATACTTTAGATACATCAGCATGTCTGTGTAAACTTGAAGTAAAATGTACAGGTTAAAATATACTAGCAGTTTAAAATTTCCAGATTTAAAAAGAAACTGAGCCACTTTCAGTTTTGTTTGTAAAGCAGCCGGTGCCAGAGGAATTATAAATTAAGGTTTAATGTCTATTTATTTCATATTTTACTTTGTTTACATGTCTTTTCTGAATATTATGATTGTTTTTGTATGCAAAATATGATTATAGTGTTGGAAATTATTAATATTGGTAATATTTTTTAATTGGCTGGAACGGATTATCTGCATTTACATTATTTCCTATTGGACAATGCATTTCGCAATACGAACTTTTGCCTTAAGAACAGATTAAATTCGTATGCTGTACAGTATCGTAATAGCTGTACTTAAATTTAAAAAAAAACTTATCTTACTTTTGATTTACATTTCTAACTGCACAACATGTGCTTTAACCTAAAATAGTCATTCTAAAGGATTTGTATCTGAATAAAGCTAAGCTCATTGCTTGTTTTTTAACTCTACCACACTGGATAGTGACCTTGATCCCATGTTTTTCGACAATTAACACAGAAGCAGGTCTTCATTTGCAAGGAAGCTCCACTTGAAACCTCGTCAGTACTTCACGGTGAGGAGTAAGATGTGTGGTGACGTTGTGGGATTTAAGAGAAGAGTGATGTCGCGCTACATGAAGATCAATAAGCTCAGCAGCCTGTCAGCTATAAATCCCACCAGATTGCTCTTAGTGAGATGTGAAATATGGAGCCGTCCAGAGAGAGCTGTTACGCCATGAGGTGTTAGGAACTGAAGGAGGTGCTAAGTATCCTGGCTGGTGTGTCCCTCGTATGAACGAAACAAAACATTTTGGCAACTGGATCCGGAACTGGACTGGGATTCGAGTGTGATCTGCAGTAACGTGGGGTCTCGGCTGTGTATCTGTCTGCTGCTGCCCTCAATCTCTTTATCACAGCTGGAATTATCCAACTATGAGCAAGAATATAGCATTACCGGTTTATAACAATACATCTAAAGCAACAGGGATTATGTGTTTACCAGAGAATCTATAAATTCTAAGACACATTGTGAAACATAATGTAACGCACCACACCGCCACAGCAACGCTTAATTTAATCCTGTTGCTCTTTATAACAAACTTCTGTTTTAGCACTGTTTCAGTCTCATATTTTAAAAAACTTCACTACAAGATTATTACAAATATAGTAACGTATATAACTGACTGGAACACAGCTAATCACATTTAAGATGTCATTTAATTTAAATACTAAAAGTACCTTAGACAAAATCTCACTAGTTTACATATTATCATATCTAAGTCACTTGAAGTTTACTTCAAATGCTAGAGAAGTACACTAGTTAACACTGATATATTTCTTCATATATAAGCATTGCTAATGTAGCAACCGTTATATCCCGAAAGGCGGGAATTTACAAAATTTATTTAATCCGACTACGCCACCCTGGTGGGGCGCCAGGGAAATACTCCCAATAAAGACACACAGGTAAGCTCCACCTATCGAAGGCAAGAATAATGAGTACCTGAGACGTGGATAGCAGTACAAAAAGGATGGTTTATTTATTAAAAACAGACAAATATCTATTTGCTCCAAAGAGACACAGGAGCAATCAATGAAAATTTATAAAAACAGTCCTCAGGGACAGAGGAAAAAAAGGGAACATAAACCTACAGGACAAAGCAGGCCGGCTACAGCTCAGAAAATCATTCAAAAACCCCCCAAATCCACATCAAATTAAGTGCCATGCACTCACAAGAAAGAATTATGTTGACACCCTTGCAATCGGTGAAGCACACACCACAAATGCATGCAGCCAGCTTTCTCTGTCCTGCACAGTGCCTGGCTCCTAATCACAACAATGAAGAAAGAGAAAAACATACACACACACAAAGCAAACACAATTGTGTAAAGTCCACACAATTCCCACTAAACAATAATCACATCAAACAAAACAGAAATAAACAATTGCACAGACTCAATAGCATATGGAGGAGGGCACCAAGTCATCTCCCCATCCTATATACGACCGAGACCGGTGCCTAAACGCACCAAATTAACACAACAAAAAAGGACAACAACAACACAAACATTTGCGCCGTCACAACAAAATACACAAAGCAAACATGCAAAACAATCAGCCAGGAAAGGCAATTCCATTCACACAAAACAAGAACAAAAAGCAATCAAGAGTAAAAATAAGAAAACAAAAAGAAACTTAAACAGCATGCACACCGTAGCTACCAGCCCCACGGCCTACAAGCAGCCGAGTCACAAGCAAGCAATCTTCTTACACATAAGCAAAACAGCAATGGCGTCGCCGCTAGCATTATCAACTAGGAATAAGGCGAGGAAATTATAATAGTCCACCACACTCCTAGCATGAGGAAAATAAACACATTAACCTCCATCTATTGACCACATGGAAAGACAAGCACAAAATGTATACTTACTTGGTTTAGACAATCGCCCGCACGAAGCTGCATGAGTACTCACCGCCGATGCCGCAGCTCAATCTACAGGCCGGCCTTCTCATCCAGCTAGCGCCGCTGATACTATAAAAATACACTAAGTATGCTTACTGCCAAAGTAAGAACAATTTATTATGAATACCGGCATACCTAAAAGCGCGCTCCGCCGAGAATAGCCCACACGTCCATGCCGTCACCTCCACTAGAATTAAACTGTAAATAGCATTGATTAGCATTAAGCTATTCACCTAGCTACACAGTCAATAAAACCCAAGCCTACCTTAACAGGGATCAGGAACGAAAAGGGACACGCCAGGTTGCAGAGGACCCAGACACCACAAACACAACACCACTAGTCAAAATAAGGGTCCTTAAATAGACTGCGTTCCCCGTATTAATCTGATAGCCACACCCCCCAACGAAGCACATTTCAAAACAGACATTTACCCTGCCACACTAACTTTATTTAAAATCAAGAAAACTAGTTACGGTGGTGTGAAAAACTATTTGCCCCCTTCCTGATTTCTTATTCTTTTGCATGTTTGTCACACAAAATGTTTCTGATCATCAAACACATTTAACTATTAGTCAAAGATAACACAAAATGCGGTTTTTAAATGATGGATTTTATTATTTAGGGAGAAAAAAATCCAAACCTACATTGGCCCTGTTTGAAAAAGTAATTGCCCCCTGAACCTAATAACTGGTTGGGCCACCCTTAGCAGCAATAACTGCAATCCAGCGTTTGCGATTACTTGCAACGAGTCTTTTACAGCGCTCTGGAGGAATTTTGGCCCACTCATCTTTGCAGAATTGTTGTATTTCAGCTTTATTTGAGGGTTTTCTAGCATAAACCGCCTTTTTAAGGTCATGCCACAACATCTCAATAGGATTCAGGTCAGGACTTTGACTAGGCCACTCCAAAGTCCTCACTGACCACTACACCACCGTGCTGCCCCGGAGTAAAGTTCTAAGGTTTAAATTTATTAGCATGGCCAAGAATAATTAGAGTAAGATATACTGTATATATACAGTAGTAGAATTTGTGTGTCTTAGTATATTTAGCACAGGGTCTGTTGTCCAGCCGTTATTCTGACCTAATCAAAAAAGTGAAAATAAAAAAGGAGGGCTGGGTCATGGTTGGAACTTGTTTTTTGAACTGAACTGGATTGTAATGTAACCTATATATTCATACTATATTGGGTTTTGAGTCTACAAGCAAATGCGATGTGCATTTTATGAACATAACATTTTGTTAAACAGGAATATTAATAAAGAATGTCTACAAGGCACAGTGTCAATCTACTGAGTGGAAAAAACTGAACCCATAAGGACATGTGTGGCAGACAGAGCTGGATAATAGAAGTGCTAATGAATTTCATATTTCATTTTAATCCAGGTGCAGTTGACTTGGTGATTGGTGCTGAGCTGCATTTCTGGCCCGGATGTACTACTGTAAGCATCTCAGAGTAGCCGAAAATTCGGGATGCAATTTTGGTCCCACTTTCATAGTAGGAGTAAGAGTAAGTTGTCCACATTCTTTAACTAGGAAATCATTCCTATCTCTTCTAAATTACTTTTGAACCCCATTGGCTGTTGTAAATGGTTAGCAGTAGCAATGAAATTGCATTCAGACAGAGACCTGCGTGGAGGAGAGACATTTTGGTAACACTGAATAGCACTGAGATCATGTCTCCTTTTGGAGGAAAATGGAATACACAGATACACAGGTCTTGTGTGTTATGCAACTGGTCCATCAATGAACATTTCATATGCTGTATCCACATAAACTAAGGTGATTGCTACTTTATTTAATTTATTTTTTTATCAACAGTGAAGAGCATCTTTACAAGAGTGATGACTTGGATTTGTCACAGTCAACGATGTCGGCAATAATAAATCAAACTTTGGTTGCTGGTACAGCACCACAGATCATGCGCAGAGTTACACATTTGCATAAAATCAATGAACATATATATATATATACAGTTCTCTTATGAGAAATCATGGAGGGTCTACAATTTTCAGCATAGGTGCATTTCCACTCTGAGAGGCAGAATCTAAAAAGAAAAATCAAGAAATCACATTGTATGATTTTTTAACAATTTATTTGTGAATTACTGTGTCAAATAAGTATTTGATTACTTGCTTATCAGCCAGATTTCTGACCCTCAAAGACCTGTTATTTTGCTTTTAAATAGTCCAGCTACACTCTGCTTATGATTCTAAATTAGTAGCACCTGTTTGAGGTCGTTAGCTGTCATAAAGACACCTGTGCACCTCACAATCAGCCAAAGTCTAAGTAGATACATGGGGTATCAATGATGCTAAGAATGGTGAAGAATCAGCCCAGAACTACACGGGAGGAGCTGGTCAATGCCGTGAAGAGAGCTGGGACCATCGTTTCCAAGGCTACTGTCAGTAATACACTAAGACGTCATGGTTTAAAATCTCGCAAGGTTCCCCTGCTTAATTCAGCCAATGTCCAGGCCCGTCTGAAGTTTGCCAGGGACCATCTGGATGATTCAAAAGAGATGATCCAGAGGAGAAGCACACAGCCAGGAAAAGCAAGGAGTGGCTCCGTAAGAAGCATATCAAGGTTCTGGAGTGTCCTAGCCAGTCTCCAGACCTAAATTCAATAGAAAATCTTTGGCGGAAGCTGAAACTCCGTGTTGCTCAGCGACAGCCCCAAAATCTGAAAGATCTAGAGAAGATCTGTATGGAGGAGTGGGCCAAAATCCCTCCTGCAGTGTGTGCAAACCTACAGGAACCGTTTGACCTCTGTAATTGTTAACAAATGCTTCTGTACCAAATATAATTTTCTTTTGACTCAAGTGATCAAATACTTATTTGACACAGTAATTCACAAATAAATTGTTATTGTAAAATAAATTATTGTTGAAATGTTGTGTGGGACCTTATGAGAGCTGTGCATAAGCCAATGTACAGAAACCTTAATGAACTGAAGCAATGTTATAAAGAAGAATAAATCCAAATTCCTTCACAACAGTGTGAGAGACTGTTAAAGTCATGCAGGGAAGGATTCCTTCACGTTATTGCTGCTACAGTCAGTGGGGTACTTGGTATTGGCAGCATGTTTTTTTCTTTCTTTTCTTTTTGGCTTAATTGTTGTCAGATTAATAATGACACGGTGATAAAAATTGTATGTTGCTCCCTGTTAAAAGATGATGAAGATAATGAAAAGTTAACACTTCATTAACATGGTGCACCGCTGTGTTTCACACTCCTCAGGGGTTTGTGCGCAAACTGACAGGTGGCGTTGATGCTTTCAGAAACTGCCGCTACTCACTCTTTTTATCTTTAGAGGTAAGAGTAGGGCAAGAATTTAGCTTTCATTAATGTTTTAGATTTTACTCCCTCATCCACAAGCAAAACGCTCTCATCCCCTCTCCAGTTTTGTTTTCTTTTCCAAATGATTTTGATCAGATTAAGACAAACCTGCACAGCTCTATTGTCGGGGCTTTAAACGGTTATGATTGGAGTAGACTGATTAGGAGAACGTCATGCAGCGGGTCACACATCTATAGGTTTTGTCTGTTTTACATAAAGCTTTTACAGAACTTAAGCTGTTTTCAGCTGTTTCATGTTTTTTGGTTTCATTGTGGAAAAAACAGAAACAAAACCAATTCCAACCAATTCCAGTCAAAGTTTACAGAAATGACTGGCAGGTCATAACGAAAGTGCTGATTGGTTCATGACCCAAAGTTATCACCTGGGACACTAATCCTGCCTACTTGTTCTGGGCTGCAGATCCTCCTGGCTCATTTTTAAAGCCTTTTAAGAGATTAGCAATGATTTAGCTAATTAGCTAACATACTAAAAAAAAAAAAAAAGGGTTGTGAACTCTTTTTTGTAATTCACACCAATATTCTTTGAAACAAGCTTAGAATACTTTGGGATGACCTTTAACATTATTGCGCTTTGTATTCTGTACTTTTTTAACTACACAGGTTATTAATTTTAGCAACTAGCTAGTTTAACTACTGAAGTAAGGAGAGACATAAACAATGCTACTCGCTATTCTTTTAATTAATGTCAAGTCTTAAGGCTATTGTATTGCACATTAATTTGATTTAATTTAATTGTATTTAAAATAGTGTTTATCAGAAACTTGGTACAATAGATATCAAGACAAATATGTTTCCTTTTGAAGTACTTGTACTTTTGTATTTAAAATACATTTTAGAGGATGCACTTACTGTAGCACTTCAACTTTACACCAAAAACTGCATAGAAGTGGTAATTCTACTTCTACTACAGTAGTACATTTTTAGGGAAACACTTGTAATTTTAGTTATTATTAAGTACTGAGTATTGTATTTGTGTACTTCTGCCCCCTCTAGTTATAGTAGCTATAGTTGCCTCAGGGTTTATTGACTGGACAGTTTTTCTCTTTTGGATTTATTAAAACAAAACTGGAAAAAAAAATTCCTATTGTGATTTAAAACGAAGATGATGATGATGATGAGCACTACGGTCACACAACTCCATGGTCTGGGTTCGATTCCCGCCTCAGGGTCAGTGTACATGGAGTTGTTCATGTTCTCCCCGTGCTTAGTGGGTTTCCTCTGAGTACCCCAGTTTCCTCCAAAGACATGCAGATTAGGCTAATTGGTGTTCTCAAGTTATTTGTAGTGTGTCCCCCCTGTAATGGTTTGGCACCCAGTCCAGGATAACTGGTATAGAAGATGATTGTGATGATGATAATTATTCTGTACTATATGTTGTATGAGTAGGTGACAAGAGTTTTCCAAAAGAGTTGTCGGTTGCTTTGTTACAAAAATAATTGCAACTATTAAGCGAGGCCTGAAAACTGAGCTGTGATTTCTTTATTTTTTTTCCCCACTTTATATTCCTTCACCATGAATGGCTTTGTTCTGGACATTCATTCAGCTCCACTCAATAGCAGTGTCGATAAATACTCGGAAAACGGCGAGAATCCAATTCACAGCATTTAGCCCAGCACTTTGGTTTCCTGTCTTGTTTTGTTCTCGCGCTTCATAAGGGTCTGGAGCTTGTGAAGTTTGCATTTCATCACCATCCCTGTGGAGCGAATGACTTTATTAGTTCATTCCTCTGCTCGGAAGAGGTGTGAAGTGCAGAACTAATTGGTAAGCTTGTCCTTGAGTACAAAAAAAGGTTAATATTCTATAGAAAGAACTGAACAGATTAGTCAGTATAAGTACTTGCCGTATCAAATAATGAGGCATGAGTCACAATAAATGGCTGTTATGCAGAATTGAGTTGTTAGTCATATTTACTGTAGACGTTCAGATGGATCTCCATAGTGTGTGCAGATGGCTTTGTGTTTTTTCTCTGCTGGAGAAAAAAAAAAAGCATTATGACCTCATATAAGAAGAGCTCCTAACTTAGTTTGTTGCTCAGCTCTACTGTTCTCTGTTCGGGCGTGGCTTAGCAGTTGCCTATTTAAATAGACATTAAATTGCAGTTTAAAAAAGGGAAAATATGGGACCATTAAGTGCACTAGATAATGCGATTTGCAATTACATACTTTAATTTTTTTTTTTTATTGATTAAATAATTGGCTTGGTGGTCTACCTTGCATCTACAGGGTCTGGGTTCGAGTCCCACATCAGGTCTGTGTGCATGGAGTTTACATGTTCTTCCTGTGCTTGGTAGGTTTTCTCCAATCGGCATTCCCAAACTGCCCATAGTGTGTAAATGAGTATGTGTGTGTGTGTGTGTGTGTGTGTGTGTGTGTGTGTGCCTTTAATGGATGGGCGCCTCATCCAGGCTCTATCCTTCCTCGTGCCCTAAGTCTCCTGGGATAGACTCCAGGCCCCCATGTATACAGGATAAAGCGGTATAGACAATGAGTGATAGCATAATAGAGTGATCAAATAATATGAGCCATATATTATGTCTATTATTTATTTGAGATTCCTGCAGATGGAGAGAGACAAGTGAGGCCAAAAGGTAACACGTAATGCTTTCCACCTGTGCCTTGTTATAAAATGTATTTACTGGTGTTTTTTTGTGTGTGTTGGCAGGGAGAAGCCCAGAGAGAGAGAGAGAGAGAGAGAGAGAGAGAGAAAGGATGACGCCTGGTGCGTTTCAGACATTTTCTTCGACCCTAACATCTATGTCTTGTTCATTATGCACCCAAATCCACATCCTGATTTCTGTAACTACAAACAGAATGGACTGATTTTAATAATTAAAGATGCGATATGTAATATTTACTGCCCTCTGCTGCCTGAGAGGTGAATTTGTGTCCCAGTCGACCAGCTCCTTATTATGTCTGGAATTAATTTCCAGACTGTAATAACTGTAAACAGAGGACTGAAATGCAAAATGACAAGACTCAGCGATTTATTTAAAGCAATATAAATTACACCTCTAAACATAAATTAAGTAGGAGGGAAGCTAAGAATTAAATTATGAATAGCAGCCATCAGTTTGTTAACAGAGCATGCGCCAACATTCATTTTTACGAAAGAGGTTTATTCTCATGAGAATTTAAACAGATATTACGCTAAAAATGGTTAATCTAATATGCTAACTTACAAACCTTACTTATCTAGCCAATGTTACAAGGTACTGAACTACCTACAGTAGCAGCGCACACATCCACCCCCACACCCCCACACCCCCCATCCCCAAACTCTGAAGAAAGGTGAATTAAATAATAAATATTTAATTTGACCATTTTTTGACAATTTTGATTACAGTGTATAATTCCATTGCTCCAAATCTTCATTCTCCCTAACAAATAAAAAAAAAAAAAAAAAAAAAAAAAAAAAAAAAAAAATATATATATATATATATATATATATATATATATATATATATATCTGCTGAGTTTTTAATAACAAGTGGTTTTCCTATGGACGCACAGCTGATTAGTCCCAATCCTGTGGGTTTTCATCATATTGTGTGTGTGTGTGTGTACAGTATGGAATGATCTTACTTTCACTTTTAAACATTGTTATGGTTTTTCCTGTCCATATTTTTTTGTTTGTTTTGTTTGTTTTTATATGATGCAATGTCATCAGGCGTTTAGGTGATTTTTTTTTTTTTTATCTGATCACATTTATTCTGAGAAGTTGACAGTTCGGTTCTGGGTTTTAATAATACGGTGTACTGTTTTAACCACAATTCAATTAATTTTAGTAATATCCTCAGTTGCTGCAGGCGGTTCTGATGTATGCTGACCTTTTTGGACTAGGCACTGTAGATTGGAGCCAAGGAATGCTAGGCAACGAGGAACTTTCTGGGAATATTTATAAACAGAACCTCTCTGGAGTTCTGGTGTGAAATTTATATCTGAGACACCAACACTAAATAAAACTTTGGTAACATATTTTTTTATGAATTTTTATGTCCTACAGAAATATTTTTATTAATTTATTTATTTATTAATTTATTTATATACACATTTTCTCAATGTTTTTAACAAATCCAGTGATTATCTCAAAAGATTTTTCTTGTTCTTTCTGTGTTTTTTTTTAGTCCTGAGTATTGGAACGTCTTTGAAACTCAAAAAACTCATCTTGATGAGAATTCAGAAAACACTGGAGCAACATTATTACAACATTCCTGCTCCATTACACTACATTTGCACTTATGTCACAAACAAAGTAGGAGACTAAATTATATTCTCTTTTATATGTTTCCCCTGCAAGGTTAAACTGATGAAAGTCATACAGTATACCTCCATCTCTACCTTTTAAAGCAACAATCCACAATTTGGGTAAATGTTTACTTCATGCTTCGGTGCATACCAGCTCAATATCCGTAATTGAACTAATCAAGCATTCCACACAAAACTAACAAACCCAGAGGAAATCAGTCCTGATGAATAAAGATGAGGGAAACCGTCAGGTGGGCTGTGTGCTCAGACGGCCATTTAAGCGACGCCAGCGAGCGGGACGCTGTTGACCATGTGCCATTCGACACTGAGATCTCGGATTTGACGGGCAACATGCTTTATTTACTCTCATTTTAATCCTCCGCATCAAAGTGCAATCTGCAGTCGCATTTTAACACAGTCTCTACAGAAATCTGCCATCCATCAGCGGTAAATGTGTGTGTCCCAGCAGAGTGTAGGTTTTGCAATATAAATAAAAAATCAATACTGTATACACATGACAATCCAAAAACGTTAAAAAAAATTTTTTAAATCATGCTGTTTTTTCGGAATTTGGTTTTTGATTTTTATTTCAATTTCTTGCTAACATAATGCGTACAGAGGCTAATTTGAGCACATTATTACTGTAAATTATTATAATTAAGGACTTTGATAAGTAAGGAATTAAACATTTGGTGGTTCTGTTGTAGGAAAATAATTAACATCCAGATGATGCGATGAAGCAGACGATGTTGATGAACCACCCTGAGGTTGATTAGTATTTTTTTTAACTTGAGTTTAACATGAACATGCCTTCATTTAGCATTATTTATTTTTGTTTATCTTGCCTATTTTATCCCCGTAACTTACTGTGCCTTGCAAAAGTATTCACACCCCTGGAACTTTTACACATTACAATATCAAACATAAATGCATTTATTTGGGATTGGGATTTTACTCCTAAACAAATATGAATAATTTCCATTTTAAATTGTTATTGTTTAAAGCAAAACAGTATAAAGCTGAAAAGTGCGGCACATTTTTGGGGCACTCACGAAAAGTTGAAATTCTTTGAAAAGGCAAGGTTGCTCACTTCCATGTTGCATAAACTTCATAAGTAGCTTCTTTGGCCACACACACTTTCTATCAAATTACATGTATAACATAACATCACATAAAAAATTATAAAATCAGTGTCAATGCTGTGTTTCGCCCGAATACATTCCAGCATTAACCAATACAAATCAGATTTTGTTTTTCTTTTTTTGCATAAAACTGGAATTTGACTTAAATGCCAGTAACATTCAGCTGGGCGTCTAATCACCTTGAGTTCTTTATGGGACCTTATGGTCACTTTTATAGCCTTCCTTGTATACAGGATGTGTTTTTAACATTTCACAGGTATAAGTGTCCCCATGTAAATAAACATGCCAAGAGTTCCACTTTCCCTTCAGTCGTACTTTTGAAAAAGCTTCTTTTTTCCGTGGCAGTCCTGGCGTATATGACGGCGGGTCACTTTGTCAGGTTGGTGCCCGGTCATTACAGGGGAGTTGGAAAGCTCCAAAAGCCTGTTGCTTTTTCTGTCTGTCACTCGTCTGATTCAGTTCTGCGCTGTCAAGTTCGACTTCACTCCTCGTTCTCTCGTGAGCCCTGGCACGTCTCAGTGCACAAAAACATCCTGCAGCAGATGCTCACTGGAGATTTGTTTATTCCTACTTGCTGCTCTTTGCCTCACCATCTCTCTCTCTCTCTGTCTCCCTCTCTCTCTCTGTCTCTCTCTCTCTGTCTCTCTCTCTCTGTCTTTCTATTGCTTTTTTCCTCCATGCGCTCAGACGGCTCTGTCGGTCTCAGACGGATTGTCGGCTTTGACAGGGCTTTATAAACTGTTGCATATATAGTGAAAAAATAGAACAACCTGAATCTGCATTCAAGTGTTCCGAACTGTGAGTGAAGAGAAGTTGGACAATTGTGTAACATACGGAATACAATTCTTAAATCCTGTAATAGGAAAACAATCAACGATGTGTTTGGGGATGTTTTTTTGTTTGTTTGTTTTTGTACTGCATCATAACAATGGTCATTTATTAAAGGATGGTTTTTTTTTATACTTTTTTTCCATTTTTCTGCTATACAACCAAAAGTAAGTGGATACCTGACTATCATGCACATGTGCTTGCTGAACATCACATTTCAGATTTCATCTCGCTTTATTGGTCTAATTAGCTCCACTGTTTTAGGAAGCTAATTAAGTGTCTTAGTTTAGTTTAGTTTAGTTTAGTAAATTTATGTTGTTAATTTATGTTATATGTAGCACATCAGTCCTGGAGGAAGTTGTTTCGTTTCAATGTGTACTGGAATGTATATGATTGCAATGACAGTAAAACCCGACTTGACTTGACTTGACTTGACTTGACCTTGAGTATAGAATGTGTCTGTGGGGATTTATGCATAGGACAGAAGATAAAAATATTTCACTTCAATCTATAATTAGTCCAATTAAATCATTTCTTGTACATATATTAGGCTTAACACTGTCGCGTTGCACCTCAAGGGTCTGAGTTCGATTCCCGCCTCGGGTCTATCTGCATGGAGTTTGCATGTTCCTCTCACAGTCCAAAGACATGCAGGTTAATTAGCGTTCCCATGTTGCCCGTAGTAAATGCATCTGCTCTGCGTTTCCGCCACTTTCGTGTCTGGAATATTCAGTAATCTGCTTTGTGTTCTTTTGTTTCTAAGTTATTTTTTAAAAATTCTCTTTTTTAACTTAATTTAAAAGTTCATCCTGCTTTTTTAGGACAGTGAATTTCAGTTTGAACCTAATAAGCTTAATGGTAGAAAAAAATAACTAAAGTCAAAGTTAAAAATAGCAACGTACAGTCATAAAGTACTGTATCATGATTGTAGGAAATAAGATCTATCATTACAAATCATTACTGGTGATGAGGCGCGGATTCATCACTACGAGCCTGAGAGTAAACGTTCAAAAGCCGACCATCAGCTGGAAAATTCATCAATGCTGACAGTTTTCTGGGATTCTCGAGGGCCAGAAGTATTGGAACATTATCAGAAAAAAAGTATCAACAATCAACAGTGCTCGTTACAGTGAGACACCTATTGAAGAGCTGAAGCCTAAAACTTCGGATTAAACACATGAGGGTATTGTGATCTTGCACATTGATGCACGTCTGCACGCAGTCGGTGTTAACGCATCCTCTCTATAGTCCTGATCTCTACCTCTGTCTATTGGACTTTCACATGTTAGGTCCCCTGAAAGCAGCTCTACTGTACGAGGACAGTAATTCATTTCTAAAGAGAAAGTGGTGACAGCGGTGCATTTGTGGCTCGCAGCTCAGCCTAAAACATTTTTAATGAGGGAATACGAAAATTTGTTGACAGATGGACAAAGTGTATTGAAAAAGAATGTATTTATTTTTCATTAAAATAAATTCTACAGCCAGGGTGTAAATCATTTTTGACACACCCTAGTACTGTATGTGCATAACATGCAACACCGTACTGTATCTGCCCCGCCCTTAGTGCAAACGTCAAACTCCGCCATGTTCATTCAGTCACAAGATCATCAGCTGATGTCAGTGTTCCAGTTCATCCCAAAGGTGTTCAGTGAGGTTAAGGTCAGAGCAGGATGGTCAAGAACTTTTTGGCAGGAGTTTGGGAAGGTCAGGTAGTGAGGTGTGCACTAAAGAATTGCCCTTATACAGGATGACTGTACTGTGGTTTGGACTTTACTGGAACAAAATCTGCCTCATTCTGGTTTTCTTTGAATTTGATCAATATTTCAGAGTTCATCTCAATACTGCACAATTGTCTCCGGAACACAAATTGGCAATGTAATCTCCGCATAATAGGGATGTCCTTGTGATCAATAGCGCTCAAGTAATTGGTTTTTGCAGATGGAGTCCACTTCTGGACAGAGCCCACTCAATGACTTCTGCATGGACATTATTATAGCAGTGAATTGATTCACTTAATTCTGAGCTCATGTTAAGAAGAGTTTAAGGGACAGTATATTGATTTTTTTGGGCACTTTGTTGGCTAAAAATCTCCGGGAATGTGCTGGTATGTTATAGAGGCCGATGGTCCTGTGGTACTCTTTAAGGAGTCATATACGCTTAATAAGAGCACACTTTTGTGAGCTTTTGTAGCACCAACAAGAAAAAAAAACATACAAAATTTAGTTCTAATGAATAGAAGTAGAATAAAAAAATACATCAAGACTACTGCAGTGAGTCTCATCTGGCAGGAATACAAACAGCCAATTTGGCAGAATTACATCATAAACTGCTGGCCTTTAACATACGTACCATCTTTCTTTTAACAAATAAAATGTTGTTAAATTCTTAGATTTGATTGGTTAATGTTCCTAAACATGGCAGCACGTCGGCTTAGTGGTTAGCACTTTCACCTTGTACATCCAGGTTCCTGGTTCGATTCTCGTCACACGGTCACATGGTGAAATGCAGATTAGGCTAATCCAGGATAAAGCAGTATATACGATGAGTGAGTAATTTTGTTGTAAAGGGCAACTGTGACAGTCTTTCTCACATGTTTACAGTCATTTCTTTATTCTAATATATACACTGATCAGCCATAACATTTTGGCCTAATATCGAGTTGGTCCCCCACTTTCGCCACCAAAACACTCATGCACGCTGTGTTCTGACACTTCCTCTGGGAACCAGCATTAACCTTTCCAGCAATTTGTCCAGCCATCACAATTTGGCCCTTGTCAAAGTCACTCAAATCCTTCCTCTTGCCTATTTTTTTCTTTTTCTTCCAACACAACACCTTCAGGAATAAAATGTTCACCTACCCTTCAATATATCCAACCCACTTCCAGCTGCCATTGTCACAAGATATTGTAATTGTAGCAACTGTGACAAGAGACCAAATTGTCATGTCTAGACGACTGGGTCAGAGCAACTCTAAAACTGCAGCTCTTGTGGGATGTGTCCTGGTTTGCAGTGGTCAGGACATACCAGGAAGGACAACCAGTGAACCTGTGACAGGCTCATGGGTGGCCAAGGCTCACTGACACACATGGGGCTGATGGTCCGATAGAGGAGCTAGTGTCGCTCAAGTTGCTTAAAAGATTAATGCTGGTTTTGATAGAAGGATGTCAGAACACACAGTGCATCACTGTTTTGGTCGCATAAGCAGGGACCTTCTCAATACTAGACAAGTGGTCATAATGTTATGGTTGTTAGGTGTTTATGGGGGCTGTACCAAAAGTAATGGAAAAGTGACCAGACGTTTTGTATTAACGTATACAGGTTGATTAAGTTGGTACAAATGTATGTTCAACACAGCGACCATAGCTAAACTCTCTGAAGCTCTCAATTCCGTTTTGAGAACCCCCTTTGTCAGAATTGACCGTCTGAAAAAGTTGATGGTCTAAAAGCCTTCCCAGAAAAAAACAAGTAGAGCTTATTATAATAGAAAAAAAGAACGGAACCAGGAACAGGGCAGCTTGGTGGCTTAGTGGTTAGCACTGTCACCTTGCACCTTCAGGTTCGTTTCCCACCACGGGGTCTGTGTGCGTGGAGTTTGCATGTTCTCTCCATGCTTGTTGGGTTTCCTCCGGGTACTCCGGTTTTCCCCAACAGTCCAAAGACATGACTATTAGTCTAATTGGTGTTCCCAAATGTGTGTGTATGTGTGTGTGCCCTGTGATGGTGTCCTAATACAGTAGAGTAAACCTGTACACAGGGTCGATGACGAGGACGATGCATTCATAACATGATGAAACAAGTACACATGGTTACACAAACTTTTGGTCACATGGTGCATCTGTGTTGTCACTTGTTGTAACTTGTTGTCAAATCTTTCATTTGTACTTCATGCACACAAGATTGGAGGACGCTGTAGGTCATGATTTATGATGGTTTTTTTTTTTTTTTACAAGTGGTTTTTCAAGGAAACAATTTAGACAATAAAAAACAATGGAGTTGCGAGAAATGAATCAGTTTGCTTTTTTGTCGCATTAACAACAAGGAGTTTTAACAGTTTAACACGCAGAAAATTACCATGTATAGTGGTACATTCATATTGATGGGTGCCGTGACTTTTTTTTTATTGACGCGCAGCCAATTTTGAAAAACTATTTCCCAAGTTGCAGTTATGACATTGTGGTGACATTGAAGTGTGCTCAGCTTATAATTACGAGCATTATTCTGGTCTGGCGTTATGTGTCTGCACGTTGGATTAAAAAATGAATCACTGACCGAACTGAACTCGCAATAATGAACAGAACGTTTTTAAATGTTTTCAGCTCTGTAATCTTTTGCTTTGTCTGATTGTCTAAAGTTTGTGATGCTTAAACATTTCCAAGTGCTATTGATTTTGTGTAAATAAGCTTTCCTAGTTTTCATTTTTTTCATGTTTCTGAGTTTTCTTTTTTTCCCTTGGTTTGGCTTCAGAAAATAAAACCCTTCTTTCTATTCTTCTCGTTACAGCAGCCTTTGACACCGCTGTTCCAGCATGCTAGAGCCTTCTTGATCTGGTGAAAAGTTATAAATATGATTTTCTTCATGGGAATTCGTATTCATCTACACTGCCTGTCAGAAGTTTTTGTACACCTGGAGTTTCTCGTGTTATTTCTGTTTAATTATGAGTGTAACCATAGATCAAACAACATGATAAAAAAACAGGAATTTATGTGTGTAATAATTAAAATATTTTTTAATACATAGTATGATATATGATATGATATGATATGATATGATATGATATGATATGATATGATATATGATCCATAGTACGAGGCTTCTTCTTAAACTAATTTTGTTCTCACATTCCTTAATTCACTAAAAACTTAATCATTAGCATTTTTTCCACTTCTGTGTTTCCTTTGGCTTGTTTTTGACATAGTCTTTTTCAAACTGTTTATTAAGAAACATGTTCAAGAAGTGTTTTCTATTGTTAGGTACGAGTGTAAGGAAAGGAAGCTGTGTAAGTTGAATGAAGACATTACACTTAGGCATTTGGCAGACGCTCCTATCCAGAGTGACTTACATTTTTATTTCATTACACATCTGAGCAGTTGAGTGTTAAGGGCCTTGCTCAAGGGCCCAACAGTGGCAACCTGGTGGTTGTGGGATTTGAACCTGGGATCTTCCGAACCGTAGTCCAATGCCTTCGGTTCGGCACACTACACTGAGATCACTCAGACTAGTCACCCAAATAAGGATTTATAAAGCATCTGTATTATCAAAAGACTTTTTTAATTCATTGCTTTTTATATGTCTCTCTACCTATTGAGTTCACATGTATATTATTATTAGTTGTCTGGAGAAAACATATGCTGTGCATAAGGGACAAGGCCGAAGACCTTTGTTGGATGCACATGGTCTTCAGGCCCTCAAATGACACTGCAGCACTCATTAGCATGATTGTGTCATTGACGTTACTAAACGGGCCCAGGAATACCTCCAGAAACCACTGTCGGTAAATCAGAAATGCAGATACCAACTAAAGCTCTATGATGCAAAAAGGAGGCCATATACAGTATGATGGTCAGAATACAGTACATGGTCCAGAAGCTCTGTCGGGTCCTGTGGGCCAAGGCTCATTTAAAATGGACTGTTTTTAAGTAGAAAAGTGTCCAAATTTGACATTCTTGTTGGAAGTCATGGACATTCTTCCAGACCTTACAGTGTGTTATCAGAGCTCATTTCAAAAGTCAGCATCTCTGATGGTATGGGGTGCATAAGTGCATACAGTACAGGGGGTTTGAATGTTTTAAAAGGCACTATAAATCTTGAAAGGTATATACAGGTTTTAGACAGTGTTTCTTTCAAGGAAGGCCTTGTGTATTTCAGCAGGACAATGCAAAACCACATATTACAGTTATTACACCAGCATGTGGAGCAGAATCGGCCTGTCTGGGGTCTAGATCTTTCACCTACAGTATAGAGAACATTTGGTGCATCATTAAATGAAAAATACATTAAAGACGACCATGAATTCTTCAGCAGCTGGAAACCTATATCACCCCCCCCCCCCTCCCTTCCTACTCCTACTGATCTCTGTGTGAACTTCCTAAGACGTTTGGAGGGCAAATATCGGATAATGTGTCTGTGGGCAGTAAAATAAATTGTCTGTCAAGCAATAACATGTGAAAATCAGGTTAAATGTTGCAATAATTGATCCTCACTATAATCCAGAAATACAGAAGAGGATTACAAAACATCAAAATTAAATGTTGACTATGTTTAAGTAAACTGCTTGAAGAAAGAGAAAAAAATCAGCTTCTTTGCCTTTTTCATGTCAATCACTTTTTCTCCTTCGTTTCCTCATTTGGTCCCATTTCCCATCTCTCTTGCCTTTCCAAAACTGTGCTCTGGTGCAGTCTTTTGTGTGTGTGTGTGTGAGTGTCAGTGAAGAAAGTAAGCAAAGACCCAATTGATGTTTATATGCAAATGTGTCTGGACTCCGCTAGGATAATCTTGCGATGAAAATAAATTATAAAGGGGTACCTCATGGTAAGACGCATAACCCTCTACACAATCTGAATTTGTGATAAGCATTAGAAGTGTTGTCAAAAATCCCTCTGTCTTTTTTAAATTGGATTGATGGAGTTAATGTTAGCTAACTAATCAATCATGATAGATAGATAGATAGATAGATAGATAGATAGATAGATAGATAGATAGATAGATAGATAGATAGATTATCACTGTTTAGATAGATAGATAGATAGATAGATAGATAGATAGATAGATAGATAGATGGATGGATGGATAGATAGATAGATAGATTATCACTGTGTAGATAGATAGATAGATAGATAGATAGATAGATAGATAGATAGATTATCACTGTGTAGATAGATAGATAGATAGATAGATAGATAGATAGGAAGATAGGAAGATAGATAGATAGATTATCACTGTGTAGATAGATAGATAGATAGATAGATAGATAGATAGATAGATAGATAGGAAGATAGATAGATAGATTATCACTGTGTAGATAGATAGATAGATAGATAGATAGATAGATAGATAGATAGATAGATAGATAGATAGATAGATAGATTATCACTGTGTAGATAGATAGATAGATAGATAGATAGATAGATGGATAGATAGATAGATAGATAGATTATCACTGTGTAGATAGATAGATAGATAGATAGATAGATAGATAGATAGATAGATAGATAGATAGATAGATAGATAGATAGATTATCACTGTGTAGGTAAGGCAAGGCAAGGCAAGTTTATTTGTATAGCACATTTCATACACAATGGTAATTCAAAGTGCTTTACATAGAAGAAGAAAATAAACATGAAATGAAATAAAAGATAATAGCAATAAGACATTTTAACAAAAACTTTCATTTCAAAAAATTTCATTTAAAATAAAAATAAGTGCAGTTTGCAACAAAACTTTAAACTAATTAAAATTTAATTAAAATAAAAATAAAAGACTAAGTAAAACTAATAAAAACATAATTTTAAATAAAAATAAAACAGTTTAAGAAATTAGATAAACATAAGATAGTACAGTCAGTTCGGACGTAGCACAGTGCTCATTGAATAAATGCACAGCTGAACAGATGAGTTTTGAGTCTAGATTTAAATGTGACTAATGTTTTAGCACATTTGATCTCTTCTGGAAGCTGGTTCCAACTGCGGGCAGCATAATGGCTAAAGGCGGATTCCCCTTGTTTTGTGTGAACCCTTGGTATTTTTAACTGACTCGATCCTAACGATCTGAGTGGTCTGTTAGGGTTATATTCAGTGAGCATATCTGGTAGATAGATAGATAGATAGATAGATAGATAGATAGATAGATAGATAGATAGATAGATAGATAGATAGATAGATAGATAGATAGATAGATAGATAGATAGATAGATAGATAGATAGATAGATAGATAGATAGATAGATAGATAGATAGATAGATAGATAGATGCATGATCGCTGTGTAATGATAGATAGATAGATAGATAGATAGATAGATAGATAGATAGATAGATAGATAGATAGATAGATAGATAGATGCATGATCGCTGTGTAATGATAGATAGATAGATAGATAGATAGATAGATAGATAGATAGATAGATAGATAGATAGATAGATAGATAGATAGATAGATGCATGATCGCTGTGTAATGTTACACAGCTGCACATGAGCCTTTATTCTAATGATGTCTGGAGATCAACAACCCTAAATTTTAAGCAGTCCGCAAATATAATCTTTTAGTTATCTGTATCGCACTTCTGCAGATTCAATGCTGGTCTACTTTGTTTTTAGAACCGCTATAATAAGCAAAGGTTATATAGTAATGACAAGATCATTCACTCCACCCACGTTAAAGCAACAACAGTGATCGGGTGAGAGAGTCAGTGATCTTGGCAATGTACAATATCTTTGCAGCTTAGTGATGTTAGTTTTGGGCAATTATTTCATGACTTTTATGTTGATGCTTAAGGCACCCAAAATATGCAATAATCTCTTTTGAACAGTTGAATCGGGTCAAAAAAGGTGTGTTGTAGTAGTGGTGGTGGTGATGGTGGTACAGTAAGTGTTACAGTTGTTCTTTTACTAACCATACCACCACTACATAGATAGATAGATAGATAGATAGATAGATAGATAGATAGATAGATAGATAGAGTGAGTACAGTAGCCACTACTGTTAATACAACTACCTGAAATTTATTTTGGGATCAATAAAGTACTCACTCTATCTATCTGTCTATCTATCTATCTATCTATCTATCTATCTATCTATCTACAGTCTTATGCAAAAGTTTAGGCACCCCTTGATAAATAACAGATTTTTGTGATTTTTTTTAATTGGAAAGATGTTAACACAATCTCTCTTGGAAACGGTAGAAATGCACAATTTTTTCAGCAAACATTGATGCATAGTTACTTTTTATGTCATAAATTGAACAAAGACAAAAATAAATAAAAACATTACCGTGGCACTGGGCAAAAGTTTGGGCAACCTACTGTACATAATCAGTACTTAGTAAAACCTCCTCTGGCAGATATCACAGCGTGCAAACGCTTATTATAGCCAGCTAAAAATCTTTCAATTCTTGTACTTGGGATTTTCGCCCATTCTTCCTTGCAAAAGGCTTCTAGTTCTGCAATATTCTTTGGTCGTCTTGCATGCACAGCTCTTTTAAGATCATTTCAATGATGTTTAAATCAAGGGACTGTGATGGGGTTCCTTAACTTTTGCATAAGACTGTCTCTAGTAGCAGTAGCGTTGTATGTGATGGCACGTGATGGTTTAGTGGTTAGCAATGTGGCCTTGCACCTCCAGTGTTAGGGTTCGATTCCCACCTTGGATTCTGCTTGGCGCATTTCCTCCGGGTAACTTTAGTTTTCTCCTACAGTCCAAAGACATGCGGATTAGGCTAACTGGTGTTCCCATAGTGTCAAGCTGGCAACCAACCCCTTAAATAACTGCCATTGAAGCGATGGGTTTATCTCCAAGGTGGGCGGCATCAATTGATACAGAAGGCACATTGAGGGACAAAGTGGTATATGTAGTAGAAGTGGTACAGAGAACAGTGGTATAATAATTGATGAAGATGCAGAAATACCTTTTTATTAAAGTTATGGTTGTTGTTTTTTACTGATTACTTCCTATTTTTATTCCTTACTGACCTTCTGTTCCCCTTAGTTGAAGTTCACCTCTATCAAGATCCACTTCGGCTAATGTAACCCCCATCATTTGGTATGTTCCATCTGTCACCATTCCAATCAGCTCTATTTATCTCCAAATAACCTGCCTCTCTGCTCTACAAATTCCACAGCCACCGTTCACTCTCTGCCAGATTATCTCTTCATGGCGTCATGCTGTTTCTGCTCTACAGCTTTCATTCTTCCTGCTTCCTGTCGTCCCAGCACCAGATCACTGTGAACTGCTACAACCCTCACACAGTCTCATCAGTTCTTCCGCCCCCCCCAGTTTATACAGTACCTCTTGTTTATACCTACCAGTCTTAAACTTGGTATCCAGAACATCTGCAAACAGGAAAACTTCAGTTACTCATTCGCCAGTTGTTTAAATATTCCTCTTTATACATCATTTTACAGGAAACATTTGAAATTCTTCACTTGCATGGTGTCTCCTGGGTCCATTCCTGCTAAAACTATTACAAATCCTATTATTATATAATGTATATATAATGTCTTTTTTGGAAAAGACAAATACATCATTTCTCGACCTAATCTCCTTGCTTTTCAATACACTTTGTCCATCTGTCATCCCTCATTGGGTTGACAAATTCCCTTATTAAAAAATGTTTTAGGCTGAGCTGCGAGCCACAAATGCACTACTTTCTTGACTTCTCATCAGAAGTGAATCTTCCTCCTCATAGAGCTGCTTTCACGGGACCAAACAGGCAAAAGTCTGATGGAGCGAGATTAGGACTATACAGAAGATGCTTTAACACCGACAGTGTGGGCAGAATTGAGCGGACGTGCATCAGCATACGAGATCGCATCACCCCTGGATGGCAGTCCTCTGTGTTTAATCTGATTGTTGAACCGCTTTCCGGATAATCTCCCAATACTGCCCCTTGGGCATGCCAGAAAACTGTAAGTATTGATGAATTTTCCTCGTAGTGATGAATCCGTGTCAATCACCAGTAATGATTCTCTTTAAGAAACTTTCACCTTCCTTTGAGTATCACTCCAGATGTTGTTTGCAGAAATCCAAACGCCTCTGTTAATGCTCTTCCCAGAGTTCTTCCGGTACCAGGTACACCCATTAGACCACAAAAATCACTAGAGTAACTGCGCACTGCTTTCCTTTCGTGCAAGTGAGGCATCTTTTTTTTTCTCGCACCACAGTTACAAATGAACTGATGTACAGTAACACGTTCACACCTGCACAGCTGTGACTGGGGAGACAGGAGCCTTGAACAGAAAGCGCTGATTAATCAGTGCAGCCGACGGAAGCTTTAATATAACCGGAGTGCGGATCATTTTTGACTCACCCTCGTATAAACAATACAAGTCAAAAGTTTGGACAGACCGCCTAACTTCATGGTCGTTCCAAATTTTTTATTCTTTCTACACTGTAAACCAGATCTAAAGGCGTCCGAAATATGCAACAATCTCCTTTGAAGAGTTAATATTGAGATGTATCTGCTACTTCTGCTCTGTAAAGCTTCGTAACGGCTCTAATCTGAGGTGCTGGTTGTTAATTGGTGTTTTCTGAGCCCAGGAACTCTAAATGAACTTCTCCTCTGCAGCAGAGGTCAGTTTTGGTCTTGCTTTTCTTAGAAGGTCTTCATGAGAGACAGCTTCATTATGAGGCTTGATGGGTTTTGCACACGCACTTGACACAAAACTGTTCTTGCAAGAACTGTTCCATAAAGGATGACCTCTGTGTCTTAAAATAACAAGTGATATACAGTATGGACAAGTACAGGTTGGTGTCTTTTAATCAAAGTATATTGAGTGATTATAGAAGTGAGCATGCACTAAAGACAGGAGAGATGCACCACTTTTCCTTTTAATCTGTTAAACTAACCTGACTGTCACGGAGCTGATGAACTGCGTGCACCTGCTCTCATTAGCACCCACTCTGCGACACACACACACACATACCCACAGACACACACGCCATCAGTTTACTTGAGTAGGTGCTGCTGCAGCTGCACAATCAGTAATATTCACAAGTTCATCACTTTGGCAGATGTGAAAACAGCCTGTGAAAGCTTGACAGTTTCATAAAAAATATGTGCAAAATAATTTTTGGGGGGATTTGTTTTGTGATATGTCTAATATAAAAAAAAATCCTTTGAAAATATCATCACGCATGCAGCTCGGTCTGGTATATAAATCCATAGCGAGGCGCCAAGTGCCAGTGCTAAATCCTCTGGGGGGAAAGAAAATGTGATGCGGACCACAGGTTGTGGTTGTTTTCCACCAGCACCGGTAGTTTTATTTGTATTTACAGCAGCAGGAGAGTGTGCAGGGACTCATTAGGTTGGAGTGCATGGCCATGGCTCTCTGTCTCCGACTGGCATGTCTGCCATCAGTCGCACCGCTGAGGAAAGGCAGCCTGGGCTTTATTTATATGCTTAATGTGTTTACATACAGACTGGTGACAAATTATTCAGGTGTCAGGCCACAGCACGCCAACCACAACATCCTTGGTTGTTGATTCTACGTCTCTCTAAAACTCTACCGGAGAGATAAAGACTAAAAGATATTCCCTCACTCTGAGTTTTATATGTTTATTAAGTGCTCGATATAAATCTAGTGTGAAGGACATCACGATTTACATCATTCTCATGTTCATCAAGTGGGGGGGCGGAGTCTCATCCTGAAAGAGACCACGCCCATTTGGGGTAGAAATGTTCCATCAGGGGATTAAGGTCAGTTCAATGGATTGATTTGGACAAGTGGCGCTAAAAAGCGTTCGAGTAAAATAATTAACTGCCCCCCTCCCCTCACTTATTTTATTTATTTTGTCTGCAGAGAGATTGTTGTGTCTACAGTTGTGTTTTGGACATCACTTTGTAGGGACCAAATCACCTCCAAGATTTGAATCATGTAAAATAACTAATGAATTAAACACACTGTGTCACAGCACCAGGGAGGTATGATGAAGCAGAGCTATTTTTATTTTTAATTTTGTAATTACTGTTGATTATTTGGTCTATAACAGTACATCCTGAAGTGTTTTATTCCTCTTACACCATTCATTTATTCATCGTTTTCTGTATCACTTATCCTAAAAGAGAGTCTCAGGAAGCCTGGAGATTTTGGACACACACTCATTCACACACTTTGGGGCAATTTGGGAATAACAACTGATCTGCATGTCTTTGGACTGGGGGAGGAATACCCAGAAGACACCCACCAAGGATGAGAAGAATATATAAACTACAGGCACTCAGACCCAAGGGAGGAATCCTACCCTAGAGGTGCGAGGCCACGGTGGTATTTTTAACTACAGTGGAACCTCGGATTACGAGCTTAATTCGTTCCGGAAGTGGGCTCGTATTCCAAAACACTCGTAAACCAAATTAAATTTTCCCATAGGAAATAATGGAAACTTAAATTATTCGTTCTACAGCCCAAAAAAAATAAATACATAAATATAATTAATACAAAATATAAAGTAAAAATAAAACAAATTAACCTGTATTTTACCTTAAAAAAATGTAAAATTAAACCCTGACAGATAAGGGTTTTCGTTTGTGCATGCAGAGTGTATGTGTGTAAAATGTGCGCGCGCGCACACACACACACACACACACACATTAACGGATAGACCGTTTTTAAAACCATTTAAAAATTAGCAAGAAACATTCCTAGTCACACTCACGTGAGCGCATACTAACAGGATCACTGCTGTAAGTAAAACAACAACAACAAAAAACAAATTAAACAGCTCTTCACCTTCGAAAACAATTGCGACAGAGAGAAGTTTGTGTGTTTATTTGGCAACCTGAGAGGAGGGGGGATGAAGGGGGGCTCGCTCGCGTTTACGGCCCCCTTCTCTCAGGTTGCCAAACAAACACACAAACTCTCTGCCTTACACAGACACAAACACACACACTCAAAAACACTGCAGGCTCTAAGACCCAGCAGGGGAGACGATAGGTCTCGGCTTTACAGCTCCCCTTCCCTCAGGTTGCCAAATAAACACACAAACTCTTCTCTGTCGCGACTGTTTTCAAAGGTGAGGAGCTGTTTAATTTTTGTTGTTGTTGTTGTTGTTTTACTTTACACTAGTAATCCCGTTAGTATGCACTCACGCGAGTGTGACTAGCGATGTTCCTTGCTAATTTTTAAACGGTTTTAAAAACGGTCTCTCCATTAATGTGTGTGTGTGTGTGTGCGCGCACACGCACATCTCACACACACACACACACACAGCGCGTGTGTGTATTCACCCAGCAGGAGAGACGATTACCTACAATTCTGCTGCAAGAGAGAGAAAAACCGTTGGCTTACTTGTGATGACGTAACGCTCGTTGTTAAAACAAGAAGCGCATGCGTGAAACATGATACTCGGTGCTCGTTAACTAAGACAATGCTCGTTTTTCAAGTAAAAAAATATTAAAAATTGTTGCTCGTCTTGCAAAACACTTGTAAACCACGTTACTCGTAATCCGAGGTTCCACTGTATATTTATTTTAATTTTTTTTACTATTTTTAATACATTTTGCTTTAATGTAAAACTTCTGTTTCTTGTCATGTTAAAAAAAACCTTCTGACCATAGGTGGTAGGCGGCACGGTGGCTTAGAGATTAGCACTGTTGCCTTGCACCTCCAGGGCCCGGGTTCGATTCCTTTCTTGGGTTCTCCCCGTGTTTGGTGGGTTTCATCCAGTTACTAAGACATGCAGATTAGGCTAATTGGCATTCCCAAATTGCCTGTAATGTGTGTAAGTGTGTGTATGAGTGTGTACCATGCAGTGGATTGCCACCCTGTCCAGGGTGTCCCCCGTCCCGTGTCCTAAGTCTCCTGGCATAGGCTTCAGGTCCTGACGACCCTGTCAAGAGGATAAATCGGTATAGACGATGAGTGAGTGAGTGAGTGGATAATGATAATACTACTACTAATAATAATCTTATTCCCTCACCTACTGATCTATCCATAAATACTACATACTGTAACGATTCTCCTACAGAAAAGGTCACACTGCACTTATCACACTATTATCACGCTGATCATCTGTTTAACAGCTCCTGACAGACCCTCAGCATCACTCCTCTTGTAAAAGCTCTAATAGCTTGTTCCAGGTGACAGACAGCGATCCCTCCATCGCCTCCTCCTGCTCCTCGTCCTCCAGCAGCTCTGATGAGGCGGAACCCAGAAGAACAAGATGGTGAGATTTTTTAACAGCCTGCCCCAGGCTGCTGTCTCCTGCTGACCCACAGCTTCATGAAACAGAGTTCATCCTTCTGAGGAATCACTACAGCGAGCACGTTAATGTGGCGCTGTGCTTTGAGATGTGAACCGCACTCGTTCGTTTTCAATTGGACTGAAGAAATGTAATAACGGTTAACAACAACAAAAATAAATCCATAGGGCAGGTAATAACAGCGGAAATATAAGTGTCATAGCAATATATTGTTACACGTACACACACAACATAGGAATGCACGGGTCGACCTTAAGATCAGGAATATCTAAGAGAGTTTGAACATTTGGCCGGGGCTCAAGAGGAAAATAGATTTTCTCTTCTCTTTTTTCCCCTTTTTGTCCAGCTTCCTTTGTAAAAAGTAAAGATTTGTTTTGTTCTGAAGTTATAACTTAGTTCATTGTGTATTTGTGTGTTTTCATGTGTTAAAAGAAACTCATCATCTATACTGCTTTATCCTTTATAAAGGGTTTGCGGAGGGCCTGGAGCCTATCTCCAAGACTTAGGGCATGAGATAGGGTACAACCTGGACGGTTGCCAATCTATCGCCGGGCACACATACAGTACACACACTCCCACACACTAAGTGTAAATTGGGAATGCCAATTAGGCTAATCTGCATGTCTTTGGACTGTGGGAGGAAACCGGAGTACCCCGATGGAGACCGAACAAGCACGGGGAGAACATGCAAACTCCATGCACACAGACCCCAAGGTGGGAAACGAACCTGGAACCTGAAGGTGCGAGGCAACAGTGCTAACCATTAAGCCACTGGCTGCCCTGAGACATTTAACTAGGTTCTTTTTATTTATTGATTTTTTCCCTTACTAAGTTGTAGCCAATTCCTGCTGGTCATCAGGACACTCCCTAAACTACCAACCAGGGGGTTGGGGGTGAGGGCAATGATGTGCTTCCTCTGAGCCCATATGACACCACCAACCACAACTTTTCGAAACTGCTCGCTCATGCACCAACACACACATGAAGGACAGCGTTACCCAAGTGTCTCCCTAGTACATTACATTAGAGACGCTCCTTTTTTCCAAGCTCCGCCAGACTGACCAATTTTCCAGCTTGATGTTCTAACTTTTTCGTTCTCTTACGAAGAGTGAACATATAACATAAGTATTTTATAATACAGCACACTGTTTCTAGCCGGCTATCCTATTAGCAATGCTAGCCCGTTAGCCCGGCTATCACAAGTTTGCCTACGCTTTTTTACACCGAGTATCTCCGTTTTTAAACACTATGTCAGTTGTGTGTCTGCCTATGAGTGCTACGTTGGAGCTGCACTTGGTGGATTTGAGCTGGAGGCCGTCGAGAAGCAGATCCGCGAACAGGTGAAGCTGGCCCAGCTACAGCAGCGGAAAGCCACGCTGGAATCATCACGGACCGACACTCACCTGTCCCAGATAAATTCTCAGACAACCTCAACCCCGCATGTTTCTCTGCCCATGTCCAACGCACCAAGGATGCAGCCCGCCCAGGTTTCCTTAACACCGGCGCCGGGATACCACGGAGCCTGGATGCAGCAGCAGCGGAAGACGCTCACCAGGTCTCGATCCGAAACCACTTCGCTCCTCTTCATGAGACGGTACACGACACGCTGATCATTGGAGTCTCCATCGTCCGGCACGTCCGTGCTACCATGGCTAAAGGCACTCGCTGTTTACCTGGTGTTTGTGTTCTTGATGTTGCTGCACAGGTATCCACGGCCCTGAGGGAAAACATTGGAGCTGTGTTTCTTCATGCTGACACGAACAACACCAGGCTGAGGCAGACGGAAATCCTAAAGAAGGACTTCAGGAGCCTGGTTAAGAAGGTCTGTAGCACATCACCACCGATAAGGGTTATTGTATCTGGACCACTTTCCACATTTCAGCAAGGAATCGAGAGGTTCAGTTGATTATTTGCCTTCAATGAATGGTTATAATTTTGGTGTCAACAGATTTTTGATAACTGGAATGTTTTCTGGAAGCATCCTAGGCTCTTCCACACTGATGGCCTGCACCCTAGCAGAGCTGGAGCAGCAGGCCTCTCTGACAACATCTCCAGGACACTACGAACCATCTGACTGGCGATAGGTCCATATGTAGATTTTTTAAAGAGTTTGGATATCTTCTGTAAGACATATTGATTAACTCTGACAAAGTGTTATTAGTAGGAGACTTTAAAGTTCATGTAGATGCTGTATATAGACAGGCTCTAAAAGCTGCTAGGGCCAAGCAACTGAGCCGACTGATAGCAAGCAAACGAAAACAATCCCAGGTACTTACTTAGTACAGTGGCTCGCCTAACAAAACCTATGATGCCTGCAGAGAGGTATCCCATCACAGTTTAGAAGTGAAGACTTTATGGACTTCTTCAATGAAAAAATTGATAGAGGTTCAACCTCTAATAGTATCTCATGATCTAGTCCAGTCTAAAGCTTTATCTGTAGATTTTCAGTGCTTTACAGGTATATGACAGGAAGAGCTGTATAAACTTAACACCTTAGTTAAATCAACAACGTGCTTGTTGGATCCAATCCCAACCAGATTTTTGAAAGAAGTGATGCATACGGTTTGAGAGCCTCTTCTAAACATTATTAATTCTTCATGATATCTAGGTCACGCCCCTAAACCTTTCAAGTTGGCAGTTATTAAGCCTCTTCTTAAAAAATCTAGTTTAGACCCAAATAAAATAAATTACAAACCGATTTCAAACCTTCCATTTATATCAATAATATTATTATATAATATTATATTAATATAAAATATTGGAAAAGATAGTATTAGCCCAAATATGCACATTCTTGCAGAAAAACAATATCCTTAAAGACTTTCAGTCACTTTTCAGGCCCCATTATAGTACAGAAACTGCACTTGTTAAAATTGCAAATGACGAGTTTTTAGCTTTTTGCCAAGGCTGCATTTCAATACTAGTCTTCCTTGATCTTAGTGCTGCATTCAACACAATAGATCTCATAGATCGCTTACAAAATCACATAAATAGTCAGGGACAGGTTTTAAAATAGTTTAGATCATACCTGATTGATCGATACCATTTTGTGGATTTAAATGGAGTACCGTCTGATGTAATGCCAGTGAAATATGGGGTCCCACAAAGGTCAGTTTTAGGACCTCTGCTGTTCTCAATATATATGCTTCCCTTGGGTAACATCATTAGAAGACTTGGGATTAGTTTCCATTGTTATGCTATACATGTCAACAAAACCAGATGAAATACCCAAGTTGTCTACAGTGGACTAACTGTCCAGAATGTGTGACTATGTGTCCAGGACAGATTGGATGACCGATAACTTTCTTTTACTAAATTCAGATAAGACAGAGATATTACTTATTGGCCCCAAAACTAGTACACAACAGCTCTTACAATTCAGCTTGTGTTTTGAAGGATGTACTGTTACTACCAGCTCGACAGTAAAAGACCTGGGCGTAATATTAGACAGTAACTTGTCCTTTGAAAATCATATTTCCAATATCACAAAAACAGCCTTTTTCCACCTTAGAAATATTGCCAAGCTTAGGAGCATCTTATCCGTATCTGATGCAGAAAAGCTAGTTCATGCATTCATGACCTCCAGACTGGACTATTGTAATGCATTACTAGGTGGTTGTCCTGCATCCTCAATAAACAACCTACAGTTAGTCCAAAATGCAGCCGCCAGGGTTCTCACTAGATCAAGAAAATATGATCATATAACACCTATATTATCATCCCTGCACTGGCTACCTGTTCAGTTTAGAATTAATTACAAAATAGTATTATTTACATATAAGGCTTTAAATGGTTTAGCTCCCACATACCTAACCAGTCGTATGATACGCTATAATCCACCACGTCCCTTAAGATTACAAAACTCCGGACTTCTGGTGGTTCCCAGAATATCAAAATCTACAAAAGGGCGTTTTCATATTTAACTCAAAAGCTTTGGAATAGCCTCAATGTTCGGGGCTCAGACACAGTTTCCCAGTTTAAAAGTAGACTCAAGACGCATCTCTTTAATCTGGCATACACGTAATTCATCCCATAACAACAAATGAGGATGGGTTCCCTGTTGAGTTTGGTTCCTCTCAAGGTTTCTTCCTATTGCCATCTCAGGGAGTTTTTCCTTGTCCCTGTCGCCGTCACCCTTCGTTTGCTCATCAGGGACAATCTCATTATTATCTAGACACATTTTTCTCACACATACACACTTTCCTAAATTTTCTTTTCAAATTTCCAGACAGTGACCACTATTAAAAGCGCTAGGCCTATATAAATAAAAATTGAATTGAATTGAATTGAAATACCTGCTCTTTCCCCACATCTGTCCCCTCTGAGAGAGCTTGACCAATCAGCTCTCTCCGGCTATGAGACACTACAACATTTTAACTCTCCAGATGATAGGGCGAGCACTTTATAAAAAATGAATAAAAGAAATAAAAGAAAATAGACAGCCATGGCTCTTATGGACAAACGAGTGTCTTTTTAATAATTATTTATTTGTTTAATTAAGTATAGTAATTATCTAAATTACCCCCTCAAAAAGTCTCCAAAAGACATTAATAGCTTGTTCGGGCACAAAATCAGTTCATTTATATTATTTTAGTCTAATCTGTGCTTTGCTAATCGTTATAAATGCTTGACGGACTAAAATAATCATTATTTTCCTTTATTTTTTTTTCTGCTTAAAAAAGGTTCATAAATAAATGTATAAATCTTACAGCTGTATTAGGATGTATTAAGATTCAAAGATTTACTGCATTAAAAACCGCCCAAGCTTGGCCTGCTTCAAACCTCTTACTGTGAAAGTTTAAGCTAATTATCATCGCTAACGGGTTTGCTTTAATTATTTGAAACATGATGGATTTTAAATTGGCCTGGCTGTTGAATTTTTTTTTCAGAACTGGGATTTCCAGTAGCCAGGAAAAAAAGTAGACATGGAACTCAGGATTGTGTAAAAGAAAACTTTAGTTAGTGTATGGGCGGCACAGTGGCTTTGTGGTTAGCACTGTCGCCTCGTACTGAATCTCTGGGGTCAGGGTTTGATTCCTGTCTCTGTGTGCATGGAGTTTGCATGTTCTCCCCATGTTTGTTGGATAGTGTGTGTGCGCCTTATAATGGATTGGCACCCCGTCCATGCTGTATCCCTGCTGGAGCGGATAGAGTTAAGGGCCTCGATCAAGGACTCGTGTCAGTGCTGGGGCTTGAACCTACAACCTTACAATCAGTTACCCAAAGCCTGAACCATTTTAGCCACCACCTGCTGTAATGCAGATTAAATTCCAGACAACAAATATCCTACAGATGCCTACAGTATGCAGAATAAATTATCACCACCTGTCCAACAAAATCAGAGAAGCAGCCGAGAAGCCAAGGGAGACTACGATGGAGCTAGACAGAGCCAGCTGTTAAATAAAGAAGCTATTCACAGGAAACTGAGACACTTTGTTGAAGTTGATTGATTGGTGAGAAGAAAGTTATTAATGAGAAGGAAAAGAATCTGGATGAGATTTAACTTTTTGGGGTTGATGAAAACTCAAGTGAAGCATGATGGTGGTAGCATCGTGTTTTGGGAGTGCATTTCATTATCAGAGACTGGGAAACATATACAGTACATGGATAGAGCGAGAAACAGGCAATCCTAGAAAAAAAACATGTTCTAGTTCTTTAGGGGTGCTTTCACTCTATGGGCTTAAGCACAAATCCAGGTACTCTTGACCCCAAAGTTCGGTACGTTTACATAATAGGCAGACTCTGTGTCGTGCCAAGCCATGGATTAACATATCATGCTCCAAAAAGGTGATCTCAAACATGATACAGTGCACAAATCAAATATGGAAGCCAACTGTAACTGTACAGTACCTAAACATGGAAGTGGGCTGCTGTTTGGAACATGACATCATCGATGGCGTCTGTCTCCTTAGAGCATGCACCAATCTCATCTCCTGACCTATAAAACCATAACTGATCAAATAAGAAGGCATGTGAGAGGGTCACTGTTAGCATTTTATTTCAAAATATATTTTTCTCTTTTCTGGCAGACATTTTTTTTTATTAGACATAGTGCTTTGGTTGACTTCGTTGTACTCTTTTTGTCTTTGTGTGAATTGCCAGCTTGCAAATCGTCTAGGTGCACACTGCCACCTACTGAATCAGAGAGCGCAAATACTCGAATGTACTTGAGTACAGAACAATAATAATACTGTGAACATTGGCCAGCAGGGGAGAGGGAAATGGCGATGCAATCATTCCCAGGCATGGTACAAATCAATCGTGCCTAGTGTGTTAGCAGCCTGGCAGTGAAACTACTTTCAAAGTTACTGTAAACAACCAGAAACCTGAAAGTGTTCGGTTCGAATGTCCCTGGATAATCCTAGACCTCTATTGCAAGATGTTAACAAAATTTGCATCTAATCCGACTGAGCATTTTGCCAAGAACAACAGACACAAATATCAGGATCCAGATGTGCAAAGCCGTTAGAAATAAATGCCAGCTGCAGCCAAATGTGGTTGTACCAAGTACCGACCCAGATCAAGAAAAAAAATAATAATAATTATAATAATGATAAAAAAAATCCCAAATTCAGTTTGTGATTGTAACATTATGAATTAAAAAAATATGAATGACATCAATGTCATTAAAATCTGATCTATATTTTAATAAAAAAAAATACTTGACAAAAAAAAAAATCTGAATGCTTTTTTTTTTTTTGCTTTTCATTCCCCCCACCTGTGTTAGAATCCGTTTCCTCAAAGCAGTACGCAACGTTGCTATTGTTTCTCAGACTCATTATTATTATTTTTGTGTGTGTGTGTGTGTGTGTGTGTGATAATTATACAGGAAGATCATGACAAATCTTAATACCGCAGGATGTAATTAGCAGAAGGATAATAAGCCAGGCTTGTGACAGTAGACTACACACAAACACCCACACACACACACACCCACGCACACACACACACTGCCACCCACATAGACACTAATACATTCTACTAAAGAATACACCTACTAAGCTAAAAAAATAAAACATAAACACAATACACCTGGATGTTGAAGGAATTTTAATTGTACATCTAGGAAACATAAATCAATAACATGTCCAGCAGTTTTCATTACCGCTCCAGCGATCCGGGATCTGATGGAGCCTCCACGGTCTCTGAGAAACAGGAATGGATAGGAGGAGAAGTTTCTTTTCAGCCTGCGGATAAGTGGATGGGGTGTGAAGACTTTGCTCCAGTGCCCTGGGCATGGGTTTGATAGCCAGAGCATGGATTAAATGTCATGGAGCAGAACTGCTTGGGGCAGCAGGTCCACGGCAATGAAACAAAAACACACTGTGACAGATCGCTGTTTTTCCTCCGGATATTTGACTTTTCTTTTCTCTAGATCTATCTAAATACTTTCTATATTACATTCAAAATAATATATAACAAATGTTCTAATCTGTTAATACATTTTCTGTAAGGAGATGTTTATGTAGGGATTATGGAAGGAGTCTCCAGTGCCAAGTCCAGGGATCCTTTTTGATTTTTTATCAGTGGTTTAAAGTTGCAGTAAGTAAAGTGATTGCTGAAACGTTAGCGTAGCAGTTAGCACTGTCGCCTTGCACCTCCAGGTCCTAGGTTCGATTCCCGCGTCAGGTCTGTGTGCATGGAGTTTGCATGTTCTTCCCTCTGTTTGACATGCAGATTAGGCTAATTGGCCCAATTTTTTTTCAAAATTGCCCATAGATGGTCCTCTGAAGAAGGAAATAGCAACCCACTGCCAAGAAACCCCCATGGACAGCATCTACACTAGGAAGGCCTGGCGCACTATGGTCCATGAGATCTTGACCATGAGGCCAAGAGTTGAAAAGGACTAAACAACAACAACAGAAGTGATAACAGGAAGTAACTTGTATCATGGAAGTTCTGTAATATAGAAAACTACAGGACAGACACGCGTACACACTCACAGAACATGCAAACTCATGCACATGCACGCAGAAGTGGGAATCGAACCCAGAAACTGGAGGTGTGAAGTGACAGTGCTAACCAGTAAGACAACATTAGACACCCTATAAGTATATAAGAAAGGTTTACTGGGTAGCGGGGTAGTATTATGGTGTGTACTGCAATACTATTTACAATAGTAAATACCATGATGCTTATTGGGTAACACAGTCTCTACCAAATTTCGTCAAGTATCTAATCTTGTATGTTTGTACATACTGTACCATATTAGATATGATATTACATACTATTATGTTGTATACAATATAAATGTCATGGTACATAAACATATATAACAATGTAAAAGTGACTTAAAGTAGGTATCATGGTAGAACCAGGTACCATCGTGTGGAACATTACATGCAGTACTACATCAGCAAATAATTGCCATGGTGATATTTATATGCCACTGTAAAATTACTTATGGGCTGAAAAATTAGCTGTGTCATCTTGATTAATTTAATATAAAGCACATCCTGTTATTCCTTACATAATAGGTTCAACGGGCCAGATTCAACGTTGTTCATTTCCTTTGTCAATTATGTGCAACAGCATTTAAAAGGTCTTGGGCACAACCTGTAGTTTTGGGCTAATCACTGAAAACAAAGGCTGATGGAAAACAATTTAGGATCAAAAGTGATAATTTGCCCCAAATCTTAATGCGTCTAAGGGTCTTTCTTTACAGAGGCATTTAAAAAATACTGATATAACACTGTAAATCTAAATGATAGAGTTATTACGAGTATGAAAATGGAACACAAACATAAAGCTTAGAGAAATCTATCTATTAGCACTTTGTGTGTAAAATTAATAATTATCGTCTAGGATTATTCGATACATATAACTACACTGCCACCCTGTGGATATACAGTACACTTCTAAAGCTATTTGTTTATTTAAACTTGCTTCAAGTTGAGTGCTTATCTAAACTCCTATTTATTCATTAATTTATCAATTAACCTTTAATGGACCTTTAACAGATAAATATTATCCATGTAAATGTTGATCTGTTAGTTTTTCTCTTGTTGGAATGAATATATTGTTTCTGGCCATGTTTGGCCCATGTCAGGGTAATATTAGGTGACGTGACAAGTTAATGCATCCATTCCTGATCTATAAACCCCGTGAGAACAACTCTCTCCCAGCACTCTCTTATGGATTTTTATCCACCAGGTCTTTGCTGGAGAAAGGAGCACTAATTAATACCCAATCTTACATGAGACTGAATTCCTATAACCAATCATAACACAGAAAGCAGGATTTTTTTTTACTTATGAATTTTTTGGACAAGATAATGTAACCTTGAAGAAAGAAAAACTATTTTTCTTTTTTTTGGAAAAAGGAGAAGAGAGCAGGGCAAGCCGCCACAGCTGCCTGGAGCTTAAAGAGACAAGACAGTTTTAATTGAATACATATTGAACTTTAAATATAAGGCAGCTATGGAAGGTCAGGGTGTAAATATTGCTGTTGGAAGTTGAAGCAGTAAAAGTCCAGTGCTGAAAACATTAGTCCAAAGTCCTAGAAAGTGCAGTTCCTCAAATAGCCACAAGCCTTTAACACTGAGACCCCACGTTAAAATGCCCAACTTTACATCAAAAATAAACATGTTTACAGCCCTGTCCAATATATATATATATATGTATATATATATATATATATATATATATATATATATATATATATATATATATATTTGAATGTATGTAACGCTTCAATTAAAATTACTGTTCTGTTAAGCTATGAAATAAACATATGGTTATATACTTGTATATTGATTAGGGGCGTGACCAAGATGAGTGGCAGCTTTCATTAAAGGTGTCAAACCGCTAGCCGTTTGTTATGCACTTTTTAGCTAACTGGAATTGTTGTAATTTAACTTACCTAAAGAAATGCAGGCGGTGACATGGGAATTAACTCTTTATCAGGCTCATATATTAAAACACTTGTAAATCAAAGTGAATAAATATTATATTATATTATATAATATTATATTATATATAAATTTAGCTAAGATTGTTGTAACTACGGTAAATAACTGTGTTCCAACCAACAACCAGTTGTTCTTTCTGCCCATTTGCATGTATTGACCTGGTCAGCATCTGCCAATTTGGCCACAACCAGAGCTCCCACAGTTTAGCTTTAAAAGTGCCTCTCTGAAAACCTATGGGTCATTTCTGGAGGGTTTGTCCAGTTCTTTTACACTCTGTGAAAGCAAACAGTGACTTGAAGATTCTGGTGCTTCTGAAAGATCTGAATGGTTAAGTATGTCAGGCACGCTGTAGTGGAGGATGGATCTCTTGGGGGAAACCGAACCATGACTTCTTTCAGTTTATCTGTGTGTGGCTGTTTTTAACCCAGCTGCTGGGTAAATATTGGACTAACTACATACTGGGTTAATTTAACCCAGCAAAATGGGTTATTTTTTTAACCCAGCAAAATGGGTTAAATATTCAACCCAAATGCTGGGTCATATTTAACTATAATGCTGGGTTAATTCTAGCACATGAATTGGTCAAATGTTCTACCCAGATGTTGGTTCATTTTAACTGGAATGTTGGGTTAATTATACCTCACAAATAGGTTATTATTATTATTTTCATGTAACACTGAAAACAACATGCGTCATTTAGCTTATTTGAATGTAAAGTGGAACCTTGGATTGTGAGCATAATTTGTTCCGGAAGTAGGCTCATATATCAAAACACTCGTAAATCAAAGCAAATTTCCCCCCATAAGAAATAAAGAAAAAAAATTAATTAAATACCTATAAATAATTAATACAAATAAAGCAAATTAACCTTCACTTTTAAAAGTAAAGTCAAATAAATTCTGACAGATAAGTGTTTCCGTTAGTGTTTGTGCGCACATGCGCTGTGTAACTATGTGTGTGTTAAAGTAAGAGGAGAGGAGGAATGAGCTCCTTCCCTCCCCCTCTTTTTGTCTTACACAGTAACTCTTTCTCCTCTTTTATTTGAAATTCACACACAAACACACACACATACACACACAAACAAACTCATTAAGGGAAACACTGTTTTATCGAATAAATTAACAAGGAACATCGCTAATGACACTCACATGAGCAACACACTAACGGAATCACTGCTGTAAAGTAAAAATAAAACAAATTAACCTGCATTTACCTTTGAAAAGAATCGCAACAAAGCAGTGTATCCATTAAGTGTGTGTGTGTGTGTGTGTGTGTAGGCGAGAGGAGGAGGGGAGAATGGCACAATGACGCGCACGCACGCACACACACATACACTTAACAAAAATATAAACGCAACACTTTTGTTTCTGCTCCGATTTTTCATGAGATGGACTTAAAGATCTAAAATTCATTCCAGATACACAATATTACCATTTCTCTCAAACATTGTTCACAAATCAGTCTAAATGTGTGATAGTGAGCACTTCTGCTTTGCTGAGATAATCCATCCCACCTCACAGGTGTGCCACATCAACATGCTGATCTGACATCATGAGTAGTGCACAGGTGTACCTTATACTGTCCACAATAAAAGGCCACCCTGGAATGTGCAGTTTTTTGCTTTATTGGGGGTCTGGGGACTCAGAACCAGTCAGTATCTGGTGTGACCATCATTTGCCTCATGCAGTGCAACACATCTTCTTCGCATAGAATTTATCAGATTTACAATTGTGGCCTGTGGAATGTTGGTCCACTCCTCTTCAATGGCTGTGCGAAGTTGTTGGATATTAGTGGGAACTGTCACTTTGCATTACTTTTGTGTTATAATAAACAGTACACGGGCCGTAAAAAGACGACTTTAACGCGCACACACATAAAAAAACATATAAAATATGTTTTACACACACACACACACACACACACACACACACACACGTGCACGGATGTTTAGTACAGATGTACAGATGTTCATGCATCTGAGGCAGGATGAGGACAGAGCAATTGAGAGTTACAGGTGTTGCTCGTGAACTCAACATAGGCAGCTTGTAGGTGCTCCTGGTATTTGAAGTTGTGTCCACTAGACGCGTGTTCCTGTTCTTGAGGACCCTATAGTCCTCCAAGCAATCAAGTCATATTAATTAGCTATTTGACAGACTATGAACTCTTTAGTAAAGCGAGACCAGTATGGAGCTACCAGTGGGTCACAGTGTGTCAATTCAAAAGAAGGTTAAGACTCCATATTAAAAAAATTAATTCTGGATGGCACCATAAACACTTTATGATCACAAAAGAAGCAAAGGTGGGATCGGGGTCAATGCCCGAGAAGGGTGTTTTGATCTGGTGTGATCTGTACTATCAAAACACCTCCTCTGTCTTAAAAAAAAGCCTAATCTTTTTTTTATTTGGGCCAGAAAGTTATGCAAATCAGATCATCTCAACCAGTAACCTCTGTTTAGACAAAGGAACACTCAGGGTCTTACACCGAGAGCAAATAAACAGTAGATAAACATGAATAATATTAATCTTTGGTTCAAAAGAAATAACACTCACTAAACATTTTCAGAAGAGGGTTTTTAATTTCATGCTCCAGGAGATAAAGTTGTCTTCTGGTGCAGAAACACCAGAGAAACAAGGGAACATCATACAAAAGAACATCACATATCACACACTGAGTAATAGGATGCTGTTATGAGCAAGAAAAAAACATTAGCGGAAAATGTCAAATGTAATAAAAATAACTTTAGAAATCTGTACTGAGGATTGAAGTGAAGATCAGACATTGTATGTAGAGGGAGAATCAGGCTTATGGAGGTTAGGATGAAAGGGATGGGATTAAGTCATGGGGGTGGAATTAAACAATTAAAACATTAAATAACAACCATTTCTGAGGTTTAGGAAACGGCTTTAGACCTTTGGTGCAGTCTAGTTTCTTGTCTCGTTATCAGAATAAGGACAAGTGTCTACTTGTGAGCATCCAGCTGTTTTTAAAGTGAGATAAAATGTAATTTGTTAGGAGTAGTGAACTGTGCCTTTTGGACTTTATTTAGCTCAGAGTCAATGAAATTCTTCCAAAACTACTAAAAACAGTTTATTGCTTGTTTATGTAACACCCTGAGCAGCAACCTCATTTCCCCTCTCGTCTGTTCCAACCACTCATCATCCAGCTTCAGCAGTACCCTAATCACCAGCCTGATCATCTGACAACATCTGCACCTGTTACTCAAAAACCACACAACGTCCTGCAGGAAGCCTGGAGAACTCAAGACTACAATAAAAATACAATAAAATGTGGCGCTTTGGAATAAACATGAGAAGAAATGGATTAGGAGAGTCCAGTACAATCAGCAGTAAAGCTTATAAAATGTATAAATTGTTGTAATATTATGTGAAGTGTTGGTGAGATCACAAAATCAATACAACAAGAAAACATTCCACCTTTAACACTGACTGTAGCCTTTCAGCAGCATAAATAATATAGATGTCTTGTTAGCTAATGATAAGTAAATAATGCATATTAATAGCATATGTGTGTGTGGTGTGTGTGTGTACAGCAACAAGGTGTTTTCATTTAGGATTAATAATTAAATCATTTTATCTAAAACAAAAAAACATGTTTATGTTGATTGTGAAAGAGATGTTTGGGTCACATCCAGACATTTTTTATTTTTCCAAAAAAAAAAAAACAAAAAAAAAAATTCATGAACAAAGAATTCTTAACACCTGTACTATCAATTCTAGTGAGTGCAGTTCTAAATTTGACCTCCAGATGGCGAGCAAATCCAGTTAATTATACTGTATCAGCACCAGGATAAATATATTGTACTTCAAATGTTTGAGAAATTTGTATGTATTTAGATCTCATTCATTAATTTGATTATGTTATGATCAGCAGGTTAAAAAAAAACAAAAAAAAAACACCCTCCCACCCCCCAACCTACACCTCTCCTGTTTCGCTGCCCAGTGTAGCACCAGGAGATGTGATCTTCTGCACTTGTAGCTCCTCCACCTGAAGCTTTGGTGACCTTTGCAATTTTCAGAACACTCTAATATTTTGTTGGACCACCGTTCGCCTTCATTACACTAATTGCATTTTTTCATGCAATGTCACAACATTTATCTCAGTGCAGACTTATCTTCATTTCAAAGATCTTAATTAATGACGGGTGAGTCAGACTGCTGTGTAATGCCTTCTCCAGCACATTCCAAAGATTCTCAATCAGGTTAGGGTCTGGACTTCGTGGTGGCCAATCCGTGTGTCTCATGCTCCCTGAACCACTCTTTCATATTTTGAGCCTCATGAATCCTGGTATTGTCGTCTTGGAATATGCCCATGCCATCAGGGAAGCAAAGCATTGATTAAAAAACCTGGCAATTCAGTTCATTCGGGTTGTCAGCTGACATCCTTTTTTGACTCTTTAGACCACATGATCTAGTCCATAGTCTGTTCTTTATGCTGCCTAGTCTTTTTTTTTCTGGTTAGTGTCACCAATTAGTGGTTTTCTTAAAGCTACACAGCTGTTAAGTCCCAATGCGCTTACATTTCGTTATTAAAGATAGCCATAATTTTTACTGCTGTTTTTTTTTTTACGATTTAATTTCACAAAGCGTTTCACAAAGTGATCCCCCATCACACTCATTCAGGGTGTTTTTTTAAGACCACATTTCTTCCTCGGCGATGATGCGTCACCACTATCCTTCCTGGTTTAAGAATGTGTTTTATACTGTGTTTTTAACCCAGTGTTAGTAGTTTCAGCAATCTCTTCTCAGTTGTTTTCTTTGCTTGACACAGGACACTAATTTGACCCTTCTGAAACATCTTCGCCATGACCACAGGATACGTCTTCGACATGGTTGGACATGGTTTATTAATCACTGCAGTAATTATCCAATGGAAGGCTCTGAAATCTTCACTTAGTTAAATTCAGTTGGTGACGTTTTTGCTTTTGACCGGATAGCGTATGAGTTACTGTAGCACAGCGGTCCTGTTAGTTTGTACTAGTCTGACCTTTACAGGCATAAATTTTTCATCAGCAAGGCACTTATTTCATGAAATTGCTGCTTCATCAATGCTTTTGGTTTCCCCCCAGCATTCTGTGTAAGCACTGTCATACAGGATGTGTATGGAAATCCCATGAGGTTTCTGAACTTTTGGTAAAAAGCCCATCTAGCAGAAACAACCCCATCATTTAAAAAAATGCTTGACTGATTGGATATTTACTTTAATGCACCTGCATTTAAAGGCATTTCAATCTGAAAGAATCTTCCAATATCCGTGTAAAAATAAGCATATCCATTTATCCATCCATCCATTCCCCTTATCCCGTGCAGGGTCCCAGAGGGCCTGGAGCCTCTCCCAATAAAGTTATGGCATGATGCTGCGTACAAAACCATCATAAGGAACAAGCACATATACACAAATGTACAGGAAATTTTCAAGGATCAAGGAACGAAACCCACCAAGCAGAACCAAGACTCGAACTCCTCACCCTAAAGAAAACCTTTCTTATTCTATAAGAGGATCATGGTTCAATTTAAAAAACAAGGATAAAGTTAAAACTTATGGCATAATGACCTCGCCGACCCGGTCTTTTGTAAGTCGTCTTTGTCCTGTTTGAAGATCCCTTCAGAATATCTTTCTTCTTCCTCTTCTAGGTCAGTTTTTTTTTAAGCTAATAAAAGGAAGTTGACAAAGTACTATTTACTTAATATCCTCTATACCACTTATCTGACATGGTTGATTACAGGGGGCCTGAAGCCTATCCCAGGAAACTTGGAGCACTAGGTGAGGTAAACTCTGGACAAGGTGCGAGCACATTGCACAGCAAGTTGTTTACGTAAAATTAGTTCATAAAAAGAGTTAAACGGTAAAAGCTAAAAATAAGCGTACTGTAAGACGAGCCTCAATGTAATCAATGATATTATTACTATTTCAGGTTGAAGCGCACGTACATGTCTGTCTGTCTTTCTGTCTAACTTATTAATAAACTTTCAGTATCTTACACCTTGTTTACACTAAGTTAGACTTCTTTCATCATCAGCCAAATAAATACACTCCCTGGTCACTAATCGGTGAGTGAATCACAGAGAAATCAAAAAAGTAGATCGGATAAAAATAAAGTTTTGTCGTAAAACGACTCCAGCACATTAAATTACACTTACACTATACCACATCAGCGGTGAAAATATAAACTAATCTGGTACAAATATTCAGTTTAGCTTTTTTAATTTAAATCGATTGGTGCAGGTGTTTGTTTACATTAAATGAGTATCTTATTAGTATCTTATTTTAAAGTAGATTATTAAATTTGAGACACAACTGTTCATAACATTGCTTTTACTCAACTTTTTGATTTCATTTATGGTGCAGATTAAACTTCATGTATATATTTAAGTACTGCAAAAGTAATTCTGTCCAGCGGTCAATTTACTGTAAGACGTGCCAACAGTTTGACTCATGCACAGTACACTGGCAAAGCTTCCGATATATAATCTGGCACAAAACAACTCATGAATTTAATTCCACTCAACATTTTTATTTAATTCATGATGCAGGTTTAACTTCCGGCTAATACCTACAGAGTGGCAAAGTTTCCTTAAATTCTGTCCAGCCAGTTTTGTGTGATGCTGTGACAATATCTTGCTGAACACACATACAGACATACATACAGACAGACAGACAGACATACATACTGTACATACATACATACATACACCCAGACAGACAGACAGACAGACAGACAGACATACATACTGTACATACATACACACATACATACATAAATACATACATACATACATACACCCATGAAAACATACATACAAGCATACATGCATACATACTGTACATACACACATACATACATAAAGACAGACAAACAAACATACATAAATACATACATGCATACAGACAGACAGATATACATATATACACCCATACTGTACATACACCCATAATACATACATACATACATATATACATACATACATAAAGACAGACAAACAAACATACATACATGCAGACTGACAGACAGACAGACACAATTTTTTCTGAGCGTAAATATATCACTGAATGAGCGAATTCTGACCAATGTACAGACAAAAGCTTACTTTTATTTATTTATTTTTTATTTTATATAAATTTATAATTTTGTGTGTTTTTCTTTTTAACCCGTCACGCGGCTCTTATTTTGAAACACACACACGCTGGCCGCCATGTTTAAACCACCCCCGCTCCCTCCTCCTCCTCCTCCTACTGCTGCACGCGCTTCACACAGCCGCATATATTAAAGCCCGAGCGCGCCGGTACATTCATATTCCCAGCGCGTCCTTTGTGTGTGTGTGTGTGTGTGCGTGCGCGCGCGCGCGCTTTGTGTCTGTTCGAGTGCGTCTGTTCTTAATAACCTAATTATATATAAATAACAATAAACGGGACACGGATCTTGGATTTAAGATTTCCCCGCTCCATGATTGTGTGTTGATTTATTTATTTATTGTAAGAGAAGCAAGGCTTGATCCGCAGATGTGCGCGAGCGCGGCGCGGGTTTGCGCGGTGCGGGGATGGTGAGAGGAGCTCGGGATCTGCTCGTCTTCTTCATCTTCGTCTTCGTCTTCATCATCACCGCGGCTGTGGATTTGCCAGGGATTTACCCAGGGACAGGACGGGCAGAGCAGTAGCGGAGCGGAGAGGACGGATAAAGACCTGCAACAACAATAACCGGGTGAATTAACGGCTAAAATAAAATAAATCCATCTGTGCGGGTTTTTTTTTTTTTTTGTAAAATACAAATTTCTCATGAGGAATGTGCTGTAATCTAAATGTGTGTGTGTGTGTGTGGGCCTGTTAACGCTTAGACAGGAGATTTATTTCTTGTTTTAGAGATTAAAAAAAAAAAATACTGATTTATTAACAATGTGCGCATTTGAATTTTTTTTTCCTGGAATAACCATGAGCATTCCAGAAGGCGTCTGAACCAGCGATGGTCTCTAGATGCTGATTATTTTTGAGGACCTGGTGCAAATCATACGCGCAACATTGTATTATTTGTTCTGAGATCAATCAGATAAGCAGGTGTAACGGATATCACCAGTGCGACTTTGTATCTCTTTTACACGCAACACAGGGAGCATCCACCCATCCATCCACCCATCCAAAAAAAAAAAAAAAAAAAGTGGTGGAGTAAATGATCTGGCAGAGCAAAACGCCATTAAGGTAGGGGTGGGTGTGTGTGTGGGTGGGTGTATGAGTGAGTGAGTGTTGCTGGTCACCACCTGACGCACACTGTACCGAATTGCGCTCTCAAAGAGGAACATTTACTTTTACACTACACTGTACCATCAGGATGATGATACAAATAAGTAATAATTGAAAGCAGGCAGCACGGTGGCCTCCAGCCTGGTTCGATTCCCGCCTCTGGGTCTGTGTGCATGGAGTTTGCATGTTCTCATGTTTGTTGGATTTTTTTCCTGGTACTCCGGTTTCCTTCCACAGTCCTAAGGCATGCACTTGCTCGCTCACTCACTCACTCACTTATGTTCTATACCGCTTTATCCTGTATTTAGGGTCGCGGGGACCTGGAGCCTATCCCAGGAGACTTGGGGCACGAGGCGGGGTACACCCTGGACAGGGTGCCAATCCATCGTAGGGCACATGCACACATTTACACTCTCATTCACAAACCATGGGCAATTAGACAATGGATTGGCATCCCTTGATGACAAGTCTCCTGGGATAGGCTTCAACCTCCCGTGACCCTGTATGTATACAGGATGAAGCAGCGTAGATGACGAGTAAGTAAGTCAGTCATTCGAAGCATTTGTCACATAAATTACGTCACAGTTAATGGTTAAGGGTCTTGCTTAAGGGCCCAACAATGGCAACGTGGAGGTGATGGGGATTTGAACCTGGATTAAATTGAATTTAATGTTTTTTTTTAAATTTATATTTCGAAAATAAGTTCCAAAATTAGAATTCTGTAAAGCTGGTTTAAGGCAACGTCTATTGTACAAAAGCACTATACAATTAAAACTGGTTTCTCTAGGTCTCCTAGAGTTTCCCAGGAAAGACTGCCAACTTTGGCCGCGCTCACACAGACTGTACATCTACAGATGCAGTTCAATTAATTCCAGTTGTGGCAGGCAAACACAGATTCTGACCCAAGCACTGCATTTCACCACTAAATCAGAAATAAATAAAAAAAATTAGAAAGGAAGGAATGTGATTTCTGACTAATGGGGGGGGGGGGTGCTATTGTGGCATGATGCACTATAAAGTATAGTAAAAAGTATTTGGCCGAACCTGCAATGACCTTGCATCCAAATACAAACGTTTTACTTCAATCTTGAGTCGGTGCCCCTTTTGCAGGCATTGTTAGGCCCTTGAGCAAGACCCTTACCCCTTAACTGCTCAGATGTATAATGAGATATAGGGTGTCTGCCAAATGTGCTAAATGTAATTAAGTTTTCCTTATATAGCACTTTTAACAATGGTTATTGTCACAAAGCATTTTTGCAGAATAAAAAAAAGCAATAAGTTGAGGGCGACGGTAGGAAAAATTGCAAAAGGAAGAAACCTTGAGAGCAACCAGACTCAACATGTACAGTATAATCTATAATATAAAATAATAGCTTTAGTCCTGTAGTTTGACCCTGATGACCAGATATGCAGCTTTAAAGGCAAACTTGCAGCTTGTAGTTTCTCACCTACATCTAGTTAAACACCACCGAAGATACCTTCACAACCACTAATCTCCTTCCAGTTTCAGCTTTGCCACTACCACTGGGAATTGAACCCAGGTGAGAAACCTACCACTGAGCCACCAAGGACTCTTATGACTCTTAGAGTTTGTTAGTAATTTAAGTATTTAATTTTCTAAATGCTTTTGATGTGATGAATGTAAGTGGCAAACAACCACTTAATTAGATCACTTGTCCAATTATTTGCTGTTACCCCAGATAAATATTTTTCAGTACAAAATTGTACATTTTAAAGTTATTACGTATTATCTTCAATAGTTATTGAATCACGCATCACAAATCCCAAAGCTTAGAAACCAGCATGAGCACCTGCATCACATCTCTGACGTTTCTCCCAATTTGGGACGAGTTTGACAATTTTCAAGATTTTTTCTCCCCACTTATTCACACACTGGTATATTGTATATAAATGTGTAATCTAATTAAGCTATAATTAATAACGGGATAAAATACTGCTGTTAGCCTAGCAGATTGGTGCTCACTTGTTGTGATGTTTGACAAATAAACCGAGTAATGATGTGATCTGGAGCATGATGCAGTATATCTTTTTTTATTTATTTATTTTTTGGCTTTTTAGGTGGACATTTTGACTTCTTTATTATATTTAGATTAAGATTGTATACCAAGTGAAATATGTTTTTGGTTATTATAAACAATGACAGATGGTCATGATAATTATATTTGACAGCTAGAATTTTATATTTCTCAATAGTCTGAGATTGCAACAATAATTAAAGATAAGCAGTGCCTTCTGAATCGGTCATGCTGACGGTTTAGGAACGTGTCTTAAAACATTAGGCCAAATGGAATTTAAATCGGAGTTGTGTTATGCTCGGTGAAATCACCTGGAATGATAAATTTCAGCCTTCTCTTTCTTGTTTTGTAACTTTCCATCCCTTTTTGTAAATTGTGATCTGAAACATTTAAAATGAAAACACACACACACACACACACACACATATGAGCAGGAGTAACTCTTACCTTATTCATATTTTATGTTCAGACTGTATAGATCGGAGTGTGTGCATATTTCATGTACGCACTAAAGTTTACTCTGTGTTAATCTGCATCAGGCGTCAAAGAGTCTGAAGCCCAAAGATCCCCTGATGCTTGTTTCAGCCGTCAGCTTGAAAGTGTATCGATATTATTGCGGCTTTCTACCCACAAGAATCAGTAGGGGTTAGTTTAGGTTTATTTGTTGATATTGCTGTATTAATAATCTGTATTTTAATGTTGCTGGTTAGTGTAAATGTGTTTTGTGGTTATTTACGATGTAAAGCGTGAATATATGAAGTATTAACGTCTTCCAGACTAATTCTGTTTTGACTCGGTGTCAGATGTTTTCGCACTTGTACTTCAATTTCAAGGTTTGTAAAAATGATATAATGTTGGTATGGTTTTTATATATATATATATATATATATATATATATATATATATATATATATAATATATATATATATATAATTATGTATGTATATGTGTGTGTGTGTTTTATGTACTGTATACATGCATTATGTATTATTTTGAAGCAAAGAACACACACCCCCAAAAAAAGATTTGATGGTTTTTGGTCTCAATCTTGACTCTGTTAGGTTTCGACTCATCCTCTTGACGTTGGTCTTGACTAGTCCTAGTCTTCTACCTAAAAATGGTGGTTTTAGAGTGATATTAATAATACTTTCTACTACTGTTTGTCACATGTGAAATTCTATTTTTCACATATGCCAGTTGGGTAAGAGTGCAGGGTTGGAGCCATCATAAGGTGCCCATGTGACAGCTTGGTGGTGCTGGGGTCTGAACCCCTGACCTTCTGATCATTATCCCAGAGGCCTAACCGTTTGAGCCACTATTACTTAATATTGTGATTGATAGTTATGATGTTAAACATGAGGCTTAAAGCTAAACAACTGCTTGGCAGTAATATTAGTTTTGACCACAAAGACGGAACCACGCATGTTTGCATCAAGAGATATTAAAAATTATTTATAAAAAATTTTAAGCTGTACTTTAATTGGACAGTGTGCAGTAATTAGAAAGGTAAATAATTCTTCTTTCTAATTAGAAATAATGCGTCTGTCTTATGTCTTCTAAACACATTTATGTCTTATGTCTATTTATTAAGTCTTATTATAGAAGACTCCGAAAGAACAGCCTGTACCTGCTAATCTCAAGAGCAAGCATGCCTAGTCCTTCCCAGGGGATGTGTGTGGGTTTTATTTTATTATTTTTTAAAAAGGGTATGGCATGATCGAAATGCATCAGAACTGCCAAGCAGGCACCCAGTCTAAGACCATTAACCTGGCCTTACAGATCCTGCAGCCATCGAAAGCGCAGGACAAGTCCGATATACAGTAGGACCAGTGTTATTCTGAATCTGGGCTAGGCCTACTGTTAAAGGGGCCCTTTAATCCAAAACTTACCACTCATGCTTACATGTTCAGATCGGTATCGACTTTATATATGTAATATATGCAAGATCTGAGGGTGGAGGATTAACATGAGATATTTCAGAAATTATTTTTTATTTTTAATAATTTAATAATTCTTTTCAGTTGTCACCTTTTAATAAATTGATCTGAATCATCTTATGGTTACGCCTAATTCTGTACAGCAATTAACATGGTAGCGTCATTAACTGTGAAATCTTGTAAGAGCAGTGAAATACTGTGGAGCTCCTGCGCTTGATGTCATCAGGTTGGCTGGATGTAATGTAGAGCAGCTCTTATCGATTTGGTGTGGCTTCATCTCTGTGCCTGTTGCTGCATGTCTGTTCGACTGAGATAACTGATCCGTGCAAATGTTAAACTCGTAGACTGATCCAGGGTCAGCTGTTCTCTAGCTGGTCTTGTAACTGGTGGACAGGACACAACTGGTTTCAGATCAGTCTGAACTGTAGCTTCCTCCATGTCAAAGATAAGCAGCTCATCTCCATCCAACTGTTGCGTGACAGCTGCTTGGGCTCGGAGAAATGAGCAGAGTTTGTCATGTTCGTCGTTTTCAGGGCGTATGGTTTATCTAAGGAGGGTTTAAGGAGCAGTATGTGAGTGCGACAAGAACAGGAAATAATCCTGAAGACGCTTTAGCAATAAATCACGACGTCATGAATTCCAAAGAAAAACCAATTCCTGTTACTCCAGAATTTCCTTTCCTTTGTTTTTTTTTCTTTTGTTAAAATGTTAATTTGTCCATGTTTCTTTCCTTTATGACGCATCCCTGATTTTCTTTCTTCCTTTCTTTTTCTCAGGATTTTTGAGTTTAAATTAATCTTAAATTATTTTTTCTTTCCTCCATGGCACTTTTTTTCCTGTGAGTTAAATTTTTTTTATACTGTACATCCTAGAAGTTTATTCATGTCTAAACTCTTGAACACAGACCTTTTTAATAATTTCTCTCTTTTGCTTTTTCATGCCTTCTTTCATTCCGTCTCCTTTCTTTGCTTTTTGTTTTCTTTTACTCTTTTATCCATTTTTGCTTGTCTTAATTTCCTGTCATTTGTTTTCTTTCTTTTTTGTTCTGCACCTTTCTTTTCTTTACCTTTTTTTTTGTTTCTTCTTTCTTTTTTTATGGCTTTTACTGTAACTTCTTTCTCACTGTTTATATATACTGTGTGTTTAAATATATATCACTTAACTTTTAAAATCTTTTTTTTTTTTAAACACACACACACAGTTCACATTCTTTCTCGTTGTTGTAACTCCATCTTCCTCTCTCTGAGTCTTTCCCTATGCTCAGGACTGTCCACCTTTCTCAGTGTGTGTCCTTAATTCACATCTCTTCCATGCCCCTGAACCGCACAGTCTTTAACAGGCCCGTAATAATCTGACACGCTCAGTGGTATTTCTGGCACCCTGTCAGGCTGCTGCTCTTGATGACTGTACTGTACGATGACTTAAAAAGCGATAAGTAACGCGATGTGCGTCTGCGCTGCATTATGCTGATGGATGACGATCCTCAAACAGCATCCACAAAACCCCCGGATGGCTGAGGTTATCGGGGGGGAAAACCTCTGATCTGTTCTGGCAGGAGGTTCTGGGATGTTCCGCTTTAGCCAGCTGTTATTAAAAATGATGTTGTGTAGACAAAGTGAGTGACGGTGCACTTTCCAGCGTGGGTCGATTAGAGGTTGTAATTTCAAAAGAGAAAATATTTGATGGGATGGAAAGCTTTCACTCCTTAGGTTGGCTTTGGCTTGCTTGTTTGTTTTTGCCCCCAAGGTTGGCTTTTTGCTCTCTAGGTTAATATTTGTTTGCTAGGTTTGCTTTTTCTTGCTTGCTTTTCTGCTCTCGGTTAGCTGTCACTAATTAGTTGGCATTTGCTTGCCAGGCTGCCTTCAGGTTTATGGGGTTAGGTTTTGCTTTCTAGTTTTATTTTCAGAGAGGGAGCATTTGATGGGTAAATATAAGGGGCGTTCAAATCAAACTGGGACATTCGATTGTGAAGTATTGAGGGTGAAAACTCCCGTTATTTCTCTATAACACTAATACCCTTATCCTAGTGTTTCACCAGTGCTTGAATATCATCAAGGTAGAAAGATTTCTCATTATGCCGGAGCCACGATCGGACTGTCTGCTTCACGTCTAAAACTTTGGGCTCCCGGGAACTCCTTTAATGGCCCAGGCATGTAGAGATGGCTTAAAGCGAGGTCAGGACTGTATGGGCTTAACTCCCAGCTGAGTTCCTGTAAAGTGCAAGTGATTGTTTAAAATGTTTGCATTATTCAAGTGTTTTACTGTGGCTAAGAAAAATTTCATCATGAATCAAGTCCAAATTTGACTTGAACCCTCCTGGACTTTGTTTAGCATGTAGGTGGGCTTTTTAAGCTTTTAGCCTTTCAGTTTTCTTTTTTTCTTCCCAGTTTCTACCCATTATGTTAGGCTAGTTGTTGCTTGCTAGCTGACCTTTTACAGTTTCTCTCCATTGTTTTTTTTTTTTTTTTTCCTTTTCTTATCATTGCTTGCTGACTTTTTCACTCCCTAGGTTAGCCTTTACTAAATAATTAGCTGTTTACTGTCAGGCTACCTTTGCTAATTGTATTATTCTTTGCTTTATTTTGGTAGATTTTGGTCATTAGGTTTGTTTTTGCTTACTAGTTTAGCTTTCACACAGTTTCTGGTTACTGTTTTCATCATTGCTTGCTTTTACTCATTAGATTAGCGTTCACATGCTAATCTCTTTATTTTAGTCATGAGTTGGTTTTGCTAGTTTGTTCAGTTAGATATCACCACTTAAGGTATTTTGAGTAATCTAAAGTAACATTTAAGTGAGTTTTGCTCACTAGGTTAATCTTTGTTTGCTAGGTTTGCATTCATTCGATTAGCTCTCATTCGATTAGCGTTCGTTTATAAGGTAAACCAATTTCATAGCCTCAATTACTGTAGCCTTCAGTAGCTACTTTACAGTAGTTATAAGGTTTGTTTTTGCTCACTAGTTAGCATTTCCTTGTAAATTCACATTGTAATGCATCAGATGGATAAAAATTCCCTAAATTTAGTTTTGCTTTTATATTAGTTTAAACCTAAAGCTATTTGGAGTGAACTAGTTTTACATGAATATGTGGGGGTCTTGGTTATTCCTTAAGTATTTTAGGGTTTTTAATTCTATTATATTCTTACGGACCGGCCGTTCCTGCTTCTTGGACAACATTACTTATCACAAAGGGTCCATTTAAACTAACTCTATAAAGTATTTAACCTCTAAAGGTAAAATACTTTATATCTAAACTGAATCGACGTTGCACTATAATCTCTTGTATCCTTTTGTAATTTGTAAAGAGGTTTTTCTTTCTATTAACTGGTAGAAACGAAACCATACCGATTAAGTTTAAAACACAAAACAATTACCTATAGACGTTGTGGTATAAGATGTACAGTCATGGTATAATGGACTAATCTGCTCGTCGACTGCCTGACATTCCACAATACTCGGGTCATAAAATTCCATGTGATCATGGATGCAACATGCAGACAAACAAACGTGCATGTAAATACTAGATGCAAATACAGGGGCTGAGAGGTCATTGTTTGTAATATAGATGTCCAGATCATTTTCATGGTAATGCAATGAAGGCATGAATAAGAATGGAAATTAACTACTGAGCATGACGGGCTGCATTTAATTCCACTTGACAAGCATAAATCCATGTAATGATCAGAGATTCATCTTGTAACGTCCATGATTGAACATTATCTGACCAAATTTTTCAGTTTATTAAAGAACCAATTTTATTATTATGATAATGGTGGTTTTTCAGCTGCTCCTGTCGAGGGGTCGCCACAGCAGGCCATATGATTCGCGTGCAACTTGGCACAGGTTTTATGCCGAATGCCCTTACTGATGCAACCATTTTCTGATGCAACCACTGATGCAATCTGGGCTTGGGACTGGCACTCCATCTAGTGTCTGGGGTTTGGGCATTAGGTGGGAATTGAACCCGGGCCTTTCGCATGGCAGGGAAGAAACCTACCACTGAGTCACCAATTACATTATTATATTACAATAAATGTAACTATCCCTTATCTTGGTGCATGGATTTCTATACGTCATGTTCCTGTAATTGACTTGAACATAAAACCTGAAACTTGTTTCAAATGAAAGCACTCCAGCCTTGTGAGTGTGTGTGTATGTCCCTAAATGCTGGTGGATTTGACAGGTACGAGGAAAAATTGTGCTGCTTTCACCTTCATATCAAGGTTGAAGAGACGGCCTCACTATTTTTGTGTTACACTACGTTTTCCCCAGGCTTTGCTGCCACCACAATCAATACGTCAATTAAGTAGGACGGATTTAGCAAATGGACGGTCCAGGCTGGGGAAAAAAAGTAAGCCGCAATGCTATTTTTATTTTTATTCCCACTTTTGCCTATTACCTGTTAGCATTCTAATTCAGTTTTCTGTCAGATTGTAGTTTTCTGTAATCAGTTCACATTTACATGGGTAGTTATGTTGTAGGAAAATATTTCACATTGTCGTGGGTCAATGTGGGAAAGATTTTTAAGGTGTTGCCTGAGTTGTAAAAATGTTTAGAGCATGTGATTATGATTGGCATCATAAAGTAAATAGGTGCAATAAAATCCTAGTACACAAGTTTGTAGTTAACATACAATGATGCAACATTGTTTAACTGTAGATGGAGAATTGTTCATTTTTATTGCTGAATGATGTCAGGATGGGGGGAGGGGGGGAGGCCATATAATAACATGAAACAAATCATAGTTATTCTGGATAGTATTAGCACAAAAATCTAAATTATTTGTAATATGTTTATACATTTTTATTATATTATTTGAATTCTAAAAAAATGTATGTTGTAGGGTGATTTCTTTGTAAAAACCCCCAGTTTGGCAGCCCTTGATTAAAATATAGCTGGCAATGGAAATTGTGTGTGTGTGTGTGTGTGTGTGTGTGTGTGTGTGTGTGTGTGTGTGTGTGTGTGTGTGTGTGACAGAGCGCACGAACACACTGCAGGACAGCCAGTAATTAGATTTAGCCTCATAAGACGAACCATTTTTATCATGTGAGTTATGCTGCTGCCCACGGTTATCTCTTGTTAGCCGTAATCTCACAACGTTAATAGCTTCGGGCCAAACAGGGTGACGAACTAAATCGTTTCCAATATCACCACCTGAAGTTGGGCATGTCTACAATAATTCAGACCCGTCATAAGTAATTGTACTGCAACGTGATTTGTCTTGGTTTTGGCTATTTGCTGCAGCAATTAAAGCGAGTCGCTCAGCTTTTAGTTCGAGTGTCTTCCTTTGAGGTTTACTCAATATTCCTGATTATTCAGTCTCAAATTAAAGCTGACTGTTTGCATTTTAATTACCAAGTCGCTGTTTTACTTCCTATCCAGTATGTTCTGGTAGAAAGCCAAAAGACACGCTGTGATACTGTTCAAAAATATTTTAAACACTCACCATATGTGTGAATAGATGTGTATTATGTACAGTATATCTTGCCACTAAGCAAAGCTAGTTTATTTATTTTACTTTAGATATTTGAATGTTTGCGTTTTTGTATCTTGATAACATCATTTTATTTGTATAAAGGTACGTTATTTATATAGCTTTTTTTATTATTATTTTATAATTTGAATGATAAAAGAAACGCACTAAACCAGGCAGTTTTTAGGAGGCCGTGGTGTGACCTGTTTGTTATGGAAAACTTTGAAGAAATGGATAACTCCGTGGATAAGATGTTGGTCAATTGATTAGAAGGTCACAGGGTTCAAAACCCCGCACCGCCAAGCTGCCTCTGATGGGCCTCCACTGCTCAGATACATAATCAGACAAATGTGAGTCGCTGGAGATAAGGGGACTTTCTAAATAAATAATGTAAAGGAGTCGTTTAAGCTTAGTTTTTCAGCAAGAGTTGACTCTTTAGGCTTTCAAATGGCTTGTTGTTGAAGACTTTGCCATTTTGAGCAATGGTTGTTTTTCTTTGCAGTTTCAACTATTTATATTTTTTTTAATTGGGTGAAAAAAAAATCAACTTAGAGTAAAATCTTGGAATGGAACTTGGATTTATGAATGTTGGATTATTTCCTAGTTCAGTGACCAGATAACCGTGGAGTTTAAGCATGACTGCATCCAAGAGAGTTCCATGAAAATGAAACCACCTTCCTGAGCTAACATGCTCTGTGGTTTTGCGTACATGTGCTCTGGTACTGCAGGTGGCTCTATGAAAATGTCAGACCCATTTCCATGACTTCAGATAGAGAATTTTTCACAGTTACATTGTTCGTCAAAGCTACTCTAGCAAAATTTCATCTGTGCATGATTTATGCTGTGGCCGGGTTTTTTTTTTTTTTGGTAGTCCGCTAATTTCATGTTCTCACTCTCGCGTCTGAGATTGCATCACTGATCACAGGTTAGAGTTTTTTGACATGAACTGAACCCCCTTCTGGCAATGGATCACTTGTCACATGCCACATTATATCCCTTATTTCCTTCCTTTTTTGTCTTCCTGTCTTCAAGTTCTCATTGTCAAGCCTCTTTCTTTTTTTTCTCCCTCACACACTTATTTATTTGTGATTCAGCTGGTCTGATCTGATTTAATTTTCACCCAGTAATCATCATCATTATTATTATAATTGAATTAATCACTGGTTTATAAAACAGGGTTATGAATCATGGAGTTTGGCTTAATTAAATATTCAGGTTGATGGAATGGAGACAAACTGCTCATTTCTGGTGTAAAGTGTTTCTGCAATTTCCATCAAGACTCTTTTTTTTTTTTTTTTTTTTTTTTTTACTACATATTTAAACATCTCTCAAAGTTTCACCAAAATATACATATGGTATAGGCATACAGTACTGTACTTTTTTCCATGCTCCATTCTTACTGTCGCTTAATATGCTCTCTACATCCCACTTTTTCATTTCCTGGTTCTTTCCTTTTCATCTCTCTATTCATTTTCTCTTGGCCTCTTCCTTTCCACACACTTTCATTCCTATTTTTATTGCAAACCAGTACATCCCTATATTTATTCTTTCTCTCTCTCATTTTTTCCCTCCTTCCCCTCATTCCCCATCTCTCCTCACTCTTTCTTCTCTTCATTTTCCCCTCCCTTTGGTGTGTCTCTCTCTCTCCCTCTCTCTCTTTCTCTCTGTGTCTCTCTCGCTCTTTAACATGCTGCTCGAGGAGGATCGAGAAATGTTTCATCATTTTAAATAAAACTAGGGCAGTGGGGTTGTTTGAGCATTAGAGGTTGGAAAAATCCCATGATGCCCCTGTGGGAATGGCATGGAGCGGTTTGTGTTAGCTCGCCTTGATCATCGCCTAGTTTGTGATCCACAGCTCTCAAAGGAATCAACTCAGCATGAGGAATTTGTCATGTAGCTGGTGTGTAGATCGACACTGCTGCTTCACAATGTAGTGAAATGTTGACAAACTGCGAGCGAAAATTAGTGTCAAACATTAGAAACTGGAGTCGATCTGTAATGAATAATAAATGTGTAAAAAGGGATGCAGTTACGACCGGCCTTTCACCCGGGCCGGGATTTTTAACAGTGGGGTTTTATTCTCCTTTCAGAGAACCTAATGCATATGCACTGATTTGCATATACATTAACTGCCATGATTATTTGCATATCAATGTGTGTTGCATGAAGAATAAGGTTATCTGAAGACACTTGGAACAGAATAGAGGTTTATCAGAATAAAAGATAAATAGGAGAGGCAAAATGGGCTTAAAGACAATAGTTATGGATGATATTACGATCTTCTGTTTTAGGTTTACAGCACAGAACAAAAATACATGTGCTTACAGGACAAACAGTAGAATCAGTCATTGGTCTTCGGGAACAATTGTGATTTAATTTATTCTTCGTTGGGAGCAAGAGTCACCAGTGATTGTTCCCAAAGAAGTGTCAACTAAAGACCATTGTTCCCGAGGACAAATGGTCATAAGTGGCTGGGAACAGTGGACAGCGTTTGTGTTTAGTCGGTTGTATTTTGGAACAGTGGTGATCATTTGGAATAGTGGTTTTTAGTATGATTCTTCTTAGGGAAAAATAGTCGTCACTGGTAACAATGGTGGTTAGTTGATTTGTCTTTGGGAACAATGGGCATCAGTGATTTGATCTTTGAGAACAATAGTGTTTAGTTGATTTGGTCTTTGGGAACAATGCTGTTTTAGTTGGTTCTACTTTGGGAGGAAAAATGTGATCAGTGATTGGTGGAATTAACTTCCTCTCGATGTCTGTACAGACAAGTCAATGGAAATGCATTTTTAAGCAGTGAGTAAAGACTTTTTTCAGGTATTTGCTTCAACCCCCCCTCTTTGGGAACAAGGGTTATCAAAGATTGGTCTTTGGGAACAATGGATATTTTAAATTTTTTTTTTGAGGGAAAACTGTTCATCATTGGGAACAGTTGTGTTTAGTTGTTTTTTTTTGTTAAGGAAATTGTTCCCAAGGACAACAATTTGTGTTTTGCTGGTTCTTTTTGGGGAACAATGACGATCAGTGGGTGGTCCTTGGCAACAAAGGTGTTTAGTTGATTCTACTTTGGGAATACGGATCGTTGGAGATTGGTCAGTTGGCACAATAGTCATCATTGTTTCAACCTTGGGAACCTGGGTCATCATTTAAAAAAAAATAAATGAAGGTATTATTTCATTTTATTTATTTATTTGGTGACCAGGGTTTGAATATTGAGACCTCAGTCAGGCTTTACATGTCATCAGTCAAGCAAAGTCCAATAACCTGCATGAGCTCAAAAAATGCTAGATGTTTCATTATGCTCTTTTTTTTAAACTTTAATACTAAACTAACTTAAGTTTAAATGGTCTGCAGTTAGGAGATCCCTAAATTCCACTGTGGTTTATCAACTCATTTATTTATAATGTTCCTCACCTGTTCATGATGGTAAGAGAATGTTGTGAAGGCAATAGAGATGGAGGGGGAAATTGATGGCTACATACTATGTAGTGCAGTATGTGTCACAAAATCAATAATTCCTTGTAGATTTGTTGTTTTTATAACAACTTCTCTCACAATCTGCACTCATAATATATATAGCACCTTCACTAAACTGGTCCAATATATCACATAGCAGATACTGCAAGTGTCCTATTCTTCTTACACCACAGCAGTTTTCCATCTGTGATTATATTCATATTCGTTAGTCAGCATCACGGACTCTTTAGCTATTTATAGTCATAAACTGGTTCTTCTGCTGGTCAGGAGAGGATCACGTTAATGCTTCACAAGCAGTCTGCATCTTGGTCTAACCAGCTTGTCTTGATCTTTACCATGGAAATGAAGGTGTGGTTGGTCCGGTCAGAAAGGAGCACCACCTGAAGCTCCCGTGACACCTGAATACCAAAGATGCCAAATGCCGTAGACGTAAACACCGTTTCTTGGATACAGGCAAAGTGAAAGCTGATTCTAGAATTGTTCTGTGGGTTCCTTGGAAGATCGCGGGAGATTTATTTCCAGTTTAGTGAGTTTGAAATTTGGTAAAAAGTCGGCTTTCATTGTCATTCCAATACAGTTCAAGGACCAAGGTGCTACATATATGCAACAACATAAATCACCAACACAACTTGTAACCGGAACCAGCTAGCTAACTAGGAGACCTAATTAGCTGACTAGCTCAGATATGACAGATGTACGTTTTTTATTTTTAAGCTAACCTTAAACTATTTTTTTTACAAAAAAGAGACAATAGATAACGTACAACAAAGCTCTGAGCATTCTAACCCTCGCAGTGGAAGTGCTTTCTCGCGCCTGTAGAAACAATAGCAATAAATGTATAGCTCATTATTCTCCTCTGCTCCTGCTCATAAATCTGGCTTTTGTTCATCTTTCGATTCTTGATTGGGGGGGAAACGGGTTTTCCCTGGATTAAGCTGCCGGAACCAGACAGTCAAGTCCTTTGAGTCATTTATAAATATGATTCAGTGCTCAGGAGAGTGATTCAGCTGCTTCTTTCTCTCCCTGTCACCGTGGTAACAGCACCCCTCCAGCCCCAAGTCCACATCCTCATCATAAGACTTTGCCACGGCAAGGCGAGCGCCAAGCACCGGATCTCGTTCCTGTCTTGGTGGGATTATTTTGGGGATCAGCTGTTGCGTTGTTGGTGCTCTGAGCCAATCAGAGGGAGGAGGGAATGGAAACAGAGGCTGGCTGCGCTGTCATTGAGACTGTGGGAGTGTGGAGGCCGGTCTAGCAGAGCCATCTGCTGCAGTGCTGCTGCAGCCAACCCTCCTCCACCTCTCTCTTTCTCTCTCTCAATCTTGCTTTGTCTTTGTCCTTCTCAGCCTTTTCTGCAGTCTGAGTAATCATTATTTTACATCTGCCATTGTGTCTGGCGTTCTTCTACTCTGCCTGAGCTCCCTTTTTGATCACCATACTCCTTGAAGGCTTGTGTTTCTGTTTATTGAAACGCTTTTAAGCTGAAGGCCAGATGGTGTGGTCAGAGTGCACGATAGCCAAATCCCAAGCACAGGAAACAGCTTTATTATTTCCTATTGCCTTAATTGAGGTCACATTTTGGCATAATATTTATCTGCCTTTGTTCTTGCATTAAAAAAATATAAATAAATGTGAATAAACTAGGAGTTCCAACCCTGACCGGGGCCGTTACTAAGGATGCTGTAAAGGCATCAACATTGACATGGGGGTTGACGCACCATTTAAACCTCAACCTGATGAACTAGCAAGCTTTCCTATATTAATAGTGCTCTTCTTCATATTAGTTTACATCTGTATTTGTTTCCATTTAGAACAATTCAATGTTTAATATACTGTATGCATTGCGATTCTTTTATTCGACAATTCATGCATCTCCACACAGAGTTAAAAATTTATGTCTTAAAAATAAATTTTAAATGTATATATCTTTGCATTTAAGGTTGTAATCTGTCGCCATTCCTGCAGGTGAAGCACTCTAAACTATTCACACTAAACTAAACTAAACAATTTTTTCTTTAATATGAGAATTGTAGCAAAAAAAAAAAAAATCAAATAAGGATGTTTATAAAATCACGATTGCAATACGAATTGAGTCGGCACGTTGGTATCGTGATATCGTATCAGTAGGTACTCAGGAGTGATCCTCAGCTCTACAGTGTAGTGCACTAAATTAATAAGCTGTTGAGTTATAAGGATTTCAGACAAAGTTTACCTTAAAACAAAGTTCTCTCCTCAGTTAGCCTAAAGTATTGGTCCTTAGTGCATTGCATGGCACAAATTTGCCACAAGTGAACTCTCAGGTTTATTAGTTTTAACGTAAAATAAGCAATATGGTTTTTGAAAAAAAATTTTTTTTTTGCAAAACTTGTTTTGTTACTCTCTGCTCCATAACCTCCAGAAAACAAAAATCATGACTCTTCCATATTCGAGTAAGTTTATCAGGCACGTTGAACCGAACACCGTCTCTATATTATGACCTCATTGTTCCATTGCGTCAGATGGAAAAGTCATCCTCAGATAATTGCTCCTTCAGGGAGGCAACACTTCAGCTGAAACACGTCTGCCGAGGTGATTTTCATCGCCGCTAATTGGTCCGCGATGACTGAAGTGACGAGTAGGATGTGTGTACAGATATAAGAAATAACATATCAGGTGGTTGCTGAGGTGGTGCTTTGGTTCTTGCAAAATTTTTGATCGTCCTTCGAGAACAGCTGCGCAAACAGTTATCCCCAAAGTAGTTCTGACTTTTTAGTGATTTGAATGCTTGTCATTGCTTTTATTTCAACCAGGTTAAACTTTCTTTTTTTAGGCTTTTAACTCTTTTTCTTTCCTCCATTTGTTTGTAGATTTTGCAGCAGGATGCGACTGTGAATCCTCTTGAGCGCTCATGATGATGAGGATATTCGGGGGCTGCGAGGGCCAGCCCGGCTGCTTCAACACCTCCAAAGATTACTGCTACTCGGCACGGATCCGCAGCACCGTGCTACAGGGCCTGCCTTTCGGAGGAGTGCCCACTGTACTCGCTCTCGACTTCATGTGCTTCCTGGTGAGAATGTTGGAAGCTTGTTCCCTTTTTTGTTTAATTGGAGGAAAACAACCAATAATGACTGACAGGACATCAACAAGTATTTAATCTGTATTAGAAACCTGGAGAACAATAAATAGGGTTTCAGCCTTAAGACTTAAACACTGAGACGGTGTCTAAGTCCCGAACATTAATGAACTTTTGAATAAAACTTTTTTTTCATATCATGTTCTAGCAGGTTATGTCGCCAATTCCACTCCATTGAGTCCCTGGTATGTTTACCAGATCTGGCCCAAAAAACCTATACTGTATGCTCCCCTGAAACACAAAATAAGGTGTTATATTAAACATTTTATGGGTTTTCAGAGAAGAACATCTGAACAACTATGAATAATTCCAGATGTTGTATATATTTGCAGGAGTGGCATGGTGCTGTAGTGGTTAGCATTGTCGCCTTACACCTCCCGGGTTCAGGTTTTGATTCCCGCCTCTGTGTGCATGGAGTTAGCGTGTTCTCCCTGTCCTTGGTGGGTTTCCCCTCGAGTGCTCCAGTTTCCTCCCACAGTCCAGAGACATTCAGATTAGGCTAACTGGTCTTCCCCAAATTGCCCATATGTTTGTGTGTGCCCTGCAATGGGTTGGCACCCTGTCCAGGGTGTACCCCGCATTGTACCCTAGGGATACCCCCATGACCCTGAATACAGGATAATGCAGTATAGACAATAAGTGAGTGAGTATATTTGCAGGTGGATATCAGTTTGTGAGCCTACATGGAACATTTTGGACATTTTAGACCTGGTCATAAAATGTAGATTCGGCGCCCTCACTCAGAGCGACTTACATTTTTATCTCATTGGGATTTGAACCTGAGACCTTCCGATCAGTAGTCCAATGCCTTAACCACTGGATCTTTACTCCTTGAACACAAATCCTCATATACAGTACCCAGCTTTGATTGTGCAGGTCTAACGAGGGAGCAATAAGACATTTAGCACCATGGCCTTGCATCTTCAGGGTCGAGGGTTCGAGTCACAAATGGTTGTGTGTGTGTGTGTGTGTGTGGAGTTTGTACAGTATGTTCCTCTTTTTAAGTCGTGCTTGTTGGGTTTCCTTTAATCTGAAGCCATTGCTGATTAGACTAATCGACGTTTCCAAATTTCCTGTAGTATGTGTGTGGGGTGCTTGTGCCCTGCAATGGATTGGTTTGGCACCCTGGCCAGGTGGGTGTAACCCCTCCTCCTAGTGAGTCCCCTGGCTCTCGGCCTCCTATGGCCCTGTACAGGATAACCAGTATAGAGAATGCATAAGAGCTAAGCATTAACCTACATGTAGCCTTTCTCGCCCTTTAGGTCTCTCTCTCTCTTTTAAAGAGGGTGAAAAGGTTGCTGGACGATTTACACTATAATGAACGTGAGAGACGTGTAACCTAATAATGTCCTGAGCTGCGAGCTGCTCCGTAACGTTGACCCATATTCTTGCTGACGAGCACGACTCAGACTTGGACCTGGATGTCGGTGTAAATTTCCAGCCAAGGCCTGAATGTGACTCAGTCAGCATTGTTACAACGCTGTGTGTCTGAGAGACAATACTATATCCCTGTAGTGTGACTTGTGTTTAAAAGCCAATGTTTATCATTATCTCTATAAATGTTTGCTTTTGTTTATTCAGTTTCTTTTCTCTTTATTGGTCCGGTGCTATTTTTAAAGCTTTCTTTCGGTCTCCGCTTGTGTCTCAGGTCCTGCTGTTTGTCTTCTCCATCTTGCGGAAGCTGGCATGGGACTACGGCAGGCTGGCTCTCGTGACCGACGCCGACAGGTACGGATGTGTAGGAAATATGAAACAAAAAGATGATGACGGGTCGTTAATCAAATCCTGTTTTCTGCTTAGTAAAAAAGGTTTGCAGCTTTTGACAGATCATGCCATATTTCATCATCATCCTCATCCTCCTAATCCTAATTCTTTCTCTGCAGGTTGGAATAAAAAGACCAGATTTTTTTTTGTTTTTATTGTCTTAAATTTAAATCAGTTTATTTATTTAATTTGCAATTATCGTAAATAAATATAAGGAATTTTATCTTGCACTGGTGGTGTTCAAGTCAAACCGGGACTTTTGGAACACAATACAGTTATGAGCATAAACTCCCTTTATTTCTTTATATAATCCCCTAAAACACTAGTGCACTTATCCCAGTGTTTCATTAGTGCTTGAACACCATCAAGGTAGAAAGTTTCCTCAGTACGCCCCAGACACACATCGGACTGCTCGCCTTATTCACGTCTTAAGCACGTCTTAAGATGTAATGTCAGACTGTGTTGTGAAGTTTGTTTAGTAGGGATGTGTTGTCTCCAGTGTCTTAACATTTCCTTCATGGACAGAGGAGGTATATGCTGTACTGTAATGGTTTCTTGGTAACATGATAATTTTTTGTTTTCTGAATGGAGACTGGTTAAAAAATAAAAAGAGAGAGAGAACATGGTAAGATGAGGAGTGTTTACGGGTGCTATAACTTGTTATATAGATGTTTTTTAATGTTAACTATACAGTAACTGTAAGTGGATAATAAGTTCTCAGGATTTGCAGTTAAAAATAATCATATTTGGGTAAGAAACAGTAATTCTGCACTGATTTAATAAAAATAATAATAATAAAAATAATAATAATAATAATAATAATTTCCCCCTTAAACAACATACCGCCAAATGATTTTTTTTGTGTCTTCTTCTCTCTTCCCATATTTAATTTATATATATATTTTTTTGCCTAGGACCACGTTTGGTATCTAGTGCTGAATTGGTGTCACGGTTTCCGCAAACACACCTGTGTTGACTGATCTGCCGAAGGAAGTCTCATGTCTCCATGTGTCGAATTTGTATTTGTTGTTCTTCACAGCGTGTTGTTGCAGCCATCCGCATCCGTAGCACTAAAGCTCTGGAGACTAGTAAAGCAGGTCGCGTGTGTGTGTGTGTTGTTGTTGTCAGTGTAACAGCCATTATCTTGTGACAATGAAGTCGCATGGATGGAACGAGAATGTCGACAATGCTGTACCTTAATAACTTCATTACTCTGCGAGGCGCTCAGCTTAAAGAGAGAGAGAGAGAGAGAGAGAGAGAATGAAGCGGGATTTGGCTGTTTTGAGCCAGACTGTTGCTATGGAAACGATTCAGGCCCGTACACGTCATCTTGTCCAAGCAGGATTTATCATCACTCTAGAATTAGAGTGAGTGACCTGAACTGTTCTCTGATAAATCATGCGGTCAGAATCCATAAACGTCTCCATCATGCATTAGGTAAGGCCACCAGGTGACGCGGACTTGTTGAAAGCATGCTTTTGGTATGTGAAAGGAAACCAGAGAACCCTAAAGAAATCCACATGACCAAATACCTTATGTATCGTACTGTAATTCAACCGCTGGTTAGACCCAATGACCCTGGAGACAGGAACCTGTCCTGCTTCGCTGCCATGCTGCTAATATCCTGCAGAATAAGTTTTAGGGTGGTTGGACTAATTATTGCGCAAAGTATCTCAAATGTATCTCAACCAGCCACTTTTGTAGATGCACTCTAGTACTAGTACTGGGTTGGAGCTGCATTTGCCTTTAGAAGAATAAAAGCCTTCGTCATTTATTCAACAAGGTGCTGGAAAGATTCCTTCGAGGTTTTGGTCCATATTGACATGATGGCATCACGTAGTTGCTGCAGATTCCTTCTGTACAAACACATTCCTAAGGCTCTCTATTGGATTAAGATCTGGTGACTGTGGAGGCCTGTTGGGTCTGGTGACCTCAGTGTCGTGTTTAAGAAGCCAGTTGATTAATGATGATTTTAGCTTTGTGACATGGAACAGTCTCCTGGGATGGAGTCTTCTATTGTTGTTGAATTTTTTTTACAAACACTTTCGTAGCTTTGGTTTCCTGTCCTTAGCTGACAAGAGCGGCACTCGGTGTGGTCTTCATCTGCTGTATGAACGGCTGTATCTAACCACCTGCATTAAGGTTAGACATGTTTATGGCTTTAGAGATCCTCTTCAACATACAGTACTTCAGGTGCAACAATATGTCATTAGTTGTGCTTGTGAAGCAATGCATCACTTGAATTATCTTGCAGGCTTTTTTTATTCTTTTATTCTTCCATACAAACTTTTGCCGTGGACCTTAACTTTTTGTTGAAAGTGGTGTTGAATCATACTGTTTATTTGGGAATGGGATGCTATGACTTTTCTAAGGGGTGGGGTAACGGCCTAAAAAAATATCTAACGTTGACCGATTCTAGCGCAGAGCAAGAGCTTTGTAGAAATACAAAATTTACCACATTTGAAGAGGCTTGCAATCTGTGTCAGAACATACACTGCAAGAGGGTATAAGTTGTACCCTGGGGTGCAAGAGGTGCCCAAATTTGCCCCATTGACACATTATGGCGAAGATACTCCCCATCGAAACGGGAAGTACTCGGGCAACCAATCGGTCTCTTAGGATCATTGTGAAGCTGTCAAGCCACGCCATAGCAACCGCTTTAAAGCACCTTAGCAACTGATCCTGTAGACTGTCTTTATAAAAGTCCCAGAGGCCAGAGTTTTCCCACGACAAGCACCGCTCACATTTGTACCTCTCTAGTTTGTGTTACTGGTGCCTTTCTATCAGCTTGACCCAGTCTGTTTCTGTAATCCCTAGAGATGGTTGTGTGTGAAAACCCCAGTAGATCAGCAGTTTAGGAAATATTCGTACCAACTCGTCTGGCACCAACAACCATGCCGCTTTCAAAATCTATTTTGATACGATTTATCGTCTTAATCGTGTCCATAATATTAAGTGCACTGAGTTGGTGCCATGTGATTGGCTGATTTAGATAAACAATGAGTGTAAAGCATTTCCTGCAAAAAAAGGATAATCTGCAGCATAGAAACCTCCACATGGTTTTTTATTATAGAAATCATCATGTCACGTCTTTTCCAACGGGGGTTAGGTTTTATTTAAAGACCTACTATACAGTACAAGTATAAGCTCATTCGCCATCTTCTCTTTCATGTTCACAACAAAGGCGCGGATCGCTTTCCTCTGCACGAAACTTAAAACTCAAGGCTTGAGCTTGAATAACCAAGCGTTCTTTATTAGGGGTCTCATAATGGGCATAAAGCTATAACACGTCCCGCACACACCGGAGCACACTCATTAAAAAGCAGATAGGCAACACTTCTCAGGATTTTGGTCAAGTGTTTCAAGTCTGCAATCGTGCTCTTTTTATCTTTCCTCATTAACAAGCTTCTTTTATGCAGAAAAGCTGCACATGCTATTCACCTTTTTTTTTTTTTTTTTATAGAAAAGGTGTTTGTGTCGTCTAGAAATCTCCACTTTTGTAAGAAAGTACTTCCTTCCTGTGTAGTATATCACTTGCTAGCGATGTAACTCAATAGGCGAATGTTATTTGGATTGAACGGATAATGCATTCTATCAAATTAAAATAAAGGTTTTTATTTTTATTTTTCCCCAAAAAGCGAGAAAGTTTAACATGGCATCTTGTTGAGAGTAAAAGTCTTAATTGGACAAATGGTGTGCATTTATGAATATAAAGCACTATTTTTCATTCATCCTTGGTAACTGCCTGGTCAGGGTTGCATTTAAAAACAAATAATCAATAAATAAAATTGGGATACTGTTAGCCTGTATATATTTAAGGAGTATACTCATTAAAATTACTTGCACATCTTTAGTTTCAACATTATCCAAAAGTATGGGGACACCACATCTTCCTAAAATGCAGATATTATTATTATTATTATTATTATTATTATTATTAATGTATTTATTTATTTTGGATGCGTGTTTCTAGAATGTCAACAAGTTTAAAAGATTAACTCTTTAGCGGGAAGCTCATCTACAGTATCTGTGATGGGTAGATGTTCCGATACTTTTGGTCACCAGTCATATGAACTTGCTGGTATTTCCGGTGGATTTTAGGATTTGTTGCGTTTTAAGACCCGTTCTGTTCGAGTACAAGTCTGACTACAGGTACTAAAGAGGAGTCTGTGAAGCAGGATTAAATAAATGATGTAAAATAAAATCTTCATGAATCTGTAGTCTGGACTGGGACGAAATCAGCTGCAGCGTTATTTCTTACTTCCTAGTCCAGTAATAAAGCAAATAAGATGGTGTGGGTTCTTGCTCTCTTTTTCACACTCTCTTGCCCTCGTGCTCTCTCTCACACACACTCACACACACACACACACACACACACACACACACACACACACAGCCAGTTCCTCATTAGCCCTGGAGAGAACTTGTTCGAATGTTGAAAATAACCTTGCAGGCATGTTGTGCCTCCCGTCTCCTGACTCATTCCTTTGTGCCTTTCACCGCCAAGCCTTGAGATTTCACTTCCCTTCCCCTTTAAACCGCCATGCCGATCCTCTGGGCAGGGATAAAGGAGCTAGCGAAGCTCCAGTGCATGGCTTTTTTGACACCGATTTGGCAGGAGGATGGAAGTGAAGTAAGCCGCCGTTATAAATGCCATCTGTTCTACGAAGCAATCTGCTCTAGCGAGCAGTGCGCATATTTTTTGCACTCCCAGGATTTCTGTTGTTACTGTGCAGGGTGACTGATTCGAGAACCCACGCACTCTCTCTCTCTCTCTCTCTCTCTCTCCCTCTAAGAATATCCAGCAGCATATCATTTTGCACTGTGGCAAATGCTTTTGGTCTTATTGCTTATCGATACTCCTAAAAATATTCAGAGCCAAAGATACACCCTGTTACATAACTTTGCTCATACCTTTGTAATCAGATCGCTTTTTTATAGGCTATTAGTGACTTGGAAGACTTGACCTTGTTTAACCTTAAGTGTTTATCGATTGGGTTCTTTGATTTCTGTGTTTTGAGAGCATTGCTCTAGGTTTCAGGTGGGAGAAATCATTCTCATAAGGGGCTCTCTCATAATGCTGTTGTGATCTTGTTAAAAATTGCTATATCCATGTCTGCTTTTTTATTTATTTTTTGCTATAAATGGCAGATTTCTCAATATCCATAATGTGAAGGATGAAGCTGTGTTTGTGGGGGGAGGGGGGTATATTGTTGTGCCGAATTTTATCATTAGAGTTTGTTGTCCGTCTTTCGGCTGTGGACCATCCGATCCACACAACTTTGGCGCAGGTTTACGCCAGACGCCCTTCCTGACGCAACCGTCCCATTTAATCCGGGAATTGGGACCGGCACTTCATCCAGTGGCTGGGGTTTGGGTTTGGCCATTGAATGGGAATCGAACCTGAGCCTTCTGTCTCGCAGGCGAGTAACCTACCACTGAGCCACCAATGCCCTTTATTTAATTTATTTATATTAATATAAAATAAACTCTACAGTAATAATAAAGTTAACATTTTTTTAAAAGAGAAACAGAAACAAAATTGGTAGTAGTTGAAAAAGGTGCGAACTTTTAATTTAATTTTATTTGTATAGCGCTTTTAACAATTGTCATTGTCGCAAAGCAGATTTACACAATCGAAAGAGTTATTTAAGTCCGTATGGAATGTGAGTGTGCATGAATCAAAATGAGCATTTTACACCGATCCTTTTTATTTATATTAATTAGTTATATAATTTTGGCACATTTAATGTTTATTTATTTACAGTATGTAAACTTGGCTGGCTAGCTAAGGTTAGTACAGACATTAATTGCTAGCTAGCTAATTAAATAGACCCGCTTTCGGACCGAGCAACATAGTAATTTTACAGCCAATATTTATTTTGTTTTTCATTTAATTTAAATTTAGATTTTTGATAATGCACCAATTATAATAATCCTAGGACTCTTTAAGAGTTCCTTATTTATGAGAAACAGTTAACAACCATTGCATGTACATTATTTGCTTTTTTTCCCCCTATAAAAGTTTCCTTGTCCTTACTTCAGCTTCCTTCCGTGCCTATCCCCTTGGTATTTGTTAATGTCATCCTGCAGTTTTATCTAATGCTTCCCTAATATCCTCGTGAAAAGGAAACAATGGAGGGCTTTGCGCTGTACTTATCCACCCACTGTGTACCTTTTAAACGCACACTCCCTTCTCTTCCATTTCCCAGTGCCCTGGTTTGTGCAGTGCAGGACCTTGAACGCTTCAAAGCGGGCCATTTAGATATCGACTATCTGCGCTGACGAGTGATGCCGCTGGAAATTAGTTTGTCCTGAACCACAGGGCTTTGGACTTCGGCTATTTCGAACTGACGTCAGGAACATTCTGTGTTCCCACAGTTTGGCCCAAAGCCTGGGCTTTTTATTGTGTTGTAATTGACATAATGCGACGTCAGGCTGCTGTTTTAGCCATTTGCAGTGGGGGTACAAATTTATATTAACTGTTACGCTCCCACAAAGTCAGGGTCAGGGATTTAGGATGCCAGGGTGAGCGGGTGAGAAGGACAGATGGTAAAGTGAAATGCGAGAACAGGATGGACATCAAAACCATGACACGACTCGTCTCACCTCGGACGGTGCCAAAGGAATGGACAAAACATCAGCTAGGCTAAACTGTATCCCTATTAGCTTAGCATATGGCTAATTAAACAAAATCTACAGTACCTACGCCAAGCCAACCAGAAATACAAGGGGTGGCACTCGTCATCAAACCTAGTCTTGTATCTAATTTTCTAAGGTTGGTGCGTTAACTCATAAAGATGTGTTTCTTCTTCTTCTGTCTTTAGCTGACAGGTGAGGTTCTATATCAGTTGTTCTGACATTTGTTGCTCTGAATGTGAAGCTGTTGACTGCTTGGGGTGGGCGAGTCATGAGTCAAGGGTCAGTTGATACGTCGCCAGTCAATGGTCAGAGATGCCAATCGTGGGTGTGACGGTCAGAGTCACCAGTCATGGGCATGATGGTCTGAAACCTTGCACAGAGAGTTGAGTCACAAATCACAAGCTTAACAGTAGGAATCGAGTCACAACACGCAGTTCATCACGTTGCAGTATATAGAGGTAACCCTAGTGGATTCATAACCTTTGTAGCCCACAATGGGTTGTAATTCATGTACATGTGGAGTCACGAGTCTGAAGACTTGCAGTTGAAGTTGCTGTAAGTCGCTCATTCATAACCTTCACCTGATAATCCCTGTTGATCAGCGAGTCATGAGCTCTACAGGAAGCCCCGAGTCATGAATTCTAAGCTTCACATTTTGACCCGAGTCGCTTATGGCAAGCTGTGACGTGACAGTTGAGTTATAATGTTGCCTATAATGAATATGTACAATTTCAAACATGCACAGTATACACACGACTGTAATTTTACATGTAAAAAATCCATGTAAATAGAATTAATCTATTCTCCAATCACAATAAACTATATTAAACTTTTGATTTTATTTTGTTTATATCACAAAATATAAAACCAAGTATAAAAAAAAACAAATAATAATCCAGCACTAAATATATATATAAAAAAGAGAGCAAACTCTTTCATTTTACATGCACTGTTCATGCACCTTTTCTTATAAAGTACTTCTAATTTTTATTTTATTTTTTTGTTGTAAAAAAAAGGCGCCGTGTTATCGTTCAGAAGGTGTAGCACTATGTTCGCCGCAGGTTTGTTCTGATGATACTTCTCAGCAATGTCTTGACGTCACTGTCAGGGCTTTTGAACCTAGGTTTCAGTGTATAAACTAATGATAATTGAGTTTTTGATTTCTACTACAGGGACAGAAATTGTACATTGTATGCAAGAATCCTGCCATCACGCAGGTCTGCAAGCTTTGCTGCCGGACGCATTTCTGATGCTGGCAGTTAGTCAGTTCATAAACTCTCACAGGTTTAAAGCTTCGTAGTTTGAAGCGAGCCACAATTTATAGCCAATTATTGTGGCTCGAGTTGATCTGGGAATCAGAAACCCTTTTCTGAGTGAGCTGAGACACGAATCGTAAGCTTTGCCTCCGAGATAAAAAAAATAATAATAATCCTACGTTTTGTGGTCTAACTCAAGTTTTTGGAAGTCTCACGTTCAGCATTAAGTTACCAGTTTAAACCTTTGTTCGTAAATTTGTAAAGTGCTGTACATTTCTAATGAAATCAGTGATGTAGGCGTATTAAAAGTATATAAACACAAATTCTTCATTCAAAAGAATTAGAAAATGTGGCCTGTCGAAATTTCCAAATAAATCCCTCAAATTTTTTTTTTTTTTTAGAAACTAAAGTTTTTTAAATGTACTAAAAGCCTTGTTGATCTGTTCCCAGAACATTATCCAAGAACGTTCTCAGAAACTACAAATTTAGAAAAGATGAAGCCATTTTCCTTTCCATTTTCTCTCAGGTACCATGAAGTGAACTGTTTCTTACACACACACACACTAAGGTCATAAAAGCATGAAGCACATGTTGTCCTGAGTGAATTTGAGCATGCCCTTCTGTAATCTCCAGGCTGCAGCTGTGCTCTGCCCTGTAGTATGGAACCTTCAGCTGCGTTATCATGATCTCTGGATTCACAGCAGTGTCGACTCTTAGAAATACGCCTCCAGGTCCAACTCCGATTGTGTATTTTTATTCCCATCAGTGTCATTCGAGAACTTGCCTTATTATTATTTTTTCCTCTACTGTCCGGGTAAAGGAAGATGAAAACGCGCTGTACGGCGTAACACTAGATGTTATGTTAGATGTACTCGAGAGTCGGCCGCTGCACGCGGCTCGAGTTTCAAATCCATGAACGCGCTGTAGTTCTTGTATGACATTATAACATTTTCCTGCAATTGGTTGTCTTGTCACATGATGTATTGGATAACAAACTACTGTACAAAATGTTTCACCTGGAGTGATTTAGTGGTTATATATTTATTTATTTATTATTTATGTTCAGCAACCTTCCTGTCCATGTTGTCTCTGTTGCATTTTTCCACCAATAGTGTCCAATATGCCTAACAATAGGAACCTCAGCAGAATATTTGTAAAAACATTATTTTAAATTCATTTCCTTATAGTTTATAGACTGTAGCTGATCTACTGTATATGATAAATATAAGATTTAACAGTGTTATCTAACAGTAATATAATGGTTCATGTCATAGTTGAAACATGCTCGATTATCATTGTGTATATGTGGTCAACTTCAGAACTATTGGCACCCTCTAGGCAACTGTGCATAAGGAATTGCGTACATCATAATTCAAGTTTTCTCCTTTTTTTTTTTTTTTTAAAACAAGGCTTGATGTGAAAAAATGACTGTTGTCCTAAATATCTAATCTCTCTCTCTCTTTAAATATACAGGATGTTCACACACTCTTCAGGAAAGGGAAAAACCTCAAAATTTTTGGCTTTGTTATATATTGATGTATATTAATAATATTAATATAATATGCATCATACCCTTTTTCTTTTCCTGAAGGGTTGTATACATTTTTTGGGCTGGATCTGTGTCTCTGTGCGCGCGTGCCTCTGTCTCTCTTGTTTTCTTTGCTCCCTCAAGCAAAGACAACAACAAATGAAATCACTGGATCTGGATTGAGAACACTTCAACACTTCATCAGCAAGGATAGTCCTGAACCGTCAACTTTGTGGAAATGTGACCAGGAGAAAAAAAAAAAATTATGAATGGAGAACACTTGAACACTTGAAGTTGCATGCTAAAAAAATCAATAGTAGAAACCGTAGCTACTGTATGTTTAATAGTCAAAATGTAAGAAGAGAAGCTCATGCTCCTATTCATAGTGCCCACAGTCCAAGCCTCTGGGGATGGTGTTGCTCAGGTCTGGGCTTAGCAATGTTATGTGTAATAAAGTGAAGTCAGATGATCCCCTCGTCATTTAATATTGTGTTCTGCAATCAAATCTAAGGCTGACTGAATGAAATATACAGTAGGCGGTGCAGTGGGACACAAGCCAAACTATACTTTTATAGAGTTAATGTTTTTGGTGCATTGCGAGGGTGCCAGTACTTTTGAAGCCACATGTCGAATTCCTTGTTCTCTTGTGCTGTATTGTGGTGATTTCTGACACCGATGTGAATAACATTCAGGTGCTGATCTACTTTTTGTGTGTGTGTGTTTTAAAATGTGTTAATGCGACACATCCTCCTGAGAGCCTGAGACTCTTTCTCAGAGATTTAAAAAAAGTAATGTGTGTGTGTGTGTTTGAGAGAGAATCAAATTTTTTAACCACCTCATTTATTTATTAATTTATTCATTTTTCCTCTTTCCAAGACAGAAGAAGAGATTCAACGGCATGGAGGAGCGGGAATAGTACGTCCTCTCCGTGTTTACACTCACAAGGGTTTTTTTTCTTTTTTGTCTTTTAATTAATTAATTTTAAATTGACATTAAAATGTGAGATTCCTCCTGGGCTGCTCCTCATCTGCTAACTGATGAACTAACACTGCTGTACTTCCTCCTGTAGGGTGGGTTGTGTGTTTGCGAGGGTTGCACTGACGTCTGCTGCAAATTCTCCGAGTGTTTGACCTTTTGACCTTTCCTAACATAACACAGATGCTTCATTATTTCTGACAGTTTGCTGTGTGTGTATGTTGGTGTGTGTGTGTGTGTGTGTGTCTTCACACTTTAATGGCACTGAGCTTTACTGTATGCTCTGGAAGTGATTTCTGATTACTAAACTTTCGTGTGTGTGTGTTTTAATATCTGAAAGTTTTTTATCTTGAGGCCTTTTTTTTGGGGGGGGGTAAAAAAAAAAATGGTCAAGATCAACTTTGTGTGTGTGTGTGTGTGTGTGTGTGTGTGTGTACGCCTCCTAACATTTATTTCTCATCCTGCGTGTTGGACCTTAAATAACCCCAGTGAGAGAAAGGAAAAGGGTAACTATGAACCTGTGCAAAGGTAATCTACAGTACTACCAAAAGTTTTGGCACCCCACTCTCCCTTGTGTTGCTTGTATTCCAAACCGATTGACCTCCTCCGATTTTCTTTCCCAATCGTGTTTCCTCTCTCCCTGTGAATGTTTAGTGAAATCACTAGGTCTTAGACGTGATCTCCGGAAAAGCCCCGCCCACCCCGACAGAGACATGTACTGTGTATAGCCATTGTCCTCTCTAGAATCAGCCGAATCGAATTAGGACATTAGGAGAAGTCATCCGTGAAGCGCGCTGTCCTCGCGGCTTATTTAAACATTCTGCTGGCCTAGACAAATATTTCGGGTGACTGGCTCGTCCTCCGGCAGCGCCGGGCGTCGTGTTTTTAAATCAGCTCTATCGCTTTCTTAAAGCAGTAACTACGCTCGTTAAAAGGTTTATTTTGGTTGTTCCACTGGGGAAACAGGGTTTTATGGGGTACAGAATAACTAGGTAAGGCTTCCTAACCAAAAAGGTTAACTGTTATTTTTTTTTTAAGAAACTAAAAGCACTTTATTATCCAGAGAACCCTTAAGAAGCTATTTAAAATCACCAGCACAATACTGCATACTAATCACATCCTACCAAGTGACAATATTCATCCATTCATCCATCTAGGAATCTCTGCAGTCCAACTAGGGACCATTGTTTTTGTCTTTATTCCCATTTTTACGACTGTAACACACTACGAGAAAGTTGGGAACACCAATTAACCAAATCGGCATGTCTTTTGGACTGTTGGAGGAAACCCCGAGAACCTGGAGAGCACGAGAAGAACATGCAAACTCTGTGCACACAGATCTTAAGGTGGGAATCGAACCCGTACCCTGGAGATGTGAGGCGACCGCGCTGACCACTACGCCACTGTGCAGCCAAGTGACAATACCTTTAATCCAAATTTATTACATTTATTTACAATTTCTACAAACAACAAACCAAATATAAGAAAATTAAGTCCATGTTTAGATTTAGTTTTAAAGTATTTTTTTGAAAGAAGGAAAAATATCTGCTTATAGAACAAGAACGTACAGTAAAGCATGGGAAAATGGTTAAAAATGTTTAGAAATGGGTTTACGTTTATATTTAAGTTTAATATTTCTATTTTATTTTAAGAAATGGACTAGATTCAAGTCATTTTTGCAAGATTATACTGTAGATTAAGATCGTATTTAGCAATTCAATGATTCAAATGAGCAAAACTTGAGGCTCACACTCGCTCTGCTCACACATACAGTACACTCTTGGAGAAAAAGCATTTCTTAAGGGCTCTTTGGATAATTAAAGGACATTAATAATATCAAAAAAAGGTTATACACTACTTGAAGCCCTACAGTACTCTACGTTTAAGTCCCTCTACATTATTTTTCATATTTTGCTTCCAGAGAGCTTTTATTCATTTATTTGTTTGTTTATTTATTTATTAGCTCTCCAGGCTTTCTAACTTTTTCTAACTGAACCAGTAAAAAAACAGGTTCAGATGATCAGTATACTGAGTTGTTGGAACAGACGAGAGGGGAAATGAGGTTGCTGCTGTGACTTTATCCACTTTGCAGCCTGTCGCAGTAAAACATTTCTCTCCGTTTCCGTGATATAATATTCATACTTTTATTTGTAACAAAGAAATAAGAGCGCTCAAAACGTTTCCCACGGCACTGAATGTCTATACTCAACTCTTAAGGGGTCTGAACTTTAAAATACTGCACTAATTAATAATAATAATAATAATCATTTATTTTATTTATTTTTAATTATGTAAGGTGCGTTGAGGGTCAAGATGCCAGCCGATGTGCTTTACCCCATCATTCTCTGCCTCCCAGTACAATGACCAGCACAATATCTACCTCCTACTGTAGCTCGCTAAACTTCCATTGTATCCGTAAAACTTTGAAACATTACAAATAATGTCAGGCAAACGGGTTCCTAAACCATTCAACACGCTAAAAATATCTCTCAACAGGAAACACTTTGAAATGTTTAAAGCCCAGGCTTCTTAACACACTTGTGGGCGTGGCTATTATACCACTATAATAAGCAACATACAGAAAACACAACAACGAGTTCCGTCATCGACGCAGTGAGCGAAGCACGATGCGTCATTTTGAATGAATCCGTAATGTTTCAGTCTACTTTGTTCCTGGAATGTTTTTCAAATAATAATAATAATAATAGAAAAGGTGTGTGTGTGTGTGTGTGTGTGTGTGTGTGTGTGTGTGTGTGTGTGTGTGAGCGAGAGAGAAACAGAGTCAGCTGGGCCTCTACAAGCAGGGATAAAGGTTATAATGTTCTGTGTGTGTGTGTGTGTGTGTGTGTGTGTGTTAAACATGCTGCAAACTGCATGAAATGGTGACTGGGGAATCTGGTTTGATTTGTTGATTCGTCTAAATGTAGTTTAAAGCTTCATTAAAAAGAAATCACAGGGAAAATCTCAGCAGGAACAACAAACTTGCTTTAGGTGTGAAATGAAGGCGTGTATCAGCTTCAGTCACTTCAAATACTTTTGAAACACGAGTCACACATCCAGTGGCCTTGATTACGTGTGTGTGACTGCACTTCTCGATGTCAGACACTTGTGACCAGCAGGAACGGCGACACTGATGAGAAGACGTGCCGACACGTCGACGGTAAAGACATGGCCGGTCTTGTAGGTGCTAAAAATATCTCGGATTAGGTTCTCAGTCAGGATTTAGTGAAGTCCTCGGGTAACGCAGAGTTCACATGAAGTCATCACGGTGGCTCACCAACAAACGTTTAAAACACCTCGGCTTTGAAGATCTCTTAAAAACACTGCGCAGAAAAATATGACGTAGTCCCGGTATGACTTGAACATCATTCATGTACATATGAGGGCTGTTCAAGTCAAACCAGGATTAGGTGATCTCTTCACTTTTTTCTGAGCAGTGTACAGCGGTACCTTGGTTTATAAATTGAATCAGTTCTGAAGATCTTAAGGTGAAATTTCGTATTGTGAAAAGCATTTTCCCTTAGGAAATAATGTACATGCATCCAAAAATATTACAATATTACCAAATAACACCAATCATATTTTTTTTCAGTTCTCAAGACAAAAATTCTATACTGTACTGTACAATTAACTAAAGTAACTTTTCGGTTACGCAGTGATCTAGATCAGTACATTTGCAAAGAAAGATATCTAAACTGCCAGTTAAGTATGATTCCCGACCCGATAAACATCACACTTTGATCAAATTCTGAACTAAAAGTTTGTAGAACGATACACCAAAAAAAAAAAACTCATCACAGGAAGTGTTTTCAAAGCTACGAGAATCGATTACGCAATTTAATTCGAAGGTGAAACCCAGCGCTCCTGTTCCTTAAGAGTGCCAATACTTAATTCCTTCCGCATTTGAAGGAGCTCGACCTACAGTACATCTGCATGAGTGCAGGGTCACCCCAGCCTCCTCCGTCCCATTTCAGTGCTCTAGACTGAATCAACATAACGTGTGTATATAAAAGAAAATATATCTGCTTTGATTTTTCTTTTTTTTTACTCTTTTTTTCTTCCTCTTAGCGTGGCTTCAGCGCTGCATTCAGAAACTCCGGATCGCTACGAGCGCCTCACCTCCGTCTCTAGCTCTGTGGATTTTGAACAACGAGACAATGTAAGTGTGTCACTGGTTTTCCCCGCCTGTTCGTCCTGTTGCCGCGCCCTCTTGCTGTGTCTGTCTGGGTCACATTAGGTCATGGAGTGAGAGTGGGATTGGCTTTAGGTCTCGCCTCATTATTGTTAAATAATGCATGATTAAAAAGAGTAGGCTTGGCTGCGGTCTCTTTGTGGGTGTGTGTGTGAGATCAATTAAAAGCTGAGGTAAGGCTTAATAAGAAGTGATTCCTGGTTCTCTTGAGATTCTCTGGAATTTTAACAGATTTTAACAGATGCTTTGATTTGATTTAAATAAACATATTACACTTATTAAACATACTATATTTACAGTGTGTAATTGAATGTATAAAATGTCTAAAGTCCAGTATGTGTGAGTGTGGGGGTGCGGGAGAAATAAGTCGGCCTCATCGGTGTCAGGTAATCAGTCCGGGAGCACGATGATAGAAAATAGCTGTACTGTAAAGCTAAAAGCTGTCCTGATAGTAATCCTATAATAATACAAATTTTGGAGAATCCTGAATGAAACCGAGTTTACAGTCCAATGCAGTGGAAAACAGCTCTGAGACAAAGTGGCGTCTCAATTTAAAGGCGTGGAGAGTTCACGGTGAAATTCATTTTCTTAGGCGCGATTACTATTTTTGGCCACATGATGGCAGTGTGGGGAAAGGGGACAGAGATTTAGTCAAGTGGATAGGTATGCTTTACATCGTATATTTGTGTCAGAGGAGTACAAGACTTACTTTGTCGGACTAAAGAACAAATCCGACTTATGAACATGCTCTTGGAACGGAAATTGTTTGTAAGTCGGGGACAACCTGTATATCTTCATTAAAACGACTGATTAGTTAAATTTCAAATGAAACGAATGAATCAAGTTAAGCGCCCCGTATTAGTAAAGACGAATTCTATCATGATCAATTAGATCATAACACACATATGCATACTGTTACACCACTAATCGTACCCAATGTAGAGTTGTGTGGACAGAATGAAGACAGTCTCAAGTGAAATATAGGCACTTCTAGTGTTGCAGCTCATCCACCTGAAATTTCAAATACTTCATACTGAGTTACTTTTTGTCCCACCGTGGTTGTAAAGACCACTGGTCCTTTTTTTTAAACCTGTCCATTCATTCTTCTCTTAGGTTGCTCATTAAAAAGGATCAGAATTTTCATTCACCAGATGTTTCTCACCAAGATTTTTGTGTGTGAAGATCAGCAGTTTCTGTTAAACCTTGCAAATCGTGACTGAAACTCTCGAGCGGTCCCTGGATGAGTTCGTGCATTGCTTTGCTGCGACATGATTGGTTGATTTGGAGATATGCGTGAACCGAACGAGCAGGTTTTTCTATTAAATTGTCTAGTAATCATATTGAACATGCACTGTTTTTGGTTTCGAGGTAAAATTGCTAACAGTGCATGTCTGATAAACAGTAAGTTTTCTGGTCCTGGATGCTGTAATGAAAGCTCGGAGAGATTAATCTACAGCACAATTCTCTCTCTCTCTCTTTCTCTCTGCCTGCTGTCCATTGATTCCTTCACAGACGACCGATCACACACTTTATATAAATGTATATAGCGTAGTGTTTATCTAGGACCTGGCGTCCTTCCTTCTCCTTCAGCTCAGTGCATAAACCATGTCGCTGATGATCCTGCACTTTTCCTGTGTTGCTGACGACGAAAAAACTCGTCGTGGATGGAAGCAAACGAGACTTCATCACCAGACCAAAAAAAAAAAAAAAGAGTAAAGAAGCACTTCCAGTCCTTTAACTGTCGGCTGAAAGTGCTGAGTAATTGGGGCACAGATTGTAAATGTGGATGGTGAGGTTCTGCCGAGAACACGGTGACGTTTCTGGCCAGCGTGACTGCCGTGTGCTTCCAGTAATCCCGTTCATGCCGCCAGCCGACGCGGGTCACTCGGCCACGTCACTCCTCGCGGGTTAATTATGCCTCGTTCTTGCCCTCGTACACAAACGAATAACATCGTCTAGTCTACATGAGGCCTTCATTGTCATCATTATGTGCTTCTCGCTGCAAAAGCTTTGTCTGAATTGTGTTTATGTACGTTAAGTTTGCACTCATGCCCACTCTTTCCTCCTCATGGTCATAATTCACGTTTCTTCCTGCAGGGGTTTTGCTCCTGGCTGACGGCCATCTTCCGAATAAAGTAAGTGCCTCTTTAATTACTGCCGAGCGTGCTGTAAATGACAGAGCCAGCAGGGTGGCTGGCTGGCTGGCTGCTCGTCTTTTCATTTAGCTGCCCGTCTTTATTATTCACCCTTTTAATGCACAAAACTTTGGTAGTGAATTTGGGCTAAAACAGACGACGTGCGGTGTTTAGCAAGAACGTTTAGCTCAAAAAAAGCCATTATGATAATGACAATGATTAGAGGGGGATAAAAGGATTCATCAGATTAAAATTGCAGTTTGACATTTAGTTTTGACTTTCAGCATTAATAAAGGCAGCTGTAGGGAAAAAGTAAAGCGTGCAAAAGTTTACCCCCCCCCCTACAGTTGTAACTGTTGTGTGTTTTTTTTTTTTTTTTTTTTTTTTAAATTCTCAAAGTTGTTGTTCGGATAAGTGCTAAGAAATGGATACAAATGCAAAAGTTTGTGTTCTTTAAAGGAATCTATAAAAAAAAAAAAAAAAAGTGTATATACCTAATGTACTGTATATAATGTGTATGTATGTACAGTATGTGTTGAGACAAAGTAAGATTGCTTTAAAATGTTTAAATTGACTGGAAGTAGCTGATGTTGATTTATTATTATTAATATTTTTTTATGTAAATTTGTTCTCTGAGCAAAAACAAAACGCCGTCACACACTCCTGGGCACGATGCTTCTTTAGTTCATGACTTTATTCCCTATCTGTAATTTAATTTTATTACCTGTAGCAATATTAATATTCTCTAATAACTGGTTCCCTCACCCTGCCTTTATAACTCTGTTTGTACTAGCAAGGTGCACTGGTCGTTTGTCTTTATGGGCGTGGTCTATACAAGCAGGAAATCACAATTTATTACAGATAGTGTTTTTTTTTTTTTTTTTATCTTAATGCATACAGCTATGAATTACAAAAACAAAGAAAATCTCTCGATTGAAAGTAGTCTTTGTCTTAACAGTGTGCAATCTTTGTATTATTTATTTTTCACAGAATTTTAGTTAGTGTGACTCAATTTGACTCTGTTGCATAATGGATTTATGCAACGAAAGGCTCATTCTGGGTATTACAGCCTGTGTGTGTATGTGTGTAGGGACGAGGAGATCCGTGAGAAGTGTGGCGAGGATGCCGTGCACTACCTCTCCTTCCAGCGGCACATCATCGGGCTGTTGGTGGTGGTGGGCGTGCTGTCGGTGGGCATCGTCCTGCCCGTTAACTTCTCCGGAGACCTGCTGGGTGAGTGGAGTGCTGCTCAGACTCTTTAAAAAGAGACAAAATCAAGGATTAGGATGGTAAGGATGCTTTCGTGGCGTGGTGGAGCACTTCCCCAAAAGGTCCGGAGGTGATAAAACCCAACATAATGAACTGCCTCAGTGAGTGAAATTGACCGCAGGAAAATGTATAATCAGAGATATCATCATCATTATCATCAGTATTTATTTATTTTTTTAACAGTGTATCATGAGACCATTATTTGGGGTATTACTTGTTGCCTGATTTCTCCCGTTGATGTGTACTAAATGCTTTCTAATCACTCAGACTCTGCTTTGCCATATTTATATATATATATATATATTTTTTTTTAACCCTTTGTTTTCATAAATGCCTAAAATATGATGCAATGCTTTCAAAGACTGTAAAGGTTTCAGATAACTATGTTGCACATTGTTGCACTTATGCACTCATATTTCAAAATGTGCATGAGAAGATTCTTTTATGCAATGCTTATTACAATCGCATCATCACTGTCTTTTGCTAAGTGAAACTCGACTTTGATGTAAAGTGGTAAAACATTTTTTTATTCAGTGCTTCCCAGGATCTCTTACTGTTTGAACGCCTTTTTTTTTTTCCCCCCCTCATGCCCTCGTCACGTGTTGTTGTTGGAATTTGTCAGGTTGTACAGATTGCTGAAAGTAGATAAATATTTTGATTAGAGTTTAGTAAACATTTAGCTTTTAAAAAGATTTCTTAATTTATTGTGATTCTTTGAGGTAATATAAACACTAAATACATCTTAAAATAATATTACAACAGGCGGGTGAGGTATGATGGCCTGCGCTGGTTATTATGGGTCCAGATTGCCACTCAGACGCCCAAACTTCTTTATTGGTGGATTTTTGTATACTGTAGGCGTACTGTAAAGTTGAGGACGATGTCCAAGGGCCCAACAGTGATAACCGAGCGGTGTCGAGGCTTGAATCCCGAAACCTTCAATCAGTAACCCAGAGCCTCAGCCAGCGTGAGCCCCTGATAAAGTTTCAGCACAAGCTTCATATCTTTCATATCTACCTTCCTGCTCTTCTTTTTTTTGCACGTGTCATGGAACCCAGTCCCGATGCACACCTCTACTGAATGTGTGTTCTGTTATGGTTACATCGGTAGGATCTCCTCGTACATTTCGGTGTAATAACCCATAACCGTTTCTAGCATCGGGGTAAATGTGTACCTCCGCTGCAGGTCTCTAACCGCTAATAACCTTGCGTTAGCGCCCGTGCTCGTCCTGATGGTTTATGGTTTAATTCTTTGTTAACTCTGCGCCCTGTCCTCTTGTGCAGCTAGCCGTAGATTATCATGCTCTGGGGCTTAACCTCTGCACTAATGGGATTGTGCTCGGGGTAATTGAGATCCGGTCAACGGTATTTCAGGAGAGAGAGAGATAACTTTGAATTTGTGGGATGTGAGAGGGAAATGGAGCGGAGAGAGCTTGCGAGACGAGGGAAGAAACTGTTTTAGTCTGTTTTATACACTAGTGGTTGTGGAGCAGCTTCAACTTTATTTTTTTCCTTTGAAATTCAGCTTTATACATATTTAATAAGTGATGCTTCTTCTTCCTGTTCTTTATCTTCTTATTCTTCTTTTTCCTTTTTAAATTTTTTTAATGCTTCTTCAACTTGCAGCCGAGACTTTTTTTTCCCCAGAAACCGCTCACTCATCATTAATATTTATAAAGTAGACACCCAATGTTATTAGCGGGAAAGTAATGTTATTAATAGAACGATGTACAAAAGAAGAGTATGCTACTCATGTGCATCACTTCTGGACCTTAAACACGCAACTTGTGCTTCTTTTTTTATATTTATTTATTTAGTTTTCAATCATAAATTTCTAAATTTAGTTCATTTTACTGCTTTCATGTCAAACTCGAATGTCTTCGCTTTTGAAAGTGTCATTCTCATGGAGTTTATTTATTTTCCGCCCGAGCTTCATATTCAAATTATGCAAATCACCCGAGTGTATTTTGCACCTGCGAGGTTGCCAGATATCCTTTAACTCTCGAGATGGTGAGGGGCTTTAATCACATCTAACCCGCCTGCTTCAAACACAAACGCACCTTTTAAGGAGGAAAGAATTCTGGGTGGAAGATTTGAGACTGAAGAGGCAGCACTGCCGTCTAGTACAATACAAATCGCAAGAGACTAAATAGATAGAAATAATTATTATTATAATAAGAAACGAAAGAATTCAGCTTTATATATGAGGGGTGTTCAAGCCAAACCAAGACTTAAACTTATCCCAGTGTTTCACTAGTGCTTGAATATCATCACTTCTGACACGCTGGCCCTCCAGGAACTCCCTTTTAATGTGGAAATGGCATGTAACTCCCAGCCGAGTTCCTGTAACATGTCCTGTACAGTCCCCACAGAGATGATACAAGTTGATCATCAATTTTGAGGAACACGACTGCAGTGGGCTCTGAGCCACCTCGGCCGGGATCGTCATTAATGGACGTTCGGCTTTCTTTAAAAATGTTTGCACTATTCAAATGTTTTACATTTTACATCAGTGTAGTATGCTTGAAGTCTTCTGTTAGTCCTGGTTTGACTAGAACGCCCCTTGTATATTGCCTTTAATGAATTCACTAAAATAGGTTTTACAGGTATTGATTTTTCATTACAAAGGAAGAAAGTTTAAAAAAAAATTGTGTAAAAAATAAATTAAGAATAAAATTAGTGTAAAGCCAGTTATTTACTCAGGGTTTTTTTTTCTTTTATTTTTCTTGTTTTTGTAATCAATTGAAGGTTAACTTGGTTAAATTTAACTCGGTCATGATCAGGAAATCATCCTTTATTTGTATGTGATAAAATCGTTCTGTGATCTTTGATTCATGAAGTGTAGAACTTCTCCAACTTCTCACGCTAAACACAACAATGAGATCAGCTCTCTCCGATCTCTACACACTCATTTTCCCCGTCTTTGTATTTTATTTTATCCTATGTGCGTTTTTTTTGTCTTTATTTTAGCTGTACTTGTCATTTAGTCCCTCATGCCATGTCTCAGTTTTTGTTTTTATTATCTGATCCATCTCTCGCACTCTCTCATGATCCTGTTTGTGGTTCTTCCCGCTGTACCTCTGGGATCTAATCACTTTTATTTCTTTCTGTCATGTTTTATCAGAAAACAACGCGTACAGCTTTGGCCGCACAACAATCGCAAACCTGAATTCGGGGTGAGTGACGAATCATTTTATTGTAGTTGTAATAAAAAAAACGGAGACAGGGTGTGTGTTTTGGCTTTACACGGATTTACACGTGGAAAGAGCTGATTGAACTGATTGATTGACGTGAAAGCTGATGGATTTTATCTCTCGCCATCGCGCAGGAACAACTTGCTGTGGTTACACACGTCGTTCGCCTTCCTTTACCTTCTCCTCACCGTCTACAGCATGAGACGCCACACCTCCAAGATGCACTACAAGGAGGACGACCTGGTTAATATATTCACTCTTTAAATTTTTTTTTTATTTACTATGTAGCACTGTGCACAAAACCATTTTACAGTATATTGTACATATACAACGGTGCCTCGGCATACGAATTTACTTCGTTCCAGAGTTCTTATGGTGAAATTTTGTATTACAAAACGCTTTCTCCCATAGGTAATAATGTACATGCAGATAATCGGTTCCAGCCACCCAAAAATATTACCAATATTACCAATTTCCAACACTGTATTCATATTTTTGCATATAAGAACAATCAAAACATTCAAAAAATACTTGTAAATAAAATAAAATATGAAATAAATAGACATTAAACATGACTTAATCTTAATTTATGATTCTTCTCGGCACTGGCTGCTTTAAAAACCAAACTGAAAGTGTCTCCCTTTTCTTCTTCTAGCTACCGTCCTTGCTAACATTCTTGGGACCCATGGTGGTATGTCTTCATTAAATCTTCCACAAAATGCGAAAAAAAAGCACAACAAATATACAAACTCGTTCGCGTCTATGGAAAGCCAAGCGCACCAAGTTTTGAAAAGCTCCCAGACGTACGCGCGACTTTGCCGCCGCTCGGTTAACCTCGGTTTGGTCGCTCGTATGCCGAAAATTCTTGGTGTGGCAGTCCTATGCCGAGGTACCACTGTACATGTACATAATAAGGGTTAAAATATCTGGAAGCTATTTTTTTGGTATTGGACATTTATGGACATTTATACAGTACAAATTCAAATTTCATTTGTCACAAACAGTCATACACAGTACAATATGCAGTGAAATGCTTAAGCTACCGGCCGTGATCTTAAAAATCAAAAGATTATTGATAGGAAATAAATATGGGATAAAGAGAAATAAAAAATATGGGATAAAAAAATATAAAAAAATATTAAATATATTTAGCTAAGATAAAGAAAAATATATCTCTAGAAGATAAGATGAAAAATACAACATAAGAAAAATACAAGAAAACCTATACCACTATGGCTTTATATATATATATATATATATATGTATAGCTATACTGGTAGCCCCCCCCACCCGTATTCACTTCTGATACATAATTAGATCAGGGTGACTTGTCTGAATCCCCTCATGGAGAAATCGAGTTGTCATGACAACAAGAGCTACTAAAAACGCAGATGATAATATTTAAATAACATATAATGGCGTGAGAGTGGATATGACACTCTGATGAAATAAGATCGATGTTCGAGCTGGATGAAAACCTGCTGTGGCTTTCACCTAGTCTATTCTCTCAAGAGTGTGTCCTTAATGAATTTCTCGCCCGACACTGCTGCACAGAAAAAAAAAAAAAAAAAAAGAAAAAAAAAATTTGTCTCTTGAAATATGGATGAAGTCTGTCTATAGCGCTGACCTACATTCTGCCACGAGCATCTCGGCTCGCAGTTCAAAGATGCTCTGTAGAGAGATGCTGAAACTGCTGATTCTTATCTCAGTCTCTTTCTGGTTGCAGGTGAAACGCACTTTATTTATAAACGGCATCTCGAAGTACGCCGAGGAGATCCAGATCAAACAGCACTTCGAGTAGGATTTTTTTATTTCATTTTTTTGGTCTATTGTCATAAAGTGATGTCTGGAATAAATCTAATTTGATTAGATGGTTGAGTAAAATTAGCCTTCTTTGGGGGTTGATGTTTAATGTCACACTCTATAAGTATTCATCTCATATGTGATGTCTGGGTTTTTACAGGCAATCCTACGAGAACTGTGTCGTCCTCGAGGCTCGGATCTGCTACAACGTGGCCAAGCTCATGGCTCTTAATGCCGAGAGGTACGCCATGCTTTTAGTCCTAGAGCATCCGCCATCAGTAGTAGTGTCTAAGCCAGGGGTGTACAATGTGAGATCACATGGTTTTTACCTCCTTTCTGCTTTGTGTCACATATGGAATTAGGTAATCAAGTAAAAAACATGAAAAACAACAGTTAGTTGTTATTTTAAGACACAGAGGTCAGCCTTTCTGTAGTAGTAATTCTTGCAAGAACAGTATTGTCAGGTGCATTTTTAAAATCCATCAAGCACCATAATGAAACTGTCTCATGAAGACCATCCCAGGAGGGCGAGACCAAAACCTACCTCTGCCACAGACGAGAAGTTCATTTAGAGTTATCAGCCTGAAAAATGACCAATTAACAACCAGCACCTCAGATTAGAGGCGTTATGAAGTCTTTACAGAGCAGAAGTAGCAGAAACATCTCACCATTAACTGTTCAAAGGAGATTAATGCATTTTTTGGACGCCTTCAGCATTCCTTTACAATGTAGAAAGAAATAAAAATCAGGGACGATCATGGAGTTAGAAAATGACACCAAACTTTTAAACGGTGGTGTAGATATAAATAACTTGGCATTTAAAACCTTTTTCATGTGAAAATAAATATGTTTTGAAATAAAAGTTGTAGGAAGTATTTGTTGCATTGCGCATTCATTTACTGTATTATTTTTGTTTTATAATCTGCTCCTTGATCATAATAGGTTTTCTGAGGGAAAAGCAATACAGGAGGATCTTTAGTATTTATATAGTTTACGAGACAGAAGGCGCTGATGAACACTCAGGCCAAGTGCTAAGCCAGAAGAAGTCAGCTCTTGCCAAGGGCTTATTGATTTGTAGCAAGCCAGGAGGGAAGAGTGAGAATGTGTGTGTGTGTGTGGGGGGGGGGTGGATGATCTAAATGAGCTAGACCTGCTGATGCTCTGACTGGTTGACTGATCCATGAGAAAAGCAGCGCAGCTCTCTTGCAGTCTTTATGTAACCCATATGTGTGTGTGTGCATACAGGAAAAAGACAGAGCGCAGTAAGAAGTTCTTCACGGATCTGCAGGCGAAGGAGCACATGCCCACCATGATCAACCCCAAGCCCTGCGGCCACTTGTGCTGTTGTGTCATAAAAGGCTGTGAAGAGGTGAAGCGTGTGCTCTCACACACACACACACACACACACACACACACACACTCACGTCTTCACGTATTTGCTGAAAGTCTGCACAAATGTTTCTAGGTTAAAGATGGTTAAAAAAAATTGGCTTGTTGTAAGACATTGCATGCACACACATCACATCCTCGGTGTATACACTAATAACACTGACACACTGATGGCACAGCCTTGTAACAGACACCTCATACACACTAATACCAGAGCAGCTGCTGTAGTGTTGTAAAAACCGCCCTGACGCGTCTCTTACAGGAGGAAGCCGTGAGCTACTACACGAAACTGGAAGCGAAACTCAAGGAAGAGTACAGGAAGGAGAAGGAGAAGGTCAACACCAAACCTCTGGGCATGGCCTTCGTCACCTTCCAGAACGAGGCCATGACTGCAATGTGAGTGACTGTAGCGTGAGTCAGCCTGTGGGGTTTTTTTTTTTTTAGCGTCTATGATGGAAATGTTGAGCAGCGCTGCGAACTTTCTCTTTCTCTCTGTAGAATCCTGAAAGACTTCAACGCGTGTCAGTGTCAGGGCTGCGTGTGTCAGCAGGAGCCACGTTCCTCCCAGTTCAGCGAGAGTCTTCATGTCTATAACTGGAGCGTGACCTACGCTCCTGACCCCCAGAATGTGCGCTGGTGAGCCTCGTAATACTCCTGATGCACACTTCTCTAAATCCTGCTGCAGTGTTTCAGGTGCTTTCAGCGAAATTGTGAGTGAGGCGACTCCCTTGGCTGAGAAGCAACACCACACATGATTGACCTCAGGACACTTTACTGTTCTGTTCTGCTGGACTGATGTTTTTTTTTTTTTTGCCCCAAACAATTGGAAAGAGGATTCGCTTTGCCCCACTCCTTAGCAGTCTAATCCCTGCCCCTTTTGCAGAAGATCAATCTGTCCCTGATGTTTTTTTCCTGGAGAGAAGTGGCTTCTTTGCTGCCCTTCTTGAAATAATTATGAAGGTGAGCGCTACCATCAGTCCTGCGTCATGCCAACAGTAAAGCATCCGGAGACCATTCATGTGTGGTGTTGCTTCTCAGCCAATTTTGCCCAAGAACACAGCCATGAGTAAAGAATGGTACAAAACCATCCTCTGAGAGCAGTTTCTCCCCACCATCCAAGAACAGTTTGGTGAGGAACAATGCCTTTCCCAGCGTAATGGAGCAGCTCGTCATAAGTGATCCGGGAACAAAACTTCAACATTTTAGGACTATACCCAGGAAAGTGTTGTACAGTGTTATCGATGAAATAACAAATAAAAAAATTGGGGTGGGGGAAATGTTGTTAATTACTTACTAGATATATTGTGAGTCTGTGCAAGAGGGTAGCAAGTGCAGCATCAGCCATCATAGCCAGAAGCAGAGCTACTCTGGTGGAGAAGCAATCCTGAATCTGTGTTTCTGCAGGGTTTACTGAGCGTTCTCTTGGTTTCCACAGGGAGCATTTGTCTCTGGGAGGCGTTTCCTGGTGGATCAGATGCTTAATCATTAACTGCATCCTCTTCCTGCTGCTCTTCTTCCTCACGACCCCGGCCATCATCATTTCCACCATGGACAAGTTTAACGTTACCAAACCAGTAGAGTATCTCAATGTAAGCCACCATCAAAGCTTAATTAAGTTTGTGTGTGTAATTTCGTTTTTGAATGCACACGTGCGTCACACCAGTGCAAACTGCAGTTGAGTAAATTTAAGTTGATAAATTGGATGTTTGGGATTAAACCCATTACAATGTTTTAGCCTCCTATACTATATATATATATATAATTTGTGTGTGTGTAATATCTTGGCAAGTAAATGCATTGTGAGTATGTGCAAATTTATATACGGTTTCTTACTATGAGGTTATTATAAATCATACCCAAGTTCAGTCAGCTTATTTTTGGATGCTGTTGACTGAACCCCTTAAGGGGCACATGAGGTAAAAACTATACAAAAGTGATATAACAGCTGAAAAAAATCTGAGGAGTGATGGAGAAAAAGTTTTTTTTTTTTGCTGTGATGAGAGATGTGAGAGTATATCTGTGTTATTGAAAAAGGAATCATTGCGAGACGCTCTTAGTTTAAATCAGAAAATAATTATTACACAAAACAATTTCAAATCTGTTAACAGGCCTCTGTGAGGTCACGAAAAACCGCCTCATGTGTTATGATTGGATTAGAAGAATTCGGTTTCGTCTTTTATTGGTTACAAACCTAGAGCATGAAGGCGGGACTTAAATCGTTGTGCATTATCACAGTTTAGCACAATACTTATTATATCTCAGCGTAAGTGTACACCACATTTATGTATAATTTAGAGATTTAATAATAATAATTATTGAAATAATAAAAAGCAGGAATAAATTATGTTTTTAGGTTGATGAAAATAAATGCATACTGTAAATCTGGATTTTGTGAGATCTCACGATAAAAATATTTGTTGTCCTTTTAAGGTCATCAAAGTATTAATTGTCTTAAATGTTAAATTTTCTCTTTTTTAAATAAAAAATTAGTTACTTTTGAAGCATCAGTAGAAGAATAGATTTTTTCAACCATGAAATTGGTGTAAATGTTTATAACTAGACTCGATTCATCATATATTGGGTTCGTAATATTAAAACGGGGAAGGGTAACCAAAAATGTTTGTATATGTATGTGTGTACATGTATATATTTTTTATAATTGTTAATTTATTTATTGTTTAAGGTTTATTAAATTCATGTCCGGGGATATGACACCCCTCATGTGGCCCTTATTCCCCTGGATAGTTGTGACGAGTACCTCTGTTTGGCCGAACACCAGCTGCGATGTGAACTGTGCACTCATTAACTAGTCATTAATGTCAAAGCATTTCCAAACCGTGATTTTCTAATAAGAAATTTTAGATTTTTAGAGGAGCTTCAGTGGATGCCCAGCAGGGAGTCTAAATTATTGTTCTTTAATTTTGTGCTTTAATGAAATGAAACAGTTATTGCCTAAAACTGCAGTACAAGTACATGGCTCAGTCTTTCTGTATAGTGAGTGTAGGAAGAATTGAAGAGGCTAAGGCTGAAATGATGACAGGAGTGTGTGTGGTTGGGGGGGGGGGGGGGGTAGATGGTGAGGCTTGCTAAGTATAGTTTTTGTTTCTATATACAGTATACTGTATATATTTGTTGTACTCGTAACTTGCCTTACATAAGACAGCGGTTGGCAGGAAATCAGAAGAGGGTGGAGGCGGATGCCTCGAAATTAAACCGGTGACTCATCTTGAGCAGGGGTTTGTCTATTAACCACCACTCTTGTCTTGTTTTTTTCAGAATCCCATCATCACCCAGTTTTTCCCCACTCTCCTGCTGTGGGCGTTCTCTGCTCTCTTGCCCACCATCGTCTACTACTCGGGTTTTTTCGAGGCCCACTGGACCAGGTACACACACACACACCACACACACACACACACACACACACACACACACACACACACACACACACACTATGTTTCTGCTAGGGATGAAAATAGAGGTTTTGTATCCCGTTAAAAAAAACAAACCAGTATGATATTAATAGTGATATGCTGGTTGTTATGGTGTTACAGGTGCTTGTCAGGGTTTTCATCTCTGGCACAGAGGGCTGTGTGTAGGATTTAAGTTCAAGTCCTGGATGGAGTGTAGAGGCTGAGGACTACACTTAGATTAAATTTACCAAATTTCACATTGTTGACTTTACTGTACGAGATCAAACTACAAAGCTTATGAGGGAAAACCAGACACCTGTTTAAGGCTTCACGGTTTTGAGGAAATTGCATGAAAAAATGACTCTAAAATGCCGCTTGTTTCATCAGGGACTACTGTCACTAAGGTCTATCCTCGAAATACTCCATAACTGTTTTTTTTGTTAGTAGTGGATGCCTTAAAATGTCTTTGGTTATAGTAGTTATGAGCTGCACAGAGACGAGATGTGCAATATATTGTTTGTTAATTATTAACACAATGTTAGCCTTCAAATTGCTGTAACATCAGTGTGTAATGATCAAATAAACATCTGTTCCGGGACATCTGTCTGGGAAGTTTTAGTAGTGTGGCGAGTTATTTTATATTTCTAATTATTTCATAAAAATAAATAAATTATATATACACAATTATTTTTTTACATTTATTTGTTTGTTTTTTGTTTAGCAAAATACAGGATTGCATTTACAAGAATGCAAAAAGAAAACCTTATTTCATACTGTTTTTTTTTTTTTTTAGCTCATTGTTCAAATATATAGATGTTGCACAATGAAACTGAAACGCCTGGTTTTAGACCACAATAGTTCATTAGTACGGTGTAGGGCCTCCTTTTGCACCCAATACAGCATTAATTCGTCTTGGGAATAACAGATACAAGTCCTGTACAGTGGCCAGAAGGATTTTAGGGTATTTTTCTTGCGGAATAGTGGCCGGGTCCCTACATGATGCTGCTGATATATTGGCACAGTGGCTCAGTGGTTAGCACTGTTGCCCTGCCCCTCCAGGGTCCGGGTTTGATTCCCCTCTCGGGTCTGTGTGCATGGAGTTTGCATGGTCTCCCCGTGCTTGGTGGGTTTCCTCTGGGTACTCCGTTTTTTTTCCACTGTCCAAAGACATGCAGATTAGTCTAATTGGCATTTCCAAATTGCCCACAGTGTACGTGTGCGAGTGTACCCCCTGTAATGTATTGGCACCCTGTCCAGGGTGTACCCTGCCTCATGCTTCAAGTCTCTTGGGATCCTGTATACAGGATAAAGAGGTATAAATGATGAGCAGAGGTTAGATAATAAGTGCTGGAAGTCAGCAAAACTTTCTCCTTATAGAACAAGAAAGGTCTTGCTTTAAATTTAAAATGTCTACAGTTAGGATTAATAGTGTAATATTTGCTGTGTTGATATTTTCTAATGCAAACTTTTTTTATGAAATGACCTCTAAAGATGTTACTTGTATATATTTGTATGTGTATATATTTAGTATGTACATTGAAGCTGAATTTTGAGTCGAGATTTAAGAAACATTGCATATTGTTCAGCAGTACATGTCACAAGATTGCACAGAACTCCGAGCCGCCTGTATAGATTTGAGTGCAGGCTTTTACTGATGACAGGCATTTTGACAAGCATCTGGTAATACAGGACTACTGATTAAGACTAATATGATACATGCATTGGGGGAACCGCAATAACATTGTACATCTACTTTAAAGTAACAAATTACAGTTAATTTTAGATGTAAGAAAACATTGATTGTGTAATAAAATATGCAGCTATTTTGAAGTAAGAAAAAAAAAATACAATTTATGTAAAGTAGTACAGCAGCATTGATCTTAAAGTTAAACTGCTTGTTTTAAGGTAAGTTTCAAGCTAAATTCATCTTGGAAAAAGAACATTAGTTGTGTAGTAAAATATGTGATTATTTTATCTTAAAATAAATTATATTTTGCTAAAGCAATTGTACAAAACAATTTGTTAGATACAACAGGTAATTAAAGTAAAATTACTTTGAGACAAAAAGTAAATACTACCTAAATATTTGTCAACAATGAACGTTTACTTTGAAGCAACAATTTAAAGTAAAAAAAAAAAATTAGTACAGTTTATTTTGAAGTAAAGTGCATCAAGAAACAACTCTTAAATAGTAAAAAAAAAGAACAATTACTATTAAACAAAATCAAATTAATTTAATATATAGTATAATTATTACAGTAATCACAAATCCATCCAACTAATGATGTACAATTATTTCTAAATAACATATACAATGAAACCTTGGAATACGAGTAACTCGGTTTACAAGTGTTCCGCAAGACGAGCAAAGATTTTTAATCAATTTTCACTTGGAAAACGAGCATTGTCTTCATTTACGAGCACCGAGTATCATGTATCACGCATGCGCTTCTTGATTTGATGCCAAGCGTCACGTGATCACAACTGAGCCAATGTTTTTTCTCTCTCTTGCGCTGTGGGTATTCATCTCCCCTGCTGGGTCTTAGTGCTTGTCTCTTACTGCTATAATTAACATCCGTGTGTGTGTGGGGGGGGGAACAGAGAGGGGGTGCTTCATTCACACACAACCAGCACGTCAAATTACCCGCACGCACACACAACACACACTCAGCAGCGCAGGAGAGAGAAATCTCTGTGCGCATAAATGGAAACACTTATCTGTCGAGATTTATTTTTACTTTTTTTTTAATTAACGTGCAGGTAAATTTGTTTTATTTTTACTTTATATTTTGTGTTAATTATTTTTATGTATTTATTTTTTTTAACGAATTATGCTCGTAATCGGAGGTTCCACTGTACTTACTTTTAAATAAGCACAATTACTTTAAAAAAAGTATTTTTTAAAAGTAGCAAAGTACAAAATAACTTGAATTAAAAAAAGTATTAAACTAACTGTAATTTGGTAAAAATTTTCTTTATTGAACAAAGTAAAATGACGTTATACATAGTTAAATTAAATAATTATAATACATGTACTGTATACATAATTATAACTAGTACATTTACTTTGTATTAATTAAATACAATAACTTTACAGTAGAAAAGTAACAAATATGATGAGGAATAGTTATGTTGAAGTAACTACATTCAATTGCAAAATAATTCAATTATTTTTCAGTTACTTACAGTATGTTCTGAAGTATAATTATTTAAAGTAACAAAGTAGAATTACTGTGTAATGAATTAACAATTATGAATCAAAAGATTTTAGGAGTTTATATTCAAGGTAAAGTTTTGCAGCTGTACTTCAACCTTAACTAGTTTTTATACCAATAACTTATAACAAGTAACAGCTAGGTTTTTCCTTTTACTTGAGTGAAGAATCCAGCACACGTGAACAGGGTTAAGTGAGGTATTTGGTGCACGAGATACAAATATATATTTAGCCTGTTTGTATGCTCGTGTGTTTTAGGTCAGGAGAAAACCGGACCACCATGCACAAATGCTACACGTTTCTCATCTTCATGGTCCTCCTGCTGCCATCGCTGGGCCTCAGCAGGTAAAGCTGTGTTTGTGTCTTCCTCTCTTCCTCAGATGACGGACAGATTACAAGATTACAAGCTAATCACTGGGATCTGCGCGTCCGCTTGTAAATGCAAACAGTGAGCTCGTGCAGCTTGAGAAAATTTCAATTGATTGAAAGTGGAAATCACATTTGTGCTTCAGTGGTGTGGTTTGTAATTAAATAGACAGATTTATTAAAGTGAGTAATGTGTTTAAAGATGCTAGTTATCTAATACTTTAGTAAATCAGAGCTAGAAATTAATCTGTGTTTAAACGCTCTTTGTTAGGAAACCAAATCTTTAAGAAGCTAAACAATTACTAAAGTGTTTTTGGTTAAAACTAATTGTATAACATGGAAAATTTCCCTAAAGAAATTGTGTAATAAATTGAGAATAAAAAAAATGAAAGTTTTTTTTTTCCAAATACAAAACATTAACTAAAAAGAGGTGCAAGGAAACAGCAACAGACTCTGCTAGCAAAGGATATACTTATTCAAATAGGACATTAGTTAGTGACAGTTAAAAGTTGATTATGTAATCTGATGTAAAAATTGACAAATTATGTATTTTATATCTTGGTTTAAATTATGTAAATGCTAAGTTAATTTTATGGTTTTATTTTTATTTTTTGCACAGTTTTTATTAATGTGCAACAACTAATCTTTATAGTCTTATGCAAAAGCTGCAAGTCTCGCCTATTTGTCTTTGATATTTATTTCAAACCTTTTAACAGTTAAAGTTAAACCTTTTTAAAGTTCAGTTTGTGAAGCTGCTTTGAGATAATGACTATTGTTAAGAGCGCTATATAAATCAAATTTAATTAAATAAAAAAAAAAACATTAGCATGTGCGTGCAATTTTAGGTATACGTGAAAATCTGAGACGGATGATTAAAAAAATTTTATCAGGTGGTTTCCATAAATGTAAAAGAAGAAGAAGAAAAAAAAAAAAGAATTCCAGGAAATTAATTTTGTCATTACTGTTCACAGTCTGGATGTGTTTTTCCGCTGGCTGTTTGACACGCAGTTCCTAGCTGTGGCCGCAGTCCGATTTGAGTAAGTAAAATAATTTCTGCAACTTTGTTCTATAAGAAAATCTTATTTAAATCTAGTCAGCAAATTGATACAAATTGATGTTTAAATCCTTATGATAGAGAGAAATTTGCTATATAAAATATGCAACCGAGTACAAATAAAGTTTGTCTTTATTTAATTTTTTTTGAAAGGGGGCAGATTTTTTAAAATTATTTTTTAACATAAAAAATAAATAATAATTATTATTATTATTTTAATTAATTTATTAAATAATCTATACAATTTTTTTTAAACTGTATTTAATCACAAGCTATTACAGGAGATTGACTCTGATTGGCTGAATAGTGTTGATTTATTTTCTCCAACAGGAGCTTTCTTTAGTTCAGCTGCAAATCACAGGTTTATAATAAGGGGCTATAAATGCACTCTTTCTAGTCATTTCTATTGTACCAAATCATTCACCAACATTGATACAGTAAGGTTTCTGTAAAGAGAGGCTTCTTTAACATAGATGAAAGGAAAAGCCTCCAGTATTAGCAAGTAGTTTATTTTTGGCATCCTATTATGTACTTTTTTTATTTTAAGGGGGAAAGCATCAAAGCCTCTTGAAAAAGAGAATTTATAACTACTATAACATACGTGATTAAACTAGTTATACATGTGGTTACATTTAGATATGTAACAAACTAGTTACATGTACTTGTATGGAAAATGCATGACATCAGATGCAATAAGAAACTGATTTTTTAAAGGTATGTTATGTAATTTTCATTAATTTTCAAGAACTTCACCCAGTCGTTAATTACGTTCCTGTTCCAGCACATCAGAGTATGAACTTTTTAGCATTTTGTCATATTGGTACGCAATTTTGTCCACTGCACTCTATACATTTGTGTATTCATTCATAATAATAATAAAATTGTGTATTAATTTTAATGTTAATTAAATGTTTAAAAAATTCCTTTTATGTGTGTATCCAAAGCATTAATATTTCAGTTTTTTTCTATTTAAGGTGTGTCTTTTTGCCTGATAACGGAGCGTTTTTCGTCAACTACGTTATCGCATCTGCATTCATCGGAAACGCGATGGATCTTCTGCGCATTCCTGGTCTCCTTATGTACATGATCCGTCTGTGTCTAGCTCGATCTGCTGCAGAGAGACGCAACGTCAAACGGGTAAGACACACATGCGGATCGCAAAAACCATTTGTTGCAAAGTGACAAAGTTCATCTTTTGTCTATTTTCCATTCTGTCTTTCTTTGTCTCTGTTCTTCTCTCTTTTCTTTCCTTTTTTTATTTATTTTATTTAATTTTTTTTTTGGGCGGTGCGCCGGGTACTGCAATGGCTAAGGATTCAGTCGCTATTATAAACAGTAAGGGTGACAGGGGACACCCTGGCCTACACATACAATGATTGTTGAGGATTTTAATCTATTTTCGTTTGTGATTTTTGGTGTGTGTGATGCATTGTATAAAAAATTAACAGACCTAGAAAAATTTTCCTCACAGCCGAAATGTTCTTAGATCTTTGACAAGAAGAGCCATTTTCCTGTCAAGGGCCTTTTTGTCATCCTGGTGTTATCTGGAGCTTCCTACTGATAACTGAATGAAGAATATTTAACTGTCTCCTGACGTTATGGACTCTCTGTCTGTGTGGTATAAATCCATTCTGCTCGTCCTCAGTTACGTTTGGAGATATTTTCTGTAATCGACTGTCCAAAATGTTCATTCAAAAAAACTTATTGGAGTTGAATGTCCACATTTCCTGCATGTAGGTAACAATAAGACCATTAAGGAAGTCGACAAGATTGTGTTTTTAAATGACTGTGATGTAAACGTATCTAAGAGGTGCTAAAGCTATGTATTTTTAGTTTCTTGTACATTTCCACTTTTTTTTTTTTTTTTTAAAGGTATTGGGTCTTCTTTTTTCTTTTTTCTTTTTTTTTGGCCCTCTACAGTGCTATGGGGTCAACTTTATCTTTAGTCCACATTAACTTCAACACTAACGTTTAATACTAAGTAGTTTCCAAACCTGTTACAAAATAAGAGAATTTTCTATATAGTTCTTTTCTTTTTCTTACTTTGGCCAGTTTCATCTCCATCAAGTTTAGATTTTGTGTTGTGTTTGATTGTACAGTACATTTTCCACCCAAATATTCCTGGGGTCACAAACTTTTGTTTAAACAGACAAAATGATGCAATGCGATGTTTTGTGAGGCTGCAGGGCCTGTAAAATGTGTGTGTGTGTGTGTACGACCTTGCAGCATCAAGCCTATGAGTTTCAGTTCGGTGCAGCCTACGCCTGGATGATGTGCGTCTTCACCGTCGTCATGACGTACAGCATCACCTGCCCAATCATTGTCCCATTCGGTGAGTCTGCCCCGCCCCCAAACACTGCAGTCCATTCACAAAAAAATAAAAACCAGGGAGTGAATGAGATGAGAGTCGTGCAGTCCACTGAGAGGAAAAAAAATGGGAGAAAGATACAGGAAAGGTCTAGAGAGAGCGAGAGAGAAAGTGCAGGAAGAGAGCCAAGATACTGTAGAGAAACGGTGCAGAGGAAGAATTCAGTGAGGAGAAGGAGAGAATAAAAGCGGATGAGAGAATAAACTGGTGTGGGGGAAAAGATGTTGAAAGAATAGACGTTGCAAGAGGAGAACGCCTCCTACTGGTGAACTTTTGTATGAGTAAAGTGCAGCCCCTTCTGTGAGAGTGTCTCTCTCTCTCTTTTCCTCTTTTGTCTCTATCTGTCTCCACTTGTCTTTCTCCTTCTTTCTCTTCCTCTCTCTTTTTCAGTTTCTCACACTCCCTCTTGTCTGTATGGAAGAAAAAAGTTTAAAAAAATATACAATGGTACCTCGGTATACAAATTCAAGTTCTCAAGGCAGAAGTTTGTTTTGTGAAACATATTTTCCCATAAAAAATAATGTAACTACAGACAATCTGTTCCAGCCAATAATTTTTTTTACCAATTTCACTATTTATCAAACACTATAATCATACTTTTGCATGTAAAAACCATTACAACATTTTTTAATAAAGTCGTAATGAATAAAAAAGACAGTAACCATACTCACTTAACCTTAATTAATTATTCTTTTTGGTACCAGCTGATTTAAAAGCCAAACTGGAGGAGGCTACTTTTCCTTCTTGCTACTGTCTTTGATAAAGTTTTTGGAACTCGTGGTGACAATAAATAAGTAAATAATGTAAACTAGCTTGGCTTTTCACTGATGCAAACAAGTTTTTAATCGGCTACTTGACGTACAGCTTGGTCGCTCGTACGCTGAAAATGCTTCACAAATGCTCTTAACGTGGAAAAAATAAGGCGGTTTGTATGCCGGGGTACCACTATATGTTTACTGCCCTCTACTGGTGGACTGCTGAAGTGCAATAGAATAGCTCTCTCTCTCTCTCTCTCTCTCTCTCTCTTTTACTTTCTTTCCCTCTCACTGTCTATATGAGAAAAAAAAAAGAAAAGGTGTTAAAGAAATGGAATTTTGGGAGAACGCCCCCCCCCCCCATCCCCCCTGTCAGGGTTCTCTCTCTCTCTCTCTCTCTCTCTCTCTCTCTCTGTCTGTCTGTCTGTCTGTCTCTTTGGTTGTTTCTCATTTCTCTTGCTCGGTGTCAGAGAAGAAAAGGTGAAGGTAAATGTGTTGAGTAAATAAATGGTTATTGTTACACTGTTTAGAGACCGCCCCCTGCTGGTGAGATTTGTGTACATCAACAGCGGGAGTCATTCTAGAACCCTGAACCCTGTGTGTATATACAGTACAGTATGTGTGTGTATAGATTGATAGATATACACACACATTTATCTACCTATCTATCTATGTATATGTGTATATATGAGAGAGAGGAGAATATTCATTCACAGAATCCAGGAGATGGTGACAGACAGCTTTTTTCCCCCTCCTCTTCCTGTTAACAGGATAACTCTTACACACACACACGCACACACACACACACACACACAAACACACACACACCTCTTCTGTTAGCAGTATGACTCATCGGGCCCTGCATTAAAACAGGATGCGGCAGGTTGTGCTAAAACGTTGGTGACGGCGGGGCTGATCAGACCTCACACCATCATGTGACACGGGTGCTGTGCTGTTAATCACAAGTTTCACTGCACTCTAAGGTGCAAAAGTTTGCACGCCTCTGATATAAAAAGCAAGGAAATTTTAGTTACAAAATAATCATGAAGTGACCAAAAAAAAAGAAGAATGTGATCTTGCCAGAAAACCTAAACTCTGCCCGAGCCCCAGAGACTATAAATGTTGAACGTCATCTAACTTTACTATATCTGTTCACTTATAAATAATTACAAATATTACTATACAATCCCCTGTGTTTTATTTTCTGTTGCTATGGAAACAATACCATAATTAACCATATTAAAACAAATGCATTAAATCTTAATCCTTGTGTGTGTGTGTGTGTGTGTGTTTTCACGGCAGGCCTGATGTACATGCTGCTCAAGCACCTAGTAGATCGCTATAACATGTACTACGCCTACCTGCCGTCCAAACTCGACAAGAAGATCCACTCTGGAGCCGTCAATCAAGTGGTGGCCGCGCCCATCCTCTGTCTCTTCTGGCTGCTCTTCTTTTCCACCGTACGCACAGGTAAGAAGCGCTGCGCCTTTTCAGCGCCTGTGTGCGTGTTTTTGTATTGTACAAACATATGTTTATAGGTCAGCACCCAAACTTTCCCTCCGGACAGGTTTCATGGCCCCGACCTCCATGTTTACGTTCGTGGTGCTGATCATAACCATCGTGGTTTGTCTGTCGCACGTCTGCTTTGGCCACTTCAAGTATCTCAGCGCTCACAACTACAAGGTACGAGTTGCACCCTTAAAGGTACGACCACCTTAAGGCTGGCCCTAGAGTAGAGCGGCTAGCGCTGATGGAGTGCACATACTCTTTCCCAATGTCTCTCTGGTTTTCTTTCCTCCCTCCCTTTCTCTCTCTCTCTCTCTCTCTCTCTCTCACTCTCACGGTCTCAGATTGACACTAAGGACAGCGAGGTGGACGGCATGGAGAACGGACGTCCGGCACGTTCCTCACCCTCCAGCAAATCTCCGGCAAGTCCTCCGTCCTCTCCACCCGATTATTTAACCCCAGGGATCTGTTTATGGGCATATAGTCATAAGTAATAGAACTGGTGTTAAGTGTCAAGTTGGAACGAACTCGCACTTGACATCCGACACGGTTACTCCATCTCAGAGTTTAAGGCAGCTGCCAAGACTCATCTTTTACATTAGCCTGTTTTACGTCAACGTTTTATGTAACTTTATTTATTTATTTATTTATTTATTTTATGAACTACATTAATGTTTTGACCTTTTATATTTCGTTCACTGACGCATTTTTATTACATTCCTTTTTATTAAATTTTATATTACATTTAATCTTGTGGATGAATTATCTACCATTATTATTTATTATTAATTAATTATTATTCTCTTCCCAATTATTTATTTATTTATTTTTAATTTTATATATATATATTCAGTTTTTTTAGCGTTTATGTCAAATATAAAGTGTCCTGGGGAAATTGAAAGGCACTATTGTGGTTATTTTTATTATTATTATTGTTATTATTATTATTGTAGTAGTGGTGGGAATAGGTTGAGTGATTTGTATTTTTGACTGGCTTCCTATTTAGTCACACCTCTTTGCATTTAACTTTTTATTATGAAGAAAAAAAATATATATATATATATTTACACAGTATATAGTGAAACACTGCGTTCTATTAAATTGTGTTTCTCTAAAATGAAGAATCCCAGTTTGACTTGAACACCCCTTGTATCGTTAAAATTGTGTTTACCTACAATTGTTTATCAGGACATTTTTTAATTATTTACTTCAATACTTTTACTTTGAAAGTAATTTGCAGTTGGTATAAAAACCTAATAGAAATATTGTTGATTGTTTAATAACCCTAATAAATAGTTGATCAGCTGGCTCATAGATGGGCTAAACTTGCGCCTTAAATGTATTAATTTAGTTTTAAACCTCGTATATAATAAATGCTCCTCACTAAACCCCATACCGCATGTAGAATTCCCCCACTAACTTTTCTTCTCTTCTCGTCCTGCAGCAGCAGATGTACATCGCACAGGTTCTGCAGGACCCAAACTGCGACGAGACGGGCGGAGGCAGCGGAGAGGACGACGGCCAGGGATCCTCGCAGGACGAGGAGATGATCAACGGAGGCAACAGCCTGAACGAGGCCGACTTCCAATCCGGGGAAGACAGCCTGATCGCCAACGAGGTCCGCCACTAACGCCAGCCCTGATGAGGAGAGAGAGGGAGGAGGAGGGGGAGAGGGGGGAAGGATGGAAGGATGGATGGCATGTGGCTGGGACTGAAGGCGGACCAGAGATCCATGCTTAAGCTTTCCACATGTTTTGTGCAAGCTGTGCGTCATCTCCATCAAGAGCAGCGCTGAGTGTGTAGGTTCCTGAGGAGTTTGTCGCTTCAACGTTCATGACTCCTAACACCAAAAACACTGCAATCAAAAATCAAGCACCAACATCAAGCACAAACCGCACATGCCGAGCGTACGGTCACACACTACATGGCGTTATTCCTGATGTTCGTTTCAAGTCCGCTTGGAATTTGTGTCGCAGCAGACTGGTTAGTCCATCGGGTGTGACGTCTTTATCGAGGAAAGTGTATTTATGATGTGATATTTTTTCTGCTCTTTTTATTTATTGCATTCAAACTCTCTCTAAGGAGAAAGGAAAAGCCTGGTCGTGCCGGATCTACTCCTGTTACTCGAGCGTACATGAAGGATTTCCAGATACGTCCGTGAGACACTTGGACAATCCACTTCCAAAGGGAAAAGACACGCGAGTCTACTCCTTTCCACAATAGAGGCCAGATCTGCACTAACTCGTCTCTCTGAAGGACTCGATCTCACGATGCTCAACACTAGAAACATGTCATCTCACTGCTAGTTTTTAGGATTAGTTGCTCCCAAAGTGGCTTGGCTTGCTCCATCTGTCTTTCAATAACTACGAGAAATTAATAAATATCATTCCAAAGCACATGTGCAATAGAGAAGAAGAGACAAGATCACAGTCCTCGTTAGTCAAGTAGATTGATCATCGAATCGATTGCCGTTTTATTATTCTATAAGGTTCTATCTGGTCGAAGATGCCGTCAAAGCTCTTAAGGTGCTAAAGTGATGCTTGAGTTAATTATCCATAACGATAATGATGGTGGCACGGTGGCGTAGTGCTTAGCACTGTGGCCCCGCACCTCTAGGGTCAAGGGTTTGATTCCCACCACAGATCCATACATGAGTGGAGTTTGCATGTTCTCCCTGTGCTCGATGGGTTTCCTCCGGGTACTCTGGTTTCCTCCCACAGTCCAAAGACCTGCAGGTTAGGCTAATTGGCGTTCCAAAATTGCTCATAGCGTGTGAATGTGTGTGTGTGTGAGTTTGTTTTGTGCCCTGGGATGGATTGGCACCCTGTCCAGGGTGTACCCTACCTAGTGCCTCGGGATAGGCTGCAGGCTACCAGGACCCTATGCAGGAGAAGCAGTATTGAACATGAAATTATACTCATGTTCGTTAACTCGGACGTTAAGCGTTTCACTATAACTGACGTCCCCAACAACACAGCGAGTTGCTAGCTAGTGGAATAAAATTGGTTAATTTGGGGGGGCAATTACGTCTAAAAAAACAAAAAAAACAAAAAAAAAAAATTTCATGCATTTTCAGTCCTAGTGACACTGGCATGTTCTGTTCATTAAAAAAGTCGGTTAATGTCTTTAATGTAATATTTATTTCTGATGTTCAATTCTAATCTGGCTTTAACCACTCAATTCACTTTCCAACGTTCGAGAAGGTTTTACTAAAATGTTCTTTTTCCTTAACATAGAGTCTTCAAAACTAGTAGATGGATAAACAGAAGGTGAATATTCATGATTCATCATTGGCTGGCAGATAGAACCTTATGAAACCTTACGAATGATAATCTGCAGGTTTGGAGATAGACCTTTTAGTTTTTGTTTTTTTTCGTTTTTTTTTTTATAGATCACATTGAAAACTTTAAATAATAATAATAATTATTAGTAATAATAACAATAAACCAACACTACATGAGAACTCGTGTCAGCCAGAACTTTATAATCTGTTTTTTTTGGGTTTTTTTTAATCATGCACAAAGTCAGCACGTTTGTGATCTCACGACTTGGAGTTTGAGCCAAAGTGTGTGAAAGTTCCTACAGCAGATAAATCCACTGGAGGCTGCACTGGCATCTTAGGGTTTTTTTCTTCTTCTTCTTCTTCTTTTTTCACCTTAACCACCTTAATAAATGTGTTTGTATGATATTAAAAAAAAAGAAAGAAAAAAAAACATGCGCACACTCACACACTTATTTAATATTGAGCTGTTAAGGTTTAGTTACAAAGTTTAAGAAACACGGTTCCAAAATTACATGGAAAACTTTAGAACTTATTTTTTTATTCTCATTATTTTGATTATTATTTTGTCCTCTCTTGATGATGCTCATGGATCAAGTCTGAAATTATTGCTATAGAGGTAAAGAACCCTAACTTTTTTACATTATATCTAATTGGAAAAATCGCACACACTTGATTTTCCACGAGAAAGTGTTTCATGGTGACTGGTTTACACCATCGTCCAGTTGGGTCTTAAATAGTTTAGATTGGTACAATGAGGAAATAGAGACAGCTGGACTTTTGACCCATAGCTACTTTGATCTCATCGTTTTTTGGTAGACCCCAAAAAACACATTGATACCTGGGTGGATAGCGCTGGACCACTGCTGAAAACACACAATCCTTAATCAGGGATCCCCTTACACTATTCGTGAAGTTTTGTCATGTAAGCTATGTCGCGCTGGGATAAACTCACTTGCTAAAAAAATAAAATAACGGCCGAGTTTGCGTAAAGGTCAGACATGAGAGTGATGGAAAAAGGTCATGTGACCTAATTGTCCAGATTGACCCTATTCCAGAGCGAAGGGCGCATCAGGGTAAGAAGGGAAAGTGCATGAAATCATGTACCCATCATGCATTGTGGCCACTGGTTATGATCTGGGGTTACTTCAAATGATTAGTTGTAGGATTGAGATAGATAAAGAATTTAAGTCCAAATAAAATGAATATGGCATATTTTGAAATAACCTTACAAATTAATTTGTAAGATAATCTAACAAATTAAACAATGCACTGAAATAAGTCAGAATAATGAGATATTTTGACTTATTATATTGAAATAAGTGCAAAATTGAAAAACATTGTAATGACTAAAAGATGTAACTGAAAGTAAGTTAAGTGGAAATAAGTTAATGTCAAAATGAGATATTGAAAAGTTTCAATCAAAATGACAATTATAATGTCTTGAAGTATTTATGCTTATAAGCTTATTATGCTTATTACTTGATGCTTTTTAAAAGAACATTTTTTTTTAAATTGGTCGTACCTTGAAACAGGAAATTAAGACAATGAGATCCGCCCCCACCCCATATATTATGGTTCTCACATCAACGAGCGAACTCTCCACACTTTTCTCAACTATCAATTTTCTCGTGAAACATTTATACACAGAATACACTCGATACAGTACATAACTGGTACGGTCTCAGTGCAGTGACTTGAGGAACTTTTGAACAGTCTCAGGTGTTCTTTATTTACTACACAATGTTTACATTTGTCTTTTTTGTTGTTGTTTTTATTATTATTATTATTCTCATTACTATTATTATTTTATGTGTGGTACGCTGCTTAATAATTTGCACGCCCTCGTCATTTCTAGGCTCCTCACTGGTAGACACAAAGGTAACCTATGAAAGCTGTAGCTACGCACATCACCTGAGCCTTGGCTGTGTGTAAATATTTGATCACCTGTAAAAAGTAGTGCAATTATTTTTTTTTTTCTCTGCTTTTTCCTTCCGACGCCATCTGGATGCTGTAGCTACGTGCTGGAGATACTGAAGCAAAATTTGTGTCTGTCTTTGAACCCGTTTTGAGAAATGACGAAGCGTGATTGTACAGGACTGTACCTTTTTGTGAACGCACTTAAAAAGTAAGGGTCAGTTGGAGGTCACCTCCTGTTTGAACTTATGATGGAGGGTTTCTTAAGAAAAGAAATTGTGAAAATAAGTAATGAAAATGGGCCTGAGGCTATTTTTGTATGCAAATAGCGAACGCGGTTGAAGTATTTGATACCAGTTGTGTATTATTTAAAGGGGATAAATAACTCCATAACTTGGTGTGCTCTTGCTTTTTAATGTCACCACCTGATTTTTTTCTTTTTCTTTTGTTTTTTAACCAGTATAACCAACAGGTCAAGTTACAATAATAAAAATTTGGGCAGAAAATGATCAGTCAGCTAGTTTTTAGTTAATCAATATGAATGAATGGAACTACGTGAAGTACATGTGTGTGTGTATATATATATATGCGTGTGTGTATATATACGCACTTTGATTATGGCACTGTCTTTGTGATGGTGTTCCAAAGCACATATGTACAGTTTGTACATGTCTTGGTTAAATGGTGGGATCTATTAGGTTGTGTATAAAGGGGCTTCATCGTTGCCAGTTTCTACCACTGATGTATTAAAACTTGCGCCAGCCACTAGTTTAATTTGAATCTGTAGGATTTGTTTGATGGGGTGATGATTTAATTTTTTACACTTTTCTTTTTGTTCTGAATGTTGTCTCCCTGGTGAAGCATTTGTCACATGTATTTAGTTTGTTGAACAATAAAACCTTGCTATTCATTGTGTCCGAGTAGCTTGTCCTTGTGTACTGTCTGGTTTAAACACTTTTAATCAGCAGGGGGCAGCAGAGTGTTATTCACTGCAGTATTACATACACCTTCAGGATCAGCTTTCTTTACAAAAAGAAATTCTGCACTTTGCATTTTGGAAATAGTCCTACACCATGGCTCTGGAGAATTCTTGAATGTATATAATTAAGGAAAAGGTGTTGATTAATGTGTGGCTTAGAGGTTAGCACTGTCCCCTTGCACCTCCAGGGTCTGGGATCGATTCCCGCCTCGGGTCTGTGAGCATGCATGTTTTACCCGTGCTTGGTGGGTTTCCTGCAGGAGCTCTTTTTTTTATCCCAAGACAGATGCAGATTAGGCTAATTGGCGTTCCCAAATCGCCCGTAATGTGTGTATGAGTGAGTGCCCTGTAATGAAACTCTTGTTTGTTTTATCAAGTTAACACTGGCTCCAGCTGAACTTCTCAAATAATGTGTTTTTTTTTCATACCTCAAACTCCCTCTCTTTTGCCCCTTAAATGTGCGGTTTAAGTGTTAATATAAATGAGTTACTGCTGAGAGCAGCAGAGTTTAACAAACAAGCGACTCGATCTCCTTATATGAGGTCACAATAGGTACAAAATATATTCGGACTGTTTGAGGCCTGGCCAATACAAAAAAAAAAAAAAGCTTGAATGTTTTTTTTTGTATGTTTGTTTGTTTGGAAACCTGGTTATTTTATAATGTCTAAAAAAATGACTAAAAAGAGTTTTTATATAATAGCTTTCAGTTTGTGAAGGACGTGTCGGCTTTTCTATGAAAGCACATTCAAACAGCAGTAACATTTTGGAATGTATAAATAAAGCAAACAATGTCGTTTTCAATTTTAACAACTTAATTCATTTTAGTTTTTATAAAATTCTTATTTATGTTACATCAGCTGGAAACGATTTCTATCTCGAAGTACAACAAACTATCCAATGTGGACAATAACTTACTCTTACAAGGCACTAACATACAGAAATTCTCACTACATCCGCCGAAACTGTCTTACAACGCTGAAGTTAATGCAATTTGATCATTTCTGTTTACACACCGCAGCATGGTGGCTTAGTACGTAGCACTATGGTGTCGCACCTCCAGGGTCGAAGGTTCGATTCCCTTCCTCCTGTCTAAGTGTGTCGAGTCTCCTTGGTGGATTTTCTCCCACAGTGCTAAGACATGCAGGTTTGGGTAATTGGCATTCCCAAATTGCCTTAGGGTTTGGGTGTGTGTGCCCTACAGTGGATTGGCACCCTTGTCCAGGATGTACAGTACGCTGCCTTGTGCCCCGAGTTCCCCGGGATAGACTCCAGGCCTCCCATGACCCAGTGCAGGATAAGCGGTATAGACAATAAGTGAGTGTGTGTTTACACGCTTCCCTACTAATGAACAACCGGAGCTTCCCAAACCATGACCCGGGAGCATGTTTGTTTAAACAGGAGCATTACACCGCTTCCCAAAAGTAATGACCCTGATTAAAAGATGACTTCTCTGTGAATTGTGCATTTTTCTCTTGTGTTGCAACTTCGTCTGGGTTAAGTTAGCTTTGTTGACCGAGGCCATGTCAATTATAAGGAGAAAAAAAAAAAAAGAAAAATCTGTCTCATTCTAACACAACACTCCCTTATTTGGCTCATTTTTCCCGTAAAGTCATACAGGTGTGGCAGAAAACAAGCCGTGACTGGAAGGGCATGACCATACCAGCGTTTGATGAGAAGGAGTCAAGATGAGAAATAGTGTTTTATTTTTAAAACATGTGGCTTTTTATAGCAACACAAAGTGGAACCAGATTTCCGAAAAAGACAGAATCACCCTGTAGGATAAATGTGCAAGTAAACAGAAATAGGCAGAGCAAGAATTTTCGAATAAGCGTTTACATTCCTTGGAGAAGAAACTAAACCCACTTATTTTTATTTAATATTCTTATGGACGAAAGAAATGTTACACCATTGCAAAAATGCGAAACGTAAACCAGAAATCACATTTATAATTTAGTTTGCTTTGTTCCATAAAGAACGCAGGTACGGTAAAAGTCCTGTCTTGCTCAGTAGAGCGTTCGTTTATCCTGGATGACACAATTCGCGTCTTCTTCAGAGGGGTCGTGCATGTGCATGAAATGTGCCACGTGATAAGTGTCAAACGTTCCGAGTGCATTTTGTCTTCACACCATCACGTCCTATTTAGACAAACGTTTGCAGAAAGAGGGCCAGACAGTTCGGAGCTGCCGGGAATACCATTTTTCAAGCTATGGAACAGATTCCAAACAACTGGTTCCACTTCTGATCGCCCTAGGCCTGGGAGACGCCAAGACAAAACAGACTAATTCGACGGCATTTCGGAAATCGTGCAGAAAATACTGCCACTGCTGCAGATAATGCAGGGTTACACGCCACAAGTCGTCAGACTGTTCAATGGCGTTTGGTTGCAGCTGGACTCGCGGGAAATGCAAGGAGGCCGCGTCATGGGTCAGTGCTGACTCGGCGTCATCTGGATTTTGTGGTTCTGACGGACACAGATTTGTAAACAATAATGACCTTTCTTACTTATTTGACGAAAAATGAATTTCTGCGAAGTTCCTTTGTTTTCGTGAGGGTGAGCCAAGTCTGCATCCTTACATTGTTTTTTTTTTTAATATGAGATGAAGAATTATTTTATTTTTTTATTTCAAACCCAAGATGATTTTGAAAACTGACAAGATGGGAAAGATGGAACAGAACCACTCAACTTTTTACCCCATCTGAAGTCTGTAGTTTATAAAAGAACACTTATTACACTAAGGAAAAAAATGATCTCTTATTATCTAACACGTAATGATCATATATTCAGCATATATATCTAAGGTTTTATAAGAGCAAATTTAAGCATTTGCTGTCATTGATACTTTTTAAACTTTTTTTTTATTTTGTCTACGTATCCAGACATTCCATCATATATTTTTGTCAGACATACATTACGATACAATTGAAAAACTTTAGTATATTAGTTCAGTATAACATACAATAAAATATAAAACATACTATAACATAAATATATAGTATATAACATACTATAATATATACATACATAGTATAAGATAAGATAAAATAAGATATACCTTTATTCATCCCACACTTGGAAAATTTCTAATATATAGTAGTATAATATAATGTACAGTATACATATAGTAAACTTTGTTATAACTGCTTATTAATATGACCTTAAATTAGCATCATGATTAACTGAACATTTTTCTAATTCTGATTAATGTTTACTATTTTGTTTTTGCTTTGTTTTCTTTGTCCTCGTACTTCACTGACGAGGTTTGTACTGTAAATATGCTCAACTGTTACATTTTCTTTCCTAATGAAAGAGTTCTTGTCCGTGTTACAGACTGGAAGGGGTGGACTCATGTGACTACACACAGTCATATGTTTTTAAGTGGACAGAACATGAACACACACAGTGGAGAAAGTATTACTCACTGAATCTCTTACGCATCGTCTATACCGCTTTATCCTGTATACAGGGTCGCGGGGAGACTGAGCCTATCCCAGGAGGCTTAGGGCACGAGGCGGCGTACACCTTGGATGAGGTGTCCATCCATTGCAGGGCGCACACACACTTATTCACACACTACGGGCAATTTGGGAACGCCAATTAGCATAATCTGCATGTTTTTGGACTGTGGGAGGAAACCCACCAAGCACGGAGAGAACATGCAAACTCCATGCACACAGATCCCAAGGCAGGAATCGAACCCAGACCCTGGAGGTGCAGGGCAACAGTGCTAACCACTAAGCCACTGTGCCACCGGGAAAGTAGAAACAGAATAAAAAAAGGATTAAAGATTTTTTAAAATATTAATAATAATTGACACGGGCAAGATTATGTCGATTAGAGAATGTTTGTTTCGATTAATTCTTGATTAATTTTCAAACCCTGTGGTGCTTTATACAACTCAATAAAGCAAGAAGTGTACATATCATAATAGACTCTTTAAACAATATAAAAAAGAGGTAGTTTTTTTAGTAAAAAGGTGAAACTAAAATGTTTTTTTTTTTTTAAAGTTAATTCCATCATAAGGGAATGTCTCACTATGATTCAAGCTGTCCGACGGTTTTACCCACTTCACTTCCCACAGACCTTTCTCCTCCTCCTCGCATCTGAACTGACAAGGAGATCATATCAAACCAATCGAACTGAAAATAGAACGTCAATAAACATCCCACAATTGACACGTTGACCTCAAATGACCCCTCGAAACAGGAAGGAGACGGCCGCGCCGAAGGCCAGACCTAGAGACAAGAAAAAAGCCATGATGGCTCCAGCCGTCTCTGCTTCGTGTCCATCCACTAGCCTGGAGACAGAGTAAAGAAAGGTGACATGAATATAACATTTCAGCTTTCTCCTACTGCATGTATGTCATACTTTACTGTATATACTGTACGCACTGTACTGCTTTGTTCTACATCTAATTAAAAAACTATTGGCATTTATACCAAACTGGTTCTTCTTTGTTACTATAAAAAGCACTGGGCTTTTGTACAATCGTTTAAGTTGTTTATTGTTGTTATGTGATTGAGGTCCAGGTTCTTTGCAGGACACTGGGGTTCTTCTACTCCCGCATTATTGTCCTGCCAGGACAGGTTTGTCTCTCTTAGTGACAGTGATCGTAAAAATTGCAATGCTTAAGCATACATCGACATTCTAGACCAGTGTCTGCTTCACCTGTTCGACCGTTTTTTGTTTCTTTGTTTGTATTATTATTATTTATGCAAATATCTAATCAGCCAATCACATGGCTCAGTGCAACTCAATGCACTTAGGCATGTAGACATGGTCAAGACTATCTTCTAAAGTTCAAACCGAGCATCAGAATGGAGAAGAAATGTGATTTCAGTTACTTCAGTGAACGTGGCATGATTGTTGGTGCCAGACGGGCTGGTCTGAGTATTTCTGAAATTGCTGATCTACTGGGATTTTCGTGCACAACCATCTCTAGGGCTTTCCTTTGTTTTGTTGTGTGTTTTTTTTTAATGGTCTCGTCCCAGCCTTAAGTGCTTGTGTATGGTTTTCAGTTTGGGCTTTTGTCCGAGCTGCTGCAGAACTGCAATTTCCCTCAGGATGAACAAAGATTTATCTTATGTTATCTTATCTTATCTTACAGAGAACGGTCTGAAAGAGAGAAAATATCTTGTTGAGGACGGCCAGATTGTTTTGAGGTGACATTAAGCCAACAGCATCACAAATAACATCTCTTTGCACCTGGGGTATGCAGAAGAACATCTCTGAATGCACAACACATCAACCTTAAAGCAGGTGGCCTACAGCAGCAAAGGACCACACCGGATGCTGCTCCTGTCAGCTAAGAACAGGAAACTGAGGCTACAATTTGTATGCGCTTACCAAAAGTGGACAGGAGGAAAAACGTTGCCTGGTCTCATGAGTCTTAATTTCTGCTGTAAAGTTCAGATGGTAAGGTCAGAATTTGGTGTAAACAACATGGAAGCATGAATCCATCCTGCCATTTTTCAACGGTTCAGGCTGGTTGTGATGGAGGTTGTGTAATTCAAGTAATATTTACATTTCAGCAGTTCAGCAGAAGCACACATCCTTACATTTTTATCTCATTTTACATCTGAGCAGTTAAGGGTTAAGGGCCTTGCTTAAGGGTCCAACAGTGGTGACTTGGTGGTGGCCGAGTTTGAACCTGGGACCATCCAGACCATAGTGCAAAGCCTTAACCACTGTGCTACCCCTGCCAGAAACCAAGGTAAATATTGCAGGGGATGTTTTCTTGGCATACTTAGGGCCCCTTGGTCTGAACTGACCATGGCTTAAATGCCAGGGCCTACCTAAATACTGTTGCTAATCATGTCCATTCCTTTATAACCACAAGAAACCATGTCATGTCAGCTAAAATAATCTCAAACTGGTAGACTCACTTGGGACAAAAACACATGCAAAGGGTGACCAGGTAGCCGTTGGAGAAACCGAAGAGGGTGATGAAGACGGTGAACCAGGCGTCATGAGAGAAGTAGACAGGCATGATGAAGCGTGGCTGTACGTTACACAGCATGAAGAGAGGCACAAAGATCAGACGCGCCAACAGAAGCGCTGGCAAAAGTTTGCTGTCCTTCCCTGGCTGAAAGAAAAGTAAACAGAAAAGTGTCCATAATATCATCAATATGATTCAAAATGTCCTTGTCTAATGTCCTACAAGAATGAAAGCACCTTTTATGTTTTTGAACCTGCCAGAATTTTTCTAAATTTAAATGTTTGTGTGAAATTTTGTTTGGTTTTTGCATTTCTATCATGCATGTAACCTCATTTGCCCAAAAATGGGTTTTAGAGAAAAGATAAGTAGTTTCTCCAGTTGTTTCAACTTCGATCATTGTCTATAGTCACTATTTGGAATGGTTCTTGTCTGTTACACTGAAGGGTGCCAATATTTTCGGGTGTATCTACATGAAAATAAAAAGAATAACTGGCAACTTTTGCACCGAAATAAATTCTGTGTACATGTGTATACAGTACGTAGCTTACCCACAAACACACAGCAGTCAGGCTCCGTCCCAACCAGTCACACAGGTTGAAGAGCAGAAAACCGGAGACGGGAATGTAATATTTCTCTGATGAGAGAAACAAAAACATCCAGTTTATAATGTTAAGGTTTTGCATTGTTATATAATGTAATTAAATAATGCTTTATTACATAAACTTCCTATTTTGATTCGTAGATTGTAGCTGAAAGAAGGATTCGCCCCACTACCAGCACACTGTTGTTACTGTTACAGGATTTCAGACTTTTTGTGACATCTTTTTATGCTTTAAAATCCATAGTGATGGTGCTGGCCTGGATGAGATAAAGAAAAGTTGCTTGCTCTTCAGGTCCTTTGGCTCTTGCTTGATCCACGTTTTCTTTGTTGCAGTTCCTTGGATCCTCCACCGCGTGGGAGTCTGCGTGGTTAAACGATCTGGCCCCTTTCTGCACATGTGACCTGGGCTCATGTGAGCCTCCACAGCTGGATTTGCTCTTCTACTGCGGGTTGCTGCAGTCAGGACCTGGCACAGGCATTATGTTTGAAATACCTCTAATTTGTTCAAGTCCATTTGGTGCAGGGCCCATGTTTCCTGATTCACAGAGACAAATCAGCAGAATAGGCAAAAGAAAGAGACGCAAAGGTGGAGTAAGTAAGCACCATTCCAAGGTCCCTTGAGTGGCAGAGGGCCTTTAAAAAATGCAATGCCCATTTATAAGGGTTTGCTTTGTCAAGGTCTCTTTCTGGGTCCAGTCTATTATGTTTGCAGGGGGCCCAGAATCTAGTGCAGCACCTCTGGTTCGATCTCTTCCACAGGTATCACTTGAGTGAGGCAAATACTTTGGTGGTGTCCGGAATAACCCCTAGAGGGCGCCTTGCACCCAGAGACCTGGTGTTCACTTTGAACTTCATTTCCCAGAGTGCACCTCGGTGACATGCTGCATACTCTCACCTGAGCCTGGTTTGCTAATTTGTTTGTTTACAAATACAGTAGTCATGTCTTGAACTCAGTGGTTGTTTTGCAATTTCTCGTCACCATTTTGAGACTATTCAGGTGAAAGCTTCCTGTTTTGTTTGCATGTGTTAACTTTAGTCATTAAAGTCTTAACATTTGCACTTACTGTATGTCTTGCCTGCATCCTTGCACCCATGACAAGTGGCCTGTCCAAATCTTCCTTAGATTTCCTTAGCGAATGCCACTTTCTTCTCTTGGATCTGTAATGTCAGGAGTTTGGGTTCCTGCATTTATTGTTTTTTGAATCTTGCTCAAGGGTGCATGAGTAGCAGCTCAGTGATTCCGGGACTCAAACTAAGTATCTTCTGACCTGCAGTCCAGAACTTTAACCACCAAGCTACCCTTGCCCCAATACAAGCCAGTGAGTGCAGTCATATGTGGATTTGACCAAGACACCAATGTTTTTCAAAGTTCCAATCTTAACTTCAGCTAGAAAATAAGATCCCAGAAGCCGACTAACTCAACTGAAACTCTATTGATGGGTTAGTTTGAAGTTTCTCTTACCACCCCTTCAGTTAGCAGTATTGCCTCACATTGCCAGGGCTAGAGGTTTGAATCTCACCTCCGCTCCGCATGCATGGAGTTTGCATGTTCTCTTTGCAGGTTATTTTTCAGACATTTCACACATGCACACACACTTCAGCTTACCCCAACGTCCTCCATCAGCAATGGTAGATTTGACGTCCACAATGACAGCGGGAAAAGCGCCGATGGTGACAGTGAAGGCAAAGCACACAGACAGAGCCATCACCCAGATCTACAGAGCAAGAAAAAGAGACAAATAAATAATAAAAATAATACAAGTCCGGCAGTGTTCCAAGAGTCATCTGGGAGGTTTCACTGTTTGTATCAATTCACTGTTCTGTGCTTGTGATATAAATTTTTTATAATTGTTTTTGGGAGAAATTATATTTCTTCATGGTAAATATTTGACTTGTAGGTGTAGTGGAGCAATACAGACCCAACAGTCATGATTGGATGCACCTGATTCTGTGTAATTTATTCATTGATTGAAATGGGGCGTGTTCAAAATAATAGCAGCGTGGAGTTCAATTTGAGAGGTAAATTATTCTGTAAAAAGCAGGTGTAAAACAAGTTCCCCTTATGTAAGGATAAATGCAGAAAAGGTCGCCCTGTGCATTTCTCTCTTAAAATCAGAGTAAAACGTGTCGTCCAGACATTGTTCAAAACAACATACTTTGATTCAATAGTTGATTAGAGATGGGAAAACATACAAAGAAGTGCAGAAAATGATAGACTGCTCTGCTAAAATTATACCAAATGCTTTAAAATGGAGATCAAAACCAGAAAGACGTGGAAGAAAATGGAAAACTATCATTTGAATGGATTGAAGAATAACAAAATTGACAAAGACTTAGCCAATGATCAGTTCCAGCATGATCAAAGAACACCTAAAGTTACCTATGAGTACTGTTACTATTAGAAGACGGCTATGTGAAGCCAAGCTATCAGCAAGAAGTCCCATTGTTGAAAAAAGACATGTGCTAAAGAGGTTACAGTTCGCTAAAGAACACATTGAATGGCCTAAAGAGAAATTATGCAATATTTTGTGGACTGATGAAAGCAAGATTGTCCTTTTTGGGTCTAGAGGCCGCAGACAGTATACTGTGAAGACAGTGAAGCATGGAGGCACAAGCATCATGATATGGGGAAGCTTCTCGTACTATGGTGTTGGGCCTATTTATCACATTTCAGGGATCATGGATCAATTTGAGTACATCAGAATACTTAAAGAGGTCACGCTGCCCCATGCCGAGGAGGAAATGCCCTTGAAATGGGAGTTTTAATAAGACAACGACCCCAAACACACCAGTAAGCAGGAGGCATCTTGGTTCCAGACGTTATGGAGTGTCCAGCCCAATCCCCAGACCCTAATCCAATAGAAAACTTGTGGGCTGACATTAAAAATGCTGTTTCTGAGACAAAACTAAGAAATGCAGAGGAATTGTGGCGTGTAGTACAATCGTCACAGATGTGAAGCAGTTCTCAGAAAGCAGGTTATACAACTAAATATTAGTTCAAAGATGCACAAGAAAGATTAAACTTCAAGCATTTTTGTTTAAACTGTAAATTCATCACTTTATAAAGATGAATGATGACACCGCTATTTTTTTTGAACAGACTATTATTCTTCTACTAATACTAGTTTTTCTTCACTTTCTATAAACTATTAATACATTTTGCACATTTTTCTTCATGTTGTGATTCAGTATAGAACGTGCAACGTGTCCAATGCATTTGTGTGATTTAAATGAAAAGTTCAAAGATTCAAAGAACTTTATTAATCACAGAGGGAAATTGCTTTGTCTTGGTCATACAGTTGCATTGATTAATAAAAAAAAATAAACAAAAAATTATTTAAAAAAAGTTATTATATGGATATGGAGCTTTACTCACTTTTTTTAACACACTGCTATTATTTTGAACATATATCATGAACATATCTTCTGATGTAAAATATAAAAGCTCATTGGTTAAGAATAAAATGGAAAAACAGATGGCTGATTATAATAGAAGCAGCTTTTAACAGGTTTAAATGATTGTGAATGAACGACATGCTAGAAAGCGAGTGTGGCTTCTTTGCTAGCAAAACGAAACAAAAATATTTCACTATATTGTCAATATTAATTACTTGTTCATAAAACTGTTCCTTAAAAGGACCGTTGAAGGTTATACTGTACTAACTATCGTCACAGCTGTGGTTATTTAAAGCACTGATTCACTGTACTGACGTTAATGGCATTATTCAGTAGCTCCAATACATCACCACATGCTGTCATTGATTGTTTTCCCTAATAACATACAGGGTGAGTAAAAAGCAGCTAGACATATAAAATTGGTAATAAGATCAATATTTCTAGTACAAATTTATTGAATGACCTCCAAGAATTCAGATCTCACTCCATGTGATTTTTTTCCCGTGGGAAAAACCTTGCACATTGGATGACTTGGAGGCAGTACATGTACATGTACAATTTGTTTCATTAAATTTGTATTAGAAATATGGACTTTATTACCAATTGTTAATGCCTAGTTACTTTTCACCTATCTTGTAATGTCCCCAAAGTGTTTTTATTTTTTTTAGGACCTAATGACGAACTCTGATCCTTATTCCTCTTTAGTTCAGGTTTATTTACAGGAATAAACCCTACCGCTTGTTACACTTTCTAATGGTTTAGTGCAATAAAAAGCTGCATATGATTGATGAGTGTTTTACTTTTTTAAAGATGCTCAGAATTGAGGGATTTTGCTGAACATCTTCGCTTGTGCTCATCCCTCCTCTGCTGTCCCCTAAAGCAGGTTCAAAACATTTCACATTAGCTTTGAATCCAGTAACTCCACCATGACTTGAAACTCGATTGAATACATACCATTTTTCATTAGTTTGATTTCTTTCTCCGCATCTAAAGCTGGATCGTTCTGGCTTTTCTTCTGGTAGTATCGGTAGAACTCCTGTAGGAAGTAGAAAGATGGGTGGAGTCATTTTCCCAGTCTGGATGTCATAAGATTGTCCTGATGGCAGGATACAGGTTTCTGCTCACCAGTTTTGGGAGGATGATGTAGGACAGAATGGCGAGACTGATAACAATGCAGGCGGTAATGAAGTACCCAAAAGCACAGTCCATTAAATCAGAACCACCTGTGAAAGGGAAGGAAAGGTGAGAAAATCTTCCCGTGTTGAAGTTTATTTTGCACACTTAGCATTTGGTCGGTTTTACTTGCGATGGTGCAGATCATAGCTAACGCAGCGAAGGTTCCAGACAGACCCTGACCGCTCATGATGGGTGTCGTGTAACCATCAGGGAACACACCGGCCATACCAAAGAGACTGCCCTGGAGTATAGCGCCAAACGCTAAAAAAAAAGAAAAAAACACAGACACACACTAACTGAATGTATGCATTAACTTCCCTGAATATTTTTAGTTTGAGGTGTTAGAATCATCCCATATATCACAGCTGTGGTTAAACTGTGTGCATGTATGTACTGTACATGTGTGTGTGTGTGTGCATGAGAGATGCAGAACTCACCATTAATAATGACAATCTTTATCATGGTAATGGCAAAGAATGGTATGGGATTAACAGACAGTTTAACCATGATGGCAGTCACACAAAGCACCACCAAGATGGATACGAGACTACCCAAAATCCTTATGTTCTGAGGAATTCTGGTAAAATAGTAAGGTCAAAGGTTAGGACAGATGCTATGGCACAACTGGCTCACTTTATTAGGAATGCCTGTTGACCTACAGTAATACATAAAAGTTCTGGATAAAAACATAATAAAATTCATCTGATCATAGTGGGTCTTCATATTAGGTGTGTCAAGTAAAAAAAAAAACGTTATGACATATACAGTATATTACTAATCATCTTTTGGTTAATTGTGACACTGATGAAACCATAAAGCAGAACTCATTAAAATACTAGAACACTATAACTTTCATTTCGCTCGACATGAAGAGTGCAATCAACCTTGGCTATGTTTTAGTCTGTCCACCATAATTGTCCAGAATCATTTATGTAAAGTCTGACAATATGCTCGGTGAATCAATGTATCATTCTTACCTCTGGTAAAGAATGGAGTTGAGGCAGGTAAAGATTAAGAGAGGGATCATGGCACACAGGGTCATTGTGTTGCTGAATTTGTCTATCAGGCCATTTCGACTCTCTCCTAAGGTCTCGTTGACTGGAGCAGGGTCGGCGAGGCGCTGCTTAAAGTACTGTAGGTAAAAATATAGAGAAGAGATAGAATAAGCAATAGAATACTTATCTGACATTTATTGCTGCATGTTCTAGCATTAATCAGGACACTGTTGGGTTTCTGTGTAAAGAGTATTATGACTCTGTGTTTATCTGCTGTTAAACAGGGCACCTTATTGATACTGAAGGGTTATTGAAGGGTCTAATCTGTAACCCTACGCCCATACAAATAACTGCACCATGGTTGATCATCAGGCTAGCAACCAAGCCCCATAAAAACCACCACTGCTACTGAAATGATGAAGAACTCCCAGTGATCTCCCAGTGTGGTCAACAGCATGGGACAGACAAAAAAGGCAAAAAGCAGGGAAAAAGAAAATACTATATATATATATACGTATATATATAGATATAGATATATATAGATAGATAGATGGATATTAACCAGTATTGTCAAGTTTGACAATAAATGAGTTAAACACGGAAAACACCCAAAGAGGTTAAATGTAATTCAATTCTCTTCAAGTCTCATGAGTTAATTTCTTTTAACAACAACCAGTTTGAGCTTTTTTCTTATATAAACAGCTCAACCAGCGCGCTGACTTTAAATTTAATATGATCTACAGTAATGTGTAATCAATGATCTGGCGACATTAAATGTAAGGACATATTTATTTAACATTAGTGGAAGGAGTCTCCAGTGTCAAAGCTTTCTTCAGGTGAATTAAGGCGTAAAACCGACTGCCATATGCAGAAGACTTCAAGCACAGTACGGTGATGAGACTCTTAGCCACAGTAAAAAAAAAAATTGAATGTGTAAAGGTTTTAAAGAATGTTTATGAATGTGTTACACTCCTGATGTCTCAAAACTTGAATGTTTTACACTTACAATGTCTTCTTTACTTGTGACAGTTGCATGACAAGTGAAACTCCATTTTTTTTTAAATGTAGGAAATGGTATTATCCCCACTTTTAAAAACTTTTTGAACAGTAGATTTTTTCAAAACAAAGCAAGGTAAAGGGAAATTGTTATTGCAATATTCTTGTATATAGAGCAGGGGCGGCTTGGTGCTGACCAGGAGGTCTCGGGTTCAAGCCCCGGCGCCGCCAAGTTGCCACTGTAGGACCCTTGAGCAAGGTCCCTCACCCCAAGTGCCATTCGACACATAGACAGACACTCAAACACATCTGAATTGTTTTGATAATAATAATAATAATAATAATAATAAATTATTTTAAAATTTACCACAGTGGCAGTCATGAAGAAATTCCATGGCAGTAAAGTCCCTAATCCAAGCATAAAGAGAATCAACCACACAGCTTTAAATCTAAATGAAAAGAGGGAAAAAAACATTCACTTTCTCATTGTGTATTAACATATAAAGTGGTAAAAGCAGGTTTAATTATTAATCATACACAAACTTATGATTGAGCTGCAAAAGACAGTATTACTAACTTGTCCGCGGGATACTCTGTGGCCATGTTTGTGGAGAAAATCCTTTTTGTCACAGACAGCTTTGGATTTGAAAATGAATAGCAAATTTATCCTGAACAGTAATATGCAGATGATACATTTATGAATTAGAAATACATTAATGCGTGCAAGTAAAATTTACCTTATTTAATAAAATGCTGGAAATCCCTCAAAGCCGTTTCTGTTGTTCTGTTTAATTTAATTTAAAGCAAAGGTTCATGAGCCACAACGGAAACATGAGTAATAAACAGACACAATGCATAAAATAAAATCAAGAAACCACCTTAGTCACGTGTTTAAACTTGATCTTTTAATTAATAGTTTCATGCACATTAACCACACTTGCAGAAATATTAAGAAAAATATAAGAAGCCAACCACCTCCCCATCATTTGAGATCATTATTGTATTTTAACATTATTAGTCTGATTACAGTTGTTAAGGTTTCTAGACTATTTGTCATTCTCAGATAATCATATCTTTAAACAAAAATAAATCCAAATTATGTTTTAAAAATGTGGCAGACTAAAAAATGTAACACTTTTAGAAGCAATTGTATTATATAACATGTTCTTAAAAAACTGCATAATGCAAGAGTCATAAATTGAGGAATTTATATGATGTCTAGGAAATTGCTACATTTTTAGTTCAGTTCAACAATATTTTACAGTAAATGTTACAATTGTTTTTATTTTGTTTGTTTAATGTATATATTTTAAACAAATGTCTAATATTTGTATTTTAAATTATATACCATGTTTTATTTTCTATAGAGAGTCTAAACTGCCATTCGTTACAAACTTTCTACACAAAATCCCAAAATTAAGTTAAAATACATGCATTTGTACCAGTCACATCAAATTAAAAAAAAAAAGTTTTTTGAGGTATTTTTTTTAATCACCAAAAAAATGCATAATGTACCAAATATAAACTGTATACATTTTGTAGGAGGATGTCAAGGATATGTCAAAAATTTTAATTTCACATAGGCTTCTTTTTTAACTTATAATATTCTTGAACATAGACAATGATGTGCCAAACATCTAAATTATTTCTTAATATTTTTTTTTGCATATCTAATGTATACTGCATAAGTTGTTTCTGTATGAAAGGGTATTTAATAAAATATGTCATAATTAAATAACATAAAACAAATAAACAGAAAAAAAAAACAATCAGATCAATAAGAATGACATACTTACAATGCACTAATCAGACAAAATTCTTCACCTCCATGTCATCGCACACTCATTCATCTGTAATAGAGAACAGGTCTCAATTTATAAAACTTCACACCAGCTTTAATTGACTGAAGCCACACCCTCTCTCTCTCTCTTTCTCTCTCTCTCTCTCTCTCTCTCTCTCCTTTTCAGAATGGGGTCCAAGTAGTCAGGAGCCTTTTTCTTTACACATATATTGCTGCATATGTTGTTGAAACTCAGTTAAAATATGTGTAATAATATTAAATCTCACCTAGCTCAAAACATGTTGCCATGGAAACAGTAAACTTACTTATTTTGGTGTATTTATTCTCGAAGTTTTTTTTGTTGTTGTTGTCATTTTAGCACTTTGGAAATGAACTTTTTAAATAATATTTATGTGTCTAAATATATTAGATATTAATACACTGATCAGTCATAACATGCCCTCTATAGCCAGTCTCTTGGTAAGGTCATATCCTCACATTGCTTTTTATACCATTGTTTTGCAAATGACACGCAACTCATTCTCTCTGTTCCTTCCTCAGGCACCCATTCACTCTTTTCCTTCCTAACCTTACTCGCTCTTGTCGCTTTCTTCTTTATACAGTAACATCAGGAGAATTAATCCTATTCTCTCCACACAGACTGCTCAGGTGCTTGTTCGGTCTCTTGTTATTTCAAGACTGGACTACTGCAACTCACTCCTAGCAGGTCTACCTCTGTCCACCATTGTCTGCTCCCTCCACTGGATACTAGTAGCTGCTCGCATCAAATTCAAAACACTGACAAAGCTAAAAACGGCCCAGCACCCATTTACCTCTCAGCTCTAATCACACGCTGCACCACAGCACGTTGCCTCGGATCCTCCAGCACTGCTCAGCTCACCATCTCTCAGAGCTCAAGGAAGACATGTATCTAGACCGTTTTCTGTTCTGGCACCAAGGTGGTGGAATGAACTTTTCTACATGTCTGTATAGCCAAGTCACTGACAGATATTTGGGTTAATTGCCCTTTAAAAAACAAACAAACAAACAAGCAAAAAACCTTCTAAACAGAAGTCAGTGTTTGACTGACTGATGGTAGTAATAGCTAGTAACCTAGTAACCAGTCTAAGGATCTATTCAATGACAGAAGCTTTTTGTAAGTCGCTCTGGATAAGAACATCCACCAAATGCCAAATTGTAAACGTAAATGTAAATAACATGCAAAGCGGTCCAGCACCAAGGGTGGAGCCCCACAGGCATGGGTGAGCCTGACTCTGATCCTGTCACCAGTCTATTGATATTATATTTGATGAAGGTTAATGTGTTGTGGTATCAAGGTTATAGCATTTTTCTGTCATGTACAAAATAACATCTTTCCAGGAATATAAATAATATATTTTAAATAGTTTTAGAATGAAAGTGCACCCAGTCTAATAAAGCTAGACTTTACAACTAACAACTAACTAACAAAAGGTTCTGTCACTGGATCATTGACACTCAGTGTCACTCATTAAAACTGGGTACTAGGTTACTACCTTTAAATCCCTTTTTAACTGCTATTGGGTCAGGCGTCGCTCGGTGGTTAAGGCATTGGACTACAGTTCGGAAGGTCCCAGGTTCAAACCCCATGATTACCAAGTTGCCACCCTTGAGCAAGACCCCTCAACTGCTCAGATGTAGAATAAGATAAAATGTAAGTCACTCTGGATTAGGCTGTCTGACAAATGCCTAAATGTATATATAAAATGCACTATTGACTAAAATGTTAGCCAGCCAGTTTTCTCAGTTTTTACTGTAAATCAAGACCATGGTTTTTACATTTTTACTTTATCAGATTCTCCCTCTGAGAGGATCCAGGGTGTACCCCGTCTTGTGCCCTAAGTCACCTAGAATAGGCTCCAGCCCCCCTGACCTTTAATTCAAAATAAAGCCTTTTTTTCTCTTTCTTAATTACACGCACACACACACACACACACACACACACACACACACACACACACACACACACACACACGCACGCACACACACACAAAAAAAAAAAAAAAAAAAAAACTAGAATATTGTGTTGCTGAGAAATAACAAGCAAAAACTCCATTGTTCTGATGACTTTCCCACAAAGGAAAACTTCCTGATTGTTACAAAGTGCTGACACTGGAGTCTTCGTCCATAATTGTTAACTAAACAAAGAAGGAAAATCTCTATATCAACAAACACAGATTTAGATTGTATGGTACATTCACCATGCAATCCATCATCTTAACAATCAGAAAAGATAATTAACTAGATGGAGATCTGGCTTTGTTTGGAAGCCTTGGGCCCTTTGCCTGCTGGGCCCGGTGTGTGGCAGGCTGTAGTGCCCTGGGTGTTCTGGTGCCTTTCTATTGCAGCCAGCACTGACTTTTTTTAGCAAGTTGTGCTGCATTGTAGAATCAGACAAGTTTTGTAGTATATAATTGATAATCACTCAATCTCTGACGCTGACTTATTGTCTATATCACTTTATCTTGTATGCAGTCCTAGAGACTTTCCCAGGAGAGTTAGGGCACAAGGCGGGATACACCCTGGACAGAGTGTGCCAATCCATCACACAACACATACAAACACACTCTCATGTATTTGGACTGTGAAAGGAAACCGGAGTACCCAGAAAAAACTTACCAAGCACAGAAAGAACATGCACACTGAGGTAGGAATCGAACCCAGACAGGAACTGAACCTAGACCCTGAAGGTGCAAGGAAGGCGACAGTGAAAAACACTAAACCACCACCTAATTGATAATCAATGTTATTCAATTTACCTGGTGGTGGTGCTGTGCTGGTTTATAGGTGGTGGTCAATGTTTTTCACTTCACCAGTCATAATGTTATGGCTGATCGGTGTACGAACTCGTTAACATTATTGTTGTAGTATCTGGTACAGGCCCAGTACTGCTAGACACTGAATGACACCGATAATTAACCAGTGTCAAAAATTTATTCTTAGGTTTATGAGAATTGTACCACAAAGACATTCGTCTAATAATGACATAAGTCAAACTCATTAGCCTTGCGTTCTAATGAACTAAAAAAACGTTGTGGATATAAGTAAGCTTATCTAACAGACTAGGACGAACCAGCTGTTAGAAGGGATGTGTCACTCAATTCTAATCTTTAAAGCAATCTGTTTAGATTGTTTGAGCTAAAGTTAGAAATGCTAAATTCTTGACATGGCTGTTTCAGAGACAATACCCGTTAGCACTTTCATTATGTCCGTGCACTTCTCTGTGGTCTCATGATGACTTTTCCGACAGCTGACAGATAGATAATGATTAGAAGTGATGCCATAAAATTAATCCAAATCAATCCCAATGATTCATTTCATTTCATTTCATTGCTGTTTACTCAACACACACTCTTCCTGCTTTTCTGTGAACATCACTACAGATTCATCCACACGATTAGACTTAACAAACCCCAGCCTTACCTTCTACCCAGATGAAACGTTTGATTTGGTCTTGGGTGCAGTTTTATTATTTGGAGTCCTTTCCTATCTTCCTGTCTTCCACCGCTGTCACATGTTTCAGCCACTGCGCTGCATTTTAACCTCTGAGGCTAATGATTTCTGCTTTCCTGGAGAAGTCATGGAAGCTTAATCTGCACTTTTTAAGTTGCGTAATATCCTATTCTGTTTAGTCAGACTGCTGTCACATTTTGAGTTGCTTTCTTTGCGAAAGCAGGTTTTACTGTTGGCTGGCACGTATACAGTACACGTGACTGTCAAACGGACAATTTACAGAGATTAACATGTGATTTGATATGTTCCAGGTTTTTACATCCTGTTGTACAACTAAAAAAATTAAAAAAATTAACAGAAACAGAAAAATGGACCAAAATGGTAGAAAGATGACCACAAACCAAAGATAGCATTAAAGATTGATTCAGACTATAACAAGTACACAGTAAATATGAAAAATATTCACAAAAATGATGATTGATAGCATTATTGTCTTGATCTTGCACATCTATCTATGTATATTTTTATTGTTCTGTGCAGCCTGTACATTTAGTATGCTAATTAGGCCCAACCTTCCTTGCATGGCACTGGGATCACATGACCTTAGACCTCATTATAATTTTTATCAGAACAACCACCATTGCGCCCACAGAGCCAACTCGCAAAAAAGACACAAATATTTTTTTTTAAATTCACTTGTTTGGGTTTTCGACGTCTTGTTTGTTTTGACTCGTAATTGTTGCATTTGCATATCCATTAATATTCATTAGTGTCTGCCAGAGATGGGTGTGTCCACAGGATCAGCCTTGTCTGTGTTAATTATTTCAGTGTTTGTACAACATATTGTATTTGCTATTATGACTTTAGTTATCTTTTCTCTTCAACACACATTCCTACACATGTAATGTAAATTTTGAGAACCATGTATGGTCTGCGTCAATTTGTAAGGCCAGGTGCTTTATTAACATATATATATATATATATATATATACATATATATATATATATATATATATATATATACAGTATACTGTATATAGTATAAATACTGTAAAAAGCCTGATGGTTTGGGGGATCTTGTATATAGATCACAAAAACCATCAGCCTTTTACAGTTAGTTAGTTAATTCATTTTCCAATTCAATTACATAAATTTTCCAAATCTTTAATTTTCTACTTGATTTCATTTCTTAAAGTTTATTCAAAACAGTTAATAAAAAATCCACTCACAATGTACAATTAATATTTCTTGATATTTATACTGTATCTCCTCCATGTGACTTAGAGTAATGACTTAATACACTGTATTAATCTTTCGGCTTGCCACAACTTGAACATGAAATTCATTACACTTTTCAGTGTTTATTGGGAATTTATTAACAGGATTAGTAAAGCATTGGGTGTGTTTTTAAAAGTACCTACTGTTCAGACTAATGATCCGGAAATCCTAAAACACTAGATCATCAATTTAACGTTGTGTCCCTGTTCATGGAGAGAACAGCTTGTGCTAAAACCACTAACAGTGAAGCAAATAAAAATGAGGAAATGGATCACAAATTATATTGAATGCCAAAATTTAATGCCCAAGAACGGTCCTCACAATTATCCAGTCCTCACAAAAATGTAATGATTTCTATTGGTTAAAAAAAATTGTTTGTTTTGAAAAGTGAGCTTTATTTTACATAATAGACAAGCTAAAACACAAAAACAATCACATACACTAAATACCCATAAGTATGATTTGTAGGGACATTTGGCTGGTTCCCATAAGCAACTTTTGTTTGTTTGTTTTTACAAAAGTGCAGTGTTAGTTTATATATATATATATATATATATATATATAGTTCACAGTTAATTGTTAAAGTGTTGCACTGGTATATAAACAATAGTAATCATTTTGTCAATAGAAGGTCCTCAAAAAGACAGAGCACCTGTATTTGTGTTTGTGTGTGTTAGTGTGTGGCTCAACAGCATAGAGTAGAAGTTGTATTATGCAAAGAGAAGGGTGTAAAAAAAAATCTAACACATCTAGCTGAAGCTGAGATCAATAAAAGGTTTGTTGAAGTTGTGTGTCATTTTAAAGCCTTTAAACACAAACGTCACATACAGTACACTCCCTAGACACCTCTACAGTAGCTTTAGTACGAACGTTGGCCTCTTTCCCAAATTGTCAATTTTATGATGGTTGTCCAAATTAAACCTGGACTTTTTATTGTGCGGAATATTCTGCTGTTAGATATCGATCAAGCAACTGACCTTTAGAGAGGACTAGCACAATTCAGTGACAAGAAATCTTCTCTAAATGTTTGTCGTGTTTGTGGGAATGAGAACTGCACTTTATTAACTATTTATCTAGTTGATGTCATGATTTATCAACATAATGTCGTTTGCCTAAACAAAGTAATATTTGATCAGCCGATCATAAAGTAAACCATGTTGGCTTGATGTTGATTAGCACGAGAAGCTACATTACTTAATCAACAACAGCGCTACCTGATTACCATTAAATTGATGTTATTTTGCTGGTCATGCTTCTACTGAGATATAGATAATAGCTGGTACACATGTTAATGTGCACAATGTAAATATTTTGAAAATTAATGTTTATAATGTTTTTTTTTTTCTCACTGCCATACGGTGTGTAAAATTAAATTATCTTAAAATGTCTTACATTGACTGCTCGACAGAATTTAATGAAACTTTTGCAGTACTTTGATATCTGCCTGAAGTTTAGCCTGCACCTTAAAAAAAAATCAAAATGTTGACTTAAAGCGATGTAATGAACAGTTATGTGCCAGATTGAATCATCTACAGTACTTAAGCTACTAATGCGCTACTTGCTCGATATAAACAAACACCTGCACCAATAGACATTAATTAAAAAAAGCTGAACTGAATATTTTACCGGGATTAGTTCATATTTTTTACAAATGAAATAAATGATTCTGAACGCTCTGGAGTCATTTTAAAACAAAACCTAATCTTTATTCGTTTTACTTTTTCGATCTCTTATCTGTGATTCACTCTCGGATTACCGAACAGGAAGTGTGTAAATTTGGCTGACAATGAAAGAAGGACAATTTGGCGTAAACAAGGCATAAGGTACTCAACAATACAAAATGTGATTTCTTTGTATTAATAAGTTAGACAGAGAGTTCTGCCGAATAGAAAGACAGACAGACATGTACGTAGGCTTCTACGTTCTAACTAATGCTATGAGTGGGGAAATGAGAAACGGTTGTATGGTACTGTATACAGTACGAGTAATCATTCGAGCCAATCATTTTCATTTTGGATTCATCACCTCACCATGTCATACTGAATTTTACCCAAATTAGAGGAAATCTGAAATGTTACTTGTTACCTTGTGGGTGAAAATGCCATAATCCAACGTATATTATCGGGTTTTGGATTTTAGCCGTCTAGGCTATCACACCCAGCATTCACTGGATATCCGTGAATGACCGACAGGTTTCTCACCAAAGGAGTGACACGACAGGAAGCTGGCCAGGTTGTGCCTCCCTTCCTCTTCTTGTTGTTGCTTTTGGTTCTTACTGATATCGTGGTTTGTTTATTTATTGAATTTTTTGGACAGGAATAGCCATCTCCTGTGTGTTTTTTTTTGTCTTTCTTCTGTTTAGATTCCTGCCTCTCTGCTTTCCATGGGTTAGAAGGCGAGGGTGAATGGAGCGTTGGCTTTCCTTCTTTTGTCTCTTAACCAAGAGCTTCACATCTCATGCAGTAGGTGTGGTAGCTCAGTTGTAAAGGTGTTGGATTACTGTGTGGAAGATCACAGGTTCAAACCTCAGCACCACCAAGTTTGGCCCTCGAGCAAGGCCCTTAACCATCAACTGCTCAGATGTAAAGTTAGCTAAAGATGTAAGTCACTCTGGATAAGGTTTCTGTTAACACACACAAAAAAACATGATCACCAACAATTCAAGGCATTTTCTTAAAATCACTAGTTTATAAATTGGTTTAAATTATATTTATTCACTCACGCATTTATTGTCCATGCTACTTTATCCTCTATTCAGGGTTGCGGGAGCCTATCCCAGGAGGCTTAGGGCACAAGGCAGGGTACATCCTGAACAGGATGCCAATCCATCGCAGGGCACACACACATACACACTCATTCACACACTACAGCCGATTTAGGAACGCCAATTAGCCTAATCTGAACGTCTTTGGACTGTGGGTGGAAACCCACCAAGCACAGGGAGAAACATGCACACAGAGACGGAAATTGATGGGAACCACGACACCACCGTGCCGCCATATTTATATTAAATTTATATTTAATTGACTGATATTACATTCTTATAAATAAAATTCAAGAGTAATGTTTTACTTGTTGCTGATTTGGTACTAGTGTGTAGCTTTTTACATTTTTTACCGGCCAATGTTCTGCCTTAAAGGCCTCATTGGTTTAGATATGTCACCCACTTACTCATCTTCTATACTGGGCTGGGGCCTATCCCAGGAGACTTAGGACACAAGGTGGGGTACACCCTGGACAGGGTGCCAATCCATCACAGGGCACACACACAGACTCATTTACACACTACGGACAATTTGGAAACGCCAATAAGCCTAATCTGCATATTTTTGGACTATGGGAGGAAACTGAAGTACCCAGAGGAAACCCACCAAGCACGGGGAGAACATGCAAACAGAGACGGAAATCAGGCCTGGTCAGGAATCGAACCCGGACCCTGGAGGTGCAAGGTTGCCGCCTGGTTTAGATATGTGGGTCATTCTAGAATTTCGGGTACATTTTGCGTCTCCGAGATAAACCTTTTATTATTTTTTAAAAACAAAAAATGTATTGAAAGAGTTTTGAAAAATTACACAAATTATATCAAGCTATCACTAAAAATAATGTTTATATGTGTATTTAGGAACATTTTGTCATAAAAAATATTAAATTAAAGAAATGAAATAATTACAATTTACTAATTTTAATCTTTTTTTGTGTTTACTAATTTATGTAAACAGTTGCATAAAACATCTATTTTCTGTATTATTTGTAATTTTAGTAATTAAAAAATACATTTTGTGTCTGTCCCTATGTTCTGGTCAACTCTGTTAACTCTGTTATAAAAAGGCACAACAATCTTTAAAGCACTGATAAAAAAAGCATGTGACTTGCTCCAAGTGATCTCACTTCCTCTGGCGGGAAAATCTGGAAGGCACTGAGGTATGTCATTATTCCTCTCTCATTAATTTGTACAACATGTGTAGGATACACCAATAGTAGATTAATTAATTGTCAAATCTGTTATTGTGAGATTTCAGTGAATCTCTCATTCACTTTTTTAAAAAACAATAATATGATGAAAATACATACATTTCTGTTTTATACATGCCATGTGGTATCTGGTTTGAGGTTAGCATCTTGAGCTAAAGCACAAAATGGTGGAAAATGTCAACTCTGTTATTGTCAACTCTGTTAGTGGTTGACAGATTTTTCTGTTCGTACTTTGATTTTCAGAATAATTTCTAAAAATCTTACAAGTTTAAGATCAGCAAATATTGAAAATATTAAATTTGAAGTGTGTTCTATGAAAATAAAAAAGTTTAACATAAAAAGAAAATACTATTTTTTGTCTTCTTTTTCTATTTGAAATGTACCCGCAATTCTAGAATGACCCATGTACCTTATGTAATTAGAATTATTATAATATTATTATAATTTGTCAAGTGAAAGGGACGTATTGAAGGTGTTAAAGATAAGAGAACGTGATTAGGTGTGTTTTATTTGTGACAATGTGAGGTTTTCAGACTTTTGCCTGTTAAATGCGCCCTCTGCTGGACACAATATGCTACAGCTGTTTGTCACTGTACAAGTCCACAGTATAACCCAATGAGACCTACAACAATAACATTAGTTACAATAAGTCTTAAGCAGTAACATTATATCATCTATTGTATGTCTATTATTCAAACTTAAATAACTCTTATGATTGTGTAAAGCTGCTTTGCAACAGTGACAATTGTTAAAGCGCTATACACATTGAATTGAGTTGAAATTAATTAAATATTACTTTTACGGCTGCTTTTTATTATTTTTTATAAATTTTAATACTATATGCATATTGTTGTGTCTCTTTATCTTAGAATAATAACTATATAATAATTTTTTGTTAATTTATGTTGTTATGTTAATCTCTCCTGTCTCAGCTAGCCAGCTAATTAGGTTTCTTGGTTAGCTAGTTAGTTTTTGTTAATTTATGTTGTTAATTCATGTTGTCACCTTAGTCCTGGAGGAAAGTAATGAGAATTATTTAATTTTTTATTGAAATTCTTGACATATTCTTGTATAATATTTTCCTTTTAAGTGTATAGCATATACTATATATACTGTAAAGTGTTGTCCAAACATTTGAGATTGTTAAAGAAAAAAAAAAAAAAGGTTTCTCACAAACATGTGGAGACCATGACAACTTAAGCGCACATTGTCATTAAAACAAAACACATAGCGGCACATAGCAAAGACTCTAAATTTACTTAAGAAGCATTTTTCCCCTAATATTCCTTTTTTTAGCTTAAGTTAGAGCAAAAAAATATTATTTGAAAATCTGTGTTTTAAATAAAAAAAAAATGGTAAGCAGAAGGAGTTTCACTAGTGCTGCTTGTCTGTGTGTGTGTGTTTGTGTGTGTGTGTGTGTTTGTGTGTGTGTGTGTGTGTGTGTGTGTGTGTGTGTGTGTGTGTGTTTGTGTGTTCTTGCATTTTATCCTGATGCTGTTGTTTTTCATTCCATTTTGCATTTATTTATAATATTTGGTCTGTAAAATGATTTGTAGGCTTCATTATTATTTATATACTTTACACTGTCTGACCAAAAAATGTTGCTGCCTAATTGAGGTCAAATTATTGGGAGGCATAAGATAAAGCAAAGAAAACATCTGGAATTGGGTTAACACCTGTCCAACACATTACTAAACCCAGTATGATAGTGCTGAGTTGTCATGAGCTCATAAATTGCACAGGCGTACTCCAGGACTTCAGATTGTGAAACAGCGCTTCAGGTAACATTTTTACACATGAACTGGACACGTGAAATGACACATTCCGTAACTTTTAACTCTGTACATTGAAATGATTTCGAAGCACGGGTATACAGTATATTAAAAATTTGATGATAACACTGAATCTGCTATAATACAATGTGATATAATTTGATAGATAAGCCTTTGATCAATATGGGACTGTGTTTGTTAGCAGTCTGGGGTAAATCTACCATTTATTCATAAATAACTTCTGCAATACAAAATGCAGTTTTAAAATGATGATTTCATTTATTTAGGGGAAAGAAATTGCGCGAACCTGCCTGGCCCTCTGTGAAAAATGAATTGCTTACCATCCCTGCTGCCCCATCCTCCCTCCAACTACTCCACCTGGTAAATCATGAATGAACTGTGATTAACCACATTTTTTGGAAAGCTGAGTTAAATTTCACTTCCCACACCCAGGCCTGTCTGATTACCTGCCAGACCTGTTGAATCAAGAAATCGCTTAAATAGAACCCGTGTAACACGGTGAAGCATGCTAAAAGATTTTAAAAAGATGACAACACAACGACGACTCATCCAGGAGCTCATAAAAGAACCCAGAACAACATCTAAAGACCTGCAGGCCTCACATGACTCAGTTACGGTCAGCGTTCATGATTCAACAATAAGAAAGTGACTGGGGGCGAAAATGACATCCATGGGAGATTTCCAAGGCGAAAGACACAGCTGACTAAAAAGAACACAAAGGCTTGTCTCACATTTGGCAAAAAAAAAATTATCCTTGAGATTTTTTTGGGGGGGAAATATCCTGTTGACGGATGAGACAAATGTTAAACTTTTTGGAAGATGTGCATCCGGTTACATCTGGCATAAAACATGGAGATTGATGGAACCATGAATTCTGCGCTCTACCAGAAAAAGAGAATGTCTGGCCATCAGTTTATAACCTCAAGGTCATGAAGCACTTGGGCTAAGTGACTTGAAAAAAAAAAACAACAACAACAAGATTAAGGTTTGGAGTGGCCTAGCCAAAGTCCAGACTTAAATCAGAATGAAATGATGTGATATGACCGTAAACAGGCCATGCATGCTCGAAAACTCTCTAATGTGGCTAAATTAAAACAGTTCTTTAAAGAAAATTACTCCAAATCAATTTGAAAGACTTGAGGATGTTAAGGAGTGACAAGGATGGATAGGATCAAGAATGCGTCCATCAGAGGGACGAACCATGTTAGATGTTTTGGAGATAAAGTCAGAGAGGCCAGATTGAGGTGGTTTGGACATGTTCAGAGGAGAGATGGTGAATATATCAGTAGAAGGATGCTGAGGTTGGAACTGCCAGGCAGGAGGTCTAGAGGAAGACCAAAGAGGAGATTTATGGATGCAGTGAGAGAGGACATGAAGTTGGTTGATGTGGAGAAGAGGATGCAGAGGATAGGGTTAGATGGAGGCAAATGATTCGCTGTGGCGACCCCTGAAAAGGGAACAGCCGAAAGACAAAGAAGAAGAAGATCTGGTATCTGATTTGATTTTCGTTCCTTTGTTTGTTTTTTTTATATTTCTTCATTTGTGCCTCTGCTACTGCATTAGTTTGCCCTCTTTGACTTGTTTAATGGTTTTATGCCACCAAGTGGCAGAGGCATTTTGATTTCAGGTGTCCGTGCATCTGAGATTCTCATTAACGGGAAAAATCTCAAGAATGAGTGGTTACATGTTTGTGGGATTTATATGGATTTAATATTATTATTATGACCAGCAGAGGAACTAATTAGATTTTTAAAAACTGATTCAATCAGGTTCAAGGTTGCAGCAAGGTCAAATGTCTGTAACGTTTTTATTTTTCTTCTGTAGCCTCCCTCCTGTTTGCCATGCAGAGATGTTACTAACATTCATGCTCATAAACTCAAGGCACATTTTCTGTATATTGTATATACAGTTCAACAGTAGCTACTGTATGATGATGTTCTGATATTGTTCTTCTGTATAGATCTATGAACTCTGTAAGCCCTTTAGCATCGTAGCTGACCTCGTGGAAACTCCTCTGACAAAATCCTCTGCTCAGTTCTCTTAAGAGCAACAGACTGTGATAGGTATTGTCTGGGTTGTACCGCATTTTTATTTTTTTTTACTTTGCTATAATGGAGTTTGCAGTACCGTTGAAAGTTGTGTCAATGTTTTTATAACCTTCTCCAGCCATCAGCTTCGTCTCATAACTTGGACTGAACTGATTTAGCTGTACAATCCAGAAATATATAGCGTGCATGTAAGCAGTCAATTGGATGCAGGTGCATTTAAAATTAACCCTGATGTACGGCAAACATATTTAGCGTGAGTGACAGGAGAATGAAATACAAATCTGTTTTTTGGACCGGTAAAAAAGGGTAATGAATACTTATCAGTTTAGAAGAGTTTTTTTGCGCTTTGTCAGGGTATGTCAGATGAAATAAAAGTTATTATTACTTTTATAACTTATTAATTTTATCACTATATGGGAATGACATTGCAAAAATGTAGAACTCTGAAAATGAGCATATTATTATTATTATTATTATTATTATTATTATTTATTTTGGTCTTTGGTATGTTTCAAAAATGATACTAAATACATTAAATGCGTTATAAACTTTTATTTCCTATATTTTTATTTCCTATAGAGAGTTGCTTTTTAAAAAAAAAAACATCCTATTTTAATATATATTTACCTTTGATGTTGCAATACTGCAAAAATAGAAATAATCACTTCATGATCAGAACTTTCTGGAGCCATTGTACCTCTATAATGTAAGACTGGGAGACATTAGGTATTAGACATATTTTTGTTGGGACCAGATGGTCTGATTACATTTTGGCACTGATCCAAACATGGTCATGGGATATTTTAAGGGTATTTCAGGCATACAAATAAGCAACAAGAAAGACTAGACTTGTTGGCGGCAGACGCATCCCTGTTGTTTTTTCTTCTTTTGGAATTGTTAATCATCTACATTACTTCCTTATGGAGTAGGTAACCCGAGTGTAAACGTTAGCATTCCTGAAAACAGAATACCAGCTCATGACACAGACTTACCCTTTCCCACCCTGATGGACACACCCAACCTAAATCTGTGAGTGTAAATAATAAACCAATGTTGACTCTCTGTTCCATCTTTACCAAAGAAGGATCGACATGTAGGGAAGAAAAAAAAAAAATCTGATGAGTCACGTGTAAAATGTACACAAATCACACAGTATATTTGATACTTTTGATTTAATAACCTTTACATCCTTTTTTTGGTTTCATGATATGTTTTTTTTTTTTTTTTTTTTTTGCAAGTCAGGCATGAACTGCAAAGATAATATATTATCAAGGGAAAATATTATAAATATGTGGGAAAAGTATTAATAAAAATATTTCTTGTTCTGTTAGCACTGTCGCCTTGCACCTCCAGGGTCCAGGTTCGATTCCCACCTGCATGTGCATGGACTTCCTGGGTGGGTTTCCTACAGGAACTTCAGTTTCCTCCCACAGTCCAAAGACATGCAGATTAGGCTAATTGGCATTCATAATGTGTGAATAAGGGTGTATATGTGTGTGTGTGTGTGCCCTGCGATAGATTGGCACCCCGTCCAGGGTGTACCCCCGCTTTGTGCCCTAAGTCTCCTGGGATAGGCTTGTGATGATGTTTCGTGTGTGTAAAGCTGATTGACATTTACAGAAGTCTTCAAGCACAGTACAGTGATGAGAACATTCGGCAAGTGGAACTCATGATCCTTGAAAATAGATGGATAACTCATTCCCGACTTGCAGACAAGAAGGGAGAACTGGACACACAATTAGTCATCAACACCACTTGCACATAACAGGAACTTGGCTAGGAGTTATTTCCACATGTTTGGGCCATTAAAGGAGTTCCTAGGAAGGCAGTGTTTCGGATGTGAAGCAGGCAGTACTGAGAACACCTTCTCCCTTAAAGCTATCCAAGCACTAGTGGGATAAGTGCATTGGTGTAGCAGAGGATTATATAATGAAATAAAGTTTGTTTTTATTCTCATGACTTTTATTTTCATGACTTGTGTTTTGTTATTCTGCACAATCTGAAAACGTTTATAACATTTTCAAGTGTTTTATATTTTATACATAGGCCACAAGGCTTCCTTGTTTCCTGACATATATATATATATATATATATATATATATATATATATATATATATATATATATATATTATTATTTTTTTTTTTTTTTTTTTTTTGCATGCACGCAATCACAATAGTCACGTGTGTCCATGCGCATTTTACACATTTTTTTACGTGTATAATACAAAATATCCAGTATGTCTCAGAAGCTTTATTTGTTAACACAATTCGCTGAGAAACTACAAAACCACTGCCTTCTTTTTCTTTACATATTTTTTATTCCTTCATTTTGATACATTACAATTTCAGACACACAATTTCAGCAATCTTAAAAATAAAGTTAAATATAGCTCTTTGATGAACAGACACAACAGTAATGATCTTTGCCACACAACATGTCAATACAAGGTGTTTTGTTTGCTTTACAGTAACCGGATTATAGGTCCAATATTTAAAAGTGCCAGATTAAATATCGCCATCGTCATCTAGATGTTCTGGGGGGAGAAAAAGAAAGAAAGCAGCAACAGAGATTGCATTTCAGTTTAATGGTGACTTGTTGCAGAAATTATGATCAAATGTAATGAACCACAAGGACAAGAACATGTCTGATGTTTGAGCGCTGGAATATCATTAAAGCTCTTTCTTTAGATTTACAGATGATGAATAGTGGAAAGGTTCCTTTACAGTAACACAGAAACAGAGTGATGAAAATGAAGCGAAAGCAGTGTTAATCAAGCAAATACCAGTGTTAGTGGATTAGTGGTGAGTCAGACCTTCTTGCACACAGTTTGACTGTAAGTTTAGAGCGGAAGCTGCTGGAGGAGCTGATCCACCTCATCCTCATAGCTTTGAGGTAAGGAAGAGTCGGTGCTTTTGGACTGGTTAGACAGTGCTAATGCATCTTCTGGGCTACAAGGAAATATCAGGACAGTGTATAGCTTCTCATAGGCAGAACACTGGAGAATCAGAGAATCAATAATCTATCAGAGTGGATGATTTTCCTGATATAACACATGCAACTTATAATGCAAGAGCGAGCATGTTTGCAAAATGGTGTCCCCCCCCCCCCCCCCTTTTCAGCGGTTTCAGATTAGTACTCAGTTATACTGCTGTACTGTAGCTGATGTTAATTTATTTAAATAGAGTAAAACCAATAGGAAAGGTGTGTACCCTATTAGAAATACATACTGTACATGGTAACATATTGTGTACCTTTTGCATGGATAATTTATAGTTAAATGTGATTTAAGGTATACATGGTTGGACTTTAAAAGGCTTAATTTAATTAAACCTGCATAAACCTGCACATATTCAAGGTACTCTAAATGTTGCCACCCAGCATATCCATCATAGGGTGGTTAGTCCCACCCACCAACCGAACCGCTGATCCCCCGTCTCTAATAAATACTTTGAATGATAAATGAATTGTACTGTCTTGTATTTTATTGTTTAGTGTAAAAACAATAAAATGTAAAAATATGAAACTAAACATAAATAAATAAATAAATAAATAAATAAAATCATCTTCTTGATTTCAACCATGTCTTCTACCCATGCATCAAAGTACCATTAGTTCTGAGTGTGGTTAATATAAATATTTGTATACACAGACATGTAAACATCATATTCACTCCTTAGCCATTATGCAATCTTATGACCACCTTGTCTTACCTTCTCTTTCCTGCTAAGACTGAGTTCAGGTACTTCTTGGCCGCCATCTGCTTGCGATATCGGCTGTAGTTGTCTGTAAACACGGCATCCGAGTGACGTTTCATGCGTAGGTCGTCTGCGCTCAACTCATCGCTGCGAATTAAACCATGATGTCCTTTTCATTGCAAAGATATCCATAGCCTTAATTCTCAACCAAACATCTACTTGTAAACGTTATTTGATATTGAACTATATACTAATGTGGGATTTTAATTAAATATTGTGTTATAGTTCCATCATCCCAAATGGACAGATATCTGTATTTGTACTGTTAATTCAATATCCTACTGAGTAATTCTGTTTGGACAGATATTTGTACTCGTAATTAAATATTCCACGATGTGAGACACAGTAGACAGCCATTTCCAAGCTTTATTACATTGGGGTGGCATCATGGTCATGGGTAGTGCATGGATGAGTTTTCAGGGCAAATCTGAAATGAAACGAGAGGAAAATATTTACCTGACACGCTTGGCAAGTAAGGATTCAAGGTATTCTTTGGCTGAAAGTTGTCCAAGGAGTTTACTGTATCCACTGGTAAAAAGGCCATCAGCATGTCGTGGTGGTCTGTGTTAAATTACATTAAATTAATTTTCACACACACACATATATAAAAGTAAGCGTGTTTCTATTTAAAAACATCCTAAAATTTATAGATGCATTTCTTGCTATACGTTCTGCTATACATTCTTCTGAATCCTTGTTCCTCTTACAATGGTTGTTTGATGATTGAGTGCTTGATTTTATTTTATTGTTTTTACCTTTCCACTGTGTTTGCAATTTCATACAGAAGCTTATACACTTCCAGATCCTGAGAGGGCTCGTTCGCCCATGTGCCATCACCGTCATTGTTCAGACTCCCTGACCTACAGAGCATCAATGTGTGTTTACTTTATACTTTACAGTAAAAGAAAAAAAACAACAACTTGAAAGGCATTTCTAAAAATAATTTCAGAGGGGATTCGCTCTTCTCACCTGATGGCAGAGTATGTGCTGATGGCTGGGAGCGCTGAAAGTGTCCTGCAGCACAGCACGCTACACACAGCCACAAAGAACAACTGTGACGTGCTCACTGATCTCCTGGCTTTCTTCATATCTAAGATAAAAAGAGGTTATAAGCATGGGTAAAGTAGACACTTCAAAAATGTAGTTGCCAAACTGTACTGTTACTTGTGGCCAGGTTAAAATTATTAAGGGGACATAATTCATTCAATTTGTATGTATCTTTACATCTTTGAAAATAAGTTAAGACAATAAGACAAGTCATGTTATAGCTTTAAAGCTTTACAGTTAATAACAGGTAAAATATTACTAAAACATGCACTAAAAGGTATGAAAGATGTCTTGATGTTTCCACTCCAGTAGTCATGAAAATAACTGTTTGATTCTTTGATTTTATGAATGTTTGCTGGACATGACTTAATACCTACTCTTTTTTCTTTTATATATTGCTATGTGCTAAATAACTAATAATTACTATTTTTACTTTTTAATTGTATATCTGTAGGATTTCGAAATATTTAATCTTAAACTGAATTGCTAAAATTGCTAGATGTTTCTTCATAACCTTCATATTCATATCAGTCAGAAACCTGATTCTGAATTTTTAAACCGAATTTCTGGAATGTCTGCAATGTTTAATTCTGTACCGTTTTTTTTCTTTTTATCCCAAACCCAAGCTTTTACATTTTTTTTTTTACATATATTCAAGTCTCTCTAAAATAAATTTCTCAACATCTAATCATAAACTGATTGTGTCAAATTTATTTATTTATTAAACTGAAGCTTTAGAAAGTTTTTAGTTGTAAACTGAATTTCTAGAATTTGCAAACATTTCATCCTAAACAGAAGATTTAAATTTTCAATCTTAAACTGAGCTTCTGAAATTGCAGATATTTCAACTTCAACTGAAATTCTTGCATTTCTAACAGACTAATCCTAAACTGCATTCTTAGAATGCTGGATATTTAACCATAACCAGAATTTCTAGAATATTTGCATATTTCAATGTACACCAAATGTTAAAACATTCCAGGTGTTTACATTTTTTAACAGAATTGCTTGAAGTTCTAAATAGGAATTCAAATGTATACAATTTCTACATACTCAATCTTAAAGCACATTTCTAAACTATCTACAGGGAGCATGCATTGCTTCATTGCTTATGTACAATCACATATTAAAAAAAGTAAGACTATAAAAAATATATGGATATAAACCTCAAAACAGATGTTAATGTTCATGAATAACAGGGGAACAAATTTTTTTTTAATAAAATTACTTGCAATAATCGATAATATGTTTGTATCTGGCATAAGTTTCGTGTTTGTCATCCTGGAAAGACTTTATGCTCATTATGTAGAACATTTTAAAAACCTAGTGTGAAACTAAATTTCTAGATTTTTTTTTTTACTGTGTGTATATGAAGATCTTGTTTTATTCTAATTATTTTCATGCATGTATAAATATTTTAGCTACTCACTGTCGTAGGTGTGTGAACCTGAAAAGACGCTGTCCAAGGTGCTGGAAGTAAAAAAGAAAGAAAGAAAAAAAAAACTTCTGATGCTCTTCCTCCCGGAAAGTTTTCCCTCCTCGTCTTGTCGCGCTGCTCAGATGTACACGGGCTCCTCCGGATCTGCTTCCCTCCTCCTCTGCCCGCCGCGTTTTATAGAGCCGGTCGTTTCGCTTTCTTCTGACTCTCTCCTGCGTCATGAAGGTCCCGGTAGGATCGAGCAGAGAAATGACGGGGAGGGAATTAATGGCCGGTGGTCTGGAGCCCGAGAGCACGTGCTCAGATCGCATTTGTTTAACTGATGCGCGGCTGACTCACTTTTACTAGTAACCGTTTGTGTGCAAAGTGGAGAAGCAGACATCAGTTTATGAAGTGGTTATGAAGCAAAACACGTAAACTCGCACAGATAAATGTATATATAACTAACTGAACTTGATATTCCTATGTACATAATTTAGAAACTCTTAAATTTCTTATGGATAGTTCTGTAACTATCCATCCATCCATTCATTCATCCATCTATCCATCCAGTCATCCATCCATCCATGCATCCATTCATTCATCCATCCATTCATTCATCCATCCATCCATCCATCCATACATACATACATACATACATACATACATACATACATACATCTAGGAACCTCTGTAGTCCAACCAGGGATTGTGCTGGCCAGTGGTGACCACTGTATTTATTCCCATTTCTGCAATCGTGGTAGCATCTCTGGTCAACATTCACACGCTCATTAGAATCAGAATCAGAATCGGGTTTTATTTTTATGGCCGAGTACAGTATGTTGACACACACAAGGAATTTGGTTTCAGCCGTTTGTAGCTCTCCGAGTACAGACTAACACTGTACAAAAAACACTATACACAGTAATTACACAACATTTAGTAGTTTTTTAGATTAAATTAAGCGCGGGGCGTCCTGAGTACAGTATGTGCAGTAGAGTGTACATAAAGGGATTGAAAGGTAGGGCAAGTAGCCCTGTGTGCATCATAAGTACTCATTTACACACTACGGTAAATTTGGTTAAAGTAATCTGCACATCTTTGGGCTGTTGGAGTTAATTGAGGAAACCCGGAGGAAACCCACTAAGGCAGGAATTAAACCCGGTTCTAACCACTACACCACCATGCCATCACAGAGTGCCATCACACACTTATTTAAAAATTAGGCGGATTTAGCACAGACACTTCACCTACCTGCATTTTTTTGAGAAAATGAGAAAACTGTCAGACACTGATGAAGAGAACATTCAAAACGTAACAGAGACCAAAACCCAAGCTCAGAATAAAACAGCAAACCCCAGAATCATGTGAGGCGACATCACTTTCCGCTGGAACATCATGTCACCTTAAAGGTGTCTCTGGATTAATAAACAATTTAAAGTGCTATAAATGCACAAGAACTGATTTTAAAAGGCTGAGAATCCTTTCTAGTTTATGGAAGACTTTTGGCGAACATGGAGCCGACTTATTATACACTGCCAGTCAAAAGTTTGGACAGAAGTTTGGATTCATTTTCTACACTCTAGAACGCTATGGATTTTTTTTCAAAACTATGACCAAAAAAAAAAAAAAAAAAACATATGGCATTAGATAATTAAGCAACTACAACATCATTTGTCAACAGTCAGTTGTTATTTTAATTCATGAAGGTCAGTTGTTCTGGAAAGCAAAAGAACAGTATTGTCAACTGCATTTGCAAAACCCATCAATCACCATGATGATACTGGCTCTCATAAAGACCATCCCAGGAAAGCAAGACCAAAACTTAGCTCTGCTGCAAAGGAGAAGTTCATTTAGAGTCACCAGCCTCAGAAATCACCAATTAACAAACAGCACCTCAGATTAGAGCCGTTATGAAGCTTTACAGAGCAGAAGTAGCAGACACATCTCAATATCAACTGTTGAGATTATTGTATATTTTGGATACCTTAGCATTGCTTTACAGTGTAGAAAGAAATAATAATCAGGAAAGACTATGGAATTAGAAGGTGTGTCCAAACTTTTAATTGGTAGTGTATATTGTATAGGAATAAGTTATACATTGGTGTAATCGCTTTTGTTTTGTCCCTCTTGCACATTAAAGTTTAATACATTAATTTCTGCTTTGTTAACCAGAACAAAATACAATATGATTCTGTGTATAAATTATTTTTCCAGCCTCAGAATTCCAGTCTCCAGTTCTACAGAATTCTAGATTCTGATTAGACACAATGTGTTGAATAAATTTTTATTGCAGTGGCTCTGTTCCAACTATAACTCAATTAAAAGGTTTAAATCAATATAACTGTCCTAACAGATAATGGTTTCTATAGTAACAGCTAATAAGCAGGAACTTGTTTTGTAGATGCGCTAAATAATCTAATACTAAAGAATGTGTTGTTCTTTAACAAAGAAGCCTGTATGCTCTTTAATATGGTGAAGATTTCTGTAAGGAAATATTATTTCATTTTAATGGAAGTGTAACAACAAGAAAAAGTCTTGATAAGCAGCTTGTGGTTTCTTGACATGAAATGCTGGAATAATTTATCTAATTGTTTAAAAATTTGTTATAATTTTTTTTAATGGAAAAGTTCTGCGGTTTACAAAGTTTCTGTGGCATTACTCTGTTTTAATATGTTATTAAAAAATAAAAATATAATGTAAAAATATTTTGTCTACCACTAATACTAATACTACTGTAGCTAGGTTAGCTAGCTAGCTAGCTTGCATGCTTAGTATGCAGGTTTTGCAATTAAATGTCTACTGGTGTCCTTTTATGTTATAAACTTAGTAAGTGAACAAAAACCCCACATTTAGCAAAAGATCATAGGATGATATGGCACCTCCAAATATTTAACTATGAAACCTGTGCACTAAGCCGGCTAATGCTAATGCATATACAGGGGTTGGACAATAAAACTGAAACACTGGCCAAATTAGTGCTGGAGGGTTTCATGGCTAAATTTGACCAGCTTGGTGGCCAAACTTCATTGATTGCACATTCCACCAGTAAGAGCAGAGTGTGACAGTTTAATTATCAGAGTAATAGCACCATTTTGCTTAAAATATTGCAACACACACACCATGGGTGACATATCAGAGTTCAAAAGAGGAGACATGGTTGGTGCGCGTCTCGCTGGAGCATTTGTGACCAAGACAGCAAGTCTTAGCCAAACAGTCTTATTGATAGGTATCGTGGGTAATGTCAGCATACCACCGAGACGGACGAACCACATCCAAAAGAAGTAACTGTGGACACAAGAGGAAGCTCTCTGAAAGGGATGTCCAGGTGCTAACCCGGATTGTATCCAAAAAACATAAAACCACAGCTGCCCCACTCACCGCAAAATTAAATGTGCACCTCAACTTTAATGTTTCCACCAAAACTATTCATTGGGAGTTCCACAGGGTCAATGTTTCATGGCCGGGCAGCTATAGCCAAACCTTTGGTCACTCGTGCCAATGCCAAACGTCAGTTTCAATGGTGCCAGCAGTGAAAATTTTGGGCTGTGGACAATATTGCTCTCATGTTACTGATGAGTCCACTTTCACTGTCTTTCCAACAACCCGGGAGAGTTACGGTGTGGAGAAGACCCAAAAAAAGCATACCACCCAGTCTGTTGCATGCCCAGAGTGAAGAATGAGGGTGGATCAGTGATAGTTTGGGCTGCAATATCAGGTCATTTCCTATGCCCAATATTTGTGCTAGATGGGCGCGTCACTGCCAAGGACTACTGAACCGTTCTAGAAGACCATGTGCACCCAATGTTTCAAACAGTGTATCCTGAAGGCGTTGCCATGTATCAGAATGATAATGCACAAATACACACAGCAAGACTGGTGACAGAGTGGTTTGATGAACATGAAAGTGAAGTTGAACATCTTTCATTGCCTGCACAGTCACCAGATCTAAATATTATTGAGTCACTTATGTTTTGGAGGAGCGAGTCAGGAAATGTTTTCCTCCACCAGCATCACATAGTGACCTGGCCACTATTCTACAAGAAGGATGGCTCTATATATATATATAAAATTATTTAAATAAAACTGTTTATTATTACACATTCCTTTATTTATGACATATAAGACAGTATCTCATGTCAGGATTTATAAGGTATATTATTACATATTTGAAACCTATTCTGTAACACACAGGTCAAATTTTCTCTTATTTGTTTTCAAATATCGTTTTTGGATGTCACAGGACGCACGTTCATCATCACTCTGATTAGATTCATAAACTTATGACGAGGAGAGAGTTGGGCCGGTCATTACAGGCATCGTGTTTCATCATTACAAGTTGCCTATGCGCATCTCCAACTCCCCGAGTGCATTGGCCCACAGGGTCAATCAGATTACAGCATTCTGCATGTTTGCTAATCAGATTGGAACTCTCATTTTCATCTGCTGTAGATTCAGGTCAGTGACTAAGCCACTTTATAAACCTTCTAAAGCAGAAAAAATCTGAAAATAACTGCTGTGAGTATGTTTTTGCCATTTACACATGTATAATTGCATCAGGTGTTACAGCTTAAGGCTTTCAGAAACAGCATACAGTACAGCATAGACATCATGGAAAAAAAACTGATAAGTGACACATCTGCTTTTCTTCTATTCCAGTCAGCACCTTTCTTAAAAAATATAACAGTAAGAAGTGACAGGATCAGCAGGCCTTAGAAAGGATTTTCTTTCCCGCCCTCCATACTGAGTGATCAGTCTGTTCCCTTCCTCTCTGTTCGACATCCCGATGCCATCCCAATCACAGATCTTTATCCTTCCACTGTGTAAGAGTGAAATGCTGGTCTTATCCCAAACACATTACTTGTGCCTGCTCTGGAGTCAGGACCGATCCATGCTCCGGCTCCGGGGTAGATAACAGATAATACATCTAACCTTTTGACAAACTCAAACTTTTACCCTGCTCCAGAGTGCCCCTATACGTTGGTTGCAGCATCAATCTTTTATCCTCCATCTCCCCCAGTGTTGATCTCAACGCATGGGCCTTCTCCAATGTCATTCTTAGGCTACACATGTGAACCAGAATCAATCTAAATCTTGGACAGAGGTGGGAGGTAATTAAATACATTTAATTTGCTACTGTACTTAAGTACATGTTTCACGTCTCTGTACTTCATTTGAGTAGTTGAGTGATTACTTTTACATTTACTTCGCCACATCCCACAACAAATATCTGTACGCTTCTTCTTCACTCCATTTCTGCATGCATTTGTGTTACATAACCACAGTGGTATGGTATGTAGGATTTAATGCAAAGACTTTTACACTTTTTAAAAAGACTTTCTACTATGGCTCGAAGGCTACAGTGCGGTACAAGCTTGTTGCTTTTAAATGGAATGTAAGTACTTTTTGTACTTTCCCTAAAGTAGAAATGAAATGGAGTTTTGATTTTACTTGAATAACATTTTAAATAAAGTATCTCTATGTTTACTCAAGTACAATGTCAATACTCCAGCTGATTGCAAACCATAGACCTTTTCAACTGTAGCCCTCGGTCAAGGCCTCTGACCCAGAGTTGATCTCAAAATGTGCCTGCCATTGTGTCGATCTTGTACATGACCTTTGTTGAACCCTGACCATGCATCTAACTGAGTTTTTATCTAGATATTGAACCATGCACAAACAAGTATTGATTTTACCCATACATCAGCACTATTCTTATTCTTGAACCATGCGTCAGATTTTGTTGATCTCACACTGTAGGCTTCCCCCAATATTGCTCTCACACCATACAGCTAACTCAGGGTCAGTATTCAATTCAGTGTTATTCGTGTATATATAGTGCTTAGAAAATGGACTTTGACATAAAGCAGCTTCAAAAAACTAAAAACACTGGATATAAATTGAAAAACATATGCATTTTTAGCTTTATCAATTTCTGTTCAATAAGTAGGCCAGAAGGTTTGGTGGAAGAAGGAAAAAGCCAAAAGGAAAAACTGCCTAAGATGAGATGAGGAAGAAACCTTGAGAGGAACCAGCCTCAAAAGTGAACCATCCTCATTTGGGTGATACCAAATAGCATGACCATAAATGCTTTCTAAAACGTCTATACCATTGTCCTATTAGGTCAAAAGTGCATTTGTATATCAGGAAATGCATTTTAGCCACTATGAAGTCTTATTTGACTTGCATACAAAACTGTTTGTGGCAGTTTCAGTCCTAAAACAAGCAACTGCAGTCACAAGCCATCACATAAAAACTGTTTGTCCTAATGCAGTCCAAAGCCATCTTTATGAATATTAAGTGGAACCATCCTGAGTTATTACATCCTAAAGCTGACCACATGGGGCAGCAATGAGTGGTCTCCATGTGGTGAGAATTCCAGCTAGGGAATCTGGATGGCAGATTCGGAGGGGAGAAGGGGTCCAGATGACTGTTCTCCAAACATGGCTTTCCCAGTGTTAGCCTTCAAGGCCCATATCGATCACAAACAATATATGTACTCCTAATGTGGATTTGAACCATGAACATGCCAAAGAGTTGATAATAAAAATGAAATAAAGGGCCCAGTAGAGCCAAGTATTGATCTTGGATCAAATACTTGGCCAAGTCAAACCTGAATCTTTAACCATGCTGTTTCTCCTGTTTGCTTGTATTTTGGATCTTGCTGGAATAGCCTCCCATATACCAGCCCAGTTTAAAATAGTCTGTTTTATCCATTTTGCCATTTGGCTTAATGTCAAATCAGTGGGATTCCCTTGCCTAATAGTGCAATACACATTGTGGTATCAATGCTAAGAGAAGCAGAATTACCATAATGGATTTTGTTGTTAATGTCACTCTGTAGCTAATTGCTCACTATAAACTGTGGAAGCACAGATAAGCAAAGGATATGCAACATGTACATTATTCCGTTCCATTCCATTTAGGATCGTCTCCAGGTAGACCGTGTCAAAGACCTTGCATTGTACACAGGTGCACCATCAAGCTGGAACTGATTGGAACTTAGTTTTATTAAAGAAAAGACAAATCGACAAATGTACTCAATTAGAAACATTATTTTAGTGCCAAACTGCAGTTGGCATAAATGTTATAATAATTTATTTGTGTGAATTACTTAAAGCTTAGTAGCCATGCATGTATGAATAGCAGGAGTGCTCGTAACAGAAGTATAAGATTACTGCCACTTTATAAAATATTAAGGGTGCAGGATTTCAGATACATCTTCAAAAGGAACACACTCCCAACTAATGTGTGTTAATAAAGAATGTGCGCAACCAATATTATAAATCTCCTTATAACCAAATAAGCCTGCAATGTCAGATGGTTTAGTGTTTTCCTGTTAAAGGAGTGGAGGAGTGGAAGATGATTATTGAGCATCTGAGATAATACAGAGAAGGCATCCATTAAACAACTGTTCAATTATTCAGCAAAAAGACAGTTCTAATCAAGAATGGATACACTTACAAAGAAGGAGATGAGCAGGCTGATAGGCTAAGTAGAAGTGGCCGTTGTGTGGGATGCAGACTGGAAGAACTACACAATTACTACGGTATATTACATGAGGCACTGTTAAATAGAGATATGTCTTAGCGTATATATCCAGGAGATAAAAGTCTAGTTAAGGGGAAGAGAAGCGGTATTGCAAGTTATACAACATGGATGTTTATGTTATGCAAATGTTATGCAAATGCAAGTATAATGTTTGACATGAGGTATATAAATAAATAGAAATAGCAACAAAATTGCTATGAAGAAATCGATGAAAACATCTTAATTGATAGGAAATCAATCAAATTTGAGTGGTAGAAATAAGTCAGGCGGCACAGTGGCTTAGTGGTTGTGCATAGAGTTAGCATGTTCTCTTGGAGTTTGCTTGGTGGGTTCCCCCCAGTCCAAAAACATGCAGATGAGGGTAATAAACGTTTATCTGATTGCCCATATGGATTGTTGATTATTTTCCTATAATCGCTAACCAACAGGTTCTTAATCCTTACACTGTTTGATCCCATATTATCATTTATTTATCCATTTGCTATAGTAGAAGAAATGACAAATCCACGCACACACACACATATCCTACCTTAATGATGTTTTTTTTATTACTGTTCTGCACAATAGCAGGTTAAAGTCACAAATAGACATTATGACATGTTTCCCGGCACAGAGGTTTTATCTACATGAGGGTTGCTTTGATGTTAAAAGTGTTTGACTTGGCCTTTGTGTAGGCATGTATGCCAAGATTAATGAAGCACCTTAGGAAAGCAGACATGGTTGAGGTAATGGTGGCCTGTGCGTCTATTATGACCGGACTGCGCTCATTTCCTGAGACTTGTGCTGAGGGACTATCAGCGAAGAGGGAAACCAGAGAGGGAAATTGGCTGCTAATCCAGAAAGCTCTTTTGTTGATTTGAGCCTGGTTTTGTGCAGTTATGGGCTTCGTCATGACGTCCTCAGGCTGCCATCACGAAGGTGATTTAGGTGACGGTCATGCAACTTAAACATTCCGCTAAATATGTTGAGCTTTTATATATGGGGTATGTTAACCATATAAACATGCTTTATTATTGTCCAACCTGTTTTTTTTTTTTTTTTTTTTCTCATGCTGTATTGAAGAATTCACAATAGGAACAGATGATGGGATGAAAAAAAGAATGTACTTCGTCTTGTTGGAGTGGTTTCCATTTAACATTTAAACGGATTACATTTCTCTGCAACATATCTTTCAGCTCATTACACGATTTCATATGAGAACTATTACACATCCTCATATGAGAACGGTTCTTCTTCTTTTTTTTTTTTTTTACCAATATTAGTTATAGGAAATTTCCTAAAGAGAGAACAGAGTGAACACTGTGACACGTCTTTGTATACAAGAAAACAACCCCAGTTCTTCTTTTCTTCGTTGATATTTTTATGCTTTGGCTCCACACACTCACTGTACATGTACAGTATATTTTGTTATGGATGAAACAGGACTCTTTATTTGAGCCTTGCCTATGTGCCTGCATTTCTTTTTTTATGTTACTTCTTCTTGTATTTTTTTATTGTTTCAGTTTTGTCTGGTAATGAATTATTAAGTAAAACTAAATGAATAGTTGTAGTTCGAAAATAGAACTTTACTGTTAATGTTTTTACTCTTATTTCCTAAAACTTCTTTGTGAACAAATGCATCAGCATGTGCATGACGAGTCATATTTTCACACTTCAGGTTGTTTTAACACTAATTTTGCTTCATGCCAGGCCGAATTCCCATCACCATGTCCCTGATTATTTCCCTATAACAGCACACTCCCAAGAGTTTCTCTCCTAACTTATTTTTAGAATCTGCATAAACCTCATTTATGGTAGATTTTTTTTTAGTTATTCAGACTTGAATGCAACTCTCTAACAGCTAAAGCCTTTAACAGATTATTAACTTGAAGTTCTATCACATTAAATCAGGTATTAAGTCACATTTAGGATGTTTTAATCGTTCTGTATATTTCCAGCTTCCTGGGTCAATAAGCTCCATTTTGATCCTAAGCTTGTTTCTGTATCATGGCTTATGGCTGAGATATGGCCAGTCAGGGTTTGTTTCTAAGGAGGGCCTCCAAAAACTATTAAAAACCTATTTTAAAAATATTTAAAGGAGGATTTTGTAACGTAGAAAAAAAGGGAACCCTCAGTCACATTTTGACACCCGGTTTTCCCTGCCACCCTAAAATACTCTAACTTCAAGAGTGCGATTACGTAGCAAAAAATCGCATGTTTTTCTATCACCCCTGGAGTAACCAGCTTGGATGGTGTTCATTAAAGTGCAATGATATAATTAGATTTAAAACTTCTCAATTCTGCAGAAAGATTGTTTTTTAATGAAATAAAAAAATTGGTAAATTTCCCCTACTGCTGTCTATTGGCCATAATGCAAAATCAACCTGTGCAAGTTAATACCTGACTTGATGACGGGCTCATATTTTGTTTTCTCACAATTACCAGTCGTGAGGCATTAAGCTACTGTAGCTAAAAACACTATATACCAATATTTCACAGCTATAAATTCAGAAAAATTACCACAATTTATTTACAGTAGTTTAAGGTTAGAGCAGAGGATAGGGTTTGGATTTATAACTCTTCTTACAACTTTATTTGTATGATATTTAACAAATTTTATTCATCCACTTTGTATGGGTGTATGTAAATGTGTGTATGTACAGTATGAATGTATGTTGTAGCTCATATTAGGCTTTTTGGTTTGTGCAAAAAAAAAAAAAACTTGCTATGATATGGAATAAATGAAACAGTGTTAAGGCATAAAACTAGGCTACTACAGTAAGCTATTGGGGAATGTATGTAGTTACAAGAAAACAGACAGAAATGTAATAAACAGAAATGTAATAAACTGTCTTATAAAACCAGTTATGCAAGATAATGTTAGCATCAGGGGGTGGGGTTTGTGGCCTTTTTTTTTGTTGTTTTTTTACTTTTTTGTTGTTAGTCTTTGGACTCCTCCTGTTGATGGGTCGTCACAGCGGATCTTCTCATTTTATCCGGGCTTGGGCCCGGCACTGCATCCAGTGGCCTGGGGTTTGGGCATTAGGTGGAAATTGAACCCGGGCTTCCTGCATGGCAGGCGAGAAATCTTCAACTGAGCCACATTTTTTTCTTTCTAATTACTTTATTTGTATACAATTTAGCAAATTCCAACCTTGTTGCCTCGCTTGGTAATAATCCAATGATTTTTTTTTTTATCTAGGTTTTTAGTTACAGTTGCACAGTACTGAAGATGTTTCCCATCAAGAGGTTAAATAATTCGGATACTGTAGTGGTCATTTAAATTGGCATTTTGTGTTGACTTTGGAAACCATTTGTTACATTAGTTGTGTTGAGCTGTTTGTTGAGCTCAATTGCTCTTGTTTTACTGATTTATTACACATAGCTGCAAGCTGGTAATTTATTTTTTTTTTTACACGTGATGAAACGCAAAAAACTCATTTTCAATTTGGGTTGAATTTCGAGTGCAACTGTAGATGAGTGATTTATAGTTTATTACTTTAGAAGTGACTAAGTAACTTATTCAAACATTACTAGCTACGGAATAAAATGAGTGAAGCATCATGAGAGCAATTGTTTATTAAGTTTTAGGTAAAATTCTGAATAAAGTATCAATTCCAACCATATTCACCATGTTAATTAAAATTTATACACATTCGTCATAAAATGAGGATCTATTTATTCATGGGAAGAAGAACGCTCTGTTTGAAAATTCCAAGCTATACTAAGAATAACAGAACAAAGTGAAAACTCCCTTCATTTGCCTATATAATCCCCTGCTACACTAATGCACTTATCCCAGTGTTTCACTTGTGCTTGGAAGGTAGAAAGTTTTCTCAGTAAGCTGGAGCCATGTAATGTGCGAGTGGTGTTGGTGAAATTATCCAACAATTTTCGCGGTGTTCCACTCGCTGCATGTTTACTGGAACAACTACTGAAGGCTCTGAGACATCGTTATTCATGAACGTATAGCCTTCTTTAAAACGTTCGCACCATTCAAATGTTTTACTGCAGCGAAGAGTCTCACCACCGTAATCTGCTTGAAGTCTTCTGTAAAAGTAAACCATCATCTTATTGCTGTCGCTCATGAAAAAATTACTGGAGCTAATAATTCAAGTCCTGATTTGACTTGACATCCCTCATATTTCACTTTAATGTCACAAATTTAAACGCACCATGCATAAGAGCTATAAAAGAAAAAACAAGGCTGTAGGAATATATTGCTTGGATTAATTCAACTTTAAACTGCTTCATGAATTACATATACAGGGTAGGGTTCTAACCTGTTTGGATGTTTTTTAAGTTTTATTTTTTTCACCCAAAGGTATCAAGTCTCTCACCAGGACGTGACGCGCTGAGCGCATCGTTCATTAATAAATCAGCTCAAAGTCATCACCGCTGATGAGTCAAGATCTTCATTTGTGTGAGGGTCTTGGCAAGTGCATCGCATTCTTCATCGAAAATGGACAAATGATTAGAGACGCTTGTCTTCACAAAACATCCCTTCTTAGAAAAAGCTAATTATCTGCAGCCCTTGACTGTTTTCTCCTGGAATAATATGCATTTTTACACAGTGGACTTCTGTTCCGAAGGTAACATTAAACATAGGCCTATCATATATTTTATAAGCTGAAATGTTATGGAACAGCCTTGCCATTAATGTTGAAGTCTAGGCTGAATGGATTTGCCTAAGATACAGGAGCAGATACATGGATGTAGAGTATTATGGTGAACTGGTATGGTGATGCTGTCTTCTCCATTCTCATTGATCACTCAGGTTTGTTAACGGTGAAGTGATTGGTTCCTCTCCTCTTCCTGTCAAGCTGCACATGTCGCTCCTGATCCGCCAGTGATCCAGACACCCCCTGCATCTGAACCTGTCTGACTCATCCTGGTGCCCCGCTTCTGGTTGGAGATCTCGTCACATGGATGCCCCGTGTAGTCTGCTTGGTGAGTGGTGACTGTGGTCTTGGACTCGGCTGTGGCAGACAGCTGTTCTCGAAAGGCTTGTCACTGCAGTAGTTCAGGACTAAAAATACTACAAACAGTTTTCTACCCGAGCCTCCAATAATGAACTGGACTTCATATTAACTTAAACACATCTACTAACACTCAGTATGACTGCAAATCAATCTCTGCTATCTGATATCACCCTAACGAGGATGAGTTCCCTGTTGAGTCTGGTTCCTCTCAAGGTTTCTTCCTCAGGGAGTTCTTCCTGGCCACCGACGCCCGCGGCTTGCTCATCGGGGACAATCTGACCATTCTGATTTATGAATATTTTTCCCGCACATTTCATACTGATTTCCTTCATTTTCTTTCGATTCTGAAAAGCTGCTTTAACCATTGTTAAACGCGCTGTACAAATAAAAGTGAATTGAATAGATTTTTCAGCTTGTTTGTCTATTTTTCACTTTTTTACATGATCCATTTGCTTTTTTACATCTGAGTTTTTTCAAGGAGCCAAATCAAGCTATCGGTTGGATCCGGTAGGCTGTGATGCACTGGGTGTTCTGGTGCCTGTCTATGGCGGCCAGCACTTATTTGTTTCTGCTATTTGTACTTTTTTGTAGCATTGAACCAGATGGGCTATAGAGAGATACTAAGATACCTAAAGAGACAGAAAGAAAAATAGAGAAAGCAATAAACATGGTAATGTTTGCATGTGATGCTTTCATAATTTGTTTATTTCAAAATGTTTTTTCTTTTCTTAAAGGACTTTTTTTCACAATTTATTTCTAATAATGTTACACAGTTCATTTTATATGATATCCTTCACACACTGACAGTTGATTTATATCCACATTTTTTTATACAATTATTTTCATCACAGTTTCTTGATGGGATTTATTTGCATGCGTAATTTTTGCATTATTCATTTATGTTCTCATCAGATACAACATTCCGATTTTAATACATAAATAATTCTCCACAGAATAGTATCTGAATAAATTTATTTAATAATGATTCATGTTTTGTTTTTACTTGTGATCATATTTTACTTATATAATCATGTAAAATATATGGTGTTTCTGCTAAGGACAGATACAAACCCAATAATGAATTATATATATAATGAATTTTTTTGTAAGGATTTGTGAGTTCAGATAACTGATGTGCTGTTTCACAGTTTATTAATCATCCGATCCACTTTCCCCAGAAGTTTCACAGCCGCTGGTTGCGTTTCTGCGTTTTTCCTAAATGAAAATGTTGTTTTGATGAGAAATGGCAGCTTCTCAGTAATGACTCCACTGTCTCCTGTTCCTGTCGCGGTCCTGCTCCTGTTGATTGGCTTTGCTCTGCAGGGGCCCTGGCCTGATTAGTGCTCATTAGATTGAAGAGGGGACTCTTGAGAGAACAGGGACAGAAAGAGGAAGGCTCTCCATGGTGACACTCATTTATAGCTCTGAGGTTCAGACAGAATTAATATTCTTGGGCTATAATATTTCTGAAACAGCGTATGAGTGTGCTGTAAATTGAATACTTTTTTTGAGTCACAGCATCTAAGAGGAAAAAAATAACATGAGCCATGAGCTGTGGCTCCACCTAGTGGTGAAGTCTTTAATTAGTAGTAAAAAAGGGTTCTTTTTTTTTTTAAACATCCAACATATTGGGTAGTAAAGCAAATAATAATGTTAATGACTGCGTTTCAATACAACTTGTTTAACGTACCTTTTAAAAATAAACTCTCATTTGACAGTGTTTAATTTTCCAGACTACTGACAGTACTGCTCGTATTTAAGCTTGGCTCCCAGTCTGGTTCCTGATAGTTTCTTCTTGAACTCTTCATCCATCTGCGTACTCTGAGCCATGACCCAGTACAGGACCTCATCCATCTGTGACCCACACTCTGATTAATTTATGACTGATTTATAAAGCAGATCATAGACCAAAGTTTTGATTAAACAAATTTACTGTTTCTAGCTCTGTAAAATGCAAATCCTGTAAATTTATCAAAAATAGTTGGCTTAATTACCTTTTCAGAAAATAACTTTGGCCATTTTTCCATAAGAAGGATTTAACTGCATGACACAGAACGTGCTCTCTCCGGCAATTCTCTTGACCTGTTCAGCTGACGAAGTCTGCAACTTTATTTATACCTTCAACCAGGTTCTGAGAAATATTAAGAAAATCAGAAAACCTTTTTTGCTTTTGTGGGTCAAATGAGATACGGCCATTATCTCAGATGACTAAAAAGGTCATTTTCTATATAACATACCAAAAGTTAAAAGTTGGTCAAGGTGGTTTATTTCAGTCACAGGAGATAAATATTAAATATGGAGAATATGAAATATAAACCCTGTTTAAGCCTTTTACCTCCTTTAGTTCCTCATAGGTCACAAACATCACATTAGGGTCTCCATTGTGTTTCTCCCAGGCCAGGGCGTGGTCAAAATATGAACCATAGGCCACTGTGTGTGAAAACAAGGTCGGTGTCAAATGTCTATACTCAGTTATCTAAGTTATCTAAGTTAACATTATTATTGAATTCAGGAACTCTAGAGCATTCACCTTACCTTCACCAGACATAAAATCAAAGAGGAATTTGTCCCAGGATTCGACTTTTGGAAGTACAGGGTGTTTGTTCATGAAATGGTAATAAGAGACGACAGTGTCTTTGGGGTTTCGAAACACCACCAACATCTAAAAACAAACAGAATCCAAGACATAGCATTGACTAAAATCCCTGAAACTGAATTGATAGAACTTTCAGAAACTAATTTTGTGCTCGAAACTAATTGCATGGCTGAATTATCACTGATGTAAGCTCATGTGCATCTAAGTTTTAGTGTAGTTACTGAATAATTAATGGTAGTTGGTGTGCTTTGAGGTTAATCACTAAATAATATGTTAAGAGTTAAGGATTGCTCAATACTGTTACAATAAATATGCCATAGTGAACTGTTAGTCATGTGATCTGTCTTGAGCTGCAAAGTGGTCCAAACCGACCTTTGTTTTATTTGTCTTAAATGAAACAGGAATCTCATCAGGGTGCAAATGTGTCACGAGCAACCGCCTCGATGGCATCTGGGCAACAACCTGCAAAGACAACAATCAAACAAAAAGAATAATACTTTTGCACAAATTTTATTTCAGATTTTACAGAAACAGCTGCTTTGGGTTATTTTATTAAGGAAATGATTGTAACATTTGGACATTTGTTAATAGTGTCTAACTAAATTGTTAGTATTTCATATAGCATGACAGAGGATCCTAAGTACAGAAAATTTCTTAGTGCTGCCAGATCAACATTCATCTTCACTTACAGGTAACAAAGAATATAACAAAAATAATCCTTTATTCTTATTTACTACCATAGCTAAATTAACTAGGAATAAGACCACCACAGAAACCTGCAACCATTATCATGTAGTAGTAAGGACTTTATTTTTTTAGGGACAAGGTTGAAAATCTCAGACTATAAATTTAAAGCCAGACAATTTAATTGATGATGTAGGTGACAATAAAACCAAGTCACTACAGCAATTAGACTATTTACTCCAACTTCAAGAGAATGCACGAATTTTACTTATTTTTTCAGCAAAATTCACAACCTAGTTTTTAGATCCTGTCCCTACTTCTTTATTCAATCAGATTCCAAGAAAAAGTGAACCCCTTTAAAATACTCAATTCTGTGTTCATTTTGTATATTCTATGTTCTAAATACTTATATTGACCTGTAAGGCTCTGAAAGGTCTCATGCTACAGTACCTAAGTAAACTGCTATGTTATAATCAGCCACATCTGCATTAATTAATCAAAGGGTGCAGGATATTTGTTGGTGCCAAGGATAATGAAAACTACAGCCGGGGGTAGAGTTTTTTCAGAAAAAAAGAGTCTGAACTGGGTTGAAATCTATTTGTTTAATTAAGTGTTTTCTAAATATTTTTTTCTTAAGTGCAGGTGTAGATCTGGGGGACTCAAGTTTGTTAAACATAAGTTTGTTAAATGTAAAGTGAGTGCTTGTCTTACTTCTGAGGGAGACTTTATGTTTGTGTTTACTTCTGGCTCTCCCTTTAGTCAAGCAGTCATGGCTAGTCCTGCCAGAATACCTTATCCATTATCCTGTTTATATATTGAACTGCTCTCTCTATATTTTTCTCTCTCTTTCTTTGTTGAGCTACACATGGCACTTCTGAGTTATCTAGTGATCCTGACATGTTTTGGCCCCCAGACCTGTCTGGTGCATCAGGGTGCACCACTTTATTTTGGAAGTTCTTATTACATGCAGACCCACTATTTGCAGATGACCCCATATGGTCTGTTTAAAGATTCATGTGATGAGGACTTACTAGTTTCATGTAATCTCAGGGAGTTTTTTTCTTGCCACCATCACTTCCAGCTTTTTCATTAAGGACCAAAATGTTTTTCATATTATATCCAGAATTTCTATTCCTAGTTTATGACAATGTCTATTGCTGGTAAAGCTGGTTTACAACAATGTCCATTGTTAAAGGCACTACTTACAAAAAAAAAAACTTAATTGAGTTGAACACAGTTGAAGAACAGAATGTTTTGTCATCAGGCATCAGAATGATTTTAAGGCTTGTGAAACAATACAGACCTTCTGTATATCTTGAGAGTGGAACTCAATCAGTGGGTGCCTGTCTGGGACAGTGTATCCACATGTAGTCATAATTTTCTTTAACACTCCCACCATCCAATTATGGCCTGAAAAGAAATCTAGGATGACCACATCTCTTTGTGCTTAAACCTGTCACTTCCATTTTTGTCTATACATGGAAATTACATTTTTATTTAAATTTATTTCGCCTTTAATTTAACTATGATAAATCAGTAATGTTGTCATAAAGCACACATGCATGCATCCCACTGTAAGCATTACACTGTAGCTATGTCCTGGAAACCGAAGAACTTTTCAGGTAACTGCAGTGAAAGGCTTAGTATAGATAAAAAGAATGAACACTGGACCTTTGAACTCTGCTTTGTAATGTATAACCTGACAAACACTTTTTCCTTACATTTACCATGGAATAAAACTTCAGCAGAAAAAAAAGCAATAACACAGACAAGAGCTGAGATTTCTTTTAATCAAAAATCAGGTCTCACCACATTTGGGATATGAGACCAGCACGACGTCCTCTGCTCTGGCCTCCAGGTTCTTCAAGGCATCCAGGTTCTCTGGTGGACACAGGATGGTGGGGTAGAGGATCCCATTTCGCTTGTAAAGCTTCTCCTCATCCTTCATATTCATACCCCGCTCCATGTAGGCCTTCATGCTTTCTTGAAAACTCTGATTAGTCATTATGTCTATGCTGATTCAGGCACTAACATCTTCTACTGCTGGCTGTAGAGTGGTGTGAGAGGACGCTCATATGTACACATATGTGTGTGTCTATATAGAAAGGGCTTGCTTAACAGAGAAGTTTGGGAGTAGAATAAATTACCTATATATACACATCTTTGACCTAAAACCATGCTTACATTATTTTAACCACTGGTTAATTTTTATAAAAACAGGTTTGGTAATTTCTCCAGGTTTCCTTTCACATTCCTTGGCATTGCATTTGAATAGCATAGTTATTCTGATAAGTGAAAAAATGTTTAATATTCACACAATGTTTAATATTCCTTACTATTGACAGTTCTGCTTGTATCAAAACTTGGCTCCCAGTCTGGTTCCAGAAAGTTTCTTCTTAAACTCTTCCTCCATCTGCTTTCAGTCTCCTACCTCATCTGGTAAAGAATTAGAATTAACAAACACTTAAACACAAAAACACTTAAACTTTTGCACTAGATGTAATATCAGTAATATATATCTATAAAAAACACACCATTTCTCCCAATAACAATAAATTTGTACTATGTCAGCAGGCTATATTTGGACAGCTTTAAATATGTGTATTTATGGGTGGCTAATATTACACATACCCACCTTCATAAGCACAAACCCTACCATTATTTATAAGTGAAACTGTATGAGAAAAGAAAGAGAGTATATGTACAGTATAAACCCTCCCACACTAAGATCATGGCCAATTTAGCTTTTTTTTTTTTTCACTTTTCTGTTGCACCACTTGGAGATAAAGTAGGCATGTAGGCCATGCTGCTGTAAGAAAACAATCAAATTGACTGTTACCAGTTACCTAAAGTGCGAATCCTGCAAATTTATCAGAAATCGTCTGCTTAAATCCATTTTCAGAAAAGAATTTTGCCCATTTTTTTTATAAAACAGGATTCTTCTGCATGACACTAAATGTGCTCTCTCTGGCTACGCCTTGACCTGTTCATCCGTCAGTGTGACGCTAGAAGTCTGCGACTTTCTTAATAATAAATTTAAGGTTCATCCCATTCCGCTTGTAAAGCTTCTCCCCATCCTTCATTTTTATGCCTTGGACCATGTTGGACTTCATGCTTTCTTGAAAAGTCTGACCAGTTGTTATGTCTATGCTGCTTGAGGCATTAACTTCTTCTACCGCTGGCTGTAGAGTGATGTGAGATGTGAGAGAATATTCGCTTACTGTCTGTGTGTGTGGTGATTACATGATTACTTAATTTTTACCACTGATTTAAACCAACTTTATAAAAACAGGTTTGGTGTAACTCAGCCTGACATGCTCATGTTCTAGTGTAATGTCTGTAAATCAGTCTCGTCTTTATGAAAATTAGCCATATAGTTAAACAGTATACATACATTTGATAAGCATTATCAATATAAATTATTTCTCTCATTTTTAGAGATCGTATTTGGACAGCATAGTTTTTCTGATAAGTAAAATAAAATGCATTCATTTATACTCAATACTTTTGACTTTTAACACACTTTTATCATGTAGTGACAATATGGGCTTTAAGTTATTTATCTTATAACAAAACAACCCTGAGTTTGGTGATTTTATTATCAGACACATATGACCTGTGTATTCAATTACACAATGAATTTAGCATTCAGTAAAACTAAAATATTTTTTTAAGTGTGGTTTAATCATTTTTAATAATGTATCCCGCTTCTGACATTTTTAAGCATTTCACTGCATATTATACTGTGTATGGTTGTGTATGTAATAAAACTTTTAATCTCAACAAATAAAATTTGAAGTTGAGATTTGAATTTTTAAAATAGTTATGTAAATTATATCTAATTATAATAAAACAGAAATTAGGTCAGCTGATGACCTGAATATACTGAATGACCAGCCACCAACACCCTGGAAAAGGCAGTTCACAATATAAGACTTCAATAAAAATCTAAGCTTTTTTAACAATAAATAATTTCTGGGGCACATAACATTGCTGAACCCAGACCTGCCCAATTATAGCAACCCCAGATTGTAACATTCCCCCACAGGCTTGTACAAGCAGGCATTAGATATGATGGGTGCAGCACTTCATCCCTGGCTCTTCCTACCCAGATGCACTGATTAGCCTGACTGATCATTTTTTTAAAGGCTACTCAGCTGCTTAGTCACAAGCCCTTGAGAGTTCTCTTTTCATTGTGGAAATGCTTTTGCTTTAACTATTAAACATATCTGTGAGTTTTACTTTGGATTTTGGATGTGGTCCATAAAATGCCAATAAATGCCTATTTTTTATAGTTTAAACCATAAATATACCCCAAAATACACTCACAAAATATTTAACACATTACAAAAAAAGGGAAGGTAAACCTGTGTACTGTACAGTACTATACTGCTGTGTCTCCCACAGTGTTCATATCTAAAATACTGACGTTACCCCTATATGTACTGTAATTTGTTATAACATATTACATACTGTAATATGTACTTTGCACGTTTTCTTTAGTGTAAGTAGGGTAAATGCTGTAATAATTCACCATCTCAAGCTGCATTTTCCTCTACTGCTGCATTTATGTTCTCTCTTCAGTACAAAAAAAATTGTACAGTATTAGCTATATTTTATTACATGTGTCTAGTATTATATTTTATAGTGTTTTAGCTGAATGTATGCCAATATTTATGTTACAAAATTAGTTAAATATATTGTTCTTAATAGTTCGGCGTTAAAACGTTAAAATTATATATTGCCATGAAAAAAGTGTAACGACGCGAGTCGCGCGAGGGGGCGGAGCCGCACATGAACTGTTCTGAACGGGCAGATCCGCAGGCTGTTACCACACAGAGTTCTGAACAGGCAAAAGCGCGGCCATTTATACAGGCGGTTGCCAGGCAACGCCGCCGTCAGTCAATCAGCCTGAATGAGCCGCACCTGGCGGCGTGTTTATATAAAGGCTCGTGATACTGCGGCACTTTGTGTGATCATTAAGTCGCACCGGTAAAGGTATCAGGGACAATGAATGAATGAATGAATGAATGAATGAATGAAAAAGCCAAAGATATATATATATATATATATATATATATATATATATATATGTGTGTCTTTGGCTTTTTCATTCATACATTCATTCATTCATTCATTGTCCCTGATACCTTTACCAGTGCGACTTAATGATCACACAAGGTTATTATTATTATTTATTTATATTGTATATATATATATATATATATATATATATACAATATAAATAAATAATAATAATAATGATTTTTTTTTTTTATAAATTATTTTTTAAATTTACCATACAGACATATGCACACAGCCTACTGGCCTTTACAGACGGTCATGTCAACACTAACCTGAGTGATCATGTACAGTATGTGTTCTACACTCTTTATAACCAGACTCTGTACTTATGCTCAGTAATTGATTTGTTTGCTTGCTCCGGACATTACCAAACATTTGTCTTCTGTGTTATGATTGTGATACAGTATGATAACGAAAACGATTATCTAATTTAAAAAAAAAAAGATGTGTTGCATCTGTAACCGTCAACCATGAAGAGTGGGAGAAGCAACAATAAAAAGAATAATGGTATATAACCAGAACTGGAGTAAAATGAGACGATTACCATCTTATATACAGTCAGGTACATAAATATCAGGACATTGGCAGAACCAAGAGCCAACTCATTGTCACTTTAGTGATTTGCAGCAGTAGTTTAAATGAAATAATGAACTGAACCTGAGCTCAAAGTTTAATGGAATAATTATGTATACCAAAAATCACTGATGACTCATGATTGTTGAGTAGAGGATCCCATTTCGTTTATAAAGCTTCTCCTCATCCTTCATATTCATACCCCGCACCATGTTGGAATTTATACGTTCTTCATGAGTCTGACTAGTCATTATGTCTATGCTGCTTCAGGCACTAACCTCATCTGCTGCTGGCAGGAGTGGTGTGAGAGTATGTTCGCTTCTGTTTGTGTTTGTATATATGTGTGCATAAGAAGGGCTTGTTTAAAAGAGGAGTTTGGGACTTTTAAATAAGTTACCTATTTCTAGATCTTTGACCTAAAACCATGGTTACACAATCACTGATAAATCTTTATAATAGCAGGTTTCGTGTAAATTATCCTGACATGCTCATGTTCCAGTGTAATGTCTGTAGTGCTGAATCTTCATTACATAATTGTATTTTTAACATAATCTTTAAGATCAACACTTGCTCTTAGACCTTTACTATACAATAGTGAACAGGGTTTTTGTCTCTGTACTGAGTAGCAAATAAAATCAATTTCCTGTTTATGAAAATGAAAACTACACATGCATTTAAAAAGCAGTATGAACCCCGAAACCTTTCATAAACATTCAAATTTTATTGAATTTCTGAGTTTCTGCTATACTTGATCTGATCTGGCAGTGTATCAGGAAGCAGCAAAACCCCTTGATAACCTCTCTCTCATTCCCATCTTTTCCTGTGTTCTTCACCCCCTTTTCTTGTCTCTAACCCAAGGGGGGGGGGGAACCCCCTCAAACCTGTGTTTTGCCGTTCCCTCCATCTTTCCCACCATAATTGGTATCTCCTTCTGCTGGGTTAAATCCTCAAACCTCTTTTCTCTTTCCACATGTAACTTTCCATGCCTGCCAGGACCAAATTAAAGCCTGGGTTTGATGGCCTGCATGGTGAGAGCCAGAAATTCCATCATAAGCACACCCACAGGTAAGCAGGATTCAAATTCATGTCACAGTCCTTCCCTGATCGAGCAAACTTAATTCAGGGTTTTACTCCATGGAAAATAATCTCATAATGGCTCTTCAATTACGTTAATATGAGAGGCTCAGTAGTAGATTTCTTGCCTAGATGAAATGGGAGGGTTGTGTCAGAAAGGCATCAAGTGTAAAACTTGTGCCAAATTGTGTGTATGGATCGGATGGTCTGCTGTGGCGAACCCAGAGGAGAAGCAGCCGAAAGACTAACAACATGAGAGTTAACGCAATATAACCACATTCATAATGATGAGATTGTGAATGTATTTTATTAAGAAATTAGATGGACAAGATGGTAACATGGAAATAACCACCAGATGGCAGCATTCTATGACATCACAATGGGTAAGCCTTTTTTAACCCCTGTTGCAGTAATGTGCCATCTCTAATAATAACCTAATCCTACTTCATTTACCTTATTTTTAAATGTTTATTTTGTTATTTTTTTATGTTATTTTTTTCTTTACGTAGTGCGGTAAGGTTTTATCTGTATATCTTTATACTGTTCACATCCTGTTGTGGAAAAACCTTTAGTGAAATGCTTGTGCTACTCAAAGTATAAATGTATAAATAACTGTCTACTGTCAGTGACATTACTTATTTTTTTGTATTTATATTTTATTTATCATACAAGTATCATGAGTTAGTTTATATTTTGTGAAGGTTTAATTTATCATTAGTTACTATGACGTAATATTTGCTTTATTTATGGTTTCTGGAAAATATAAAGACCATTTGCGTGGCTGATTTTTCCATGATGTTTACAGAATACTTTATGGTTGTTTATGAATCACTCAAAAATAAGCTAAGACTTACAGTAAGAATTAAACGTTAGATGTACGTAACTACTTTTAGCATATCAATGCCAGAGATAAACAATATGCAAAGAAAAACACAGGACAACAAAATCAAATAATTTTGCGCAGCTTTTTTTTTATTTTAGGGAAAAAAAAACTTTTTTAGTTTTGGCACCGGTTTGCTTTTAATCCTGTGGAAAGCAACTAGAATGCAGAGATTTGCGGCTGCACATTTAAAGTTCGCACATCCTAACTGGGAAGAAGACAGCTACAGTACAGTGGAACTTAATCAGTGGTTGCTTTTCAGGTAGATCGTACCCACATGTAATCATAACAGCCTGGAACAAAATCAGAGTATTGAGAATACTCTAAAGTTGTGTTAAGCAGTGATTATTCAGCAGTGTACACACACGCACACACTAGTGGAAGTTTTATGCAACATCCTGGAAAACTGGGAACCTTACTCTTAACTGCAATTCAATCTTTAGTATTTATACCCCTACTTTCTGCTGGACTCTAAAGATCTGGAGTTCTTATGTAATGAGTAACCTGATCCTTACTGAACCCCATTTTCTTATACTCCAGCACTGAAAAGACTTATTTTTTCAGCTGAGATTTATTTAATTCAAAATCAGGTCTTACCACATTTCGCATACGAGACCCAAATGTGGTGACATCATCCTCTTTGGTCGCCACGTTTTTCAAGGCATCCATGTTCTATGGTGGGCTCTTGATCGTGGAGTAGAGGATCCCAGTTCACTTGTAAAGTTTCTCCTTGTTCTTCATATTCATGCCCTGCTCTGGTGGACTTTATATTTTCTTCAAAAGTCAGACCAGACATTTTTTCTCGGCTGCTTCAGGCACTAACGTCTTCCTCTAATACAATTCTGTGGTGGAGCCAGTTCATGTGTGTGTTACTTATGTATGGCTGTGATCTTGAGTGTGCAACATCAAGCGAGAGGGAAATGTACAGTAGATTAAGTAAGGAATCCTATTAAGTTACCCTTTCATATATGTTTGACATATAACCCTGATTAAAAGATTTGAATACATTGATAAATATTTATACAAAAAGGTATGATGTAACTCATTTTTACATGCATATGTGTAATGGATATAATTTTGAATTTGCATTACACAATACACCTTATATTCTGTCTTGTGCATATAAAGCTTAAGTGGAAGTTACAAAGCAACCAGATCTGACTTTGTATCAGAAGTTCCTAGACAGTTTCTCCTGCACTCTCAGGTTTCTCAATTTTCCAAAGAAATACACTTTAAATAATAATAATAATAATAATAATGTGCATGCATGATAAATAATTTCTCACTTTCTTTTAAGAAGCAGTAGAACAGCTTAGTGCTTTTGATGTGCAAAAAATATAAACAATTTAATAATGTAAGAAAACATCAAGGGTTTCGAGCACAAGATTTTATTAATTTTGGTTTTCTGATATCAACACAATGTAAAAAGTTATACATACCTGGTCAACAATATACAATGCAGCATTTTGGGTACTGGAAGTAAATACAAAGGGAGTGCATTTGGCTCAAAAAAATTAACTGATTAAACAGGTGGAACCAGGTGTGTCTTCTGCTTGGTTGGTTCAAAAACCAGCAGGTGCACATGTTCACACACCAGCCCTTCATGGAGAATATTTAAAACCCGTGTTAAATATGGAAGGTGGATAGGACTGGAATGTCCAATAGAAATCGCCCCAGAGGTCTGGATTGTGTATTTCCGTGTGTGATTTGTGTATTTCTGATTTAGGACCCAGACGTTACTTCCACTGCTGGTAGAGGGTTGGTTCTTTTTTTTTTTTTTTTTTACAGCTGACTGAAAAGCTGCTATTGTCGATATTATTACTGGCAAAATTGTAATGCAACTAACTGTTCTAGAACAAGTTTTAGAAGGCAGTCAACATGTGCAAACTTCAACAATTTTAGAGATCACATCATCATGTTTATGGAAGACCTCTTTGGAAGGCTTGTGCCAGGTGAGAAAAGGTTAAAGGGAGGAGAACGTTCTAGCATTTGTGCTCATTTGGGACTTCACATTTTTTCCCAACTATGTCCTCATTGATAGGTTTAAGGCCCGTCCGATCATGGTAGCATAGGCACATGGGCTTGCAATGATGTTCATGGTCAGGTGTTCAGGAGGTGCTAATCAGTACACCACCGTGTCACTGGAGTGGTGTGAGGTGAACCTATATAAGGTCAAGTACAGTATATAAATATTAATACATTTTCAGTCCCAAATTAAGTTTAGATTATTGTCAAGTTAGCTTCCTACCACAGTACTTTGGAGTTTAACGTTATTAATGCGCTGTAAGATTTACACCGAAAATTCACAGTAAAATGTAAGAAAACGAGTTTTAAAACTTAAACTGCCCTGTTTCACAGTGTTTAATATCCCTGACTACTGACAGTACTGTTCGTATTTAAGCTTGGCTCCCAGTCTGGTTCCTGATAGTTTCTTCCTGAACTCTTCATCCATCTGCTTACTCTGAGCCTCGCTGAAGTGGTTCCTCCAGTCTCCCACCTCACCTGGTAAACAATCAGAATCAACTGTCTTCAGTAGATTTGGGAAAACGCATGACCGAGTCCAAGACCCCATAAGGTATTTATGATTGATTTTATAAAGCAGATCGTTACAAAAGTTGACACAATCTCTACAACCTTGTCATCAAGGCTCAGACTAATTACCTTTTCGGAAAATAACGTCAGTCATTTTTCCAAAGGAAGAGTTTGACAGCATGACGCTGAATGTGTTTTCCTCTGTGATCACCTTGGCCTGTTCATCCGTCAGGGGGAAGCTGAAGAAATCTGCGACTTTCTTTACACCATCAAGCAGGTTCTAAGAAAGATTTTTTTTTTTTTTAAATCAGAGTGGTTGTAGAAAAGCGTTTCTGTTACAGTATTAATTTATACATCAGTCTCTGCTCTTTGAAAAATGCTGCTTTTTTAGATAACACACATCATACTAAAATTGGCTTACCTCTTTTAGCTCCTCATAGGTCACGATCAACACATCAGGGTCGTCCATGTGTTTCTCCCAGGCCAGGATGTGGTCAAAATATAAACCCCAGCCTACTGTGTGTGAAAAGCAACATACTTAGATATCTTTGAAAAGGTTTACTTTACAGTCATGATCAAAAGTTAGTTCCCCCCTCTTGGTGTAAAAAACATAATGAGAATCATCTGATCGTAGCGGGTCTAGTATTAGGCAAATACAACCTCAGTTAAACTACAGCATAACTTTTCTCCAAGTCATTATTTTATTATTATTTTTTAATTGAGCCAAAAAGAAAAAAACACATGTGGGTAATACCGATATTATAGTGGGTTTGGGGCATTTACCTACAGTATTCACAGCTCCTCCCACAGCATTTCTATTGGCTTTGGAATGGCTTTGCATTCGCATTTTACCAGGTTTGGTCTTTGACCAATTGCAAAACCTTGATTCAATTATTTTCAGCCATTCATGTAGATTTCATGGTTTGGACCATTGTCCTGTTAAATGACCCAATTTTGACCAAGCTTTAGCTGTCAAACAGATGCCATTACATTTGCATCTTGAATATAGAGGAGTTCATGGTCGACTTAACGACTGCATGGTGCCCAGGTCCTGTGGCTGCAAAAACAAGTCCAAATCATCACTTCTCCACCATCGTGCTTGACAGTGGGTACGAAGTGTTTCTGCTAAAACAAACCGTACTGGTTCAGTCTTCTTGTAATTGTGTTGTCATAGACTTTAACATTAAACATGCTCAGTGTGGCCTAGGGAGTCTGAGACTCCTAGGCCACACTAAGTGCCCCTTTGGGTTATTTTAGGTTTCTTTGAGCATTTCATGGTCTGACCTTGGGTTGAATGTGTTGGGACATTTACTTCTTTTAGGATTGGCAACTGTCTTGAATGCGTTCTGCTTGCAAATAATCTTTCTTACCGTAGAATGTTGAACATTACTTAAGTCTTTCCCTCTTAGCATTGTGTAAACAGACACCTTGAATGGTCTAGACCAGAAATCTACCAAAACTTTAGCACAAATGCTAATGATCTCTTAATCAAGGCACGTGGCTGCAACTTACCCTCTTAAATTCTATGGAATTAGGAAGTGGGTATCACATGTTTTTTTTTTCTTCTTGGCTTCAGAGGGGATACTAACTTTTAAACATAACCGTATAATGCTTTAGAGCTTTCCTCTCACCTTCACCAGACATGAAGTCGGAGCAGAATTTGTCCCAGGACTCGGCATTGGGCAGCACTGGGTTGTTGTTCATGAAATGGTAATAAGAGACGAGAGTGTCTTTGGGGTTTCGAAACACCACCAACATCTGAAAACAAACAACGTTTTAAAGTTAAAATTAACGGAAGTGTACAAAATCCAAGTCTAAACATTAATTTCTTAAATTCTTTGAAATGTTAATTAATTTTAAATGTGTTGCATGGCTAATGTATCTATTGATGTGTCTGGGATAGATCAGTCCTTAAAGCATTGGGCTACGGTTCAGAAGCTCGTAGGTTCAAATCCCACGACTGCCAAGTTGATCAAGGCTCTTAACCCTCTATTGCTCGCATGTATAATGAAAAACAAATGTAAGTTGCTCAGGATAAAGGTGACTGCTAAATGTAAATGATGTGACCTTATATGCATACAACTTTAAACTTAGTGACTGAATCATTTTTGTTAGACCGTGCACTTAGGGGTGAATCAATAAATAACAACCCAATGCTTAAGAACTGAATGTTAGGTGTTACTACTATTAGTATAAAAATGTCGTGGTGAAGCGGGATTCATGTGATCTGTCCCGAGCTGCAAAGCGCTCTCACACTGACCTTTGTTTTGTTGGTCTTAAATGATACAGGAATGTCATCAGGGTGTAAATGTGTTGCAAGCAACCGCCTCGATGGCATCTCGGCTACAATCTGCGAAGACAAACAGAGAACAACGACAACAAAAAACAATAAGAGCCACATAATTTTGCACAGCTTTATTTTAGACTGTATAGAAAACATTATTTCGCTTGTGGCACTGGTTTCCATTTAATCCTGTGGGAAGCAACTGGAACACAGAGCTTCGCAGCTGCACATTTAAATAAAAAAAAAAAAAATCAAATGTGTAAAGTCAAAAAAGTTGGGGCATGCAAGGGAAAATACTACAAGTTGTCGGAAATTTGTGCTATGATTCTTTTAGGGAGCTCGAGTCACTCTGGTTAATTAATTGAATCTAACAAGGACTTTAACAGGGTTGTTGTTTTTTTCAGTTTGCACAAAAGGTGCTCTAAAAAATAGGAAAGCTTTTACAAACAGGGCATGTTCTGTTCCCTTCTGCCTCAAAATGCTTTAAGGCTTTTGAACACTACAAACCTTTTGTACGTCTGGAGAGTAAAACTCAATCAGCGGGTGCTTTTCAGGGAGAGTGTATCCACATGTGGTCATAATTTTCCTCAACACTCCCAGCATCCAGTTACAGCCTGGAACAAAATCAGAGTTGTGCGTAATTTTCTTTTCAGGAAGCATTGATTAATAAGCAGTGTTGACAGAGCGCGCGCACACACACACACACACACACACAACATCTGGAAAACAGGGACTGTTTTTGCTATGTGCAATGCAAGACTTAGTATTTATACCCCTGCTTCACGATGCACTCGAAGCATCTGGAGTTCTTATGTGTAACCTGATCCTTACTGAACCTTATACTCCAGCACTGAATGAGCCTTTATTATTATTATTATTATTATTATTATTATTTTCAGTTAAGCTTTCTTTAATCCAAAATCAAACCTTACCACATTTGGGATATGAGACCAGCATGACATCATCCTCTCGTCCCTCCAGGTCTTTCAAGGCATCCAGGTTCTCCGGTGGGCTCATGATGGTGGAGTAGAGGATCCCATTTCGCCTGTAAAGTTTCTCTTCGTCCTTCATATTCATGGCCCGCTCTATGATGGACTTCATATTTTCTTCAAAAGTCTGACCAGACATCTTGTCTCAGCTGCTTCAGGCACCAACGTCTCCTTCTAATGCTGTGGGGTTTGAGCCGGTGTGTGTGTGTGTGTGTGTGTGTGTGGCCATGTGCATATGTACTGTAGGAAGGGCTTGCGTGAGAGTGGCGTGTGGGTGTTCCTGGTTAAGTTAGCTATTCATACATGTTCTGAATGTGTTTTAGAAGTTATAAATGTTTATCTAATCTCTTCTTGTTCCTTGACAGTTTGTTTTGTGCCCTCAGATTCTTTCAGCTTCCAGAGACACAAAAAGCAATGTATAGTACATGCATGACACATCATTTCTCACATTCGTTTAAGTACGCTTAGCGCTTCTGATATTAAATAACGATAAATAAATTTCATATGAAATAATAATAAAAATAAACTTGTTTGTTCATCCAAAGCTTTTGTGCTTTTATTTTTGTTTGTTACTTTAAACTTTAAAGCACAAGTTTTAATTTACTTTGGGTTTCCTTATATCAAAACCAAGTCGAAACAACAATATACATACAGTATATTCACTTCTACTCAACATTTTTATTTCATTTATGATGCAGGTTTAACTTCAGGCAAAAACTTAACGACTGGCAACGTTTCAATCAATTCTGATAGTTTTGCATGATGCATGATTACAAAAACTTATCACAAAAACATCTTATCCGTATCTGATGCAGAAAAGCTAGTTCATGCATTCATGACCTCCAGACTGGACTATTGTAATGCCCAACTAGGTGGTTGTCCTGCATCCTCAATAAACAAGCTTCAGTTAGTCCAAAATGCAGCCATCAGGGTTCTCACTAGATCAAGAAAATATAATCATATATATAACCCCAAATACTATCATCCCTGCACTGGCTACCTGTTCAGTTTAGAATTAATTACAAACTAGCATTACTTACGTACAAGGCTTTAAATGGTTTAGGTCCCACATATCTAGCCAGTCTTCTGATACGCAACAATCCACCACGTTCCTTAAGATCACAAAACTCCGGACTTCTGGTAGTTCCCAGAATATCAAAATCTACAAAAAGGGGTAGAGCGTTCTCATATTTAACTCCAAAGCTTTAGAATAGCCTTCCAGACAATGTTCGGGACTTAAGACACATCTCTTTAATCTGGCATAGAAATAATTCATCACATAAGAGTTTTTCCTTGCCACTGTCGCCATCACCCTTGGCCTGCTCATCAGAGAAATTTCATTCATCATGCATTCATCTCAATATTATCTGGACACATTTTTTTTACACATACACAATTTTTTACAATTTTTGTGAAGCTGCTTTGAGACAATGACTATCGTTAAAAGCGCTATATAAATAAAATTGAATTGAATTGAATTGAACACAACCTCAGACTATCTAAATGCACACTCCTATCTATTGTTGCTAATATCCTGAACGGCATCTACACTAATGATTTTCTTTTCCACCTGTTTTTCCTTTCTCTACCTATCCTGAGGCAACTGAAGATTGTGCCAGCTCCAGTAGGCAGTGGCCAATCCTGCAAAGATTTTAAGCCATCCAGAGAAAGACCACTTCCAGCTGGATTCTTCTTAATGATGGTTTGAATCTACACATGCTGCTCCTGTGCTCCCAGTGATCCAGACTCTGTTATTCGTTATCACCCAAATGAGGATGGGTTCCCTGTTGAGTCTGGTTCCTCCCGAGGTTTCTTCCTATTGCCATCTCTGGGAGTTTTTCCTTGCCACTGTTGCGCTCAGCTTGCTCATCAGGGACAATCTCACAATCTCATTACTACAGTATCTAAACAATTTTTTTTCTCACTCATACACACTTCCATAGTTTTTTCTTTTCATTTTGTGAGGCTACTTTGAGACAATGGCCATTGTTAAAAGCTCTATACAAAAAAAATTAATTGAATTAAATGATGCTGTGACAAGTCTCCACAAGGCTGTGTGCTGAGCCCACTTCTCTGTGCTCTTTATAATTATGACTGTACCCCAACCTATTCTAATCTATTTTCACACCATCATAGAATATGCAGATGTTTTGACAGCTGTTGGACTTATCTCAGGCAATATTCAAACTGCATATAGAGATGAAATCCATAGACTAAATGGTGCGGGGTAAACAATCTGGTTCTAAATGCGTCCAAAACTAAGAAGATTATTATAGACTTTTGTAGACATGACAAAGATTATACACCATTGCATATCAGAGGGATCTGTGTGGAGAGAATCCCAGCCTTTACATTTCTAGGCATATACAGCTCGGAGGCAGACAAGAAAGTCCTTCAGAGGGTGATCAAGTCTGTACAGGATATGACTGACTGCTCCATGCTCTCTCTATGGGAACTCTATAGAACATGCTGCCTTAAAAGGGCAGATAATATCTTAAAGGAGACTTCTCATCTTGGATATCATCTATTTAGGTTACTGCCATCATCAAACATTCACGTACTAATAGCCTGAAGGCTAGTTTACTATCCTAGCACCATAAGGGAGATAAATGCTGCTAGGCCTTAAAATACACATACATAAATAGAACAAACGTATCAAAATCCAAACCTCTCATAATTTCAGTTTACACCTACAATTTGTATGTTCATACACTGTTGTGTAGAATGTTTACACTTCTCAGTATTTAGAAATATTCTATTATTATTAATGTTGCAATTATTATTATTATTATTATTATTATTAATAGTAATTGAAATATTATATATAATTATAAATAACTGCAAGATTTTTTTATTAATAAAAATGCAATAGGCTGAGGTCTATATCTTTTTTTTATAGATAGACATTGGAGAAAATTGATTATATAATTTTTATCATCTAGCCAGCACCAAAATGTAATTTAAACAAATTATAATTTGAGATGCAAATTGATTTAATTTCGCTATACAGTGGAACCTCGGATTATGAGTAACATGGTTTACGAGTGTTCCAGAAGACGAGCAAAGATTTTAAATAAATTTTTACTTAAAAAACGAGCGTTGTCGTGGTTCACGAGCCCCGAGTATCATGTGTAACGCATGCGCTTCTTGTTTTGACACTGAGCGTTGCGTCATCACAACTGAGCCAACGCTTTTTCTCTCTCTGGTGCTGCGGGTATTCTTCTCCCCTGCCGGATCTTAGTGCTCGTCTCTTACGTGTGCGCGCATAATTTGACACCGCCGGTTTTCATTCTCTCACACACACGCTCTCTTTCTCTCTCGCCTATACTGTGTTTCAGTGTGTGTGTGTGTGTGTGTGTGTGTGTGTGTGTGTGTGTGTGTGTTTTTTTTTCTCTCCTGCGCTGTAGTGTTTGTGTGTGTGCGCACACAAGGATCTGCTGCCAACAGCCTGGTGTCAGACACCACACCACACCCACAGAGGCTTCTGAAGTCACGGCCTGATGGACCAAAGCTGCCCCAGGACTAAATATTTTGTGTTGTAAAGTTATGGCTGACTGGTGCAAATAAATTCTCATGTCCATCCACCCACGGATATCATTAGCCTACTTAGGACAATCTTAGACCTCCACCCTACATAGGCACAAATATATATATATATATATATATATATATATATATATATATATATATATAAATAAAAGATGGGGTCGTCACATTTTTTTCCACCCCCCCCCCCCCATTCTTGTTTTCTCCCTAATAAAGATTTCCCAACATAATCTTACATAGAATACCCCCCCCCCCCCCAATGTTGCTCACTCACCTACTCTTACTCACTTATCGTCTATACCGCTTTATCAGAGGGGTCTATCCCAGAAGATTTAGGGCATGGGGTAGGGTACACCCTGGATGAGGTGAGAATCCATCGCAGGACACATACACACACGCTCATTAACACACTATGGAGCAATTTGGGAACATCAGTTAGCCTATTCTGCATGTAACCTATTTGACTGTGGGAGGAAACTGAGGTACCTGGAGGAAACCCACCAACCACGGAGAGAACATGCAGACTCCATGCACACAGGCGGCAATTAAATTCTTGCCGCTGGAGGTGCAACATGACAGTGCTAACCACTTACCCACCGCAAGTTGGAATTTATTTATTATTTTTTTATTATAGTGTATGCACTTTTATTTTTCATGTCTCAGCCAGTTCATGCTGTGTCATAGAAAAGCCTACACTCTAAAAAAGGCTGGGTTGTTTCTGTAAACACATTGTTGGGTTGTTCATGCTGGGTCAAAATTCTGGGTTATTTCGGGTACATTAAACACATTGTTTGATTGCTTTATGTTGGGTCAAATGAAATGTAGTGGATCATTTAAAAAAAGGACACCAGGTCGGATTATTTTGACCCAACAAATGTTTTTTCCAAACGGCCTGCAAAATGTTTGAAATATTTCTGTTACTGCATCACAAAGTGTAGTTTTACGAGTTGTTTAAGCAAGAATTTGTGTGTACAGCACAAAACATTAATCAGTTATTAAAGATAGCGTTTATTTAAAAAAATGTCCCAATGATTTTGGAGATTTGAGTTACAGTACCTGCAGGCAATACAGGTGCCCTGCACTCATGTAGCTGCCCAGCACTGCCTCACCTCGGAAAGAACTTTTGAAAACTACCGGTGGCTGTGACGTCTCTGTAGTGGTTAAAACAGTGGATTTATTTCATTTTGTGTATTTCTAAAAGGAAATTTTTCTGGAAGGTCGGGGCCTGCAGCGGGGCCTCCTAGAAGGTCGGGGTCTCTCTGGAGCAACAGGGCCCTCCACTGGGCTCTCTGGAGCAACGCAGCTCTTTTCCTCTCTGTTGAACCGGGCGAGCTGATCCCGGAGCAGTGTACCCAGTTCCAGCAGGGTTTCCATGCGGTGATGATCCCCTGTGGTCCGATATATCTTGAGCTGCTCAATGAGCTCGCCTGCCAGCTATTGGAGCTCTAACCGCCGCCATCGATGCTCCTCGCTCTCCAGATTGTTCCGCCAGATGGCAAGCCGGCTCCCCACAAAGCCTGTTATGGGATCGGCGTGTCGACTTAGGAAGAGGGATAGTTGCAAGGGTAAGAACTACATTGAAAGTCTTTTATTGACAAAAACAAAACGTACATTAACACACAAGGGAACTAAGGAACTGTGACATAGGAACTAGGTGAAATCTAAACAGCATTGAGATCGGCAGCACATCTAAACTTTTAATTAAACATAACTTCTTAACCTTAAACAGTAACTTTAGCATACAGGAGTTAACTTCAACTAGTAAAGATCCAAAAGCTAAACATACCAGGAGCTAAACTAAACAAGAGTTAAACTAAACAGGGAAAACTACAGACCAGGAGACAAGGAGAACTGCATGACGCAGAGACAAAAAATTCACAACAAGGTTACTCACCAAATGCACGACAACCCAAGAAGCTAAACACAAGGCTATTTATAAGGAAACTAATGAGCCACCTTGGTTCAGGTGAGCGCTCCTATCACCTGACCGAGGTGCATTCTGGGAAATAGAGTTCAAAACACAACGAAATCAAAAGAACACAAAAATGGAGTTCGTGTGCATGGCTTCTCTGGTGGTATTCCGTGACAGTCATTGAGTAATTTGGATGATATCAGTATGTCAACACTGCACAGGTATCCAAAGAGCTTAGGACTGTTAAGGAGAAAAGCACATTCTGTCCTTCTCAAAGTGGAGCAGCTACTGTAAACCTGTAAACAATGCTGCGGGTTCACCAGGGGCAGAACCACGCGTAAATACTCTGCAATGTTCCAAACGGGCAGATCCGCAGGCTGCTTCTCTGCGCGGTTACAAAGATATGTGACTGCCAGGCAACAACACCTTCAGGCAATCAGCCTGGACATGCCACGTGGCAGCGTGTTTTTTTTTTAAGCCTATATTTTCCTCTGCACTTCGTGCAATCATTTAGGTAGCACTGGCAAGGTATCAGGGCCAAAGAGGAAGAAAGAAAGACAGAGCCAAAAAAAGGAAATGAAAGAGACAGAAAAAGACAAAGACAAAGACAGAAAGAGGTTCCTCGCAGAGTTCACCTGAGGTGCTAAAATTGTCTAAGACAACGTCTATACAGAAACCCAGGTCTTAACTTTGTGTGGCGTCTAGATTTCTATGATAAACTCAAACCATATAAAATATGTATTAATGGCGCAACTGATGGGTTTTCAGAAATGTTCAGTAGCTAATTTACCTAATGTACAATCATCAAGCTAAACGATAGGATAGGTGCTACATCTCCTTGCGCTAAAATGCCCCCTGCCACAAACTGCTTCCCCTTATCTCATAATTATAAGATAGTAAGTCATAATTATGACATAATTTCTGAGATTTTCTTTTTTTTTTATGAATGTAATGCGCTTACGCAGGCTATACTGTGTTTTTATGAGAAAAGTGCATTTACACACACATGAACACATTAAAAATAAATACATTTACTAAATGTAGTCTTAAATGTAATTTTAAATAAATTACTAGTAATGTTCACTAAAACTGTGTGTGGAAAGTCTGTTGGCATATTTTATAATATTTTAATGTTAAAAGAAGCAATTGGGGTATGTTTAATGACAGTCTTAATATGTCTTCTGTTTCTGTACTGTATGTTAAAAAAAAAAAAATTTTAACGGGTTGTGTTATTTTGACCCAGTGGTTGGTTTATTCTTTATCAAACTTTCTGGATTTTTCACTTCTGACTGGATCATGCTCAGAACACTCAAGTTATAGTCAAGGTAAGTTAATGTAAATTTTTTAAATATTTTTTCTTATTCTGTTTATTATTCATCATTTAAAACAAGCTTTTTCTTCATCCTTATGAAATATTTATTATATATAATATAGGTATGTTGTAAATTCATCACTTAAATATCGTATTTATCTAGGGTTTGTTGAGAATTTGAAAAAGGAGTGAATGTTTCGTATTGAATCCAGATGGAGCGCCGTATCCTGTTATCTCTCACACGTTAAATACTGAGATAAATTAGTCAGAAATATGAGCTAAATTCATGTTCACATTATGTATTTTTGTGTATTACATTTTGCAATAAATACAAATGTAGCTGTACATCCTTAACAAAAATGCTTGATGTAAATGTTAGTTATATTGCAACACTAAATGATGGTGTGTAATCCATTGGGGGGGACCAACATGATGGGAATGATATCTGCAAAATATGGAGATGTCTGGAGCGCTGTTCCACGTTTTGTGCCTTGGGAATGAGACAAGAGGGACCTGACAGACCTTTCCTATTGTTGGAGGCAATGCTATTGATACAGACTCTTTGGGTTTAATGTTTGTTTTCAAGATTTTTTTGTCTTTGATGTTAACAACACAAAGTAGTCTCTTCTCACCTGCAAGTTTCTCCAGCATACTGTAGATCAGATTGATGGACACGAGTACTCATGTGTCTCACTGATGTCATGTGAGCAATATAATATTTGTATTGAAATCCTATTGTATATATAAAAAATGTTTTATATAAAAAGATTGTATTAAATGCACAAAAAAAATTCTATTTAAAATTTGAGGTCTTTTGTTTTTATTGTTTTACAGAGTGTTTGTTACATTTATTTTATATATAACAAATGGCAACTTGGAATTATATGGTTTTGTAAAAATTGAGTTATTCACATTTTTTTATTTTGTAACAGTCTATTTACATTATGTAAAGTTGTGTACATTTTGGGGGCAGCACGGTAGTGTAGTGGTTAGCACTGTCGCCTTGCACCTTCGGGGTCCAGGCTCGATTCCCATCTCTGTGTGCATGGAGTTTGCATGGTTTCTCCGTGCTTGGTGGGTTTCCTCCCACAGTCCAAAGATATGCAGGTTAGGCTAATTGGCGCTCCCAAATTGCCCGTAGTGTGTAAATGAGTGTGTGTATGTGTGTGCCCTGCGATGAATTGGCACCCTGTTCAGGGTGTACCCTACCTCGTGCCCTAAGCCTTGGATAGGCTCCAGTTCCACGTGACCCTAAATACAGGATAAAGCGGTATAGAAGATAAGTGAGTAAGTGTACATTTTGAGTCTTTAAAAAAATAATAATAATAATAATCGAAGGAATGTGTCAACCCAGCAAGGGTGTGAATTTAACCCAATGTTTGGGTCAAATAAAATGTTAAGAATTCTGGGTTAAATAGTTAAACCCAGCCCGTGTTCTGTCCAATAATGACCAAGCAGCTGGGTTATGGTTGGGTAGTTTTTTAACTTAAAGTGTATGATCACATCCGAAATGTGTGCGAATTCCCCATAATTTTTTTTTTTATGTCTCTTGTTACATATAGCTATAAACATCTGTCTTGCATCACCTGAGTTCTATATTTATCACTTACTCATTCTCTATACAACAGGCCTGGAGCCTATCCCAGGGGACTCAGGGCACTAGGTGTGGTATTCCCCGGATGGGTGCAGGGCACAAGCACACACACACACACACTCTCAATTTGGAAATGCCTGTTAGGTTAACCTGAATGTCTTTGGACTGTGAAAGGAAACTAGAGTACCCAAAGGAAACCTACCAAGCGCTGGAAACACACACAAACCTGATGCAGGACTCAAACCCTCGACCATAGTGGTGCAAGGCCATAGTGATTAACACCACAGCACTGTGTTTGTCTTCGCATTTAACTTTATTTATTTTCTAGGCCATGTAACATGAGTGTTAGCTCATAATGTTACAGGTATCATCCATCATCAGGTTCTGTTCCATAATATTTGCTCATATTCCATGTTTTCCATAAATTAATCATATACATGCATATTTTCAGACTATTGACAGTACTGCTCGTATTTAAGCTTGGCTCCCAGTCTGGTTCCTGATAGTTTCTTCTTGAACATTTCATCCATCTGCTTACTCTGAGCCTCGCTGAAGTGGTTCTTCCAGTCTCCCACCTCACCTGGTAAACAATCAGAGTTAATAGTGTTAATTATAAGTAGGTGGGTTTATTAGTAATATATTGTGATTAAAGAAACATTTATGTGTATGTATTTTTACAACTGTATGTCACCAGGTTGTCACACGGGTGTAGTTAAAGGGTATTTCATATTTAAAATGAAAAAAATAGCTATTTATGGATTACTAATGAAAGGCGTACAATGCAGGTGGTTTTATTCTTGTAAGAAAACATTAGTGCAGTAACTGTATTATAATAAAGTTTACAAAAATAACGTTAACCATCACAGCACACCAGGTCACACCCTTGTCCCAAGCAAAGCCACGATCACCTGAGCACTCCTCTTCACTCTGAGTTCACCTTTTAACAATTTCTCATCATCACTGTTTCCTATTTAACCTGCAATCTCAGATAGTTTTTATTCCAGATTACCGTGTGCTTTCCATGCCTGGTATTCCACCTATCTTTTCTGCTTTGACATTCTGGATCTCGGCCATACTTTGTTTTACCAACCTCACTTTTGTCTCACAACACAGATGTACTGACTTCTCAAATAAACTCAAATTAACTGTTACTAGAAGTAGCTCCTAGCTAGCTCCTCATAGGTCACAATCAACACGTTTGGATCATCCATGTGTTTCTCCCAGGCCAGGGCGTGGTCAAAATATGAACCCCAGCCCACTGTGTGTAAAAAAACAAAAAACAAAAACAGATCAGTGTTGAACGTCTGTACAATATCTTAAAAAATTATTACAGCATCACCTCACCTATTGGAAGTGTCTTTTGGCCACGAGTTTTGATCACGGATTTTTCTTCCCTACAAGCACCAATATTCCCTGCAGATTAATGCCCTGACCTTATTCTCTTTCTTACTAAACCCCACTTCTCAATCAGTTACAATAATAAATGTTGTTTTTGCCAAATACCACCTATTATGTCTTCTGAGACATATGAAGCCAATCACCATATATTATTTAAACTGCCACGCATGCACACTAAATGACACGAAAGGGCTATCTGTGTTTGTTCTCTTCCTCTACACATGCACAGACACTCGTGATCACAAGTTTTGCTGTGACAGATAGGACCAAGAGAGTATGTGAATCACTTCCACCCAGACATCTTAGACAATTTTGCTTTCTTATTTATAAAGTAGATCATTACAGAAGTAGAATCAATCTCCACACCCTTATCATTAAGGTTTACCTTTCCGGAAAATAACTGGGGCCATTTTTCCATAAGAAGGATTCTTCTGCATGACACTGAATGTGCTCTCTTCTGCGATCACCTTGACCTGTTCATCCGTCAGGGGGAAGCTGAAGAAGTCTGTGACTTTCTTTACACCATCAAGCAGGTTCTAAAAAAGATTGTTTTTTTTTAATCAGTGTGATTGTAGAAAAAACATTTTCTGTTACAGCTGGTCAAACAAGACAAATTTATTATTATTGATCTATACGTCCGTCTCGGCTGACTAAAAATGCTGCTTTTTTTAGATAACACACACCATACCAAAATTTGGATTACCTCCTTTAGCTCCTCATAGGTCATGATCAACACGTTTGGATCATCCATGTGTTTCTCCCAGGCCAGGGCGTGGTCAAAATATGAACCCCAGCCCACTGTGTGTAAAAAAACAAAACAAAACCAGATCAGTGTCAAACGTCTGTACATTATCTTAAAAATCATTACAGCATCACCTCACCTTCACCAGACATGAAGTCGGAGAAGAATTTGTCCCAGGACTCGGCATTGGGCAGCACTGGGTTTTTGTTCATGAAATGATAATAAGAGACGAGAGTGTCTTTGGGGTTTCGAAACACCACCAACATCTGAAAACAAATACAATTTTAAAGATTAAATGCAGGAAAGTAGTAAAAAAAAAATTCCAAGACGCAACGTTACTTACATCCCTGGAACTGCTTAAATTTGTTGAAAAAACTATGATTTTTTAATTAAGTCCTGTTGCATGGCTGATTTCTCAGTGATGTACAGATAATATAACTTTATGTGCAATTCACTAAATAATTAATTGAGAAATGTATTGAATGTTAGGTGTTACTACTAATGCAGCGGTGAAACCGACATCACGTGATCGATCCCGGGCTGCAAAGCGCTCTCACACTGACCTTTGTTTTATTGGTCTTAAAAGAAACAGGAATGTCATCAGGGTGCAAATGTGTCGCAAGCAACCGCCTCGGGGGCAACTCGGCTACAATCTGCAGAGACAAATATTGAGTCTTTTACACAGCTTTGTTTCAGATCATAAAGAAAAAAAAATACCTTCGGCACCGGTTTCCATTTAAAGCAACTGGAATGTTGCTGCACATTATTATACAAAAGTCAAACTGTTTGTTTATTTATTTATTTTTTTAACTCTTGACCAATTAAATGACCATGTGGGGACATGCAAGATTGAAAAATGATAATAAATAAATAAAATACTCATTTAGAGAATAAGGTGTTTGTGCTATGATTCTTCTAGGATGCTTGTTATCTAAAACTAACTAGGACATGTAAAGGTGTTTTTTTTTTTTAATGGTTAAATGTGCATAAAAGGTGCTTACAAACAGGAAAGCAGTATATAGAAGTACACAGAAAGCCATCCTATATACTAAATGGTAAAAACACAGAAGCCTTTACAAACACGGCATGTTTTGTCCTCTCCTCATGCTTTGAGGCTTGTGAAACACTACAGACCTTTTGTATGTCTGGAGAGTGGAACTCGATCAGCGGGGGCCATTCAGGGATGGTGTATCCACATGCAATCATAATTTTCCTTAACACTCCCACCATCCAGTTACAACCTGGAACAAGAATCAGAGTTCAGAGTTTACCCTGGAGATGTGTTACAGTCTGTCCTTTTCTTTTCTGGTGTGTACATGCAGTACTGTAAAAAGGAAGCAGTGATCATTCAGCAGCGCTGACACAAAGCACACCAACACGTGCACACATTCCAGGGGAAGTGCTATGCAACATCCTGGGAAACTGGGAACTTCTCTGCTAACTTCAGAAAAGTTTCTTGTTACACAACTTCCTAGAAAACAGGGAACTTTTCTGCTAACTGCAGTGCACGGTTGAGTATTCGTCCCTACTGCACTACTTATATAATCTGGATCCTGAACCCCATTTCCTTACACTGAAGGAAATCTTCAGCTGAGATTTCTTTAATACAGAAGCAGGTCTTACTCACCACATTTGGGATACGCAGCCAGCATGACATCATCCTCCCGTGCCTGCAGGTCCTTCAAGGCATCCAGGTTCTCCGGTGGGCTCATGATTGTGGAGTAGAGGATCCCATTTCTCTTGTAAAGCTTCTCCTCATCCTTCATATTCATGCCCTGCTCTACGTTGGACTTAATGCTTTCTTCAAAAGTCTGACCAGACATCTTGTCTCTACTGCTTCACACACTAATGTCTCCTTCTACTGCTGGCTGTAGAGTGATGTGAGATGTAGTGTGTGTGTGCTGCTTGTGTATGGGTGTGTGTATGTGTGCGTGTGTAGGAAGGACTTGCGTGAGAGAGCGAGAGAGAGGCATGTGGGTGTTTCTGGTTAGGTTACTTATTCATAGATATATAAATGACCATTATTACTTAATTGGAAAAATTCACAAATTTTCATAAGAACAGGTTTGATGTAACTTATCTTATAGTACGTGCATGTGTGTCTGTGTAATGGCTGTAAATTTGAATTTGCATTTTTAAATGATATATACTGTATATTGTCTAATGCATTTAAAGTTCAAGTGGAGAGAATAAAAAAAGAGCGGATTTAAATTATAAAGCACCGAGGTCTGATTGTGTGTCAAAAGTTACGGGAGTTCATCTGATCTCTTCCTGTTTGACAGAGAGTTATGCACCCTCAGGCAACTCGAACAGGTTTTTCCAGCTTCCAGAGACATTGGCAAAAAAAAAAAAAAAAAAAAAAAGGAAATGTGCATGCATGACGTATCATTTTTTTACATTTATTTAATACTTGTAGTAAATAGAGGGAGTGCATGTTGCACTGCTAAATCATCTTAATGGTTCCTGGACATGAGGTATGATGATTGATGGACCTCTCAAAATGAGAGGAACCATGTGACCTACTGCCAATCATTTATTCTTTTATTTACTTTCCACACTATACACACTCAGTTAACTTCCATATAATTCATCTCTATAGCAGAGGGTCAAATGTTCTTCAGGAAGTGCTGTTGTGTGTGTGTGTGCAGGTTTTCATTCCAACAAAACAGAAGCCACACCTGATAGCTGATTAAAGGCAAGAACTCCTAATTAAACAGGTGGAATCAGGTGTGGCTTCTGCTTGGCTAGAAAACCTCCACACACACGCACTTTCTGGTGATTTGACCCGTGCACTAAAGGCTCTGGGTTACTGATCAGAAGCTTGGTGATACAAGCCCCAGCACCTGAAGAATCCACTGCCAACATCCTGGTGGCAGACACAACACTGTGACATACTGTACCCCCATACCTCTGGAGTCAGGGCCTGAGAGGTCAGAGCTGTCCTGGTAGCACAAGGTTTTTTTTTTCTATCCTCTCTAACTTCTGTCCCTCTTTGGTTTGGTTTGATTTGGGTGGTGGGGATAAATGGGGTCGCACTTGAATGCCGAGGCCCTTAACCTCCAACTGCTTTGGTGCATAATGAGATTAAAGATGCTCTGTATAAGGGCATGTGCCAAATGCTGAAAATGTACATCTAAAATGCAAAAAGTTTTTACCCCCATTGATGTTGGATGATTAATTCTCGCTTGAATACATGGTAGTCAACTTTTCAGGACTAGCTTTTTATCATTCTTTTTTCCACCTCATTTCATTATATGTAACTTTAATACCTCTGGCAGCCCTTTTCACATACATCACATTCCTTGCATATACGTATCTTCGTTCCTGTTAGGATTGTCAACATTTTAAATGACATAATGCTACATAGAATCACCACTAGATGTAAGTATTAAAAGATACAAAACCATTAATCCATTATACCCTGCATTCCATTTTCTTTTTCTAATGGGTAATGTAGTGTATGTACTTTTATTTTTCATGCTGTTTCATGTGTGCATGGAAAAGCCTATGATCACATCCAAAATGTGTGTGAATTCCACATGAAAAACAAAACAAAACTAAATGTCTCTCCCTACATATAGCTATAAACATCTATCTTGCATCACCTACATTTAACATTTGTCACTCCCACTCACTCACCCTCTATACAACTAGAGGTTTGCAACTATCGCAGGAGACCTAGAGCCTATCCCAGGGGACTCACTAGGGGCACTAGGTAGGGTACATTCTAGAAGAGGTGCAGGGCACAAGCACACACACTAACAGTTTGGAAATGCCAGTTAGCCTAATCTGCTAAGTATTTTTATTCTGGTGAGAAACTTGAGAGCAAACTCCATGAAGACTGTAACATGTGTTAGTTTATAATTTTACAGCTATTATCCATCCTGAGTTGCTGTTACATAGTGTAATATTTGCTTATATTCTCTGTTTCTAACCAGGCAGTAAAAGTATATTATGTTATATAAATTAATCAGTCATTTTGCATCTTTGGCCATCGGTCATGTTGGACTGGGAGAATCAGCAATAAAAATATGAATAATTAATTACCATCTTAGGTACGTAAATCTCAGCTGTTTTAGCCAAATCGATTCCAGTTTATTGTCACTTTGGAGTTTCACTTAAATAATATACTGTAAATGAGCTCAATATATAATGTGTTAATGATTTATACCAAAAATTCACAGGTAAGAAAAGACGAAAAAAAAGTTTCATAGTGTTTAATATCCCAGACTACTGACAGTACTGTTCGTATTTAAGCTTGGCTCCCAGTCTGGTTCCTGATAGTTTCTTCTTGAACTCTTCATCCATCTGCTTACTCTGAGCCTCGCTGAAGTGGTTCTTCCAGTCTCCTACCTCACCTGGTAAACAATCAGAGTTAGCAAAGCTTGATGTTTGGATATCCCCATAATCATCAGACACCCATAATTACAAATGTTGCTGTGACTGATAGGAGAAAGAGAGTAAATAATCCCTTCAATTCAGACATTCTTAGCTAATTCTGCTTTCTTCGTTCTTTTGATAGGCGGAACACTTTGCTGTTTTGCCGCTTTGGGAAGAAGCATGACTTAATACACGACTTGATCATTGTGTGACCTACACCATGAGTTATTTATGACTGATTTATAAAGCAGATTGTTAATCCCCTCAACCTTGTCATTAAGGCTCAGCCTAATTACCTTTTCGGAATATAATTTCAGCCAATTTTCCATAAGAAGGATTCTTCTGCATGGCACTAAATGTGCTTTCTTCGGCGATCACCTTGACCTGTTCATCTGTCAATGTGAAGCTGAAGAAGTCTGCGACTTTCTTTACACCATCAAGCAGGTTCTATGAAAGATTTTATATAAAGAAAAATCAGTGTGATTGTAGAAACGCTTTTCTGTTTCAGCTGATCAAATAAGTTTATTATTATTATTATCGTTATTATTGATGATGATAATTTACACATCAGAAATCATGCATTTTCAGGTAACATTCATACTAAAAGCCAAGACAGCAGGAGGGGGTCATTTCAGTTACAGAGAATAAACATAAAAGTTTACCTCCTTTAGCTCCTCATAGGTCACCATTAACACATTAGGGTCGTCCATGTGTTTCTCCCAGGCCAGGATGTGGTCAAAATATGAACCCCAGCCCACTGTGTGTGAGAAGCAGATAAGTGTCAAACATTTACACTCGATCTTTAAAAAAGTTAACTTTTTAATGCTCGAAAACATTAATTTCACCTTCGCCAGACATGAAGTCGGAGAAAAATTTGTCCCAGGAGGCATTGGGGAGCACTGGGTTTTTGTTCATGAAATGGTAATAAGAGACTAGAGTGTCTTTTGGGTTTCGAAACACCACCAACATCTGAAAACAAACAACATTTTGAAGGTGAAGGTAGAGAAAGTAAACAAAATCTCAAAAACATTTTTGTATCCAAAAGCCATTTTTGGTAATTAAGTCCAACATCATACAGGTGTAAGTTTCAGTGTAGTTCCTAAATAATTCATGGCAGTTAGTGTGCTTTGAGATGTATTACAAAAGAGTAACATGAGACCTACTGTAAGAACTGAATGTTAGGTGTAACTGCTATTAGAATAACAGTGGCACAGTAAACCCATAGTCATGTGATCACTGAATGACTGCAAAGCGCTCTCACACTGACCTTTGTTCTGTTGGTCTTAAATGAAACAGGAATGTCATGGGGGTGCAAATGTGTCGCAAGCAACCGCCTTGATGGCATCTCGGCTACAATCTGCAAAGACCAAGGCACATAATTTGGCACAGCTTTATTTCTGATTGCACAGGATCAAACTTAAAGGCTGTTTTCATATTGGGCATCAATTTACATTTAATGCTGTAGGAGTCTGTACATTACTTTACATTTAATCCTGTAGGAAACTGGATCTGGAGTTGTACATTCAAAGAAGTTCAGGTCAAGTGAGGTCAAGCTGAATTTTTTTAACGTCTTACCAAATAAAATCAAAAGGACAAGAAAAATGAATAAAAACCTACAGTAACTGATTTGGAGGAGTGTGAAAATGTTGGTGATGAGTCCAGTTCCAAAATGAGTCCAGTTAGCGAATAGATATTTATATGTATATAAGAATATAAGATGTTGATATATAATTGACAATATTTCTAGGTTGAAATATTACTAACAAATACCAGCATGTGTATTTAACATATTTCTTAATTTACAAAATTACTAAAATTATATCATTTTTCCTCTAAATGTCAATTTTTCCTTTTTTCTTTTTTTTCTTATTTTATTCCCCCCCCCCCCTTCTAATTTTATTCAATTCAATTTTATTTGTATAGCACATTTAACAATTGACATTGTCGCAAAGCAACTTTACACTTTCGAAAAGAATTATTTAAGTTTAATTAAGAAGCCAATTCCCACCTGTCTCTTTATCAGAGCACTCTCCCATCAAGGCAACAACTACCAATAACGACTTGCTTCCTCCAAGACACTTGACATCAGTTGTCTCAGACTGCTGCTCACGCAATGCAGAAAACAGATTATAAAACACCCTCGGAGGGACAGATAGACAGACACTTTATTGATCTGAACAAAAATCTGAACAAAACCTAGGAATAACGTAAAAAGGACATACACACAGACGGAGTTACTAGAGATGCTGCCACTCACATCAGTACATCAGTAAGAGTTGACCCATGCTATACTAATTGAAGAGGACACAAGCTTTTATAAACAAAGGATGTTCAGTCCCCTCACTGTCGGAACGCTTTGATGTTTCTGGAACATTACAGACCTTCTGTATCTGTGGAGTGATGAACTCAATCAGTGGGGGAAGTTCAGGAACAGTGTATCCACATGTAGTCATCACTTTCTTCAACACTCCCACCATCCAGTTACAGCCTGGAACATAATCAGATCTTTAATTAAACGGTGATTAATTAGCACACACACAACCTTTAGTGGAATTGTTAATTGACAGTCTGCAATGCAAGGTTAATAAGGCTGTAACTCTAAACTAAGGATGTGGAAACCCAATGTCATTCCCTTCCAGCACTGAATGAGACTTTTTAGATTTGTAGAAACAGCTGAAAAGAAAGAATAATAATATTAGAAAAATCAGCAGCTTGGATTTCTGTAATCCAAAATCTTACCACATTTAGGGTATGCCACCAGCATGACGTCATCCTCTCTGGCCTCCAGATCCTTCAAGGCATCCAGGTTCTCTGGTGGGCTCATGATCGTGGAGTAGAGGATCCCATTTCGCTTGTAAAGCTTCTCCTCATCCTTCATATTCATGCCCCGCTCCAGGGTGGATTTAACGCTTTTAAGAGTTTGGTCAGACATGTTGCTTCAGTGATTTAATGTCTCCTTTAACTGCTGGGTGCAGAGTGGTGCGAGAGGCGAGAGGCGAGAGGTGTGTGTGTGTGTGTGTGTGTGTGTGTGTGTGTGTGTGTGTGTGAGCATGTAGGAAGGGCTAGTGTGACAGAAGTGACACCATGATTAGGTGTTACCAAGAACAGGTTGGTGTAACTCCTCCTGCTTGTGTTCCTGTGCGACGGCAGTAATGCTGAATGTGCACTATTTCAGCAAATTCACAATTTGAACTTCTACTATACCTTTTTTTTTTATCTTTATTTCTATTATGTAGAAATTAATACATTTCTTTTTTGGGGAATGTGAACATACATTTTATTTACAGTATGTCCTGGATCGTTTAAACATTTGTGATACATTTGTGATACATTTTCCAAAAATTATACATTTTTGGAATGTATCACACTGATAGACTTTGTACTGTATATATAATTTAAATTCTGATTTTTTTCTTCACACAGCTTGACCAAGATCAACCTTGCTCAAACATTCCTACACAACTCACTAATTCAGGAAATCACATGTAACCAACACAAGGTTTTATTCATTAGAGGTCATGGAAGTTTATTTCCTCTTTGTGTTTAGATCAGGTCCGTCAGAGCATTCAGGTAACTCATTCAGGTTTTTCTGGGTTTTAGTGATCTACGTAACAACAAAAAATTAAACAATAAATAAGAAGAAAAAAAATAATTTAAAAAAGCAGCATGCCTGCATGACACAACTTCTCACCTTCTTATCAGGTGCAGTTGGATAGTTTGGTGCTTCTGACACTCAAACTAAAAAAAAAAAAGGAAGCATCTTGTATTACTGATTTGTTTTTACTTCTTTCTAATTTCCAATAAATAGGATTCCTTCTTTTTTCTTATTTTATGGGGCAAAATGACTGTACAAACGTAAAGTGTTGCAACACGGTACCCCAGAACACAGGGTGAAGAATAAAGTGTACTTTATTCAGACAAAAGGGGTAAAAAGGGATGGAGAGAAGACTGGCTCTCAAACCGTAATGAGAAACTTTAGTGTCTTTTGGAGTTTCAAAACTATTTAATTTCACAGTAAAATAATACAGGAAGTCTATGACGCGTTATTGTCTGAGTCCCTGAATGAACTTAGTTATATATATATATTTTTTATTATTAGGTTCGACTGCATGGTTGATTCAACACTTATGTAAAAGCATTTGCATATTAGTATCAATGCAATCAGGAAATACATCACGATAGTTATTGTGCTCTTAGATGACTCAGCAGAAACCGGGTCATGTGATCCATCAGTTGCCACAACGTGCTCTCACACTGGCCTTTGTTTTACTGGTCTTGAATGAAACAGAGTTGTCATTAGGGTGCAAATGAGTCGCAAGCAACCGCCTTGATGGCAACTGGGCTACAATTTAAAGAGACGAACACCAAGAGCTCGAATAATCTGCCCCAGCTTTATCCCTGGGAATACGGAACAATAAATTAAACTCCTGGCACACATTTAAAATTGAATCCTGGAATAAAGAGCTTTGAAGCTCAGCTGGGCGTTTAATCAGTTTTTTTTACATTTATAAAATCATTTAAGGCTTCTTGAACAGCATAGACCTTCTGTACGTCTCGAGAGTGGAACTCGATTAGTTTGGGCCTTTTAGGAAAAAAATGTATTCATAATTAGTCATACATTTCCTCAACACTCCCACCATCCAGATACAACCTTGAACAAAATCAAATACAGTAAAGAGACTCTGTACGGGGTCGTGTCATGTCTGTTGTTTTCTCAGTGTGTGTGTGTGTGTGTGCTTGAAAATTATGAGATTACTCAGCAGTGTTGACAAAAATCACACTAAAGATCTGGAGTTGTTCTGTAATGTGTAACCTGATCCTTACCGAACCCCCTTCTTTACATTCCCACATTCCATTCCAGTTGCATGCGAGTGTGCGTGCACGTGTGAGTGTGTGTGTGTGAGTGTGCGTTCATGTGTGTGTGTGTGTGTGTGCTTGCGTGCGAGTGTGCGGTGTTGCATGTTTAGAAAGACCTCGCGTGAGAAAGTTTGTTTGGGTATTTCAGGTTAAGTTACTGTGTCAGAGAAGGAGTGGTCAAGAGAGAGAGAGAGGGATGGAGTTTGTGTTTACTACAGCACAATCCTTAAACTGATGTCCACCAATCTGAAATGTCCATTTTATATTGGATTGAAAAGAATCTGAAGAGCGGTTGTTATAAAATTCTACAATAAAATTAATTTCTTTATGTATTTATGTGAAGACAGAGTAGCTTATTTTGAATAGATTTGAGTTGGGACTAAATAGATTCGGACTGTGACTTCAAAATGCCCATTTTATTGTAGCAATATCACAGTGTCAGATATGTAATTCACTCATTCATGTCAGGTTGTTACGTTCCACGTGTCTTTTTGTGTATTCTGTTTATTATTATTTTTCTTCCCTTTCGCTCTTTTGCTTTTTGTGCTTTTCTCACTCTGCTTCTAGGTCTTGGATGACTGGGCTGTCCATCATTATGCTCCTCGCCAGCGTACCTTGTTCTTCAATGCATTCAACAAAACTTGTTCGACTTTAATAGTCTCCAGATGCTTATTGTATTTTTGGGCATATGAAATTATGCTTTGCGTTGTGCGATTCAAATCCATCCATAGATTTATTTTTGTCTATTGACTTGTATCGAATTATGCGCGTGTTTACACTGAACGTGTTGGAGTTTAGTTCGGCCTACTACGTGTCAAGTTCAACTTCAATTTTAAGAAGCATTTCGTTGCTTTGATTTATTTAATTATTCAATTACTATAAGATCAATCCATTGTTAGATTAGGTTGAGTGTTACGCCACCCTTGTACTTTTTGTTTCTTTAGTTAAGACGCCTTATGCGCTGTTTTTATTTTCATATTTCTTTTCTTTTAGTTAGTTTAGGGGTTAGTTTTAAGGATTGTTTGTTTCATTTATTTATTTGTTTTGGGTGTTTTCTGTAATTATAAGAACTTAATTAATTTATTCATTCATTTTCTATATCTTATGTACAGAATCACAGCGAGCTTGAAGCCTATTCAGAGACTTCAGGCATGAGGCCGTTTAGATTCTGGACAGAATGTCAATCCACTGCAGGGTGCGCACACACACACACACACACACACACACACACACACACACACACACACACACACATATACATACACACACACAACAATTAGCCTAATCTGTATGTCCTTGGACTGTGGGAGGAAACTGGAGTACACAGGGGAAATCCACTGCTGACAGGGAGAACATGCGAACTCCACACACACAAACCCAATGCAGGAATCGAACCCTCGACCCAGGCAGCGTGACCCCACAGTGCTATCCATGATGGCTTGTGACTGCAGTCACTCAGTAGTTCAAGACCAAAATTCCCACTGACAGTTTTGTACCTGAGTCTCCAATAACAAAACTGGACCCCATATTAACTTAAACACCTCTCATGTTATACTGAACTTCCAGCCTCCTAACACTCAGTATGACTACAGATCAGTCCCTGCTATCTGATATCACCCAGGGGTTCCTTGTTTAGTGTGGTTCCTGGGACAATCTGATAATTGAGATTTATCCATATTCCTTTACACTTTACAAACTCGTTTCCATATTTTTTTTATGCTTTGCGACAATGACCATTGTTAAAAGCACTATGTAAATAAAACTGATTTAATCAGAATTTACTTTAAAATGATTTATAATAATAATAATGTTTCTTAAATTCCTTTTGATTATTTTTATTTTGTTTAAAACTTCATAGCCTCTCTACAAACTTGATAAATTTTGCTTTTTTTAATGTACAGATTTTTTTTTAACAAATTTTAGTCTGTATACTCATGAATACTGTCAATTGCTGTTTGTTTGTTTTTTACTTCATTCACGTGGTATTGAACTGCACACTTACGTGCATTTCTAAAAATGACCAGCTCCATCTGTTGAATTTTGGAATGAACTAAAAATTTTGTGTTACAGTAAAGTATGCGGAATGAAGGTGTTTATTAAATAGATTTCAATTGCATACTCATAATCACATTAAAAAAAAAAACAGCACCATCTGTTTAATTTTAAGATGCACTAATGATTTTTTTTAAGGTAGACCTTTTACAAACAGCATTTTTCTATTTAAAATTTAGAGTAGCATATCTTCTCTTCCCGTGGGCCGATTGTGATGAAACAAAGCCTACATGTTACCTCAAGCTCAGCCAAATACACTTGTGAAAAGCCAATTAAAATTTGTTTAGTAGTTTTTATGTGATGCGTGCACAAACAAACAGACAAACAAAAATTCCAAAAACCATATTGATGTGTTCTATTACTTATCTTATGTCACCCAGAAATATTTTTTTTGAAAATATCTTTAAATGTACAGACTAGTTAGATCAGTTTGTACAGCCTTAATACAGTCATACAGTATGCAAATCATCTGTTTAATATTATGGTCGTATAATCAGAGTAAAGATCAGTAGTACTGTCAACAATAAACTAGGTGCAATGGCAAAGTCATAAATGATGAAAAGGCACATCTGTTTAGCACTTAATTCACAATGTGTATGAGTCCAAGGTGCAATTCTTTTTAATTTAGGACATGCAAAAAAGTTGGTATGGTTCCAGTGTTCACATAAACCCAGATATTTATTTTTTATAACAGTACAAATGTTGTCATACTGTTGGATACTAATTATGAAGAACATAAATGACTTAAAAGACATTTTGCATCAAGGTTTAAGAGTCTGAAGGAAAAAAACCAATGGCTAGGGGTCCAGCCCCAGCTGGATTCTGCTTCATGATGGTTTGGAGCTACATATGCTGCTTCTGTGGATCCAGATCATATCTGCACCTGATGACTTCATGTTAATTTAAATAACTTCTGTTATATTGAACTATCAGCTGCATAACACACATGATGTTATATAATTTTTATCCGTTATATCTGGTTCCTCTCAAGGTTTTTTCCTATTGCCATCTCAGGAGGTTTTTCCTTGCGACTGTCGCCTTCACCCTTGGCTTGCTCATCAGGGACAATCTCATTATCTATTATCTCATTTTTCTTACACATACACACTTCCATAAATTTTCTTTTCAAATTTTCTTTTTATTTTTGTGAAGCTGCTTTAAGACAATGACCATTGTTAAAAGTGCTATATAAATAAAATTGAATTGAATTGAATTGATGGTATTGCTGGCTGTAGAGTGGTGTAAGAATGAATTGTGTAACCGAGGAAGTGTGTGCGCGTGTATGTGTGTGTTGGTGTAACATGCCATGTAAAATTTACATTCTTGCCTCCTGCTTACAAATGAAAGATTACACTTACACTCCACTTACAACCATAAGTCTTACACTCCGGGTTCCCGCCTTGTGCTTTGGGATTGGCCTCATGTGTATTTAAATCTTGTCTGCCTAATTGCCTGTGTGTGTAGAGAGGGCTTGCGTGAGAATAAGTTTTTTTTTTTTTTTTTTCAGGTAGTGCTGGTGTTTAGTTAATTATTGATGGACCTTTGACCTAGAATCATGATTACAGAGTTATTATAAGTATCGAAAAACATATTGCATTGTCATTATTTTATGTAAATAATAATTAATGTAAGTTAAAAAATATAGCATCACACTCATTAATTCGATCTTTGCCTAATAATGCATTTCATGTATCATGTCTCTTTGTCTCTACAAACTTGATATATTTTAAGAATTTTAAAAACATTTAACCTGTACACTCATGAACAATGTCAATTGCTGTGTTTGTTTTGTTACTTATTTATTTTAAATGATAGTTTTGTGCAAAGTACAGTTGCTTTGGTTGCACAGGAGCTCGTGCTTGGCTTAGCCACAATAAACTAACCGCTGTATTACTTTGAGTTGCACACTTGTACACTAGTGTGTTTATTATCTCATCATTACTCACTAGGTTTCCGTGCTGACTCACACATTCTGACATTACTGCCTGCAGCTACATGAAGAATGTTCACAATGCATACAGTAGCAGAAACAATAGAAGACACTTGCTCATCGGTGGCTTCAGGTTTCATTCAGTGTGTTTTCATTCAGATTTTATATTATAAAATTGTGCTTAATTTATTTAGATGTCCATTACAGTTTTACAAATAATTGCATAAATGACATGACATAATCCAATCTATATGCCGGGGTTGCAGAATTTATTCTGATTAGCCTCACTAATGTGCACACAGCTGTTTAGCAATTTCAGTTATTTTAGCAAACAGTTATTTATTTATTTTTTTGGCTTGCTCCAGGCCAAAAGTTTAATACTCCTGAAACAGTAACATCTTTTCCAAAAAACTTCTAACATGTTTTTTTTTTTTTTTTAAAGAAATAAGCTAATTACTGCGTCAAAGAATTGTTGCAGTTGAAACAGTAATCACTCCACACATTATCTAATCGCAGGCTCTTAAGCATTTGCTTATTTAAATCCAGTGGTGTCAAAAGTATTCACATTCATTACTTGAGTAGAAGTTTAGACACTAGGGTTTTAAAAAAAACTCTTCTTTAGTATCAACTCAAGCTTTTTACTCAAGTGAAAGTATAAAAGTAAAAGTAACGTGAGGGGGAAAAAAGCATTAAGGATAAAAGCGTAGGCTGTGCCACGGGCCTATTTACTGGACTAACACCTCATAAAAAAAGAGAAAAATGTGTTGTTGTTTTGTTGTATTATTTAACGGCCATAGTGATTTGGGACGCTGTATATGGCAATTGAAAAAGAATTCATTTTAGTACAATGCAAATACATTAAAGAACCATATATGTGTACTACTGAGCATTAACATGTTTCATGGAGAAGAAGATATGATAACTAGTTGCCTATAAGTATTTTAATGGTGCAAAAAGTCAAACTTCAGAGGCGTGTCATCAGTAACCTTTATTGGAATGTAAATGTACATCCAAGCTTAGCTGCAGGAATCTGTGAGGGCAACATACAAGAAAATTAGTGCACCCAGGGCAGGCTTAGTAACAATTACCCTTGTGTGGTTGTTTACAATAAACATTAGTGCTGTCAGAATGAATGATTAATCCAAGTGATTAATCAAAAATATATATCATTTCTGTTACCTTCCTGGTGCTGTTACCTTCCTCGCTGGTGCTTGGTTGTGACATCGAATCTTGAGTCTCTATCATGGACATCTTCGTCTACTTATCACAACCTTATCAACCAAAATGCTATTTTATTCAAACGTCCTTGCTGGAGTGTGTGACGTGACATCATGTGCAGGTTCGATGGATCGCGTACCAACCAATAGGGTGTCGGAATGGTATGTTTATACTTCTTACCCAACCACAACCAAATTCGCTCCATCCGGATGGCCGATTTATCCGGATGTTTTTTTTGTTTGTTTTTTGAATGACAAGCTGAAATAAAATTGGAGTAACGAGGTTATTTTTTAAATGTAAGGAGTAGAAAGTACAGATAACTCCAAATGTACACACATACACGACAGTTAGAAAACAAAATAAAGCTTTAATGCAACTAGTGCAACACTTAGCATTAAAGCTAAAGAGGAAACCAACAAAACAACAAGATGAGATGAAAAATAAAACAAACAAGACATTAAAGCACAACTTTAAGGCAAAACGTAAAAGTAAAACAGCAGCATCTTGCAGTAGTTCCCCCCTAGCACAGTCACAGGGACGCTAATTGCATGTAGCAATGCCGCGAAGTTAACCTACGAGTCAGGGGGGGGCAGACAAACCATGAACTGGCAGCTCTAGCTGGGAGACAAGGAATTCAATGGTAACGCCAGGTGAACACCTGTATTGTCTTGCCTGATGCACAGACTGCACAGGAACAACCTCAGCCAAGTGCCAGTCACGGGGCTCCTTTAATACTGTAGGCCTGGTTGATGACCAACAATGACGCCGGACACAAAAGAAAAGGGGCAAGACCCAGTTAGGCTACCTTACTAGCCACTTTATATAGGCCTCCCCTGCCCAATGATAGGACAAACACTGAGCTGCCAGCCAATCAAATGCCAGTAGCAAGAGTTTCACTCATCCTGCCACATATAATACAAATATTCTTTTGCCATTTTCAGTGTATTTGGGGCTTAGTGGTTAGCACTGTCACGTTGCACCTCCAGGGTCCTTGTTCGATTCCTCAGGTCTGTTTGCATGGAGTATGCATTAGAGGAGCATGTATATCAGTACTTGAGCGTGAGAATGTATGTGTGCTCTGCAATAGTATCGGCACCTCGTTTAGGGTGTACCCCGCCTCGTGCCCTAGGTCACCTGGGATAGGCTCTATTTCCCCGTGATCCTGTAAATAGAATAAAGCAGTATAGACGATTGAGTGAGTGAGTATGTGCTTAAAATGAGCTAAATCTAAATCCAAGACATGGGCAGCAGATCCTTTGGGTGCTGTGGGGTGCGGAGTGGGGCCTCCATGGAACAGACTTGTTTGTCTGGTGCATCTCATGGGTGCTCAATCAGATTGGGATCTGGGAAGTTTGGCCGCAGAATTGATGGCCTTAGGCTCTTTGCCTGCTGTGGCAGTCTGTGGTGCACTGGGTGTTCTGGAGCCATCAGGGTCAGCATAGACCTTTTTAACGATTTGTGCTGCCTTGGCTTTTGTTTGGGATCAGAGGCTGCCCTTTGGTCCCCATGGGCATGGGTGAGCCCTGATCCTGAGACCAGTTTACTGGTGTATAGGTGGTGATCAGTGCTAATGTTTAAATTTTTGGTGTTTAATATTTCAGACTATTGACAGTACTGTTCGTATTTAAGCTTGGCTTCCAGTCTGGTTCCTGATAGTTTCTTCTTGAACTCTTTATCCATCTGCTTACTCTGAGCCTCGCTGAAGTGGTTCTTCCAGTCTCCTATCTCACCTGTTAAACAATCAGAATTAACAAAGATTAAGATTTGGATACCTCGTCTCACGGAATATATTGTGACAGATCTGAATGGGTTTTTTTGGGCACAGCTAATATAAAAAGCACACAGTTTAACTGATGAAATATAAATTAATGTAAACATACTGTATGTACACTGACAATGTAATTAATAGGTTAGCTTTACAGGATGTTGCCGTTAAAAAATAAAGCAACAAAGCACTTTTTATAAGTGCCCATGTTATTTTAAATGGGAACAAATCTTACCAGAAAAATATAAAAGAATCATAACTAAATTGCTATTATAATATTTGTTTGCAAGACTTTCGCAACTCATACACACCAGACACATGCTGCTCTAATAGAGATTCTCTGTCAGGTCTTTACTGCAGCTGGCATCAGTTCCTGCTTTCATGTGAAGTGCACGCTCAGTTGATTCCATATTTAGAATTGCAGTACATCCCACGTCTTTACTTTAAATATTTATATACCTGACCTGTATGTCAAATAACATTCTTTTGTCATTATAAATACACTGTAATGATGTTCCTGAAAGGTCCGTCATAACGTACCACCCCCAAACAACAAATTTATGTGCCTTTAGTTCAGATTAGTAGAACATTTCCCATTTCTATTTTCTCCTTAGTTAAGTCTTGCCAATACCTACTCACTGTTCATACTATCCAATATCACCTAAATGAGGTGTGTTTCCTGTTGAGTCTGGTTCCTCTCAAGGTTTTTTCCCATTGTCATTTCATGGAGTTTTTCCTTGCCACCATCACCCTCAACTTGCTCATAAGGGGCAAACTAATAGTTTTTGTTTTTTTGAGGACATGATATTTTTTTTGAGGACATTTTAATTCTGCTTTGCTACAATGAACATAGTTAAAAGCACAACACAAATAAAATTAAGCTTGAATTAAACTGGGCTGGATAATACAAGCATGTTTTTCTTCCAAACATGTGAAGCCAACCTGTGTGTGTCACAAGATTGCAGGAAGAAAGCCCTGTGGGTGCACTAATGGGCAAATCCACCCAATAAATTTTCAGCTTTATTACCTTTTCGGAAAAAAAACATTGCCAAATTTTCCATGAGAGGTTTCAGAACTTGACTGCATGGCACTGAAGCTGCTCTCTTGCAAAATCTTCTGATTTTCTTTATGCTTTCTTTATAGCATCTGGAACAAGGTTTTAAAGGTTTCTGAAGCAATACAGACCTTCTGTAAGTCTGGAAAATAGAACTTAATCAGTGGTGGTACAGAGTATCCACATGTAGTCATAATTTTCCTCAGCACTCCCACCATCCAGTTAGACCCTGGAACAATATCAAAGGTCAGTGTTCTGTCTGGCTGCTTTTTTACGCATCAAATGTAGATAGTAATTAAGCAGTACACACACACACACACACACACACACACACACACACACACGTAAGTGCTATTGGAAAACGGAAAACCTCTCATCTAACTGCAATGCAATCCTTGAAATTCCTCTTTTCCTCAGATCCCAGCACTGAATGAGAGTCGAAGTAACTGATCGAGAGCTGAAGGAACAGCTGAGAAGAAACCAATTGACCAAAAAAATAAAATAAATGCAGCATATTATTTACTCAAAATCAAGTCTGACCACATTTAGGAAATGCAACCAGCATGACATCATCCTCCCTGGCCTCCAGACATTTTAAAGCATCCAGGTTCTCAGGTGGGCTCAGGATTGTTGAGTAAAGGATCCCATTTCGCTTGTAAAGCTTCTCCTCATCCTTCATATTCATGCCCCGCTCCATGATGGACTTTATGCTTGCTTAAGTTGGAGTAGACATCTTGTTCCTGTTGCTTAAGGTCCCTGGTCTCTTCTCCTGCTGACTGAACAGTGGTGTAACTGACAGTATGTGAGTGTGTGGGTGTGTGTATATGTAATAAAGGCTTGCGTGAGAATGAGTTGTTTGGTTTTTCAAGTTGTTTGGGTGTTTGGTTACTTATTGATGAAGCTTTGACTTAGAATTATGATTACATGGGGGTCAGGACATTAAGAGATGCACTATGACTTATTAGGGGTCCAGACATTAACTTCTTCTTTGTCTTATTATTATTATTATTATTATTATTATTATTATTATTATTATTAACAAATGTGTAGGATTATTCCAAGTTTATAGGAATTCATACAAATCATTATTTTCACCTAAGGCTCCTAATGCATTTATTTAATGATGTCTTCTGTTGCAACATTGAGATAACCCCTTTTCCACCAAGGGTGTCCCAATTTGGGTGACCATGGACAAATTAGGAAAGTAAAAAGTAGAGACGTACATGGATGTATAGAGTAATGTAATGGCGTGACTCTCTACCTTGAGGAACAATGCCATTTCTTAGGAGGTTTTCTATTGAACCAGCCAGCACAAGACATAAACACCTAGTTCACTTTGGTGAAAAAGAGGTATGAGAGGCTTGGGTATAGTAGGAACTGGGCCTCTAATGTAACAGCTTGGATGACACTATCATCATTGTTGATATACTGAAAATCAGAGGCAACTTTACCAGTTAACCAGGATGTGTATCGTGACATCGGCAAATAATTCTAGTCTTAAGCATGTTTGGGCACATCTGGAGTGTTACTGTAATCGACAATTTGATCTAAGGTCTTTAACTGGAGGTTCTCACCAGATATCAGAATCAGAAAGAGTTTTATTGCCAAGTACGCTTGCACGTACAAGGAATTTATTTTAGTGACAGAGCTTACAGAACAGAAAACAAATGACAAGACAAAACAGCACGACAAAAAAAAAGAAGTTTGACATCAAATGGAGTAGGGTGTGAGATACTTTTAAATAAGTTATATGAATATCTGAAATCTGTGGTATTATACAGTATATTGCACTGTGGTACTGTACACAATATTGCAGATATATTTATTGACAGTTGATGTTTAACTGTTCATGAGGGAGATTGCCTGGGGAAAAAAACTGTTTTTGTGCCTGACTGTCCTAGTGTTTGGTGCTCTATCTAGTTTAAATAAAAGGTGGCCTGGGTGTGAGGGGTCCAAAGTGATATTCCGAGCCCTTTTCCTTACTCTGGATGTATACAGCGGCGTGGGCAGGGCAGTGCCAATAATTCTTTCAGCAGTCCGAACTGGCCTTTGTAGTCTTCTAATGTCTGTTTTCGTAGCTGAGCCAAACCAGACAGTTATTGAAGTGCACAGGACGGATTCAATGACGGCTGAGTAGAACTGTGTGAGCAGTTCCTGTGGCAGGTTGAATTTCTTTAGCTGGCTAGGGAAATACAACCTCTGGTGGGCCTTTTTAACAATGAAGTCAATGTGAATGTCTCACTTCAGGTCCTGAAAGATGGTTGTGCCCAGGAACCGGAATGACTCCACTGCGGTCACAGTGCTGTTCATGATGGTGAGTGGGGGAAGTGCAGGTGGGTTCCTCCTAAAGTCCACAATCATCTCCACTGTTTTGAGCGTGTTCAGCTCCAGGTTGTTGTGACTGCACCAGACAGCCAGCTGCTCGACCTGACTTCTGTATGCAGACTCGTCAATGTACTGAATGAGGCCCATGATTGTAGTGTCATCTGCAAATTTCAGGAGCTTGACAATGGGGTCTGTAGAGGTGCAGTCGTTGGTGTAGAGGGAGAAGAGCAGTGGGAAAAGAACGCATCCCTGAGGGGCTCCGGTATTGGTGGTGTGTCTGTTGGACATGAATTTACCCAGTCTCACTAGCTGCTGCCTGTCTGTCAGAAAGCTGATGATCCAGTGACAGATAGAGCTAGGAACAGAGAGCTGGTTTAGTTTGGTCTGAAGCAGTGCTGGGATGATCGTATTAAAAGCTGATAAAAAGTCTATAAACAAGACCCTTACATAAGCCCCATGTTTGTCCAGATGTTAAAGGATAAAGTGCAGTCCCATGTTGACTGCATCATCAACAAACCTGTTTGCTCTATAGGCAAACTGCAGGGGGTCCAGTAAGGGTCCTGTGATGTCCCTCAGATAGGCCAACACCAGTCTTTCAAATGACTTCATGACCACAGATGTTAGGGCGACTGGTCTGTAGTCATTAAGTCCTGAGATTTTAGGTTTTTTTGGAATGGGGATGATTGTGGAACGTTTAAAGCACAAAGGCACTTCACATTGTTCCAGTGATCTGTTGAAGATCTGTGTGAAGTTGGGAGCCAGCTGGTCAGCACAGCATTTCAGACAGGCTGGTGTCACGCCGTCTGGGCCTGGAGCTTTCCTTCTCTTTTGTTTTAGAAAAATCTGGCGAACATCCTTTTCACAGACCTGGAGTGCAGGGTGGGGGGGAGGGGGAGGGTGGTTGCCAGAGGTGATAATGGTGGTGTAGAAAGAGGGTCAGGACCGGGGTGTGGTGTGAGACTGGGTGTTTCAAATCTACAATAGAACTTATTCAGGTCATCAACCAGTTGTTGATTCCCTATAGAGTTGGGGGTTGGCGTCTTGTAGTTAGTGATGGTTTTCAGGCCTTTCCACACTAAAGCAGGGTCGTTTACAGAAAACAGATTCTCCAGTTTTTCAAAGTAGCTTCTCTTAGCCGCTCTGATCGCCCTTGTTAGTGTGTTCCTGGCCTGGTTGTACAAGATCCTGTATTTAGGCAGTTTACGTTTAAGGTTTGCTTTGTTAAAATCCCCAAGAATAATTATAACAGAGTCCAGGTGTTGTTGCTCCGTGTCTGTGATGTGAGCAGCTAGTTGTTGCAATGCTGCGTTCACACACGCTTGTGGAGGGATGTACACACTCACAAGAATAAACGAGGTAAACTCCTGCGGCGAATAGAAAGGCTTGCAGTTGATAAAATATGCCTCTAGATCAGGACAGCACATCTTCTTCAATGGTGTCACATTTGTACACCAACGTTCATTGATGTAAAAGCATGTCCCGCCGCCTCGCGATTTCCTCGTTGATTCTATGTCACGATCCGCTCTGAACAGCTGGAAGCCCGGCAGGTGTAGCGCGTTGTCCGGAATGGCTTTATTCAGCCAGGTTTCCGTGAAACACAGCGCAGCAGAGTTTGAAAAGTCCTTATTTTTCCTGGAGAGCAGGAAAACTTTGTCCATTTTGTTGGGTAGAGAGCGGAGATTCGCCAGATGTATACTCGGCAGTGCAGTTCTAAAGCCGCGCTGTCGGAGCTTGACGAGCGCGCCGGCTCTCTCTCTCTCTATATATATAAGGCTTAGAATAACAATCTGGCCAGGAGGAGCCACTTTATGACTTTAAGTACACTGGCACATACATCGATCAGCAATAACATTACAATACAAAGCACTATGTCCAATATACTGTAGGTATGGCTCTGCAGGGCCTCTGGGGTGTTCTGCAGTGTCAAGCACCAGAACACTGGCAACAGATAAAAAAGGCCATGGGTAATTGATCGGATTGAGATCTGCGGGGTTTGGAGTCCCGTGGGGTTCAAGAACATCACCACCATCCCCATATGGTGGACAACTCCATTGTCCTACCCCTGTTTGGGAGTAATTAGGGAACAGGAATTGAGGCTATAGTGCCAGTGCCTATCTAAGTGGTTAAGATAAAAGCTTTCCAATTTCATCAATTATAAATATTATTTCTAGGTAGCTAAGTTTTATTAGCTAGCAGCCCTGGTCAGCAATCAGTGTATCCAGACCAAGTTAATCCAAGGTTTCACTGTAGCTTGAACAGCACATATTGGAACCTTAGTCTGATTATACAGTGGAACCTTGGATTGTGAGTAACTAGGCCTGTAATTGATTTGCAAGACGAGCTATTTTTTTTAATAGACTATAAAATTGTGATCATATGTGTGTGCGCGCAAGTGTCATTAGAGAGGTTCCTTGTTAGAGGTTTCCCAACAGAACAGTTTTTTCTGCTAGTGCAGAACGTTTGTATGTGCTTATTTGTGTGTATATGTCATATGCACAAACTTTTGTGCGAGTTTGTGCGTGCCTGTGTGTGTGTGAGTGAAAATTGTCCGAAAAGGTAGCCCACTCCCACCTCCTCAACTCTCCTCTCCTTTTTATATTTTATATGAATATTTTTTAGTTGTGGAACGAATCATCAAAAGTGCCATTATTTCTTATGGGAAATTTTACTTTGATATATGAGCGCTTTGATATACTCTTTCCTGGACTATCAGAGTAATGGCACGGAGAGGTGATTTGCAGGTGCAAGCATAAAAGCTAGTATTAATACATCCAGACAAGGAAAACTATCCTAGGTTTATTCTGGGTTTGTTTGTAAATCAGTAAGAAATTTTGTCACAATGGCTCTAAATTATGACCTTCTCTTAAGCAGCCTGGCTCGAGTTATGATTCCTGTGCCGAAAGTCATTGCTATCTTATACATGTTTTGTTTCCATTCTTCGCATGTTCGGTCAAACTCAGTCGTAATATGGTTCTGATGTGCTTCTCTTAATCTAGTTATCAGCGAGCATAAAGGGTAAAACACACGCTGCTTAGTTATGTTTTGTAGTCCCAATTTTAATGTGTCTGTTGCACTGGTGCACAATTTTGTATTTAAAAACAATGCAAATAATAAAAATATATATAAGCAATCACTTTATTTACTAATCATCTGAACAAGAGTGTTAAAATCACAGTTAAAAAAACAAGTCCTCAGACTACTGACAGTACTGTTCGTATTTAAGCTTGGCTCCCAGTCTGGTTCCTGATAGTTTCTTCTTGAACTCTTCATCCATCTGCTTACTCTGAGCCTCGCTGAAGTGCTTCTTCCAGTCTCCAACTTCACCTGGTAAACGATCAGAATGAACAAATATACATGTTTGTATACCTGGCCTTCAGTTGATGCTACACTGTTTATATACCAAGAAACAGTTATACCAGGACTTTATCTGAATAAAGGACGTCAGCCTATAACAGAGGCATAGCTACAGGGTACTTTTAGATTAAACACTCCTAAATGTGTTATGACAGTCTCCCAAGGCTCATTTGTTTATAGCTAATATAAAACACATCCAGTACAGATAGGCACATAAATATTTTATGGTACCACATTTAGAGGAAAGCCCTATTTTATCCTCCTCCACATACATAGACCCAGAGATTAGTGATACATCGTCAGAGGAGATTATGGCATCCTTCTCAGTTTTAATGTCTTGATTTCTGCCCATTTCCTATTTCTTTTTGACTTAGCTTGTAAACCCATCCACAAGCCCACCATTAAAATGTTTAGCTTTATTACCTTTTCGGAAAAAAACTTTGCCAAACTTTCCATGAGAATTTTCAGAGCTCGTACGCATGGCACTGAATGTGCTCTCTCCGGCAATCGCCTCGACCTGTTCATTAGTCAGAGGGAAGCTGAAGAAGTCTGCCACTTTCTTTACACCCTCAGGCAGGTTCTAATAAAAGGATTAAAAAAACAACAACAATGATTTATACTCCACATACTATACTGTATATGTGAGAATACAATAAAAGGTGGGTATAATAAAAAATAATAATAAAAAACGAGTTTTTACAACATAAACACAAATTAATTTTAACCTGATATGCTAAAATTTAAATATAACCAGCTTGAATCAAGAAATGTATTTATTTGTTTATTCATTAACTCATTCATACATATAATGGGTATAGAAAAGAATCACCCCCGTTTTTGTTTGATCCAGCTGTATTAACTTTTAGCATCTGCATGAAAGATATTTGCATGCCAGGAAAAACATTCCAGGAAAAAAAAAAAGAATTATTGATTTGGAAAAGGATCTCCCCCTCCTACAAATGAGTTGTAAACTCAAATCAGGTGAAGCTAATCACCTTCTTAATGGCAAACAGTCATTTGACCTTCAACTGTGATCAGCTGTAGTCATTTTGATTAGCTCAGCATGAAAAGCTGGAGCATTTTAGTCCCTGGTAGTGCCACTGAAGCAAACAATTAACTACAGTAAAAGACCCTCCCTGAATAAGGATGCTGGTCCAAAATGGATGAAGAAGCCAGGAGGAAACTGGTCAGATAGGTTACCAAGAGGCCCACAGCAACTCTTAAGCAGTAGCAGGTTATTTGTGACATGTTGGTGTTCTATTTTTACTGTTGTTAGAAGGTGCACTGATTATATACAGCTGGATGAAATATAAACTAAATCTTTATTTCAGGCTGCAAAGCAACTAAAGTTAATTGTTTTAAGGAGTGATTAATTTCTGTACCCACTGTACATTCATTAATTCATACATACATACAAATACATACCTCCTTTAGCTCCTCATAGGTCACAACCAACACATTAGGGTCGTCCATGTGTTTTTCCCAGGCTAGGGCATGGTCAAAATATGATCCCCAGGCAACTGTATGTTAAAATCAAATCAGTGGTTAACTTTTAAGAAATAAACATTATGATTATTGTAAATTCAGAAGCTCTAGAGCGTTCATCTCACCTTCACCTGACATGAAATCAGAAAAGAATTTGTCCCAGGACTCGGCTTTAGGCAGCACCGGATTGTTGTTCATGAAATGGAAATAAGAGACGACAGTATCTTTAGGGTTCCGAAACATCACCAACATCTGAAAACAAACAACCGTATTTTAAAGTTAAAGGTGAGGAAAGTATACAAAATCAAAGACACTGCATAACCCACATTTCTAAAAAGAAATCGCTAAAACTAAATATGTCAGTCTTAATGCATGACTGATTTCTCACTGAAGTAACCTCATATGAGTATCAGTGTCAGTGCAGTTACTGAATATTTCATGGTAATTAAATTCAAACTGTGTGCAGTTGAATAATGAGCTGAGACATAAGGATTAAATGATGGGTGTAACTACTATTAACATAATCCAACAGTGAAAGCAAATCATGTGATTCGTCACGACCTCCGAAATGCTGTCACACCTACCTACCTTTGTTTTATTGGTCTTAAATGAAACAGGGATGATATCAGGGTGCAAGTGAGTTGCAAAAAAGCGCCGTGGCGGCATCCGGGCTGCAAGCTGAAAAAAAAATGAATGTGGATTAAATAATCTTGTACAGCTTTATCCGTGACAGTAGGGGGAAAAATGCATTTTGGTCATAGCAGTCTAGACAAATTTCATAAATGTAGTCAGTCACCATCAAACAAGCTCAAATGATCATTCAGATCAAAATCACAGATCAAATCTTTGATCTTTGTTACAAACAAGGATAGGTCCAAATATCAAGGTACTTCTATATGGAGGGATTCTATATGGTGTACTGTTGATCACACAGCAGAGCACTAATTGGGAAGAACAGGAAAGTTTTCAGTATATATATAAAGGTTATTTTGTCCCTTTAACCTCAGAATGTTTTGAAGCTTGGTGGAGTCATACAGACCTTCTGTATGTCTGGAGAGTGGAACTCAAAAATGTGGGGTCTGTCAGGAAAGGTGTATCCACATGCAGTCAGAATTTTCCTCATCACTCCCACCATCCAGTTACAGCCTGGAACAAAATCAGAGAAATTTGAGATTCCTCGAAGTTGTGCGTCTATATTAGTCTGTCATTTTCTTTTTTTTAGGTACTGGAAAAGCAAACCATGACTCAGCAGTTTCAATACAAAGCACACATACCACTGTAAGTTATGCAACCTCCTTTAAAGCCGCGGAAACTCTCACCTAACTGCAATGCAAGTTTAAGTTTTGCTGTTTCACACTGGACTTACTATTACTAACTATAAATCCAGTATTGTTATGTAATGTGTAACCCAACCATAGCCTTTCCACTTTTCTCCATGTTACACCACTCACTCAAGACTCAATAAGTCTTTGTATATCTGCAGAAAAAAGCTGAGAAGAAAGCAAAAATCAGGACTCACCACATTTGGGGTATGCCACCAGCATCACATCATCCTCCCGGGCCTGCAGGTCCTTCAAGGCATCCAGGTTCTCAGGTGGGCTTATGATGGTGGGGTAGAGGATCCCATCTCTCTTGAAAAGCTTCCCCTCATCCTTCATGTTCATGCCCCGCTCCATGTTGGTCATTCTTTTTGCTGCAAAATTTGGAGCAGACATCTTCTTGCTGCTTCAGGCACAAGGTCTCGTCTACTGCTGGCTGTAGAGTGTTGTGGAAGGGAGTGTCGGTGAGAAGAAGAATGATAGCATGTGGGTGGAGGTGTTTACAGCTCTTACACACTTTGTTCCCGCCTCGTGCTCTGGGATTGGTTGCATGTACTTTTTCAGCCAGATGTATATTTTAACCTTGGCAGTCAGATTGCTTTTGCTTTGCCCGCTAAAAATTGTATTGTGTGGCCTGCTGTTTGACCATTTTTGTCCTTGCTGGGGACATTCAAGATTTAAAATAAAATATTTTCAACCCCTTTTGTTTTGATCATTACAGCTTAAAGGTCATGAAAATAAAAATATATAATTTTTCAAAATATTAGAATATTTCTTTCCTTTACAGTCGAATTTCCATGAATATGCTTACATACATCACCTTCTGTATCTTACACTCTTTGTTGATGGTGTAACTGATTATCTGACAATTCAGCAGTTTTCCCCCATGCGTGTACCTAAATATATCATAAGAGATACTGTACATGGTATTTATATAATATTTAAATATTAAATATTAAATATTTAAGTATTTGAAATATTTCACTTTATGAGTAATGAATCTAGAATTTATGAGGTTGACTTTTTCAATTAACTTCTAAAAAAAATCTACATAATGACTTTTGGCCTAGATCACTGAAGTCAAACCTTGGGATTGGATGCAGGGTTTTATTCCAACCAAGTAGAGGCCACACCTCACCGTATATATTGAGAGCCAAGAACATCTAATTTAACAGGTGGAATTGGGTGTGGCTTCCGCTTAGTTGTAACAAAAGCCTGCACCCACACAAGCTCTTCTTGGATAATATTTTTCACTCTTGACCCAGATAAAAAACAAAAAAAATTGCCGGTTTTTGAGGTTTAAACTTTGGTTCTTTTTTTTTTTATTTTAACATTAGAATATTTGCAGAATGCAATGTGCACTTGAGGTTACATTTGTGCATGAATGAATACACTAGATGCCATATAATGCATCCATTAAAAAAAGGAGTATGTTAAATGCAGTACATCACAAAATATACAGTAAAGGGGGTTTAAGAGTGTAACTGATGTCTTGACTTCCTGACTACAGGAGAAATGGCATTGAGGGGTGATTTGCATGTGCAAGTAAAAAAACCAGATTTAAGCATCCAGACATTGAGGAAAATGTACTTTATTTAATAATAATCTGAATACGGTTTTGAGTATTAAAAAAAATCACAGTTAGGTAACTCACATGAGGTCAAAAGTCCTGTTTCACAGTGTTTAATATCCCTGACTACTGACAGTACTGTTCGTATTTAAGCTTGGCTCCCAGTCTGGTTCCTGATAGTTTCTTCTTGAACTCTTCATCCATCTGCTTACTCTGAGCCTCGCTGAAGTGGTTCTTCCAGTCTCCTACCTCACCTGGTAAACAATCAGAATTAACAATGATTGGCATTTGAGTACCCCGTCTTCAGTTGACGCTACAATGTTAGTGTTAAAAAATTTACATTAAAAAAACAGAATTACTTTCTATGAATAAGCAACCCAAAGATTCAAAAACACACCTAAATTTTTAAGCTAGTCTCAAAGGCTTATTTATGTATAGCTAAAATAACACACACAGAGCAGCTACTTATATACAGTCAAGTACATACGTACATATACGTTACCACATTTAAAAAAAAAGCCCTATCTACCCACTTCCACATTCGCTCAGAGCTCTAATAATTAATCATTAAAAGTTTTTTGATGCACCATATGAGCATGAGTCGCTCTTTGACCATTGATGGCTTCTTGTCTATCGCTTTGTTTGTTTTGTGGGTGTTACCGGATAGCAGGAAGAACCAAGGCCCTGTTAGTAAACCCATCCACAAACCCACCGTTAGTCTCCAGCTTTATTACCTTTTCGGAAAAAAACTTTGCCAAACTTTCCATGAGAATTTTCCGAGCTCGAACGCATGGCACTGAATGTGCTCGCTCCGGCAATCGCCTTGACCTGTTCATCAGTCAGAAGGAAGCTGAAGAAGTCTGCCACTTTCTTTACACCCTCAGGCAGGTTCTGATAAAAGGATAAAAACAGTGTTTTATACTCTACACACTAGATATTAAATAAAGAAAATACTATCAACTAATACGAGCATGCACAATAAAATGTAGGTATAATAAACATAAACTAAATAGAAAAACATATATGTATACACATACACACTATATAAAATCTTGGCATCTTAGCAAGTGACCTAGTGTTGAATCCACACCTATAATTTCTTAAATTAAAAAGATTACAGCAAAACAAATATAAGAATAAGATAATTTGTAATCCAATATTATTAAAATTACAAGCATAACTATTTTTGATCTATTGGCAACTAATTCTTGTTAGTTTTTGGGAATTTATTGCTTGAAAGAATTAAATAAAAATCACATTTTTCTTTAGAATTTTTTTGCAATAAGATTTTTAAATCTTATTTTTAAAAATTATAGATGAGTTTGGCAAGATTTAAGAATTTCTCACTTGCTGAACTGTATTTTTCTGCAGTGCAAACATACAGAGCATAAATACCTCCTTTAGCTCCTCGTAGGTCATAATCAACACGTTAGGGTCATCCATGTGTTTCTCCCAGGCCAGGGCGTGGTCAAAATATGACCCCCAGGCAACTGTGTTTGAAAAGCAGATCAAAGGTCATCATTGAAGGAGTAAACATGAAACTCAGAAACACTGAGTAAGAGTCCACCTCACCTTCACCAGACATGAAGTCGGAGTAGAATTTGTCCCAGGACTCGGCTTTAGGCAGCACTGGGTTGTTGTTCATGAAATGGTAATAAGAGACGAGCGTGTCTTTAGGGTTCCGAAACACCACCAACATCTATGGAAATTATAAAACTTATGAAAATCCTTTTAAAGATAAAATGTAAATAAAATGAAATGATGCAAGACTAAAAATGTGATCTTAATTATGATTTTTTTTTTTTAAGTCCTAATACATAGCTGATTCTTTACTGAATTAATTTAACAAGTGTTTCTGCTTCAGTGCAGTTACCTAATAATCCAAAGTAGTTATTAAAACTGTGCTTTTAGTCAAATTATAAACTGAAATGTAAGGATTGAATGTTTGGTGTAACTTCTATTAATATAATGCAACAGTGGAAATAAAGTCATGTGATCAGTCATGTGATCGGTCCTGATACCCACCTTTGTTTTATTGGTCTTAAATGAAACAGGGATGATATCAGGGTGCAAATGAGTTGCAAAAAAGCGCCGTGGCGGCATCTGGGCGGCAAGCTGCAAAAAAACAAATATTGAACAAAAAGACGAATGAGGATTAAACAATCTAATACAACCTTATCCGTGACAGTGAAAAAAAGAAAGCTATAACACTGCTTTCATATCCAGCACAAATTTTACATGCAATCCTATGGGAATGCAGGACATTTTTTTAAAAGACTGTTTTGGTCTTGGAGCTCAAATGAGATCCGAATCACAGGTAAAATCTTTGTCACAAACAAGAATGGGTCAAAATATCAAGCAATCATCAAACATTTAATGCTTACTTGGGATTATGACTCATTTTTGAAAAATCGGCTCATGCTGTTCGGGAGTTATTTCATTCATACATTTACAAAATTAACATTTGCACATTGAACACATATGTTTTTAAGATTAGCACAAAAAATGTTTCCAAGCAGCTCCCAGTTGCTCTCACACAGCAGAATACTAATTGGACAGAACACAAAAGTAGTAGTGTTTGTTTTGTCCCCTTAACCACAGGATGCTTTGTGGCTTGTGGAGCCAGACAGACCTTCTGTATTTCCGGAGAGTGGAACTCAATAATGGGGGGCCCATCAGGGAAAGTGTATCCACATGCGGTCAGAATTTTCCTCACCACTCCTACCACCCAGTTACAGCCTGGAACAGAATCAGAGATCTCTTGAAGTTGTGAGTGTGTTTAGTCCCTCATTTTTTTTTTTTTTCCTGGAAAGCAAACCAGGACTAATCAGTTTTAACAGAAGCACAGACGCACGCCACTGTGAGTGTTATGCAACCTCCTTTACAGCCGAGGAACTTTTCATCTAACTGCAAATGCAAGTTCAAGTTTTGCAAGTTTAAATTTAAATAAGAGAGAGACAGAAAAAGTGGCAGATTTCTATAATCCAAAAATCAGGTCTCACCACATTTGGGATATGCCACCAGCATCACATCATCCTCCCTGGCCTCCAGGTCCTTCAAAGCATCCAGGTTCTCAGGTGGGGTCATGATCGTGGGGTAGAGGATCCCATCTCGCTTGAAAAGCTTCTCCTCATCCTTCATGTTCATGCCCCGCTCCATAACGTTCTCCCTTTTTGCTGCAAAAGTTGGAGCAGACATCTCGTTCCTGCTGCTTCAGACACAGAGGCTCCTATACTGCTGGCTTGTGGAAGGAAGTGTGCGTGAGAAGAAATGTTTGTAGTTGGAGGCAGTGGGGGTTGGAGTAATGGGCGGGTGTGCAATGTCACATTCCTGCTTTCTATTGGAAGATTACAGCTCTTCCTAACTCTTGCCTTGGGATTGGTACTTTTCAAAGCCAGTTGTGTATTTAAACCTAGTCCGTCAGATTGCCTTATCTTTCACTTATTTCATGTGTAATTTGCATATTTGTATATCTTCTACACAGCAAACACTAGTAACCATTAAATGTTTTTCTGATGAAACGCCCCTAATGAATGCAAACGTGTTAAGGAAGGACATATGTGCAAGAGTAATGGTCCTAGCGAAGTGACTTGGAGCCCAATGCAGTCATTCCCGTTAACATTCAGCTAATGGAACCTGATCCTTAAAAATCAATGCATGACTGAAAAGACGTAACCGTCTGTGGGAACTGGACACACAATCATTCACCAATGATTGTTATTGTTGCTTTCTCCTGAACAGTCCTGTCCTCACTTTAAGACATTTTCACGTGTTTTGGCTATTAAAGGAGTTCCTGGGAGGCCAGCAATTTAGATGCTAATGGCTCAATAGTACCAGGAAAACTTCTTATTTGGATGGTATTCAAGCACCAGTGCAAGGCTGGGATTAGTGTAGTAGGGGATTATTTAGAGAAATAAAGGGAGTTTTCACGATTCAATCTTTTCCATATAAATCTTATTCCATATGTGAAAATACCTAAAATATATACACTGATTAGCCATAACATTAAAACCACCGGCTTAATATGATGGAGGTCTTCTTTGTGACACCCAAACAGCTCTGAAGAATCGAGGCATGAACTCCACATGACCTCTAAAGGTGTACTGTTGTACCTGGAACCAGCACATCCCACTGATGCTCGATCAAGATTCAAAGAACTTTATTAATCCCAGAGGGAAATTGCTTTGTCTTGGTTATACATTTGCTTTGATTAATTTACCGGGAAGAAAGGAAAAAAGTAGATTAGACAGGAAAAAAAATCAAATAGAAAAAATAACAAATGTAAAGAAAAATTGCAATAAATAGAAGTAAAAATAGAATTAAATATAGCACACAGTAAGTAAACTGAGAACTGGGGAATTTAGAGATCCAGGCAACACCTCTGGACAATATTGCAGTGTAGCAGGGAGCACATGTCCTGGCTGACACTACTGCCTCTGGTGTGTGTGTGTGTGGAGTTTACATGTTCATCCCTGTGCTTGGTGGGTTTCCTCCGCATAATTCGCTTTACTCTCACAGTCCTAAGACTTGCAGGCTAGGCTAACTGGCGTTCCCGAAATGCCTTTAGTGTGTGGTGTGTGCATGTGTGTGCCCTGCGATGGATTGGCACCCTGTCCAGGGGGTGCCCCGACTTGTGCTTAGATGTTTTCTGGGATATGCTCCATGTGACCCTGTATAGAATAGAAGATGAATGAATGAATGATTACCAATAAAAAAAAATAAATAAATAAATAAATATATTAATAATGTTTCTTTTTTACAGTAACATGATTTTTTTTACAGAAAAATTGTCGATTCCAGCAGCAGCCTGTTCTTTTAAATGTAGTTGAGTTTCTTTCAGCGTTGCAATAAAGCAATGAACAGAAAAATAAAAGTTCAATTTGTTTTTAATCATATTAAAAATAATGTTAATAATATTGAAAGTATTTGTAGTGTGTGTGTGTGTGTGTGTGTGTGTGTAAATGACCAGTAGATGACAGTGTTGTCAAAGAACAGCGAGGTTAAAGTTCTGGTGTAGTCACTGGAATGTCAGCTCTATTTAAACACACAATCCGATCATCTGGATCAGTTCACCGGATCATCGACTCTTTTGCCTCTCAAACACCCCATTGCTGTTTTCACCTAAAGTTAGGGTAAATCACTTAAGTGATTTTTTTTTATGTTATTATCTTTGAAAGTGTTACACTATCTTCTCATTAACCATGTGACATGCACTTGACATTTCATTTTGTAATCTATCTATTTAAGATATTTGACTAATTGAGGTCAGGCGTCGCTCAGTGGTTAAGGCATTGGACTACTGATTGGAAAATCCCAGGTTCAAACCCCAGCACTACCAAGTTGCCACTGTTGGGCCCTTGCGCGAGGCCCTTAACCCTTAAAAAAAATAATAAAAAAAAAGATAGAATACTGTATAAGTTGCTCTGGATAAGACACATCAAATATAATTGACCAGCTGTTGAGAAGAAGGCTTCATGGAGACATTCTGATTAAATTACACTATAGAGGGGAGTGAATGGTTTCTTAAACCTCCAGGGTTACAGGGTCCGATCCTGCCTCTAGACTGTGTGCATGAAGTTTGCATTTGTGCAATGAACGGGTTAAATGGAGTGTATGATTGGGTCTCGATTCCCGTCTCCGTGTGCATGGAGTTTGCATGTTCATCCCCGTGCTTGGTGGGTTTCCTCCGGGTACTCCGGTTTCCAAGGTGTACCCCGCCCTAAGTCTCTTGGGATAGGCTCCAGGCCGTACAACAAAAAAAAACACTAACAACAAAATGTTTTACTTTTTTTAAAAATATAATATCAGTTTGCAATATCTCAGTAACCAGTGCAGTTACTGTCTAAACATTTGGCTCATGGCAATTTTATTTTTTTTTGTCAGTCAACTGTAGATGTTCTGTTTATACAGCATGTTAAAGGATGTGTTTAATCTCCTCTTAGGGAATTAATCCATGCAGCATTACAGTGAGGACTTCCCAGTGTCAGCTGCCTGAATAATCAGCTTTCTGTTAAGGAGAGGATGGAAATGAGTGACCCATCTGCAGGAGAGAGAGACCAGTGAAGCCATTCACGCTTCATTATGCACATTTATCTATACTCACTCTGTCCGTTTAATTAATGTGTCTTATGAAATATAATATTGTCATATGCAGTATGTAGATCTAGGTCTTCTTATTCTAATCTAAAAAAACAGCTAAGGTTTCAACCATACAGATCCTTCAGTATCTTTAGTAAATGCGTGTAATAAAAATGCAGTAAAAGATTAAATGAGCTTTAATATAGGATATTTTCATATGATATTATATAATATTTTAATTAAACAAAAAACACCTTTTTAATTTTTTCAAAGGTAAAATGCAGGTTTTAATTATTTTTTTTTTTTTTTGTATTATTATTATTATTATTAACACAGTTTCTATTCCTCCCCTAATTTATTATCAGCCAATTCACACTCACATGCCAGCTCTCTCTGTCCGACAACAACCATATACAGTATGGTGCAAAAGTACCAGCCTTGGGTTCGGGTTCGATTCCCGGCCAGGCTCAATTCCCGTCTCCATGTGCATGGAGTTTGCATGTTCTCCCCGTGCTTGGTGGGTTTCCTCCGTGTACTCCGGTTTCCTCCCACAGTCCAAAGACATGCAGATTATGCTAATTGGTATTCTCAAATTGTGTGTAATAAGTGTTTAAGCGTATGTGTGTGTGTGTGTGTGTGTGTGTGTGTGTGTGCCCTGCGATGGATTGGCTCCCTGTCCAGGTGAACCTTGCCTTGTGGCCTACGTCTCCTGGGATAGACTCCAGGCCTCCACAACCCTGAATACAAGATAAAGCGGTATACACAATGAGTGAGAGTGAGTGAGTGAGTAAATTCAAGAAATAGGAACAAATGTTTTACTGCGACAGGCTGCGAAGCGCCTAAAATACAATTTAAAAATTGGTCATTCACAGGTTGGCACAGTGGCTTCGTGGTTACCAGCCTCACCTCGACATCCAGGTTCTACGTACTCAGGTGTCTTTACACAGTAAATCAAAGACATGCAGATTAGGCTAATTGGCATTCCCAAATTGCACATAGAGTGCATGTGTGTGCCCTGTGATGCAGCCTGCCCAGGGTGTACCATGCCTTGTGCCCAGAGTTAGCTGGGATAGGTTTCAGGCCCTGAACAGGATAAGGGTTCTAGAGAGAAAGTGAGTGAGTTCTCTTTACTTGCCTGAAAGATACTTGACTGAAGGTGTTTAAAGCTGATAGAGTTTCTCGGGGAAAAGATTTTGCTGAAAAAATGTGCCTTAAATATGATTATGTGAATAATAATAATAATAATAATAATAATAATAATAATAATAATAATTAATATAATAATTATAATGATACTTTCTTATGCTCTATAAAGTACAACTAGTAACTTTTGTTGTCTTAGAATTCAAGTTAAATACTTAAGTTCCAATAATTAATATGTAGGGGAGGTGTGTGTGTGTGTGTGTGTGTGTGTGTGTGTGTGTGTGTGTGTGTGTGTGTGTGTGTGTGTGTGCGTCAGCTCGACTGCTGTGGCAAACTGAATTGTGTGTGTGTGTGTGTGTGTGTGTGTGTGTGTGTGTGTGTGTGTGTGTGTGTGTGTGTCCGCTCGACTGCTGTGGCAAACTGAATTAGGTCTGTGCCACATCTCAGGACGGTCCTTTAGAACTGACCTTCACAACTATGCCTCTGGCTCAGTTATTGTATAACTGTGTGTGTGTGTGTGTGTGTGTGAGAGAGAGAGAGAGATGTGTGTTTGTGTGTGTAGGTGTGTGCGTGTGTGTATGCGCATCCAAGACTATTTGTACGTCCTCTATATAATAACGTCCATACAGTCTATCTTTACTGTGTGTGATTATGTATTATGTAGTCTCAAACTTAGCCTTGATCTGTGTGTGTGTGTGTGTGTGTGTGTGTGTGTGTGTGTGTGTGTGTGTGTGTGTGTGTGTGTGTGTGTGTGTGTGTGTCTGCTATGTGTGTGTCCACCAACAAGGAGGCAAGAAGCACATGTTGTGGTTTGCAAAAACATTTATGCACATGCATTCGTGTGTGTGTGTGTGTGTGCGTGTGTGTGTGTGTGTGTGTGTGTGTGTGTGTGTGGGTGCGCTTCTGCCAGAGGTGGAACTGAAAGGTCTCCTGGGCTGAGTGTCAGTGGGAATAAACAGTGTGTGTCCTTAAAGAGCAGAGGTCCACTCCTCTTTCTCTCTTTCTCTCTTCATCTCTGTCCGTGTGTCTGTCTCTTATTCTCCATGTCTCTCTCTCTCTCTCTCTCTCTCTCTCTCTGTCTGTGATCTTTGCCTTTCTCTCCCTCTATCTTAGTGAATATTTATGCAGCAGAATTAATTAAGAAAGAACAAAAACAAACAAACAAACAAATAAATAAATATTTGTTTGTTTATTTTAAGAAATAAAAATAAAATAAAAAGAAACGGTTTATTCCTGACTTATTGTTCATCAAATTTTGCCTCTAATCCTCTTTAAATTGCATTTTAATTAAAGATATATAATAAACTCGGGCTCAGAATACTGTATGTTCGTCATCAGTGTGTTTATTTGCCTATAAAATGCTCCCCTGTGCATCAGACTGCTGAGGATGAACACACACTAGATCCAGGAAGACACAGACACAGAGTGTTCTCATCCCTTCATTTTTTTTGCTCTCCTCTCCCTCCCTCCCTCCCTCCCTCCACACGTTTCACTTGCTGTTTATTTATGCTGTTTACGTACAGCTTTCTCGATAAACATGCTCTATTTAGAAACAAACAGAGATCTGTGTGTGTGTGTGTGTGTGTGTGTGTGTGTGTGTGTGTGTGTGTGTGTGTGTGTATGTGTGTGTGTGTGTGTGGCTGGCATGTCTAGGGACTGCCGTGCTCAGTTCCTCTATGTTCCAGCGTCTGTAGTTTGTACAGCTGGATGCAGCCATGCGAAAGGAGGTCAAACGCCTCGCCTCGAGGCTCCCCAACGCCTCCCCATTGCGTCCTGCTGCAGCCACACGTGACTATGGAAGTGCATGCATGCGTAAGCGTGTGTATGTGTGTGCAATTGTGTCTCCATTTGGCACAAACCCCCTCATCAGTAACCCCCTTCTAAAAGTCTTATACAGTATATACACACATACTGTATATGTAAATACATACAGAGCGTTTGAGTCAAACTGGGACTTTTGACTGAACAGAATAACAGACAACAGTCATAAGAGTAAAAACTCCCATTATTTTTTTATATAATCTCCTGTTGCTTAGATACCATCAAGTTAGAACGAGTCTCAGAGTCTTGAAGCTGCCTCATGCATGCTTCAAACGCTGGCCTCCCAGGAACTCTTTTAAAAGCCCATAGTTACAGTAATGTGGGTGTTAGTGGTGTAGGTGAATGATTGTGTACACAGTTCTTACAGACAGATGCGTCTCTTCCACAAGTTGGCGTTAAAACGTTTGCACCATTCGAATGTTGCCATTAGTCTCATCTCAGAAGAAGTCTTTTGTACTGTAGATGTCATTGTTTCACACTTCCATTTCACTGTTTCAAGTCCTAGCTTGACTTGATAGAAGCTCTTGATTAATTTCCTATAACAGCAGGTCTGTCAGGAGTTTCCATAGTAACAACTCACACAGTGAACACACAGAGTTAAAAAATCTCCAGTGTCAGGAGGTGTGTTTACATCGACACTAATATTCCATTATAAATCAGAAGAAAAATGTATCATCTAAGCTCAATCCTAATGAATATTTAATATCCAATAAAGAGGTGTGATCCTTTAATAATCAGTTCAGCAGGCACATTTTAGCCACGTTTGCTATTCCATGAGCAGCTAATATTAGGTGACTTGCAGAGGTTCCATAAAAGCAATTTTGCTTCCTTTCTAAATGAGTAAAGTCCATAAGAACATTTGGACACTTCGGACTTTCATCGACTGGATCCCTGGCTGAGCAAGGAGCTCTGATCGGCTCATGATTTCACACAGAGTAAAGCATTTACCCAATCTTAGATGAGATCAAATCCTTGTAAGCAATAACAACACAGAAAGCAGGATTTATATTAAAAAAAACGAGAAACCAAACCTCAAAGTTGGCGAAAATACTTATGTACTGTATATACTGTACTATTCTATATACAGCGGTAAAAAAAGAAAAAAAAACTGCAATTTAATCCGGAGAACTTCTGGAATGTCATCAAGAGGAAGACGGAGGGTCGCAAACCATCAAGTAAAGCTGAGCTGTTTGCTTTTGTGCCTAAAGAGCGGTATATAGTTACCTAACAGCATTGTGAAAAACTGGTGGAGAGCCAAAACACACAAAAGCTGTAATTCCACCAAATACTGATTTCTTAATGTCATTTAGCCAAAGCATTAACACAATTATAAATTATTTCTTTTTTACAAATGATTTGCTTTTTGTTTTATTTGAGTTATTCAAGCTCATGATCTTGGGTTGTTCTGATGTGTTGTGATGATGTAATTCCCTTTAAATATACACTCTAAATAACAATAGTTATATTTTGAATTTAAAAGAAATATTATCAGCAGTTCACAAAAAATAAAAGACAAAACTATTCATCTCACCAACACGTGCACGTGTAAGAAAGTGATTATTTTGCAGTGGTCTCTTATTCTTTTTAACCAGAGCTTTAAGCTTATAAAAACCTTAAATCAGTCCATGTAAAGCAGATAAGATGGAATCTTTAATTGGATTTTTTTTCAATTAGATTAAAGATAAAATGTCCATGTAAACATACTGTAGCTATTGCTTCATAAATGAGGCTGGTGAGGGGAAACGACTTAACAGCTGTTCTAAAACATCTGGATACAAAGTCAGTTGTTTTGCAGTAAAAAGATAAAACAATATCATGACATTTATTAATAAATGCAAATATTGCATAATTGTGGTATGAAAAGAATAAAACACTGCAGTAAGTGGAAAATAATGAACAATAGTTTACATCACACCATTCTAGTTAGAGCAGTTTGGTTGAACATCTTCTCTTTTTCGAAATTATTCACACGTTTATACAGTGATTCGTGTTTCTAAGTCTTTCCCGCATGTGTTTGTGTTTACACATTAAGCCAATCATAGGAGATAGCCCAGTGTCCTATAGAGCTGAGGACGGCCACGACCTGCTTCTGTCCGTGTGTGTGTGTTTGTGTGTGTGTGTAAGGATTAACGCTGGAGTTGGATAAACATGGTGCCACAGTGTTTGGAAATAGAAGCGAATCCCCCTCCAAGCAAAGCTACGTTTATCCACTCAGATTAGCTAAAGCTGCTCATTGGCCAGTCCAGAAAAGCATCTTACCTGGGTGTCTCTGAGAACTAAATTTAGGATTATCATAGTATTCTTCTACTCTTCAGTGTCGTCTCTTCCTTGTGGTGAACTTATCATCGTCATCAAAACCTTATTGTTATGATTTGTTCTGTAATTAGGAGTTGTTGCAACAATTTGATGCAGCGCGGTGGTGTAGTGGTTAGCACTGTCGCCTTGCACCTCCAGGGTCCGGGTTTGAGTCTCGTCTCTGTGTGCGTGGAGTTTGCATGTTCTCCCCGTGCTTGGTGGGTTTCCTCCCACAATCAAAAGGCATGCAGATTAAGCTAATTCCTAAATTCCTAAATTGCCAGTAATGTGTGTGTGTGTGCCCTATGATGGAATGACACCCCGTCCAAGGTGTACCCCGCCTCGTGCCCTACTGTAAGTCTCCAGTGATAGGCTCCAGTCCCACCCGCAACCCTGAATACAGGATAAAGCGGTATAGACGATGTAGAGAGAGTGAGTGAGTGCAACAATTCTAAAGCGTTGCTTTGATGCTTTACTTTTATTAAGAACTAATACATTTTTCAGGGTGTGCTGTCGTAGGAAATTAATCAGTCATGAAAAGGGGTGAGGAGGCAGTTACTATCATTTTGCAACAATATAGTTTTCTTTCTATTGTAGAACAAAAATTTTATTAAGATTATTTAATTATCAAAAATCATGTCATACCTAAAAAATCATTATGTGTAAAAAAAAAAAAAAAAAAAAATCTGGTCTGGGACATTCTGGGACATGACTGTAGAGTATATCAGGTGTGTGTGTCTTAACACACTGCCAAGAGAAAAGACATATGCAGTGATCTTAGAGAAGCAACTCTTGTTGCATATCAATCTGGAAAGGGTTATAAGACCATTTACAAACTATTTGGAGTTTAACGTTCTAGAGTGAGAAAGATTATATATTCAAGTATTCAAGTATACTGAGACCAAAGTGGAGTTGTTTGAGCCTTAATGCCCAGCGCCATGTTTGAGGAAAAACAAACAGTATTTCGGCAGAAACACCTCATACCCGGGGTCAAGCACGGTGGTGGAGAGATGATGATTTGAGCTTGTTTTGTAGCCACATGACCTGGGCACCTTGCAGTCATTGAGTTGACTATCACCTCCTCTGAGTCCTCTGGGTCACGCAACAGAAACAAGCACATCAGTGAATCTACATCAAAATGGCAGGAAAATAAAAGAATCAAGGTTTTGGAATGTCCTAGTCAAAGTCCATTATAAGTCAAATCAGCAGAAGCAATAGCATGTCGCACTATTGCAAGATAAAAGCTGCAAATGTGAGATAATATCTGACGGAATTATGACGGAAAAGAATTCAATATTAACTCATAGTTTTTTAATGCTGATATAACACTTTTTTTTTAAATTTTTTTACAAGATGTCATTACTACTGATCTGAAAAACATCTACAAAGTTAGAAAGTGCAAATATGTGTGTGTGTGTGTGTGTGCGCGAGTTTGTCTACATAATATATTTACAGTGGTGTGAAAAACTATTTGCCCCCTTCCTGATTTCTTATTCTTTTGCATGTTTGTCACACTTAAATGTTTCCGATCATCAAACACATTTAACTATTAGTCAAAGATAACACAAGTAAACACAAAATGCAGTTTTTAAATGATGGTTTTTATTATTTAGGGAGAAAAAAAATCCAAACCTACATGGCCCTGTGTGAAAAAGTAATTGCCCCCTGAACCTAATAACTGGTTGGGCCACCCTTAGCAGCAATAACTGCAATCAAGTGTTTGCGATAACTTGCAACGAGTCTTTTACAGAGCTCTGGAGGAATTTTGGCCCACTCATCTTTGCAGAATTGTTGTAATTCAGCTTTATTTGAGAGTTTTCTAGCATGAACCGCCTTTTTAAGGTCATGCCACAACATCTCAATAGGATTCAGGTCAGGACTTTGACTAGGCCACTCCAAAGTCTTCATTTTGTTTTTCTTCAGCCATTCAGAGGTGGATTTGCTGGTGTGTTTTGGGTCATTGTCCTGCTGCAGCACCCAAGATCGCTTCAGCTTGAGTTGACGAACAGATGGCCGGACATTCTCCTTCAGGATTTTTTGGTAGACAGTAGAATTCATGGTTCCATCTATCACAGCAAGCCTTCCAGGTCCTGAAGCAGCAAAACAACCCCAGACCATCACACTACCACCCCCATATTTTACTGTTGGTATGGTGTTCTTTTTCTGAAATGCTGTGTTACTTTTACGCCAGATGTAACGGGACACGCACCTTCCAAAAAGTTAAACTTTTGTCTCGTCGGTCCACAAGGTATTTTCCCAAAAGTCTTGGCAATCATTGAGATGTTTTTTAGCAAAATTGAGACGAGCCTTGATGTTCTTTTTGCTTAAGTGGTTTGCGCCTTGGAAATCTGCCATGCTTGGGATGATCTGCAAATCATCCCAAGGCTTTGGAAATGGCTTTATAACCTTTACCAGCCTGATAGATCTCAATTACTTTTGTTCTCATTTTTTTCTGAATTTCTTTGGATCTTGGCATAATGTCTAGCTTTTGAGGTGCTTTTGGTCTACTTCTCTGTGTCAGGTAGCTCCTATTTAAGTGATTTTTTGATTGAAACAGGTGTGGCAGTAATCAGGCCTGGGGGTGACTACAGAAATTGAACTTTTAACTGTGATAAACCACAGTTAAGTTATTTTTTAACAAGGGGGGGCAATTACTTTTTCACACAGGGCCATGTAGATTTGGAGTTTTTTTTCTCCCTTAATAACATAATCTTCATTTAAAAACTGCATTTTGTGTTCAATTATGTTATCTTTGACTAATAGTTAACGGTTTTTGATGAGCAGAAACATTTAAGTGTGACAAACATGCAAAAGAATAAGAAATCAGGAAGGGGGCAAATAGTTTTTCACACCACTGTATATGGCTGTGATAAGAGAATAACAGTACCCATGAGAGACTACATTTTCTTAAATGCACGCTGTCTCCGGCCCCCTGCACACCGTGAACTTGAGTTGAACCGCCGGGCACTCTGCATACACACGCTGAACTTCAGCTGACCTGCGTCTGGCTCAGTGCGTACATGTTGTGCCTTGTCGGTGGACACTGCCTGTGTGTGTGTGCGTATGAGTGAGACACATGACTGTACAGGGTTAGAATAATGCGGTATTAGTGTCAGATAAACCTAAAGATCACACAAACAAACATACAGACAACACAAACACAGCTTAGTACGGCTGATGGCAGGTTCATTTACACTTCATTGGAATATTTAGAGTGCAAATGTAACCATCAGGTGGTGAGCAACAGATAAATATGGCAAAATAAAAGCGTCAACGACATTGTGAACCCTACACATAAGAACACTACATGCAAGTAAGCTAGGACAAAAAAAATGAAAAGTGATCAACAAGGCGGCACGGTGTCGCCTTGCACCTCCAGGGTCCGGGTTCGATTCCCACCTCTGCGTGCATGGAGTTTCTGTATTCTCCCCGTGCTTGGTGGGTTTCCTCTGGGTGCTCTGGTTTCCTCCTACAGTCCAAAGACATGCAGGTTTGTCTAGGTGGCGTTCCCAAATTGCCCAGTGTGCGTGTGTGTGCCCTGCAATGAATTGACACCTTGTCCAGGGTGTGCCTTGCCTTGTGCTCTAAGTTTTTTTCTGGGATGGTGACCCTGAAAAACAGGATTAAGTGGTATAAATGAGGTAGTGAGTGAGTAATCAACAATGGGGTCTTGTGATAAAGCGCACTTTGAAGTTGATTCTTTCCCGATACCAGCAAAGTGTTTCATCCTGATTACTTCAAGGTGATACGCCTATGAATAATATTCTTTTATGTTTTTATCAAAACACATTATGCTTTTTATACTTCCATCCTTGTGAAGAAGAAATGCTGAAGTACAAGGGGCGTTCAAGTCAAACCAGGACTTTTGTTGAACTTTCTACTGAGTGCAGCCATACAAAAGCGCAGGATGGGGATGAGACGCGTAAAATATTTAAACAGTGCCGAAAGGAAGTGTGATAATGTTGTCACATGGAACATTAAGGATCTTTTAGTGATTGCACCCCCCCCCCCCTTATAATAAAGGTACAATTAAGGTGAAAACATTTATACTGTCAATATCTGGAACGTAATAAAACTTGTTTGTTTTTAAGCATTTTATTTGCATTTGGAGGAACAACATGTTTTTCTATTGTGATCTGAAGATTGTGATAGAACGACATGTGTTGGATGCACTTACTGGTTCATTTCTAGGTTTATATTTGGTATAACCATCTTTGGCTGCTGTGATATCGTTATCACTGTTGTACATCTGATATCTGATTCTTGCCTTGTTTTTGCTTTGTTCTGGAAGGAATTTCTTTTGTAGACACATTTTAAAAACGGAGCTAAAATGATCCTTGCCTTGAAATCATTTCCGCACTTAATTGTGTGTTAACACACATGTCAGCCTCAGCTAAGCAAAACCGTGATAAAATATGAATCATGTTTCGATAATGAATGATTTATAGCTTTTCCGATATGCCGAATGCTCCGTGTACACTTAAGGGATGCGGTGACCTACTTTCATGTGAAACACAGAGCGTGGCTGAACGGTACGTACCTCGTGACCCGGGAGGACGGCTGAGGGTATTAGGGACGATTGACAGATTGTCATATCACTGATTCTCTAAGCCTTTGTTTTCATCGCATGTTGGGGAACATCTCGAGAGGGCTTTTTGTGTGAAGCACAAACATAATCCCAGTCGCTCACCTTTAACTGAGTGCAGGGTTTAACCTCAGGCGGCTCGTACCGCTCTCTTGTTTTTGAGTGAAGTGATATGTTTTGATCGGTAAGCTGCAACTGTCATTTATCCATAAACTATTAACACCCAGCACAGCCTGTCAACATCAATGCCAATCAGATTCAGTCAGGATCGTTGAAAACAACACAAACACTCTAGACTGATCACGGATTTTATTATAGTGCTTTCATTACACTGTCTCTCTTATTGTTGTCTATTGTTGTTAAAACATAAAATGAATGTAAAACTAATGTTTCAAATACAATCAAGTGCAAAAGTTTCTATCTCTTTTTGTTAAAATAAAATCTGGGTGAATCTTTCAAGGAGAAATATAAAAATTGATTGATGCAGAATAAAAATCTATGTTCATGTTGAAGGATTTATCTATTTATAGTTTAATGTCCATGCAAACTCCCATGCACGCAGACCCCAAGGCCCTCAAACGCTCCACCTTGGAGGTGCAAATGGATATTAGACCACATTTTATTATACTACAACTGCCATACAGGTCATGAATTATACCATTTTTTCATTACAATGACATAATCACTTAACAACTGTGATTATGTTGAGTTTAAATCCTTTAATCCACGATAACTAGCTGCATGAACACTTTTATTTTATACAAATTTAAGGATGCCTTTATATTTGAAAATGCAGAAACACACACACACACACACACACACACACTCACACAGAGAGAGATTCAGTAAATAAGGGTTTATTTCACCTATTTGCACTGAATTGATCCCCATTAGCTGTTTTTCCTCCTCTCTCTTTCTGTTTATCTCTCTTTCTTTTCTGCTACAGGGGTAAAGCTGTTGTTGTGCCACACACTGACATCCTGATTAAATATTTGTCATCAGTCATTTAGGTCATGCACACACAACCAAACACTCACAGCACAGACAAGCGGAGATTAATACTGTGCAAAGGGATGCTCTCAGATTAACAGATTCACACGGTGTGTGTGCGTGTGTGTGTGTGTGTGTGTGAGACTGTCATTTCATGTTTCACCACATTTACTCCAAAATAAATGTGTAAAAAAATATAGAAATATATATATTTTATACTGTATATGTTTGCATTGGGTGGCGTATGTGTTTAGTACCTTCATGGTCCAGGTTCAATTCCCAGCCAGGTTTGATTCCCTCCTCTGTGTGCTTGGAGTTTGCATGTTCTCCTCATGTTTGGTAGGTTTCCTCCCACAGTCCAAAGACATTGCCATTCCCAAATTGCCTATGGGATGTGAATGAGTGTGTCTATGTGTGTGTGCACTGCGATGGATTGGCAACCCAACCTTCCCTCGTGCCCTAAGTACCCTGGGATAGACTCCAGACCCCCCACGACCCTGTATACAGGATTAAGGTTTGCACTGGAGGTGGTAAAATGTTGCTATAAAATATTCACACATTGGCAGGCAGCACTATATAATAATTTATATTTTATAAAATTATTTATATTTATATCATATATATTGAGATATTTATAAAATTGAGATAATAACAGAATCGCAATATAAACTGAATCGGCACCTGATTTTCTCTTTATGACATCACTTAAGGGAAAAAATAGGCATTTATTCTTTCAAGACGTTCGAAAGCAAGAAAGCAGTGTGTAATTTTTCTTCTTGGTCAATCCTTAATCCGAGATACATGTATGCAGCCTTCTGGTATTTACATAAAAGTCTCCACTGTTTCCCCAACAAGGTCACAAGGCACGCCAGTTCGATCATGCCAGCCCTGCGTACACAGATTCCCTCGGCCTGGCACTGTATTGCCAACAAAGGCTCAGCAATGATAAATTGTTAAAGCCCGAGAGCCGTTGCTGCTGCAGGGAGGTTGTGTTGGAGGACGAGCTGTCAAACACAGTTAAGAGTGGGCTGGCATGAAGAGCGGCGCTGTCTGAGTCGAGGGGGTGGCTGTCTGGTCCTGATCTGTCTCTCTCTCTCTCCCTCTCTCCCTCTCTCTTTCTCTCAATGCCACTAAATGGCTGGGGGCTTCATTTTCATGTTTAAAAAAGGTAATCCAAATGTTTTTCAGTATGGGATTTTTAATCCTGTCGTCATCAGGGAGTTATTATCAACTACAAGGGACGTTCAAGTCAAACCAGGACCCTAGTTTCTCAATAATAGGCTGTAAGTGAGAGGAACAAAATAAGGAAGCAAGTGAGGAATATAAGTGATCACGGGTACATGTTTTTTTTTCACGTCCCACCACACTAAACATATAAGGAAGGGCGTTCATGCCAAACCTGGACTTTTGACTGTGCACATTAACACAATGTTGAGAGTAAAATCTTCTTTTATTTCTGTATAAAATCCTTTAATACAGTAATGCACTTCCATCCATTCATCCATCTTATCCAAAGTTGGGTAGCAGTTCCAGCAGACAACCCCAAACTTCCCTTTCCCCAGCCACCTCAGCTAACTCTGGCTGGAGAACCCCTAGGCGTTCCCAGGTCAGTGTGGAGATATAATCTCTCTATATATTCTCTCCATCTAGTCCTTGGTCTGCCCCGTGGTCTCCTTCCAGCTGGACGTGCCAAGAACATCTCCCTAGGAGAGCATCCTGGTGACATCCTTACTAGATGCCTGAACCATCTCAACTGACTCCTTTCCATGCAAAGGAGCAGCGTCTCTACTTTGGCTTAACTCTCTTTTTCGTCACAACAATGCAGTAAAGCGACTGTAATACCTCCCCCGCTGCTCAGATTCTCCGGCCAACCTCATGTTCCAATGTTCTATGTTCACTTGTAAACAACACCCCAAGATACTCTTCTTTACTTGGGGTAACAACTCATTCCCTACCTGGAGTAGACAATCTATCGGTTTCCTGCTGAGAACCATGGCCACAGATTTCGAGGTGCGGATCCTCATCCCTGCCATTCACACTCATCTGCAAACCGATCCAGCAAGTGGTGCAGGTCACAGACTGATGATGACATCAGGACCATATCATCTGCGAAAAAAGCAGCGATGCAATCCTAATCTCACCAAACTGGATACCCTCTCCTCCATGGCTGCGTCTTGATTTCCTGTCCATGAAAATCACAAACAGGATCTGTCACTACTGCACTTATCCAAGCGTTTAACTAGTGCTTGGATACTATAACGGAAGAAAGTTCTCTTAGTACACCGCAGCAATGATTGGACTTCCTGCTTCATGTCTGAAACGTTGGCCTCCCAGGAATTCCTTTAAATGGACCAAACACATAGGAATGACTTAAAGCGAGGTCAGGATTGTATAGGGGATGTGGCAAACTACTACCAGCTGAGGTTATGTTAATATAGTACTGTAAGTAAATATAATAAAACATGTAAGGTTGTGTGTAAAATATATTTTACCTTCATTTTACATACAGATTTGTAAATGTGACAATGTGTTTTTCTCACAGTGATGAACTTTTGATTTATTTTACACAGAATAAAAATTTTGTAAAGCTGGAGAACACAAAATGGATTTACAAAATATGTAAAATATGTGGATCAGATAATAAAACCACACACCACAGACTGCCAGGTGAGTGCTTTGTTTCACCTTTTACCCATTTAACTCAATTCAGCCAGCTAGCTAACTTGGAGGTTATTCTGCTAAATACCGTGTAATTTCTATCTGCATTTAATAAACACCCTTGTTTCGAGTGTGTACTAATTTATTAAAACCGGTTACCTTCAAGACTGTACTATCAGTACACATCCCTGTGAAAAACCTAGATGAAGCTCAACACCACTGACAGTGGGGGGAAAAGTGTGATTTGTCTCCAAAATGCCTAATTCTTTAAAAATGCAAATAACATCCACCTTTCATTGTTAGAAATATCTGTGCCTGTTTGTCTATGACTTAACTGATTAAAGTACACTCGGAAATACCAAGCTTCAAATGTTCATGCATTCATATTCATATCTGTGATAGAAGATCATGTGATAACACTGACCCTGTGTAGCTTCAACATGATGACAGATGAATCCATTTTAGATTCATTAATATTTTAAAGTACCTATGTCAACTTTTTATAGCAGAAAGAATATAAAATAAATTCTATTTGGACATGGTTTAGGACACATCGGAGAAATGTATGGTTCTGGATTTTGAATTTGTAAGAAGAGGTGTTGCTTCCGGCAGCTCCAGGGTCCGGGTTCGATTCCCGGCCAGGCTTGTTTCTGTCTCTGTGTGCATGGAGTTTGCATGTTTGCAACGTGCTTGGTGGCTTTCCTCTGGGTACCTGGGATAGGCTTCCGGTCTTGTGGAAGTGATCTTGAATACAGGATAAAGCAGTATAGAAGATGAGTGGGTGATTGAGGTGTTGCTTCCTGTCACATTGTATGTTAGAGTGTCAGGTTGTAATGGAATAATATTAAATATTGCATCTCTTACATCTCACAAGCGCTTAGCGTTAACAAAACTATCACTGATCGGGAGTTCGATATGCCGTGTTTAACAAAAAGGTGGATTAAACTGAACAAATATGTAGCATTCAATGAGGCTAGTTCTCCTGGATACAGCTACATACAGGAAATAAGTCTCAGCTAAATGGTAGAAGAACTTGAATTCCTCTATGTAAATGTGACATACACATAATGTATAACTTTCAGTCTCCTAAAACACAGTATAACCTTAAATCAATCCCTGATATCTGATATCACAATATGACAATGTGTTTCCTGTTGAGTCTGGTTCCTCTCAAGGTTTCTTCCTATTGCCATCTCCTTGTCGTCTCCCTCGTCTTGCTTATCAGGGACAATCTGATCATTAGAATTTATACATACTTCATCACACTTTTTAAACTCATTTCCATAATTTTTTTATCCAAACATTCTTAAAAGTATTATATAAATAAAACTGGCTTGAATCATATTAGGTAAAATGGTTGGGATCCTTATCCTTATCTGCTCCAAATGGACTCTGTTGTCTCAAAAACTCTCGGGGTACAAATAAGAAACTGGCTCTAGGAGTTTGACCAGCTAAATGACTTACAGTTTTTAACACTAACCTTTTCCACTCACTCATTCATCTTCTATACCGCGTAATCCTGTATTCAGTGTTGTGGGGAATCTGGATCCTATCCCAGAGACTGATGGCATGAGGCAAGGTGCAGCCTTGGACAAGGTGCCAATCGATCCAGGAATCGAACCCAACCAAACCCTGAAGGTGCAAGGCGACAGCGCTAACCACTACACCACCGTGCTGCCCAAATGCCATCACTGTAAACTTAAATATAGAAATGATAACAAATTACAAGGAGCACCTCAGTGGAAACTTGTGGTTAAAATTGCATCATGGTAACATGATATACTGTATACCGGGTAGGCGTTAAAAAGTAAAAAAAAAAAAAAAAAAGAAAAAAAGAAATGTTCCTATTTTCTTATAAAACTTGGCCCAAATCTCCTAGACTTTAAATCTATGTAAATCTAGTAGACATGAAAGTACATTAAAGAATTAAAGGAGGATTAAAAGAAAAGCATTAAAAGGGAATGACAGAAGAAGAGAATGGTACGAAAGAAGAAAAATTACAGAAGGACTATAGAACATAAGATAGTGGAGATGGTAGACAGTAACAGAGTAACAAGCCATGAAAAAAGATATATGGGCCAAAAAAAAGCAAGAAAGAACAACCATCAGAAAAATAATGCAACACCCTTCAAATAATAAGATTCAAGAATTTAGAAGAACCAGCACAATGGCTTAATAGTTAGCATTGTCTCCTTGTATCTACAGGATCTGGGTTCAATTCCTGCCTCAGGGTCTGTGTGCATCTTCTCCCTGCACTTGTTGGGTTTCCTCCGGGTTCTCAGGGTTCCACCCAAAGTCCAAAGACATGCAGATGTGTGTGTGTGACCTGCGATAGATTGGCACCCTGCCCAGGGTGTACCCCACCTTGACCCTGCATACAGGATAAAGTGGTATAGATGATGTGAGAGTTAGAATTTAGATTTATAAGCTCTGTGGTATAGAGATGTAAAACTAATTTGTGATTTGTATAAATGTCAATGTTTTTGCGACATTTATGTTTGTCAGGAAAATAACACTATCATTTTTCTTCATCGCAACTTAATCACAACAGTGTTGCTGTTAGCTGTCCTGCCTTTTTTTTACACTTATACTGAAATAAGTCGTGTCACATGAGGAGTGTAAAACACAGGCCACAGAGTACAGCTCAGTGAGGCATGATCTAACGTACATACTAATGCTTGACCTCAGTTTGGTGGTCTACACATAAGCTGACCACCTCACTCTGGCAGCTGAATCCTATTTATTTAATTCAGTTTCACATTAAAGACATGTGACTCAAAGGGATGTCATGTCCAATCAGTATCAGATAGGTTATCCAAATCATCTGCTTATAAAGGAGCGGATGAAGCTGAGCTTTAGCTTTTATTGTCCATATGCTCGTAGATGAAGAACAGAAACATAAAAAAAAATAGGAGAAAGATAATAAGAACCTTTTCTTACACAGCAAAGGACAACATGCACACTTTAAAAAAAAAAATAAAGAATGCAAAGAATTTATAGTAAACAGAAATACAGTACATTCTGAAAAGCTTACTAATCCATTACAGCACAGCATGAACCACACGTTTTCACAAACATGGGAAATTTTGATTAGCCAGTACTTTAGTCGATCTCGGGAGGTGGGAGGACAAAAGAAAACCCCTTGCATCATCTCTGTCTAAGGAACATACTGTATTATTCATGTCTAATCCATAAATAATACAGTATGTGCCCTAATCTACACGGCCCTGCCTCTTTTAGACATCTCTCAGAGAGTTCAAGGACCCTTTCTGACAGCTCATACACTTCTTTTCAATGTGTTTTCTAAAGTGTTAGCTGACTCACAGATCTTTTATATTCTCTATATCCTGGAACAGAAGACAGCACATGCCCTGTTCCTAATAACAGACCCCCAAAATAAACTCCTGTGGATGTTCTAGGCACTCATTGTGGTGGTTTAATACAACATCACAGTTATTCAGAAGATTCTTGCACCTCTTAGTCAGAAACCTAGCAGCGCTGCAGTGGTTCCCAAGTGTATATAAGACCATATCATAACTATTTTGTTATGACAGTGATATAATAGTCTATGATAGTGACGCTATTATTGTCATTAAAAAAATTGGATTTGAGTGATGCATTATACCATGAGGTGTCTTTAATGCCATATACAGTGGAACCTTGGACTGTGAGCATAATTCATTCCATAAGAGTGCTTGTATATCAAATCACTCATATATAAAAGCGAATTTCCCCCATAAGAAATAATGGAAATTTGATTGCGAGACGATTCGTTCCACAACCCAAAAGTATTCATATAAAGAGAATTAATAGAAAATATGAAGTAAAAATAAAACAAATTAACCTGCACTTTTCCTTTAAAAATGCAGAGCCGACAGTTCCGTGATTTATGCCTTTATTTGCAACAGAAAGGCATTATAGAAATGACCTTACTTTTTAACAGCAGAAAGGCATGAAATAGTTATAACAAATCCTTACCATTACCATTACTACTGCCATCTAGTGGATAGGTGGGTTTATTGTTCACCTATCCACTAAATGGCAGTAGTGATGGTAATGGTAAGGATTTGCATGTTCAAAAAAAGAGTGGCAAACAAGCAGCTGAAAACAAGAAGCAGAGAACAGTGTGTCATTAGTTTTTGACACAATCACTGCAAAAGAATCCTAGCAGCAGTGATTGAGACCAGAGAGAGGAGAGGAGGAAGGGGGGAAAGGGGGAAAGGGGGCTGTTGTGTGGGACACACGCACATAGAAACACAAAAGAAAAAAGAAAAACCATCAGCTCAGTTGTGATCACGTTACTTTCGGTGACAAAACAAGAAGCACATGCATGCCTAATAATACTCAATGGTATTTGGTACTCGTAAATCAAGACACACTTGTTTATTTAAAATTTTTGCTCGTCTTGTGAAATCCTCCCAAACCCGGGTTACTCGTAATCCGAGGTTCCACTGTACACTTAAACAGTTTGACAGCAAAATGAGATCTCCATTTTGACTTTTTTTGCGAAAAACACAATAAAGCAAGAAGTATTACATATTTTGTGCAATCTTTCTTTGACTCACAATGGTGTTAAAAAAAACAGAAAATGCAAGATTTAATCTAAATCTAAATAGTTTGATTATTTCAGTGTGAATTTTTTGCTATAAATGAGCCTATAGTTGTATTTGTGGCCATGTAAATATATAAATTACTATCAATAATGTTGTTTATAGTTTAATTTGGAAAATATAGTAAACATAATGTATGCTTTGATTGTGTTTGATTGTGTTTTTGTAGTGAGTAATGGCAGCAACTTGGAAAAAGCTGAGTGTTGTTGCACACAATCTTTTTAATTACAACGATTTTTAAAGATCATTAATCCGATATTCAGCATCATCAGCCTCCTCCTCTAAAAGTTTTGGTTTTACTTTAGTATTTGAGGACAGTGCCTTATCATAGTACTGGTATGTGTTGTATAATGTCTGATCGGGCATCAAACAACTTCATATATGTCAGTGCTAAAGATCAGAAAACCTGATTAAAGAACAAGGCATAGCAGACATGACCAAGCGTATGCAACAGCAAATGCAACAGCCCCTCCTACATAATAAGTATACCTCATGTCTCTTGTACATAAAGCAAATGGCATTTCCTTAGTGTAATCTTTCCATTTAGTCATGTTTGGAAATATTACTTTCATAATTATTTATGTGCATCCTGGCTCCCACAATCATGCTGCAAAACATGTGCTAGTGATAGTTTTAAACTTTTACAAGAACACTATATAGGATTTATCTCTTTTTGTTGTCAAATGGTTCATTTTAAGTCTGTAATTATCTGTTCTGTTTCTGACAAATTTGCTGAACAAAAAAAAAAAGAAAATCCATTTATTTCAAATATTATTTGAGCAAAATAATACTCATAATATCTAAATAAACATGTGAGTTTGTAATCTGTCTGTTGTGTAATTTGTATGTTGTTTGGAAAATTAATGTTTAGTCTATACACTTTTCATGATTTTTCACTTACTAATGCATTATTTGGAGAAAAAAAAGATTCATGTTGGGCAATTTAAATGCAACAAAGCAAATCTACTAGATAAAGCCAATTTCACTGCACATGTTTACCATGAGGGGGGAAATCTCCATCATCTTCTTGTACTTTAATGGATTTATGCTTTGATATCCTCTTTCATGAAGTACTGTAACTGAAACTGTATGAGATGCTATTCAGCTAGTTTAGAGTCTATTTTAGCACATACAGCCTGAGCCAGACTCTTTCTTAGATGCTTAAATTAAATTTAATTTAAATTTTAGTTAGATTTCAAACATTTCTCTATACGGAGTTTAATGCATGCATTTACTGTAATTGGCAATTTTAGCTTAGCCTCCAGCTCATCCTTAAAAGTACAAAAAAAAAATATTATGATATGACAGTTTAATTTTTAAATTAATTGCATAATTTTTGTCACTGTCATGTGTTACTCTGTGAACCAAAATAAAAATTGATGCGTTATTTTCTGCATAAACACAATGAAATAATGTCCTGGATTATTTTATGAATTTTATTTATTTATTTATTTTTAGCTTTACATACAGGAAAAAGTTACTAGTTAAAAAATGTGTAACTTAATCATGCAACCCCTGTACTCTTTCTAATCTATCTTGCTCTTTCTATGCATTGCCTAACTTCACCTCACCCAAGCCTTTGTCGACCTTCTCTGCAAAGCACTGATGCACAAAGCTCTGTTTACTTTGCTGGTGGATATAGGGCATTCTGATCTAATGGACAGGCAATGTTATAAAACAAGCAGCAGAGACGCTTAGCCCTTACAGCAATGTTTATGCTCTGAGTAATCTGATTAGTGCAGTATAGGTCAGAGCAACTAAGCCTTTTCTCTCGGCCTCATGTGTACGCCATAGAGATGTGGTTTGTTCCCAGGGGAACTCTGTGAGTGAGGAAGAAGAAGAAGAGATAAACTATGTAGTATTAATAATTATATGGTTGTAATGTTAAAATACAAAGGTTTGATCAATTAGAATTTTTAGGGCATGAGGGTAGGAAACAGGGTAGAATGAGCGAATAGGTTATAGAGGTTTCTCAGCAGCACTGCCAGGGTTGATCACCGCTCAGACACGACATTTCTCACAGAGTGAGATGGTGGTTTTGGCCCCAGGTTTTGTTTTGATCTTCTGCTGCTTTGTGTGTGCTGACAGGATCTCGGAGAATTAAGACTGAGTGTACTGTGGTAGAGAAAAGCCTGACACACCATGAAGTTACTGCCCACTTTAGTGTCCGATAGAAACAAATGCTTTACTATAGTAACTGTCTTGTGATTAACATGCCTTCTTTTATTAATTAATAGAAATGTTTACACAAAAATGTAGAATTTTTATTCTAACATATTTTACATATATTTAAAGCTTTTGAGTATTTGTTTATTTAAGTGCACATTCATTTAAATTTATATATTATTTTTCTGTTGGATGTTCCAGGTTACAAATTTGAAAGCCATTTATACAGCAGATTTGGCTGCTTAGTTATTGGTTATTTGCTTATGAGGTTAGTTGGTTGGTTAGATAGATAGAAACTATAGGTGGATAGATTGGAGGGATGTTCAAGTAAAACCGTGAACACTCTTTATTTATGTAAACCCCTGCTACACTAAAGCATTTATCTCAGCGTTTCACTAGTGCTTGGATACCATCAAGTTAGAAAGGTTTCTTAATACACTGAAACCATGATCAGACTCCCTGCTTTATGTCTGAAATGCTGGCCTCCCAGGAACTCCTTTAATGGCAAAAAACAGGCAGAAATTGTTTGGAGCAAAGTTAGGACTAAATGGGTATATGAAAATCCACTTTCAGCCAGGTTCCTGTAATGTGCAAGTGGTGTATAACAGACAGATGCATCTCTTTCGTAACTTGGCAAGCTACAGATTCCTAGCCAATTGGGCTTCAAGCAACACATAACGCACACAATTGCTCTCGTGGCTGCCGCAGTGAAGCTCCATGATGTCAGGTCAGCCAAACTGTCATCAGTTCTGATCCTCCTTTCCCTCTAACAACGTTCAACATGTTCAACCATGGACTTGCTTGTTCATCCTCATGAGTCTTGAAATTTGCAAAACAGCATGGCAATGGTTTGCTTTCTTAATGGAGGGTCGATTATATGAGGATGACGTGAAGGCAGGGACATGCACAGACATTTAAATTGGGCTGTTGCACTAACCTGAAAAAATGGCATCAGTATGAACCTGAGTTATGTAAAATATGTTCATTACAAATCTAAATACAAATAAAATTTTGAAATGTATAAATTATTTGAAAGATTAACAAAATATTTTTTTTAAATGCACACTTTTAAATCAAATAATGCAATGTTGCAGATATAGGTTATTTAAAATAGTTTGAACAGAAATATAATATTCCATCTTAAGTTTAACACTGCTATCTATCAGATTGATTGTAAAAGAAGCAAACCTCCTACTGTCATTACACTGTTTCAACATGGCACAATTCTCCTTCATTTTATTACTCACTATAGACAACCTTTAAGGAAACATTGTTAAGGTGAAAACCATGATATCCAAATAACAAACATAACATCTTTTAAACAATATTAAATTTACAATTATTTGAATTTGTGAAATCCACTTTACATGACGTATATGATACTATTTTATCTTCTGGGAACACTTTGACAACAAAATGCGATAAACACTATTTTCTCTATTAATGCAGCCACAACAGCAAAAATAAAACCTTTTTTTGTCCTCCTGGATGGAATGCTCAGCCAAAAGAGGGAAAATGGGCAAGTGCTTGTTCAACTCCATGCATGGAGGGGATCTACATCTGCTTCATACAGATTCTCCACAGGTGGTGGCTCAAGGCTCAATAATTACTCCTATTCTGTTCTAATGGGGGATTTTTTTTTTACCACTATGCAGATGACACTTAACCCATCCTTCCCTTTTTCTTCCACAAATACTAATGTTTCTTTTACAATCTTTACCTGTCTTGCAGAATGAAAGCTCACTGCTGACAATTAATCCCAGCAAAAATGAACTGCTCTTCATTCCAGATGAGTCAGGATCTTGTGATCCCTCTTGGCAATTCTCAAATCGTACCTTCTGTAATTGCATGCAACCTTGAGGTAACCTTGGACAATCAAATCTCCTTTATGGTTACATTGCTTACAACATCAGAAGGATTTGTCTAGTTCTATCCACACAGACCTCTGAAGTGCTTGCTCAGTCACTTGTCATTTCAAGACTGGACAACTTGTTCCTGGCAGGTCTGCCATTTAACTTCCAGCTTGCAGCTGCACAACATCAACAATAAGATCTCCCACACCACCCCATTGCTACGCTACCTCCACTGGCTTCCTGTAACTGCCCGTATCAGATTTAAAACACTAACGCTTGCCTATAAAATGAAAAATGGACCAGCACCCTGCTACTTTAAAACATTTATCACAACCCGCACTCCCTCTGATCATCTAGTACTGTTCCCTCTAGAACCGCTCCCACTATCTCTCCTTAAGTCACTCTAAATAAAACCATGTGCCAAATGCCAGAAATGCAAATGTTAATGTAAAGACTCAAAAAAAAAAAAAAAATCAAAGAAAATACCCACTCTTAAGATTTCTCAACCTTGATTTCATCACATGATATCAAAGCAACACTGGTTGCTCACAGACCAGTAATGACCGTATCAATCAATTCTTACCCCTTAAATTAGGTAAACTCTACAGAATATACAAGTATTTGTTTCAGTCAGTTACCATACAGACACATTTACTTCTACTGTATTTGAGGAAGTTAATATAAATCATTCATCCCAATTAGCTGAGGAAGCTAACACTTAGCTTGCTGCTAACAATACAATGTCAACTTTTTTCTTTTCCCCACTTTGTAGCTCGATCAAACTTAATTCCATGTTTTGACTTCTTGAATCTAGTCTCAGTCTCAACTCAGTCTTGGCTAGTTTACGTCTCGGACTTGATGTTTAAGTGCCACAATTTCTTAGTGGTTAGCACTTCTCAGGGCTACTCCAGTTAGACATACACGGACAGTAAGTAGGTTGTCATGGTTGGTTGCTTATAGTGTATGATTGGCTTGTGCCCTAAGATGAATAGGTGCCCCATCTAGGGTTCACCCTGCCTTATGCCCTATATGACTGTGTATGTAGGTGTGTGCGCCCTGCGAGAGATTGGAATAATCCAGGCTGTTCCTCACCTCGTGCCCTAAGTCTCCTGGGATAGGCTCCAGGCCCGCTGCGACCCTGTATACATGATAAAGCAGTATAGACGATGAGTGAGTGAATGTGTTTTATATTGGAAACATTATTTTTAGTAGTCATCTAATATTGTTCCACATTACATAAGACTTCACAATTTTTATATTAAAAAGGGTAAGAAACCATTCACCTGCTTTTTGTTATTTAACTGACTGTATTTTATTTTTTTTAAATGTGATAATAAAATAAATAAAAACAAAAATGTTCACAGTGCTATTAATTTTTCAATAGGAAATAGTTTAATATAAAATGAGGGATGTGAGTAAAGGACTTACATGTCACAGCTTATGAACAAAACCCATACTGCAAATTTTTTTTCATTGCAAAATTTCACCAATTCCCTCGAACAACAGGCAAAGTCTTTAGACATACAAAAAAAGAGAAAAGAACAAAAAAAAAACACAAAAAACAAGCCCAACCCCAGTGTTCTCCAAGACCAGCATACCTTGTCAAAACAAGCACATGACATCAGAGTAAGAGTCCTGAAGAATCTGCTGTATATCTTAAAAACACCATTATGCAGGCAAAGTCGACCATGACGAGCGCCTGGCTGCCTCCACTTGTTCCGGCATAGATTTAAAGAAATCAAGCGTGAAATCCAGGGAAGGGGAGCAGTAGAGTTTACAAGACCAATGTTCATTTGATATCCTCCAAAATTCACCACTAATCCTCCTTGCAGCATTAATGTCAATGACCACAGGCTCTTTCTCATGGGCCGTGCTGTCATCTTGGTTTTACAGTGTGCACAACACCATGACACTCCCTCCCCAGCATGCACCCACATGCCTTTTTGTCTTCGTATTTTCGAATGAGTCCTTATTGAGGGGATGCTTTCACATTTTTAAGGTGAACCTGAACACTTTAGGGCACTAAAAGCCCTTAGCTTAAAACGAGTAAAAAATCTCAAGCTCAAAGCTCAGGTTTCAAATCAACCTGATTAATCACCTGTTTTTGTTTCCCCTTTCCACACTTCATGGATGAGGTTCCCCTGTTCTGTTTTAATGAGATTCTGAATGTCTCGGAGGTCAGCTCAAACAACAGGAATAAGCGGAGTGTGTTTTGGATCTGCCTTTCAACAAGATTTTTAGATTACATACATTTGTTTTAGGTAGATTTCTGACCACTGTGACCACTTACCTTACATCAGCACTCAATGTTAGCTATACATCTGGCATCAGGTGGTATATTCTAAAGGGGGGGGGGGGGGGGTTCTACAGAAAATGTGTTAGTAGGTGTTTGGCCACCTCAAGGGTATTATGAGGATATTCTTTCATTTGGTGTTTTAATGATAGTTTTGGAGATCGCCAAGTCCAGAATCTTTCAATATGGAAAATATAATTTCAAGAGCTTTGTGGCCTGTTGTGAGTTTCTCTCCCAAAAGGCATGCTCCCTGTTGTGAGAATTAGACCATGCCTTTTGGGAAAGAAATAATTTATTATAAGCACACTGGATTGGTTTGTTAATGGGATAAGGAAGTACTCATATACAATAAATACAATAAAGTCCCCCACATCACCTAAAGTACTTTACTTAACTATGAGGAACGTTCAAGTCAAACATGGACTGTTGATTGTTCAGAATAACAGAACACACTTCTGAAAGGAAAAACTACTTTTATTTTTCTATATAATCTCTCATGCTACACTAATGCACATATCCCAGCGTTTCCAGTCTTTCACTAGTGCTTAACTACCATCAAGATAGATAGATAGATAGATAGATAGATAGATAGATAGATAGATAGATAGATAGTAAGTTTTTCTCAGTTTGCTTGAGCAATGAATGTTTGTGCCTGCTTCATGTCTAAAACATGGCTTCACAGGAACTCCACAATGGCCAAAACATGTGGAAATGAACTGGACAAAGAAAAGACTCTACAGGGCAGTTCCAAGCTGAGTTTCTGTAATGTGCTATTCATCTATGTGAATGATTGTGCGTACAGTTCCCACAGACAGATGTGTCTCTTCCACAACATAGCGATAAGTTACTGTTGATTTTTCAGGTTTAGAAGTTCCACTCACTGAATGTTCATGGGAATACCTGCAGTGGGCTCCAAGGCACCTTGGCCAGGATTATCATTCGAAGGTTAGAAAGGGTCTTTCTTTAAGACATTTGCACTATTCAAATACTGTGCTTGAAGTCTTCTGTAAATGTCAAGCGGTTTTACACCATCATCCATGCAAAATTACACGTCAAAGTTTATGTTTTTATCCTATTGAAACTAATCAATGTATTCAAATCAGAAGAAAAAAAAACATGCAATACAGCATGTTTTCAATACAGAAATGAAACTTATTTGGTCACAAAATGTGTAAACATGACAATGCATTAATGACACCGGATTTAATATAAGTTGAAAATTGTATCTAAATCTAAATTTGACAAAAGTGAAGTGATGTTATCATGCCGAAGCTGATTATTTTAAACATGCCTAGAAGTGTTATTTCAATTATTGCACAGCAGTTTTCTAACATTAAAAATTTTTCTCATGTTTTATCCATTTATAGCTACGTTTAATGACATCTGTAACATAAGTTAATTCCTGTTATCATTTACATTACAGCAATAATAAACATTAGTTTATTTCACCAGACTGTTTGCTCCTTTTTTTATTAAATAATTCATAAAACAAATTATATAATATAATATATAATTTAATTTAATATAATTTTATTAGAACCCCGGAGACATTTCTACATCACAAAAGCATCAAATGTTTTATTTCTTGAAACATCAGGTGCTTGGTTTCAGTACATGAGCAGATGCACTGTTATGGTGTGTTTTGCTTGCCAGCGTTTGTGGATGTTTCTTGCTTGGCTGGAGCCTGTGAGCGAAATTACCCACGGCTGGGTGGCCCAGAGAGATGGAGCTCGTCTGCACCGGGGGTTGGTGCTGTAAATATTGCATAATGGAGATAAGCCTATGTGGCAGGATCTAAATATGGATTCTTCGCTGTGTACCAACATTGTCAGAAAAGATTAGTTAGCAGTCGGTTGTGTCCATTAAGATAATAATTCTAATAAATTTTTATTTACTGAAAATGTTATTTGTTGTCTGTAGTGGAGCTGACATGGCTGATTTTAAGATGGTACTCAAGTGTCACCATGTTTGTTTTCTTTGTGCAAAAGTGTCTGATTACCAGTTGTCAGTTGACTATGCGAAAGCATGGTTTAACGGCAGGTGAATTTCCACCCAAATGCATGCATCCTCCAAGTGCCTGCGAATGAGCTGTTACTGTAGAAACAATGTCATATTAGAATGAATGCATTAACATAAATGCGTGATATGACTTTAAGTGTGGTGACTGGGGACGGTTCCACTGGACCATGAAGATGGTCTTGACTGATACAGACAGCTGTTCTCTGATGGCTTGTGACTGCAGTCACTTAATAATTTAGAACTGAAATTCCTACAACAGTTTTGTACCTGAGCCTCCAGTAAATAAATTGGATTCCATATTAACTTAAACACCTCCCCTGTTATACTGAACTTCCAGCCTCCTAACACTCAGTATGACTTCAGATCAATCCCTGCTATCTAAAATATTACCCTATTGAGGATGGGTTCCCTGTTGAGTCTGGTTTCTCTCGAGGTTTCTTCTTATGGCCATCAGGGAGTTTTTCCTTACCATCGTCGCCATTGGCTTGTTCATCAGGGATTGGATTCATTTTTTTAGTCAGAATCAAATTTTCTTTTTGATACTGTAAAGCTGCTATGGTTGACACCAAAATAAAGCCAGGTGAGATTAGATTTAACTTTACTTTATTTGTGAATCCTTAAGCAGTTGTATGTAGAGCTATTGTGGCACAATCCTTTATCCAGACACATATATATTCCCACTCTGCCACCATACAGCTCTTGAGACCTGACAGGTTCAATGGGCTTCTTCACCTGAACAAAACTTAATCCTAATGGTTTGTGTACACAGCTGTCAAACCAAGTGACTTTACCACCTGTCAGGGTGTTTGCAGTGTTATTCTAAGGAACTCCTGGGTGAACCTCTATTGGCCTTTATCAGGGGGTGTGATGTGTAAAGAGTGTCAGCTTTGTTCCTACACTGTTCACAGGATTTGAATGAAATTTAAAGTGTAATAATCTTATATATTGTTTTTTTTGTTGTTGTTTACTAATGGAAAGTTATTAAAGCAAAAGCAGTAATAATAATAATAATAATAATTATTATTATTATTATTATTATTATTAGTATTATTATTATTATTATTGTTATTATTATTATTGCTTTTGCTTAATAAATAATAATAATTATTATTGTTATTATTTTATAATAATAAGAATTATTGTGATTATTATTATTATTATTATTATTATTATTATTGTTATTGTTATACTCAGTGTAAGTGATGCAGCCTGGTCACACAACAGCTTGCGAGTCTTTAATTGTCTGAGAGTGGGATTAATAGGAGGAGCCAGGAAGGATGTAGGTCAGGATGTTCCCATATACACAGCTCACTTAACCCATTCACAACCGCTCAGGCTGCAAGTCATCTCCATTTAAACATATAAACTATCATCCCTTAGCAAATAGCAGTTTTAGCTACATCTCTGCCCCACAGGTAATGGTAACGTAAATCCAGAAGTGCACAGGTGAGCCAGAGGTATATGCACTAATATACTATTTATCTCAATTAAGATTTCTCAATTCTGATTGGTCAGAAGGTCTTGACTTAACAGTATTTTCTCTAAGAGTAGCTGCAATAACCATGATTATATTAATTCCAATCTGTTATTATCTTAAGCACACATGGACTTCTAAGGACACACCACTTAAACATTTATATTTTATTTAATTCTTTATTATGGTGACGGTTAATGTGAAGTGATGATTGTTTAATGTTTGTGGAAGGAGTCTCCAGTATCAGTGCGAGGAAACAGTCAAAGGTAAAGCTGTATTTTTTTTGTCATTTTCACGGTCTCTTGATAACACAACACAAACACAAAAAGAAAATTACCAACATTAAATGTAATAATAATCAGAATAACAGCCTAGTTAGAATAAAACTGCATTATGTAAACACCCGAATTGGAACAGTGTGAACAGATCTGGCATAATGATAAGGAATTTTCATTCAAATCGTAAACCTTTCGATAATTCTTTCAGTAGGTAAATATGATCCATGCAAGCACTTGAACAAATCAATTACCCCTTGTTAAAATTGCTGGACATTTTTGCCCCATGTTGGGGTAAGATTAGGTGACTTGCCATTCTAACAGGGCAAATTTGCTACTATTACTCACTATTATAAAGTCCATGACAACAAATCTCTTTTTAGGTCTCATGAGTTTTTTACTGGCTCCTGGTCTTTAGCCAAGGAAGGAGCAATGATTGGCAGACAATTCATGCGCAACAAAGATCTACATAGTCATACATGAGATCAAATTTTTCATAATGCAGAAGGCAGGATTTGTTAAAAAAGATGTGAAGTATAACAAATCTACCCTACAACTTATATATTTGTAGCAGATTAAATGCTTCACAGTGAGTAGAACCACTTTGTGCATGTCAAAAAGTTATATTCTGATTAAATGCTTTCAGCATGTAAACACATTATCAGATCACCATCCATGGAAAGTGAGTAATCTAATATTTTTTTCATGGTAAGTAATCTAATCAGAATGAATTCTATAAGATTAAAGAAATACTAGCCATGTAACTGTGACTACTTTTGGCAAATTTCTGTATTGTTTGTAGTATAAGAGGAATTAAAAAAAACATTTGACCAAGGGACATGGTCTTATTGTAAAATAAACAACTTCAGGTTGGTGATAGTTCTGCTGCATTGTACCATTAAGTCTTTGATTATTTTCCAAGACATAGGCAAAGGATCTAAAAAATAGACACAAAAAAGGTGCCATAGGTTTTTGCACCATTTGCACTTGTACTACAGTACATTATATTAAAACATTTTAATTTACCTATGATGTAAACATTTATTTTACAATATTATTTCTCATTTTTTTAATTAATTCTGTAAAACAGACAAAATAACTATCAAATTGTTCTCAAAGGAAAAAGAAAATGTGACCCAGTCTGTAAAAACCCAGCTAAAGTATTTTGCACAAGTGTGTACGTAGTTGGGTGTATGCTTGTGTATACTACTATAGTGTATACAATTTCTATGTAAAAATAATCAAAATAATCAAATCCGTACAAAACAGTGAATCACAAAAAAAAAAGACTTTCACAGACTGGGTCACTGTACTGTAGTTCTTTTATTGAACGTTTTCTGCCACTTATATTTTTAATGGCAACCCTTAGTTAAAAGGTTATATGCAGGTGTTCTCAGTAAGGAGGTGCTTTTTTTTTTAAGAGTTTCCAGTTTGAAACCCAACAGTAATGAGTTTCTCTTATACAGAGATTTTTTTTTAAAAAAATGTTTAAAACTGATTATGGATGCTTAAAGGTGAGACACCTCATGTTGTATTTTAGTGCTGATTTTTTTAGATGCTAGGAATGTCTTTCCAAACTATTCACCTTAATGATAACACTGTTAGATAATGGTGTTCTTTAGGAAGTAACCTGGAAGTTGGAGTTCTATTTGGAAACTTTTCCGACATGGTAATAATCTGTTGTAGGGATTTAAGGGTTTTTATAAATGCACTAATAAAGATGATTAAATTCATGAACTTTATAGATATGAGCTTCCTTTTTCTTTGATGACAGTCAGCACAAAGAAATATTTTTACACTTTCAGTTTAAAAAAAAATACAGATTTTATTAAAAAGGCATTTTACATATTAAGAATGTAATCATGCTGTAAGGATTCATTTATTCATTCATTCATTCATTGCTTCATTTCTGTTTCACAGCCAGCACATTTTTTTTCCTGATAATCCAAACACACATACTGTATGCAGGTAATTGACTGATGCAATACAATGTCCAACATGGACATTATCCTCAACCACTGTGTTAAGGATAAACAAACACAAATGCGTAACAGCTGCAAGATACTGCAGTTCATTTCTCCCACTGGAACTCCAGGATAGAGACCCGGTCCTCATCGTTACACTGATTAGTTCACAAGTCATCGAGCACAGCAGGACAGAGAACACAGCTTTCAAAAGGGCATTAGAAAGAACCCGTGAGTAGGAAGCTGAGTTACAGAGAAGAGCAAAGATAAATTATTTGAAATGTTCATCAAGCAGAAGAGAGGTGAAAAAAATATTATACAGTATAAATTTTTATTTAAAAAAAAAAGATGCAGCTATATTTGCAGTACCATGGTGTTTATGATCACATCTCTGAGGCTTGCATGCAGTTCAGAATTAAGTAGTACATGAAGAACAACTAAGAACTTAGTTAGTCTACTTTAAACTATTGTATGAGACATGAGAACGAGGATGTCACTTTATTTTAAAGTAGAAAAAAAACAAGCTACTTTTTTTGCTTTAAAAGACTCTTATCTCTAATGAAAAGGTCATAAACTAATGAAAAGGTTACTTGCTACATATACAGTATTTAATTCTAAAAATACAGCATGATGTAGCCTAATTCACTACCTAATTAATGATAATTATACAAATTATTATTATTATTATAATTTTTTTTTTTAGGATAGGGTTTTACACTACATATTTTTGGGTATTGTATAATTTATATTCAGGCCAAAATTGTTTTAAAAAAATAATTTGTTGCATTAAAATTAATTTAGTAATGTAACTGCATTGTTTATAGCATACCTAAGTTACAAGTTTTATTATTATTATTATTATTATTATTATTACACAGCCAAAAAATTGTACATTAAATTATCATTGATTTGTAAATTAGACTTTTTACTTTTTTAAGTAAGGCAGAAAAATCTCAAAGATTGTAACACATAGACATGATTTTTACAATTTAAATACAATATATTATTCCAATTAATTATTACAACTTTAATTCTTTACGTGGATATAATGTTACTGTTTAAATCCCACAGATGGACACATTATTATTATTATTATTATTATTATTATTATTATTAATATTATTATTCCGTGCATGGTCAAATTAATCTCAAAGATTCGCTCATCTGAAGTGTGGAGTAAGAACTGTTTATTAGCGAAGTGTGGCTTTATACTGATGATATGAAATTAAAATTATGACATTTATTTGTAAGATTTTTTAAACATAGGCCTATTATGTAAATGTCCTAAAGCAAACTAAAGATCTTTAGGGATCCTGACAATGGATATTTATTTAATAATTATAAAATTATTACAACAGAATTTACCAAAATTCCGTAGTAATTATGTTTTTTTATGTATATAATATTGGTATTTAAACTAAACATATACGGGTTTATTATTGTATAAAATATAATCGTTGCCAGCAGCTATAAGAAGAAGAAGAGGAAATTAATAATAAGTTACATGGCACACGATTTTTTCCCATTAACACGTTTGATCAACACAACATTTAAGCGATTTACATAAAGTAATAATTTATTAGATATTATATTTAATATTTATTTATTATATAAATGTTATAAAGTCAATAACAATAAAATAGTACTAGCACTATCATCTACAGTACTGATAATACATAAGGTTGATAATAAATCATCTGTACTTTACATAATTTTCACACAGTATTTATAGCGTGATATGGATAGTCAATAGTAATTCAGAATAGTCGATAGAATATGTCTGCGAAACAAATGATTTCTGTGAAATTTCTATTTTAGGTCAATTAATGAATGTAATTTGCACCTGAGTTCCCTCTCACGCGATTCCTGCACTTCTATAGTTCACGTGTAATTGTTTCTCTGCGCACGAGAGTTAAAGGGACAGCAAGAATTTCTGCACAGCTGAGTTTTTCTGTTATAATCCTACTGGTACTACTTCGATCCAGCTCCAATTAATTATTACAACTTTAATTCTTTACGAAGACATGATGTTACTGCTTAAATCCCACAGATAGACAAACACATAATTATACTGCTTTCATTCCTTCACAGTGCATTATTAAAGCTTTAATCCCTAACGTGGCCATGCTATTGCTTTAATCCCACACATAGACATGTTCCTGTTTTAATTCCTCACATGGACATGATGTTACTGCTTCTATCCCACATGGACATTATTATGACTGTTTTAATCCCGCGCATATACAGTACATGATGATTATTGCCTTTATTCCGCCCATGGTCAAATTACTGTTTAATCCCGCTCTTGTACATGTTACTCCCATAATCCCAAATACATAATCATTACTGCTTTCATTTAATCCAATTTTATAATACTGCTTTGATCCTGCACGTGGAAATGATTATTATGAGACATGATGTTGCTTCAGTCCTGCACACATGAATGTTACTGCTTTAATCCCGTACCTGGGCGTGTTACAGCTTTAAACCTGCATATGGACATACTTACTATTGGGCATGATCCTGCACATGGACATAAATATTACTGATTTAATCCCCCACATGGGCATGTTATTGCACACAGTATTACTGCTTCAATCCCTCACATGGACATGCTTTAATCCCGAATTTGGATGTTGTTCATGGTTCAGTCCCTGCATGGAAATGATTTTACTAGTTTCATGTTCCAGACGCAATTTGAGCGTGCAAACAGGTTGAGTAGGTCAACATTTGCATATTCATGAGTTAGTTTACGATAGTGGTTTGTTTTGAAAGTTTTCAGAGTTCCTTAAAAATTGCTTTAATATAAATGTGACTTGCTTTAATTCTTTCAACAGTATTTTCTGTATTGTAGATGAAGTTGGATGATGTGCTGCTTAATTAACGTTCTTTATATTTTGTACAACAGTTACCATCCTAATTGGAATTGCGGCCGTATATGACAGGTGACATGTATGCCCCCGTTTGGAGCATGACGCGTATGGGCATTGTGCCCACTCTGGCCGTTTTACCCCATTGCCCATCCTCTATCCACTATACAGTACATTAGGGTATACCAACCTATAGTCTTTCAAACAAAAGTCTGTAAGAAGCAGTTTTTAGTAGGTCAAAAATCATATGAGAAAATCTGCCTAACGTGTTTTTAAGTTTCATTTGGGTTGTGCAATTAAAAGAAAATGCACGTTTGTGTATTTTATTCTATATTTTAAAATTAAAGGATTATAGTAAACACGCAACATTCAGCGAAAATGCTGCTGAGAACCAATAGAGTATGGCCCTCTAGGACTTTATATTTCATCCCCCCAATGCAGCTTCACCATGAAGCTTTTGCACAAGATCAATAAAAAAATGCTTAGAGTGGGCGTCAAACCACACCTTCCTAATACTGAACATGGACTTGTTATTTATGTAACGCCGCGTATGGACATCACTTCTCTTCTTTAACACAGCACACATCATTTTATTGTTGCTATTGATTTACTTCTTTGTATGCACACTAACATAAAATTTTAGTTTGTAGTTTGGATTGCGTTAAATCCAAACGTTTATAAAATATTTTGATGGTCCTTTGTTTACCTCTACTTATTAATGCTAGTGTTTCTTTGGTTAATCATAGGGAGGGGGGCTTGATTTAGTTAATCATTAATATGCTCTGACTAATTAGTAATGTTTAAAAAATCAATAGCCATATTGTATAATAATAAGAAGAAGAAGAAGAAGAAGAAGAATGAATGAATGAATGAATGAATGAATGAATAAAATAAACCCAGGACAAGTAATGAACAATATAGTTTATTTGGATCGTTTATTATAATAAAGACATTAAAGTGTGGACCATTTGTTGTTGTTTCTGTTGATGGTCCGTTATATCTGGTAACGACAACCACAGACAGAACTACATAGCCTAATAAGGGGGGAGAATATCATAAGATCATGTTTATTAAAATATTTCCCATGTGATTTCATTGTTTTAGAATTTTATTGCTTATTTGTTTAATTCTTTCTTTCTTCGTCTTGCTTTCTACCAAAGCAAACTTTTAAGATTAGCCACAAAGTGTGAGGGTTAAAACTTCAGTGCCTGCTAAACTCTTTTTAATGGAGCTCTTTATATATTGAGTGTTAAATAGTTAAATAATAAAAATAAATCCTGGTTTTTTAAGCTAAAGTGCATGGCTAAGGAATTATGCTTATATTTCTGTGAAGCTGGGCTGGGGTGTTTTCCTCCCTTATTATCTATTACTTATATTTTCCAATGACTGATCCTAAAATGTAAATTAAAATACTAATTCATACACACTGCTAAACTGATGCCATATTCAATATTTAATTGAATGTCCGTATATTTAAGATGTTTCCCAAAAGAAAACTTTCATTGTTTATTCTAATAATATAATTATCTTACCATATAAATCCTAAATTCCTTGTTACACCATTTTGTGTAATTACTTATTTATTGCACGATGTGAACGTTCAGTTTATTCCCTGAGATTAAACATGTATTACTCAAAAACTACGTCAAATACAAACACATTGTCCAGGTCAAATTATTAATTTTGTAAAAATAAATGTAAATCTTTTTTGTGAATTTTAAAACATTATGGTCATCCTTTGTATTTGTTTCCTGCACTGTTCCAAAAAGTTGTACCATGAGTTTGTGTTCCAGTTAGTATACGAGAGTCCTAGCATGGTAAAAAAAAAAAAAAAAAAAGCTCACAACTTTTAAAAATAAATATGTAGTGAATTTCTATTGCATTCCTAAAAAGAAAAACCTTAGAATAAAAACTGTAAGGGATCTAATTATGGCTTGAACTCTAGAAAACACCTTTAGAACTATGGATTGTTAAAAATAAACATTTTTAAATTAATGATGCTAAATGGAATGTGTAATGAGATAAAAATGTAAGTCGCTCTGGATAAGAGTGTCTGCCAAATGCCTAAATGTAAATGTAAATGTAAATGTGGAATGTGATTTTGCATTCATGTTAACTCGTGTTTACTCTTGCTACACTGATTTAATTATCTGCATTTTTTAGCAGTTTATTTGTGGAAACGGGTCGCCGAGATGCAAAAATAACGAGACGTCAGGAGTGTGATTGTGATGTTACATAAAGTGCCCGGTTCCGATAAAAAGATTGTAATGCAAATGTTATTTTCGAATGTTTGAGCACGTATGCTGCTTTTTTTTATGAGACTGAGACTGTACAGTGTTTTTGCTATTGATTGCTTTTTAGCTATTTTTCTAACGCAGTGTCAAAGGGTGTTTAAGAAATAATCAAACAAAAGATATTGGCTTTTAACTGTCCCTGAATGGGAAAACTTGACTTAATAAATCAATATTAAACGTTTACAGAGGGATTATGTTTAGTGTTACAGTATGTTGACCTTACACACATATTTGGATTATTTTGTGATTTGTGATTTAAGAGATACATCTTAGCCAGTATAGTTACTTGATATTAATAGAAGGGGAGGAAGAACTATTTGCTGGTATTTTATTATGACTTTATTTAAATAAATAAATAAATAAATAAATAAAGCATGAACAATATAGAGACAGACGAAATAGAAAAAAATACTTCAGTTATGTAATCGTGTGTGTGTGTGTGTGTGTGTGTGTGTGTGTGTGTGTGTGTGTGTGTTTGGATTATGTACTTCCAATGCACTTTATATGTTGACATAATGTGTTTGTGTGATTAGCTCATATAATGAATGACTTAGGGCAGTGTTTACTGCCATTTCATGTTTGGAAAACCCAGATGATTTTTTTGCCCCCTTAACGAAGGTTAGGATGAATTTAAGCATTTTATGTGGACGTCAAGAAAGACAACAACTAAGGAAATAGTACAATACTTTATTTCTTAACTCTGAACCACGTCCAGTCTGTATAGCTTATGTACAGGGAAAATAATAATCAACAAATCCAAAGAAATTCACACTGAATTGTGAGTAGTAAATAAAGTTTTACAAAAACAACAACAACAACAACAACAACAACAAAAAAAAAAAACAGGTTTAAACGGAAATAAAGAGCAAATAATTATGTAATAGGATCACGACGGTACAAAAAGCCGCACATCAAGAAGGGTCAAAATTAAAACATTTTAAGTGTAGCCTGTTGGGTGGTAATTTTTTTCTTAAAAACTCCTATACATTATGCAATTTTTACATTTTAATTTTATTAAATTATAGATCTAGAATAGTTAAATCTACAAAAACGCAATAATATTTTGTGCAAAAAAACAGACCTATTACTGCCCTGATACAAGTGATCAACCGATCTCAACCTTTAGCTGCTCACTAGATACATCAAAGTTTAATCAGCAACTAGCTAGCTTTTTTACACATTATTTAAATTTAGTATCATGGTAAGGACGCACGAAAACCTGAGTTTTCCTTTAGCTTGTGTGTAGCTGCAAACCTTGACTGACCGCGTTAAAGCTCATTCACAGTGTTAAACACAACCACAAAATACCCCATAATAATAACAATAATAATAATAGTGAACTGTTTAAGACCTATTATATAGGTTTTTTTATTTTCAATAAATATGCTTTAAAAAAAAACATGAATAAGTGACTTACAAAGAAATTTAAATAATGATAATAATTATTTAAAAAGTGTGTCGCCTTTGGCATGATCTCGTACTACTGTTACTGTTGCATTATTAATATAGATATTTAAATATAAAAACATCAACAACTTGACTTAAACAAAAACTTGATCACTGTGTAAAAAAAGGAAAATTTGCCCATTGAAGGTTTTACGTCACTCGGTTCTGATGCGCTGCAAAAAAAATCCGGTGTTTAATTAAATTTGGAGTTTTATAAATGTTCGTATACACATTTAAAGCAACTGCTTCAGTGATGAATGGAATAGTAGCGCTGAGATGCAACTCACAGCGTTGTTTAGCTCCAGTTGTACTACAGTCGTTAATTCAACAGTCGGCATTTTGTGTGTGTTGTGTGTTAAACCTGAAAAAGTCGCTCAGCTCAAGAAAGAATGCGATGCCAGTCTTTTATGTTGTGACAAAACTCCCGAGAAGCCACTTGAGGAGAAAGATGGTAAAGTGGTCCTAGAATCCGCGAGCAGCGGCGGTGGAGAGCCCGAGATACCGTAAGCAGCATGGCCGGTTTGGAGCGCCTGTGGCTGCGCCCCCGCAACAAAGTAGCCGTTGTGCGCTGAGAGCAATCCCGTCGGCGCTGAGTTCGAGCCGTATCCGCCCGACGTAGAGGGTCCGAGCACAGGGCGTGCGATGTCTCCGGTGGTGATGGGCTCCAGGCTGGGGAGCAGGGACCCGTAGGCGTGTCCTTGGTTGAGAAACCCGTGCGCGGGTCCGTTAAAGTGCGCCCGAGGTATGGGGAGAAACGGAGAAAGCTGCCAGCAAAGCGGGTTGCTTGCGCGCTCGCCGAGTCCGAGTCCGAGCGGGGCGAAACGCAGGCCTCGTTTCATCACCAACTTACCCCGTGATGTCGCGGACCTCCTGCGGAGTTTTCCCGTAGTTCCACCGATGAAGACGTCATCGCTGGACGGATCCAACATCCAGTAGTTACCCTTTCCCGGGTCGTCATAATGGCGCGGCACTTTCACGAAGCACTTATTCAGGCTGAGGTTGTGTCGGATGGAGTTCTGCCAGCCTTGCTTGTGCTCCCGGTAGTACGGGAAGTTCTTCATGATGAACTCGTAAATGCCGTTGAGGGTGAGCCGCTTCTCAGGACTTTGGCGAATGGCCATCATGATGAGCGCGTTGTAGCTGAACGGTGGTTTGTCGTGCTTGCTGCTTTTTCGCCCTACTTCCGAACCAGGTCCTGATTCATCCTCAACTCGCTGCTGCGTGGGAGTGGAGTCCATTTCCGTCGGTTCCGAGGAGTTTTCCGGATCTGGAGTCGCGCTTTTTTCCGCGCCCCCTGTGCCCTGCCTGTCAAACTTGGACGGCAGCAGGAGGCTCTTGATGCTAAACGAACTCGACCTCTGCACCATGGTCGGCTCCTTGTGATCTCCCATGGCCAGGGCAGTATATAAAAGCAAAAAAAAGCTCCGTTTCACCCCTGTTTTAAAGAGGAAAAGTTTAGTCACGCGCGTAAATATGTGGGTTTTGTATTCTTCCAGGACGGAGGACGTTGTGCTGGGACATTGGGAATAAAAAAGCCTAGCAGAATCCGTGTGAACAGCTTCATTGTGGAAGGGGAGGAGCTCGAATCCTGCCGAAAATTTGCACTCAATCCGCCCTTCTTTTTGTTTGTTTGTTTTAATTTTTTTTACAGTGTCTGCTCGGGATGGAACGCAAACGAGAACTGCATCAAACTCTCGAATAGAGTGCGATACTCAAAGCAGAGTGTTCTATGGGTCTGACGTAGAACAACGACGAGATGAAGATCAGGACACAAAATTACTAATATTTATTTAGATCCATGCATAAACACAAAATGTGTGCGCAAGGAGGAGCTTCGTAACGTTCTTAACGATGTATAATCCTAAAATTGTCTCTTTGTAACGAGAAGTGATAGAGTAATTTAACACTGTGGAGTCACATTCACCTTCTCCTCTCATACACAAATATAAATATTTCAGCTAAGTTTATAATTTTTAAGTCTATTTGCCTTGGAGTCTGCTTTTTTTTAACACCATCTATAAACACCATTCACAAACACCTAAAAATAAGGTATCTATTAGGAAAATAAACGTGATCATAAGTAACACATGAATTTGCACATCACCATGAAGCTGCCCATGTGAACTTCAATAAGTTGCCAACTTTATGTGAACAACATGGGAGAAAATCAAATCCAAAGAAAGGAAAACCACGAGTCCTACATGTAAAAAGATTTTATATATATATATATATATATATATATATATATATATATATATATATATATATATATATATATATATATATGTGTATGAAAATAAACCACACAAACGTGGAAATAAATGAATTTCATCTTTAAAAAAATCATATTTGACAATAAAATAATGCGACCATAATTAAATGATTTATATACAAAAGAATTAAGTATAAATAAAAACAATTAAAAAAACTAAAATATGGACATAACCAAATCATAAGAGTGAATGAATTGTGCAAAAAATTGTAAGTACATGTAAAAACAAACAAATTTTGAAAATAAACAAATTACATTTAAATAAATGGAGAAAAAATCAGGTGAAAATGAAATACATGAAAAGAAATTACCACGTCGGGAAAATTATATGTAAATAACTCACAAATAACTCACATGATTATAAATTACTTGTGTGGAAAGAAATTAATTAAAGTTTTTGTCTAAATATAAACAATAAATGTAGAAAATGCATTTAAAAATAAATTATATTTTTTTGTAAAGCCTGAAGTAAATAAATGTATAACCTCTGGAGAAAAAAATCACATGTGAAAATTAATAACACATGCACATGAATGTGAAGCATTTGTGAAACATGCTGTGTCTAAAAACTTGGTATCAAAAACTTCACCATGGTATCAGGGTTACCATCTGGCATGTCTGATACATGTGATTTGTCTATCCACGCAGCATCTCTGTGATCTGTCCACAACAATGCAACTGTTTTTGCTCCCCAAGGATGATCCAAGGGGTGCAACTACAAAAAGTGGCTGTTTCAGATTGCACACACAGGGCTTGGCAGCACTGCCAGGCCCCTACCTGGAAATCAGCTGGAGACTCAGGAGACAGGAGAAACAGGAGACTTTCTGCCCTGCAGTGTGAGAAGTTTAAAACAGTACTGAAATTGAACACCTCTACTTTAAACAGTAGATACATGTACTGTACACTAGGTGCTTAGTGTGGCTTCCTGTGTAGGATGCCACCAGTGGCTGATGTTTGAATATGCGCAGTCTTTATTTAAGTCCCAAGTTTCTAAAGCAAATGACAATGACATATTCACCAATTTTAGATGAATTTAAGCTTGTAATTTACTCACTTATTTATTCATTGAGTTGTAATGGACTGTTCTTATCTAGCCATATACAGGCTAGATGAAAACAGTCCATTACAAGGAACCATGCTCACATGTATTTACCTAGAGAGGTTATTTAAGGTTGCCGATCCACCTACTGTAACGGTTGGGTTTTAAGTGGGAATAGGAAACCAGAGAACTTGGCAGAAATCCACAAGAAAAAAACAAAGAAAAAACAATTGACCATACAGTAACTGCTACTAAAACAGCTCTGTCTGTTGAGGCATGGACCCCAGAAGACTGCTGAAGGTGTGCAGAGGTATCTGGCACTATCACACAGATGCTCGATTAGACTGAGGTCTGGAGAATGAGGAAGTAGAACTAATCCTGAGGTTGTTCTTTTTTTCCTATAATGGTAACATACAGTATATTACAGTTATCAATGGCTACAGTTTAAAAGTGCAATTGCCCCCCCCCCCCCCATTTAGAGCTACATTTAATAATGTTGTGAAATAACTGCGAGTTTCTCCTATCACTTACTGTATGCTTTCCCTCTATTGAAATTAGAGGAAACAACTGCAAGTTTATAGAAAGTGCAAAGATTTGGAGAATTTGGAGGCAAAGTTAACACCTTAAACTACTTGTCATGCTCTTTAAATAATCCCTGAACACATATCTTTACTTTTTCCCATTTTTCCACATAAGGTTTTGAAACTCTAAGTTTCCTTGCTGCCTAATCTATCCCACCCTTGTCATGGGACACTTGCCATACCAATATAATCATATAATCAATCTTATTCACATCATCTGTCAGTGGTTTTAATGTTATGGCTGAGCATATATAAAGGCAATGGATGGTGAATATGTGCGATAGCTATTGAGACAATACCAACCTGAACATTAATGATTTAGTTATTATTTAATATGATCGGTATACAAGCACAGTACGGTAATGTTTCACAGTAAAATATCTGTACGGGTCAGAAGTTTTAAAGAAGGCCATGTGTCTGTTAATCAAGATATTAGTTGAGGTGGCTCAAAGCCCACTGCAGTCGCTTTCCACATGTTTGGGCTATTAAAGGAGTTCCTGGGAGGCCAGCTTTTCAGACTTAACACAGGCAGTCCGATTATGGCTCAGGCATGAGAAACATTTCTGTCTATCATAAGTCTCATATATACTGTGTTCTGTTATTCTTATCAAATGGCCAGCTTTGACTAGAACACCCCTCAGACATTGTACAGTACCTACATACAACAATGCCAAGATTATCCATGAATAACATACAATGTATATGCAGATAATATAGATCTAGAAAGATAACCTGGGATATATAATGCAAAACTTTTAACTACAGTTTATGAAGATAATACAAAATATACAGTATATAAAAGAATTGCAGGGTAAGTGCAGGCATGTGATGGCCATGTGTAAGAAACTGGCCCTGAGCCTACTGTTTCTGGAGTTTCCCAAAAGTATTCACAAAAACATCATAATGAAATGGTGGCATGAGCATCACACTGCACGCTCTCACACACACAAACATTTACATTCATCCAAAAGCTTTGTTAGAAACCATACCTCGAAATTTTCAATGCCAGGTCTGCTCTGTGCTTCTGCCAAAAAATTATATGGCAGTTTAAGCCCAAAGGCCAGTTTAATTTACTGCAAACAAAAATGTTCTTTACAGTTAGAACATGCTGCAGATTCTTGTATTAACAATTCTACAAGTGGTGATTGGGTTTTAAAATCATCTCTAAGCTTCTTTTACAGAAGGTTAGGGGCAATTATGTGTACACTGAAAAATTGATTCATGTATCCACATATTTAAATACATTTCCACTCAATTAAAATAGGTAAGTTGGACAAAAATTCCTAAATAAATAAATAACAATAATTACAAACTAATAAAATAAAATTAAACGCATTACAAGCTTAATTTAAAATAGAAGTAAAATCAATATGTAAAAGCTACATATTTCCATGTTATAGATGAACAAAATATGTTTAACATTGTTTTTGAACATTCCATATTTTAGTATTTTTATTTCAAATAACCTTTTAAATACTTTAATATTTGAAGAATCTAAGTAGGTAACATAAGCAATGAATGGTAAGTAATAAATAATAAGTAAGTGAATAGACAAATTATCATTATGAAATGATATAAGGGGTGTTTAAGTCAAACCAGGACTTTTGCTACACTAATGCTCTTATCTCAGCGTTTCAGTAGTGCTTGGATACCATCAAGGTAGAAAGTTTTCTCAGTACACTGGAGCCATGACAGTCAGCTGCTTCACATTCAAAACACTGGACTCCCAAGAACTTCTTTAATTTCCCAAATATGTGAGGTGAGGTCAGGACCATTGTGGCAATTTGCCCACCAGAGTTTCTTTACCATGCAAAAGATGTTCGTGAATTATTGTGTGTACAGTTCCCACAGACAGATGCATCTCTTCCTCAAGTTGGTGACAAGTTATCTGTCAATTTTCAAGGATCAGATGTTCCACTCACTGAATGTTCACATGAACAAGTGCAGTGGGATCTGAGTCGCCCTGACCGGCATCGGCATTCACGGATGTACAGCCTTCTTTAAAACGATTGCACTATTCAAATGTTTTACTGGGGCTAAGAGTCTCATCACCGTACTGTGCTTAAATTGTTCTGTAAATGCTTTTACATCTTCATTCACAAGAAATTTTCCAGTTTGACTGGAACGCTTCTCATAGATGTCATATATCTGGAAAATGCTTTACCATTATAGCCCAACTGTACTATATAAAGCACTCATTTAGAGTCATATTCTGATCCTCGAATGCCTTGTTTAATTACAATGTATATAGAAAACAGTACTTGAGTGGTACTTTTATATGAAAGTAACTAATGATAGAGTGATTTGGTGAATCCCAACGTGAAGTGAAGTTTCTCTGAAATTATTTTAAGTTATTATTTTACTATCCTGTTAATATGTATTAATGTGCTTTATTCATATTGTACAATAGCAAATGTCACGTAACGTCCGTGAGACAAAGCAGTTCCTCCTATCAATCATGTTGTGTTAACTGCCATTCGCTTACCAGCCTTTGTTGAAATTACTTCAAAACAAACTTCAAACTTAAACAAACAGCCGAGGCGTAAAGATTTCTAAAGATGTCAGAACACCCACAGCTTTACTTCTTAACTGTTAAAAACGTTCTTGTTACAGAGATATTAAACATATCAGCGTTGTAAAAGAAATATGAAAAAATAATAATCAACATTTTCTGACCAATCAGATTTGAGAATTTCAGTATGGTTGTGGTGTAAACTAAAATAAAACACAAGAAGTTCAAGTCACTGGATATCAGGTTTGCCATCTGCCCTGTCTGGCACACACTGCTACACCTGCCATGGATGATTCATCAGAAGACACAGCCAGTCTTTCCAACCTGACTGTCCTGAGACATACATGTATGGCAACTGAATTCCACATTCGCTTCTTTGAATTGCTTCGACTAGTTTTGGGATAGTATCTGGTTCATTACACACTATATTGTTTTTTTGTTTGTTTGTTTGTTTTTTTACATAATCTTTGATTTTCCCATCTGTCAAAGTGCTGTCTTCACTCGTTCATCAGAAGTAAATCTTTATCCTCGTACACTCAAAAAAATAACTTGTTGAATGAACATAATTAAATTATGGAAAGAATTTCCACCTGATTTAATGGCTTTCTTTCAGCATTAAGCAATTTTGTTGGCCCAACTTAATGTTCTTAGGTTCAGTCAAATTTATTTTATTAGGTTCATTTAACTTATTTACTACAGCTGCGTCCAACATAATTTAATACTGTTAACATAAATGAATAGCGTTGGTACAACACATTTTTCAGTTGTAAATTAAGTTGATTTAACTCAAGTAAATTTAAATTTCAAGCCCTGGACAACAGAATTCTGTGAAGGAAGGAAACATAAGACAAACGGGATAAAACGGAGATTTTTATTTTACACCAGCAGCAACTTACAAATGAGGTCTCAATTTGAAAAGATGTACAAAACATAAAACACCACAAATAAGTATTAATCATAGAAAAACAATTTAACACCAACAGAAAGTTTTGTACTTTATAACTGTCCGTTATGACTTTTAAATATGACGGTTAGAGACGGTTGGTCAGGAAACTCCTGAAGTCAGATGCAGACAGGACACTTTCACTCACAAACTCCTGTGGAAAAATACAGAGATGGTTTCAATTAAAATTGATAATACTTAATTTATCAAATGAACAATATTTATACTTTCTTCCTCTCGCTTCACAACTCATGAGAACAGACCGAAACCAGAACCGAACCGCAGATTAAGCACGCGCATATAACCGTCGGTATTTTAAGTGTGATTAAAAATACAAGAAATAGCTTAAACCAAAATAACGTGACTAAACATCGCTAAACAGCAGGTGACATTTATGTTCAGTATTTCGCTTCTATTTAGAAAGATGAATTAATTCCTGCTTACCTTTTCTACACGCGCGCCAAACGTTTGTCTTCTCAACACGCTGTGTTCTCTTCTCGCGATATCTTCTCGCGATATTTCCGGTTTTACTATTTCCGGTTTTCATAGTGACAAGATCTCTTTGGTTTATCTCAACATGATTAAATCCAATACATGTTAAGTTGTTGAATTTCATGTAAATACAACATAATTTATTCATGTTTATCTTGGAAACATAAAATTAATATGTACAAAACACATATTACATTTTAGTACATGTAACAGGTAGCCATGTTAATTTTTTTGAGTGTAGGCATGCTTTAAGGCGACCAAACAGGTGAAAGTCTGTCGTATCAGTACCGCAAAAAAATACAGATTTTTGCACAGTTTTATCCTTAAATAAATGTGCCTTTAAATGTGATTTAATTTTTTTATATATATATACAATATATATACCTTATATGGTAAGTCTATTTTCTTTGGTTTGCAACATAAAAATGACGACAATTAACAATTTTAAAAGACATCAAAAAAGTAAAAAATGTATTAAAAAGTCTTAAAATTTTACATTTAGGATTGTGTGTTTGTTGAACATCTCATTTCTCACAACGGCCATGCCTTTTTCTTTTCCCTACCTGTCCTACTTTCTCATCTTATCCGTTCATGTTCCTGCTGCTTACTTAAATATGTTGCAAAAAGGTCAATCCAGGCTGACAGCGAGAATGCGAGAAAGACAGAGAAAAACGTTTTTTTTTTTCAGTTTTTTTAAAGATGTCCCAATCATTTATCAATCTGACACTTCATGACAAAACATACTTATCTTAGAAAAGGCAAAACACACAGATGCATGAGATGACATGTTTTCATGAATGTACTCATATATCTTTTCATTCAATCATAACTTTTTTTTCTGCTGAACAGTGAAATAATAAAGGTTTACTGAACAATGTAATGCATACAATGGATGGTCCATATAATTAAATAAAAAATGTCATGTTATTTATCTAAAATTTTTGAAAAAAAAATAGTCGTGGATATGGTGATGAATTTGATTTCAGAATGCAAATTTTTCACAATTTTAAAAACGGAGAATTTTTCACCTTTTGATTTCTCAGTCACATGACATGTTTTTGTCTCTACCTCAAAAATGAAAAAATAAGAAAAATGTGTTGCTTATAGCTGCTATAATATAACTAATGATAAGAATGTAACCTGCCTTGTGCCCCAAGTCCCCTGGAATATGCTCCATAACCCTGAAGAGGATAATTACTATAGAGAAGGTCTTAAAAAACTTGTCAAGTTATATATATAAGCAACATTTGCTGTTGCATTATGTATACAAATATACTTCTGTATATTTGCTAATGTCTGGTTTAAGTGTGTCAATTAAGTCTTGTATTTGTTTTGTGGTGTGTACTGTTCTGATTCTGGCCTCTCTGTGTTTTAGGATTAGCGGATCTTTCATGTTGGGCATTAAAGCCTTAGAGCAAATCAACAATCATGTGTACATTGGTACGTGTGTTTGTGTGAATGTGGGCAGATGTTTGTCCTGCCGACTCACAGGGATCATCTGCACAGCTGTGCGGATCTCAAATCTTGTCATGTTCTCGCAGAATCTCTCGCCTTGCTGGATGAGCCTGAACGAGTCCAGGCTTAAAAGCTGATCAGTGTGGGGAAAGTTAACATGAAGTAAATCCCATCAATCAAAACAAAAAGTAGGAAGAAAAACAATAAAAAAAAAACACAGCCCTAGAGGTTTTAGGAGCTGTTAATGTAACAGAGCAAGTCATATTATTTAGACTTTAGGAAAGGAAATCTTCTGCTCCTGTAGGCCACCTGCTCCAAAGTTCAATAGTGCATGTTCTGAGATGTTTTACTTGTCATCAAAATTGTAAAGTGTTTATTTGAGTTACCAGAACTTTCCCGTTGGCTCAAACAAGTCAGAATATTCTCATCTTACCTTTCTCATCAACTTTCAATCAGGCAAATTCCTCTTGCAAAACTGCTGATCACTTGTTGGTTTTTTAACCATTATAGACAAGTAGTTCATGAAAATGCTAGCAGATCAGAATTTTGTGAAATTCTCGACCTACACCAGGTTGCATCAACAACTGTACTGCGGTCAAAATCACACTGTGAGATCACACTTTCCCCTCTATTGTGAAGTTTTATATAAACATTAGTTGAAGCTTTTTGATTTTATCTGCATGACTTTATGGTATACGTCTGATTGAATGGTTATTTACAAGAATGAACGTGTTTTCGTTATATAGAGCCCATGATGTTTGTGGATATAATGCCTTTATTTGACTTTAAATTGACTTTATATCAATGTCAAAGTGAGTATATTACATAGAGTATATCTATAGATTTTATTCATTGAACACTAACAACTTTAGGTTAAAATGTGTTTTCACATATTTATCATGTTTTGGTGAAGTATTAATAAGGTCTTTCTCGACAGCACTGCTTTAATCTGTCTTTAGAGTTATAAATATAACAAGATATAAATACAGTAGACCAGTTATCAAATTTCAGGAAATCTCGCGATAAAACGCGATACTTGAGACTCGCGCGAGCCGAGAGAAATACGCAGTAGATGTTCGGCTGCCGTTTAAAGGTTTCCTGTCTCCCGCTTCTTTTCCTTCTGTTTGCTCTCTCGCAAATCGACATGTCTGCAAAATATGCATCTGTAGATTTCGAAGTTTTCGGCATTGTTCAGGGTAGGTCGCGCAATTTGTGTGTGTTTGTGTGCATGTGTGTATGCGCGCAGCGTAGACAACATATCCCACAATCCTCTGCGCGCACACACACACGTATAGCTATGATAATTATTGTTAGTGAATGATTGTAACTGAATATATTAAAAGTTCTATCTTAATTATATATAAACATGAAAACATACATTTACCGCACATGTTTTTATTATTATTATTATTAGAAAAAAGGTTTATAACTGTCACTGCAGCTGCACATTAGATATATACATAAAAAAATATAGATTCATATGCAGTTATTTTTTACTAATTTATTGGAATTAAATTTATTGTGTCATTTACAAAAAGTAAAAAAAAAAAAAAAACTAAGTTATATCTTGGCAATTTATCTTTGCATATAAGGCTGCATTACCGCACATGGCCATCAGATGGCAGCAGATACTTTTTTCTTATTATCATTAGACAGTACAAATATGCAAATTATGTTTTTACACGAGTTATATACATAACTAGTGTACAGGTGCATCTCAATAAATTAGAATATAATATACAATAACTCATATTGTATAGATTCATTAGACACAGACTGATATATTTCAAGTGTTTATTTATTTTTATTTTGATGATTATGGCTTAAAAAAAAAACTAAAATTTAGAATATCAGAAAATTTAAATATTGTAAGAAAGTTCCATATTGGAGACTCATGGTGTCACTCTAATCGGCTAATTTACGCAAAACACCTGGAAAGGTTTCCTGAGCTTTTAAATGGTTTCCCAGTCTGGTTCACTGGGCTGGCTGTTCACAGAGCGCTGTATTGAAGCGCATTAATGGAAAGTTAAATGGAAGGGGAAAAAATGTGGTAGGAAAAGGTGCAAAAGCAACTGGAATAACCACTGGCTTGAAAGGATTGTAAAACTAACGGTATTCCGAAAGCGTCCATTCAAGAATTTGGGGGAGATTTACAAGAAGTGGACTGCAGCTGGAGTCAGTGCTTCAAGAGGCACCACACACAGACATGTCCAGGACATGGGCTACAACTGTCACATTCCTTGTGTCAAGCCATTCTCGAACCAGAGACAACATCAGACATGTCTTACCTGGGCTTAGGACAAAAAGGACTGGCCTGTTGCTCAGTAGCTCAAAGTCCTCTTTTCAGATGAAAGAAAAAATTGCATTTTATTTGGAAATCATGGACCCAGAGTCTGGAGGAAGAGAGCAGAGGCACAGTATCTAAGTTGCTTGAAGTCCAGTGTAATGTTTGCACAGTCAGTGGTGGTTTGTGGGGCCATGTCATCTGCCGGTGTTAGTCCACTGTATTTTACCAGGTCCAAGGTCAGCAATAAGTTTTAGAGTACTTCATGCTTCCCTCTGCCGACCAGCTTTATTGAGATGCTGATTAAATTTTCCAGCAGGACTTGGCACCTGCCCACACTGCCAAAAGTACTAATACTTGCCTAACCTAAAACTTGCCAAAGCTGAACCCCATTGAGAATCTATGGGTTATTGTGAAGAGGAAGACGTGAGACGCCGGACGCAACCACGCAGAAGAGAAGCTGAAAGCCGCTATCAGAGCAACCTGGGTAGAGCAACACCTCAGCAGTGCCACAGACTGATTGCCTCCATGCCACGCCATGCCACATTACTGCAGTAATTCATTCTGCAGTAATGATTACTGCAGTAATGTGGCAAAGGAGCCCAGACCAAGTACTGAGTGCTGTAAATGTTTATACTTTTATACATGTTCATAGGTTGATATTTCAAAATGTTGGTGATTAAAATCTTTTTTTTATTATTTATTGGTCTAAGTAATATTCCAAAGTTCTGAGACACTAAATTTTGGGTTTTCATTAGCTGTAAGACATAATCATCAAAATGAAAAAATAAACAGTTGAAATATATCAGTCTGTGTGTAATGAATCTATATAATAAATGAGTTTCACTTTTTTTTATTAAATTACTGAAATAAATCAACTTTTCAATGATATTCTAATTTATTGAGATCTCTGTAAAGATCTTTATATGTTGTCATGGAATTCATGCTCTCTTATATTTTTAAAGAAAGAAAATTAATAATCTCTTCGTTCTGTCTGGGTTATAATAAATATAAAATGCCGTAACCATGACCAACAGGTGGCAGCTCATTACGGTCACTACATTTGCAAGTGTTGAAATATTTTATTTAATAAAACATATAGACTTGTAAATTGTTGTGTAACTTCTTTGTTGTGTAATGGCGGTTGGAATCCTGTAGGTTACGTTACCTCTTTCTTCACCCCAGCCTCTCCAGGAATTTCCGGGCCAGCCTTTCTTAAAACGTCTAATGCATCCTTCCTTGACCTTGTCTTGCCTTGTTCTATGTCTTGATCTTTTTATCTGCTTTATCTGGTATTTCCACACAAACTTTCCTCTAGACATGTTTTCCTTTCAGTAAAAGTCAGCATCTTCATTCAGCGTTCTGTAAATGGTATCACCGCCAACAATAGACCTCTCTCTCTCTCTCTCTCTCTCTTAGCCTTCCTATCTTTTAAAGCTCACTTCCCATCCTAGTCTTCCTCAAAAACAACATTAAATGCTTTCTTACCCAATGAGTGACTCCCTATTCAAAAATACTCTTAACATAGCTACATGCCCCACAGCCTTAGGTGTTTAACTACTATAAATAGAGTGATATTAAGGTTGCTGTGTCCAGTTCTCAGTCCAGTTCTAATTAATACTTCCTCTTTCTGATCTCATCACATGTACTTTGTCCTGTATTGAATGCAAATTTTTCGATTTTGGTTCATTATCCCACTCATGTCATTGTTGTTTAGCCTCTCTCTACACTACACCTTTCCCCTCTGACTTTGATAATTTAATAGTGACCACAAAATCTTTTTTGGTTGCTTCTGCTTGTTCTACAGTATGATCTTCCTGTGCACAAAGTGTCAAACTCTATGGAAGTATATTAAGTATACTTTCATAAAACTCCACCCCAAATAGTTCTTTATTATATATTTTAAAATTGTTTAAAATATATAGAGACGGTGATTTTTTTAACATAAAGGAGACAGTAACTTAGTCATTGAGGTTAATGTTTTATGTATTGTTTTTCTTTTTAACTAAAACAAATATTTTCTTCTCATTTCAGGCGTGTTCTTTAGAATGGTAAGAAATTTTTTTTTTTCTCATCTACAGTAGTTTAATAAAAGTTAACTAAACTTAATGCATGTAACTTACTTTACAATTGGTAATTAGCAATGCTGAGGTTTGCTGAAGGGAGGTTTCTGCTTCCATCCTGAAGTTGACGGTTTTACTGTAACAGCACATTTTACCACAGCAATCTGCCAATTCATATAGATTACAGTGGAACTTTTTAATGAAAATTATTTACTTAATGTTATACCTTTATGTGCTTTTATGTTTTACTTATATGCCAGCACTGGAGACTCCTTTCATCTCCTTAAAGGAAAGTTTCCCTTATCAATAGTTTGTGATTGATTTAGTTTCACAACACTGTACAACTGATGAGCTGTTCTTACAGGAGCATTGTAGTATATTATTACTAAAAACACAGTGCTGTGGTCTAAAAGTGCGTAAAGAAGTGGCTGAATTTCGAATAAATGTTTAAACATCGGTTATTATATAATCTGTTTTGTGAAAGTGTGTGTAAGTCTGTGAGTTTGTAAGTCGGGTGATGTGACTGTGCAGCACACAGAGAAGGAGGCGAAAAAGCTCGGCGTGAGCGGCTGGGTGAAGAACACCAGGGAGGGCACCGTGATCGGTCAAGTGCAGGGGCCTCCAGAGAAAGTCAGCCAGATGTGAGTACACTTACTTCTTCATGATACACACACACTGATCATCAGAGTTCAGGTTTTCAGATTTGCTCCAATTTATATATATATAATCGATGTTTTGTTAGTTTTTTATTGGGATTCTTTTGTTTGGCAATGCGGACTTCAAAATTCGTAAAGAAAAAAAAAATTGGTTGCAGTTCTTTTATAATCCTACTGGTGGTGCATTTCACACATGGACAGGCAGCACAAGGAGCAAATTATGTGATAAAAAATGTTAACGTCGAATCCGGACCTTTATAAAATGATGACGCTTAAAATCTATAATCACCTAGTTATTGTGATAAGATTGTATTAGGTGATCCCTGTTGATCCCTAATATAGTCCAGTGCAAAAATTTGCATCCCCATGGATAATGGAAAATAAATACTCATTTACATGAACAGAAATAAGTGATGAGAACTGGGTTGATTAATATATATCCAAGACATAAAACCATATTTATGTCATATATGGAGATATTTCAACCTACAGTGCAATGGAAATATTCCTGAGACACAGGCATAAGCCTTCATTATCCTGCAGTATCCTCTTCAAACAGCAGGAGGTGCAACACACCCAATCTTTGCACCACAGAACTCTCTAGAATACCTTTTTTTTCCCTGCTCCTTAATCACAGAACCACACCAACATCTTCCTTTAAAGAGCATTGTTTAAACAGCAGATTTCATTGTAAAAGCCCTTGTGGACAGGGTGCGGTGTCATTTGTCCTGATGCACATTTTAAGACCGTCCCTGCAGTATATACATATTTGCTCAGCTTAAAAAAATAAATAAAAATAAAATAGTAAGTATGTCTCGTCTTAGGGCGGGGTGAGGAGAGATGATGTCATAACATGAGCCTGGGATGGGGCGACTCACGGGGATGGGGAGCATATGACATCACAGTCCCATAATGTAAACCAGACATGAGAAAGAAATGAAGAGAGAGGGAGAAATAGAGAGAGCGAGAGAGACCCACCCTGTCTCTAGGGGTTGTGTGTGAGGAAAGCAGCATGTTATTTGCAGATGTGTGCACTGATTTGGGCACATTACAGAAAAACTAATATAGCTAAAAATTGCTTATGGGCATTTATTTTTATTAGGGGGGCTTTCCCTCTATTTAAATTATGTATTGTCTTTTCGTTTTTTAAAATAAATAACTGAGTATCATCTCAATCACGAGCACAGAAAACTCCTCAGTATTGTCATTTTTGCGCCTCTAGAGATTTTTCATATTCAGTTGTATATACACATGACCACATCCACATGAGCAAACTATCAGTATAGGGACAATAAATGCAACCTGCAAAATACCTTTTTTAATTGAAACTTGACAAAATCTGGAAACATTGCCAATGAAAAATGACCACTAAATACATTTACTACTGTCAGAGTTATTAAATAATCATCATTGGATTATTGCTAATTGGATAATTCCATTATCTAACAGTATAATAAATTTTACCTCATCACCGGCTTTGAACTATAGGCTGTTATAGTTGATGAATATACAACATACATCGATGAGCCATAACATTACAATGCGAAACATTAAGCCCAGTATAGTGTAAGTTCCCCTTGTGCCACCAGGTCAGGTGTGGCCCCCAGGGGCGTGGCTCCGTAGTGCTTCTGGGGGTGTGCTGTGGTGTCTTGTACCTGAACATTTGCAGCGGATCCTTTGTGTGCTGTGGGTTGGGACCTCCGTGGATCGGAGTTGTTTGTCCGGGTCATTGGTCTTGGGCTCTTTGCCTGCTGGGTTGTGGTGCATTGGGTGTTCTGGTGCATTCTTTTGTGACCAACACTGACTTTTTGCCGCATTGGCTTTTTTGTGGGTTCAGACCAGGCAGGTGTAGAAGAGCCTAGATGAGCGTGCCTAGCAAACCACATCCTTTTTTTATTGTTGTCACTTACAATAAACAGCTGTTTAGACCCAGTCTCTCTGTCCCAAAACCTATTAAATATGGCTCTAATTTTTACTGGTGATTTTTTTTTGTGATGCACCTTTACTAAGTGTTTAAGTGATCTCCAATCATGGTCATTTATCTTTTTTTTTAACCACATATTTTTCATGAAGTTGGTGATTAAATCCTTAATGATAAGATGCAATCATGAGCAAAATTGGGTACTTTTATGATATGACTTTTATTATCATACTGTAAACTCTTACTGTAAAATCTAAAATTTACTGATGCCTAAAATTTAAGTTGCCTAAATCAAAACCTCTTAACTACCTTTACCAAAATAACAATGTGAATTTGTATGACTTCCTACTGTGTGAGTGTGTGTATGAGAGAGAGAGACTCAATACAGCTCTAAAAGCTCACTTAAAAAGCTTTTCTCTGCTGACCCGCTCTCTCTCCTCTTTTTCCGGCTCTTGAACCGGACATGTGAGAGACCAGAAATGCATTTGCTCTTTAAATATTTAACCAGACAGAGACAGCTGAGTATGCAGTACCCTCCTCACATCTTCCTTATACTGTTTTCCTGGCTTTCAGTTAAAGAAGAAAGGAAACAATATGGTACAACGAGGCTTGAAGATGTAAATAAGTGCTGTTTAGATTTTACTGAGGATGGAGATTGAACTCAACACTTAAACAGTTAGCAAAGCAGCAGAGGATTTACAGAAAAGTTTAGTGTAACTAAGTTTTTTCCCCGACATTTTCAGGAAAGAAGAGTTAATAGTTTATGAGGTTTATTTGTACCGTGACAAGTTGCATGTTTTATCCATAAACTGTATAATAACTAGGCGGCACGGTGGTTTAATGGTTAGCTCTGTCTCCAGGGTCCAGGTTTGATTCCTGCCTCAGGTCTGTGTTTATGGAGTCTCCCTATGATTGGTGGGTTTCCTCCCACAGTCCAAAAACATGCAGATTAGGCTACATAGTGTTTCCCAAATTGCCAGAAGTCTGTGAATGAGTGTGTATGTGTGTGTGTGCCCTGTGATGGATTGGCACCCCATTCAGGAAGTACCCCGCCTCGTGCCCAAAGTTCCCTGGGCACCCACAACCCTGAACACAGGATAAAGCGGTATACAGTAGATGATGCGTGTATAAGAACTGGACAAACCCTCTGTGATGGGTTTTTGTTTTTACTTCGTCACAGGCTTTGAACTATAGGTTAGTTATAGTAGATAATTGTTAATGAAGATACAGCATACACTGATCAGCCATAATATTACAATGCAAAACATTAAGCCCAGTATAATGTAAGTTCCCCTTCTGCCACTAGGGCAGCTCTGGCCCCTAGGGGTGTGGCTGTGCAGTGCTTCAGGGCGTGTGCTCTGGCATCTTACACCTGGACCCCTTTTGGCGCTCTGGTTGTTCCCACCCTGGCGCCTAAACCCTTGTTAATCCAATCACTCAAATCAGCCCAAGCCCCAAATTATGCAGAATTTTATGACTCAATGTAGTTTTAATGGGTGAATTACAGAAAAAAAATCACTTTCTGTACTGTCAGATTTAAAAAATTTAGTAATGAAGACTCAACTTTTTCTGTTATCTATTGGGATTGACTCACTTTCAGTGTTCTTACAATCTTAAAAATGCTGGGTTGTTTCTGTAAACACGTTGTTGGGTTGCTCCATGTTGGGTCAAATAAAATGTAGTGGGTCATTTACAAATGAACACCTGGTTGGGGTATTTTGACCCAACAACTGGTTTATTCTTTATTCTCTGGTTTCTCCAAGCAGCAGCCAGCAAAATGTTTAAAATATTACTGTTATTGTGTCACAAAGTGTAGTTTTAAGAGTTGTTTAAGCGAGAATGGATGTGTGTACAGCTCAAAACCTCAATCGGTTAATAAAGATAGTGTCTATTTAAAAAATTTCTTTAACGATTTCGGAGATTCGAGCTCCAGGCAGGCAATACAGGTGCAGTATAGCTCATGTAGCTGCTCAAGGCTGACTGGTTTTTATATTCTGTGCCAATAGTCAGCTATACTGTATTTTATGAGAAAAGTGTGTTTGTAGAACACACAAATAAAAAACTAAATTTACTAAATGTAACACGTTTTGTGCCTTGGAGATGAGACAAGAGGAAGCTGACAGACCTTTCCCATTGTTAGAGGCAATGCTATTGATACAGATTCTTTGATGGAGGTTGTTGAAAGTTATTTTTTTTATCTTTGATGTCAAAGCAGTGTCTTCTTACCTGCAAGTTTCCTCAGCATACTGTAGATCAGATTGATGACACTAGTACTCATCTGTTAAATTTTTGAGGACAACAGTTTTTTTCACCCCACATTTAATAAATAATATTTTTTAAAGTTTTATAATTTTTGTTTTTAAAGTCATTTCGAAGAAAAATAAATAGTAATAGTTAAATAACTTAAAGTTAAAATGTTAACACTGAGAATGTTTGATGTCATGTGGGCATTATAAGGTTTGTATTGAAAATTTCTATATAAAAAGTGTTTAAACATTGTAGCAAATGCAAAGAAAAATGCAGTTTAAATCAGATTTACAGGGGCCTCTTGTTTTTATTGTTTTACAGAGTGTTTATGTTACATTTGTTTAATATTTAACAAATGGTCACCTTGGGATTGTATGATTTTGTCTGACATTTTTGTCAAAATTGAGTTATTCTCATTCTCCTATTCTATTTACATTATGTGAAGTTCTGTACATTTGCGTCTTTTTTTTAAATAAACCCAGCAAGAATGTAAATTTTATCCACTGGTTGGGTCAAATAAAATAACCCAGCACATTAACATTTAACCCACTGTTTGGGTCAGATGAACAACCCAGAATTCTGGGTTAAATGGTTAAACCCAGCACTTGGGTCAAAACAAACCAGCGCGTGTTCTGATCAGTAGTGACCCAGCCGCTGGGTTATAGTTGGGATCATATAGTTGGATCATTCAAGGAACTACAAGTTTTGGCAATTCCACACTGGACTCATTTTTCAGAACGGTAGGTTACCCTTTAACCACTCTTATTAACATAAAAAAACAGAGTCTGGTGAGGGAACAACAGATTGTTATTGCTATAACACTGATAATACAAGGAATTATTTGTTTTTAGATGTTTCACAAGCATTAATGTAACTGTAAGTGTATGAAAAAGTAGGATGTCATGGGTTAAGAAGTAAAATCTGTAATCCTTGATGTAGTTTAAAAGGATATGAGGAATTGAACTTTTCAGGATGTGCTGGTGTCTCCTACATTGTTGATTATTTTCCTATAACCACACATCTGGAGTTTTTTCCTTAATTGTCTTATGATGAATTTTGCATAATCACCCAAGCCTTCTTTGAGTTTGTCTTCCAGGTGGGATATCTCATCTCCAGCAATCTGTTCATTTTTGCTGTGTGTGTGTGTGTGTGTCCCTAATTTGAAACTGAAGAGTATGGTGTTGTCCCTGCAGACCCTTGTCACACACATTACAGGGACATACATTCACACATACACACTGGAATAATATTCTTATCTATTAAAAAACAAATCTCAGTGAAATGCACAATGTAGCGTCGAGGAGTAGATTTCTGTAAGACATCTTGTGCTGCAGAACAACAACAAGGCATGACAGGAGTTTCTACTGAAATGCTTTATTACTCAATGATACGCCCATAAGGGCACAGTGCCAGTAAACGTCATTGTTGCTGCCTGATATAATGGCAGTTTTAGTTTTCACCACAGGAGAAACCAAGCACTCCGTCCAAGCGGCTGTGTGACTGGTGATTTTTTCTGACCCGTGCTGTTCGTGGATAATCATCCAGCTAGAGGAAGTTCCTTCCTATCAGCGTACTTCAATGTTATCAGACTTCCACAACAGCAAAGCAAGGACGATACTCCTTTCCTTTACAGCACAATAAACCTCACACACACACAAGGGCACTACTAGGAAAAGAGGAAGAATTTTTCACAGTGTGAATGTAATGGAAAGTCCAAGGTGGTTCGAATTTTAATCCAAAATGCATCAGTGCCGTGATAAGCACAAGTGCTAATAAGAGTTCAGCCAAGCATATCTTGTAGGTCTTTGCTCTTGGCTCAATCATGAGCGCTATTCCTCCACCGGATGCAAACGCAGCCATAAATCATACATCTGTGTATAAATCATTTTCAGGGCTGGGTTTCCTGTTTTTATTGAACTCCACCTAAACAAAGATGTAATACTTTATGGAATGCTAACTATAACCAAGTACAGTAAAAACAAATAAAATATAAATAAGAACATTATTACACACAGAGGGATTTGGATAGTGGCATAAACAACAATTATAACAACAAGGATAACACTGAATATAACTACTAGACAGTAAACAAGCACACAAACTATAATTATACATAACACAAACATTGACTACAAAAAAAATTGTTTCAAAATTACCAGAAATGTTTGTTGTATGATTTACTTAAACTTATTGGTTGAAAGATAAATTCAGATTTTCAAAATCCTTCTGACATAAAGCTGACACATTACACTGCTTTTTAACTTTTAACAAGTTATTATAAGTTTCTATATATGTTTGAAATGTGTCTGGTAATTTCCATCTAAAATATTCTGCCATGCTTGATATTCTTTCTGTTTTAAAAATCTTTTTTAATGCAGAGTTTTGGTGTCTGAGCTCCCCTCAACACCCCCTTTTGCGGAGGTGCATTTTCGTTGCCAATCAGGAAAAAGGGACAGGAAATGGCTGATCAAAGTATTCCCCATATGTTAACCCATTTAAGCTGAGGACATTATGAGGCATTTCCAACTTACCCCCATTTCCAAAGAAAAAACCCAAGAAGAAAAGGTAGCGATTTAACTAGCAATTGTGTGATTTTTTTAAGGTGAATATTTAAGAGATTTTTATTCATCATGACATCCTTAACATTCAGATGTACAGTATAAAAGGTAAAACACAACTAAGAGCTTAAGGATCTAGGCTAGCCATTAGCCGCTAACCTACCCATATGTAGTACTTAAAGGACAAACAAAACAGAGGTATAGTCCTATATAGTGTTTTTAAATTCACAAAATAGGTCAAATTGAGGATATGTTACAAAATTACACTCTCATATATGCACAGTGGACCTGTTGCTACGAAAAGCTGATAAAATTGGCTTAAACAGTTTCATATTGATTCCCTGGTACTTTATCACTGCTCCTCAAAATTACTATTCAGAAGATTAATTCTGCTTCAGCGTGCAATAAAAGCTAGCCTTAGGAACACAAACAAGCCTAACAAACTATAACTCTAAAATAGTAACCATTGCAGCTTTTGGATATGAATTTAAGTCATGGACAGCCAGAACAGATCCACACTTGAGTTTTAGTACTTTAACAAAACCATCTTGCAATTGTTTAAGAAAGCAGTCCATTGTGAAATGTTTAACACACATGTGTAACCTTCAGGATAGCTGTCGGAACATTTCCGACATTAGCCTAATCTGCATATCTTTTGGACTGTGGGAGGAAACCGGAGTACCCGGAGGAAACCCACCAAGCACGGGAGAACATGCAAACTCCATGCACACAGAGACGGGACTCAAACCTGGCCGGGAATCGAACCCGGACCCTGGAGGTGCAAGGCAACAGTGCTAACCGCTACACCACCATGCCGTCTTATTGGCAATTATTAAGCTTTTTTTTTCTTTTTCTTTTTTTAAAAAGGAAAATCTGCCAACAGAATAAAAATTGTAATAATATAATAATAATAATAATAATAATAATCACAATGTGCCTTATTTCTCTTATACCAGAGTGATTTTCTAATGATTAATGTGATTTTTATCATTAATTGATGACACGTTATACTCTTAGCCACTGTTTTTATTTAAGGTTGTATGAAACTATGGCTACTTATTGTTTTTTGTTTTTATCTCCCTGGTATGGAATCAGATTTGTGTCAAAAACGATTAAACAAAAATAAAAAGAATCGAAAGAATGTTCTCCACACAGCAGCTGGCCAATGAAAATGCGGCAGTGTAAGAAACGCCCACAACACTATAGAACAGTAAAGAAAAGTGGAGAATGTTGATATTGTATAGTTTTTTGCATTTGAAGTTGCAAGTTTCACACACAAACATGCACACACTCACACCCTCATTCACACAGTATCAGCAATTAAGTAACACCAATTAATCTAATCTGCATGTCTTTGGACCTGTGGGAGGAAACCGGAGAACCCAGAGGAAACCCACCAAGCACGGGGAGAACATCCAAGCACACAGACGGGAGGCAGGAGTTTTTGGTTTTAAATCACTTTTATTAAATTTCAGTGTATTTATTTTTATTCAGTTCTGTTATTTTTGTTTAATCTTTTTTGACACAAATCTGATTCCGCACACTAAAGTTAAACCGAAGAAAAAAAATAAATCATAGCTTGTCAAGTAACTGAAAAACCCACCTGTCCAGCAGGCTTTCTAATACTGTAGACTTCCTCCATCACCATATCAATTATTTAAGAAATTTCTTTGTTAAATAATAACACATTAACAGATTTTTTTTTTTGTTTGGAAAGTTTTTTTCTAAAAAAAAAAAAAAAGTAAAAACTATCGGTGTATATAGATTAGTGGTCATGACAGATGAATGGCAATGTTGAAATACCCTGAATATAAAACTAAATAAGCAAAAAACATATCCATGGCATCCTATTTGTCAGCTATATTAGGGTGATCAGTTTTTTATGTGCTGTATTTAATCTTTAATCATGTTGTTTCTTCCTGTATTGAAAATATCCTGGCAGGCTCTCTTGCCTTCAGAGTGTAACTCGTCTTCCCGGTAGTGTTGAAAGCTGAGCCAATCTGATGCAGTTGTGCACATCACACACACACACACACACACACACAGCCAATAAGAGTCTACCTCTTTGGCCCTCCATGCAGGATAATGTGTTTAAAAGTCCTCAGAGGAATAACTGCATGGGCTGTTTCGTCTATCCATGAGAGAGAGAGAGAGAAAAAGAGAAAGCTTTCATGTGTAATCTGATTTCTCAGACTACTCTGATATGCTTATTTGATGTTAGTTGATGTTATTAGCTTTGCCTCATCTGCTGTCAGCTTTGGAACTTTATAAAATGCCACTGAGTTCAAAAGTTAAATGGTTAAAATAGTCTTCATTTCCTAACTGTTTCACCCCTAGAGTGTAGTCATTAAATACAATTCATCTGTGTGTGTGTGTGTGTGTGTGTGTAGGAAGCACTGGCTGAGGAACATCGGCAGTCCCAGTTCTCGCATCGACCGTGCTGAGTTCACTAACGAGAGGGACATTTCTAAACTGGAGATGAGTGGATTCGGCACTCGTTATTAAATTCCACCTCCCTGACAACGACGGCTTAACCTTTCCCCCCCCCAAAAAAAAACATCCGTAATTCAGTCACATCATCCTCCCTGCTGAGTCACCTTCATTACCAGAAGTCGTTAATTTAAACCTAAATGAGCAATGCATTTCTCAAAATGTATACAGAGCCTTTAACTATTGCACTGATAATACATTTATATTTATTAGCAGATTTTCTGTATATATATATATATATATATAAAACCATGAATTAGATTTTTTTTACAAATGAAAGAAACTATGATTGTCATTATTTCTTTGCTGATATTAAATTTGTGACAAAGTTGTATTCCAGAAATGCCAAATGCTAGTTTACACTTCAATGACACAGAAATAAACCAGTACTTTAAAATGCGTACTTTAATCAGCTATGTTCTCATTTCCACCCACAGATGTTGTTGTTTTGAAGGTTAAATTGAATTCTATATTGTAGCACATGTTTATATATTTTTCACAAATAAAAAGAAAGTTGCACACTCCAAGATTTCATTCAGTCACCCTTAGCTTTGATTGCAGCACACAATGTGGTGTCCAGTTCAAGTGTGAAAATGATTCCTCCTGCTCCCAGAAACACTCTTTCACAATCTGAGTTCTGGAATATGGCTGAGTCATCCATGTATGTGATAACCTGGTCATTCAGTACATTTAGGTCGTCAGATCGTAACACAGATCCAGAGGCTTGTACGGTGGCCACAAAGCATGATGGGTCCATCGCTTCATGCGCTTCTCTTCTCACCCTGACGCGTCCATCGCTCTGGAATAGACTCAATCTGAACTCATCAGACCACGTGACTTTCTTTTTTTCATTGCTTCCAATCTTTCTGCTCAACAAACTGAAGCCTTTTTTTTTCAGGTGAGTTTCACTAGCAAGTGGTTTTCTTATGGCGACACAGCTCTTTAGTGCCAATCCTGTGAGTTCTCATGACATTGTGTGTATGGAAATGCACTTACTGTCACTATGAAACAGAGTTGGTTACTGGTTTCCACTGTTGATTTTTTACCATAACAAAATTTACCACAAGTTTAAATGATGTCCAAACATGTTTTCTTCACAACCACTTTTCTCCCACAAAGTTGACAATTAAGTGATAATTCAGTACTATCCTTTCAGGTTTTAATAGTGTATTGAATGGTTCTTAACCCAGTTCCAGTCATGTTAAATGTCTTAAGCTGTTTTCTTTGCTTGATGCAGCCAAAAATTTGACATTTTTTGTTTTTGGCCAGGCAGCGTATGAGTCAGTTTGGGAAAACCCATCAAATTCCACAGATGGAAAACAACCAAAAATGACAAAAAAGCCAAAAGATATAGCCTGTTATCTCCACTTGATAAGCTAATGGTTTTTTCTTGCACTACTTTCTAACCTTGCTTTTGTGCTGAATAAGTAAAAAAATTTTTTAAATAAAATCTAACTTAATGCATGAACCAGTGAGAAACAGGTGCAGATGATAGATGATCCTTAGTGTACTGGTAATGCTGAATGACGTTTATTTTTATTGTATCTTTAGGCACTTTGCAGCCTGTCGCAGTAAAACATTTGTTTCTGTTTTTTAAATTTAAAAAACCCAAGGGGTGGCTTAAGACTTTTGCACACTACTATAGGTATAACCAGGTTTTACATTTAGGCATTTGGCAGACGTTCTTTTTTAGAGCGACTTACATTTGCATTTTATTATACATGTGAGCAGTTGAGGGCCTTGCTCGAGGGCCCAACAGGGACAACTAGGCAGTTGTGAGATGTGAATCTGGGACCTTCCTAACCGTACTCCAGTGCCTTAACCACAGACCCCAAATTTGAAAATGCTTTTGTGGTTTAGGATCATAAGCCTCCAAGTTGCGCAGTGGTAAAGTGCTCGCCCTATTATCTGGAGATCGCTGGTTCGGTTCCCGGGTGATGCTGTAACCTCTTGCAGCCGGAGGTCTAGAGAGAGCTGATTGGCTGAGCTCTCTTAGAGGAGAGGGACGAGAGGTACTTTGTGCTCTCACTTTAATCACGGCTAGCCAATCGGGTGTCTGTGAGCTCGCGCGAGCGGATAGCGTCGTCCTCTGAGTGTGTTACTCCGCCCCCACTGGTGCGTGAGCGAGCAGTTCGAAAAGATGCGGTCGGCTGCGGTCCTGAATGAGTGGTAGTAGTAGCCTTAATGTGGGAGCCCCCTAGTGATGGGGAGGAATTGGATACGACTAAATTAGGGAGAAAATCAGGGGGAAAAAAATCCCCCAAAAAAGAATCATAAAACATATTTCAGAACAGGGAAGAGAACGTCCAAAAGTGATAACATGAAGGGTTTTCCCAGGCTGCCACACATACTAGGTCAAACAAAAACACATGAGCCGTGCCCTTTCCTTTCTATCCGATTACAGATTAGTCACAGTGTGACTAATACTGCTGCATCCAGTGTAAGGTAGAGCGAGGTGCATCTCTGGTCAAATCCTGTCACATATTCTGTACATTTCGCCCTGTGCATTTTGACATTAAAAACTTCTAAAAGCATCACAGCACCAGGGGCTTTGCTAAAATTATAGCATCATATTAAACTCTCTCGCTCTCTCTCTCTCTCTCTCTCTGCCAAGCTCTATCTGACAGTCAAGATTGTTTCAGTTGTTATGAGGCTTTTAGGAAACTAAACCCAGATCTCATTAGGATCGTCTTTCAGTTTATGAAAAAAAAATCCACCAATCATAAGCTTGTTTTGCTGTGTTGCCATGATGCAGCTAACCTTCCTCTTCTATTACGATCCACTATAAAACAGTTCTTGGCTGATCTTATGAGAAGCCTCTTAACTGCAGCATAGAGCATCACCACTGCAGTCACCTTTGCAGTCTTCTCAGGCCCTTGTTTTTTGCTTTTTTTCTTCCAGTCTGCTCTCCTGCTGCAAATCTGAATACGGGACAATCGCAATCCTCTTAACTGACAGTGCTGGGTTTAGGACAACGGACGGCTTATCATGGGACGAGAGAGAGAAAGAGAGCATGCACTTCTCTACTGGCCCAGGATCTGTTCAGAGGTCTGGGTGGATGTGTTGTAAAGTAGCAAAGGCACACACACACACACACACACACACACACATTTACACGTGCTGGATTGTGCTTCGTTATTTGATTTGTGCCCATTATCTGTTGTTTAAATTCACTGCATCATCAACAGGTCCATTGTAGATGTTATATAGAGGCATATACTGTGTATATATATATATATATATATATATATATATAAATCCAGGAACATCAACCCTCTTTGAAGGAAGACATGTAATTCAGTTAGCAAATTAAACATTTAATTAATTAGAGCAACGGAAATGGTTGGCATGGTTTACATGTTCTCCTCGTGCTCGGTGGGTTTCCTCCTGGTACTACAGTTTCCTCCCACAGTTCAAAGACATGCAGATTAGGCTATTTTTCAAATTGTCCATAGTGTGTGTGTGTGTGTGTGTGTGTGTGTGTGTCTTGTGATGGATTGTCACTCAATCCAGTGTGTACCCCACCTAGTGCCCTAAGGCCTCTGGGATAGGCTCCAGGCCTCCTGCGACCCTGTTTATTTTTATTATTTATTTTAAGTCACAAAAGCATTTTTGGCAGGAAATCTGATAACATTGTCATCTTAAAAAAAAAAAAAAAACACTTTGACTCATTAACACTTGCTTTTAAATTCTCCCGAAATTCCTCTGAACCATCAGTGTTTTTTATTTTTGCCTACAGTTTTAACTAGATTCCAAGACAAAGCTGAATTTAAAATCCTTCTCTAACCCCAGATAAAGGGCACCACTTAGTGTTTGGAGCAATGACTTATACACCCTAGTGTACTAGCTTTCCAGTGCTTATACAGTAGCTTTAATGCTATTCGGGATTTAATCCTGGAAACTAGAAGTTAATAAAACTGATATTCGAAAGCAGAATAAGTATATAAATATAATTATAGTATTATATAATTATACATTATATATATATATAATAGGCTATGTATATATATAAAAAAATGGTGTTTGTGTAACTGTTGTATAAAAGCAATGTCACACTCAGATATTCCCGTTTTTTGTGATATTGCTTAATTATAAAATCTAATATTGTAAACATTTAATGATAGGAAAATATAGTGAATCCCATGTGTCATATTTTGAAAATGAATTCCTAAAAACCAGATGATGACATCAGGAGATTCTCCATGACCTTTTAGCAAGAAGATTTTTACTTGGGTTTAACATTGACCTGCTTCCTCTAATCCCCAAAGCACCCAACAGTTGCATAACAAACACATGCTAGAGCACAGCTAGGCGTTCTGGAATATACTGCACCCTACAATATTGCTAATATTACTCAAACCTTCCAACTTCGGATTATGTTTTGAATTGATCAAACTTATTGAGATATACTACTGTACTTTGCCCCCTGAGCTGAAGGTTGTCACCACCATGACACTCTCACCATGAGCAACAGCCCCAGGCCGTATGTTCCCTTATCTAATCACTGTTCCCCTCCATCATATTGTACTTTCCTGCCACAGATTAGGTGAAAGTGGGTGTGATTAAATGATGTCTTTTTATAGCAGGACGACGTATTCGCTGTATCATTTCCACTCACAGGACCTTAATGATCTCTAATCAAGTTACATGTCAGCGTGGGGGAACAAATCAGGAAGGCAAATCAAAACAAAACAGACAGCAAATTGGGTTGTTTTCAGATTTCCAATATCTCCTGCCAGTTGTTGTCTTTGAACTCACTTCCAGGCAACCCAGTGAAATCTGCTCGCCAACACAGCGGACCATCCGGTGCGCACATACAAGCTCGGCACAAGTCTTTACACCGGATGGCCTTCCTGACATAACCCTCCCATTTTATCCGGGCTTGGGACTGGCACTGCTTTCAGTGGCTGGGGTTTGGCCACTGGTTGGGAATCAAACCCGGGACTTCCGCATGGCAGGTGAAACACTACCACTGAGCCATAGTGGCTTACTGGCCTGGCGCTGCTAGTGTCCGGGTCTGCGTGCATGGAGTTTGCATGTTCTGTCCGTGCTTGGTGGATTTCCTCCCGGTACTCCGGTTTTCTCCCACAGTCCAATGACCTGCAGATTGGCGTTCCCAAATTGCCCATAGTGTGTGTGTGGGACTTGCAATGGATTGGCACCCTGTCCAGGTAGTACGGTTACATTTCAATAAACAATTTAGTCAGGCAATTAAAAAAAAAATTCATGAATTAAAATATCGCACTCTTTGTATGGTTTAGAAAAAAAAAATATCAAATGAGTCAAGCTAAGCCAAATGATCTAATGGCCTCTTTACAAAATTCATGTTAATTACAGTATGTGATGTGACTTTCCATGCAAACAATGCCTTTTTAAAGATATTATACTTTTCTTTAATAAGGTCATTGTTATCATAATGGTTTTAGGTTGTATCTAAGTATTATTTACCCATATTATTAACATAGTTGTGTTTTTTTCAGTAATTCAGTAAGTCCTAGCCAATTAGCCTGTTAAATTATGGTTATATCCATTATTCATACATTTAATTATAAGTGAATAAAAATGACAGTTTTTATTTTATGTCTATTTACATACAGTATATGGATGAATTTGTCAGTATCCATAGATTAAAGAAAAAAAATAACATAATGATTAATGAAATAACATGAAACTGTATCCCTGTAATAAATAATAATTTATTGAACATCGCCTATAATAAAAATCAGTCCTTGCTTTTAAACTGTGATTTAACAGAATAAAAAAATTTAAAAACCTATAGAAGCCTGGACAAAATATTTGGGGACCCTAAACACACAGAGCAGAGAAAGCAAAGAAGAGAGAGTTATCTGACCCTCTCCAAGCAGTTCAATAGTCCTGTTAGTACAGTTGCAAATATTACATAAGAACAAAATCATCCAATTATTTTTCACTTGTACCTTACAGCACAGTAAAATGATTTGTTTCGGCATATACCAGTAATGTAGTAAAGCTGGTGTCAACCAGGATACAATGTCCCTGGAGCAGATAGGGTTAAGGCCCTTTCTCAAGAGCTCAACAGTGGAAGCCTGGCAGTGCTGGGGCTTGAACCCTTCACCCCTGGCCTCAAAGTGGACTCGCCGATAGGGGCTCAAACCCACGACCCTGAGATTAGGCGTCTCATGCGCTACCGACTGAGCTATTTTAGGATCCTTGGGACTAGAACCAGCAATATTATGCTCAGTTTTATCTCAAACAGAAGGATAGTATGAACAGTAACCAAAGAGCCAAGGACAACTTCCATACAATTTCCATTCAGATTCAAGATGAGCTCCAAGGTCAAGGTACATCAGTGTCGGATAGCACCATCCACGCTGTTTGAGCAAAAGTGGACTTAATGCAATTTGCTAAAATGCATATTGCCAAGGCGCAATGCTTCTGAGAGAATGTCCTTTGGACAGCTGAAACAACAACGGAGCTTTTTTTTGGCCAGACACATCAGCTGTATGGTCACAAACACAAACATTAAGCTTTAAAAAAAGAAGAACACTGTATCTGGAGTGAAACATGGAGGAGGCTCGGTGATGTTCTGGCCCTCCTTTGCTGTGCCTGGAACAGGGTGTCTTAAATCTCTGAAGGGTACAGCAAAACCCAAAACACACAGCTTAAAAACACTCAACAAGTGGCCTTCCATAACCCCTGCTCTAAATCCTATGGAACATCTGTGGAAAGAGCTGAACCATGCGGTCTGGGGAGGACCTCCTTCAAACCGTGACAGCTGGAGCAGTTTGTTCATGATGAAGTGGGTCAAACTACATGTTGACAGGTGCAGAAGACTCACAGAGAGCTACGGAAATCTCTTGATCGCAATGATCGCCTCGAAACGTTCAGCCAAAAAACTTTACTTTAAAGGACCGTCTTGTTAGTTTTCTATTTTTTATTTTTATTACTCTGAATCACAATTCAGAAGCCTTATCTGATTTTCATGAGTTGAGGTTCATTAAATTATTTATTTATTATTACTTTTGTCTGATTCAAATTATTTCAGTAAACATTTGTAGGTTTTTCGTTCTTGAAATGAGGGCTACTAACAAATTATTCTGTGTGTGTACATCGGTAGGTCATAAAAAGTGCCATTTTGTGTGGTCAAGTGTCAAATTACTGCCTGGCCCGGTTGCCTAGCAACCGCCAAATAATACAGGGTCCTTGAAAGTTAAGGCACTGAATGCACTTGAAGAAAAAAATGTATCAGCGCACGGAGATAAACCTGCCCCGGAAGAAGAAGGTACCAGAAGCATTTCGGTATGTAGCCCATAAACAATACTCTACAGCTGAAGGTATTTGTGCTCCTCTTCAGTTAAGTGTTTTATAACAATAAGAGTCTATGTGTTGTCTGCTAAAGCATAGAAAGTATGAACTCAGATATACAGGAACTGTCCTGTCATTATATATTTGTCTTATATTTTAAATTCATAATAATTTTCATGGCTGAATGTTATATATTATATATTTATTTATTTGGTCAAATCCAGAGTAAATGAGTCAAAATTAAAATAGTTGGTAGAAGAATAAATAAATAAACAAATAAATAAAAAAAATAAATAAATAAATAAATAAAAAAGGTTTTTAATATGCAAATGTATTACAAATGTTTCTGAAAGCCATACTTAGTTACATGACTACACAGAGACATAGTTGAAAAAATGTCAAATGGCTCCAAACTCATTTTACTCAAAATACAGTTCATATAGGAAAGAAGCTATAAAGAAAATATAGAGAATATAGAGAAAATATAGTTATGTAAGAAGTTATATTTAAAAGACTGAAGCATAAGGACTTAAAGGAACCTATGTTGGTGTTTATTCTTATAATACAGTAAGTTTTGCGGGGCGGACGGGGTAGGGGGGGATAATGAGAGAGTAACCTGTACTATAAAAACGCCTGTATAAGAAAAATTTTATAGTTGTATGTGATGCCTCTGGTGATCTGTTTGTTCCATTACGTTAAAACAAATAAAAAATAAAAGTAAAAAATAAAAAAAGGTTATATGAAATATAGTTCATAAGATTTTACATAAATTTGCATGAATAGCTTTTTGGCCATTCTGTATTTCTCGTTATGTTCAAAGCCGCAATTCATGCAAAAAAAAAAAAAAAAAGAAAAAAATTATACTGTATGTCTGCACTGTATTTATTTCATACATACTTTTTACAGTAGGCTCAAAAGCTGTATGCTTTTCATGTACGCACACAAAAAATTAAAGGATAAAAAAAAATTCCATTTATTATTATTTTTTTTATTATTTCATCATATTATGCATTTCTGACACCTTTAATGTGTTTAAATAATGTAATAATATAAAATTTTTTACTGATTGAAAAACATTTTAACGGCATGCTACTAATATATTTCTATGGGTTTCATCTATAATTTCAAAGTTAATCCAATTAAAGCAACATAACTTTAAATTCATTAACATTTTCTAATATTGTATGGACAGATTGGGTAGACTGAGTAAAATTCATTAGATATTAAGATCTCATATATTTACATGCTATCATTCTATATTAAATATTTAATCTCTTAGAGTAAGAACAATAGCTTTTATAAGATTTTAGGTCTTTTTGCAATTCATGTTAATAGTTTACTGGAATTTCAATAATAATAAAAAAGATAATATTTCAATATAAAACAATCACTAAAATCTAAGTAATGGATTAAACAAGCTTGTTAAAAATCATTGCAATGATTACCATGTTTAGTTTGCAAAACTAATACTGTGATACTGTATCAGTGCTTGTAACATATACAACCATACACAGTATGACGTAGCGGAAAATGCTTATACAACTGTTAATAACCTAAAAATAAATACAATTAATCTAAAGTATTTGCAAAAAAATTAAATATTTAACTGGAAATATAATGGCTGCGACAGCTGGAAAGCTGTGTGGTCATAAGAAAACCGCTTATTAGTGAGACTTTGAGATTGAACCTGGGAGCAATGGAAAAAAGTTCATGTGGTCTGATGAAAATAATATGATTGGAGATTATTTAAACGCGTGGTGAAGTTGCATGGTAAAAAAATTTACAGTAAAAACCAGAACTATGTTTCCAGAGCACTAGACATGGGGCAACGTGAGTCCACTGTACAAGCCTCTGAGACAGTGTTATGATCTGGGGTTCCTTCAGTTGCTCAGGTCTAGACTCAGCAACATTATGTGGCAATGAAATGAAGTCATCTAACACCTGAATGTACTGAATGACCAGGTTATCACATCCATGGAGTTTTTCTTCCCCGATGGCACAGAAATATTCCAGCACTCAGATTATGTAACAGGTTCTGGGAGAACACATATTGGTTACCATTGTGTGCCATAATCAAAGATCAAGGCCATTGAATGAAATATTATAAGAAATACTGTTATTTGTCCCACAGTGGAGAAATTTCTTAGACTGCGAGTTCACCAGAATGGCATTATATTACTATAATATTGCAGTAATATTTGTAATCATTGGCAAATTGACCATCCTAGAAATAAATCATTTCACTTTATCTTAAAATTCATCATGGTGATAATGATGAATAATTTATGGTGATTCATGTACTTAAGCGACTACTGAAGACCTGAGAATTTGTTTCTTAGATATTTGGGTTAAATCTAATTCCACAGTTTTGGGATTTATCCAATGACAGAAACTTCAAAACACATCTGACGACCCTCCAAATGCCTAAATGTAAATGTGATAGTCATGAACCATGGGGCATACACCCTGTTCCTGATTGCTATCGTGTAACAGAACACAAGCGGAATGTTAAAATGATATAAAACTTGTGGATCCTCCTACTCAGTCTGCTGTCTGCTTCCAGCTCAAACACCTACAGAATATTTGATGAAAAAGTCCCCGAGCGATTAAATCCAGACGAGGCCAACAAGGACCACAAATATGCATCCCGAGATCCAGAAGTGGCAGAGATACTAAAGACACACAACATCCCACAACCTTACAATGTCAAGTTCATCAGGACTAACGTGAGGTTCCTCAACGAGCCCCTCGTTTATATGGAAACTGAGAACACGAGGGATGAACAGGTTCCTATTCCTTTAGACATTAGACAGAAACTACATTCCACAGTGTCTGTGAATCATTTGCTTTGCTTTTAAAATAATAAGGATTGTTTTTCCTTTTGTTATCCTTTTTCTTAGTCTAAGTGGTGGCTGAATACACCAGACAAGAAAGTGACTAGAAAAACAGCATACAGTCAGGAGAGCACTCAGAGACGTGACTACCCACCAGTCATGGATATTCCAGTGACCAGGGTTCGAGAGCAGAGAAATAATAAGCCTCCAGCTACTGGAATCAGTAAGAAGCCTGTGCATATATATATATGCATGTGTGTGTGTGTGTTTTATGGTTATGGTATGGGATTAATAATTCATCAAACCTCTGAGAATGTAGAAATTACAAAACCTTTAGGCAAGGTTGGATTTACAATCAACTTCAAAAGTATTGGCATCCTTTATAAAAATGAGTAAAAGCACTAATGGCCCGTCCAGAGGAACAGGTGGGGCAGTATTCCACCATATTCATTTATCAGCTGATGTTATCCTTCGTAAAGGACCCGTGCACAGCTGTAAATGTTTTTAAAATCCACTGGAAATTCACTATATATATATATATATACTCAGCAAAAAAAGAAACGTCCCTTTTTCAGGACTGTGTATTTTAACAATAATGTTGTAAAAATCCAAATAACTTTACACATCTTCATTGTAAAGGGTTTAAACAATGCTTTCCTAGCATGTTCAATTAACCATAATCAATTAATTAACATGCACCTGTGGAATGGTTGTTAAGACCTTAACAGCTTACAGAAAGTAGGCATTTAAGGTCACAATTTTAAAAACACAGGACACTAAAGAGACTTGTCTACCGACTGTGAAAAACACCCAAAGAAAGATGCCCAGGGTCCCTGCTCATCTGCGTGAACGTGCATTAGGCATGCTGCAGGGAGGCATGAGGACTACTGATGTGGCTAGGGCGATAAATCGCCATGTCCGCACTGTGAGACGCCTAAGACGGCGCTACAGGGAGACAGGAAGGACAGCTGATCATCCTCGCAGTGGAAGACCACGTGTAACAACACCTGCACAGGATCGGTACATCCGAATATCACACCTGTGTGACAGGTACAGGATGGCCACAACAACTGCCCGAGTCACACCAGGAACACACAATCCCTCCGTCAGTGCTCAGACTGTCCGCAATAGGCAGTCCATGAGGAGGAGATGCACTGCAGTACTTCAAGCAGCTGGTGGCCACACCAGATACTGACTGGTACTTTTGGTTTTGAGCCTCCCTTCATTCAGGGGCACATTGGGAAACATTTTTAGTTTATGTCTTATGGTGTTGACTCTTTTAGTGTTCATACAAATATTTACACATTAAGTTTACTAAGAGTAAAAAAAGTTAAAAGTCAGAGGATGTTTCTTTTTTTTTTCTTTTTTTGCTGAGTATATATATATATATATATATATATATATATTTTTTTTTTTTTTTTTAAACACCTCTTTTGGCTAACACTTTATTTGATTTGGCTATCAAATAAAACTAATAGTATTTGACAACAGACATAAGCTGAAGTTCCTTTGATTTCCTTTCTAGCTGATGCATATTATTGCACTTTGGTTTGGTCGAATAGCGCACGTTTCTTTCCATCTTTTGTTTTTAAAATGACTATTGATTTTTCTACGGAACCTTCCTCCTTGAAGTGATGGCACTTCCTTTAATGTTAAACAGGGTTGAATATTGATCACTCCTTATACAGTAGCTGATCATTTCAAAATAGTTTATGCGAATGCATATGGACATCCTTAAAAATGTTAAACACATCCAAATCCAGACATTAAGATTAGAGATCATTTTTGCATTAACTATTTCTGGAACTATTTCTGTTTACATTTGACTGTATGTTTGGGGTCATTTTCCTTTTAAAAGCTCTAACAAGGCATAGTCTAACCATCCTATTTAAGGCAATCAAGTCTTGTGCTTAAATTTCCTGGTTAATAACACCATCCATTTTCTTTTTTTTTTTTTCTTTTTTTTTTTTAAACAGTTTTCTTAAAAGGTCCCAGTATTTCTGGAGACTGTTTGTGAGCTTATAGTTTGTTGCTGTAGTTGATTGTTATTGATCTTCACAGTCCCGACTTTGAGTCCTCTTGGCCAGCCTAAAGAACTGGTGGAGCACATGTCCTTTATTCACCAGTATGACTCCAGGAGGATTCACGACCAACCCTATCAAGAAAAAGTAAGATTTATACTGTATATCTGCACTGAATTACACAGTGTTTCAGTTTCAAATCACAGGTTGACATTAATGACATTACAGCTTATTTCCCTAAAATAACAAACAAACTGTGACAGTAACACACTTTTATTATTTTAGGAATGGTAGCTTTATTACTATATTAAGTATTATTTATTTCACTTAAAGATAAATCCCCAAACACAGGAATTTTGCTAGCATGAGAAAACCTGATCTTCTCTACAGTGTCAGTTTATTCTATCTATTCAGTTAATCCCATAAGGCCACAGGGAGGAAAAATATTTTCCGGCTATTCAAACCCCACACTTTCACCGCTTGCACGTCTTTGCCAGTGGGATCATGAGATGAGCATTATGTTAGAGATGATCCAGTCGACAATGAATTTTTATTAAAACAGTCACGATAATTAATTCATAATAATTTACACAAACCATGCACGGTAAATTTTGTTGTCTTCAATCCCTTGCTTGTCATGTTGACCCAGAAGCTCTGTCCTCTGTCATGAAGAGAACTCAACTTTACACAGCACTGACACTGGAGACTCCTTCCAAGCAATAATAAAAATAAATATCTAAACAAAATTATATAACTCTATATATTTATATAAATTATATTTCTTATATAACACATATCTCCTCACAGAAGAATTGAACACATCAATGATTACACAACTTTTTAATCCGTTTATTTCGCACATCCTTAATACAATTTCGTACATGACTTGTTGCTATGGAAACAATAACATAGTACAAGGAGAACATTGATATAAAACTGGGATTAACAGCTCCACTTTTGCCAGAGCTACACTTTTTTTTTAAATAAGAGAAAGAAAGCGAAAAAAAGAAGAAAAAAAAAACATTCAACCAACACCTTTTGAGAATTTAGTAGTTCTGTGGTGTTTTACAAATGTATTAAATAAAAATTATGTCTGGTATTCGAGCTCCACTTTTAAACTGTTGAATGTGGTGCCTAATGTACCATAATCTAAGTAATGTAGTTCCTCTTTAAACTTCAATGTGTTAATATATCTACATAAACATGGCTATTTTACTAAACTGTGGTACGCGTTTGAAACTGAAGATTTGGTCATGGGAAAAGCTTTTGGCTGATATAAGCCACAACACATTTTTCTGTATAGTTGTAGCCTCATTTTCCAGTTGCCAACTATTTTTGGGGCTTGGCAGCTACACACTGCGTGCCCCTGTGGTGACTGCTGGAGTAGCGTACACAGTTCAGCAACACATTATTGTCAGTCATATAGGCTTCGACTTCAGGCTTCAGATAGCACAAACCTCTTTGTGATCAGCTACAAGAACGGCCAGTGAGAGTCCAAAAGGAAATCAGACTCATCTGCTCTCATGCACAGCAGATTCCTGAATCAGTTTCAATGATGATCTGTTTGTGTCCGAGGCCAAAATGTAAGCACAATAAACTTGCTTTTATAAGACATTATTGAGCATGTCATACCCAAACGGTTATTAGCAAGCAGAGCTAAAGATTCAACATGTTTTCTGGTGGAGCAAAGTATAAAAATAGCATTGGTTCCCTTTACTAGAACAGACGATGCTTCTCCCAATCAATTCTTCATCCTTCTGCTGTAGTATCAGTGGATCAAGAATTCTGGGATTTTTTTAAGTTATTTATTGTGGCTTTGGCTGTGTATAAGTGATAAGGGCTGAGCAGCGGCAGCACTGGGATTTAAACCTAGGACCTTCCAATTAGTAGCCCAAATCCTTAGCCACTGAGCTACTCCTGATATTCTCATAGGGCGAGAGTCCAGACTACAGTTATCAAGTGCAAGACAGAGTTTCTTTATGTTAAACTCGACCACTTTGTGACCAAAGCCCAACTCCAAGTGAAGAAAAAACATGCTGAAATCAGAAACTTAATCCAAGACCCTATAGGGAGGTCATTTGCTCAGCTATAATGATACTTCAGCGCTTAAAAGCAAGATGATGACAGAAATAAGGTACTACACTAATGTTTAATGTTTGTTTTATTATATTCTGTGCGAAGTGGAAAGAATACAGTGTTTAATTGCATTAAACAAATACAATTGTCCTGGACCATTTCTTAAAAAAAAACAAAAAAACAGTCTAACAAACTTCGTAAGTGGAAATAAGAAGTTCCTGGATTACATTTAACACACAATGTGATAATGTCTGTGCTGTTTTCATGCGTTAAATCAGTGCCTGAGGTTGTCCTGAAACCACATGTGTTATCATTCTGAACCCTCCCATATACTGTATATATACTCGCACTCACACACACACACACACACACACAAACACACATAAACCCTCATTGTACTGTTCTGACAGAAGGGAGGAGATTTGATCTGGAATAACTTTTGGCAGCCTGACTGTGATGTGTTCACCACAGCTGCATCGCTCCTCATCCAAACCCCCCAACCCTATTGCACTGGACTTCTTTAGTTTGCTTTAAATCTGTTTTATGTTTGCTTCCCTTTTTCTTTGCTCTCTCTCTCTCTCTCTCTCTCTCTCTCTCTAAAGCGTCATGGAGCCTTTGTGTGGAGCGAGAGGGGGGCAATGGGGCCCTGTGCATTCCAGAACTCAGATGGGCTTCGCTCGGACTCAGAGGGGAAAACATACAATATGAACTTTTCCCATCTCGCCCTTCAGTCCTCTCCGCAGATGGATGTGTCCACCGGGACCTTCTCCACCCAGTCAAGCCCTGACCATGGGAACTCCTGCAGCAAGAAATGACAAGATGGCAGGCATCCCCGCTTAGTCCGGTGGGATCAAAGCTGCACCATGTGGACGCGCCAGAGAACCATGCTGCACTTGCGTTTGGGAAAATACAGCTTCTAAGTTTCTGTTATATCAGACCTGTTGATCTGTGGAATAAAGAGAATAATACATCTCATTTTCTTTTCACATCTGTGTTATGCATTGTCTCCTTGAAAACACAATATTTGCAGACTTATTATAATAATAATAATAATTATTATTATTATTATAGATATAACAGAAGTAATAGAACACCTGCCTTCAGATTCCCAAATTCATTTAGATAGTTTTATTTCCTTAAGATTGAATCATTAGTGAATTCTGAAGATTCTGCTGATGCTCCTGGTGAGTGTGCATAATTTAACAACTTATTAACCTTAAAAGGCACAAAACAAACAAAATGTGATGTAATATTTGTGGCATGACCCACCCACCCACTAAAAGCAGATGCTGTTAAAGTCATGCCTCATCAAATATGAATACATTAAGGGTGCGCTGTATGGGGAAAGAAATCGCAGAGCTTAATGGAGAGGCAAAGAGTCTACCCACACAGCCTGAGTTCTCATAACACAGACACTAGAGCAACTGTTTATGTCCGGTTGTTTGTTTAAGCCGTAATGGACTTGACTTTGACCCTAAACATTATGTTTAAAAAGAAAAAAAAAAAGCCACATACAGTTTTCGTCCTGAGTACTTTATTCCTCACCCAGAGTTTAATTCAAAGCCAATACAGCGTCTGTGTGTATGTGTGCACACATGTGTGTATACTGTAGTATATACACATCTGGTTTGGGATTTGTGTTTAAATGTCCAGGAAATTGCTGAGGAAATGTGTTTGATGATTGCAAAAGTTTTGCATGCCTTTGGGATAAAATGAAGAAGATGATGGAAATGTGTTATATGTTCAGACGTTTAATAATTATTTAATTGATATCAGATCAAACATTTCTCTATCAATCTATCTCTTCGGACCTTGTGTTTTGAATCTGTCCTTGTGCTTGTGTGTGTGTGTGTGTGTGTGCGTGTGTGTGTGTGTGTGTGTGTGTGTTTGTGTGTGTGTGTTTCACCCCGCCCCTTATCTCAGTCATCAGTGCAGCAGTGGGGCAGAGCCCTGATACAGATTGAAGAAAAACAGACGTGAATCACTTTACTGATTCGATTCATTCGAGCAACTCACAACTGAATTGTTTGATTTCACACCGTAAACACCATCCAGAACTTTAAACAAGTTATGGGTTAAGAACCCTGCTCAAGGGCCCAACTTGGTCGTCGTGGGATTCGGACCTTCCAAACCGTAGTCCAATGCCTTAACCACTGAGCTACCCCTGACCCTACTCCTTGTCTATACCACTTTACTCTGTATACAGGAGTCTATCCCAGGAGACAGGGCACAAGGCGGGGTACACCCTGGATCGGGTTCCAATCCATCACAGGACAAACGCATATTATTGGCAAATTGGGGAAAGCCAATCAGCCTAATCTGCAGGTGTTTGAACTGTGGGAGGAAACCAGAGTACCAGGAGGAAACCCCAACTCCATGCACACAGACCCTGAGGCGGGAATCGAACCACTGGAGGTGACAACCACAGCGCTAACAACTAAGCCACTGTAAAACCACACACACACACACACACACACACATAAAAACATATTACACATTACTCATTTAACCAAATGTGTTTCGTTATTCTTGGCAGAACAAAACAATCTACTAAAGGAAGTAGTCAAGGACACTGTTAAAATTGAATCAGAGTCTTGGAGAGTCGATTCGCTCGAGTCGGTTGAAAGAGTCGTTTGCTCGCTGTAGTGTAATCAGGAGGCAGTGCGGTCACTCCCTCGCTCTCCCTCTCACACACACACACACACACTGCGGACTCGGGAACGGCGGTGAAGTTCGTCACGTAGTCTTTGATAGGTAAGTGCGAATAGATATTTGTTTCCACCTGGAAGAAAAGACTTGACTGGAGATATAATAATAATAATAATAAGTGAAGATGCAACAATAATAATAATACGCGTGATTTATTTGATCCAAGTGAAGGGAAAAGGTTTATGTTTGGTGAAGCGTGTAGGTGCAGATGGATGGATGGATGGATGGATGGGTGAAGGACAGACCATTTTCTAAGAACTATTTTGATGTCATGTCAACACAGTGACACAAAGTGATTTTAATTGATATTGTGCATGTATGGCTCTTTAATGCGTGTGTGTGTGTGTGTGAGAGAGAGAGAGAGAGATGCATGGGATAACGGTAAGGGTGTACAGTAGGTTGGATGGGAACAGGCGTGGCTATGCTGTAGTTTGCTTACTGGAAGGGTTTTGGTTGTTGTTGTTGTTGTTGTTGTTTTGATAAAGCATTTGATACCTGATCACCTCAGGTTGCGTACGAACCAGCAAAGAAAGTCTTGTCAGTGCCAGTAGCCAGTATATGTTACTGCTTAAAGAGCTAGAGAGCAATGCAATGCGTGCCACGAACACGCGCGCGCGCGCTCGCGCGCTCCGAGTTCCTGTTGATGTTGCGCCGCTGCACGAGCGCGTTTGATCCTCCATCCATGATGATGGTTACAATGTATCCGTCTGTCTGTCTGTTAGATGTGGTTTGATGCTCGTGTTTGTTTACAGATTCCTAATTTTGCGCATCAAAATACCCAAGCCCGAGCTCGTGCGAGAGGGTAAAACTAAAGCACTAAAGGGAATGTCGGGGCATTGGGTGATCCCTCACCCCTCGCGTTCCCTCGTCCTCCCTCCTCTTTGATGTTTTTGATTACACTTGTATCCATCAACCCGTCCAGCCGTTTTTGTAATACGCATGCACCTTAAATCCTGTCCTTTTGACCAGCATGTTTTTGTGCACGCCACGTTAAAGCGAGCAGAAACAGTCCCGCCATGATGTCATCCTGCCACGCACATCCCATCCCTCTCTAAGCAACGGAACAGCCCAGTCGCCATAGTGATCCCGGGGCCGCATCTCAAATGCATCCCTTGTCCCCTTTTTTCGAGTGCACTAGCCCGAGAGAGCTATTCTGATGTGTCTGTGGTCTTAGTGTTTGGAGATTAGTGCTGCGTATTAAGGCTTTGTGTCGATTTTCTGTAGTAAAACTGTATCCGAAATCTATTCCTTTATCACTTATTTGTCCTGGTTATAGTGGCGGTGGGTCCGGCACTCATCCGATGAACACAGGGTTGTTGTTGTTTGTCATTTGGCTCCTCCAGTTGGGGGTGACCACTAAGATTAAGATACCTTACATAACAGTGAAATGATTTTTCGCATATCTGTCACAGTGCAGGATCAGCCAGGATACAGCAGCCCTGGAGCAGACAGGGTTAATTGCTTAAAAGTGGGACTTGAACCTCCAACCAGAGCCTTAACTGTTTGAGGGATCCCCTACACCTACTGGTGGGACAACTGCCCACTTTTTTCAGAGACTTAGCACGAGCTTTGAGAGTCCACTACATTGATTCCTTTTGCACCAGGTTGGGGTTTCCCATGGAGAAATTAAACCCCTTATCTTCTTCTATGAAAATGGTGGAGATACTTGCTCTGTCTACACCCTATATAACGCCAGTCTAGCACTAGTGCATGTTAGACAAATTTACACTCTCGTTCCTACCGAGGGGCAATTTATTTATTTGTCATTGATGAAATCAAATTCAAATTTTATTTGTCACATACACAGTCATACACAGTACGATATGCAGTAAAATGCTTGAAAATCTATGAACAACATATCAGCATGTTTTTTGAGAGGACGAGGAAACCACTCAAAGCAACCCTTGGTATGAAACGACACTTTACAACAACAATGTAGTCAATTACTTTGGCCTGATTTTGTCATTTGGAGTGTGCAATGTGTTCATCAGCAATGAGGTAAAATATGGACATTATTTTTGCACTCAGTAGTTCCAGCATACTGTACTGTATATAGCGTAAAGGGAGCGGTCATCGACATCAAACATCAGGGAACAACATTTTTCCCCTTTTTACTTGTTGACACACCGAGCGAGAACACCACAAATAAGGGAATATATTTTTGGCGGGACTTTTTGCATTTTTAAAATAGACCGTTTGTTACGGTAGAGGCTGTTCTGGTGTGGTTCAGTTTGATGACATACACAACAGGGTGCATGTTTCTTGTTATTGCCAGTCATTATGTACACATTTGGCTTGTCTCCCATGTCCATAGAGATATCTTATATCTGGTCTGCCTTGTAAGCTTTCTAAAGTTTAAAACCTGATGCCTTAAATTGGTACAAAAGTGTTATAAAAGTGTTATTTGGTATATAAGGGGTATACTGTTACTTTAAACTAAGGGCGTTTTTACATTATGGCCCTGGGATAATTTCCGAGAACAACTGACCTCAAAGTCTGGTTGATTTTGATCAGTGAGAACACAATCGTTCCGTACTCGGGAACCATGCCTTGAGAGTGATACAGTGTACCCAGGCACAGATCGAATCAGATATGGAGGCAAATCATATTTGAGGACGGAAATACAAATGCTGTTTAGACACAACATCATTGGTGCAGGCTGTCTCCTCCGGTGTCTGTCTCCTCCGGTATCTCTATTATGATAAATTTCACTGGTCTTAGCTGGCTAGTTTATTGCTAGTTCATGAACCTTTGGCTCTAGAAAATAAAAGAAGAACATTTGATACCTATAAAAGTATAAATTTTTTACATAAATATAAACTTTTCAATTAAATCAACCACAACCGAGACATGTGTTTTAGCAGTATAAATGTTGATTCATGAAATGTGTAACAGTATCAAAAATCTTACTTTCAGGTATGTCAATTTTAAACCATTAAATATTTAATATTTTTTTTAACCTTTTTGAATGTTTTGAAGTCATTGTTTTTTTTTTAAGGTGGGATATAAATAGAGGTGTTAGGGAAGACTTGTGAATCATTATAATTTCAAACAGGTTCAAATGGCTAATTGCAGCAACAAGTGTGAAGTCAGACCCCCCCCCCGAGTGATAAAGGCTGATAGAGGGCCTGTTAAAGGGCAGGTCTATAGCTATCAGGTTACAGTACCATATTTGAAGATGCAGCAGTGTGTAATTATTTGCTTAACTCTGATTAGATCTAAAAATCTGGGCCACATAGTTAGATTTATTTAAAATAAAAGCATGAAAGTAAAAATTTGAAGGAAGTACATGAATTACATTTAGGCATTTGGCAGACGCTGTAATCCAGAGCGACTTACAAAGTGCTTAAGATACTTAAGGATCTTTAGAATAGATCCTTATTCTGGGTTAATAGGTTACTAACTATGTATCTTATCAAGTGCCTAAACGTTTACAACATAAAGAAACATGTTTACAGCCTGGTACAAAAAAGAGGTTTTGGTCTCCGTAGCTAGATTTCCCATTCATGACAGGGTGTATTTTATGAAACTCATCAGTTAAAATTACATTAAGTCATAATATTATGCATAATCAGTGATGTGGTCAGTTTGAGCGACAGCTGCTTTTGCTTTTGCTATGCATTGCTTTAGCTAACCAGCTAACTGGAATCGTTGTAGTTTAACTTACCAGAAGAAATGTACAAGTGAATTACATAATGGATCAAAAATACAACCTTTCTTTGCAAGTTTAGGTTGGGATTTTAATGAGGTTAAAATTATTGAAAGTTCTTTACTAGTGACCTAAAGGTTATTAGCACAACATGCACAATTGCCTCTATGGGGCTCTTTGAAAAGGCCCTTAAGTCTCAGCAGCATGTTTTTACACTTGCACCCTGACTTGCGTGAATTGCTTCCAACCGAAAGTACCAACTGAATAAATAAATTTAAGTAAATATAACTTCACAGGTTACCCTGACGGTATTGATTGCTTTACACATTTAGCTTTTTTTTTTAGCACTAGGAATACTCCAAGGGATTTTTTTTTATCAGGTATGTGTCACCTGCTCATCACCCTCTACGAGTAACGTTTTTAACACATTTCTCAGTATTGATTGTAAAAAAAAAAAAGAAAATTTAAATATTACTGTGAAAGTTGCAATCAAATCTAGCTACATTCTTTTGTCAAAAACTATGTAAATACAACTCAGAATAATTTTTTCTAAAAGAAGGGATTAGTGTGGTTATGTCATTGTTTCCAGTGTTGTAGTGTGACCAAACAAGCAAGCCTTCCGAAAAAAATATAGTAAATTCCTTCAGTGTTTAAAAGTCAAATGTCTCATTGTAACCATTTAACTCTTATTTAGTTGCTTTGAAGTTTCATTACATAGTAACACTGTTTAAAAGCTTTGCTTGAGTCAAACAACTGGCCCTAGGTTCAATTGTCAGCATGTTTCAATTACACAGCCTTCTTGTAATTTTTTCTTTTTACAGATCAGAGGGCCCCAAAAAAAAAATGGAGGGGGGGGGGATGGGGGTTAGTCTGTGTCACACTGAATACAGAGATTAATCTGAACCATAGCCCTTTAAGTGCACTTGTTTTGCGTTCGCTTATGTAGGAGTCTCTTTTCTCTAAGGATGGGCGTGCTTTGCCATGGAGAATCATTGAGAGGTGTGTGTGTGTGTGTGTATAATAAGGCAATCAGGTATGTTCACAAAACCAGAAGGTGAAAGACTAAGGTGAAAGGGGATTAGGTGCGTTCTTGGGAGACTGTGTGTCGTGTTTCTGGGGGATTTATATATATATAATTTATATTTATATATTTATATATATATGCGCCCTTATTAGCCCACAGCACAACATGAAATTATAAAATGTTAGCGCATACAGACACTGTGGTCTTTTTCCCTTGTTGTTATGAGCTATTTAATTCAACATGCTGCTTCGTCTCAGGGTTCCAGGAGGTCGTGTTTTTATTACTAGTGACCTGTTGGATAACTTAATTACCTTCACAGCAGAGACGGTGTTAAAGGGGGACAGGTGGTATTGTACGCTTGTTTACTATGATAGACCTCAGAAAGAAAAGGGGGAGTGTCAGAGGGTGTGGAGTTGATCAACGGATGACCGGCTGTCACAAGACGGAGATGACAGGTGAGGGACACATGGTGTCCTCGAGCAGCCCCGTCACACAAAAAAAGGGAGGAGGAAGGCATGCTTAGGTTGAGTTTACGACATAATCCATAGTCTGCATCCTGCCTGTCTTGGCTATGTTTCCCCAGCTGCCTCTCGTGGGACTGCCTGGAATTTTTTTAGCTTTATTTTTGGGTCTTGAGACTCTACAGGGTATAAAACAGAGCTGATGGCCATTTGGTGTGTTTTGCATCTTTTTTTGTTGTTGAGCTTTTGGGAACTGGCTTGGTTCTCATGTGGCCTCAGAGGAAAAAAAACTAATTATATCTTATTATCTGACATTGAGAATGAATTTGGACAGAAACAGTAGAATTCCTGGTATCACTTACTGTACATTATAGCAGATAAGGTTTCATTCTTTCCTTACCAGCCTCTCCTATCTGTTTGTCTTAAAGTAAATAAGACCAACAAAAAAAAAACCAGCTTGTTACTTTACCAAGAAACAAGAAATCACAAACTCAGTGCTGAACTGTCAATCTTACGTAGAGTGCTTTATTTCGAGCAGTGATATTTCTGACAGGTTTTGAAGCAGAAAAAATACTAAATGTATGTAACTGGTGTTGTTGGTTGTTAAAATGCCATATCTTGCAAAAATCAATAATCTTATTTGCGCCTCAATCTCCCACTCCAGTCCAGTAGGTGGCAGTATTGCAAACAACTGATCATGAAATGAAAAAGAAGAAGAAGTGGTACGCTTACAAAATTTTAAAAAATATCAACGGTATCATCATTAGATCATTTCACATTTACATGTATTATACGTTCAGTATCCAGCGCGACTGCAAAAGTGTTATGAAGTTTCTGTCATTGGATTGATCCTTACACTGTGTTAGTACAAATCTGTTTTGGGAGATTTTTTTTTTCTTCTTTTCCTCGTGAATTAACCTTAATATCAAAGAAACAGATAAGGATTGATAAAATCGCATGCTCTTAACAAATCGCATAGCTCGACTGTCCTGCAGACGTCAGAAAACTTCTAAATACATCTTTACCTCTGTCTGTTATGAAGCACCAATGCTGGAGACTCCTTTCATGAATAATTACATGTTTTGTAATCTGTATACACTATATGATCAAAAGTATTTGGCCAAACCTGTTAATTATTGAGTTCAGGTGTTTCAATCAGGTCCCTTATCCCCAGTGAAGGGCAATCTTAATGCCTCAGCATAGCAAGACATCATAGGGGGAACATGGGGAAAGCCCTTTTCTATTCCCCAGTCATGTGACTGTGCCCCAGTGCACAAAGCATGGACTGTAAAGACATGGTTTAATGCGTTTGATGTGGAAGAACTTGACTGTCCTGCACAGAGCGCAGTCGAGCACTTTTGGGATGAACTGGAACGGAGATTGTGAGCCAGGCCTTCTCATCCAACATCAGTGCCTGACCTCATAAATGCCCCACAGAATGAATGGGCATGAATTTCCACAGAAACACTCCAAACTCTTGTGGACAGCCTTCCCAGAAGAGTGGAAAGACCTGCGAAATGGGGACCATGTCAATATTGAAATTTATGAATTTGGATACAATGTCATTGCAGGTTTGGCCGAATACTTTTGTCCATATAGTGTATGCGGTGCATCTGGTGGAGAAGATATGTGTTAGAATTTACTATAAAAACAATCATGTACTCATGAAAATGATTTGAAGCCTCCTGTCCAATCAGATTAGAGAATTCAACAATGCTGGGGTCTGGTAAGGTTCAAGACCTTTTACGCTAAAAATTCGCCATGTTTAAGGTAAATATTTGGCAAGTACAGTTTGTACAGATTTTACAGTTGAAATGCGGAAAAAAACTATTTTAAATATTCCTACAGCAGCAGTTTTAGTTCTTAATGTCACAACACTCAGAAATTCAATAGCTGATTGACAAATCTCTCTTAAAACTGGAATGATTCCTTTCCATGTAATTCCATGTAAACTAATTCATAAGAAGTCTTTTTTCAGGGTATTCCGAGGTATTCAAACATCTCATTAGCAGCACTGTTTGTATTTTTTGCAGCATTAACAAGCCTATTATGCACAAATCAATCTCTGGAAAGGGCCTAATAGCCTAATAGAGATATCTGTGTGCTGATGGTGTTTGTCAGACCGGGGCCATAACTGACGTACATCGCTGTTGTCTGAGCTCAAAGTGAATTAGAGGAAATGAGAGAGACCCTGAGGGACTGGGCGAGGTCCGCAGCCCCAGACCATTCCTCTCTTCTCCAGGCCTCGACAGCCTGCTCGTGTTACATCTCTCTCTCCTCCTCCTCTCTCATTTGGAGTTTTTCCTCCTGGTTATTGGTTGCAGGTCTTTTTTTAAAATGTTTACAGTAAGGCTTGTAATGTATATATATTTGTGAGTGGCTCTAATTGTTTTTCTGATACTCTCCACTCGACTCAGCTGTACTCCACCAATCGGTTCAATCTGTTTAAAATGGCATGATTGCCACACATCCATTCCTTCCGTCCGCCCACTCCTCCAGCTGGACGCTTTAACCCAAATCTGCAGCTGTGTCATGATGCAAAACTCGACCCTGGCCCTTTGAAATTCTCCAAATCCCACTGTGAAGGACAGCACATGGCCGCCAGAGCTGACCGGACATTCAGTTTCTCATTCACAGTAGAGACATTACCGTTAGCTCCTGCTCTGCTATAATCATCACGGCACAGAGGTGACATCAGGGTCAGAAAGGACGTTAGCGATTAGCCATGGAGGTGCTAGCCTAGGTGGAATTATGTTGTTTATCAAAGAAAAAGTTAAGGAACTAGCAAAAGGTTAGTTAGCAATAATAAAAACTATAATAGTAATATGAATGAAGCTTGAACATTTGTGATATTTAGGAAACTAAAAACTGAATACTGCCATAAATAAAACTGCTAAAAACTAGAGCCTTGGTACTTTTCTTGACCTCACATGCCCCCTTTTTTTTTTTTTTTTTTAATTCATAAACTTTGGTCTGCACTTAAGGATTTGCGCTATATTATTAGCAAGGCTATGCTAATGGAACCATATTTAAAGGTCTTGAAAGGAGATTCTTGCTGATAACATGTCTCATTTTCTGAAGTACATAAATTATAACTAAAGCAATGAAGCCATAAGATTATTCTCTCAGCAACAATGCAACTAGTTTATTGTAATTATTTACATGAATTAACGTTTAAGCAGACTTAAATTAAAATTATGTTGCTTAAATTCCACGATGTGGCTTATACACTTGATTTATTTAGTGGAATTAAACCTAAAACCTTTAGAAATTTGTACGGTTTGCTTTTTCATGACTATGTTTTGAAATGTTTTAGTTTGCGCCAGATAAAAACAGCTAGTTGAGTTTGCAAGAAACCACAAAGTCCTCTGTCCTGGACAGCGATAGCTTAACTTCTGACTGTTACAAAGTGCTAACACTGGAGACTCATTATATTGTTATAAAGAAATGTTAACATGCCATTGGCAGGGGGAGCTCGGTGGTAGGGCATTGGGTTACTGATCGGAAGGTCCCAGGTTCAAATCTCAGAGCCACCAAGTTGCCACTGTTGGGCCCTTGAGCAAGGCCCTCAACTGCTTAGCTGTATAAAGAGATAAAGTTTAAGTTGCTCTGGATAAGGGTGTCTATCAAATGCCATCATGTAAAGTATATAATTAAAAGTTTTCTAATTATTAGGGCTATGTAAAATATGTAAAAAAAAAAAAAAAAAGTTTCTTATCTATAATTTGTTTTGCAGCCAGGACTATTCAGAACTACTGTTATAGAAAATAATTAATACCTTCTGACCAATCAGAATGAAGAATTCTCATAATGAAAAAGGAATATTTTAAATATTTTGTGTATATAATTTATTTATGCAACGTAGATAGGAACAAAATGAAGATCATTCTTCGGATTGTAATCTCACAGACACAAATCAGGTGCAGTAAAACTCCACATTTGGATCACCCTATTTGGAGACATCAGTGTATTTGTGCTTGATTAAGTGTCCGCACATCTGTGTATGTGTACAAGAGCCAAGCCTTCTCTGGAAAACACACTCTAGGCATGTAATTTATTTCTGATTTCTTTGTTCCACACGCTTTCTCTCACACTTGATAGCAATCTCATCTTCAAAACCTCTTTAGGGAATAAGTTTGAACGTGGCTTCACATGTCCAAAGAAAGCATTCTTGGAAGTTGCCCTTACTTTTATATAATCAAAGCCTCAAAACTGGAGCAGCCTGGCTGTTTTTAATGTCCATAAAAAAAAAATGACACTTGAGTTGTTTAGTCGAGAAAGCAACAATGCTAAAGACCTTGCTCAAAACAATCAAGCAGTTTTTCTTTAAGCAAGGTTAAATAATGGGAATTTCAAACAGTGCCAAAACTTTTGTAGTGTTCCCAGATTGAGTGGAGAGTCCTTCAGCTGGGCCGTGTTTGAGTTTTGATGAAAACATTTCTCTGGCTCGTAGTTGTCTGGTAATTTATCAAAATGGCTTTTGAATGCAAAAACATGATGATTTTATTTAAAACAAAATAGTAGCTTTATTTACATTATTTCAGAAATTTAGAATTTATAAATTAGTAAAAATTAATTACTGTTTCTACAGGTTTCATATTTTACTATATACTGAACAAGTTAACACAGGTCTCCAGAGCGCCCCCAAAGTGTGTGTGTGTGTGTGTGTGTGTGTGTGTGTGCTTTAGATAATGCAACATTCTATACTATACATTATTTCACTCCTCCTGCAAATGTGCTGCTTCTGTGTCTATGTTAATGAGGTACTGCTGAGCCACGCCCCTCCATAGAACAGCAGAGCTGAGCAACAGACCGGGGGGAGGGGGGTGCGGTATCTTCTAATATAGTATGGAGCCACAATAGTTAAAAAATCCACTGATTTGTTTATTACAAAAAATGCAAATAAGACCAGAAGCAGTGAATGTGTTTTCTTACGTTTTGTTTGTATGTGCCATCCGAACATCGAAAAATGACTAAAAGGTCATTTCTCTTAATTGCTATTAAATGTCAAAGGGTGTTCATTTTAAAAAGATTTCAGGTAAAAAAAAAAAACAGTACTTTATAATCAGAAGGATTCTTTTATTATTATTATTATTATTATTATTATTATTATTGGAATAACCAAATTTCCTTTTAGGACATAGTTGTTTAGCAGTTTTGTAAACTCCAGTTTCCAACACAAATTTTTTGGGAAAGAAGTGACAAGGAACGGTTTCTTTTAACCAAACAAGATCTGGTGTTTTATAACCTGAACGATTAACAAATAGTTTTGCAGTTGTTTCACAAAATAAAAAGTAACTTTAAATAGATGGTGTGTATGAAGTATGGTGTTTCACTCCTTGATGAATAAAGAAATGCAACCACTGGCAAATTGCTTCGGTGTACTGAGTAATTAAAGGGATGAGAACAAAAAAAACTACGCTTCATCACAACACTTTTGTCCTTCGTTCCTTTTCAATAACTACACGTCCCCGAATGTTATTCTAGACATTTCATAATGTACTCAAGATAGTACTTTGCTTGATGATAGTCGGTCTTGTCAGTCGAATTATCTTTCATAATTTGATCATAATGGAACACATGTTCGATCAGGTATGAGTCCTGACATTCATCTGCCTTTGTTTAAGTCCTCAAGCTGATGCAGGAATGTTTTTTTTTTCCAGAAAGTCCTTCAAGGACACGGTTTAAGAGCTGGTTTGCAGCCTGTGTCTTTAATCCTGATTTGACAATGAAATCTCTCTCTCTCTCTCTCTTTCTCTCTCGCTCTCTCTCATATCGCATTCCCAGTTGTTTTTCTCATCACAGTGACCTACCCTGTTGGCTTCAATGCTGGAACTGTTTTTACAGTTGCACCATATCCACACCATGCTTTTTTGCGTAATCCTTAGTGCTTTCCAGTTTCCCTAAGGATCATGAACAATGTGCTCATATCTCACAGATGTTTGCAGAAGTGAGTGAGCAGCATTGACTTACTTTGCGCTTCCCTTCTTCTCAAACCTGATTGGTCAAACAATGGTGGATTCATTTCCTATACCAGCAGTCCTCGCAGTAGTTCCAGCTATAGTCCAGATAGCACTTTTATATTCACGGGCTTGTACTTAGCGCATTATCGTTTCTATAGGAACAGCTAACCAATCCGATGGTTTCTGTGAGGAGATATGTTGAAGCCCTTATTTGGGAGGAGTCTCCAGGGTGAGCACTTTGCAACAATCAATAATCAACAGGAACTGAGCTTTATCATACCAAGCTGTCGTCGATTATTATACAATAACTGTATGGCCCATTCGTTAATTTTCTCTGTTCTTTAATAAACCTCTGTTTACTGAGCTGCATGAAATGAACAGCTGCTCTGGAAAAGATAAGGTCTTCTCAAAGTGACACACACACTTCCCAGGTCACTGACCTCACTCAGCATATCTCCTCTTTTCCTTTATAATCGTAGACCACAAGTGAAGCAGGAAGTGCTGTCTCCAACAAGGCCCGGTGGTGTGCAATAGAAATGCACAGAGTTGGGGATTTGTCAGAGTTAAAGATTGGCATGTTTTGATTTGAGCTGATTAGTTGTTAACTGCAATCCAAGGTTTGTCAAAATCTGGAAGTTGTGAACCAGTGTGTTTTTAAGGGGTTGTTTTCCCTACCATGATAATACAACACGATCCCTTGGGTTTCCCAAAAGCGTTGCAGCAAAGTCACAAAATGTTTTAAAAATGGAATAAAAAACGTTTTTATAAACCATTTATTGTCCAGTGTAGATTAAATAATAGCATGCAAGTCATTTGAACTATTACTATAGAAACAATCACATATTAGAGCGAGTGCATTGATATTAACATAGTAATATTTCTCATGGTATTACCGTCATGGTTTTGTTATAGAATATGAATTAACCTTTAAATTTGAACTACAGCAGGAATATACTGTAAGGAAGCTTAAAAGAAAAGATCATTTACGATCAACAAAAATACAAAAACATATAACTGCTAACTACCTTCATTATAGTGGTTCTGCTATTTATATAATAATAAAAAAAATTAGATATTAGTTAAGCAAATAATAGACAGTTGCATTTCCTGGAATGAGGAAAAAAAAACAATTGACTCATTTCTATATCTTGCATCACATCTTAATCATCACTGTGTGTATTAGCTGCAACATGGACGCATGGACACACACTATAATAAATTGCTAGACTGACTCTTTGGCAGCTGGTTTGCTCTGCAACTCGTCAGCTCCCTTCATGGATTGCTTTTTGTAAAAAAAATGTTTAAATGACTTCATACAGTATAATGCTTCTTTTTCCTCTTTTGTATTTCTCATCTGCCTTGGTCATGCTACCCTTTTTAGCACCTCATTAATGTGCACTACTGCAGTGCTTGTGTCCTCCAGCCCAATGACAGAGGTAAAATACTGATCCCGGTAAAGTCTGATCAGGAACCCGAGCTGCTTCTTCTTCTATGCAGGAAAACTGGAGGAGGAAAGGTATGAGGATTGAGGGGAAAAGTGTTTGTAAGATAAAGCGAGCCAGCCAGGAGAAGGGAGGGTGGGGGGAGAGGAGGAGATGGTGTATAAGTGTAGGAGTGTAAGTGGGAGTATAATGACATCTAGCCCTGGCTGGCAAACTGCGTGTTTTTTCAGTATATGGAGGCCAGGTCCAAACGGGATATATTCAATTCCAGCTCTACGTCTCGCTGGCTGCCAGAGATCAGGGTGTGGTGAGACAGGTTTATTTGCTTGCACATTCAGGGGCAACAGAATGAATAAAAAGGAGCTGCAGAGAAAGCTGTCGTGAAAAGTGACGCTTGTTAAAGCTATGTTAAGATTTATTGAAAAACTGTCTCTTTTTCTTTTCTTTTTTTTTCCCAGGAGCTTGTGGATAAAGCCAGTAGCATTAAAGTGAAATGCAATATAGAAATGTGACCCTGGTGTTGCAAGAATGATTGGAATGTTGATCATAAGTCATAAACATCTACATACACTGCCTGGCCGAAAAAAAAAAGTCATAGAGAATATTTTGTTGTATGAAATGATATCATGCTCCCTAAACCACTCTTGTGCCACTAATGGCGATGTCTTCTTGGAAAATCCCCGTGCCATCAAGGAATAATGAAATCTTTTAAAAGTTATCTCCCATTAGGCATTCAGGATGGTTTTCCGACCACATTTCTTCCCCAAAGATGATGGTTTACCACTTTTCTTTTAGGTTTATTAATGTTTTATAGTTCTTACGCCAATTTTAGTAGTAATCTCCTCAATTGTTTTCTTGATTCAGGCCGATATTTTGACCCAGCTTTCTTCTAGGGAAATTAGAAATGATTGTATATTCCGGCTCCAGCGTTTTGCGACCACCTCTGTTGTTGCAAGGATGCTTAATAACATTCTTTATACTGTATATGATAGCCTGCTCTGTTTATAGGAAGCCAAGAAGAAGAATAAAAGCAAAAATATAGGAAGAGAACTTTCTATTAGGATTTTCCTGCCATTGTCTCATCTTCCAAAACACTGCAATGTAGCATGAGGTCTTCCGGAAGCGAGGTTAGTAGGAAGTAAGGAGTTCTGGCCAGGAATTTTAGCCTAATGGGAACCTTAAGTTAAAAAAGTTTTTACTTTAAAAAAATAAAAAATAATTTTAGGCCTGATTACATTAATATACTGTGGGTCGCGAGATGGGACGGGAAAGAAAAGGACAAAAATGTTTTTTAAAAATATATGCAGGAGGACAAGTGACTCTTCTTACATTGACCCTGATTTACTCTTTGTTCCTTTAAGGGGTTTAGTAGTATTACCTTATTTCTACTCACTACATTTTCAAACCTTGCTATATGTCTTTAGTTTCGTGTAAAAAAAAAAAAGAAGAAAAAAAAGGAACACTAATACAGTAGATATGACTGTGATAATTAGACAAAACACCCATCATGGTAACATCTGTGATAGTTGCTAGCAACCAAATATCACAGATGTTACCATGATGGGTGTTTTGTCTAATTATCACGGTCATATCTATTAGTGTTTCCTTTTTTTTTTAGCTAGTTTTAATCGGCAGCGTCATCATCTTTTTAGCCAACGTCGCTAGATTGTAGCTTTAAATATTTACTTGTGGTAATGTTTTTTTATGTTCAAAGTCTTTTTCGTAAAAAAAGAACTAATAAGTTGTTTTAAAATAAGATGTATTTTTCCATTCTAAATGTTTTTTGCTTACTTTTACTTTCATTTTAACAGTTTATCCTTCCTACACGAACCTGGGGGAAGAATTTCAAAGTTGTACTTCCCACCTGTTTTCTTCTCCCCAGAGGAGTTATTTAAATGATTAGTTCAAATATGACCTGAAGAGAATAATTTGGATTATTTTACCTTCATTAATAGTAAATGTATGTTTTAAATGTAGTTTTCACCCCCCCATTCTTTACAGTTGAGAATACCTTTATTTAATGATTTTAAATTATAGAACAATAGAAGAAAATTAGAAATGCAACAATTTATGCAAAACCTGACAAGAAAATAACAACAACAACAACAACAAAAAGTACATGTGTCAAAACAGGTTATAAAGACACTTTGTGTCATTGTGTAATTAAAGAATATTTTCACTAATAATATAAATAAAAGATATATTTGTTAATATATAGAATAAATAAAAGAAAACTAAAACAATACATTCACATAATTTAAATTTAAATAAACAGATTTTTATCATTTTATTTGTATTTGTTCTATTTTATTTTCCCCCCATTTTTCTACATTCATGTTTTGCACTTATATTACCTAAGAAATATATATACTGTATACAGTGAGGTCAATAAGTATTTAGTCACCCTGTGATTTTGCAAGTTCTCTTACTTAGAAATCATGGAGGGGTCTACAAGTTTTAGCATAGGTGCATTTCCACTGTGAGAGACAGAATCTAAAAAGAAAAATCCGGAAATCACATTGTATGATTTTTTTTAACAATTTATTTGTGAATTACTGTGTAAAATAATTATTTGCTCACTTGCTTATCAGCCAGATTTCTGACCCTCAAAGACCTGTTACTGTATTTAGCTTTTAAATAGTCCATATGCTTCTTATGGAGCATGGTTGGTTTTCCTGGCTGTGTGCTTTGGGTCATTGTCATGTTGGAAGACCCAGCCACGACCCATCTTTAATGCTCTGACTGAGGGAAGAAGGAGGTTTTTGCCCAATATGTCACAATACATGGCCCCCGTTCATCCTCTACTTAATACAGTGCAGTCGTCCTGCCCCCTGTGCAGAGCATGATGCTTCCAGCCCCATGCTTCACTGTAGGTATTATTGGGATGATACTCATCATTCTTCTTCCTCAAAACACGGCGAATGTAGTTAAGACCAAAAAGTTATACTTTGGTCTCATCTGACCACAGGACTTTCTCCCATGACTTTTCTAGATCATCCAGATGGTCCCTGGCAAACTTCAGACGGACTGACTTAAGCAGGGGAACCTTCTGTGTGATGCAAGATTTTAAACCATGACGTCTTAATGTATTACTGACAGTAGCCTTGGAAACGATGGTCCCAGCTTTCTTCACAGCATTGACCAGCTCCTCCCATGTAGTTCTGGGCTGATTCTTCACCATTCTCTGCATCATTGATACCCCATGTATCTACTTAGACTTTGGCTGATTGTGGGGTGCACAGGTGTCTTTATGACGGCTAACGACCCCAAACAGGTGCTACTAATTTAGAATCATGAGCAGAGTGTAGCCGGACTATTTAAAAGCAAAATAACATCTTTGAGGGTCAGAAATCTGGCTGATAAGCAAGTGATCAAATACTTATTTGACACAGTAATTCACAAATAAATTGTTCAAAAATCATACAATGTGATTTGGGGATTTTTCTTTTTAGATTCTGTCTCTCGCAGTGGAAATGCACCTATGCTAAAACTTGTAGACCCTCCATGATTTCTAAGTAAGAGAACTTGCAAAATCACAGGGTGATCAAATACTTATTGACTGAACTGTCTATTTTTTTTCTTTGCCTTCCATTTCTTTTCCTTGTTTTTTGTCCTCTTTTAGAAGTAGCAATAGTCCATTAAAATAACCTTACACTTGCCGTCTACTCACTAACCAAGCTCAAGTAGTGTCACGGCGAGACGGTTCCCACGCCGTGAGCCTCGCCGGCCCTGATCTCAGCTTAAGTGGATCTAATTTTACTGCATTCCATAGTTGACCTGCACAGAGTTAAAAAAAAAATGCATACCATATCAGGATGCAGAAGCTTGTTTAATTAAAAAACAAACAAAAGAAAATTTCCTCCAGAATCTGAGTTAAAGATACAGGAAGACATTCGGTGATAACAGTAACATGTGGTTTGTTCTCATCTTTTTATTTTTTTTATTTTTGGATGGGCTGGAGCTCTGCTGCTCTTTTTGGATGAACATACTGTCCAGAGAGGCTTTGTCAAAGGGGTGTGTGTGCGCATGTGTGTGTGTGTGTGTGTAAGGGAAAGGAGAAAACGCCTAACAGTTTCCAGAGACTCAGGAAGTGAGGTCATAATGCAGCTCATTCTCTCGCCAGAGTGACATTCACAGCGCATGACACGTTCACTCCGGATAACAAAAGGCAGACGACTGATGGGAACATTTGTCTCCATTAGGGTTTTTATTTTTTGTCCTCCGAGGAGGTTCATAATAAGCTGCCTCAGTGTGTATTAGAGAAGTATTTGGTAATTCGGGTGAAATAGGAAAAAAAAACAGCGCATGAATGTATGGATCGGATTCATCTGATTTTTTATGACAGCTGTAAATAATACAGGAGCATCATAAAATAGAGGCTGCGATACAATATCCTCATGATACCCAGTTCATGATACCATGCCGGTTCGTTTTGTATTGTAACTCTGTTGATATTGTTTGGTATTGCAATTTTATAAATATCCAATGAAGAATTAATATAAATGTGCTTAGATTTTGTGATAATTCTTGTCAAACTTGCCATGAAGAATTCTCTGCTGCTTTCCAGTGTGCAAATAGTTTAGAGTGCACCATCTGTAGGATTACAGAGGAACTGCAACATTTACATCGCGATTGTGTAAATGAAAAAATATATATTGAAGTTATAAATCGCCATCCCGTACAATTGGACATTGATTAATCGTTATCACGCACTGGTAGTAGAACTGATCGACTCTTAGTTCAGCAACTTTTTATATATACTTTTCTAAATTGTTTTATATAGGAAATTTTGCTTTCAATGCCAAATGTTTCATTTTATTCTGCATTCCTGGTGTTTTTGCCTTGTGTTTAAGGTTCTACTGTAGTCACCAGAAGGTTATGGGATCAAACCCCACAGGTCAGATAATGGTCAACCTAAACTAACTAAATGTGAGTCATTTTCAGGTACTGAATTGCAGAATTCCTGACAGTTACTTTTCTGTTTTGTCATCCATTACTCATCTGCAGATACTGTTATTTCTGTTCATCTTACTAACGAGCAATCTGATAACGTTGTTTTGGATTTGTGCCTGAAACGAAACAGACCTGTGGTTAGCTGATGTGGTAACAGCTGGCATGGGCTTACACAACTCCTGCTGGTGTTTTTTTTTTAATGTGATTAATGAAAACCAGATTTTAGCAGGAGAATAGTGAATAGAGACTGAAAAATATAAATAAGAGCCATACTGTATGTTAAGGCAGAATCTGTGGATAGAGATCATTTGGTAAAGTTAATAATGCTAATAATAATAATAATAATAGATTATAGCTTCATTTAGATTAGTAAATTGTATCTATTAATAAAGACAAAATAAGGATTTGTGCGTTATTTTTATTATTCTTAAAAAAAAATATTGTGAACTGCTTCGCACCTCCAGGTTCCGGGTTCGATTCCCAACCAGGCTCAAATGTGTATGCATGTTCTCCTTGTGCTTGGTGGGTTTCCTCCAGGTACTCCGGTTTCCTCCCACAGTCCAAAGACATGCAGGTTAGTCTTACTGGCGTTCCCAAATTGCCTGTAGTGTGTGTATGTGTGTGTGCCCTGCAATGGATTGCACCCTGTCCAGGGTGTTCCCTGCCTCGTGCCCTAAGCCCCCAGCTCCCCGTGAACCTAAATAAAGGATAAAGCGGTATAGAAGATGAGTGAGTGAGAGATGAACTGAATTGTTTGGAGAAAATTTGTCATAGCAAGAACATATTTCTGCTGTCCAACATTTCCTTTCGTTTCAACTTAATGTGTCCTCATACAGTAAATGTTTGGACGGCTTTAAGATTTAGTGCAGCGCTAGCAGAGGGTCGCCATTTCTCACACTTCCAAACTAAACCAAACACACTTGGCCGAAGAATCGTAAAAGAAAAAGAAACTCTGGAATCTTTAGAAAATGACTCAAAGAATCAATCAAGACTCTTCGGTAGTGAATGAAACTATTGCAAAACAAGTCGAAGGTGAGAACCGAAGACATAATGACTCCTGATGTGAAGTTAGTTTTAGCAAACACTGCAATAAACCGGTCTAGCATTGGGTCTTGACCAACATGGATTTCAAGGTTCGTGGTACGCAGCCATGGAGTTTGACCCAGATCAGAATGTAGACGGCCCCAGCGGCCTCACATCGTCCGGGTCCCGGCTTTCCCACAGCACTTCCTGTTCCTCCAGCATGTCCACATGGTTAGTTCATGCATGACTGCACTAGGACTAAACATGGTGTCTCCAGGGTAATGATCTAGCATACTAGACAATGCGAGTGCTCGGTTCGCAGTTAAACAGAATGTAAATCGTGTGACAGTCTAACAAAGGCGTGTGATCCAACAGCGGACATGATGTTGAACTAAACCGCAGCTAATGATCGTAACCCGGACTAAAAACCCTGGAAATGTCTTTCAAAAAAAAAATGTCAACGGTTTTTAGTTTGGGGTCGACGTCCTGGTAACAGGATAATAATGGGCAGAACATCACCACCAATTGTTGAGAAACAAAAAACACACATAAAGCAGTGTGAGGAAGCGAGAGACGAGGCAGGGGACGATTATTTTAAGCCCAGACATTCGATTTTAGCCTTAAAATTTGGAAGTTTTTAAACTGTTTTGCTATTATATTGTAAACAAAAAAATTTTTTGTTCCAAGACATAACCAGATTATTTTCCAGTCGGAAGTACAGCCTGGTTCAAAAGTTTGTGCCCTTCTTCCACCACAAAAGGGGCACAAACTTTTGCACCAGGCTGTATTTCCAAGTGAAAAAGGCTCGGTGTTTTTCCTCGATGATCGCGGGGGGGTATATAGAATTGGATGTATGATTTTTTTTTACATTTCTTTTCTGTACATAATAACATAAACCAATACTGTAAAAGAAAAGGAAAAAAAAAAAGGAAGACGACTTTTTTTTTAATGCAGTACTTGTGTTTTGTCTGGTTGTTTTGCACGGCAGACGCCAGCCTTTAATGCTGGCTAGTATGTTCGCTTGCGTGCCTTATAATTTGATCAAATCGAACCCGGTGCACTTTGCTGCTCGAGCACTTCCTTTATAAAGCCAGTCGCTTAAGTGCTTAGCAAATGGATTCCTGCCGTATCGCGATCAGCTTGTGGTCAAGCGGTAATCGGCCTCCGTCTCTCCGCCTGTTCTAATCGTCAGAGATCCTCCGTTGAGTATCAGCGCCAGATGGAGCGTCTTATTCCACACCGACGCTGGCTGGGTTCGTTACTTAGCAACTGCATGAGGAAGCATTGTCTTAGAATTTCGGCACACACGTGTCGAACGTGGATGACAATAGACGCACTGTGTGTAAGCGTGTGTGTATGTTTGTGCGTGTGCCTGAGGAAGCTATCTTGGCTCGGCCCAGCTGGTTTAGGTCCATGTTTCGAAAAAAAGTGAAGCAGACCAGACACATTCTGCTAGACGACTGAGCACCAGACACACCCGAGTTGTTTTCTAAGTGGCGAGGGTTTAGAGTTAGGGGAGGACTGAGCTGCGTACATACCAGAGATAGCAGGCATATCTGGGTTGTTAGAAACAGGGCATATCTCACGCTGGAGCTGCTTACGAGCAGTTGGCGTTCTATAAGGAGTGAGCTTATATAGCAAGTGTGTGGGTGGGTGCAGACATGGCTGAGATTGGTAGCATGAGTGTGTGAGAGAGAGTAGTAGTAGTAATATGTTTTTATATCTTTGTGGGGACTAGGAGAGGGATATATGACGGATTTAACCTTGTGTGATTGTCGGAACCAAAACCGTCATTGTTTAAGCTTTAAAAAGCAATGGTTAGGTAGTACATTAGTCATTATTTCATTGTGTGTGTGTGTGTGTGTGTGTGTGTGTGTGTGTGTGGTAGCACTGGGTTAAAGAATGTGTCCCTGATGATCCCCTGTCACGCTCCATCATTAGAGCAGAGAGTGTCAACATAATCCACATGCATCACTTTAACCAGAACCTCCCACTAACACACACACACACACACACACATGATGGCGTTGTTCATTAAAGAAGGGAATCATCGCTATAAACGGTTATCATGATACCTAGGTGCCAACTGGATTTGTATAGCGATTTAGTTTATATTGGATTTTATAAATATCTCGATTCTATATTCATTTTTTTGTTTTGTTTTGATTTTGTTAGTTCTAAACAAACTTTAATCTGCCACCTGCAGGATTATAGAGGAACAACAACATACTACCACCATACATACGCAAACATAAGGATCAAAACAAATAATAATAATAATAATAATAATAATAAAAGATTTTTGGACTTAGTGTAGTGATACGCGGATGAGAAACTTTACAAAGACTTTCACAAACAGAGTTCTACATAAAAACTGATTGCTCGCGGAAACTATTATAATTCAAAGCTGAAATTGTTTATTTTATGGAAAATATGCCCTTGATGGAATTTCTCTTGAACGAAGGCGTAAATCTGATTGACATTTAAGGTTTTAAAAACCCCTGTGTCTGTGCATGACGATCGCGGCCGAGGAGGCTTGGAGCTCACTTCAGTCGTTCCTCGAGTGGAACATCTGATCCTTGAAGTTGCAGAAGTGAAGCATCTGTCGGTGGAGACTGTACACACGATCATTCACCAACACCACCTGTACGTTAAAGGAATTCAGCTGGAAGTTATGGCCGCACCCCAACCCCTTGCCCCCTACCACCCCCAACCCCCACTCCAATCCAATTACACGTGTTTGAATCATTAAGGGAGTTCCTGGGAGGCCGGTTTTTACCCTCATAACTGTGTTCTGTTTTTTTTTTTGAGTCCCAGTTTAACTCGAATCCCCCTCATATAATTTAAATCCAGTGGGTCCAAATATCAGACTGACACTCACCGGGGCCATGGTGCTTTAACACGGAGGCTTCCCACACAGTTTTATCCTGGGGTTAATATGCTGTATACAGTCTAAAGCACTGCTTCAGTGTCCTTCTGTTATTAAAAAAGGTTGCCATGGATGCTGAGTGTCATGGTGACATTGCAGAACTGTGCACAAGCTTTTAGCAAGGGGGCAATGAGACGAAACAGCAGCAATACAGTGTGATATACAGGGTTGATATACAGGGTCCTGGATTGAACCCTGCACATGAAATACAACAAAGTGCGCAGTTTTACGAGACTGATCAGTTAAAATCAGTCCTGAGTAATTGCATTTCATGACTGGATGAAACCACTAATAATAATTTAGGGTATCTACAGTATACTGTATTTTGCCGGAGTGCAGTAAATACTATTTGTAAAGTACTTTTCCAAAAGAAAAAAAAAAGATGTTTTTTTCTATACTATCGACGTTTTTTTTTATTTTTTATGTCAACTAAACAGGGTTGAGGGCCTTGGGGGAGGTAGGGCTTAAACCACTAACCTTCTGGTCAATAACCCAGAGATTTACCCCACTGCCCCAAATAAGAAAGGTTTTCTGAGTCCCCATAACATGTTGTATTTGAGAACTAGAGCCTTTGGTGAGATGACAAGTAAAAATTCCTCATCTGTCCGTTAAAAGTAACAACCTTTTGATTTATACTAAATAAAGAACTTTGACTTGACGTACTTTAATTAAAAATGTTTGCTACAGTGAACTTTACAGCAGAGTTTCCATGAGTTCAGATGGACAGGGTTTGGGTCTCCTCCAGGTTCTCTGGTCTAATCCCAAACACTTCCTAAATGCATACAGATGGATGGATTGGTGATCCTTGATCGCCCCAGTTGAGAATAAGTAATAATTATATAAAAATAAGTGAAGTGTGTGTGTGTGTGCATGGCGCCTTGTGATGGATTGCCGTTCTATTGGGAGTGAATTCTCACGCCTTGCACCCGGCGTCCCCGGGATAAGCTCCTGATCCGTTTCAAACCTGACAAAGCAGTTACTGAAAAGGAATGAAAAAGATAAAAGTGTTAATATAGCTATATTTTAGAAGAATAATTTTTTTGTAAATTTTTTCATCCCTGATTGCTATAGTGTTCAAAAATTGTAAGGGACGTTCATGTCAAACCGGGACCTTTGATTGCGCAGAATAACAGAACACAATTATGAAAGTAAAAATTCCTTTTATCTCTTTATATAATCCCCTGATACACTAATTGACTTATAACAGTGTTTCACCGGAGCTTGGACACCATCAACGTAGAACGTAGGTTTTCTTAGTACAACGGAGCCATGATTGGACTGCGCGCTTCACTTCACGTCGGAAAATCTGGCCTCCCAGGAACTCCTTTAATGGCTCGAACATGTGGAAATGTCTTGGAGCGAGTTCAGGACTGTACAGGGGACGTGGCAACACCCAGCTGAGTTCCTGTAATATACAAGTGGTGTTGGTGAATGCATGTGTGTACAGTTCACACACAATCGTATCTCCCATATCGGGGAGCAGTGTGTTTGAGAATGTGTGTGAGTGAGTCCATAAGGGTGGAACCAACATGTGAGTTCGGTGAGAAACGGAGATTATGTGTTACGTCAGAGTGAGACAGCTGGGAATAGATTGGTGGAGTCTTCAGTAAAAGTATGTTGGAACTTTTGGAAACATTTTTATATCATGTACAGTAAGAACAATATACTATAAACATGACATCCTAAACACTCTATAAAGGCTGTTCTGAATGCTGAAGGGATGCATACAAAGAGTGCCCCCTTCTGGGATTCAAACTCATAACCTGGATGCTTTCAGGAAACAAATTGAGACATTTTAAACATTTCTTGAGACATAAAAAAAAAATAATCCATTTAGTTTTAGTTAAGCAGCATGCTATCTGAGATATGATCAGGCATTGCTTATTCTCGGGCTTGCTCCGGTCCAATCAGTACGCCGTGGTCCTGCAGCCGTTCTGCCAAGTTTACATAAAATCAAAAGCTTGAGTTTCATGTTTCATAATGGCCGCTCTACTCCCAGAGCTCTAGGCTTGTGTTTTTCTTTTTCTTCTTGAGAAAGCAAAACACCACAGAGGCCATTTGTTGGACTAATAGCATTTAGTCAGCTTTGCTTTCCTGGACGAGAGGAAACGATCCGAGATCTACCGCAGAGCCTGTACAGTAAACACTGATGATCTCCAGCTAATGAGCGAACTGCTGATCTGCAGTACATTGGCTTCTCTGTCTCTCCATGAATCGATCCATCATATCAGCGAGATGATGGCTAATGCTCTCTCGACACACCTCAGCATCCAGGAGCTTTAGGATGTTAATGTAAATGTGTACAGGAATAAATCAGGCTTAAAAAGTCCACCTTCACTTTCAAGAGTTCACTTAGGAACAAAATATGTAACAAAATCCACAACGTAATATCTTAATGGACAGAAAGTGTTTATGGAAGGAGTCTCCAGTGTCAAAGTACGTTTTTCTCACTGTAGAGTTTTTCACTTCACGCACCTTCAGCGCCAAGGATCGAGTCCTTTGTATCCTTTGGGTCTGTCTGTGTGTGTGTGTGTGTGTGTGTGTGTGTGTGTGTGTGTAATTACTGTACGTGTCCTGTGCATGTTCTCCCCATGCATGGTGGGTTTCCTCCAGTTACTCAGGTTTCCTCCCGCAGTCCAAAAACATGCAAATTAGGCTAGTGTGTGTGTGTGTGTGTGTGTGTGTGTGTGTATGCCTCGTGCCAGGAGTCTCTGCAGATGACCCGTGACCCTATACTGGAACAGCGGTATAGAAAATGAGTAAGCGAGTGGATAAAGTACAGTATAAGAGACATTAATCACGTTGGACATCTTTTGGACTTTTTTTTTTGGCTGTTATAAGAAACAACAAGGTGCCAGTTTCATCACTGAAAATAGTAACAAACTAACCCACTCTAAACCTCATCCAGTTCTTCAGTTTATAAGATCTCTATGAAATGACTGCACATTTCAGTTGAACCCATACGGATGGTTTAAATCTGGCAACCCGATTCCGGAGTTGCTGTAACAGAACCGCAACTCCGCGGTCCATCGTTCTCGAACACTTTTGCTTTCTTAATTCGATCAGCAGGGAGCCATTTGCTAAAAGCATGTCTGCGTCTGACACCCACATTAGCGTCTTTTCAACCAGACGGGAACTTGGCTTAAAACCCTGAAAGAGCTCCTAAGCCGCGCCATTAAAACCGTCGAAAGATAAAATGTGATGTCAGAGCAAAAACAAAGCGTGTTTTGTGAGTCTCACGGATGTAAGATGGCGTATAATCGCAGAGCTCGGTCTGTGCCGCTGATTCGGCAGGAGGATAATAATCGAGCGCCATCATCATACGAAATCCTTTTGTCTTTTCTTTTAGAGCTAATGGAATTAGTGGTGGATGAGCAGAGAAAGGAGGAGCCGCTAATGGCCTTTAGGAGAAAGCGAAATGATGATGATGATGATGATGATCCAAGAATAGATAGAAGAACAAGTGATAAAGTGAGGCTAATTGTAGCACCATTTGGCTTTTTTTTCCAAGTTTCATATCCTGTAAGAAGAAACCTGGTGGTCGTATAGAGGCTCTCTCGCACCGTATGCCGATCCCTAACAGAAATGCTCTTGTCCTTTAAGTCCTTGTTCGTCAGAGTACATCCTAATTATTGTCTTGCAGAACATGCTTATATATTCGCATATCAGGATTCCTACCGAGGATGCAATAAGCTTTAATCAATACATGAAACCGGGCCGAGCTGTCAGGCGTGCGCATGACTTACAGTATCTGGAAGGAAAAACGAAATCGATACGCTGATGTTTTTTTGTGGACGGAGGGTAGATTTCCTCAGCTTATGAGCTTATTGACATCAGCCGAGTCTCCACCCTGAGCACCAAACCTCCTATACTGTAGCTTTAGAGGCTCTTGTTTACTCGCTTCAGGTTTCTAAACCAGAATTCTCTAAAATTATTGTGTAAGACTTTTTAAAAATAATTAAATAAATGATTTACAATAATGTGCGGCATGGTGGTTTAGTGGTTAACACTTTCGCCTTGCACCTTCAGGGTCAGGGTTCGATTCTTGGCCAGGTTCTATTTCCTCCGGTTTCCTCCCACAGTCCGAAGACATGCAGATTAGGCTAATTGACTGTAGTGTGTGTATGAGTGTGAGTGTATATGTGTGTGCCCTGCGACGAATTGGCACCCCGTCCAGGGTGTACCACAGCTCGCGTCTCCTGGGATAGGCTCCAGGAACCCCCGCGACCCTCAACACAGGATAAAGCGGTATAGACCACGAGTGAGAGTGAGTGAGTAATCAGTCGATCCTGCTGTGATGTGTTTCAACATTGTGGTTTCTTAAACAGCTAAGATTAGCTACTGTAGCTAGTTCGCAAAGGTTTGTAATGACTAGAAGAATTAAGAAAAACGCCACGACCTAATTAGAACCATTCGGAAAATGTTTGCAGATGTCCAAAGGTAGGTTTCTACAAATACTCAATATAATTAAATATGGTTGCAGTTGCAATGTCCAAAGGAAATGCATTGAGATACACACCTGGCTATGTATCGGTCCTACATGTGCATGTTGTTTTGACAGCGAGACGGGTTTTTTTTTATTGCGAACGAGTCGACTCTTTTCAGTGAATCTTCAAAGCTGACTCAGAGCTATTTCAGTGTCCCATTAATCCAAAAAGTGTTAGTGTAAAACGTGAAATGGTGTTTGAGTCTCAGATTACATTAATGATATAAAGTTTAATGCTAAGTTCTTTTGTCCATTCTAAGAAAGAGTAACATCAAAGAAGCATTTTATTTAGTTTATAGTTAGACAATTAAAAACAATTAATGGTCATAATATCAAGTCAAGTCAAGTCAAGTAGGCTTTTATTGTCCTTTCAATCATATACAATTTAAGACTCAGGTTCTACATACATGTAATGCAAATGAACAGAAACTAACCAGCTAACTAGGACAACTACTTATTAGTTATTAGACTATCTAAGGCGAACCATATTACCATGGTTTTGGACAGGTAGTTTTGTTTAGAAAAAAATGAAACAATCATTTGCGAGGAAGAATATTTGACGCATCGGTAAAGCATGAAAAGTATCAGAATTGGACTCGCTAGTTCAGAGGCCTTCATGTTGTTGGAACACAGGCCTGCCTTCTGGGGGAGTTTGATGAAAAACAAAACTTCTTGTTTCTCTCTCCTTTCCCATACAAGTGAACTGCCAAGACATTTTTGTCAGGATTGCAAATTGCAGACTTGACCCGTGACCGGCCAATAGAGCACTTGTTATTAAGACTGGAAATTAATGGAATGAATCGAAATCACAGAATGGACCAGTGCAATTACCTAATTGTGGAAGAATGCAATTTATTACAGGTAACATAATCATGGCGGCACGGTGGCGTAGTGGTTAGCGCTGTCGCCTCGCACCTCCAGGGTCCGGGTTCGATTCTCACCTCGGGGTCTGTGTGCATGTTCTCCCTGTGCTTGGTGGGTTTCCTCCGGGTACTCCGGTTTCCTCCCACAGTCCAGAGACATGCTGATTAGGGTCATTGGCGTTCCCAAATTGCTGGTAGTGTGTGAATGTTGACCGGAGTTCCTACCACGGTCATAAAATGGGAATAAATACAATGGTAATTACTATTGGCCTCCACGTTCCCTAGTTGGACTACAGAGGTTCCTAGATGGATGGATGGCTAGAATATGAGCATAGGCAGGAATTTATGTAGGGCTTTAAAAAAACTATGTTTTATTTGAGATGCTAAGTGGCAAAAGTCTGAGATATTCTTGAACTGTTTCACACTCGAGGTCGTGCTGTTGTACTGAATATCATCACAGCTGCACCCTCGTGCCTACTGTACAACCGGATCACAGCCATGCTGATATTCAACACAACAGCACTTCCTGCTACTACTCGCGTTTTGCCAGAGTATCACTTCTTCTTCTTGTGCAGTTGAGTTTAGTACTTTAGTTTTTTAGTTTTTTTAGGGTTTGTTACTCTGGTTTCGTCCCAGAGTCCAAAGACGAGCAGGTTATAAAGTGGCGTTGTAGTGTGTGTATGTGTGTGTGCCCTGCGATGGAGGGTGAGGGTGGTGAGTGCCCGAAAAATGTAATTGAATTTAATCAAGCAAGGTGTCTTTTGTGTTAATAGGACTTTTCTCCTTCTGTACCTCTCTCCCTTTGCATTTCTCGTTTTCATTTGCATTTCATTTTTACCTCCTCTTAGCCATTGAGCTCTTTTGTGCGACTGTAACTATGTGCTGCAAACTGTGCCTCGGATATTAAATATCAGAGTTCCGTAGGCCGACTGCGTGCATATGTCTGCTGTTGTACGTGGGTGTACGTGTGGTCTTTTCAGACTGCTGCTTGAGTGTATAAATGGCGTGTTTGGGTTCTCATGCCACCTGTGTGTTTATCCCATCTCCTGCCAGAGCGTGTGCTTTCCTGCCTGTGCCCACTCGCACCACTGCTGCCTATACGTGTTAAAATCCAGGCCCGGCGGCGCGGCTATATTTAGCCCCGCTGCACCGCCTTCAGAGTCTCAGAGACACAGCAAATGCTCTTAGTCATACGCAGAAGGGGCTGATGTGGAGAAACGGCGAGGCAGGAGGGTGTCGACGATCGGCGCGTTCGCTCTAATTGCAAGAGTTATGCACAACCTGCAGTGAGATGGTAATCAAGCGTTTCACACGCAGAACTAGTCAGACCCTCCGAGCACTGATCCCAGCGGTGTGTGTAGGAGGATCGTACTGAAAGGAAAGGGAGGTGGGGGGAGAGAAAAATCCCACAGGACTGAAAGACATTATTTTTTGCTCGGCTCAAGCCTTATGGTAGCAATTAGGTTTTAAATGGAGTCTGAAGCCTACAGTGCCACAAGCCAGGCACTCAGGGAAGGCCCGCATTCCCACCATGAACAGACGCCTATTATGTTTGTTTTGTGTGTTCGTTGTGTCTGGCACTATTGCAGCAAGGCCTCACACACATGCTGAGTTCATAGGTTTCAGACTCTCTCTCTCTCTCTCTCTCTCTCTCTCTCTCTCTCGTTTTCAGCGTAATGCTGTGCTGACAACGTGCCTTCACACAAACGCACAATACACACTGGAGGTATTCGCTGATTTCCTCAAACTAATCGAGCATCAGGCACGCAAAAAAGAGAGAGTGCTGATTTCAGTTAACAGAGGAAGCATTGAGAGGAAGACGCTTTCGCATTAAACACAGCGCGTTGTCTTTACTCACATGGATGAGACAGACGCTAATTACTGCGCTAATCCCAGGATTCACTCACTGTTGTACTACGCAGTTCTAGAGGTTGACCAGGTGAGGGCAGTATGGCTCCTTAAGATAGTTCAGGAGAGGGAGTGAGGGTGTGGTTTAGTCTGGAGTTCACTCTGATTCTCATGACATAAATTTGTATAAATAAACAAGGAATAAATATTTATATATATATATATATATATATATATATATATATATATATATATATATATATATATATATTATTATTATTATGTAAATGAATAGCAAGTCAGCTGATTTGCCCTTAAGCACACTTTTTTAACCAGGGAAATGAAATGTATGAAACTACTTCCCTTAAACCTACTATTTCACCTTCAAGTGCAAATGCATGCTGGAGGTTGTACCTTCATTCATCTTCGGTATGGATGTTCTCCTGGTACATGGCTGAGGTGGATCCAGAGACACCAGGGTCAAGGTGGGACTTAATCCTGGATGGGTTTTCACAGGATACCGTACGCACATACATGCAAAGTAGCATACAGTAGCGGGATGTTTCCGGGAGGAAACCAGAGATCCTGCAAGAAACCAAAGAAACCACTAAATTACTCCAAATATAAAATGGATGTTATTTGAATTCAATTAGTTTTTATTTTTATTTCATATGGCATAACGGTTACTGTCACAAAGCCAAGCAAACCAGAATTGTTTGATTTGTATCCTTTGATCTGATGGCTCCTTTATTTTCCATCCCATAATTTTGCCCAAAATTGTCTTTTTACATACTCTATTACATTACATTTATATCATGCTGTGTATGCAGTAGAGTAAAACCTTTTTTTTTTGTTTTCAATTCAATTTAAGTCCGATTTCGGATTTCACTACCACTGCTTAAAATATCAGGATTTATGTGACACACATGCTATCTATATCTACATATTAAACATTCTTCCTTCCTTTCTTCCTTTTCGCAGGGCTTCAGAGGAAGCCGCTCATGAGGAAGTTTGATCAGTGAAAAGGCCCAAAGGTGAGAGAGATCAGGATGACGACAGTAGCCGCCGAATATGACCACATGGACATCCAGCAGCAGTACCAGGATACTGTCAACAACCGCTGGGACGAGGAGTGGGACAATGAGAACAGCTCGGCACGCCTGTTCGAGCGCTCTCGGATCAAAGCGCTAGCAGGTGAGACGGCATCTCTGGCGGGTTTAAACCAGGAGCACACGGTTTTGTTTTGCTGAGTGTGGAAGATGGTTGCTTTATACATTTGGCCTTTTTGGGGGGTAACTGATGATGATGATGATGATGATGATGATGAGAGAATAGGAGTCGCCTGTATGATGGCAGATGTTCCCAAAATAAATTTTTATTTTATTTTGTCAAACTACAATATTGAAAAACAAAGTTTTTGGAATTTCTTTTCCCAACTAGCAACCTGATTCTAATAATGCCGGTCTCAGTTACACGGCTCGGTAGTGCTCAGAAGGTTTTCCTACTCCAGTCATCAGATTTGAGTATGTTATTTCACATTCCTACCCGATTGTGTTTATGCGTAGAGAAACGAAAGGGATATCCGGACAGTAGCGCATTCACTTGTCCGTGTTCAGCTACTTTCTCCCAGGAGCGGTCGTTTTTTAAAGTACCCTAAGTGCAGTGTTTACAGAGACATGATGTTGTTTATGAGGGCTGCCTACTGAAGATGGAACGGGAGACAAAGACGGCAGAGACAGAGAGAGAAAGAGAGGGAGAGAGGAACACTGGGCGAGAGAGCACTCTTAAAAGCACCAGAGGAGAGAGATTTGTTATTGCCAGAGGGCAACCGAGCTTAAACAGGCCTGGTTTTAAACCTCCAACACTCTGGTTCACTTCCCCCACACAGCTCAGAGAGAACTCCAAAGATTCCTGTAAAGTCTAAAAAAAAAAAAAGTTGGAATGTAAAATATAACTTTTTTTCTTTCGTTTGCCCAGACCACAATCCTGTTTTAGGAGTGTTGAAATAGGCCCCCTAGAATTCCAGTGAGCATCCTGCTTTTCACATGATTCTGTTTTCCTGCATTCCTTAGCGCACAGAGTGTACGCCTCTCTCCCTCTCCCTCTCTCTCTCCCTCTCTCCCTCTCTCTCTCCCGCTCTCTCTCTCCCTCTCTCCCTCTCCCTCTCTCTCTCCCTCTCTCTCACTCTCTCTCTCTCTCCCCCTCTCCCTCTCTCTCTCTCCCACTCTCTCTCTCTCTCTCTCTCCCTCTCCCTCTCTCTCTACCGCTCTCTCTCTCCCTCTCTCTCTCTCCCCCTCTCTCTCTCTCCCTCTCTCTCCGTCTCTCTCTCTCCGTCTCTCTCTCCCTCTCTCTCTCTCTCTCTCTCTCTCTCTCTCCCTCTCTCTTTCGCCTTCTCTCTTATTCTTACTGAACTGTAAGGCACATTAAAAAGTGTAGAAAACAAATTCTGGAAAATTCATAAGAGAAATTTGTAATGTAATGTAATTAAGATTGTGTAAGACACGATGCTCTTACAGCTACAGCACATTTGGTCCAGGGCATCATCACATCCCCAAACAAAAAATACTACTTATCCAAGTAATTATTATAGTAACCTCTAGTACACTGTAGTGTTTACTGTAGTAAGTCACTTTGTGCAGTGATATACTCACTATAGTATGGTTTACTTTAATAAATATACTACAGTAACATTTAAAAACACTACAGTATATTTTCTCTAGTAAGTGACGTTACTATATGCAGTGGTGTACAAAGTCAGTATAAAGTTATTATAGCATACTGTTGTTTAACTCTGGTTTACTACAGTTAGTACTGTACTACATTAAGGTTCAAAATTTTATAGTATTTACTATAGAATATTTTCTCTAGTAAGTTACAATATGAATTATTTATCATATAAAGTTAGTATACACTAACATACTGTAGTATTCACTATTGTATTTTAACTATGGTTTACTATAATAAATGTACTATAATAACATTAAAAACACTACAATATTTACTATAGTACGTTTTCTCTAGTAAGTTATCATTTGCAGTGGTATACTGTAGTATTCATTATAGAAACTGAGTATACTGTAGTATTCATTATAGAAACTTAGTATACTGTAGTATTTATTATAGAAACTGAGTATACTGTAGTATTCATTATAGAAACTGAGTATACTGTAGTATTCATTATAGAAACTTAGTATACTGTAGTATTTATTATAGAAACTGAGTATACTGTAGTATTCATTATAGAAACTTAGTATACTGTAGTATTTATTATAGAAACTGAGTATACTGTAGTATTCATTATAGAAACTGAGTATACTGTAGTATTCATTATAGAAACTTAGTATACTGTAGTATTTATTATAGAAACTGAGTATACTGTAGTATTCATTATAGAAACTGAGTATACTGTAGTATTCATTATAGAAACTTAGTATACTGTAGTATTTATTATAGAAACTGAGTATACTGTAGTATTTATTATAGAAACTTAGTATACTGTAGTATTCATTATAGAAACTGAGTATACTGTAGTATTTATTATATAAACTTAGTATACTGTAGTATTCATTATAGAAACTGAGTATACTGTAGTATTCAATTCAATTCAATTCAATTTTATTTGTATAGCGCTTTTAGCAATTTTCATTGTCGCAAAGCAGCTTTACATAGTCAAAAGAATTATTTAGGTTTGTATGAAATGTGAATTTGTATGAATCAAAATGGTCAGTTTGTCCCTGGTGAGCAAGCCGAGGGCGACAGTGGCAAGGAAAAACTCCCTGAGATGGTAAGAGGAAGAAACCTTGAGAGGAACCAGACTCAACAGGGAACCCATCCTCATTTGGGTGAAACAGAAAGCAGTAAATGATCTGCATTTATACAGTGTGTAGGGTGGGAGGCAGTTCAGCTATAATAGCTGATGTTAATTGATGTTAATATGGAGTCCAGGTAGTTATTGAAGACCCAGGTAGACTTGTAAGAAGTTCCAGTCATGAACTATCGAACTGTCAAGTCCCCAGAGACACAGTTGCCAACACCAGTCAAGGCCAGAACCATTTTCTAGGTAGAGAGAATCATTCCCAGACACCAGACGCATCCCAGAGAGACACACGGGGCATCCATGTGACGAGATCTTCAGCCAGAAGCGGGGCACCAGGATGGGTCAGACAGGTCCGGAGGGCAGAGGGAGTCTGGATCACTGGCAGCTCAGGAACGACATGTGTAGCTCGACAGAGAGAGAGAGAAAGAGTGAAAGGGGGGGACAGGAGGAGAGAGGAAAAAGAAAGAGGGGGGGAAAGAGAAGAAGAGGAGAGATGGCAGTTAGGTATGGTCACAGTCACACAATGTATAGTATTCATTATAGAAACTTAGTATACTGTAGTATTCATTATAGAAACTGAGTATACTGTAGTATTCATTATAGAAACTGAGTATACTGTAGTATTCATTATAGAAACTGAGTATACTGTAGTATTCATTGCAGTATTTTAACTACAGTTTACTAGAGTAACTTTACTACAGTAAGGTTAAAAACACTATAGTATTTACTACAGTATATTTTCTCCAGTAAGTTATTTCTGTATATGCAGTGGTATACTGTAGTATTCATTATACAAAGTTAATATACACTGTTGTATTTACTATAGTATATTTTCTTTTATGGGTAGCAGGTGCTACAGCTTATTTATTATAAATCAGTCGCCAAAATAACTAGTAAAAAAGCCTTTATGCGATCGACCGCACTGTGTCAGGCAACCAGGGACTCGAAAGGATCCCGCCAATGTGATGCAAGATCCGTGACTTCCCATCATGCAGTCTAACCTGGAGGTATGCGCACGAAAAGTAATGCTGATCAATTCCACCTGCTCCGCAGGGAATTACGAGTATTTCCATCCACCTTGAAGAAATTCGAAATAATTCGGTTCACTACTAAAGGAATTCTGATCAATCCCTCGAGTTTCTGCAGATTTTGTTTTCCAGTTGCACCCACTCTTAAAGGAATTGTGACCGCTCCCCCATTCCTGAAGGAGTTCCTAAACAATCCTATTCACTAGCGAAGGTATTTTGATCAATCTCACTCTGGACAGAGGTATACTGACTAATCCCCGAATACAGAAGCCACTTTCATAGAAATTTTTATTATTTTAATTAAATTATTCCTGCAGAATTGTTCACGAATCATGACCAAATTTAACTCTGACCAGTCCCCCCGTTTCAGAGGGATTTTTGTCCCTAATCCTTACAGTTCTTGGATTATTTTCCAGCCCCTCTCTCAAAGGAATACTAACTAATCCAGTACTCTAGAAGGAATTCAAACCAGCTCCTCTTCTCCTAAAGAAATTCTGTCCAAAATACCCGAACAGAAAGTCTGATCACTTCTGCTAAGCTCTACAGAAATTTCGACCCTCGTCTGCGTCATATCTGTCCACTTCCCACTGCATGAAAGTAAGACCTGCCCACACCTGCGGTTATTTTTTCTCGGGCCCTGATGCACACCTCCAGTCTAAGCTTCACTTATTTTTATATATATATCTCATAAGCTCTGCTTGAATTCCTCCGCCAAAAAAACGAACATAACTGCACTTCTTTTCTCTTGCATTTCTGAGCTCTCTCTAGGCAACTGACAGGAAGTGCGATGTAACGCTAGCACACTTTCCTTAAGTCCCAGAGGGTCGATAAGGCAGGAATCCCCCCCGCTAACGCTCAGCATACCCCACTAATGTAGACCATGTGGGCTGCCATGAGAAGAGCCAATACTGTGACATACAGCCCCCCACTACCACTTTCCTTAGCGCGCCTCAATTAACGGTTGCCAGGTTGAGCCGAAACAGACATTCAGATTATGGAGGGAAAAATGTCAAGCAGCGTAAAAAGGATCCTCAAAGGAGAAGTCTAAATTTCTTCTAATGAGGATAATTGGGAAAATACCTTTTGATATTTATGTAAAACCAATCACTTCTACAGTATGTATTTGACCAGGGGTCATCCTTCAATCGATAATTTACGAAAAGGTGCGTCCTCCAAGGCAAGCCTGATAAATCTAGCAAATGCTTTACGGCACTTCAAGCCTTTGGAGCTTGTCTTCCTTAAGGGATCCTTACAGAGGAAACACCCATGAATTTTTCCCTCCTTCCTCATGGCTTCCTTGCCTGCATTTGTCGCCCAGATGCTAGTAAAAACCACTCCACGGTTACGGCATGCCTCTGGTATAACATCAATTCTGTGCACCCGTGAACTCCGTTACCCTTCACCTTTCCTGTCCAGACACTTCAGATTCACTCTCTATGCTGAAGTCAGCAGAACCGACGAGCGCACAGCCAATAAAGTGTCACGCTTAGAGACGTACCATTGGTGTGAGTTGCTCTCGTCGGAATTGTGCAGTTTCATGGACGCATTCTTTTCCAGATCACATTGCAACATCATGTGCGATGTTACGCATGAGAATGAGATACGTGTCCTGAAGGGCCTGTTGTCTCCGTTCAGAACCGAACAATCTCAAAAGCACACATTTATCTTGCGCTGGAGAAATAGAGATGAATACCGATGTTATCGTTTTTAGTTCAGTATTAGGTTCATACTGTGTGGAAAGAGTTGTGTTGGTGAAAGGTATCTCAGTTCGAAGGGAATATGATTTGCAGCTATTAAAAAGTAAAGAAAACCTTCTTGATCTCTTATGTTATGAGGGTTAATGAAAAAAAACATTATCAAATTTTTGTCGGTGTGTTTCACTTTAGCACTGATACTGGAGACTCCTTCCATGAATATTAAATAAACATCAACTCACAGATACGCTACAGAGGTGACGGGAAACGAAGTACAACTTTCTACTGTTTAAGTGCTTTTTTATCCATGTCATTTCATATGTGATACTTTAGACTCATTACCTTTTAGGAGAGGATCACATAAAAGTGTTCACGCTGTCACTTACACCATATTACGACTGCACGACACCCCGCATGGCAAGGAAAGAAAACAAAACAATTCCACCAAAGTGATTGACAGTTACCGGGGCAACAAATCCCACCCATATTGTCTCTGGGCTCCTATTTTAAGCGTCCCGAATGGACACATTTGTCAATGAACGATTTTGAACTAATTAACAGAGTTGGCAAAAGCACATTTGGTTTGTGTTTTAAGACAATAATGGCCTATAATTATTATGTTTTTGGTGCATCATTTAACCTTATTGTGTTCTGTATGTTTGCAGGATGCCCATGTTTAATTCCGTAGACTATTTGCATTATACAGGGTAGCGATGGTAGCAACAGATATCTAGAAAAAACTGCTTCTTTGTGGAGAATGTGTACTTTTGTACTTGAAGTATATTTTAGGGCATGCACTTAGTATTTCAAATTGAAAGTGTTGTAGTAGAGTATATTAGATTATAGTAGATCCATAGTAGATTAGTTATCCCAAATATTCCCAAATCCCAAATATTCCCTGACCTAATAACTTTAATACCTAAGCATTGTCTTTGATCAGAAAACTGAGTTTGACACCCTCTTGTGTTCCTACTGATTAGTGTATTGTGCTTTCACTACCATTTAGCTATATGATGCTATAAGGTGTCTACTGATGAGGACAACAGGTCTAAGTTAAACAGAATGAAGTATAAGGTGCACCGAACCCAAAAAGTGATGTCTCCGTGTAAGGACGCACGGACCCAGAACGTTAAATTTGTCGCTGGATTTTTGGTGCTTTGGGCAGAGCAAATAAAAGACAATCATTTATGGAGGCAATTTCTTTTTCCCATTGTGTAACTTGAAAAAAAAAAGGTCAAAAAGTATCATAATTCTGAGTTCTTGCTTCCCACTTCTGAGTCAAGATGAATGGAGCAATATTACATATGTTACGCTGACTTTTGTTTTTATGCAGCTTGTTCTTTAAACCCAGCTGAATGATGCAACTCAGTCAAACGTTCTTCATTCATCAAACATCAGTGAAAATCAGTATATACGACACTTGCTATTTTTAAAGAACACACCCTTCAATAGCAATTTGCCCTTTTCTTATAAAATGAAGTGAACATCTGCAGTAGTGACTAAACCGTGTTCCAGGAAACGTCCCCTCCCTTTTCTACTCAAAGTGAAAGCATAGAAAGAAAAAAAAACAAATCTCTGGCTGTTGCTTCTCAAAGCCCTATGAGAAATCATTCCACGGGTAATAGTCAGATGCAACGGAAAGCAGAAGGGCAAAGGAAGGTCAAAAAAGATCAGTGATGCCTGCAGGGGTGTGGAGAGCACGTGGGGTCCTTGTGACTGCCTGCTGACACAGCCTCGAGTATTTCTCTATAATATACCTCTCAAAGCCTTTTAGTCAGGCCAGCTGAAATCCTATGGTCTACAAACTATGCCGTGTATTGTGTTATGGGAAAAAAACTCAATATGCTCGAAGGGGTCGGACTTATTTTCTCACCACATGTTATTGAAGATTCTTGTCCCTATATCACGAGGAAATCCTATAAAAAATTCAAGCATGAGACCTGCTCAGCAGTGGAACTCTTATGAGATGATTAATCAGAGTTCTACCCAGGTTTCATGAGCTATTCTAGTTAAATTATGCCAAATTATGTTCCAGAATAAACCTCAGCCCGTTTTTTTTTCTTTTTCTTTCCATGAACGCTCTCTCCATCCGTTAGTGCATAACGAGAACCGAATTTGCTCTGGGTTGAGGTCCAAGATCTGTCCCATCAGAGGACAGAGACCAGACAGGATGCTTATGGGAGACATTCATCATCAGCTCATTCATCATAAGGAAAACTTTCCTGCGTGATATGCTCAGAGAGTAGCTGTGCCGAGGAGTAGACCCCAAGACTGAAGGCCCAAGACACAAGAGTTAAGTTGGAGTAAGTGCTCTCGGAGGAAGAGTGCTACATATTTACTTACTCACTCGAAAGTCCACACACACACACACACACACACAAACACATGCATGCAGAGGTGGAGACTTTTGTGCGAACGGAAGCATGGCAGGAAAGGTGGGGGGTGGTGACTGGTGACTGCTCAAGCAGGATGTTTGCAAATCAGCTTGTATTCAGGACGTCGTTTGCTCTGCCATGCCAAAAAGCCTTTTAGTATTTCTCGTGGCAACACATTTCTATCCATCAAGCTTTCAAAACAACAATGCAGGGAAACTGGATGTTATTCTGTTCCGTTTCTACCCCTTCTCTGCACTGGAGGCTTGGTACATTCCTTCTCCTCCTTCTTCTTCTCCATGTTAGCTCCACCTACCGCCTGCCTCTATGGTAATGAAGGCGCTGACATCACTGCCAAACACACAGGCAACGGCAGGGCATCTGGTGAAATTACAACCCCGAATCCTCCTCCTCCTATCCACCACCACCACCACCACCACCACCTCCTCCTCCTCTTAGTCTGGCCCCGACAAAGGTGCGCTATCCTGGAGGGAAGCACTTTCATTGGTCTGCTTCGCTTCAAGTCCTTCGCTCTAATGCTGAAATTATTGTGTGGCTCCCAATTTGCAGTCTGATTTTCCACTGAGGTAGAGCTGAGCAAGGCAAGGGTAGTGGGTGGGTGTGTGTGTGTTCAGTCGTGGGGGGAGAGGCCACTTTTGAATGGCCAGGGAGGGAAGACAGGAGAACAATCAGAGGAGACGCATGCTTCCCTCCTTCTCCTCCTCCTCCTCCTCCTCCTTCTCCTCTCTGGAACAGATCCTGCTGTGTTGACTATTTCAACACAGCCTTTGCCCGGAATAAACCCCTAACGGACGGGTTCCTGAGTCTTCTGGATATTTCCGTGTTAACATATGGTCAAAAGAACAAACCCGTGTTTAAAGGAGGAAAGAAATCCTGGTGAAAGAAGTTCTTTGCTTTGCATTCTTGCTTCCCTCCATTTTTGGCACTCCGTGGTTGCCAAGGAGTTTGGGAGTTCTGGATCTGGTTTGAGGAAGGGAACATGGAGACGGACTGGGGGTCCGGGGGGGCCGAGGATCTCTATCATGGATCTGGTTATTCGTCTCAGGTGCCCTTCAACTACAACCAGCTAGAGGGGCGTTTCAAACAGCTTCAAGGTAAGACCGCTTCTCACAGGTCGAGCTGGGTAGTTTACCGCCGTTGCCATGTGATCACTCTCAAATCACTTTACGTGAACCTGGTCCTGCTTAGGTACCTTTTTTTCTAATTCAAAAGTCTTAGGGCAACCTTGGAACATGTCTTGCATGTCTGGCTCACAATCCTCGAGGAAAGTGGGGGTGGGAATGAAGTGATGGGATGCGTCTGATGCTTTCTCTGGCTCAGTCTGGGATGGGGATGATGACTTGTAGAGTGAATTACTAAAACAGATTTAAAAAAAAAAAAAAAAAGATTGGTCTCCTGCGTACGGTTAAGTTTCATTACAAGCATTCCATGCTTTTTACGTTGGACTCCCCCTGCTTCCCAAAAGCACCAGTCAATAAAGCGTAGTCTGAGTGGGGCATCATGCTCAACAATGGCAAGTCGAGGAAGGTGGGAGCGGTTGTTTTTGTTCAGTGCTTGTGGTTCGTGGTACCAGCGGGTTAGGGTTAGTACTCGAGCATATTTCTGCGTTTGTGATGTACAAGGCTTTAATTCTGAACATCATTCAATTCAACGAAACACAGGAAAGAAACAAAAGAAGTGCTAGGATGCTTTTGTCGTCACTGTGTAGTAGCATTGACGGAGCATGTGGTGGTTATGAAAGCTTAAAGGCTCGATTTATTGGGGTCATTTTACGGGAAATTAAATATATAACAATTTTATCATTCAGGCGAGCCGATCCATGACGATAATAGTACAATGACGATGATGCAGCCAAGCTGGCCCGATCAGTGGGAGTGCTCCACACACTGTCTGACACAATCCCTGTTTTTATTTTGGTCATTTTTGCTTTTACACCGCTTTGTCCTTGATGTGGTTTTGTCTTTACACAGGGTGTAAGGTCACCAATACTAGAGCACTACAATTAACGTTTAAAAAAAAAATCAGCATTTCCTTTAAATCGACATATGAACTCAGTCGGGTTGTACTATCTCCCCCGGAGATAAAACAGCTGCTTCTTTAGTTTTCTTTAGAATTGTATTTATTAGCACTAAGGCCACGTTAAGAGGAGGATTCAGGATTGTGCAAGCACATGAAGTGTGTACGGTCTACTTTCAGAGTGGCAGCTCTTACACTCTGGGAAGGAATTGGACGGTGTCTTGGTAATCAGTAAACCATGCACTCGTCCTGTCCCGTGTCGTAAAGCACTTAAAAGCTGGCAACTTAAAGATCGACTGACGCCAGCTTGACCTTTCATCATACCTGTGACATACCTGTTTGAGATCGCTCGGATGTATTGGCTTATTTATCTTCAGTCATAAGAATTTATCTTCTCTGGACAGATATACTGATTTTCTAAATCATAAATAAACATTTTAAAATTGACTTATGCCTAAGTTGTACTTTATAGGCTTTGCTAACACTTTCCCTAGACTCTCTGGACAGTACATATATATCAGCCAAGACAAATGGACCGTATCAACTCCTATTGCCAAAAAGTAGACACAAACCAGAGCGTCCCAGACAGTCAGTACTGCACAAGGCTGACCTACAGCTTACAGCTCACACAAGGGAGCATCCAGATGATCCTGGATATGCGTGCAACAATAACAATCTAATAATAAAATTGAATTATGAACATTTTTTCCTGATGATGGGTGTGTCCACTTCGTTTCTTTAACGGAACAGTTACCCGAGCTAAAGCGGCTACCAAAAGCTGTTTTACTGTGGAAAAGAAATGCAAAGTACTGCTAACACTTTAAAGACTGAAGAATATTTGAACAGCTGAAACAATTCAAAATTCAAGTGTTGCAACAGAAAAAAACATCCTGGTTCTAGTGGCAATTGCAGTTTTGACTCCATGTGACTATACAACTACAACAATTATATGTCCAAGACAGAACTGCGAAGCGTAAAAAATTTCTTTGTAGGGCTCTACATCGTCTATATACCGATCGTCCATAACATAAAAAATTAACCTTAAAACCAACTATATTTTGGGCTACCCTTGTACCACCGTGACAGGTCTGGCCCCTCTGAGCATGACCTCGATAGACCCCTCGGGGTGTGTGCTATGGTGTCTGGCACCAGAACATTGGCAGCGCATCCTTTGTGTGCTATGGGTTGCAGGGTAGGGCCTCCGTGGATCGGACTTGTCCGGCACATTCCCATGGTGGCCCGATCAAACTGGGATCTGGGGAATTTGGAAGCTGGTTCGGCAGCCTTGGGTTCTTTGGTTGCTGGGACTGTGCATAATGGGCCATAGTGCAACTGAATTAACGTTATTCATTTCACCTCGACATGGTGAGACTGTGTATATAAACACAATATATCCACTCATTAAGAAATATTTTACAAGAAATGATACACACACAAAATTTTCATAATAAAAATCTAGTGGACTGAGACCTAAGAGGCTGCTGTAGATGCCTTAGACGTTCTTCTGAGAGCAAGCTATTGGAAGATCTCCCAGGATCCATGCTGAAATCCTGCTTTTGTCCTCCACATGTAGTTCTGGCAAGCCGTCACTTCGTACAGCATGGCTAGCTCTGTGGCCGTCTGTTCGTCTGCTGGCAGGGCCACGGTCTCCGAGCACAGACACAAAACTCTCTGTGAGCCTAAAGCACGTTACGCGTGTGCCGAATTCCCAGCCTTTTGCCCAGCGTGATTTACTCCGTGGGTGTCATGGTCTGTCTGTTCAGTCTGACCCTTTGCTCTAGCGATGGAGAAACAGTTGAATAGAGCTGTAAGTGTCACTAATGGAAGTGACTCAAGGAAACAGAATGGAGCTGTTCTAGCCTCGGCAATGAGGCGGCATGAGTGGGGGAACAGGGCGAGGTGAAAATCTGCTTTGTGAGTGACAGAAAATGAGAAAGCCCCAGAATGAAAAAGCGAGCGGAGACTCCATTAGCTCCATTGTGGAGAGAGAACTATTTTGTTTTCACTTGAAGCGTGAATGAAACAGAACGTCGGGTTTGTGAAGCTCTTGAGAGCAGCGGGAACGAAAACTGCACTGAAGTGTTCTGTTTTCTTAACATTTCTATCCATTTTAAGTGGCATTGCACAGACATACTAAAAAAAAATATATTCACAACATAAGAGTACAAGTCTCCAGTTAAACGGATCATGAGCAAGAACAATATCGAGAAGTATAGCCATATGGAATTGGCATAGTAAAGTGCAACTACAGGTGAGGTTACAGGTTCCATCACTATTCTGCACTTGTACTGCCACACTTTGCAAATTGTTTAGTTTTACTTTGGTATCACTCACTCATCGTCTATACCACTTCATCCTGTATTCAGGGGGCCTGGAGCCTATCCCAGGAGACTTGGGGCACAAGGCGGGGTACACCCTGAACTGGGTGCCAAGCCATCGCAGGGCACACACATATACACTCACCCACACACTCATCCACACCATGGGAAATTTGGGAACACCAATCTACAGTTCTTTGGACTGTGGGAGGAAACCGGAGTACCTGGAGGAAGCCCACCAAGCACGGGGAGAACATGCAAACTCCATGCACACAGAGACGGGAATCGAGCCTAGCCGGGAATCGAACCCTGACCCTGGAGGTGCAAGACGACAGCGCCAACCACTACAGTACACCACCGTGCCGCCCTACTTTGGTATGCTTCGATTAAAAATCTAAATGCACGCCTACGAATAATTTCCTTCATGACACCATTGAAGAAACCACAATTTCGGTAACACTATTGTGAATTGTGCAGTGTTACCAGTATCCGTTTAGCTATCCATTCTTTTTCCATGCCACTCATCCTGTGCAGGATCGCTGAGTGTTTGGAACCTATTCCTGGGAACTCCAGAGGTGAGCTGCAACCATTTTGGCAATTGGCAATTTGGAAACACCATTCCACCTACAACATATTTATTCGGATGGTTCGAGTCAACCTACTTTCGGGAGAACATGCAAACTTGTACGCACATACATACCAGACTTGAGATTTAGTCCCCCAATCATGGAGATGCCACCAGTAAGGAGGTAGCCACTAATCCATCATGCCGCCTAGTAATACCGGAGATCCAACATGGAGTTCCATGAGACTGGGATTGAACCAAACAGTGATACAATTCAAAGTCAATAACAGGATGGTGTAACATACTGTTTGTATGGAGCGCTCATCATATGATTCATGAACGAGAACTTTACTCCAAGCCTAGAACTTCTCTCAGAGCCGCTGTAGCAAAGAAGAAAAAAATCAAGACCTTTTGACCAATTAGAATCAGGCATTCCTTATCTTCATGGTGTAACAATGTTTAAGTCTCTTACTCATTCCTGCATGTCAGCCCATCCTAGTGGATAAGACGATTTTGCCTAATTAATCGCGATCGCTGTTCAACTGGGAGTGACAACAGCGGAATCCATCAACCTGACCCGGAGCGCCGCGTTCCTCACAAGACCGCACTGTTCCCACCGAGACATCATCCTCCCCTCATTTATATTCTTAAAGAAGTGAGTGCCAATGTTTCTCGCTGCGAGAGCGGCAGACTTGCCATGTTTAATATGGAAGGCAAATATACAAGGTTAACCAAGTCTAATCTAGCGACTAGGAAAGCATGACCCTCTACATATTTGGTCTTGTGTTTAAGACAAATATGAATATCCTGTTTGGCTCGAGTCTAATCAAGTCCTCTTTGCGTTGCTTTATTTAAATAAATGGCATATTTATACACACACACACACACACAAAAAAGTTGTAAAGGAAAACGCCTTAAACATGGAACTGTGACCTCAGTGGCCCTTCATCACCTATTTAACACACATGACGTCTGAGGAATTTCATTCTGCAGAGCCTCACGCCACAGGATGCGGATACATCAGAGAGAGAGAGAGAGAGAGAGAGAGAGAAAGGAAGTCGTCTCTAGACTGCACACACATACACACACACACACCTTCTTCTTTTTGCCTTGCATTTCGATTTGCATTTCATTTTATTTCTTTCTTTTATTTTTTATCATCCAGCCCATCCCAGGATTTTTCCGCGCATGGGTGTGGTCCGTTTAGCGGAAGTTTAAATCAATAAATCAATAAGCTTTGTGACCGTTACAGCCATGCTGAGACGCTGCTTTCCAGACTGTCTAGGGACTAGATCTTTTGTTGTTGGCCTCAGTGCGTTGAGGACAAAGTGGTTATAAAAGATCGTTGTGAGGAAAATCCTGCGTTTCATGTAATTAATTAAACGGAAATTATGCAATAGGTTCATGGACTACTAATCAACCCCTGGATTTCCTTATTTCCTTTTATTATTATTATTATAGACTTAAGAACTTATTAAGTGCTTAAAAACGCATTAAGTGCATTCTGTAAATCTGAGTGATAAAGATTTTAAATATTTCCAATTTGATTAGTTTTAGATTGTTCTAATAAAGTAATGTCTAACATTTTCTCATTCACTAAACATTTAATCGGAAGATTTTTCCCAATTTTCCCCCCCATTCCCCATTTTCCACACTATGGTCTTGATTTGATTTGTACCTTTAAACAGGTTTAAACAAAAACAGAAATGGAACACGAGATAAAAAGAGTGCTGTAAGATTTTGTAGAATGAAATGGTAGACATGTAATACTCTTATTCATGGTCTTTACCTCTTTATCCTGTATACAGTGTTGCTGGGGCTTGGAGCCTATCCCAGGGTACTTAGGGAACATGGCAGGGTACACCCTGGAGGGGTCCCGATCCATCACAGGGCACACACACACACATCCCCATACACTAAAGGCAATTCGGAAATGCCAGTTAGCCTAATCTGCATGTCTTTGGACTGGGAACTGGAGGAAACCCACCAAGCACAGGGAGATCATGCAAACTGACCCGAGGTGGGAATCAAACCCGGACCTTAGAGGTGCAAGGCGACAGTGCTAACCACTAAGCCACCCTTCTGCCACATACAGTACAATAGATGTCTAAAATAAAACTGGACTCCCAGCTCGGTGTATCGAATAGGTCTCAACGTTATCAAGAATCTTGCTACTGATGTTTTTGCTTCTGAATGAACAGCCTGCTAGAGATGTCTTTTACAGTTTACACTGCTACAAATAGGGTTGGGAATGCAGACAACAGGACATGCCTTAACTAACTAACTAACCAAGAAAGTGATTGGTATTGAGTTTAAAAACTGAGCAGAACTTCGATCTTGAGTCTCGAATGGGAGTTGTTAACAAGTAGGGAGGAGACGAGGAGGTGGTGGGGGGGTGTAAACTTTCATCACTAGTAGAAAAGAGATGGGAAGTCAACGAAGAAGGAGCGCTGATTTTCTCCCAAACTTCATGCCTCGGTTTCCCATAATTTATACTTTTCTTCAGAAACCAGAGCCTTTCAACCACTAGGCATCTCTTTTAGACGCGTAAAGTAATGTTTAGCATGTGGGAGGAGTTTAAAGGAACAAAGTCATGTTTATTGTGAAAGGGTCCTAACGGCCCAGTGGGGCGGATTTTAATGGTGGAGGGTTGCAGAGAGAGGGATGTGTTTACCTAAGGGTGGGAGCAGATGCTGGAGCATTCCTGTGGCCTTGCTGGAGGTTGGGGACGGGGGCTGAGAGGAGGAACACTGCCGCCATTGTTCCGTTACCCACAATCCCATGGGAGCTCTGCAAGCATCAGTGTTGGTGTTATCGGTTTACAGTAAAGCCCTCGGTAGAGTGTTTTCGCTGAAGAGGAGTGAAAACTAACTGAGGGCGAGAGTACACCCTTGAATGTTTTGTTCCGTCGTTTTCTATAACGATCCATCCATCTATTCATCCATCCATTTTCTACACCGCTTATGGTGTCTAGGGTCACGGGGGACTTGGGGGCTTGTCCTAGGGAACTTGGATCACAAGGCAGGCTACACCCTAGATAGGGTACTGACTCGTCTCAGGGCACAAGCCCATACTAGCCTACAGCACATGGTTTTGGATTGTTTGGAAACCCACCAAGTATGGGAAGCACATGGAAAGTTCACAGAGTGGAGAAGAGATTCAAACCCTGAGCACTCGAGATGCAAGGCGGCAAGCCATCGTGCTATCTATTGCGACGTTGAATGTTTGCAGATCAAGATATTTTACATTATATTCTAGTAGCTATAACTAGTTTTTCATTAATCCAGCACTTTTTTCTTCTTTTTTAAGTTGATTAGACAAAAAGAAGTTGGAGAGGAACCTTAAAAGTCCACAGGCTTCACCATGCTCACACTGGAGACTCCTTCAAATGCTGTGTAATGTACAGTAAGAGTCGCTCAGTGGTTAAGACGTTGGACTCATAATCAGAAGGTTGCAAGTTCAAATCTCGGCATCACCAATGTAGGGCCCTTAAGCAAGGCCCTTAAACCTCAAATGTATAATGAGATAAAAATGTAAATCACTCTGGATAAGGGTGTCTGGGAAATATTAACGGGTGTACTTTTTTTAATGGAAATCACCGGTTGTTACTATGGAAAGGATAATGTGCTGGAGTTAATATAAACCTACTTTACAAATCATCCAGAACTACTGGCAGAGCTCCGAACGTTAATCAACTTCTGACCAATCAGATTCAAGGATTTCGAAGCGATGCGTCCTTACAGTACCTACTCCCAACAACTCCAAATATCATCTGCTTTTTGCTGTTCATTTTTTTTTAATTCTTTGAATTGGCTTGTAACTGTTTCACTGTCGTGTCTATTCAGCATCTTGTTATCAAATATCAGGAAAACCTAAATCACGATACACACTGCGAAGTCTGAAAACAGGTAGAGATATTTCCATTTCTGTCCCATCGCCCACCCCATGTCACGCGCCTGCTGAAGATGTCAGTGCTGTTTAGTTTGGCAGCCGCAGGATCAGGGACCTGGTCTGTTTCTAATGCTGTTTTCCGAGCGTGATGCAGAGCAGGTCACACCAGCACATTAAAGTTTACGGTTTTCAACATTAATATAATATAACAACTTGTGCCTTATTGTCTGAGCTCTACTTTGGTTTAGCGCCGTATAGCACATCAGGACCTTGACAGTTTTATTATTATTAGTTTAATATTAGGAGCGGATAGTTATTTTACGTTGTGTGTATGTGTGTGTAAGAGAGAGAAACGAGTAGCGAGGTGCACACACACACACACACACACACACACACTGCTTGGTTTGTAATGCAGGTCCTCCTGGAGGGTGTTGGAACATGTGGAACGTATAGACTTGGAAAAAAAGAGACGCCTGGTCAGCAAGTGTGTAGATTTTGTGTGTGTGTGTGTGTGTGTGTGTGTGTGTAAGAGACAGGGGGTTCAGTTTACAGCTTCCCCATAGCATATCTCTAACCCTTATATATCGATCCCTGCACATTCTGTATGCACTTTAGTGCTTCCATGTGCATGTGTGTTAAAGCCAGACCTTATAACTGTAATGGACACACACACACACACACACACACACACACACACATTACCATAATTATTAACGATTTGCCAATCCTCTGTGCATATGACATATTTCTATTTGAATTAATACGATTAATGTATAATTATGTAATGAGTAAATAAAAAATAACGAGTGTATTAATGTATTGTTTGCAATTTTAAAAAATGAATACTTCAGCCAAGTCCCTATACAATATAGAAACATTATTATTATTATTATTGTTGTTGTTGTTGTCATCGATTTGGGAGTACTGTATAGTCAGAGTTATATATGTATTTATTTATTTATTTATAGTAAATAAATCATATAATAATAATAATAATAATAGTTATTATTATTTATTATAATATTTAATAAATAATAATAAATATAAAATAATAATAAAAATTAATAGAATAAAAAATATATAAAAATAACACAACATATATATAAATAATTTATTATTAGTACTTTTATCTTGAAATGTTTTTTATTTTTGGATTATTTTCTCCTCATCTCTCCGTGTGCCTCTCCACTGGCTGTCCACTCACTCTGGCAGATGTGCTCTTCCTGTGTTTGCTTTTTCTCTATTGTTTGTGGCCGGGCTGTCGGTTACGATGACCCCTGTCACCCGCTCTCTGTTCGTTTTTCGTTCTGTCTCCGTTTGGACTGCCGGGGGGTTCAAGGAGAGCTGTAGTCATCCTGTCTTCTTTCGATTGCAGGGGGTCTCATCAGGAAATACGCTAAAGATGGGAGAACAATCAAGCCAGACGCTTACGTCTGCGCAGGGACGAGGAATGCAATAACAGGAAAAATGGGCGGATTATAAATAAACTCTTTCTTGAATGTGTGCATGTGCACAGCGAGGCCAGAGGTGTGTCGGGACAGCTGGCTAGGGCTTTTATATCAAAGTAATACTTAATAAGATGGGGAAAAGGGCTGTTTATAGCCTTGTTGGGAAAAAAGTCACCCAATGCTAAATACAGGGGTGCCAAAATTTACGCTCAAGACAAACACAAATAAAATTTGCTTGGTGTAAACGTTGAAAGACAAAAGGCCTAGGACGTGAAACGGCATCATCAGATCTAACTGAGGTGAACTTTGACCTTTGAGCTCTCCAACTTTTGTTCTGTGTTCACAAGCAACAAATATGTTTTTTCTTCATGATAAAATATACGCCAAACATTCACAAGTCACACCTACATCAATATTTACAGCATTTGATACATGACCTTATCTTATTAACACTTTCTAAAAATTATAAGAATAGCATTAAGCTATAGCCTTATCAAAGAGCCCTATTAAAAGCTTAATACAATTAATTAAATTGTATTTAACGTAAAAATATGAAATAAACATAATTCTTTTTGCTAAGATGTGTACTGTAGCTGTAATCTATAAACTGCGAGTCTGATGACATAATAGATATTTTTTCATAATCAGGGAAGCTTTTAGGTTAAAGTTAAGAGTAGAGTTTAGAAGTAAAAAATCTTTTTCTAAAAATTGTTTTTATTTAATTGGATGGCGCTGTCCGCTTTTACCTAGCTCGCTCTAAAAACATAATGCATGCTAATGTACAAACAATAATCTGTTAAATCTGCATAACACTAGCTTTTTGCCAACATCCTTTTTTAACATGGATTAACCAACCAGGCCACTTAATTGCCCATGTTTATAATGCGATTGTGCTTTCTATGTTAAAAATTGTGCAGCACTATTTGTATTAACAAAAAAAGCCAATTTTTATCTGTCCGACAAAAGCAATCCATAATGCCAAATGAGGGAAATAGACGAGGTTCAAAAACAAGATGGATGCATAGACATAATGGACAAGGAAAACTCATAAAACTCGTTTTAGATTAAATGCACAATTATACTTAGTGACAAAACACAAAACATCTTTATTACATAATACTAGATGGTGGCAGATACCTGCATAAAGTGCTTGAGACCTCAAGGAAATAATGAATAGGAACAGATGGCAAGCAATGATTAAAAGAAAGCATGAACCAGTTAATCAATTTAAAATGTGTGGAAGCATCTCCAACATGACGAACACCACCTCTAACGTTTTTTTTTTGTTTTGTTTTTTTCTTTCTTTTCCCTTCGACCTGTAGATGAGCGCGAGGCAGTGCAGAAGAAGACCTTCACAAAATGGGTCAACTCGCACCTGGCGCGGGTCTCCTGCCGCATCACAGACCTGTACATGGACCTCCGGGATGGACGCATGCTCATCAAGCTCCTGGAGGTGCTCTCTGGAGAGAAGCTGGTGAGTTCTGTCTTGTACCTGACAACATCGTCTTGCTGAAACCCAACATGTTCACTCTACATTCGTAACAAAATGACAGACGGATTTGAAACTGAGCTCCAAGGCGTGAGTGGAACAAAGCAGTTGTGATGGGGTTCGGATCCAGTTGTGATTTGTTTGGTTTTTGAAGAGTTAAGTCCTGGGCTCCTAAATAAGTGGTGTCATAAAGGGAAAAGGCGGCCATTAGGCGTTCTCTGCTGCTGTCAATTTCACCCCGGAAGATTAACTACATGCGTCATCTAATTACACACGGCATAATCTCCTGCCCTTTAGACACAGATAGAGTAGCTATTCTGAACGGTAATGAACAATGAGCTGGAATAGTCATTCAGTGTGAGTCAGTTGTGGGGAAAGTTTTGTAATGAATGCGACATTGAATCAGTATCCTCAGGAATACCTTGAATCCAATGACAGGGCTTCAGGCGAACATAAATCTTTAGCAGCCTTTGGTGAATATTAAAATACATATAAATAATCCAAATTCTAGTAGGCAAAATGAAACCTTTTTTATAAGGTAAGTAGTGGAACTTACTGTATGTCGCCATCCTGGTTTAAACTGGAGCCATGGGTAAAAGAAACTTGCGATAGCCGCTAGCTGTGCTTTGCTAACATGATCTCATGATGATGGCTGACGGCGACCAGATGGACTGGCTGCACCTGAGAACTTTCACTGGTTGACTCAGTGTCTGTATCGATGGTATCTTATGTAAAGGGGGCAGAGTTTGGATGGACAGGGAGGAAAAAATTTTTGTTTGATATTTTAGTTTTCTTGTCAGTTTTCGGTTTCCCATTGGCAAGCTAGCCAGCTATGCTATGTCTGCCTGTTAGTTAGCACGGCACTTTTTCGAAAGCCACTGAAAATAAAAGAGGAAAAAAGAAAGAAAAGTCTTAATGTCATTAGAATAAATTTAATATTTATATTTTTTAATATAATTTATACTTTGATCCATTTTATTTTGTAAAAAGTTCATGAAACAAGTTCATCCCTTTTATCGCTCCTTTTATAGCGGCTATACTGTAAACGGCCTGACTCACCTGTCCTCAAGACGTTCCCATGTCTGAAAGTCAAAAAAGGCCATTGTGCTGCAACATTTACGGTACATTATCCTACTGTAGAGTAATCACAAAATGGTAAATTGAAAGGTGAAATGTATTATTTACTACATTCTCGGTTCCAGAGTGACAAGCTACAGAGGGACTTTAACGCTGGACGCTCTACACATACTTCTTTAAAAAACATCAGGTTAACGTTACGCTGTAGTTGTCCTCTTTGGACATGTTTATTTTGCATTTAAGGAAGAAGTCTCCAGTGTCAGTTCTTTGTAGCAGTCTGTAATCGCTATCAGCACAGACGAGTTCAGATGAAGAATTTCTCTTGTTAGCTCTTGGCCTTGAGGTCACACACTGTCTCAGACTTGTGGTTAATCTGTGACTTGCGAGTAAAGGCTGTGTGCTATCTCCTTATGTTTTAAAATGCAAGAACAGTGGCTCGTCTCTTCCATCGAGTTAAAAAAGAAAAAAAAAAGAAAAGAAATGACTTATTGAATAGTTTACAAAGGAGAGTTTATAAGTTCTGCTTGTTCCAGGAAGCTAATGAATACTTCCTTCACTGTATGAAATTCATTCTCATCTATAAAATTGCATAAGAAAAAATAATAAAATAATAATAATAATAATAATAATAATTATCACATACTTATTTGAATTTTTGCCAAAACACAGAGGTGGTACAGACAGTATTCTAGCAAATATCTCTGAATGATAGTCTCTATCTTCATATAGAATTATCAGCACTTTCTTCGTGTACTTCTGTTCAGAGGAAAAGTAAAAGTCTTGTATATTATATTCATTACATTTACAGATTCATTATACAGTATGTCAGGAGAAATATCATTTCAATTCATTTCTTTTTTTATCTAATTTCAATGATGATGGCTCACAACTCGTCAAAAATTGAGTATTTCAAAATATTAGAATATTTCATTTTGAGTTTAAATAAATAATTATTGGGATGGGATAGGGCCGGTCCACGTGCCATCCGTCACATTAAGTTGACTGGGGTTGGGTTGCCAGCTTGATGCCTGATTGTATTGGAGTCCAACAGTGGAACCTCGGTGGCATCGGGGTTCAACATGGGGACCTTCTGATCAGCAACTCCAACACCCTAACCCCTATATTTATTATAGAAATGCTAGGTATTTCTATAACAAGTAAAAATTAATTGAAAACATTTATATTTCGTGCTACGTATGGTACATATTGTACTTTTTGTCATACACCGCACTGGAAATTCTAAACAGCATAAAAAAGCAATGTATTTGCCAACAGCATAAGTACCTGTGCTGGGGATCGCTCTAATACTTTGCTAATTTACTTGTATTGTTAAAAGAAAAACCTCAGATATGTGATATGTGTGAAAGCACTTAAGTTCTTTGAGCGCTAAGTACTACTCAAACACACTAGCTTCCTTCTCCTTTTCTCGCCAAGATCCACATTTGATTTGAGTTGAGATCCATGGTTGAAGTATTCTTTGGAAAAAAAAAAAGGTATTGATGCACAGTGAGTGAGACGGTGAATATTTTATACTGAGATACCCGGACATTTCTCAGTTTAATACACAGTATCCTCATTAAAAATACCTTTAGGTGCACTGGGTGCCACATCTGCTCTAAATGTTAAAAGGAAACTTATATGAACTCATCTGCATCATGACCGGTTTCATCGAAATTAGATTTTTTCTCTAAGCCACAATTGTGAGTTTTGAACCCTTACGTTGAGCAAGAGCAGGCGTGAGCGCAAGACAGCTGCGTGTAACCCTAGCGTTCGTTCCTAGCTCACACCGACTCTCCCCAGCGTCCTCAAGGCTCTTGATTAGATATCTCGTCTCCCAGGCAAACAGCAGAGGAAACACAGTATCCACATTCCCAAGGCTGCGCTCAGCATGTCAGAGAGGCTCGCAGCTGGACCTTAAGTATAGCCGGATAAAGTTTGTACAGTTTCCTTCCTCAGTGGTTGTTTTTAATACTTGAGAAAATAGAGGTTCGAAGAGAGATCCTGTCGTTTACAGCGTGTAGCAGATCACTCATTTAGCTGTCAGGTTTCCTAAATGCCAGTTTTTATTTTGTTCATTTCTAATTAACTTAACTGCAGGTCAATTTTTTATGTGTGTTAGAGAAATAAAATACTTGTACGGCCAACAAGTATTGAGACAACAGTGAATTTCAATGTTTAAAACTCAGATTTCCTCCCACAGTCCAAAGACATGCAGATTAGGCTGACTGATTGTGTGCATGAATGTTAACCGGAGGTCACCATCGGCCTTCACGGTCTTTACTTGGACTACAGGGGTTCCTAGATGGATGGATTTTTTTAAATAATGACATTTAAGATAATAAGAAAAAATTGTTATTTTATTTTATGAAATTGCTATAAAGTCAGCAAGATGTCTCCAGTACTCTGGTGTCACTCATTTAAACCATGCCTGCTTGATTGCCTCTTGAAGATCAATAACTGCCTTCCTTATCATCATCGTCCAATAGTTTTTGATCGGTTTAGGTCTGGAGATGAGCCGGGTCATGGCTCCAGAAACTCAACACGATCGTGACTGCTAGTTTTTCATCAGTTTTTCAGTTCATTAGCACAACTCTTCAGCCAGATAGGCTCGAACTAAATATAGAAATCACCTGTTTTATGCATAGGGAGAATTGTAATACATGGCATACAGTATAGTACACTGTGCAAAAGCCTTGAGCCACCGCAACGTGAAGAAGTTACTGTAGACCAAATCTGCTTTTTTTTTTATACAACAGAAAATAATTAATAATTATTTATTTTAATTAATTATAGAATGTCTGCTGTAAACAATTCAATTTTCATCCTATTGATATACATTTTTCTTTGTTATTTTTCTTTTACCATTTCGTCATATATTTTGCAAATTATTTATTAGGGATGGAACTCATTTCATAAATACCCCAATATAAAATAATAAACTCATGAACCTTTTTTTAACACCTCAAATGCAAACATGTGTGTATATATATATATATATATATATATATATATATATATATATATATTTTTTTTTTTTTATAACAATAAAAAAAAAATCGATTTTGGAGCCAGTGGTGATGCAGGAATTGCCACAAAAAAGGAATCTTGATATGTAACTGATTATTTAGTTAAAAGTCTTAGTATTATTTAGTGAGAAGTGTTTCGTTATTGAAAAAAAAAAGGCTTTAATTGGGTTTTCTTCAACAGAATGAACCCTAATTAATCATAGACTGGATCCACTGTAAAATAAGGAGAAACGTAATTAACACTGAACAGGAAAAGGTTCGGGTCGAGTGAGCCGACGCTTCACTCTTGAGAGTAGGCTCGGTTTACACCTTGGCGTGGTCAGGAGGATTACTCTCGGAAAGCACCGACCTAACATCCTGCCTTTGTAGTGCTGACATCCGATATCAGAGTGAATCTCGTTCACTTACCTGTAACAAGCAGGTTCACGCTGCCACACTTCCTGTCTCTTAAGCACAGAGTCCTGTATGTGTACTCGGGTCATTATTACACTGAAAAACTGACATTAATTTGCTTATCGTGATGCTTTAGGTGACATTTACTAAATTATTATTTTTTTTTAATAAAGTCTGAGGATCTTCCAGTGTTTTAGGACAGAACATGGGGGCTTGCATGGCTTAAGCTAGCTACATAATCTCTTATAACCTTTGTCCATTTGTTTTAAGCCATGTTGTCAGTTATTCATTTCCCAAGCGCTATGACATCACTCCTCCTGTCAGGTCCCAAGCACTATGACATCAACTCTATGACGTCATAGAGTGCGAAGGGTCGTATTGTTCTTCAAAGGATTTTTTTCAGCGTCCTTTTTGAGCGTCCTAACATGCTAAAAAGGTCATAAAAATCAGCACACAGGTTGAAATCTGCTGCCATTAGGACGCCTGAGCGACTGAGTCCTGGGCGTGGCACAGCGCCTTCACAGGGGATTGTGCTGCATGGCTCATACACACTTGCATGCAAAACTCAGTACACATTTAGATCACACTGAGCTGAACAACTTTTGCTATGCATGTCATGGACGATGCAAAAAATTGAGAGAGGATCTTTTTTATATCCCAAACAGTTCAGCCGTAAACTTGTGATAAAAAGGGATTTATAACTTCCTTAGTTATACAGTATATAATACTATAGTTATATATTATGTCATAATTGTATTGTTATTTCCTCTTTAAATGCATGTGCCCACAGTCTTTCTGGTGCGCCCCCTGGTGGCGATAACGCAGGTGCTTGGGCCCGATCATCATTGCTTTGCCACTATATTTTTTATTGATTGTTTCTAATCAAGTCTTTTTTTTTTAACTAGTTTGTTTGGTCTGATTAAATACCTGGGTTCATCCACTAATCTAATACATAAGAGACTAGACGGTATTATTTTCCACTCATATTATAATAATATTTATACTGTAGGTCTCGATTAGATCTCCAACCTGGATTACAGCCTACTGTCCAGTCTAAAGATGACCGTTACCATAGAAACAGGCTTAAAAGAAGTTGGCTGTATATACCTGATCATGCATGAGTGGAAATAATTATTTGAGGGGCGTGGCCAAGATGGCTGGCGGGTGGTTAAAAAGACTTAATCTAAATGTGGCCCCTCCTCCTATAAATCATTACATCATGTTATCGGGTATCTGATTGTAATTTAAGGTGATTTATTGGCTTGTCTTTCGTGACTCTGCTGAAAAGTGCTGATGTCACCATAGAGCAGCTGCACTGCACTGCGTTCCACCTTCTGTGTGTGTAAGCCATGTGCGTTTCAAAGAGACGCAATGCTACTGCGGTGTGCGTGTGTGAGTGTGTGTGAGTCTGTGAGTGATTGTCTACCGCATGAGCCCTCCTTACACACTCAGCACACACAAGGACGATACCACCCGCACCTCTAACGTAGGGGTACATTAAGCAGCACGCCGTCTCTGTTTGGCGATCTAGCGGCTTCCCGTCACCTCATTTAACTCTCACTTTGCAGATCACACACACCGTCTGAAATGCTCACCAGGAAGTGTCCTCAAGGGACATGTAGCATGCGCCACCACCCACCATCCCCCACGCCCAGCCTTCACTATTTCGTTCCTTTTTCTCTCCAGATGCAGCGACCACGCCTGAGTACAAAGTCTCCTGGTTCATCATATCCCAGTGCCGCACACACACACACACACACCTCTGCCGTCACCCAGTTACTCATTCACTCACACAGGCTGATAGAGCTGTTTAGAAACTTGTATCTCCAAAAAAATGGAACATCGAATTCTTACGCTGATAAAACAAAAACAGCAGAGTTGAGCGGGGGAAATAAATGCTTACATATTGTATAATCTCTGTTTACAGCAGGACATTCCATGCAAAAGTGTCTTAATCTGTCTCTGACACTTTGCTTTTCCTGTGAGAGCCACTCTCGTCCATTGTGCATATCAGAATAGAAACGTCGTGCCAAGTCTGTCCTCAAGGCCACGGTACATCATTAACTCCAGTTAAGTTTGAGTCCTGTGTTTCCCGCATGGAAGGTGTTGGTGTGGGTTACCGAAGCCTGTAACACGTGTTAACCTGTACAGCTGTGTCAGCAGCGCACCTGCACGTGGGACGTGTGGACGTGTCATTTGGAAAGTTTGTTTTTTTTTAAACACAGATAAAGGAATTAACGACATATGATTTGAAGACAGTACTTCTGAACTTCTCTAGTCATAACATATAAACACTGTGTTGGTTATTCTCCGTGGGTGTTTCCTTCACTCCAAATCAATAGAAGTTTCGATTCGTCACCTTACTATCCTGACGGGCGTGGTCTCTTTGACAGTGTCTCCGCCCCATGCATAACACACGAAGGCTCATTTAGTGGTGTGATGATGATGATGATGATGATGATGATGATGATGTAAATAACATGGTATGGTCTTTATATTCACCAATCCAGCTAAGCATATTGGGATGACGTGTTCTACAGCACTCCATCTCCAACTCCATCATTAAAACAACAGCTGAAGGAACATCTTTAGCAAGAACAGTCTCGGGGACCGTTCTAAATGTTAACGTCATTTCAGGAGATCTGAGAAACACTTTGGCCAAATATTATCCCAAAAGAAGTTCGTCTGTGTTTTTAAGCTGCGGTTAACTTCTAAAATGTCCGACAAGTGGTCCAGGCTCTCCAGGACTTCCATACAGTAATCATGGAAAAACACAGATCTGCTTATAGGTGATTTTAGACAGACACTCCCGTCCGAAGCGAACTGCGGACCACTTACAGAAGTACCACTTTAAATATTTCTCTTGGACAGAACGGATGATAAATGTTGATGTGTCAGTCCTACTTTTTTTTTGGAAACAGAGCTCGGATTTCAGAGCATCTGCCAAATCCAGATGTGAGACCGGACCAAAAGAAATATTGTCCATTATGAAGTTATTAAGAGGTGTGATGGTGGTCTGCTGCTTCAGGACAGTACTCTTTGTTGTGTCAGGAAGAATACCGCAGTGCTGTCGAAGTCTCGACTCTGATTGGTCAAAAGACATTTCTGTAGCAACACTTCAACATCCTCACGGGGACTCGCAATGTGGACTTCCTAAATAATAAATGACTTATAATGAACTGATTAAAAATGAACAATTTTTGTAAAGAGATGTTTCTTTATGAAAGGCTTCTCCAGTCAGTAAATAATTACAGTAGATAAGTTGGATCTGGCCCGGAGTGTGTGTGTGTGTGTTGGGAGATAATGTATGTGGCAGCTTTATTTGTATGCTGCACAAATTGCATTCTGTTAACTGGAGTTCGACATATTTTCGAACTTCTCTACTTGGGGAGTTCATAAAAAGTTTGTGTTGTTTTTTTTAATAATTCATAAAATGTTACGCACTGGTAAAAATGATATGTGGGATTATTACAATAATTAGTTTTTTCCCGCTTGCAGCCCAAACCCACGAAGGGACGGATGCGAATCCACTGTCTGGAGAACGTGGATAAAGCCCTGCAGTTCCTCAAGGAGCAGCGCGTCCACCTCGAGAACATGGGCTCCCATGACATCGTCGACGGCAACCACCGCCTCACCCTCGGCCTCATCTGGACCATCATCCTCCGCTTCCAGGTACTGATGTTTTTTGTTTTACCCATAATCCTATACATACAGTACAGTACTGTGACTATGAGGTCGCTGCTGAGGTTGTTACATACACAAGCAATTTTTTAATTGGATCTTTAGGTACTTTGTCGCAGTAAAAGAGTCGGTACTATTACTTTAATTTAATCTACATCACTTAATTAAATTTAATATGAAGACATGAAGATGACGCAAAACTTTTGCACAGTTCTATATGTCTTGAACTTTGTCGTGAAATGTACATGAAACTTTTTTGAATCCTGTCTCCTGTGTGTGTGTGTAGATCCAAGACATCAGCGTCGTAACAGAAGACAATAAGGAAAAGCGCTCGGCTAAAGACGCTCTGCTTCTGTGGTGTCAGATGAAGACAGCAGGGTGAGTTGTGTGTTCGTCGAAGAGCTTCTGTTTGAGTGACGGAGGAACTGTCCATGTATATAACCGGATTATTGTCTCTGGGTTTTTAACAGCTATCCGAACGTCAACATCCACAACTTCACCACCAGCTGGCGCGACGGAATGGCGTTCAACGCCCTCATTCACAAACACAGGTACTGTAGAAACCCCACCAGCCAAGATTCCAATCTCACTTCTTGGCTCGACTTCTGCAGAATTTGTTCCCGGCCTGTGTCATTTGACTCTTCATGAAACCCGGGTCCTTCTTTATTCGCAGGCCGGATCTTATCGATTTTGACAAGCTGAAGAAGTCCAACGCTCACTACAACCTGCAGAACGCCTTCAACTTGGCCGAGCAGCACCTGGGCCTCACTAAACTGCTCGACCCTGAGGGTGAGAACTTCCTCTTAACTTCTGTATCGAGACCTGACTTACATGAGCTGCATTCTGCATTGGAAAAAATAGCAGATTATTAGATTGAGTTCTTATAAAACAATCAGTTATTATAAAAAAAACATAAATTTGTGCAATGTAGTAATTTCCTAATAGTTCAATCACATTAAATAATTTTTTTTATTTGTCTCATAATACTCGCAATCATTTTGCTGATTTTTTTTCTAGCCATTACAGTTTTTATAAAGGTTTGTGATTCGGGAAATTCTATATTTATTATATATTTTGGAAACATAAACGATTCAAAATTGGTGTTTTAAAGCATTTTGCACAAGTTTCCTCCTTCAAGAAACAGATCGAAACACCTGAAGATGGCCCTCTCCTGAATTATTAGTTTATGTGCGGTTGGTGCAATACCGCCGCCTACTGGACTGGAGTATGACGACGTTTACAAAAAAACACACAAAAAAAACCAGCAACACATATTACACAATATTTAACTTTTAATAGATCTTAGATACATTTAGTAGTTCTGAATAATTTAAAACATAAGAGATATAGCTTCTTGAGACAAATCAGATTTATTTACATTTCACTATTGTGAGCTGCTGTTAACGAAATTAATACTTTCTCACCAATTAGATTTGAGAATTTTGGTTATATGGTGTAATAATTATATAAATATTGATAATAAAATGGTCTGGTAGCGTCGCATCTTCTTCTTCTACTACGCCTCCCGAGACATCTTCTCGTTTCTCAGTAGTAATTACGGTAAAAGTAACCATTGTTCATTATGAACCATTGTTATTAGAAACCGCACTGCCATCTAGAGGATTGGTGGTGTAATTGCTAAGTGACACCGACACTCCAGTGCGTAGGCGTAGGCACCACATGCTGTGGACTTGACGAAGAAACATAAATCACAGACAGAAAAACTTTTATTTAACAACACATCGCTGTGTTCAGGTGGGTTTGTAGAGCAAGATCATGTCATGTGTTTAGAAAGTTCATCAAGGATTCGTGTAAATCCAGACTTGGTTTTCTGTAACAAACCCTAATATAACTATACTGTATGTTCCTTCCTTTAGATATCAGTGTTGACCATCCTGACGAGAAGTCAGTCATCACCTACGTCGTCACATACTACCACTATTTCTCCAAGATGAAGGCTCTAAAAGTGGAGGGCAAACGCATTGGCAAAGTGAGTTTTCACACTATATTACTGTATATACTGGTGCACTGAAACAGTTTGCATGTCGCAGAAGCAAAAACCTGTGCATCATCCTGTCTAGGTGCTCGATAACGCCATCGAAACAGAAAAGATGATCGAGAAATACGAGTCTCTTGCGTCCGACCTTCTGGAGTGGATCGAGCAGACGATCATCATCCTGAACAACCGCAAGTTCGCGAATTCTCTTGTAGGAGTCCAGCAGCAGCTCCAAGCTTTCAACACGTACCGCACTGTCGAGAAGCCTCCCAAGTGAGTGCCATGCCATCGTACCATCTCTGTAGTCATGTCACGTTGAAGTAAAAGACGCGTAAATTTCAGACGCGTAAACCATCTCGGAATAGTTTGAATAGAATGTTTATTTGAATATGGGTGACTGACAGGGATTGTGTTTATTTAAATGTATTGAATAATTGAGTGAAGCACCAAACCGTGCCTTGGGCTGTTTTTGCAGGTTCACAGAAAAAGGAAACCTGGAAGTGCTTCTGTTTACAATCCAAAGCAAAATGAGAGCCAACAACCAGAAAGTCTACATGCCCCGAGAGGGAAAGCTTATCTCGGACATCAACAAGGTGAGACATGTTTTTGGAACAAATCTCAGTTCTTTTACAGCACTTTAGGACTAAATCACCCGGGGATGAGCTGTTGTTCGTTAAAAAATAGTCAAACAACAGTTAACTTAAAAAACTAAAAATGACAGGATTGAACAATGAGAATATTAAGTTTAGTAATCTTCTAGGTGTTCGATCTTCTCATTTTTACTTTTCGTGAGTTAATAACAGAGAACTGTCGGTCACAGCATGGATGGAAGTAGGTCAGTACGGTCCTCAGTACTGAGGAGAGAGCAGCTGCCTGCCAAACCCACATTCAAAACCAGTCACAGAAGCACTTTTGCAAGAAAACACATGGGGTAACATTATATCATCTTAAACAGCACATTCCGAATTGCCTTAAGGCAAGAAATAAAGCTAACTAGCTCCTGAGACGGGGCTAAATCCCAAATCCCACTCTAACCCCTGATTAAGGGCACTACTTGGTGTGTGGAACAAAGGATTGTACACCATATACTGTATAGCACACTAGCTCCTCATTTAACGCTATTTGGGATTTAATTCCTTGGGAATTCAACCTGGAAGTTAATCTAGTTGATATTCTAAAGTGGATATAAAGAGAAACTTAAGAGATTCCTCATCATTATTTGGCTACATAGTACTAGTAAGACTTTAAAACTACTCTCATCCATTAATTACACTAACCGTCGGTCGCCAGCTCTTCCAGTCGTGGTTGGTTAGTCCACTGTCGAGAAGTTGTACAGTATAAAAGCAATATCACACTCGAGGTTGTGCTGTTTAGCTGGATATCAGGTCGGCTGTGATTCCCACATAACCAAAAGGACCCACTGTTAATGTCCTGCTGCCGGATACCGCAGCAAAACCCAAGTCAAAGCAGAAGGGGTCCAAGCAATACCAGGCATCATGTTTTGTGTTATAACGTTATGGTTGATCGGTGTATGTGGAGTATTCGGCCTTTCAGGCCCACGTGAACAAGTAGTTACTATGAAATAAGATATTTTTTGGGTGAACATATTGACTTGTAATATGGCATGCAGCCAGATCTACAGTACATTCATATAATAAACTTTTTAACCAATCAGAACTGAGAATTCAACACTATAAATGGTTTCTGGATTATAAATGGTTGCTTAGACGCTAAAGGCAATTCCGATCTGCTGTAAATGTATGACAGTTACAGTATTTATAATGTGTGCATGGGTGTGTGTGTGTCCGCTTAGGCCTGGGAGCGTCTGGAGAAGGCGGAGCACGAGCGAGAGCTTGCCCTCAGGAACGAGCTGATTCGTCAGGAGAAGCTTGAGCAGCTGGCACGCCGCTTCGACCGCAAGGCGGCCATGAGAGAGACCTGGCTCAGCGAGAACCAGCGGCTGGTGTCACAGGTGACCTATCATTATCCTGGTTTTTCACCAGTTTTTGTACCATAATAAGGGCAGTTTTGTAAGAGTGTCACTTCTTTGTTTGTGTTTATGGCTGATTGGTTTATTATCATCTCGTACTGGACTGCCAGGAAAAAAGTTAATTGTAATTTACAGCTTTCGTTCATTTACTGAAATAGAATTACCAAACAGACCTGACCCCACTAGTCTGATCTTCATCATGCACTCTGTGCATCTGATCTTCATCATGCACATCATTATCTTTGCAGGACAACTTCGGTTTTGACCTCCAGGCAGTGGAGGCGGCCACCAAGAAGCACGAAGCCATTGAGACAGACATCGCAGCCTACGAGGAACGCGTGCAAGCCGTGGTATCCGTGGCTAGGGAGCTGGAAGCAGAGAACTACCATGACATCAAGCGCATTGCGGCTCGTAAGGACAACGTCTTGCGGCTCTGGGACTACCTCCTGGAGCTGCTGAAGGCACGCAGGCAGAGGCTGGAGATGAACCTGGGCGTGCAGCGTGTCTTCCAGGAGATGCTCTACATCATGGACTGGATGGATGAGATGAAGGTAAACAAGTGAAAGAGGTGGGAGGGAAAAAATGAGAAAGAGGAAAAAGAGAGTGGGCAGGAAAGCATGAGTAGGAAATTAGAATCGAGAAAAGGGAAAGTGAGAGAAGTAGTGAAGAAAGCAGAGATTTTCTTCAAATGTTTCCGCTAAAATCCTGTTGTAAAGCTTTTTATTAAGCAAATTACAATGAGTCTTGGTGCACTGTAATGTTAACGCAGAACGTGGTATCTAACTTACTTTTTATAGAAAGTCATGATTAGTTGCTTCTCTTCGCAGATGCTGCTGCTTTCTCAGGACTACGGGAAGCACTTGCTGGGAGTGGAAGATCTGCTTCAGAAACACGCCCTGGTGGAGGCCGATATTGCCATCCAAGCCGACCGTGTGCGGGCCGTCAATGCCACCGCCCAGAAATTTGCCGTTGATGATGAAGGTAAGAAAAAATATGAATAAGAACTGTATGCACCCATAGCTGCAACCATACCGTTATGTTGACCTCATTGCACCATTAGAACATAATAAGAACACAACTGAAAAACTAGTTTTAGCCCTAGAAGGAGCAATTATCAATTATTACTGTACGACATTATTTAGAAACTGTTTTTCTAAAGATGTATCACCAGATTTATGTTCTTCTATTCCTTTGCTTTAACCCGTTTCCTTTCCTCCTGTTTCTGCCACCTCTTGCAGGTTATAAGCCGTGTGATCCGCAGGTGATCCGTGACCGCGTGGCTCACCTGGAGTTCTGCTACCAGGAGTTGACGCAGCTGGCGGCTGAGCGCCGGGCACGTCTGGAGGAGTCTCGTCGTCTCTGGAAGTTCTTCTGGGAGATGGCTGAGGAGGAGGGCTGGATCCGTGAGAAGGAGCAGATCCTGTCATCGGATGATGTCGGCAAGGACCTGACGGGCGCCGTGCGTCTGCTGAGTAAGCACAGGGCGCTTGAGGATGAGATGAGCGGTCGAGCCGGGCACCTGCAACACACTGTGCGTGAGGGCCAGGCCATGGCTGACGCTGGCCACTTTGGAGAAGCCAAGATCCGTGAGCGTGTGGCTGATTTGCAGGGTCAGTGGGCAGCTCTGGAGCAACTTGCTGCAGTCAGGAAGGCACGTCTAGAGGAGGCCTGCAGCTTGCACCAGTTCCAGGCTGATGCCGATGACGTGGATGCCTGGATGCTGGACGCGCTGCGCATCGTCTCAAGTGACGACGTCGGCCATGACGAGTTCTCCACACAGGCGCTGGTTAAGAAGCACAAGGACGCAGCAGCCGAGGTGGCCAGCTACCGACCCGTGATTGACTCACTCCACGAGCAGGCTCAGGCACTTCCTAACGAGCTGGCCCAGTCGACCGACATCACCGGGCGCCTGTCTGGCATCGAGGAGCGCTATAAGGAGCTGACGGAGCTCACACGGCTAAGGAAACAGGCTCTGCAGGATGCACTGGCTCTGTATAAGATGTTCAGTGAAGCTGATGCTTGCGAGCTATGGATCGACGAGAAGGAACAGTGGCTCAACAGCATGGAGATTCCAGAGAAACTCGAGGACCTGGAAGTTATTCAGCACAGGTAAAGATGACCTACACATAATGTTTGATTCTATGGCTCAAGTATCTCCCTCATGCTGCATCCACTTCTTATGTGATGTCACATAATCTTGCTAGTGTAGATCAGGACTTTATGTAATCTCTAAAAGTAGTTGAATATTATGTCTTTTGCTTTATTAAGTGGAGCCATATTAGACAACTGTATTGACCTCAGTCAAGGCCATACCTATATTTACACTATGTTCGTCTCCTTTAAGCACCACTAAATGTTCTTTTATCTGAACGCTGCAGTCATGGAAAAGCCTCCTATAAAATATGTTTATACTGTATGCACCAGAAACGGCACATTAGAAGCATTAAGTGCACCAGATGTCCCTGCTGAGTTACACAGAGACATAAGACATGAGCCTCTGCAGCGCCACAAATAAGCAGCATCACTATATATACCACTGGTTGAAATTACAACCACCTCACGACTCTTGAGAGTTTCATTTCATTTCAACAATGGATCCAGGATGCACTTCTAAGGGTTTTCTTTGTGCCAAGTAAATGAATAATGTGTTTCAGGTTCGAGAGTCTGGAGCCTGAGATGAATAACCAGGCGTCCCGCGTGGCCGTGGTCAATCAGATCGCCCGGCAGCTGATGCACAGTGGACACCCCAGCGAGAAAGACATCAAGGCTCAACAGGACAAACTGAACACAAGGCAGGTTTCAACATTTATCTAAAAGATTCAAGGTTTATCCTTTCTTCTGTTTTTAAGGATCAAAACTGAAAGTCTACTTTTTATCTCATACATGTTGCACATGAACACATACTGTACATGAAACTCTACAAAATCGAAACTTCTTAATGCTTTTCATCTGTTATAGTTATGTTTAACTTTGAAAAATTGTAAAAATTTATTTAGCATTATTCTTTTTTATGTGGAATTATGTTAACATCCACAATTTCTCTCCTGTAGGTGGAGCCAGTTCAGAGACTTGGTAGACCAGAAGAAGGAGTCCCTCAACTCAGCACTGGGTGTCCAGAACTATCACCTGGACTGCAACGAGACAAAGTCCTGGATCCGTGAGAAGACCAAAGTAATCGAGTCGACTCAGGAACTCGGTAATGACCTGACAGGAGTCATGGCACTGCAGCGCAAGCTGACCGGGATGGAGCGCGACCTGGCCGCCATTGAGGCCAAGCTGGGTGACATGCGTGGAGATGCAGAGCGTCTGGCAGCTGAGCATCCCGAACAAGCCAACGCTATCAAAGGCAGGCTGGAGGAGATCGGCACTGTCTGGGAGGAGCTGAAGGATACTATGCAAAACCGTGAGGCCTCCCTGGGAGAGGCCAGCAAGTTGCAGCAGTTCCTCCGTCAGCTGGATGATTTCCAGTCGTGGCTGTCTCGCACGCAGACGGCCATTGCCTCTGAGGACATGCCCAACACCCTGGCTGAGGCTGAGAAGCTTCTCGCCCAACACGAAGGCATCAAGCACGAGATTGACAACTACGAAGAGGACTACCAGAAGATGCGTGACATGGGCGACATGGTCACCCAGGGTCAGACGGACTCCCAGCACATGTTCCTCAGGCAGAGGCTGCAGGCGCTGGATACCGGTTGGAATGAGCTTCATAAGATGTGGGAGAACCGTCAGAACCTCCTGTCCCAGTCTCACGCCTACCAACTGTTCCTCAGAGACACAAAGCAGGCCGAGACCTTCCTCAACAATCAGGTAACGTGCTGAGGTTTGCACATTTAAATAAAATATGGAAAATATTGATCATGTACAGTTGACGCAAGGTACACTCATTTGTTAAAGTTTCTTACAATGCTAAGAGAACCTCTTTAATCATATTTCTGCAGGAGTATGTGTTGGCCCACACTGAGATGCCCACCACTCTAGAAGGAGCAGAAGCTGCCATTAAGAAGCACGAAGATGTCATGACCACGATGGACGCCAACGAGGAGAAGATCAACGGCGTGGTGGAGGCTGGACGCAGACTGGCCAGTGATGGAAACATCAACGCTGAGAAGATTCAGGAGAGAGCGAATTCCATTGATGACAGGTTATTGAGATGCACACAGTTTCAGTTTTGTAAGAATTAGTGTTGTGACTTTGGAAACTTTAGAATTTACACAAATTCGAAACGATGCAAGAGTTCCACTTAAGATGTGTCTCAGTTACACAAGATTCTGACCTTGGACCATCATTTTAATGCAGAATTGCTTAAGTAAGAAGAAGTAGGTTGACATGTTGCATTATTGTATGACACAATATTCTTAAAACTCTAGAAAGCCATTAAACACAACACATGACTGTTTACATAATTAAGTACCAGTTCCTGTTATCTTTTATAAAGGCCTTGTTCCTACGTTCCCAGGTTTGTTTGTTTTTTTGAGTTTAGGCCTCAAGTGAAAATGGAATTTTGGGAAAAATCTTTCCAGCGTAAAAATACGTTGAAATTGCGTTTTTACCCATTAGACATTTTACCACGTTTTATAGATAGTACCATTGTATATAGACAGTACCATGGCACTATGGTACATGGTTCCACCATGGTGCATACTGTGGAGCAACGTTACATGTACTATAGTATGGTGCATGGGTCTACCATGTACCCTTGTATAACATATTAGGATACCTTTTAAATTCAGTGCACTGCCATTTTACTGTTTGGTGAATCCCATAGTACTTACTGGGTACCTAACAAAGTTTAGGAGGTGTATAATATGGTACTGCTATACAGTAGCGTAACATACCTGAGCTAAACTTTGGTAGCCATCATGGTACCCAATAAGCACCATGGGTTTCACCAAAGTATTGTGGTACGCATCATAGTACTACAGTGCCACAGTTACCTACAGTAGCTACCATGGTTATGCTTAAAGTACCATGGTAATAGATGTTTTAGGGCATACACTATAGCTCATCATAGTACACTGTTGTTACGTACCTCATTAAAATTTCTTATGGACAGTGTTGATGTGTGGACAATAAAAATGAATTTTGGCGTTTTTGGCAGAACATGGCGCATATTTTTGTGTTTGATGTCAGAGTGTGGCACACTTGGCGAGAACCTGGCTTTAATCTTGGTGTTAGATCTCCACCTGCTGGTTTGGCATGTTTTGACAGCGTATTTTTGCATTTTCATGTTGATGAAACAAAAGATTGAGAACAAAGGAGGGGGAAAAGACAAACGTTTTTAAAAACACCCACCCATGTGCATGTGGACCAGGCCAAAGAGGACATCTGAGGAGACAGCGTCTTAGATCAGAGACTTTACTAATCTCAAATCTCAATAACCAGGATTTTCACAAGAAGTGCTTGTGTTTAGACCTTATAAAAAAAATGAATCCACGTAAGTTTCCATGCATACATTGTCACATACAGTACCAGTTGGACTTAAAGGTAACTGCAGTAATTGATGTAGGTGTAGAAAGTCTCACAAGCTTGTTGGTTTTCATCAGTCATGTTAGTCCATGTGCCACTGTAGATCTTGGTGACGGAGCTTTACAAATGCTAAATATAGCATATGATAATCATTTCTAGGTTGTAATTAAATGCATTCATGACCTTTGAACCCTTACCCGCAGGCATAAGAAGAACCGTGAGGCGGCTGTGGAGCTCCTGATGAAACTTAAAGATAACAGAGACCTACAGAAGTTTCTGCAGGACTGCCAGGAGGTACAGTACACGTCTGCATATTGTTTTGGGGCAAAAAATAATAATTAATTGAGAATTTTGATCAATCAAACAAGACATGTTTGCAGGCTGGAGTGTTTTTATGCTTTTACAGGTCATAGAGGAAAGTAGCCCTCATTTTGCATGATGCAAAATAATAACTGTAAATGTATTTATTGTGGATTTTGAGGCTTTTGGTTAGCACTGTCGCCTTGCACCACCAGGGTCCGGGTTCGATTCTGTATGCATGTGGTCCCTGTGCCTGGTGGGATTCCTCTGCTTACTCCGGTTTCCTCCCACAGTCCAAAGACATGCAGATTAGTCTTAATGGCTCCCAAATTGCTCCATAGTGTGTTAATAAGCATGTGAGTGGGTGTATGTATGTGCACTGTGATGGATTGAAACCCCATCCAGGGTGGACCATGTTTCGTGCCCTAAGTCTCCTGTGATAGGCCCAATTTTAGCTATAAAGGACGTCTCCAGTGCATATTGACACCCAATGTGAACACAGTTTGGACTTTTCATGTGTAGTGTTTTGTGTTTGTAGCCCAGCTGGCGCATGTTGAGAAATCTTTAAAGAACATCTGCGAGCACGGTGCCCCCTTGTTGCTCACACTTTCGCTTTCCTGTTGTGTGTGTCCGCAGCTGTCTCTGTGGATCAGCGAGAAGATGCTGACGGCGCAGGACATGTCGTACGACGAGGCCAGGAACCTGCACAGCAAGTGGCTCAAACACCAGGCCTTCATGGCGGAGCTCCAGTCCAACAAAGAGTGGCTGGATAAGATCGAGAAGGTTTATACACGTTACTTTTACCCTGGATAATGTGTCTCAGCGTAGTGTGTGTATGGTCCTAAAGTGTGTGTATACACCAAGAGAAAGTGGTTGAGGAGCATTAGGGAATACAGACTCAACGAAAGATATCCAGTGATGTCATACTCATGTCATTGAACACAAATCTTTAATGCTTTGAGGTTCAAGGTTGCCAGATATGTCTCCACATTAACCCTTTCCTTCATCCCTCATTTTTGTATTTATTTTTTTGCTTTTTAGAGTAACTGGAGGGACACAAGCGCCCCCTAGTGGTTGGGTGTGTTAATAGGTATACTGAGTAATTTCCAGGGCACCTTATCTACATTTTAGTTCCAAATGCTTTTATTATAATATATTGAAATATTTTTATTAATAGAAGCACATGATTATGTATATAAGGGACTTGTGGTCTTAATTAGTTTAAATTGATTAATAGAAAAAATAATAAATTAAATTAAATACATATTTTATTTGTATATTTATTTGTCCTTTTTGTCTTTTGGAAATAATTCAGATTATTTATTTTTAGTCCTAATTAAAACTTATATATCCAATTTATTTATTACATATACAGTTTATATATAATTTTATTATTATTCAACATGTTGAATTTCCATTTTTAATATTTTCATTATAATTTCAAATCCATTACCAATTAGATTAATCAATCCAGAAGATTTTTATTTATGTATTTATTTATTTATTTTTGTTAGAAAGTTGTTAAAGTGACACAGGAAGCTACAGTCTGACAAAATATTTGAGTAACGCTGAGAGCTATGAGGGCAATTTTGAAAGCGTCTTACCTAAACCCCTTTCCCTCCGTCTGTCCGTCTCTATAGGAAGGACAGCAGCTGGTGTCCGAGAAGCCTGAGACGGAGGCGGTGGTGAAGGAGAAGCTCTCGGTGCTGCAGACGCAGTGGCAGGAGCTGGAGTCGACCACGCAGACCAAAGCGCAGTGCCTGTTCGACGCCAACAAGGCCGAGCTGTTCACGCAGAGCTGCGCCGACCTCGACAAGTGGCTGGGGGGTCTGGAGGGTCAGATCCAATCCGACGACTACGGCAAAGATCTAACCAGCGTCAACATCCTGCTGAAGAAACAACAGGTACGAGCAACAGGAATGTTTTTTGTTTGTTAAGACACAACATTCATGTATAAAAACATCCTACTTAAGGCATGAACATGATCAGTGTACTGCTGATGCTGAATGCTGAGTGGTTGGAACAGACGAGAGGGGAAATGAGGTCGCTGCTGAGGTTGTTACGTAAACAAGCAATCTTTGAATCGTATCGTTAGGCATGGATAAATGTGAGATAAAATACGTGTAAAAAAGATACTGAGTCCATGTCGTCTCTGCATCCCTGTGGAATATAAGAAATATAAAGTGCATGATAATGAATTTTCAATAATTTTGCATGTGAGTTCTTTTTCTTCAACTTTTTTTAATATTGCTTTTTTTAGAAACTCAGGCTTTTTTTTTTTTTTTTTACAAAAATAGCATTTTTGCATTAGTCAGGTAGACTCCATACCTTTTAAGGTTTAAATTGATCAACCTATTTTCTAATTATTAACTAGGTAAAATAATCAGACTTTTATTTTATTTAACTACTTAAAAGTGGTACTTTTTTGATTTCTAGACCTTGAAATGAAAAATTATTTAAAATAAAATCATGTATACTTTTACAAAATATATCTGGGTTTTTTTGTTTATTGTTTGTTTGTATTTTTATAGTAATCTGATCAGTCAAAGCTGTTTCTCTGCACTTGTTGATCATTGCAGTTCCTTTAGCAATAGCTATTTCTTAACCTAAGTATAATGAAAAACCTAAAGAATCAGGGTGTACAAACTTTTAGCCAATGCCAAAATAACACATGAGAGTTTTAATAACGTGTATAATCACCAGATTTCGAGAACAACTCGTCTGTTGTGGGTCTGGAGTGTAAACGTGAGCTCTTTGTCCTGCACAGATGCTGGAGAACCAGGTGGACGTGCGTAAGAAGGAGGTGGAGGAGCTTCAGTCGCAGGCTCACGTGCTGCGGCAGGAGGGCAAGGACACGGACGAGGTGGACGGGCGACGTGAGGTGGTGGAGAAGAAGTTCCAGGAGCTGCTCGAACCTCTTCTGAAGAGGAAGAACTTTCTCATGGCTTCCAGGGAGATCCACCAGTTCAACCGTGACGTCGAGGACGAAATCGTGAGTCGGACGTTCGAGCGATGGAGCGATGTTTCGGGAGGCGAGTGAAACATTAATGACATCATTCCCTTTTTTTCACAGCTCTGGGTCGAGGAGAGGATGCCTCTCGCTAATTCAACGGACCATGGACACAACTTGCAGACAGTTCAGATGCTAATCAAGAAGAACCAGGTGAGCCGTCAAATATCTCATCTTCAGATTGCTTGGACCTTTGGCACACATCACGGTCACTCTTCCTATGTGACACATGCTTTTTTTTTTACTTCATTCAGACCCTGCAGAAGGAGATCCAGGGCCACCAGCCACGCTGTGACGACATCTTCGACCGCAGTAAGAACATCGTGACGGAGGACAGCCCGAGCGTGGACGCCATTAAGGCACGTCTCGTCGAGCTTAAGGACCTCTGGAACCTCCTCAGCCAGGAGACAGCGAAGAGACACGAGCGGCTGGAGGAGGCGCATCAGGCGCAGCAGTACTACTTTGACGCGGCCGAGGCGGAGGCCTGGATGAGCGAACAGGAGCTGTACATGATGTCAGAGGAGAAGGCTAAGGTGTGTAGAAGTGTTTCTTAGCAAAAGGTAGTGCTGGAGTCGGAGGAAGTGATGTTCATGAAGAGAAGCTGCTGGTTCAAACATCAACTGAGTGGTTTTTGTTTCTCAGGACGAACAGAGCTCAGTGGCCATGCTGAAGAAACACCAGATCCTAGAGCAGGCCGTGGAGGACTACGCCGAGACCGTACATGAGCTCTCCAAGACCAGCCGCGGTCTGGTGGCTGAAAATCACCCTGAGAGGTACACCGTCCCTCCCTCATCCTCCTCACCCTCCTCATCCTCGTTTATTACAGCGATCAGGCATTTTATAGCACTGTCACATGGAGCACCAAACCTGTTGTTTGGAAAAATTGTGAATTTAAAGGCATTTATTTCCATAGTCAGATTTTTTTTTATTTTTTATGGATGTACATTTTAATGTAATACTGTATATTCAGAGAATTAGCCTACAACATGTAAACAACATACCGTACGTTTGGCTTTTCTTTGCAGCGGAGAGCGATAAAAAACTTATTTTATGTTTCAGCCAATCAGATTGCAGCTCAGGTTGCAAGCAAGAAAAACAAACATTGAAGATAAAAAAGTGTTGGCAGACAAATAATTACATTAAACAAAAGATAAAGATCTTTTCATAAAACAATACTACTAACTTAAATCACTAATTGATGACATTTATAATATTTATAATGTTTTCCTTTGAAGTTGCTTTATGATTAATCAGAGTAATTATTAGTTATGATGGTTGGGAAACACCAGGTATCACGATTTCATAAATATCCGACGTGATATGATTATTTTTATTATTCGGTTATAGTTCTAAACACAGGATGCCATACTACCTGCAAATGTGTGAATAGTGTAAATTGCGCTACCTGTAGGTTCATGTAGGAACTGCAACATTTTAACACCTTAGGTGCAAACATACTGTTTATTAATTTTAAAAAATGATACATTTATTTTTTAATAATTTTACATTTTAAATGTTTAGCACAAGTCATTATGATAATAATAATAAAATCAAGGAATAATCCACTTGGAACTTATTATCAGTATATAAAATATAAATTCAGAATATGTGCTTCTCAGAGCGAGAGATGGTCGCTAGATTAGTAAGCGAAAACACAATTTTATTTTGAGTGACTAAGGAGTCAAATCAGGATTTGGATCTCACACAGACTCAAAGATGAATCATTTCTACCTGATTGGTGTGGATCAGTTTGAACATAACCGTTTCTTTCCGTGCGGTTCCGGTCGCTCTGCAGTGAGAGAATAGGCATGCGGCAGTCGCAGGTGGACAAGCTGTACGCGGGACTGAAGGACCTTTCTGAGGAGAGGAGAGGAAAACTGGACGAGAGGTTCCGGCTCTTCCAGCTGAACCGCGAGGTGGATGATCTGGAGCAGTGGATCGCTGAGAGGGAAGTGGTGGCAGGATCTCACGAGCTGGGCCAGGACTATGAGCACGTGACTGTAAGCCTGCACTTTTTTACACTCATCCTTTTACCTCTTTCTCTTTATCTCATTGGACGCTTGCCTTGTCCTAACTCAACTGATATTATGCATACTCAAAAATTTCCAAGTGGCCGAGCGATTTTTTCTGTTACATAAAAAAATTTTCGAATGCATTTCATTTCAGTCTTACTTCATCTTTTTTTTCCCTGTATTCAGATGCTTCAGGAGCGTTTCCGTGAGTTCGCCCGCGACACCGGAAACATCGGTCAGGAGCGCGTTGACGGCGTGAACCGGATGGCCGACGAGCTCATTAATGCCGGCCACACCGACGCGGCCACCGTCGCCGAGTGGAAGGACGGACTTAACGAGGCCTGGGCGGACCTCCTGGAGCTGATCGACACCCGTACGCAGATCCTGGCCGCTTCCTATGAGCTGCATAAGTTCTACCACGACGTCAAAGAGATCCTGACCCGCATCCTGGACAAGCACAAGAAGCTTCCGGAAGAGCTCGGACGAGACCAGAACACAGTGGAGACCCTGCAGAGGATGCACACCACCTTCGAACATGACATTCAAGCACTGGGGACGCAGGTTTGTCAAGCTTTAGTAGAATTCATCGGCTTTCCAAAAAAATACCCCGAACACGGTGTCTAACTCAGATGCCGCACCACGTCTTCTCTGTGTATCAGGTCAGGCAGCTGCAGGAAGACGCGTCACGTTTGCAGTCGGCGTATGCCGGCGATAAGGCTGACGATATCCAGCGAAGGGAGAGCGAAGTCCTGGAGGCATGGAGGAACCTGCTGGAAGCCAGTGAAGGGCGGAGGGCGCGCCTGCTTGACACCGGGGACAAGTTCCGCTTCTTCAACATGGTGCGTGACCTCATGCTCTGGATGGAGGACGTCATCCGTCTCATCGAGGCCCAGGAGAAACCCAGGTGAGAACTGAAAATGTGTCGGCTATAAAAGATAAAAGGTTCTGTCTAGACGTCTACATGGAATCCTGATTAATCCTTGTTAGTCGATCCTAAGTGGTGTTTGATGGTTTAAGAGTAAACGTGGCTTCATCGTGGGTTTTCTGCAGGGACGTGTCCTCCGTGGAGCTGCTCATGAACAATCACCAGGGCATCAAGGCAGAGATCGACGCCCGTAACGACAGCTTCACCGCCTGCATCGAGCTGGGCAAGTCTCTGCTGGCACGCAAACACTACGCATCAGAGGAGGTGAGGGAAACGTCTGCACGCTCTAAATATGGAAACACGATGGAGTGGTGCTTAGTCTCACTGGATTTCAGTGTTCTGAGAACGGCTCACAGCTGACACTTAACAAACCATGCGTTTTTGTGTGCAGATTAAAGAAAAGTTGCTACAGTTGACGGACAAGAGGAAGGAAATGATTGACAAATGGGAGGACAGATGGGAGTGGCTAAGACTGAGTAAGTCCACAATTTTTTTTGCTAATAGTCGCTTCCTTTGAGGTCACATTAAAAAAGGATAATTGTAGACAAATTTAGTTTTTAAAGACCTAATTAACAGATATTCGTTAATTCATTAATGTTATTAGAACATTGCTCACACAACCTTCTGAGGAATATTCTGTATATATGGTATAATCTTTTTATATACAGTACAGTACAATAGAGTATATACACCAATGTATATAGTACTGCCTCGACATACGAATTTACGCCTTAATAATGAAAAAAAATTCAAGAAATTCGCTCCGGGATACGAACCATTTTTGGCACATGATCGACCAAGCCACTTGCCCATACATCCAGTTGTACGTACATCTGGTTGTGCCAGTCAAAACATATATGTGTATACTGTACATAACACCATGGAGCACAAGAATGTCAGCAAGGATAGTATCAAGAAGAAAAGCGAGCCACCTTCAGTTTAGTTTTTAAAGCAGCCAGTGCCAAGAGGAATCATAATTTAAGGTAAAGTGATGTTTAATCCATTCCCGTCTCTGTGTGCATGGAGTTTGCATGTTCTTCCCCTGCTTGGTGGGTTTTCCTCCGGGTACTCTGGTTTTCTTCCACAGTTTAAAGACATGTTGATTAGACTAATTGCCGTTCCCAAATTGCCCGTAGTGTGTGAATGAGTGTATAAGTGTGTGTGTGTGTGTGTGTGTGTGTGCCCTGGCACCTGTCCAGGACGTACTCCGCCTCGTGCCCTAAGCCTCCTGGGATAGGCTCCAGGTCCCCGCGACCCTGAACACAGGATAAAGCGGTATAGAAGATGAGTGAGTGAGCGAATGATGTTTAATCTATTTATTTCATATTTTACTTTATTTACATGTCTTTTCTAAATGTTTTGATTGTTTTTATGCATTATAGGGATTATAGTGTTAGAAATTGGTATTATTGGTACTATTTTTGGGTGGCTGGAACGGATTATCAGCATTTACATTATTTCCTAGGGGACAATGCGTTTTACAGTACGAAATTTCACCTTAAGAACTCGTCTCGGATTAAATTTGAAGGTAAAGCCGAGGTACCACTGTACTGTATGTTCCACAGTTCTCGGATTTATCTCAGATAACAAAAATATATAATTTTGTCAGTAATCTTCCAATAAAAAGCAGCTACTTCTCCCAACTAAACACAGACCTTCGCATGTCTTAAGCCATACATGCATGAGCCCTTTCATACATGCATGAGCCCGACGAGATAATCTTGCCAACAGTGATTTTGGTAAGAAAACTGGCATACTCCTGGAGATTTCCTGGAACTCTCAGAGCTTTCTTTAAACTCTCCAAGCCTCTCTTCAATCTCGCCAATCTCGGCAAATCATCATTGGATGCGTCAACTCTTTTCCGTAGACTTTTCACGAAGAAAAATAGGTTCATTTCTCTCACATTGCTCCCCTGACACTTGTCAGACTTACATAAATTCTCCTGATCCCCGCCAATCTCCTGGACGCAAAACAGCGACGGAAAAATTGAGAAGATCGAGTAATAATTGAGAAGAAGACATCGTACAGGTTCGGCAGGAACTTATTTTTTACTGGTCAGATTGGAGAGAATGAGGAGAGCACTGCTGAGTGATCTACACAGTCCAGGAGAGAGTTGGCGAGATCGAGCAGACTGTTGAGGAGAACGACTGGTAGGGCTCGCAGGGCACGTGCGGCGCTTCACCCGTTTACTCGTGACACCCTCACCAAGCCCTCCTCATAGTCACGGGACTCTCCTATTTCAGTAAAAACCCATGGATGATCTTAATTCTCACCGTACAGTCAGTGTGCACTCATCGAGAACTCCTTGTTCTTGTCAAAGCTCTTCTCAGATCAGTACGCCCACTATGTAATGCCTTTTCTAGGTCACAGAATGATCATTTTCTCGCCGAAACCACTCTGTATGTATGAAAGGGGAATTAATGCCTTGACAATATGGCTTTAGATTTTCAACTCCATAAAAATAAAACCTGATTAGACTAACAAAGGGGTGTGACATTATTAAACAGTAGCATTTAGTACGCCAAGACATTTTTTAAAAATAGTTTTTAATATAAAAGTCTCATTTCAGTACCATATTAATCAGAATCAGAAAGAAGAGACTTCCTGGTTACTATGGAAATACATGATACGGGAACTGAGCTCAGGCCATCTCGCACTGTGGGATTTAAAAAAAATGACGATTTTGCTTTGTGCAGCATAATACAATTAATATTAATAATCTAGAATTGGATTCCACGACCAGGTCTACTGAAAAAAAAGAAAAATCATGCGTGTCCTCATTGACCTGTTAAACTCTGAGTAAAAGCGTAATCCCGTCTGTACAGATGTGCTCTTTCATTCAGAAAGTATTTTGTGGAACAAAAAAAAAAAATGATGTTTCACATTCTCTTTCATTTTTATTTGTGTATATACTGTGTCCTGTTCCTCAGTCAGGTCTGATATGAAATACAGAAGTGTGTGTGTACATTATTAATCATTCTAACCCTCACTTCCCTCACCTCTGCGTGTGTGTGTGTGTGTGTGTGTGTGTGTGTAGTTTTGGAAGTGCACCAGTTTTCGCGGGACGCAGGGGTAGCCGAGGCGTGGTTGCTGGGTCAGGAGCCGTACCTGTCCAGTAGGGAGGTGGGTCAGAGTGTGGACGAGGTGGAGAAGTTGATCAAGAGGCACGAGGCGTTCGAGAAGTCGGCCGCTACCTGGGAGGAACGCTTCTCCGCTCTGGAGAGGCTGACTACGGTGAGATACCCATCCCACGCCATGAAGTCGTTTTTAATCAGGAGGGGGTTTCCTGACATGCTTTATACAGTATACACATTATTTATATTAATACATTTTATTTTGGGCTCTGATTGGCATCATAGGAGATTATTAGGTATTAATTATATATATTTTGTCAGAACCTTGCTTCCATGTACTGTAATTAGGCTAGTTTTTCTTTATATATACAAATTTTTAATAATAATCCTAAAAAATGTCATAATTAGTTAGTTTGGTTGGTTTGTTTGTTTATTTAGTACTCTGCTGCTCTATAAAAGTTGATTTTTTTTCCTATAACAGCATCTCCATGTCACAGAGGGTGAATTAGTTTTTTATTGGTTATTTAAAACATTCCTTTAATCAGTTTTTACTGTATGTATTTATTTATAAGGTTGTTGACCGTCCATCCACCACTGTAGGTTCTGTTATCGTTTATAACAGCTATAAAAAAAAAATAATAATACAGTTTTAAGTGGTTAGTCATGTTACTGGGAAATCAACAAAACATATTCTTGCCGAAAACTTTATCAAATCACCAATTATCCATTATTATTTATTAAATACCTGCACGTTTTTATTATTAAGTTTGGTTTATATGGAGCGTCCGGCGCTCAAGTCCTTGTGAAGGAGAAATGAGAAATTACAAGGGGTGTTCAAGTCAAACCGGGACTTCTGGTGAATGAAGGCAAATATATAAATATTAAATATTACTATTATATATAGTAAAATATATAAACGGTGCAGATATTTTGAAGAAGCCCGTACGTCCGTGATTGATGGTCCCAGCTGAGGTGGCTCAGAGCCCAACGCAGCCGTTAACGTGAACATTCAGCGAGTGTAACGCCAGATTACTGAAAATCAACAGATGACTTGTGGAGGAAACGCACCTGTCTGTGGGACCTGTACACACACTCATTCAGCAACAAAACATGCACATTACAGGAACTCGGCTCTAGAGTTATTGCCACGTCCCCCGTACAGTCCTGACCTCACTCCAAGACATTTCCACGTGTTTGGATCTTTGGCGGAGTTCCTTCGTTTCAAAGGTGAAGCGAAGCAGTCTGATAATGTCTCTGGTGCACCGAGAAAACTTTTTAACCTGATGGTTTCCAAGCAGTAGTGAAAGGAAGTTTTACTCTCAGAACTGTGTTCTGTTATTATGCATGACCAAAAATCCCGGTTTGACTTGAACACCCCTGCGGATTGCCTTTCAGTCAGACGTCCTGTAAGAGCCTCTGTTATACAGCACGAACGCTCTTGTGATTTTTTTCTCGAAAGCAGAAGTTACATGGGAGTGAGACCGGCGCAGTACACTCTCTTCCTCATGGCCGGTACTTCCTCTTTGGAAATAATCAGATTTACCAACACAAGCATGGATTTATAATCCCTGTAAAAAAAAAAAAAAAGTAGAAGTACATTTCATTTTAGGACAAAGGAGTAGAGGAAGTGAGCAGTGTGACTGGATTGGAACGTGTGTGTGTGTGTGTAAGTGAGTGAGTGAGTCAGACCTGATGACCCGTCCCTCCTCCTCTTGCAGTTGGAGTTACTGGAAGTGAGAAGAACGCAAGAAGAAGAGGAGAGAAGAAGAAAACCCCCGACACCGGAGCCGGAGCAGGTGATCGAGGCAGAGCAGAGGTAATCACTCACCTTCTCAAACTCAGGACACGAGAAATCATTCGTTTCCTTGGCAGAAGTAAGTTACAGTTTGTAGTCAATTCTGCATGAATGTTCCTCGTGTTTTCACAGAGAAGGAGAGCAGATTGCTCAGAACGGACTGCCGTCAGACCAGGAGTCCCCACGGGTCAGTTATCTTATGTACATCTTTATCTTATGAATATGCAGAGCAGGAATCCTTAAGGAAGCAAACAGCGTTTGATTGGTTACAGGGATTCATACACAATTTGGCAGATTTTCGACAGCATTAATGGCACAAGTCAAAGCTTTGACTTTTTACAACGAAAAAATCCAAACTTTTATCTGAACGTTTGACTGGTTCTGTATATAAAACAGAAAAACAGAAGAAAAAAAACCCTCAAATATAAATAATAATTACATGATTCGTACTAAAGTTATTACCCTCGAGTTTTACAATCAAACACACAATTGAATTTAAAAAATAATCCACCATTATGACTTACACTCTGGTCCTACAGTAGATTATGACATATCTAATTAGTCTTAGCGAATTGTTTTCAAACTATGCTGTCTCACCAACACATTAGGCCTCGGCTATAACACATTTATTACCAGAATTATTCTAAATCATTTTTATACCTACTAGTTCCTCTGGCTCAGAAAGAAGGTATCGGAGGTATCTGCATCAAACAGACATCAAACAAATTTTTGTTCTATTGTGACAATACCAGGACTAACAGTGTATCAATGCATTATCTGGTGTGATGCATTTTCATGTATAATGTCAGAAATGTATTTTTCATAGGTTATTACGCGCACAACCATATTAGAAACTCTTCCCTGCGTCTTGCTTTAGCAACAGCCGAACTATTTGTGATAGTTTTGTGCGTTTTTTTTTTTTATGTTGTGAGACGTGTGGACCTGGCAACCCAGCCTAAAAGCTATTGTTTAATGCTTAAACCTTCTTAATTTACTTAGCTCATCTGTCATTTCATCATGCTTTGCTTACGGTGAATGACTTTTAACTATTTACAGTAATTATTAGGTTTTAATCACTGAATGTTTTAATCAATTGAAATTTGAAACTAAAAGCACATCACTTCAGGCAATCAGGCTCAATTTTTTTTTTGCTGTATTGATTGGCACAGTAAGTAACATGGACATTTTAAAAATGCAGATTGTTTTCAGGTGTAATGCTTTTTGCCTGCAAACACTCTGCTTTTTAAAAATACCTGCATTACCATACTGTTTCACCACCTGAACTGTTTTGTGAGTCTTGGATGATATTTACACCTGCATTTCAAGCCTGTGCATTTAATCTCAATATCTGTGTGTCATCTCAGGACGGAGTGGACGGAGAAATCGTGAACGGTGTGCCTGAGAGGAGCTCGAAGGAGCCGAGTCCCATCCCGTCCCCGACATTAGGAAGGGCCAAGGGCAGCCAATCGTCCACCCTGCCGGCCAAAAGTCAGGACTCTCCCTCCGCCCAGCTGGAGGGCTTCCTACACCGCAAGCATGAGTATGAGGGCCACAACAAGAAGGCATCAAACAGGTAACTCCACCTTCTTCACTGCCTTATAGTTAACCATTGAAGCTCAAATGCAAATGAGTTCCTTTGCAGAAGTGCATTTTTCTACCCAATCAGAACGCAGAACATGGGAATTTGAGAAACAAATTGGGATGTAAAGTTAAAACATGTCTCATATGAAGCTAAACTTTCCGGCCATATTAGCCACAGAAGGGTCATTACTCCTTTTTTAAAGATTTTCCTACAGTATGATGTCATAAAAGGAGGAAAATTTGAAAAGTGTTTTAAAAACACAGATAAAAAAAAGTGTTTATATATATTTTACACGATGTAGATGCATGTGAATGTCCGAAAATGATAACAATGATCTGACTGACAGGGAAAAGGTGCAAATCTCTGACACTGGAGACTCCATCAATAAACTGTGCACTGATATTTATCTTTGCACAATTAAACAATTAGACATTTATTATTCCACAGTAATTTGTTACACATTAATTTAATCTGTTTATATTGAGCGTCTGCCGTGACTGTTGTTGTATTCCGACCAATCAGAATGGAGAATTTAAGAGCGCTGTTGTATAACAAGGATTGCAAAAGGTTTACTTATTAAGAAGTAAATGATGCAATGTTTTGCTGCTGTTAATATGCCTTTTAAAAAATCTCTCCCAGGTCCTGGCATAACGTGTACTGCGTCATCAACAACCAAGATATGGGCTTCTACAAAGACAACAAGAATGCCGGGCAGGGCATCCCGTACCACAACGAGATCCCCGTCAGCCTGAAGGACGCCGTCTGCGAGGTCGCAGTCGACTACAAGAAGAAGAAACACGTCTTCAAACTGAGGTGAGCTGAAACGGAGCTAATTTGAAGTTGGGAATAAAATAAATTAACAATTTGCTGTGATTTTTTAAATTGATTTATTTGCATCCTTTTTTTTTTTTTACAGAGTGACAAACGGAAACGAGTATCTCTTCCAAGCCAAAGATGATGTAAGGCACCTTTTTGAAGCTTTAAATGAAATATTAAATGTGTACAAAAGCCCTCTCAGCAGTGCCCCCTTGTGGCAGACATCAGTAAATAAAAATAACATCCGAAAGATTTTGCCTGGAAACTTCTAGAAACAATTAATTTCGTCTGCATTACTGATTAGAATAAGTCAGTAACTTTAATCAATCAATAAAACTTCTCTGTATTAGTTTTAATATCAACATCAATGCAGATGAATTTAATGAAATGCAAGCTGATGTTAAAAATATTTAGCGGATATTAGCTAGAACTGCTAAAAGTGTTGTTATTATTACAGCATATGCCTTATTTAATTTTAGTTAAAAATTAAATGAGCTTTTCTCCTGAAAGCTCATAGTGCTTTCAGAAGAAAGTAATGCTCTAAGTGTGCTTGGTTAGTCTTTTTGTGAAAAAAGGAAAAATAGGTATAAAAGTCCAGAATTGAGCATAGTACACAAATCCTGTACTTGAGTAAAACTAGAGGTACCCTAGAAGAAAAAAAAAATGCATTATTTAAGTAAAAGTAGAAGTCCTCTTTTTACATTTTTACTTAAGTGAAAGTACAAAAGTACTTAACTTCAAATTTACTATATAAAAAGTCCTAAACTTATTAACTCATTGTAGCCTTTTTCATAAAAGAAAGAATCTCTCTCGCTCTCGTTTCTGACTGTGAACAGGATATTTCATAGCTGTCTGTAACCAGCTTCTTTACCTACAACATTGATAAGCATTTCAGGGAAAAGAGGCAAATCACGCAATTACACATAATAGTCATTAGTCTAAAAACGACACACCACTGTGATCATGTAACGCAACATTATGCAGAAATGCATTGAAGTAAAAGTACAGAAATTTGCTGTAGGATGTAGTGGAGTAAAAGTAAAAAGAACTACTGAATGCTAAATTTGTTTCTTTTTAAGTGATTTTACAAAAAATTCACAGATGTGCAAAATCACAAAGATGCAACATAGCCTAGATTTAAACATGTAACATGTTAAAGTGAAGGTAAAAAACATTAAGCGTTTAAAGTCACTCGGCTTTTTTCCTTCCTCAGGAGGAGATGAACACGTGGATGCAGGCTATTCAGAACGCAGTCAGTGGCTCCTCCCCTTCTGATAAGTCAGATGTTACGCCTAGCAACCAGAGCACTCCAGCCTCCAGCCGCGCCCACACGCTCCCTGCATCCGTCTCCCTGACGACCGAATCGAGCCCCGGCAAGCGGGAGAAGGACAAGGAGAAAGACAAAGAGAAGCGTTTCAGTCTCTTCAGCAAGAAGAAGCAGTAGAGTCCGGTTCCCCTAGCAGCGGAGACGTCCCATTCCTCACTTTAATCAAATTTGTCTTTTTATCTTCCTTACTTTCTCTCTCTCTCTCTCTCTCTCTCTCTCTTTCTCTCTCGCTGATCTCTCATTCCTATCTGTTCACCTCATGTGATATTCCAGCATGCAAGCTGAAGAGCGAATACGCCACACTCTGTGCCTGAAGTCCCTCTGATCGGATTCCAAAGTTACATATGTTAAAAAAATATATATGATAAAGAAATTATCAAAATAAAAAACAGTAAAAGGAAAGATTTTTAGATAGGGTGTGTCAGGTTTGGAAATTCCGAGGACCAGATGTGTTTTTTTACTCCGTTCTGTTTCTATCGTCTTTTGATTTTAAAGCTATGATTTTAATTGTTAGTTATGGATATCACTCTTTTATGTAACCGTGTCCTTCAGATGGGTCGAATATTTAAATAATAATAATAATAATAATAATAATAATAATAAAAACAATTGCTTTCCTCAATTTTGTGAGGCTGTCTCGGACGGATGCGCTGCGTTCTATCTGTGCTGTCAGGGAGCAAGACGGGGGACGCGTAACGAAATCGATTCCACTGTGAGATTCCAGTCGGAACCTGAATCTGTCATTTTCTGTATGATGGAACCTTTCGCTAAAATTCCATTCGCTCTTATTATAGGCGCCATGTTGGCCGATCCTGCCTTGTAACAATTTCAGGCTGTGAAGCCGTAGAACTCCTCGCTAATATGAAGGTCGATTAACATTTCCTTGTCGTGTGTCCTTTATTAAAACCACAGTTTTATTTTTGTTTCTTTTATTTTGACCTGTAAGAATGTTATATGCTATATGAAAAAAAAATACTCCTTTTATTATTTTTTTAATTCTCTTTTCTTTCCTTGTTCATTTTTGTCACTTCTGTTGAGTTGCATCATAATATATGTTTCAAATAATTCTAGTACAGAGTATTGAAAAACTAGCTGTATTATAAACACTCTATAGCATCGATGTTAAGTGGAAAGTGGAGCTCGAGCATTTACTGGAATAAAAAAAATTGGTAAAGTTACTCAAATAAATATGGTCGCTTGCTTGTTGGCTATAGCACTACGCATTATAATGATTTCCTTTTTATTTCTTTTTTTTTCCCGCTACATTATACCGCTATTTGATACATAGTGTGCATTTCTCTGTCACTGTATGTAATGTAATGAAGAAACAAACAAACAAAAAAGAAAAAAAAAGAAAACCATCTACTGCACAATCAGAAATAGTGTAATAGGAATGAAATCCTTTTGCAGCATCAGGGCTGGTGAGGCCGTGTAGTAACCTCACTATAGTCCAAGTGTATGAAACTGCACCTGTAGACCTTTTACCCCCTCTCTGTTAAATATGTGCGATGTCATTAAAATGCTTTTAAACATTACCGCCTTCGACTGACTCCCGTGTTTTCACTCTGTCTAAAGACCAGGATCTGTCGGATGTCTCAGCTTGAAAATTGCGACATTTTGACATCATGGCATATAGAGGAAAGCAAATCTTAGATATTAATGCATAAGGAATGAAACGTAGAGGGATAAAAATCACAAACCCAGTGGTGTGATGAAGCACAATGCAAACTTGACTATTTTCTTTTGTTCTATTTCCTATATTTCATTTATTAAAGTACACATAATACTTTTTGTCCATTTAGATGTATGAATAATGCTGTGGATTGTCCATTAAATAAATTAGTGACTGTAACAGCTGCAACGTAAGTGACAACAGTAACTCAAGACCATTTAAAGACTACCTAGTTTAGTGCGCATGGTTGGATTTATCTGTGGAATTTCAAATTTCTTATTTTAAATTTTAAAATATTGGAAGGAAGGTTAAGTTACTAAGACGATTCATTTCAGCTTGTGGAAGAGAAAAGTACTGCTCGTTGCAGAGATTCCTACTGTACCATAAACTTACGAAACATCTCTGTTTTAACAATTAGATATTTTTCTTGTGACAATTTTAACCTGTTTATCTCTTGGATAATGTGTAGCATCTGCCAGACAAATTTTATTTCATACGAGGTAATTATGTACTGTATAATGAATTGGAAATGGCAGGATTGTCGGAGCTACTGTAGTGTTTCTGAGAATTAAAAACACCTTCTGATTAGTCAGATCTCAGAGTTTGACAGTACAAAAAAATACAGTAATTTATATATTTAAATAGTAAACTGCAAAGTGAGAACAAATTCTACATGTAGCCCATAAATCTATGAAGATCTATTTATCAAAAAATAAATTATGTAAAGAGGTCTGCATTAATGACGTGTCATTTAAAACTCAGATGTTGATTTGTATATTTATCAAGTCAAATTTATCGTATAAAGATTATGAAGGACAAACATTTCTCAGTCAGTTTTACACACGGCAGGTTCCTGATTGCTGTACGAGGTGTCGAGATCACATACGTGGCAAGTTGATGAGCTGACGAGGTTATGTTCGAGCAGAACACCATCTGGAAGCTCCATATGTTCGGGATTATAGTTTGGAGCATGACCCTACAGTCCCTTTTCTTATCTTTAAAGGATATCACCTCCAGATCACACACACACACACACACACTCACAGTAAATGCACAGAAAAATAGTGTTAGGTTTGTTGGTTTGTTTGTTTATTTATTTTTATGTATGTTTGTCTCTTACAAAATTGGTGAAAAGTTTCATTTATGATAGTAAATAAAAACCTCTGTCTGTTCAAAATCCGTTCAAAAGGATTAATCCCCTATTTAGAATATAAACAATAAATATTTTAAGCCCTCTCTTCGCCTTTATAACTGCCTCTGAAAACGTAGATGATTAAACCAGGCCTGGACTCATGTTGCCAACATGTATTTTTTCGCCTAATACTTTTTGATCATTGTTACAGGTTTTTACAGGATACGTAATGTTTTTAAAAATGCAGATTTTTTTTTCTGTTGTTGTTTATTTTAAGCATTTTTATTTCATCTGGGCTTTTACTGGTTTTTATTTCATATTACATTTATATTCGAACTTTTATAATTTAGTTTCTATGTTTTTTTTATTTTATTAAATTTTTGTTATTTTCTTGTTGTTTTTCTGTCACCTTTGTTATTTATAGTGTTTTCGGATTTATTTATTTTACATTTTTGGAACATTTTCCTTTTTATTGACAGCTGTATTTCAACTCACGTTTTTATTACTTTCAAGCATAAATTACTTACAGTACAAACATATCCCGTTTTTTATTGCATATAATTAAGATTTTGATCAGAAAATCTATCTTTACTAATCAAAACTAATTTAAAGAGAGAGAAAGAATGAGAGAGAGAGAGAGAGAGAGAGAGAGAGAGAGAGAGATGGAATGCTCTGCAGGAATGCTATAACAATTTTTACAGTACATATATACATATCTTTTAAATGTTTATATATATTTATTTATTATTATTTTATTTTTTTTTAGTTTTTAAAAACTTGGTTGCCATGTTGAGCCCCTAAGCAAGGCCCTTAACCCTATCTGCTGTATCCTGGTTGACCCTGCCCTCTGACCCCAGCTTCCTAACTTGGATATACCGAAAAAATATTTCACTGTGCTGTAAGGTACATGTGACAAATAATTGAATATTTTTATCATTATTGTTATAATAATAATAATAATAATAATAATAATAATAATTATTATTATTATTATTATTATTACTATTATTATTATTGTTGTTGTTGTTGTTGTTGTATACAGTGGCTAAGTGATTAGCAGCGTCGTCCTGCACCTCCAGGGTCCGATACAAATAAATAAATGAATGAATGAATGAACAAACGTGTTAACTAACCCAAATAAAATGGAATTAAAAAGGGTTTAAAACTGTAGAATTGTTTCCGACAGTTTACCGGAAACGCCCTCTGTCCTCTTACACACTGCGGGCAACGTCACATCCTGCTGATTCTCTCACTTCATTGTAATATTATTTGTTGCATTAATGATTAAACAGTCGTGAACACACTTCAGGAAGCTGCATTACCCCATTCCTTAAACACACACACACACACACACACACACACACACACACACACAGAGCCTTCAGCACCTCGGACAGCGCCAGACGCGGCTCGGCAGGCTGTCTACTGTAGTCCGGTGTGTCCATCTCCCTCGCGCACGACCGGTTGGCAGTGAGGACTCCAACGCCCGCGCTGCTGCGCGCGCTGGGACGCGCGAGCGTGTGAGAAAGGGAGGAGGGCTGAGGGCTGAGCGCGGGGGGGGAACGTGGCCGCGAGGCGTCGTAGTAACCGGGAGCACTCGCGAGCTCCACGCCGGAGCCCGTATTCCTGAACGCGCGCTACGCGCAGGCTCGAGCGTAACGTAGAGTTCAGTCTCGAGCCGCTGCGCCGAAGTCGCTCTCTCTCTCTCTCCCGCTCTCTATTTTTTTGGAAGAAGAAGAAGAAGAAGAAGAAGAGATTATCCAGAGACAGCGGGTCGGGTTTGTGCCACAGATCGGATCGTGAATGAATTGTGCTGCTGGACGGTTCGGTGACGATGCGGGACTCTGGGAGGAAAGAAAAAAGCGAGCATCTGGTTGTCAGGGAGCGGCGATCCGGAAGAGCTGTGCTTGAATCGTGCTGGAGATCTGATGTGAATCTGAAGGTGAATGATTGAATCTTAGTGTCTGATCACGTCTGATCTGGAGCTCCAAGCTGCTGAGTTCTGGATCAATCCCGACATTTCATCGAGACCTCATATTCACTCACACATGATTCAACACTACTAGATTCCTCCTGGATCTGATTTCATGCCTTACACCTAATGTCAATCTGTTTCTACTGTTTCTAAGTGCTCGTTTTTATCCTACTCTGATTTCTGAAACCAAATATTTCCAAGACGCCTCTCCACTGCATCCTACACACCCCCTACATTTGATATACCAGGTATACACACACACATACACATACACACCCATACATACATACATACACACTGCATATGTATGTATGAATGTATGTATATAAAATTCAAGATCGGACACCTCACTAGGCGTTAAGCAGAACAGGGAGTTGTACCGGTCCTCCGATGTTGCCCGCGTGAGCCAGACGGTGGCGCTGAAGAGGGCGCGAGCATGGCCGATAAGACCGCGCCACGCTGCCAGCTCCGGCTCGAGTGGATTCACGGCTACCGGGGCCACCAGTGCCGTAACAACCTCTACTACACGGCTGGGAAAGAGATCGTGTATTTCGTGGCCGGGGTTGGCGTGGTCTACAACACCAGGGAGCACACGCAGAAGTTTTACCTGGGACACAATGATGACATCATTAGGTAAGGAACAATTCTCCATCTATCCATCCATTTATTCATTCATTCATCTTCAATACTGCTTCATATTGGCCAGGTCAGAATAGCGCATGGTGGGAATAAAACCAGTCCTTTAAACTGCACCATGGGACACAATGACGACATCGTTAGAAAAGACACAGGTTTAAATGTGGGAACATTCCTTCATCTATCCATTTATCCATTCATTCATTCATCTTTAATACTGCTTTATATTGGTCAGGTCATAATTGTACAAGTTGGCAATACTACTGTACCAGTCCATTAAACTGCACCATGGGACACAATGTTGACATCGTTAGGAAAGGACACAGGTTTAAATGTGGGATCATTCCTCCATCTATCCATCCATTTATTCATTCATTCATCTTTAATACTGCTTCATATTGGTCAGGTCATAATTGGACAAGGTGGCAATACTACAGTACCAGTCCATTAAACTCCACCATGCTCGCACTCTCAGTCACACCTGGAGATACATGTTTTGAAAATTGGACAGAAACCTGAGAACTAAAAGATGGCGATGATACTGTATATGATCGAACCTGGAGCTATTCAAGAGTCACAGTGCCATGTCATGGTTTATTTCTGACAAGTGCTGTGAACCAGGCTGTCTAATTTTCTTTCACCTCAATGAAAACGTGCCAGTAGGCTTTTAGCTACTCTAAATTACCCCTAGCTGTGTGTGTGTGTGTGTGTGTGTGTGTGTGTGTGTGTGTGTATGTGTGTGAGTGTGTATGTGTGTGAGTAAAGGATGCCATGCAATGGATCTGTCTTCTATCCAGGGGGTATCCCTGCAAAACAACACTCCTAGTATTTCCAGGATAGGTTCTTGACACCAGTTGGTCCTTATCCACACATGAAGATAAAGCAGTTCCTGAACACGAATGAATAAAAAAACCAACAGATACCATCAGGAAAGCTTTGAATAAAGGTGACTGAGTGTTTGTTGCCAGAATTTAGATCCTTTTCATTAAAGATAATTCAGTTTACCCTCAACAAATAAATTGTGACGTGCTGACACGAGATTAGGATAAAACAGTGCACGAAATAACGACGTTCACCTCCAGATGAACTTGAGCTGCTGAAAGAGTGGGTGAAGATGCTCTTGTCCAATCTGTTTCAGTATGAAAAAATTCAAAATCTAAGCTTTGTATACTCTATGAAAGCAAAACCCACAGGCGCCCCGTCTATCTCTCGGCTTGACTCTCACTTTCACACTTCACTTCCTTCCTCTTTCGCTGAATGCTTTTTAATATTTATGAATGAACGCAAAACGATTTGCCGTCTTAAGTCAATTTGAGGGTACGGCCAAGGAGTTTATTTCCACTCTCAATAACCGCTGCTGTGAAATAATTATTTTCACAAATAAAGGAGGCATCAGTTCCTAGCACACTATAAATGAACAATTTTCACCAAGGACCAGCTGTAGGCTAGGAGTATTGACGCAGAGCTCCTTTTAGAGTTAGCAAGGTCACGTTTAAGAATAAAATTCTATGCAGTTTTTTAAAGAGAAATAGGCTATGGCAAACAAAGTGGAAATGTACAATAAGCGCAGTTCTGTTGTGAGATGTATTGAAATGATCGGAAGAGAGAATGAAGTAATAATATGTATTGTATCAGATGAGGATAAAAATGGCATATTGCAGATACTGTTAATCAAAAATGTGTGTGCACCACAGTAAACTTCCACACTGACTTTCTGCATTTTCAATGCCTAAACATTTTTTTTTTTTTACATTTTTTTGTTTAAAGATGTACAAATGTGTCCATGTTCAAGTCAAACCAGGACTTAAAATAAAATTTCTGGTGAATGAAGGTGTAAAAACGATTGAGATTTACGAAAGACGTCAAGCACAGTACGCTAAAAAAGGCCTATTTTCTGTAGATGACGTAACCCAGCCAACATGGTTAAGAGCCTACTGCACTCGTTCCCATTAACATTCAGCAAGTGGAACGTCTGATCCTTGGAAATCAATGAATAACTTATGAAAGAGATGCATCTATCTATTTAATTAAATTCAATTTTATTTGTATAACGCTTTTAACAATTGTCATTGTCGCAAAGCAGCTTTAAACAATCATAAAGATTATGAAAGTTTGTATGAAATGTAAATGTGTATGAATTAAAATGATCAGATCTTTAAAGCAGGCAGTCCGATCATAGCTCTGGAGTACTGAGAAAACATTCTTCCTTGAAGGTATCTAAGTACTAATGTACAGTAGCAGTGGATTATATAAGGAAATAAAAGGAGATTTTACTCTCAGAACTGTACGCCTTTGGGTTTGGGCTGAAAGGTTCCCTGAGATCTGGAAAATCTGGTGAATTTGACAACCCCAAAAATATTTTTTTTCCAGTAAGAGTACATCTCTAAGTGTTTAATTCCTCTTACACAACTACTAGATGAGTACTAGACCACAGTAACTTGCGAGCTGCTAGGAATCTAAGTTACATTAGTAGATGTGGGATTTCAGTTTTAAAATCTCAGTTTTCATTCATTTCGGTGGTGGTAAAATAAGTCTAAACGCTGTGGGTTACTGATTGAAAGGTTGTGGGTCTGAACCCCAGCACTGCTGTTGCCACTGTTGAGCCCTTGAGCAAGAACCTAAACCCTATCTGGACCAGGAGCGCCGTATCCTGGCTGACCCTGCGATCTGACCCCAGCTTTCTAACTGACCCCTAACTTCCTAACAGATATGCAGAATACAAATAATTTGAATGTGCTCCAAAGGTACATGTGAAAAATAAATGAATAAATTTTTTAAAACCCATAAGAGCCCAGACCCATTTCCTATTTAAGGGAAATTATGGAGGATATAAAACAGAACAAATTCACTACATGAAACACATTTTGAAAGATGTCACATGGCATTTTCCCTGAAATATTTAGGCTGAAAAGCCCTATGTGAAAGTCGTTTTTCATTAATTTGTTAAAGAAATGCAGTCAAGCGCTTATTAAATCATTTAAAATTGTTATATGGGATGAAGCGTTTGGGCTTATGGGCTACAGTACATGTGGACAAATTTGTCCACTACTCCAAACGAAATTCAAAAAGAGCTAGCCATTTAAAATTGTTTATTTTAAAATATTAATGAAACAAGGCTCGATAGCGCACATTTGGAGTGAAATCCTTATTAAGTATCAGTCTGGGTTATATTTAAAATGACCCTATCCCACTACGTCTCCTGACTTTAAAAAGCCTCACTAGGCCACAAAATCCCATTTTTCCCCCTCAGACATGATAAGCGCAGTGTTGCACGATATATTTGGGTTTTTTACGGATATTTAAATTAGGTTCACCAGCCCCAAAAAAATTGAGAGATATTTATAGTAAATCATCAGTCATTCAATACACAGCGGACCATTTAGAGCTGTGTGTAGCATCACACAAACACACTTGCATATCAGCGGTCTCAGGAGAGAGTGTATTAACCCAGTTTGTCCTGTAGCTTGAGGCGAGGTGAGCTTTATAAAGACCCTATTAAAAAGTTGCGTAGATGACTAGCGCCTGTTGCTCGGTGCGCAATAGATGTAGAAGAGATACCTCACCCATACTAACTTTTGGTTAGCTTAAACTCATGGCCTTGTTAAACCTCTTTTATTCTTATTTGTATTATAGTTTTGTTTTTTTTAAATGGAAGTGCACATCCTTTTGTGCTTGTCTCAGTTCTTCTAGTGAACACCTTCTAAAAAACCTACTTCTGTAACAAGGATTCGATCTGCTATGTCCAGATGTAAATAAAATAGTAAAGAAGTAAAAAGAAAAACATTTGCACAATAATAAAATGGTAAAATAGTAAAAAAACAAAACACATTTTGTGCGTGTTCAGTCTGACCAGTATATCATTCCATCCGTTGATATTTTTCTGTTCTCCACCTACTCACACAGACAGACACACACCAGGATCTCCAAGCATGAGAAGGGCATTTACATGTCAAATTCTATAAATATTCAAAGCAATATGTCCTGTTTTTTTTTTTTTTCTAAATATGAGGGGTGTTCAAGTCAAACCATGACTTTTGATTGTGCATAATAACAGAACACATTTCTGAGAGTTAAAAAAGTCCCTTTATGTCTCTACATAATCCCCTGCTACACTAATGCACTTATCCCAGAATTCCACTAGTGCTTGGACACCATCAAGATAGAAAGTTTTCTCAGTACGCCAGCGCCATTATCGGACTCTACCTGCTTCACGTCTGAAACCCTGGCCTCTCTGGAACTCCTTTAATGTGCCAATCATGTTGAAATGTCTTAAAGCGAGGTCAGGACTGTACAAATGGTGTTTGTGAATGATTGTGTCTACAGTTCACATAGACAGATGTGACTCTTCTGCAAGTTGTTCAAAAAGTCTTTTTTAAAGCCTTCTTTAAAACATTTGTACCATTCAAATGTTCTACTGATGCAAACAGTCTCATCACTGTACTGAGCTTGAACTCTTCTGTAAATGTTAAGTGGTTGTATTGCTTCATTCACAAGAATTTTCATCACAAATTCCGGTTTGAATCAAATGTCCCTTGTGATACCTCGTCTATATTTCACAAACGGGTCATTACAATTATTTATTTGTTTATACAATATATTTTACTTTACCTTATTGAAACATACAGTATGTAACAAAAACATCTCACATCATGTATGAGAGTGTATGTTACTTATACTGTAGATAAATGAAAGTAACATTATAATAAGTTTAGCATGGGTAAGGGTGTTGTCTTTAGTCTCGATGCAAAGCGCAGTAAAATGCTGTAATGCACGGCCTTGAGTGGCCTGGTTTTTTTTTCTTTTCCTTTTTGAAAAGACCACAAAAACAAAAACATGCAGTGTTTCATAATTAATCTCATTCATTATTAATAACATTCCCAAAACACAACTGTAGTCTGTTAATAATAAGCGTTGGTTGCTAAGCAACATAACAAATAATAGGATATTCTCTAGATAGAACCGGTGTAAACCTTAGTCTGTGTATCTGTGTGTGTGTTGTGGATCTTTGAGCAATCATATTTTAGAACTGAATAAAACAAACAATGTACAAGAACAGTGGGTGCTTTATGTTGGATAATTTGAAATACATTTGCTCACTATATATATATAACAGGTTCTATTAACCATTCTTAAAGATTCCTCTGCAGAACCTTAAACCATTAAGATCTATGCAGAAACCTATCACACCATTATTTATTTTATTCTCTTAGAAAATGTACACGCAGGAGAGAAGTTTATCTATGGGGAAATTGTGGCACTCCTTTAAAAAAGCTGTTGTCTGTTCCATCAGAAAGCGACGCATCTGTCTGTGGGAACTGTACACCCAATCATTCACCAACACGACTTACACATTAAGGAAACTCAACTGGGAGTACAGTCCTGACTTCACTCTAAGTCATTTTCACATGTTTGGGCCATTAAAGGAGTTCCCGGGAGGCCGGCGTTTCAGACGTGAAGCAGGCAGTCCAATTGTGACTCAAGTTACTAAAAAAAACTTTCTACCGTGATGGTATTCAAACACTAGTGAAACGCTGGGATAAGTGCATCACTTTACAGTAGCAGGGGATTATTGTATATTAAGAAATTAAGAGAGGTTTGAATCTCATAACTGTGTTCTTTTAGTAAAAGTCCCGGTTTGGCTTGAACACCTCTCATAGACAAACAAAATGATATGTACCCGTTCAGGAAGACCTTTTTGTAAGAGTGTATACACTATAGGAATGATGGTGTGGTGTGTCTCTGGCTTCTTGCTAGAAGGGGTGGAGGTCAGACCTTGACTGTGTGTAGACACAGACGTCTTAAATTGCAAGCACAAGACAAACTGGAGGGTCTGTGATTTAGGAAACACGAATCTGGAACCTGTAAGATAATCCATGCCCCTGAATCTGAGTGCTGTCAGAAGACAGAAGTGGGTTTTACTTTTCCTTCTTAACCCCAGACACGACAAACCTTACCTTCACAGGTGACCTTCGACCTCCTGACACATGAGCAGTGTTGCTTGTGTTGCATCTTTTGTACATCAATAGTTTAAAGCTATTATCCAGCCATTATCCAGCATCGACTCATATGAACACAGCTGAGTGTTCATTAGCAAGAAAACATCACAGGCCTCCTGGTGGAGACGCGCACATCGTTGAAGTAAGCTGATGAATAATTTATATTCCTTCATTCCACAGTATTTATCTCCAAACAGTTTCAGGGCATTACATAGGCACACACAGCTATTTGTTTCATATGAAATAAAGGAGATCAGAAGAGTTAGTCCGAAGAGGCCACGAAATACAGTGGGGCAAAAAAGTATTTAGTCAGCCACCAATTGCGCAAGAGTAATTTTTTTTTTTTTAAAGCCTGTAATTTTCATCATTTTTGAGCAGTGATTCGTTCATTTTCTACTGGGCACGCATGCGCAATGCGTCACAAAACCTCCGTAGGTTATGTACAGGAAATAGAAATGAGTAGTTACCTTTGAGTCTTTTCCGTACAAATCGTTTGTTCTTTTGTCACGTGACTCCCATAGACGCTATGCGGTGCAATAGATTCAAAAGAACAAATGACTCAGACTAGAAGATATAAAAGATGAGCTGCTCATTCTGTTTATCATTATATGTCCTTAGCTGCATTGTAATATTTGAACTATGGAACTATAGCCAAAATTTGTGTATGTAGACAAATTGAGGTCTGTTTAGTAAAAACGTTTTATTAAAAAAATTTATTTGAGATACAGTAACAAGAACAAAATGAAATAAATGACAAAAAAAAAAAGAATTGTTCATTTTGATTAACGAAATTCAAAGAACTAAGTCACTAAAATGATTTAAACTTCCCATCACTAATTATGATTAGGAAGTGTTTGTGCCTATTTAAAACAGAAAATGAATAATATTTTAAAAAGTTTTAAAAAGTTACTTAATTTGTCCAGTTTCTTGTTTTCACTTGTTAATGGCATTGAAACAGAGATGTACTAGCTAGCTAGTGTCAGGGATGAAATGGGTTTGCGGGCGAGGCATAAGCACAGAGGGTTTATATTATATTAAACATCCATGAAGAAAAGTAAACAACCATAACTAACAACACTAGAAACCTTGAAACAAGAACAGAAAAGCATGAAGCATGGCAAAAGGCAGTTTGTCCAAAATAAACAGTACAGAATAGGTTACCGAAACAGATGCAAGACAAGACTCCCGTGAAACAATGGCTACTTAAAGCCCAACTAATTAACAACCTCGGTTAAGGTGAGTGCTCCCTTCACCTGATCGAGGTGCACTCTGGGAAATGGAGTCCTATAACCAAAAACACAAACAAGTCTCAGGGTGCAAGGTGCCCTCTAGGAGTAATCCCTGACAGCTAGTTAGTAGCTAGAGTTCAGAAGAAGTGTTCAGGGGTCATTTGCTGGCTTGTTACTATTAGCTAGTACTATTAGTAATCGCATTGACCTGCTGATTCTTCCAAAGTAATGATGCAGTAATTCTATTTACTTTTCTACATAATCTACATAGTATTATTAATAATTTTGTTAATTGTAGGCTCAAAATTTATTTTTGACTGTCGTGTTCCAAATGCATTGGGTGTGCCTTAAATATATAAATAATGTTATGTACATTGAGTGTATGAAGGGAAATCCCGGACATTTTTTTGCATTTGCATTTAAGTTTTCCATATGTGGACGCATAAAGCGTGACATAATTTAAATGCAGTTGCAAATTTTGCATTACTGTTTGCTTTTTTTGCTTTCGCGAACGAACACTGACTGCCAAATTTCAAATTAAAAAAGCAATGTCTATTTGCAGGTTGCATTTTCATGTCTTACAAGTTATGAGCCTGTCATATTTAAATAGCAAAATCAATTACCTTTTGAAAAATGTCCGGGATTTTCCTCCTTATGAGTGTGTCCGAAATGCATGGAGTGTGTGCCAAAAGCATGGGGTCTGTCCTAAATGCATTGGATAGGTCCTAAGTGCACAGTGTATCCTAAACACATATAGTCTTAAATAATACTGTATGGTGTCTTCTAAAAACATGGGGTGTGTCTTGAATGCATTTGGTGTGTCCTAAAAGCATTGGGGTGTGTCCCAAATGTTTTGGATGCATCTTAAATATAAATAATGTTAAGTACATTGGGTGTGTCCTAAACTCATGGAATGTGTCTTAAACAATTATGCAGTGTTTCTAAATGCACTGGGTATGTTTTAAACATATAAGGTACAGTATATCCTAAAAGTATGGGGTTGTATTCCAAATCCAATGAGGGTGTCCTAAGTACATGGTATGTCCTAAAAGCATGGGGTGTGTCCTGAATGCATTGGGTGTGTTCTAAACATGTAGGGTGTGTCCTTAAAGCATGGGGTATGTCCCAAATGTGTTAGGTGTGTCTTATAAATATAAATAATGTTAATTACGTTTACGTAAACAATTGTGTGATTGTGATTGTGTACTGATTGCATGGTGTGTCCTAAACACATAGAGTGTCCTAAACGCATGGAGTGTATCCTGAAAGCATGGGGTTTGTCCCAAATGCATTAGGCGTACCCTAAATGAATGGTATGTCCTTAACACATACTGTAGGGTGTGTCCTAAACAAATGGGGTTTGCTATATTGATATATTCTTGCATTTATACCAAGATAAAAACTGTAGTGATCGCGGTTTCTCAGAAATTAAACTATAAGGTTGAAAGTATTTGGATGATTTATTGTGCTGTTGGTTAAAAACGTGAGACTTCCCATGAGCTGTGTGAGAACGGATAAAAGACAGCACGTTTTTTTTTGTTGTTTTTTGCGAGATCTCTGCTGTTGTTCCACGATGTGGAAATTCCCACTTCGCTACACAGCGCCTCGAGCTTTTTTAAAAAACAGCATGTCGCTGCTTTCCTTCTCCTCCTTCTTCTCATCTCTCTCTCAGCCGGCTTCTCCTTTTCCTTCCTTTCTTTCTTTCTTTTTCTCATCTCCTGTTGTCATATATTATTTTCTTCTTCTACCCATTATTATGTCACATGTAGCCATGAGACCACAAGATTTATAAAAACAGTGTGCCTACCAGATTAAAAGTTCTCTCTATCATACTTTTTCTCTTTCTTCCCATCTCTCTCTCTCTCCCTCTCTCTCTCTCTTTCTCTCTCTGTACGTGTCTTTTCCAGATTTCTTAGTGCTCTGTTGCATATGCGGATTATGGAGTGGAGGCTGGGGTGGAGTGTTTTGCTATCTTTAAAGCACATTTAGTTTAGAGCTACTGGGGTTATGGGTAAATTGGCTACACACACACACACACACACACGAGCACACAAACACACACACCCTAATAAATGGGGACATATAGACATTCCGTGAACGTATATACACAAGCTTACTAAATTTGCTGCACTGTGGCCCAAACTATGTGTTTAAGATGAATATGCATTAATTTTTTGCTTACAGGTGTGTGTGCGTGTGTGTGTGTGTGTAAGAGAGAGAGAAGGTTGAAAGAGTAAAACAGACTCTGTGAACCACAGACAAGCTGTGTCAACACTTGTCACGGTGCCGTGTTGTAATTTGACGTCCACACACACACACACACACACACACACACATACATACACGCATACAGTACACACACATTTCTGAATGCTAGAACAGTTTTTTTTTTTTTTTTTTTAAAACACAGCGACCCAGAGTTGTGGACACAGTGATATGATTTGTACAAATCTAAAAACGCTCGCTCTCTCTCTCTCTCTGTTTCACACTTTGTACCTTCTGTCTTTATTCTAACCTCCTCTTCTGCCGCTCTGTCTCAATCAATCACATGCATAGTATGTTTAGGGGGTGCGCTTGGTTTTTGCACCTTCATTCACAAGAAATTTCACAAAAAGTTCCGGTTTGAATTAAATTGTATATGTATCGGAGCTGATTGGACTTGTAGGATATTTGTAAAAGTATATATAGTCAATATTATTTGTTACTCAGTTAGTTAAAATTTAATTTTGTAGGAAAATGAATCACCGTACACAGTATCTATCAGTTATCACAGACTGATTGGCCTGATTGCACGGCTTTAATTTCTGTTCCATGTTTTGACCTTAGCTGTAATTTTTGCTCTAATGCCGTACCACCTCAAATTCTCCCTCGGGCCGTGGCTCTTGTGTGTGTGGCGCTCTGGGTGAACCGTTCGGCACAAAAAAAAAAAAAAAAACATAATGAGGAAAAGACTTCAAATCAGTTTATATGTTACAAAATAGTAGAGCCCTGGACTTGAAGAATTTTTTTCATGGAAGTTTATTTGTTATGCAATATCATCCAATTCATATTTGAAGCTTTATGTAATATTTAATAATTATCAAATCAACGACAGAATAAATATATTGCTTTCTAAACTCTCATTTTCTGTTTCTCTTTAACTACATGTATTATTTTTCTTTGAATAGATAGATAGATAGATATTCTCTGTGTATGTGTTCATTACATACAGAGAGACAAATAGACATATATTATTTTCTTCTTCTAATTATTATTATTATTAAGAATATATTTGTAGAAAAACAATAATGTAAACGCAGGCTCAGTAGAGGAGTGTGGAGCAATCATTCCTGGGCACGGTACAAATCAATCGTGCATAGTGTGAAAGTGCGCTTCGTAGTCTTACCTGTAATATTTCTCAGCTATAGACTGAATTGATTCCCGAGAAATATGGAATTAAACATTTTGTTTCCAGGATGATTCTGTATTTTACAGGACGGTTGGTCACCCTAGTTTAACTTTCACCTCAGAGTTTGCTTTCAGAAGCTAGTTTTGTACCTGCTCTATTGCTAATGACTTTGCTTATATTTGCTACTTTACATTACACACAGGGGTTTGTTTTTAGCTTTAGCTTTCATACACTATTTGTAGCTAATTGTTAAAGCTTTTACATGCTAGTTTGTTTTTAGCTACTAGTTAAAGCTTTCATACACTAGTTTGTTTTTAGCTACTCTTTAGAGCTTTCACATGCTAGTTTGTTTTAGCTGCTAGTCAAAGCTTTTACACATTACTTTGTTTATAGCTACCACAGTAGTTAAAGCTTTTACACACTAGTTTGGTTTTAAATACTAGTCGAAGCTTTCATATGCTAGTTTGTTTTTAGCTACTAGTCAAAGCTTTTAACGTTAGTTTGTTTTGAACTTCTAGTTAAAGCTTTTACATGCTAGTTTGTTTTTAGCTACTAATTAAAGTTTTCACATGCTAGTTTGATTTAAGCTGTTTGTTTAGCTTTCACACACTAATTTTTTTTTTTTATTTTGTTTGGCTTTCACACACTAGTTTATTTTATAGCTGCTAGTTTAGCTTACACAGGCTGGTTTAGATTAGTTTGGCTTGTTTGCTTGGGCTTGCTAGTTTATATTTAACTTGCTAGTTTTATTTTTCTTGCTAGTTTAGCTTTGACACTAAGTTTTCTTTGTTTGCTAGGTTCTTTTTTGTGTACGTTTATTTGTCAGTTTAGCTTTCAACTGTTGAATTTCTTTTTCTTACTGGTTTAACTTTTGCCTGTTCCTTGTGATAGCTGGTAAATAGACATTAATTACAAACAAAATATTTGTCATGAATTCTCGTCAGAATATTTAGGGTTTATTTTAAGAAATATTTAGAGTTAGGGTTAGGATAATTGATTAAAAGTTATATATTTTTTTTATTTAAGTGTTCTGATAGTGGGCCCTCTGATGATACGAGGGGGTCTCAGGGAAAGTGACGTGGATTAGCATTAAGGTTTTCCCTGGAGACAGAGATGCATCTGCTAGGTTGGAGTTAATTAGTGCAGTTTCCACAGTAATCCTAGCCATTAAAAAAAAAAAAAAGTAGCTGGGAGCTGTTATTAATACATTTTAGAGAGACCTTGGCAATTGAAGTGCAGATTTCAAACCTACGCAGGCAGAGCGCTGCTTTCTTCAGCGTGTTGAGGTTTGTAAGAGCTTGTGATATGCTGTCCTTGAGCAGCGACGCTCCACAGCATGTCTCCTTGGCAGAGGAACTGTTACTCCATGTGGAGTCTGGTAAAGCTTTCATTGGCTCCCTCCACAGAGATGCAGAATGATGAAAGGCTTTAATAAAGTGCACTGTCAGGGAAATCAGAGGAGTTGATCTCAATCCAGCACAGTTTGCCTGCCGACGCTTCCTGAAACATTAACAATAACAGCATTGTTATTCTGCCTCCCTGCCGACTCCCTGGGCTTTGTTTCGCTGCTTTCTTTTCAAACCGATGCATTGTGTTCACCCGCTCTCAGTCTGATGAAAGTTTGTTAAAGTCCCAGGTAGGGCTGCAGGATTCTTGCTAAAATGTAAATCAAGTTTTGTTTTTTGTTTTCCGTGGGAATTGAGATCACGATTGTGTCACACGATTCTCATTTTTTTCAACCAAAACATTGTAAAAGTAAATAAATAAATAACACACTGTGTACAGTACACAGGATTTATTTATCCTTTTTTTTTATTTTTACTTTTAATAGTACTATTTACAATAATACAATATACAATAATAAATAAAAATAAATAGCTCCTGCCTTTTTGGACACTCTACAGTACAACTACAGTACAGTACTTCTTCATCACATGAATTAGTTTATACTGTTATGATTTAATTAGCATAAGTTAAATGTCACACATTTTGTTAGGTAGTATAATATTTAATAGAGTTTATAGGATATCATTTATTTGCTAAATTGTTAATTTTTTATTGCTCAGTCTTAATATACAGTACTTTTAGGGAAATTCCTAAAGTTATTTCCTGAGTCAATGCATCAGCTTTAATTAATCAATACAGTAAGTTATATACAGTACCAGTACATGCCTGTCTCTGATCGGACAGTAGTATATGTTTTAGCTTTTAGTATGTGTGTGAGTGCACATGTGTGTATTAGACATTTTTATTTTCTGATAAATAATAATAATAATAATATAAAGTAACACATGCAAATATTTAGTATATACTAGCTGCAAAATGCAACAACAGAAGAAGATGTAAGGGTTTGACACAGTGCATTGTGGGACACAGAGCATCAAAAAGAGCCAATGAGAAACAAGTCATCAGAATGTAGTCCTCTCCAGTTTCTGATTGGCTGAGTGTGTGCGAGTAAGAGCTTGAGCAAGTGACAATAAAATTATGCTTAGGATTTTGGCACGAAAATAACGACACACTACTCCAACTCCACCAAGTAAACTGACTGGTCTGTTTAAGGGCTGCCTCTGTGTTACACGTCACGTAAGTGACAGCAGGAGGCCGTTAATGAGGATAAGAAAAGTAATTGAGTTTTATGACTAACCCATTTGCAAATCTCTGGCCTGATTGGTGAATTAATTTTATTTAATTTTGTGTTTAGTGTTATACCGCGTGTGGGTGTGGGTGTGTGTGTGTGTGTGTGACCAATGAGTGTGACTGATATAACAATCTGGGACTGTTGTCAAGTAAATAATTAAACATGTGAATGCAGCATCATCTGCATGCAGGGAAACACACGCAAGTGAGTCGCCATCATCCAGAAATAAGATCACATGTATGTAGGAATCTACATTGTGATTTTTTTTTTCATGTAATTGTACAGCCATAGTCCCAGGAAATAGTGTGTAAAATATTTAAACAAACTTGAATATTATATTTTGCACATCAGATGATCAAATGGCAAAGCACTAGCTTTCACCTAATAGGTTAGCTTTCTCTTTCTCTTTCTCTCTCTCTCTCTCTCTCTCTCTCTCTCTTTCTCTCTTTAGGTTAGCTTTCACTCGCTGGGTAGCTTTTCCCCTGTAGTTTGCAGTTACTTGCTACATTTGCTGAGGTCTTTTGTTCCCCAGTTTACATTTACCTGCTTCAACGCCTTTATCAGTTGTGTGTAATATTAAGAGTTTAAGATTTTCAAAACACACTTTATTTATATTAAATACCATATTAAATACTATGGTATTTAGTTTAAATTATGTTGTCCTTGCATATTAATGCCACATGCATTGGTACACAATGATACTATACTATGTAAATGTTACTAATATGGTACATAAACATGTATCACATTTTTGACAGTGACCTGGTACATATCTTCATAGTACCATACTACAGTTCATGGTTGAAGCATTTAATATATTATGGTACATGTACCATACTACCAAAATATGTACCATGGTAGAACAATTTGCCATGGATTAGTACATGTACTAAATTACCAAATCACCAAAGTACCATGGTACTGGTACCATTAAGTTACCTATACCATGGTAAAATTTCTTAAGGGATTAGCTATGATGCAAACTTATGACTTTCACGTGGCTAACGAGAAACCTACTGTACCTCTGAGCCACCAATGCCCTACAGAGCACTTCCACTATACACTTTACAAAACGCAGCCTGCAGTAATACAGTTTGAAATAATTTTTCTTCACGTAGAAGCTTTTTTCAATGTATTTAAATTGCTTTGAAAATGCAACTTCACACTACGAGATTTCCCCTGATGGATGCAAGAACTGTAGAGTAATTAGTGCAATATATGGTAATCAATTTTATTTTATTAAATTCTACCAGGATTTACAACTCTGATTTGCTCTTTACACACTGGTTATTATGTTGGCCATGAAGTTGTGATGATATTCATTTTGACTTACAAAATTAGCTCTAAAAAGTCTATATAACATCTGTTCAGCAGGGGAACATTTATTTCAGATGTCACTACCATTAAAAAAAAGTTTAAAGAATTAAAATGTACTACATTATCGCTAAAGGATTTTTATTTGTATGGAGGATTTTTTCTTGAATTTCCCCCGAATCAAGCGCTGATGTTCAGTTCAAAATGTCCTAATGTTGTTGTTTTTTTGCACGCCTTGTTTTTCAGTCTTGCTCTGCACCCTGATAAGATCCAGGTTGCCACGGGTCAGGTGGGAAAAGATCCGTATATCTGTGTGTGGGACTCGTACACTCTGACCACCGTATCCATCCTGAGAGACGTGCACACACACGGTGTGGCATGTCTGGCTTTTGACGCTGATGGACAGGTGAGCATGCAGGGTTTTTAGAGATTTAAAACGATGTGTCCATAATGTATCTGGGATGAATTTAATGTTATTTTTGGTAACAGCTTGTCTGTCTTCCTTTTGTGTTTAGCGGTTGGTGTCTGTTGGCCTTGACGCTAAAAACACTGTGTGTGTATGGGACTGGAAAAAGGGGCGTGTCCTGGCCACAGCCATGGGGCATTCTGATAGGGTAAGTCTGTGATCAAGTTATTTAAGTAATTGTATCTTAAGTACTGTATGGTTTACAGAATATCTAAATCATAGTGAAAATATAAAAGATGAAAGTGTTTTTGCCCTGAAAGTGTTAAATTCTGGTCTTTATAAGGAATAAAACATGACAAAACAATCATAAGAGATGTATTGCTCTTTTAACAAAGTCATTTGCCAATAATTAAAATTTTTATTTATTAAAGAATTGACATGTTTTACTATTTGTCCCTTTATAATTTAACTTAATGGCTGTAAACAGTTTGTCCTTAACTAGCCTGAAAACAGAAGTCAAACATCAGATTTGCTTTGCTCCTGCTGTAGTTTTCATAATATGAGGTCCCAATAAACGGCCTGCACCATTTGATCGAAGCAGGCATGGCGGATCATAAAAAAGTGCCTTGATGTCCATGAAAATGGTCTTGGACATTGCTGATGCAGGCAGGTCATCTGTGATGGTGTGTGAATGCAGTCACAAAATATTTTAGGACTGAAATTCCCACAAACAGAGTCTCCAGGAATGAAAATAGACTTTGGGTTAACTTTAACATATTTCTCGTTATAAATAACTATATATACCAGGAACTAATTTAAGGTCATACTTTCTAATATCACCTAATGGAGACTAAGTTCCCTGTTGAGTCTGGTCCCTTTGAAGGTTTCTTCCTATTGTCACCTTTTTCTTGCTAACGTCACCCCTGGCTTGATCATCAGGGACAAGGTTTGGATTATAATTTGGACTTTTTTTCCTTAAATATTTCTAATTGCTTTCTGACAATAATCATTGTTAAAATCACTATAAAAAATGAAAAAAAAAATGTCTTTTGATTAAAAGCTCTGATATTATCTGTGATGTCAGATGTGACAGCCTGTCTTAACAGCCATTTCCTGTCTTTGTGTGCTGTTATTATTATTATTTTTTTTTTAGATTTTTGATATTTCATGGGATCCTTTCCTGCCACACAGGCTGGTGAGCTGCGGAGTGAAGCACATTAAAGTGAGTGAACCGCTCTGTGCTGTTTTTTCCCCTGACACACACACACACTAAAAAGGCTTTGAAAAGCCACATAGAAGTATTGCAAGATATTCCGCATGCTTTGCCATATACCATCATCTGTATAATTCTTATCTTCGACTCGGGAATGGTGTTTGCTCTGTCTTTCCAAAAAAAAGAATTACTGCTGAGAAAAGCTGACAGATAAAGTTGGATTGAACTAATAGTATTGTCACTCCTGTCCACTTTAGATAAGGATTTATAAAAGCGCCGGATCGCCGCTTTCGACAGGACATTTTTCAGAGCTGATAACTTCAAGCTGTGTGAAGTCTGACTTTCACGCTGGTTGAATTTTAATGACATTTCTGTTCAATGTTTGTCTTTGTGCTTCCTTCTCATTCTTTCTGTCCTAGTTCTGGACATTATGTGGCAATGCGCTGACACCCAAAAGGGGGATCTTTGGGAAGACGGGAGACCTGCAGACTATCCTGTGTTTGGCAACAGCGAAGGAGGAGGTGACGTACTCAGGAGCGTTGAATGGAGACATCTATGTGTGGAAAGGGTTAAACCTGGTGCGGACCGTGCAGGCAGCTCATGGGGTGCGTGGGCTTCAAGTTTTTATTTTCTAAACTGGTTTAAAGGTATTTTAAAAGAGAAAAAAATCCATATTTGTTTTTTTTGTTTTTTTTTCTTCTTCACTTTTACATGCCTACAGAACTTTTACATGCCAAACTGATTGGTCAGAATGTTCAAACGATTGCTTTTACTGTATATTAACAGTTGATGAGCATTTATGGAAGGAGTCTCCAGTGTCAAGATTATGGATATGATACATTTTCAACCAATTCTATTGGTTTTCTGCTTTTTCAAAGTTGTCCATTAATTAAGAAAGAGAGAGAGAAAGAGAGGGAGGGAGAAAGACACTGATTATTTATTACTGCTATAACATAAGTGGAACAGGGAGTAACTTGTATTACATCCATTCCACAACATTAAACCTGGCTGTAAATGGATAAAAGATTAAATCTTCTTCTTTAATAAAAAAAATATATATATATAATTGTTGTGGTGTAAACACTTCAGGCGATGTTGTTATTAATTCCTTACTTTATGAAATAGGGGGGATTTAAAAGCATTGTCTTTAATAAAATATCAGATAACAGTATGATAAAAAGCAACACATGTTCCTTTAGTATTTTAAAATTCACTTTAAATTCATTCTTATTATTTGTGCATGCAGAAATGGACATGGAAATGTTCACACAGAGCGGTGTAGAATTGGACAGATGGCTGCCCGCATGTTGTGTACGGTGTGAATTTGGTTAAAAAAAAAGCATACACAACTCTAAAGCACTAGTTAAAACTAAACTATACCGCTGTGGTGTTTACTGCATGGATCCGACCGTACAGCTTCATATACAGTAGAGTGCTTAAAGCAAGCAGTGTGTGCCAGACATCTCCAATAAATTCTAAAGCTTTTCAGTGTATTACTGATGCAGCAGCACAGAAATCCCTGAACGCTTCCTCTTCTCTTTCCCAGTGCTTTTAATCTCGTTAATCCTTCAAAGCTCAAATCAAACCGCTAAAACCAAAGCAGCTGAGAGACTCAACATTAGCGCGGCTGCCAGCATTAAACCAAGGCCTCAATGTTAAGCAGAATCTGATTATTTAAATCGTGTGTAGGTTTATGGTTATGGTCGCATCTCAGCCTGTGATTATCGAGACTCTGTCGATGTACAGTACCCAGATGTCCACTGTTATGAGTAATTGCTTGGAACAAATACAACGTGTGTCTTATTTATTGATTTGCTCTTGCAAGATGGATTTTTGCCCCTGCCATATCTGCACGGAATATAAATGAATGAGACTTGTTGTTTTTTTAATATTGTTTTTCCGTAGGCCGGGATCTTTAGCATGCACTCGTGTGAGGAAGGTTTTGCCACCGGAGGACGTGATGGCTGCGTGAGACTCTGGGACGTTGACTTTAAGCCCATCACCAAGATTGACCTCAGGGAGGCGGAGCAGGGATATAAGGGTAAATCTGGCATTAGCTTCAAGTCTCTGTTTCGTATTAGTTTTGTAATTGTCTGTAGAGGTGGAGATCTCACACTGTTGAGTGTTTGCATTTTATGTCATCTTGTGCACTTTAATGCTGTACTGTTATGTGTTCCCTCATGGTGCTATTTCCTTCCAATGTATACCAGTTATAAAAGACAACAAAAACTCATTTTAATTGACATTTTGTTGCAAAATCATGGGTGTTCTTGATCATCTGTGTGCACTATTTAGCTTTGATACAGGTTGTTACCGACTTACGTATAAGTACCGTTCCGGAAGCACAGATTTGTTCTTAGATCTAACAAAATGAGTCTTATGTGCCTTTGACACAAATATACAATGTAAAGCATACCAATTCACCTGACTAAATTGCGGTCATCTTTCAACACATTGCCATCATGTGGTCAAAAACTGTAAAAAAAAAAATTTATGTCAAATGTAACAGTGTTGTCTCTGCATCTTTAAATTGCAAAGAGAATCCTGGACGCCATTTTGTCTTAGAGCTGTTTTCCACCGTATTGGACTGTGAACTGTGTTTTGTTGAGGATTTCCGAAATTAGATTTATTCACCCTCAGGACAGCTTTACAGGACAGACATTTACTGATTAATTGAAACTGGTGAAGTCGACTTATTTCTCCCGCACCCCACACACATACACATACTGTGTACAATATACCGGAGCTGCCAGTGATCCAGACTCCCTGTCTGACTTGTCCTGGTGCCCTGCTTCTGGTTGGAGATCTCGTTACATGGACGGCCTGTGTGTCTCTATGGGGTGCGTCTGGTGTCTGGGGACGGTTTCACTCTACCATGAAGACAGTCCTGGCCTGGACTTTGTTGCTCTTGTTTGCACATTTGCACGTGCACTTTATGTTGTCTGTAAAAAAAACAATTTAAATAGTCTTCCTCTCTGGGTTAGCTAGTTAGTTTGTAGTTTATGTTGTTTATGTTGTTAATTTATGTTGTCAGGTCAATCTGTCTTGTCTCCGCTAGCCAGCTAACTAGGCCTTTTAGTTAGCTAGTTTAGTTTTTCTGTTAATTTATGTTGTAAATTCATGTTGCATGTAGCACCTTGGTCCTGGAGGAACGTTGTTTCGTTTCACTGTGTACTAACTGTATATGGTTGAAGTGACAATAAAGCCTACTTGAACTTGATGTTGACAGCTGTTTCTCTGAGCACTTGACTTGGCTGCAGTTGCTCAATAGTTCAGGACAGTCTACCTGGTCCTCCAATAACTACCTGGACTCCATATTAACATCAATTAACATCAACTGTTATACTGAACTGCCTGCCACCTAACACACTGTAAAAATGCAGATCAATCACTGCTGTCCGTTATCACCCTGATGAGGATGGGTTCCTCTCAAGGTTTCTTTCTATTGCCATCTCAGGGAGTTTTTCCTTGCCACTATCACCTTCGTCTTCGGCTTGCTCATCAGGGACAATTTGACCATCAATTCATAAATGAATTGACTTGAACTTTTATAAATTTACTTACACACTGAAAATATTGTATAAAATTGTAAATATGGTATCTGGTACACTGCAGTGTCTACTTTCTGTACAATACACATGAGCTACTTTCATGATGAGTCCCGGTCCATTCGTATTTGCGGAAAATTAGTAACTCAAATGCTCGTAAGTCGAGGACCACCTGTATTTAGAACATTATTGCACATAGTGGTCAAAAATAAGAACTGTGAGAAGTGTTTGAGGTCCAATGGGGCATGAATCATGCTGCCTCATCCTTAGAAAAAGAGCCAGGGGCAACTTTTCAGGTTGCCAGGTTGCAAGACAAATTATAAGTGCATCATGTGCCTACATGTGTCCCCATTTTCCAACGTCTGTTTTTTTTCATGCATGTTTCAGGTCTTTTGTAAGGTTTGTGTAGTGCAGATGAAATATTTTGCTGAATATTAATAACCCTTGTTAAGATTAACGTCCTTGTGATGATTAGAAACAAACCTGCTGTACTGAACATGATTAAAGAAAAGTACTTCTAAAGCCTGGCTCAATTCACAAGTTTGTAGCATAAGTCAATTTTGTACACATGCAAAAGTATGTTATCCATGTCTTTCACCAAAAACGCATCTCCCAGCTTGTTTGATCATTTACAGAATAAGCTCTTGAAATGAGATCGAAATCGATATCTCAAATGATGATTTTATATCCAGGACATGACTCACTGTCATCCTTCTGAGCCCCAGGTACCATCAGCATCATATTACAAGAAGACCAGGATGATTCACTCATTGAAGATGATGAGCATTAAATCTGAGCATTTTTGGACATGCTATAAATATTCGTCCTGGTGCTTGTTCAGGTTGCTTTGGGCCTTTTTTTCCCTGACAGTCTTTTTTTTTTTTGCTCTTTTTTGTGATAGGTTGTCTCCAGGTCTGTGCTCTGAATAATGATCATGTACACTTCTACATTTCGCTTCGCTATCTGACACTTGTTCTGTCATGAAAGTCATGTCGCCTACTGCCTCTGACAAGTGGAGGTGTTCTTTTACAGCAGCTCATCCGATCTGCACATTTGATTTTGGCACAGGTTCTATGCTGGATGCCCTTCCAGAATAAACCTTTTTTTAACCCGGGCTTGAAACTGGCACTAAAGGTGCCGCGCATCCCTAGTGAGGGCATTGACTGGGACGTGACCTTGTGCTTCATGAGCTACCAATATCTCCGAAAGCAAGCGTAAACACCATCCCCTCCTTAAGCGTTTTGACTCCCTCCCCTTGGTATTTAAATGTAATATATAGAATATATACAGTATATAGAGAGAGTTTATAGGAATCTCACACTACAGACTGGAGAGGACAAAAAACCCTATGTTTTTACAATGTCTAATGACAATATAACAATATATCAAAAGATGTCTAGTGTGTGGGTCTGTGTGTCTGCATGTCTCTCTGTATTTACAGATACAGTAATGAATGCAAATACTTAAATACTATACTATAAAGGATACAAAAAGGTAGTAATTGACATGATTTTTAAAGAAAATGAGCCAAGGGTGAACAAGTTTCAGAGTTTTGACGTTGCATGTGAAACAGACATAAACACAGCAGTTTGTCTTGTATGTCATTCATTTTCTTTATCACTGTATTGTGTGCACAGGGTCACTGGGAGTCTGGACCCTATCCCGGGACATTTAGGGCATGAGGCTGAGTACATGTTGGACATTGTGCTAATCCATCACTGGGCACACACACACACACACTTACACACACTATGGGTAACTGGGAACGCCAGTTAGCTTAATCTGCATGTCTCTGACTGTGGGAGGTAACCAGAATACCCGCAGGAAACCCACCAAGCACGGGGAGAACATGCAAACTCCATGATCACAGACTCAAGGCAGGAATCGAACCCTCGACCATGGACCGTGCTAACCACTATGTCACAATGCCATTGTGTCTTGTGTGGCTTATCTTTATATCTCTGGATTATATTAAACAAAACAAATAAACAAATGCAGGACACAAATAAAAGGGCAAATTTGCACTGGCTTCAATTTCTAAAGCAGAAAACACAATTACTATGTTTATCAAAAATTAATAGTACAATATACTATAGTAATATTAGCAGTAAAGATGAAACTGCTTATGGAGATTGATGAGTGAGTTGTCTTTTTTATTTATTTATGTATTTATTTATTTATAGTTATTTCTCCTTTGTTGCAAAATTTTGTAATCTGCCATTTTACTTATTAATTTACTGACAAAATCAGCAATGGATCTTTACCAGGAAATGAAAGTTATGAAAAGGTGAATTTCATAACAGAAATGGTTATGAGATATGATGGATTTATATTAAGCTATTTACTGTACGCCTAGGCAACTTTATTTCAACGGCAAAAAATGAACTAACATCAAAAATGCTGTTTTTATATACTTTTTTTTTTTTCGTGCGTGTGTGTGGGTGTGTGTGGCACTTTGCAGTAAGTGTAAATTAGACAGATGGTTGCTCACACGTCACTTTCCCCATCATTTCTTGTTCACCCTGCATCTAAAAATGCACATTGATGATTTTATTTTTTATTTTTTTATCAGGAGACAGGATACACTGACATACTGTATAATGAGTGTGCTGCTCAGAGTAACAACTAAGTGCTAAATGTACTGCTTTTGGAAATTATGCAACTGAAAGCCATATGGCCAAGACAGCACCCTAGACACTTCACATTTAATCTCATTAGTACATTAAAAGTTACTGTAAAAAGCCTCACAGCTCCACCAAACATACCTGCTCTTTACTTATAGAATTTATAAGGAAGCTAAAGTTTAAATGCACAGAAGTCTAGCATGTAGCTAGCACGCTATTGTTATCTAGGGTCAAAGCCAATGCTGAGTGTATCCTGTGATTATTGAGTCATTGTTTGTCTTCAGATACAGTTATGTGTAACTCCTAAATTAGTTACAGATAGAGCATGCATTTCATGCATACTTGGATTAGCTTTTGCATGCTTTGATTTTTGTGCTTACACACATTACAAACTGATACAGTAATTTGCATCACGCTTCGCTCCCCTCTGGTGTTTCTTTAGTGCACACTAATCTTTTGCCTCATGTCCTACAGGTCTGTCTATACGGAGCGTATGCTGGAAGGCTGATCGGATCCTAGCCGGGACGCAGGACAGTGAGATTTTCGAGGTGATGGTGCGAGACAGGGATAAACCTCTTCTGGTCATGCAGGGTCACTCTGAGGGCGAGCTCTGGGCTCTGGATCTTCATCCCAAACAGCCGATAGCGGTGACAGGAAGCGATGATCGATCCGTCCGGTCGGTGTTGTCATTTCTTTTAATCAATATGTTGCATTGAAACCGATAGGTGTAGCCCTTTCTGACCTGAGCTTGATCCTGATATAGGCTTTGGAGCCTGGCTGATCACACCCTCATCGCTTGCTGTAACATGGAGGAAGCCGTTCGCAGTGTGTGCTTTAACAACGATGGCTCTCAGCTTGCTCTGGGCATGAAGGACGGCTCGTTTACTGTGCTGAGAGTCAGGTATTACGTACTGTATGAAGTGAGGGGTTCGATTCAACACATACTGTATTAGTGTCAAGCAAGGATTTGTTGAAAAGTCTTAACAGTAATTAATCAATACCTTAAACCGTTACACCTGGGGTTAATTTACACGTCGAAAATATGGCCTTTATAGGAGAGTGGCAAGAAGAAAGCCATTGGTGGAAAAAAAGTAATAAAAAGAAATCTTTGAAGAAAAGATTAAAGTCTTCAAAAGATTTAAGACTGGGGTGGAGGTTCACCTTCCAGCAGGGCAACGATTCAAAACATACAGCCAGAGCTCCACGGGAATGGTTTAGATCAAAGCATATTCATTTGTTAGAATGGCCCAGTCAAAGTCCAAACTTAAATCCAATTACAATTATAATTAGAATCTATGGCAAGATAAAAATGCTACTGTTCACAGATGTCCTCCGTAAAATTTAAATGAGCTTGAGCTATTTTGCAAAGAAGAATAGGCAAAAATTTTCACTCTCTGTAGATGCAATGCCCAAAAGACTTGCCGCTTTTTAAAATGTGGTTGACTCAGGGTCGGTTGAATACAAAGGCACGTCACCCTTTTCAGATATTCATTTGTAAAAACTTTTGTAAACCATTTATAATTTTTCTTCTACTTCACAATTATGTGCCACTTTGTGTTAGTCTATCACATAAAATCCCAATTAAATACATTTACGTTTGTGGTCGTAACATGACAAAGTGTTGGTATAAATACTATACTTTTGCACGGCACTGAAATCACATGATGCACAGATGAAGTTGAATGTACAACAGTACAGAAATGACAAATACCCACAATGCTCTTTGATAGGAAATAGTGGACTAGTTTGGTCTTTTTGTTCGGCATTATATATTTTCTGGTTTAAACCAGCAAATGAAATTCAGAATTAGCCATTTGGTTTTAATTCATTCATTTTTAACTTTACCCAAGCTATAGAAACAAAGGCTATGTTCACATTACCAAATCAGACTCAAATCAGATTTATTTTGACACTGATTTTAGGGGGCCAATCGAATGCACAATTCAGATGTGATCTGAGTCACTTTTGTATGTGGTCTTAGATCAGATATGTATCTGATTTTATGTGGCCATGAGACTTGAATGAGAATGGTCAGATCGGAATTCTGTGACTTTTTGCCTTAGCGTAATGATGTCATCAGTCAGCACTGTCAATAAAGTTGACCAATCTGACTTGTAATGTGAACGTAGCCTAATATTACTTCTGTCCTACTCACTCAGACTTTTTGTTCCTAAGCAACACAATATCAAGTTAGAATTTTACAGTGTATGTACTGTTTACTGTAGGGGTTACAAGGGATACGCAGAAAATCCCAAACAATATCTCTGCATTTGAAATAAATAAAATCTCAAGAAATATAAATAGAAAAAATATAACCAAAGTTAATCTGATCTAACTGAGCTTTTGCATAATTTAATATAGAAATGTTATGCATTTATAAGTATTTATAATACTGTAAGTATAAGTATTTATTTATTCATAAGTATTTATCATTTATAATTATTAAATATTTATTTATAAGTAATTATAATAAGTAATACTTATAAGTATTTTTAATAAGTAATAATTATGCATATTTATTCATACAGACATGTACTTCTTGTTCTTCTTAGGGACATGACAGAAGTGGTCCACATCAAGGATAGGAAGGAGGTGATCCATGAGCTGAAGTTCTCTCCGGATGGCTCCTACCTGGCTGTGGGGTCTAACGACGGCCTGGTCGACATCTACGCCATGGGGCAGCGTTATAAAAAAGTGGGCGAGTGCAACAAATCCTCTAGCTTCATCACACATCTGGACTGGTCTGTAGACAGCCGCTTCCTGCAGACCAACGATGGCGCAGGGGAGAGATTGTTCTACAGGATGCCAGGTACCTGAGTGATGGATAGAGTACGGGCGCATAACTATATCTGCTTGTAATGAATGTAATATAGTGACAGAATAGAAGGAGCAAGGGTGAGTGTTATGGTAACAAATATAATGACACAATATGTGAAGGCATTTGTACCTTTCATGACATGTTAATATAATTAAAAACTGTACTGTCTGTTGAGTTAAATCTTCAGTCTTGGTGCTCTTTTGCATGCGTAGCTGGGAAATTCCTTCCTAAAGAAGAGGCTAAAGGAATACACTGGATGACCTGGACCAGTGTCTTAGGGCCAGAGGTCAATGGGATTTGGCCAAAGTACTCCAACGTTAATGATATCAACTCTGTGGATGCCAATTACAGCAACGCTGTGCTAGTGACCGGCGATGATTTCGGCCTTGTCAAGCTCCTCCGATTCCCATGTCTTAAAAAAGGTGTCTATTTAGTAATAAAATGGATTTTAATTCTAATATTAATCTAATAAGCAAATATCAATGTTGTTCCAAACTCCATTAACATGCTTTTTGTCAATTAACAGCTGCCAAATTTAAGAAGTACATCGGTCATTCCGCCCATGTCACCAACGTGCGCTGGTCACATGACCTGCAATGGGTGGTGAGCACGGGTGGAGCCGATCACTCCGTGTTCCAGTGGAGGTTTCTGCCCGAGGGTGTGATGAACGGCGTGCTAGAGCCACTTCTACAAGGTGTCATCATGACGCTTCACACATATCTTATAGGATTTGATAGAAAGACATAAAATATAAAATACTGTAGACACCAGTTATTGGCCACTTTAATAGCTTGAGCTAATAAGTTCTACCTTACTGCTGCACTAAACGCATCTTGTCTCTCCACAGAGGGCTACGCCGACTCCAACAGCGGCGAGTCGGACTCAGACCTCTCTGATGTTCCTGAGCTGGACTCGGACATCGAACAGGAAGCTCAGATGAACTATGAACGTCAGGTAAGACTCAGAGCTCCACTCTACTGCCTCCTGCTCCACCGTACATTCAAACACAACATGTTACTCAGCCTCAGATGCAGAGCCCCAACAGTGCCAGTGGCTGTTTCATGCCTCAGTGGCTAAAGCCTTTAGGGCTCATTATATTCCCATCTGACTTGCTGATCATCCCCCTGCTCACACTTACCCTTTACCCTTTTACTGTGTTTGCTTCTGTCTCTGTCTGTGGGTGTGAACATAAATTTAATGATTATTCTTGCCATCTCAGGTGTACAAGGAGGATCTGCCTCAGCTTAAGAAAAAACTCTTGGGCTCTTTAAAAAGGCAGAAAGCTCCGGATGAAGGGCTACGTCTGCAGTTCGTCCATGGGTAAACATTATGCCTTTTTTTTTTTTTTGGAAGGGTAAAAATAAAACCTTATATCCACACTTGTTTACTGAATTCTTCTCCTGCATGTTAGAAAATATGAGAAATTCAAGATACAAGAAATTTTATTTTGTACCCATACCAACAGTATGAGTGTATTGGAAAACATTTGTGCAGAAGCTCTCTGTTAGTGTATTTTAGCGATAAAAAAGAAAGATAATAAAAATAGAAAGAACATATAGCATATAACATATAAATAGTTGATGCATTTAAGACACTTTTTATAGTGAAAACACTATGATATTATCTAGTACTGTGGTGTAGTATGGTATATTTTAAACACAATCTCCAGATATTGAACTATTTCACTTATTCCAATTTATAAATCGAACTTTGTCTTGAGGGTTTAATTGCATGTTTGATATCACAGTTTTTATATTGCGATTTGTTCTTTAGTAATAAATAGGGGTAGGATAGTAACTCAATTTTATACTAAATACATGAGCTGGGTGGTGTGTGTCCCAGAGAATACTTTGTGCTTTTTAGCTGCAGTGTTGTGTGTGTATAATAATTGATAGTCATAAAGTGTGTTGAGAGGTATAAAGGTTGCACCTCTCAACATACTTTATGTACTCCATCAGATAGCAAATCAAGTACAGAACTAGAACTAAAGCCACTCTCACAAAAACATTTGATGGCAGTTGTCCTTATAACATCATACCTAAAATTGTTTTATCCCTTTTTTATGATTGTCTCAAAAACTTCATTCTCTCTCTCTCTCCCTCTCTCATGTAAAGGTATAGAGGTTGCGACTGCAGGAACAATCTGTTCTACACGCAGGCCGGGGAGGTGGTGTATCACATAGCCGCCGTAGCCGTGGTCTATAACAGACAGCAGCACAGCCAGCGCTTTTACCTCGGTCATGACGATGACATCCTCAGCCTCACCGCACATCCGCTAAAGGATTACGTAGCCACAGGGCAGGTTCGTCTCAGTTAACTACAACGCTCGCTCATCTCTGACTGCTCTTCTTAACTTACTCTAACTATGTCGTGTATTCACGCCCAGGTGGGCAGAGACCCAGCCATCCACGTTTGGGACGTTCAAACGCTGAAATGTTTGTCTTTGCTGAGAGGGCAGCACCAGAAAGGAGTATGTGCTCTGGAGTTCACGGGTGAGGGACCGCTTTCATTAATACACACTACGTAAAACATTTACTGTGATTAAATGTTATGTAGATATATTTCGGTTATGGTGAGGCGTACAGTATGTATTTATTTTAGCGGATGGAAAGAGCCTGGTGTCTGTGGGCATCGATGAAGGTCATTGCATAGTGATATGGGACTGGAAGAAGGGCGAGAAACTGGCCAAGGCAAAGTAGGAACCCCTGAGCACTACGAAAATACAAAATAAGCTAAGTGTAAAATGATTAAAAATAAAGCGCTGTTGTTTTTTATTGTGTAGGGGACACAAAGACAAGATCTTTGTGGTGAAGGGCAATCCATTCCGTATGGACAAGCTGGTCACAGTGGGCGTGAAGCATATAAAGTTCTGGCAGCACACAGGTACAGTACTGATTACAAGCCAAAAGGTGGTGTTTATTACAGATGTGTACAGGAGGTCCATAGTTTCTGCAGTCAGATCTGCAATCTGATATAATATTAACCTTTGATTAATCTGGATATGTTCATAGGCAGTTAGTTATGGTTTATAATAAGTGTTTTTTTTTCTATTGATCTTTAAAACTGGAGCTCTCAAAGCTATAAAATACAGTGGAACCTTGGATTACAAGCATAATTCGTTCCGGAAGCAGACTCGTAAAATCAAAAACACTCGTAAATCAAAGCACATTTCCCCATAAGAAATAATGGAAACTGTAATTATTCATTTCCCAGCCCCCCAAAAAATAAATACATAAAAATAATTAATATAAAGTTAAAGTAAAACAAATTAACCTGCACTTTACCTTTTAAAAGAAGTGAAAATAAATTCCGACAGATAAGTGTTTCCATTTATGCGCCCAGGCGCTGTGTGTGTGTGTGTGTGTGATTTTGCGTATGTGTGTGAAGTAGGAGGAGCCCCCTTCCATAGTGGTTATAAGCATGAGTGTACACACAAAACAGTGTGTACTGTTTTATACAAAAAAAAATATAATGTGTTTTACACACACACACGTGGTCACAGTGTTATAGTAAACAGTAGACACGTGCACGGATTTTGAATATATCAGTGAGAGATGCACACTAAGACCGAGCAGGGGAGACGATTATCCACAATTCCGCAGCGCAAGAGAGAGAAAAAACGTTGGCTCAGTTGTGATCACGTGATGCTCGGCATCAAAACAAGAAGCGCATGTATGATACAGTACATGATACTTGGTACTCGTAAACCAGGACTTGTTTGTTTTCCAAGTTTAAATTTATTAAAAATCTTTGTTCGTCTTGCGGAACACTCACAAACCGCGTTACTCGCAATCCGAGGTTTTACTTTAACACATATGGAATTATGTAACTAAGTAACAACAACAACAACAGTCAGTTGTTACTGTATTTCAAGACACAGGTCAGCTATTCTGGAATTCTGGTCAGCTATTCAGTTTTTGCAAGAACAGTATTGTGTCAAGTGCATTTGCAAAACCCATCAAGCCCCATGATGAAACTGTCTCTCATGAAGACCTTTCCAGGAAAGCAAGACCAAAACTGACCTCTGCTGCAGAGGAAAAGTTTATTAAGAGTTACCAGCCTCAGACATCACCAATTAACAAATAGCACCTCAGATTAGAGCCAGTATAAAGACTCTAGCTCAGCTATTCTAGCTCAGATATATCAGTTCAGGAATGAACAAAACTCTTGTAATAAATATCAGCATGACTCTGATTACCTGCAATTAACTCTGGCTATATCGCAGCTAATATTCAGTAATATAGCACTCTGTCCCATGCAATATTGCTTAACCTAAATATAAAATTGGTATCACTTTTAACTACAAATAATAGACTAAATATTGGGTAAGAATATTGTTATAGAAATAACATCTAATTACAAGTGCTTTGTGTGCTACTCACTAATTATTATGCAATTTACATACAACATGATAAAAGGACAATTATAAACAATTGTCTTCAAATATTTAAAATTGTAAGGATAAAGACTGATAAAATAGAGATCGTATGCGGCCCCAGCTAAAGTAGGATGTTACATCCGAAAAATAAACACGTTATATTTAACAAAGGGCATGTTAGCAATAAAATATTTTCTAGTTGATGTTGTAAAGCCCACCTTTTCTCGAGCTGCAGCCTGATTGGTCAGCACCAAATAAACATATAAAGTGACATCATACTTGACAACAATCTATGCGTTTCTAACATTTTACAATCTTGAAAGACCTGCTCTGATTTTAAAAAGTGGCTGCTAGTGGTTGAGAAAAACAGTGTTATTGTTAGTGGTATCTTTATTTCTCTTGTGATGTCACTTCATATATGAAATTGCTATGAAATTAATTTATCATCGTTGAAAATAATGAATGTAACATTTTGTTGCACTTTGGAGGAGTATTAATATGGATTGGACTCTTATAAATAATGCAGGCTTATAAATGACAACTTCCTTTACCCAGGTGGTGGACTGACATTTAGGAGAGGAATTTTTGGCAACCTGGGCAAGCAGGAGACCATGATGTCAGCGTGCTACGGGCGCTCCGAGGACCTGGTCTTTTCAGGAGCCACCACGGGCGACGTTTACATTTGGAAAGACATTACACTGATAAAAACTCTAAAAGCCCATGATGGCCCTGTGTTCGCCATGTGCTCATTGGACAAGGTACTGATCCAGGTTTTCACACATCATTAGCGTCCAGAAAGGAGTAAATGTTCTAGGGCATGAAAATGTTAATGATTTTGACTGACTCTCTTTGAAGGGCTTTGTAACAGGAGGGAAGGATGGGATTGTGGAGCTTTGGGATGATATGTTCGAGAGGTGTTTGAAGACCTACGCCATCAAGAGGGCTGCACTATCGCCGTCATCTAAAGGTCCTGTTTATACTGTATCTGCAGTTATGCTACATGGGGTTGCATGAATTTCTGATGATATGAATTTTCATGGTAAAATGACCTGTTATTTATGGTCAGATGTATACTGTAGTCTGGTTATCACTTATGAACAACTCAATCTCGATGAGTACCTCAGCCCAACAAAATTCGAAGTTCGTCCACACTATTACCAAAAAGTCACCCTTTTTCCACTTTAAAAAGCAATTAAATAACTGACTCTTATGGGTTGGCATAAATTGGTCTGCCTTCAAGTAGTAATGGACCTTAACTCTCTTTACTCCTCAAGATTATTCCCTGCTACATTTATGCCTCCAGAGTGTTTTGCCAGCTTTTCCCAGCGTGTCACTAGTGCTTAGAATGAAAAGAAAGTGTGCTCAGTACATCAGAACCATGATTGGACAAATACGTGCATCAAGTCTGAAACACTGGCCTCCCAGGAACTCCTTTAATGGCCCAAACATTTGGAAATGGCTTGGAATTTGAATGGAGCAATAACTCCCTGCCAAGGTCCTGTAATATGCAAGTGGTGTTGGCAATTGATTGTGTGTATAGTTCTCACAGACAGATGTGTCTCGTCCACAAATTGATAACAAGTTATATTCAATAAATAAATAAATAAAATTGAAAGGATCAGGTGTTACACTCACCGAAGGTTTACCGGAATTACTGCAGTGAGCAGTGGGATCATCATTCACGGATATACAGCCTCTTTTTTGCACCATTTTATTGCAGCTAAGAGTCCCATAGCCGTGTTGTGCTTGAAGTCTTTTTGTTAATTGGTTTTACGCCTCCATGCACAAGAAATTTTAGCAAAATTCCCGGTTTGATTTGAAATTCTCTTGGACATCGTCTGCATATTGACCAGGATAATGTACATTATCTGTGGGTATTTCTCCCCCTCTGGACACTTCATATATTTTAATCAGAATAAACAGAAAAGATAAAATGTAGGATTAAAAATATTTAATTTCTGTTACCATTCCTTCTTGGATGCATGTTTTCTTTTTAAACATGTCAGAAATGACCTTTAAAGAAGAGCAAAGCAAAGAGCACCTTTCTTTTTTAGTCATTTCAGTATTTTAAAGGAATAATGTGCTGCATCATATTCTGTGTTCTGGGCCACATTTGGTACAATTCTAAATTTTATTCTCATAAAGGTGTCTGCAGACTGACTGGAAAGAAGCTATGTGTAATAGGGTAATGATGTGTTGTTTGTGTGTGTGTGTGTGTGTGTGTGTGTGTGCAGGCCTGCTGCTAGAGGATAACCCCTCAATCCGAGCCATCACCCTGGGTCACGGTCATATTCTTGTGGGCACCAAGAACGGCGAAATCCTGGAGATCGACAAGAGCGGCCCGATGACTCTACTGGTTCAGGTCTGTAAGTGTGAAGAATGGACCAGATTTTAACCTGCAATTTAATTAAATTGTTCTAATAACATTTAGTGGACAAAAAGGTGAGTTTTTAAAAATGTAACCAATATCATGGCTTAAACAAGAGTCAAACAAGTATAGAGTGTATAAACTCGAATAGACCAGGGTAAAAACCAGACAGTGCTCAAGAACTCAGTCGGTGACCATAAACTAGACTGGAGGACTTTAACTTGTTTACTCGGCCGACTGTTTACAGGTGTTAGGTGTGTCAGGGTTGTTTCCTATGTTTTCTTATATATATATATATATATATATATATATATATATATATTAGTGCTGTCAATCGATTAAAAAAAATTAACTAATTAATCGCACAATTTTTTGCAATTAATCGCGATTAATCACAATTAAAACACTGAAACTTTTTGGATATGTAAATGTAAATAATTAATGTAAACTCAAGACAATGAAACTATTTAAATTCAAATATGATTGTTTATTGGAATTTTTGTTTAACTTGTAACACAGATTTTCTCATGTAAACAATATACCTGCAATAAACCATCAATATTCTCCAAATTAACTGTTGGCTTGAAAGCCATATTTATTACAGAAATAAAAACACAGGTATGTGCCATTTGTGTCATTTGAATTTCAAAACAATCAATGCAATTTACATTGGCGAGGCCCTGTAAAGATTGTTTCAGTGGGGTGTTTTGCTTTTAAGTGATATGTCAAAGACGAATTACTTCTCTGGTATTTAAATTCGGCTTTGCAAAATGTACAGATTACTTTTGTTTTATCCACAGAACCATCCGGCAGAGTTTTATACTGAAACTTTCCGTCTAAAAGTCCTTTCTTGGTCTTATCCATACTTCTTTGCACGTTGAACACACGTCGGCCACAACAGGAAATAAAAAAAACTGCAACCGCGTTAATTGCGTTAATTTTTTTTAATGCGTTAAATATTTTAAATTAATCGCATGCGTTAACGCACTAATTTTGACAGCACTAATATATATATATATATATATAAAGAGAGAGAGAGAGAAATAGTATGATGCATATTTGATTAATATAAAATGAACAACTTTATCATAATATTATCATTATATTATCGTATATATCAATATAAAACGTATAAATAGACGTAGCAATACATTTTGTATTGAAATATTTAAGTATTATTACGTTTTTCTTTTCCTGAAGTGTGTATACATTGAACTGTATATTCATCTTTACTGCCACATTCCTACTGTATATAAGGATTTAATGTCTAAAAAAAATATTGTTTTTCTTTGCTTTTTTTCGGCTTCAACTATTTGAATATACAGGACAAATCTTTACAGGTTCTGTTAATAGTAATTAAAAATTACAAATTTAAGTTAATTAAATTCACTTTAAACACTACTTTTTAAACAAAGTTGTTAAAGTATACATAATTTATGGGTTCATACCAGCATTTGATATTCATGCTGGTATAAAATAAGCCCTAAATGGATTACTGAACTTATTTAAAATTAGTTGTTTAAAGTGTGTGTGTGTGTGTGTGTGTGTGTGTGTGTGTGGTGGCACATAGGGCCATATGGAGGGTGAGGTATGGGGTCTTGCTGCTCACCCCTTGCTGCCTATTTGTGCCACTGTGAGTGAAGACAAAACACTGCGCATCTGGGAGCTTTCTGCTAACCATCGAATGGTGGCAGTCCGCAAACTTAAAAAAGGTTCTTCACTACTCACTTCTACCCTTTAATCATCTGCTTTCGAATGTATTCCAGTGTCTTGAAGCTTTCACACAGCGTGATGACTCACTTTTGTGTGCTCAGGTGGTAGATGCTGTGCCTTCTCCCCTGACGGGAAAGCCTTAGCAGTGGGTCTGAATGACGGCAGCTTCCTGGTAGTGAATGCAGACACTCTGGAGGACATGGTGACCTTTCACCACAGAAAGGAGATCATTTCTGACCTTAAGTTCTCACAAGGTAATATCTGCAGAGATAGCTAACTAAATTATACGAAGAAATATGAAGACAATCCTAATAAATATGCATGCATCTTTATAGATGCTGGGAAGTACCTAGCTGTGGCCTCTCATGATTCATTTGTGGACATCTACAATGTACTGACCAGTAAACGAGTGGGTATTTGTAAAGGAGCGACCAGCTACGTCACCCACATCGACTGGGACACTCGTGGTAAAGCATCTTCCAGAGAACTGTAAAATATAAACTGGAGACACTAGGGACTTCTTTCATCACTGTAAAAAGTGATGTCTTAGCAAGTAACAATATCTTGAATATCGGCAAATTTTGTAATATAGATTACAACAAAACAAATATAGGGTTCTTAAACCTATTTCTAGACAATTGTCATTTTTAAGCATTGGATTTCATGTTCTATTGGCAGATAATTTTGCTATTTTTAAGCACGTTTTTAAGCAAAATTATCTGGCAATAGGACAAGATGGTTATATTTTAAAATGAGTAAAATTGTCTATAAATGACTATAATAACCTTAATTAGTTTTCTTATATTAAGAAACTTTATATACAGTAAATTTTACTAGATTCTATATACTTTACCTGTTATAATATCAGTGACGAATGTTAAATGAGAAAGATTTTCACCATAATAAATGATTACACCATTTATTTTCTTGGCATGTCTTTAAACTCCATTCATTATTAGGCTTAAATCTAACTCTTCCTGTGTTTGAGCTGTACGATTAGAAACAGCAATGTATTAGAATGGTTGCATTACCTGCGTTTTCTCCGTAAATTAGACACAGCTATCTAAACTGCCCAAGCTAACTTATTTTATCCAATTAAATTATCTAAACTATCTAACTTATTTATCCAATTAAACAGCCATGTGGTTTAAAATTAAATAATTACCTTTTTTTTTTATATCTGACTGCAGGTAAATTGCTGCAAGTAAACACTGGTGCCAAAGAGCAGTTATTTTTTGAAGCTCCTCGTGGACGAAGACAGAACATCTCCACTGCCGAGGTACAGAATATATACCAATGAGCCACCCGTGTAATATTTAGTAGGTCCCTTCTTTTGGCAACAAAACGGCGATGTGTTGTGGGTTCTGACTCCATCCTATTGGAATGAACAATATTTTTTTTTCAGCAATTGAGCTACGGATGCTCTCATGTTTACCTTAAGGAGAGACAAAGAGACTACCATAATTCATCGATTTTTCTTCCTTGGAGCACTTTTGGTAGGTCCTGAACACTGCAGGACCACAAGAGCTGTGGTTTGGAGTTGCTTTGACCCAGTCCTCTATCCATCAGAATTTGTCATAGTAGATACAGTTAGAATATCACAATGGCACCTGGAGGTTGTTGGATATATATCAGGAAGCAAATGAACTGTTTTTTTCTGAAGGTAACTTGGAAAATACAGTAGGCACGTACTAGAATTTGAGTGACTTTGACAAGGGCCAAATTGTGATCTAGACTGGGTCAGAGAGGCCAGACGGAAGCCACTCCTTAGTAAAAGGCACATGGCAGCCCGCCTGGAGTTTGGCAAAAGGCACCTGAAGGACTCTCAGACCATGAGAAACAAAATTCTCAGGTCTGATGAGAAACCCTTGCCACTCTACCATATAGGCCTGATTGGCTGATTGCTGCAGAGATGGTTGTCCTTCTGAAAGCTTCTCCTCTCTCCACAGAGGACCTCTGGAGCGACCATTAGGTTCTTGGTCACCTCCCTGACTAAGGCCCTTCTCTCTTTTTTCATGTTGTCATTATAGGGTGTTGTGTGTAGAATTCTGAAATTTATTTAGAATAACGCTGTGACATAACAAAATGTTGAAAAAGTGATGCACTGTGAATACTTTCCGGATGCACTGTATATAATAAGAATTGGAAATTTGTCCTCATTCCAATGTATAACCTGCATGTGCATTTGTGTAGTTTGAGAAGATGGAATGGGCCACATGGACTTCTGTTCTCGGCACGACATGTGAGGGAATCTGGCCTACCCTTAGCTTCGTCAATGCCTCTTCACTTACCAAAGACAGGAAGTTGCTGGCAACAGGAGATGACTTCGGTTTCATCAAACTCTTTAGCTTTCCCTGTAAGGTAAAGTACAAACGCCTAGAGGTTGTATCCACATACATGTTAAAAATGCAACATTGCTTACTGAACAGTAAACTGTTGTATCCAATTCCTGTAGGGTCAGTTTGCCAAGTTTAAAAAGTATGTAGGCCACAGTGCCAACGTGACCAATGTTAGGTGGTCAAATGATGACACTACGCTGCTGTCAGTGGGTGGGGCTGATACTGCTCTGATGATCTGGGCAAGAGAGGGGATTGGACCACGAGAGAGTAAAGCTGTGGACAGCGAGGAATCTGATGACGACCCAGAGGAAGATGGAGGTATCGTTGCATGCATGTGAGCTGAAAAACAGCTGGCAAATTTTATGCATTGTGATTTAAAAAATATTAGTAATAATAACATATCATACAATAACAACATAACACTGTAGTGGAAACACTAACATTAGCACAAGGAGGTTATGTTACATATTGTGGACTGTAATTTGTAGCATCTTAGTGTCGCCACTTGTTTATCAAAAAAAAAAAAAAAGATTTTGCATGTCTGATTGATCAGGATATGACAGCGACGTGTCCCGAGAAAAAAACATGGACTACACGACGAAAATCTACGCCGCCAGCATCAGAGAGATGATGGGTGTTAAGCCACACCAACAGCAAAAGGAAATTCCAGTGGATGAGAGGTAATGTTTAGAGATAAATCTCAGCTCATTTATTTAATCGCCTCCATTAGAGCTTTTATCTACAGTAGCCAAAATAGCTAACGACCCTCTCTCAATCACCGTGCTGTAGGCCGCCCGTAAGCAGAGCAGCACCCCTTCCGGAGAAACTGGTAAAGAATAACATCACTAAGAAGAAGAAACTAGTGGAGGTTTGTAAATTTTTATTGCCTTTTATCCATCCATCCATCCATCCATCCATTTAGGAACCTCTGTAGTGCAACTAGGGACCGTGGAGGCCAGTGGTGATTGATATCGTTGTATTTATTTCCATTTTATGACCATGGTGGTCAACACTCACACGCATTCATACACTAGCCAAATCTGCATGTTTGGACTGTACGAGGAAACCCACCAAGCACGAAGAGAACATGGAATCGAACCTTCACCCTGAGCCACTAAGCCACTAAGCCACCGTGCTGCTTTATAGAGTATTAACTGAGCTAATCCTTAGCACATGGGGCAAAAACAATTACCATGGCCGTTTTTTGCCCTTGGAAATAAATTGGAAATAAATAAAATTTATTTGATAGACTGTCCGTATTTTATGAAGACACCTTCGAGGTGAACTAAAACTTTTATAATCCATGATCTATTATCTGTTCACAAAAATGCTTTCAGAACTCTGGTTTAAGCTAGCTGGCGAGCTTGAGCTAATCGTAGACATTAAAGACTTATTTATAAATGTGCGTAATATTTTCCACCAACGCTCCCCTGATACCGTATCTCAAACGAGCTCACACGATTTTCGAATTTAACTTGTTTATACATCATATCCATGCATTTTAGATAACCTGACAACTTCTGAACGAATCTTGAAGCCATACACTAAACTTTCATAATCTTTTCTGCTAACATGCTACAGCTAATTACAATGATATAAGCTGCCCTTAAAGTCAATCATAACGGCTTATAATTTAGAGCTAAGCTTATTGTTACTAGCCTAACCTGATATCACAGAATTTATTTTAAAGACATGTTTGCATACATACTAGCAAGTTATCTCAATAATACAGGATACAGTAGAGGGTTTCTGTGGGAATTGTTTTAAATTCTAAATGTGCATAATCTTTATTTATAATCTTTATTATTTTTTTAAGTACTATTTATCAATGGTAACATCTTATTGTTAAGGTTGGCAAGCTAGCTTGCGTCATCTAACTTCAAGGAATGTGCTTGTCAACCCGTTCACCTCATTTACATGTTTATACTGTTCACTGTTAAGCTATAGATATCTGGCTTAGCATTAGCTTACCTGACAGGAACTCAAATGTTTATAATCTTTACCACACACATAAGCAGAGTAAATAACATAAGGCCATAATGCTATCTGGCTAGCTAACAGGAGTCACCCTGATGAACAAGAAGCTAGAGCTAGCTTATTATTTACTGTATAACCTTTGCAAATGCTTTTTGATTGAAACACTCTTTAATAAGTTCCAAGAAAACCTCATTACTAACCTTAAAATGTAGTTAGACTATCAATAAATGTTTACTAATAGTTATATTAGTATATTAGTATATTTTTTTTGTATTTGTTTTGTATATTTGTATGTGTGTGAACGTTTAGGAGCTGGGGCTCGACCACGTTTTTGGATACAGAGGCTTTGACTGTCGTAACAATCTGCACTACCTCAATGATGGAGCCGACATCATCTTCCACACAGCTGCTGCAGCTGTAATCCAGAACCTCTCTGCTGGTACTGAACCATTCATCTTTAAAACCTTCCATGCAATACTTTATCATGTGTTATAACAGCTCTAAAGCACTTATCTTCTTTACATGTACGTTTTTAAGTATAGATATGGGCATCATATCAGTTTGACAGCACAGTGGCTTAGTAGTTTGCGCTGTGGCCCCGCACCCTCGGGTTTGATTCCTGCCTTGGGTCTGTGTGCATGGTGTTTGCATGTTCTCCCGTGCTTGGCGGGTTTTCTCCAGATACTCCAGTTTCCTCCCACATTCCAAAGACATGCAGATTAGGCTAATTGGCATCCACAAATTGCCCTGTAGTGTGTAAATGTGTGTGTAAACGTTGACCGGAGGTCCTATTATGGTCGTAAAATAGTAATACAATACAATGGTAATCACACTGGCCTCCACGGTCTCTAGTTGGACTATAGACGTTCCTAGATGAATAGATGGATCATACCAGATTGGATGGCAAAACACACACCTGCTTGCATAAACCCATGCTGACCCCTGGTGGACTCCCAGAAAAGTGCAGCACTAATTTACGGTCCTGTGGCCATCCTTCAAATTTCAATAGCATTTAAGATGGTAAAGACGCAACCTGTTTTTTGTTTTAAAATGCTGACTAGCATTGGAAAATACCTAGTAATCTGTACGATGAGGAGCGTTCAAGTCAAACCAGGACCATGCAGAATTTTTGCAAAATAACAAAACACATTTATGAGGGTAAAAACTACCTTTATTCCCTTTTAAACACCGGCCTAAACGTGTGGAGATGGCTTGGAGCAAGGTTAGAACTGTATGGGGTGGTGTTGGTGAATGATTGTGTTTATAGTTCCTACAAACAGATCTGTCTCTTTCACAAGTTGGTCAAAAGTTATTCATCAGTTTTCAAGGATTAGGCGTTCCATTTACTAAATATTCATGGGGACGAATGCAGTGAGCTCGAGCCACCTTTCACTGACGTACGGCCTTTTTCAAAACGATGAATTATTCAAATGTTTTACTTTGGCTAAGAGCATCATCACCGTACTGTGCTTCTGTAAATGGCAATCAGTTTTATACCTTCACTCATACGTCTACAGACAATTTACAAATTTCATAGCAAGTCCCGGTTTGACTTGAACACCCCTGGAACTTTTCTCAATTATTTATTAAAGTAATATCCAGGATATTTGCAATGGAAATGTGCAGACACACCAGACATCGTGGATAAGAAAGAAAGACCTCTGCTTTAGACATTACACCCATCACTGAAGTACATGACAGACTGTTTCCCTGAGGAATGACTCTTGCTTATTATTGCATAATCCATGTTCCATTCTCTCTGGTTCTCCAACAGGCACGCAGAGTTTTTACCTCGAGCACACAGATGATATCCTGTGCCTCACTGTCAATCAACACCCCAAATATCAAAACGTTATTGCCACGGGTCAGATTGGTACGTTTTTCTTTTAATCGGATTCATGTGTCTATTAAAAAAAAAAAGAACATTTATGTATGTATGGCTGCTGTTACAGTCATTATCATTCGCTTTCGATGACATTTGCACAAGTTTGCTTTTATACTTTTGCTGATTTTGTTTAACCTGCCTCATTCCTGATGCCCCTACTCATTGCTTCTTTTTTTTCTTTGGTCACATTCTCATTCGCTCACCTACACCTCACCAATCAGGCGAGATCACTGATCTGCCAGGTAAGGCACCGGACCTGCAGATGTCCTTGCTGTCTTTCAGCTGAAAAAAGCTCCTGTGTGTGTGTGTTGTGCTCTTTCTGTATACCTAGCCTGCTTCTGCAATATGTTTCCTAACCTTAAGGCTTGAGGAATCTCTCATTCCTTATATATTTCTAATGTTTTAAAAAGCGAAGGCTGTGTGTCTTCCAGCTGTTTACATCAGTCTGTGTTTATTTCGCCTTGCCCTTAAGCCCAGTCATGCTGTGTTTCATGTTTTTCGCTGTAAGTCCAATTTTACCTTCCGTTACTGTGCCGCAATCCCTCCAGAGTAACTCATACATTGTTTACAGCTCCTCCAGTACCTCCAGAGGAGCTTTCTGAAATTCACAGGGATTTTAATTTAGCATAAAATAAGGAAATTAAACACTTGGGGGTGTGCCACCATAGGAGAATAATGTTTACCTGTGTGTGTAGGCCTAGCTCCCTCCATCCATGTGTGGGACGCGATGAGTAAGCAGACCCTCTCAGTGCTGCGCTGCTCTCATACTAAAGGAATCGGATACGTCAACTTCAGTGCCACTGGCAAGCTGCTGCTATCTCTAGGAGTGGATCCAGAGCACACCATCACCGTGTGGCGCTGGCAGGAAGGTATGCTTGTGCCTGATATTGAAAAAACTTTAACACGATAAGATATGTTTTCGTTCGCAGCACAAAATTTCATAGGTTCACTTCTTCTTAAACAAGCATTAACATATAATTCTCCAAAAGGTCAATATATTTTTTCCTCTGTTTTCATTTTTATTTGTTGTTCTTTATTTGTGATGGCTAAAGCCTGCATTCAGACTTTCTCATAACAGGTTTAGAAATTATGATGTTATGGGATGACGGTGAATATTAAATACAGCGCCTGGCCAAAAATTTGTCACCCTTTGGATTTACATAAAGAAATCCTTAACAGCTTTTAAATGGATACGTACTGCAGTGATTTATACATGTTATTCAATTAAATTCAATTCAATTTTATTTATATAGTGCTTTTTAGGTCATTGTCTCAAAGAAGCTACACAAAATTAAAAGAAATATATTTTTTTAAATTATAATTAAATAAATAAATAGTGTGTGAGAACAATGTGTCTAGATAATAATGAGATGAATAAATGATATATGAAATGTCTCTGATGAGCAAGCCAAGGGTGACGGCGACGGTGGCAATTAAGGAAAAAATCCCTGAGATGGCAATAGGAGGAAACCTTGAGAGGAACCAGACTCAACAGCGAACCCATCCTCATTTGCAGAGGTGGAAAGAGTAATAAAATTTTTTACTTAAGTAAAAGTAATGTTACTTTAGTGAACTTTTACTAAAGTACAAGTAAAGTTACCTTTATAAAAATCTACTCAAGTAAAAGTAAAAAGTAGCTCATTAAAAATTTACTCAGAGTAAAAGTTACTGAGTTACTTTTTTTTTTTTTTTTTTTTACAGCGGGGGTGAGGTGGTGAATGGAACACCCTTGCGTAATAAATCTGTTCCCTTTATTGTGCTTAAAATCAAAGTGGTTGCTTAAATATAACCAGGGGTTTGCTTCATAAGAATTTGTTGGCATTTCACTTTCACCTGTGTCTTCATCACTGGAATCTGTTTTGTCCGTCTCCTTCATTCCTGTGAATTTAGCGCGTTTGTTCTCCATGCCCATCAATCAATCAGTGCAGTGGTTTCCGGGGTGCAATTTTTTTCCTTCCCCATTGTATTATTTGTATTATTTTTCATTTTCATTCATTTATTTTTTACTCAGTAGCGAATATGGTTTAAAATGTAGTTAGGTACAATACTTTAAACAAAATATGCTTACGTAAAAATAAAATTACAGATTTTAAAAACTACTTTAAAAAGTAGAAGTACACAAAAAAATCTACTCAATTACATTAATGCGAGTAAATGTAATTTATTACTTTCCACCTCTGCTCATTTGGGTGATAACAGATAGAGATGATATAACATCATGTGTGTTATGCAGCTGAAAGTTCAATATAACAGAAATTCTTTAAATTAACATGAAGTCCAGTTCAGCACAGGGACGAGTCAGTCATGTTATGTAGCTGAAACAATCCTTTTGGCCCTAACTGATGCATTGAGGAGCTTGGAAAATATGATAAAAGCCATGGTGTAGAAAAGGTTTTACTGTGAAAAATATCATGAATGGAGATCGCTTAAAGGCACGGTGTATATATACAGTGGAACTTTGCATTACGAGCACAATTTGTTCCGAAAGCAGGCTCGTATTCCAAAACACTTGTAAACCAAATTTATTTTTCCCATAAGAAATAATAGAAACTCAAATTATTCGTTTCACAGCCTAAAAAAATAAATACATAGAAATAATTAACACTTATTATTAAGTAAAATTGAACAAATTAACCTGCACTTTAAAAGAGCGACACACTAACTCACTGCTGTAAAGTAAAAGTAGAACGAATTAACCTGCACTTTACCTTTGAAAAGAATCGTGACAGAGCAGTGTTTCTGTGTAGAGCAGAGAGAGAGAGAGTGTGTGTGTGTGTGTCTGTAAAGGCAAAAGTGTGTGTGTGTGTGTGTGTGTGTGTGTGTGGGTGTACACACACAGCAGGTAAAGAGCAGACTAAGCCTTGAGCAGGGAGAGAAAATGGATTTTTAACTCCTCTAATGAGACTTGCTTTTGCTTTACACGTGCACTGTACACACACGCATACAGAGACAAAATAAAATATGTTTTACACACACACGTGGTCACAGTGTTATAGTAAGTACACACGTGCACAGATGTTTATTATACCAGTGAGAGTCGTGCACTAAGACCCAGCAGAGGAGACAATTACTCACAATTCCACGGCGCAAGAGAGAGAAAAACCATTGGTTCAGTTGTGATCACGTGACGCTCAGTGTCAAAACAAGAAATGCATGTGTGATACATGATACTCGTTGGTACTAGTAAACCGAGACTTGTTTGTTTTCCAAGTCAAAATTTACTAAAAATCTTTGCTCGTCTACATCACATCATTCTCTTGTGTTCACTCCTGAGTTCTGGGTGTGTGTTGAGTCACAGTCATAGTGTATTTATTTACGTTGATTTTTAGGAACTAAAGTGAGCAGTAAAGCAGGACACTCAGACCGCATCTTCGTGGTGGAGTTCAGGCCAGATTCGGACACGCAGTTTGTGTCTGTCGGGATCAAACACATCAAGTTCTGGACGCTGGTTGGAGGCTCGCTGCTGTATAAGAAGGGAGTGATTGGAGCAGTGGAGGAGGCAAGGATGCAGACGATGCTGTCTGTGGCTTTCGGTGCTGTGAGTAACACACGACACCGCTGACACACACATTACAGAACAGTAATTACAGTGAAGGAGACATCTATAGGACGTCCCAAACGTCTCCATAAATAGCACATGCTGTTAATAGTATGTTGTTCTTTCTTCAGGTCATTCTTAGAGTGAAATAAGAAAAATATGTATTTAACTATACTAGACTACTAATATGAATAAATTGTTTCTTTATATGACAATTATGACAATGACCACATATATTGTTTTTTTTCTTTAATGAAAATGTCATAATAGTTCATCATTTATATCCATTTAATGTTGAGAACCAAATGGGTTCCGCTGTTCTATTCCCTCATTTTCTTATGCAGTTAATAAGACAAAAAAAGCACAGTGTTCCCAAAAAAAAACCACCATTCTCTGTCCTGAGGACTTTCCCATGTTGGAAAACTTCCAAAATGATTCATCTTCACCTTGGATCGTTACAGAGCACTGACACTGGAAAGTTCCTTATTTTCCTCACAGACAGAAATACACCATATTAAGTACACTATGCCATATAAGTACCTTTAAGCCTTAAGTTAATGTTTGTAAAATTAACCAGATGACTCTAGACAAAAATTAAAGATGCACTTTTCAGACATCAATCATGTTTCAGTTGATGTTTTTGATGCAATGCATCAGTTTTTTTGCTCCCGTTTTAGATGCACATGGATATTCTTTATTGATTTAACACACCATGTGTGTGTGATTTAGAATAACCTGACCTTTACTGGCGCCATCAATGGTGACGTATACGTCTGGAGGGATCACTTCCTGGTGCGTGTGGTGGCCAAAGCTCACACCGGACCCGTTTTCACCATGTACACCACCCTCAGAGACGGACTCATAGTCACTGGGGGCAAGGAGAGACCGTGAGTTCAACTGTGTGTGTGTGTGTGTGTGTGTGTGTGTGTGTGTGTGTGTGTGTGTGTAGGAGATAGTGTTTTATATCAGAACTGATTTCATTGAGATTGTGAAGGAGGTTATTTTAAAATTATTTTAAAAAATATATTTATTTGCAGTTCAGTAACACCTCCCCTTTCCTTTTATCTTTTACTTTACTCCAGTATTAGTCTCGGTCAGGCTTAATGGTGCATTTCCTCCTAAGCAAACTGAGATAAGATTATACCACATATGTCTTAGATGTGCATCTGGTAATATGTGTGTGTGTTCTTCAGGACTAAAGAGGGCGGAGCAGTGAAGCTCTGGGATCAGGAGATGAAGAGATGTCGGGCATTTCAACTTGAAACCGGTCTCCCTGTAGAGAGCGTCAGATCTGTTTGCAGAGGAAAGGTTAGAGATAAAAAGGAAAAAACAGAGTGTATGAGACACGCTTAGGAGCAATTGGGAGGCGAAAACCTTTTTTGTTTTAACACATTTTATTTAAAAGGACCTATTATGCCAAACTCTCTTTTTAAGTCATGTTTAAAACATTCAGATGAGTCTCTGGTGTGTGTGTGTGTGTGTGTGTGTGTGTATATAGCAACTAATCAGTGACGTGGATCTTTTCATATTACGGAAATCTAATCTGGCTAATACTAAAATGCAAGAAAGGACAAAATAGCATTTCCCTCCTTTTATGTTTATATATATACACAGTACTGTGCAAAAGTCTTAGGCACAATATTATACTGTATACTGTACCAATTTTGTTATATATGTTTATCATGTCTGCTTAATTATGTACAAAATCATTTATTATTTTAATTTGTAACTTAAAAATTAATAAATAAATAACATTACAGGAGAATACATGCATGGCTGTAAAGAAAAAAATATAGTACAAGACAGACCAGTTTTCAGATGGAAACAAAAAACCTAATGTACGCTCCTATAAACACTCGCTCCTTTCTATTTTTAGGCAAATCCCAGGAGCGTACATTAGGTTTTTTGTTTCCATCTGAAGACTAGTCTGTCTGGTATTATTTTTCTTAATTTTTATTAAAGACAGACTAACTCAAACCTTTAAAAAAAAAAAAAAAACGGAAGTCACTGATGCACTAAATATTTACACATGTACCAAAAAAGGTCTTGGAAGAAATGTGTCTTTTTATATGGCATTTTTAAATTAGCATGTGTTGTCTGTGGTTTCTTTAACACAAAAGCGTTTGGGGGATTTTTACCTAAAGGTGCCCTTAAGCTTGAATTAATTTAGAGCCTGCAGTTTCGAATTTATTCAGGAACAAAGATGTGTGAGAAAATGAATGCAAATAATGAGCAGGTATTACATTTGCAGAAGGACGTATTTCATCATTTAAAGTTAAACTTATGGTTCAAGTTTTAACAGCTGTTGGTTCTCACTGTTTAGTTTTTCTGACATAACAGTTTGACATTATTTACGTTAGTATTAGCATATTATTATCAGACAAAAAGTGCTGTTTATTTCGGATCAACTATGGTGCACATATTTTGCTGTAATGTGATGGTGCATATTTTAATCCTACGTTGAAACGTTGAGATGTATTTAAGGAGAGCTTTGTATCAGTCTGAAGGTAAAGAATAAGATTTTATTGTTTTCTAACAGGGGAAAATCTTGGTTGGAACAAAAGACGGAGAGATCATAGAGGTGGGAGAGAAGAACGCCGCATCCAACACACTGATAAACGGACACACACAGGGGCGCATCTGGGGTCTGGCCACACACCCCTGCAAAGATCTGTTCATGTCAGCCAGCGACGACGGAAGCATCCGCATCTGGGATTTAGCAGACAAGGTAATGCAATTAGGGGAACATACTCTACCTTTTTTTTTTGGGTCACTTTACAGTATGTTTCTTTGTTTTTTTTCCCAGAAACTTTTAAACAAAGTGAGCTTGGGTCACCCGGCTAAGTGCACATCGTTCAGTCCTAACGGGGAGATGGTGTCCATCGGCATGGAGAACGGAGAGTTCATCGTCCTGCTCGTCAACTCACTCACTGTATGGGGCAAGAAAAGAGACCGCAGTGTGGCTATTCAGGACATACGGTTAGGACACACACAGACTCAAAAAAAACCCCACTATTTTTTAGACCCTTTGCTCAGTATTTAGTAGAAGCACCTTTTGATCTAATACAGACATTTTTGAGTCTTTTTGGGACAGATGCAACAAGTTTTTCACACCTGAATTTGGGGATCCTCTGCCATTCCTCCTTGCAGATCCTCTCCAGTTCTGTCAGGTTGGATGGTAAACGTTGGTGGACAGCCATTTTTAGGTCTCTCCAGAGATGCTCAATTGGTCAGAGCTCTGGCTGGGCCATACAAGGACAGTCACAGAGTTGTTGGGAAGCCATTCCGTCTTTATTTTAGCTGTGTGCTTAGGGTCATTTCTTGTTGGAAGGTAAACTTTCGGCCCAGTCTGAGGTCCTAAGCACTGAACACTCTAGAGAAGATTTTCATCCAGGATATCCCTGTACTTGGCCGTATTCATCTTTCCCTCGATTGCAACCAGTCGTCCTGTCCGTGCAGCTGAAAAACACCCCCACAGCATGATGCTGCCACCACCATGCTTTATTGCTGGGACTGCATAGACAGGTGATGAGCAGTGCCTGTTTTTTTCCACACATACTGCTAAGAATTAAGGCCAAAATGTTCTATCTTGGTCTCATCAGACCAGAGAATCTTATTTTTCATGATCCATGTGAAAACTCCATGAGGGCACTGAGGAGATGCTTCCATCGGGCCACTCTGCCATAAAGCCCTGACTGGTGGAGGGCTGCAGTAATGGTTGACTTTCTACAACTTTTTCCCATCTCCATCTCTGGGGCTCAGCCACAATGATCTTTGGGTTCTTCTTTAACTCTCTTACCAAGGCTCTTCTCCCCCGATAGCTCAGTTTGACCGGACGGCCAGCTTTAGGTAGGGGTTCTGGTCATCCCAAACATCTTCCATTTAAAGATTATGAAGGCCACTGTGCTCTTAGGAACCTTAAGTGCAGCAGATTTTTTTTGTAATCTTGGCCAGATCTGTGCCTTGCCACAATTCTGTCTCTGGTATAATTAAACACAGCTGGACTCAAATGAAGGTGTAGAACCACCTCAAGGTGTAGCATTTGAGTTAAACATTTGAGTGTCACAGCAAAGGGTCTGAATACCCATGTGATATTGCAGTTGTTTTTAAAAAAAAAAAAATCTGCAAAAATGTCAACAATTCTGTGTTTTTCTGTCAATATGGGGTGCTGTGTGTACATTAATAAGGGAAAAAATTAACTTAAATGATTTTAGCAAATAACTGCAATATAACAAAGAGTTTTTTTTTTTTGTCCAATTTGTGACTTGATTACAGATTCAGTCCTGATAACCGGCTCTTGGCTGTCGGCTCTGTTGAGAGCGCTGTAGATTTCTATGACCTGACACTCGGCCCCGCCCTCAACCGCATCGGCTACTGCAAAGACATCCCCGGCTTCGTCATCCAGCTCGACTTCTCCGCCGACAGCAAGTTCATAGCGGTCCGTGCTGGTGTAACTTAGTAATTCCTAATTGACTCTTTTTTTTACGCCACTTGAATAGTGAGAAAACATCAAGAAACTTGAGGGTTAGCTCATGATCCTGTATAATCCAGTGGGAGATTAGGGTTGGAAGAAGGATGAAGGGTTTTAATCTGAATTAGTGGTTTAACACAAATGAATAAAACAACAGCTCCTGTGGTGATACAGTGCAGTTTGTAATTCTGCAGTAAAAAGTTAAAAAAGGGGGGGGGGGGGGAGTTTATAAAAAAAAAAGATAGTAGGATTTAATTGCAAAATTTATTTAATTTGTTGTCGCCTGCACTGTAAAAAAACAAAAAAAAAAACAGGCCGCCTTAACGTAAAAAAAGGTTAGTAACAAGGTTTTTTTTTTTTTTGTCAATTCTTATAGGAATTTCCTGGCTAAACTAAATATTTCACATTCCTGTTTAGTTGACACATTGCGTACCCAGTTCAAAATCTTAAGTTGACTTAACTTGGAATTCAAATATTGAAAACTCAAGTATTATTGTTTGTGGGCTCAATTAATTGTGTTGCACTAGGGTTGACTTAGCCTAACTTTTCATCTACTCAAAAAGATAAGTCTCCCATTTATGTAGTTTGTTAAAGTTATATATTTTTTTATTTAAGCAGTTTGTCCCAACAATACTCTGACAATTAAAACACACAAACATTCTTCCAAAACTAGTCAAAGTTAAAACAGTGATCTGAATAAAACACATTCTATTTTGCTTAAAGGTCAATAAAACACCTGGATAACACTAGATGCTTATCGGTATTTTACTAATTCTTTTACATTACATTACAACATCATAACCATTTTTAAAAACTAGCAAAGATAGGACTTTTTAAGACTTTTTTTAAGATTGCAACTTTCTCAGCATGTGGATCTGAGCTCGTCTCTCCAAGTCCAATAATAAACGTTTGGGTGGCTTCATAGGTGTATGTCCAGTCCTTTTGGAATTCCATGTTTAGAGCACAAACATTATTCCTAAAGTTGCTGCATGTCACCCAGACCCTCAAAGACTACAGTCCCCCCTCCAACATCATGTTCATGATCGTCCAGTAGATCCAAAAGGCCAGCTGTCACCCCTCTGACCCCAGTCTTTCACAGCAGAGCTCTGGTTAAAGAAACAAGAGGAGTCTTGTAAAGACAAAGATGATAAATTTAACTGAATATCTAGTTATGATAAAAAGTAAAATATATTAATTAATAATGATGGACAAAATAATGAAGAGTCCACAAAACCAGCCATCTTCACCTCTTTAGTGCAGTCTGATAGCATCAGTCCGGGAGGTCGAGGGGGGGCAGGGGTCTTACAAATTACATAATTGCACCTCAATGAAGGTAAATTACTGGCTCCACTTGATTTTTACATTTATTCAGTCTGGGTCTTAAAAGAATTCAAGTACAAAATGTTACTTATTGTCTTTAGTGATGGGAAGTTTGAATCATTTTTGTGACTTGGTTCTTTGAATCTCATTCATCAAAATTTAAATCATTTCGTTCTTTTGATCAGAAAAAAAAATAAATGTTGCACTTTCAATAAAAAGACTCCTAATACGTCTACATACAGTACACAAATTTTGGCTATAGTTTAAGTACAACAGAATGAGTAGCTCACCTCTCATATCTTCCAGTCTGAGTCGTTCATTCTTTTAAATCTATTGCATCGCTTAGCATCTCTGGGAGTTGAATAAATGAATACTGAAAAAATTCAGTATTCATTTATTCAACATTTATCCAGTTGGATTTTTTTACCCGTGTGCCTGTGAAGCATTGTCGTCCATCGTCATCACACTTTACGTCTATTCGCAACCGTTCAAGGGAATTTGACCAGCCGTTCACAGAACCTTTATTGGGAAGCACAGATGTGCACTAACTATTTAATTTTCCAAAATATCTCTCTATATATATATATATATATATATATATATATATATATATATATATATATATATATATGATATCTCTCCAACTCCTCCTAAACCAGTCATCAGAATTTGACCAAACTTGCACAGTACATTTTTTTAGGAAGCATAGACGTCCATTAGTTGTTTAACTTTCTTCTAAATGTTATTATTTTTTAAAGCCGTCCACGACACTAACAGCGATTCATTCGAACATTCGTTCATCGTTTATACCGCTTATCCTGTATAGGGTCGCGGGGATGGCCTGTCCCAGGAGACGTTGGGCACTAGGCATGGTACACCCTGGACAAGGTGCCAATCCATCGTAGGGCAACTGTAACAGTCAGAAGCTTCATAATGTGGCTACACGGTAATACCAAATAATGCCACAGGGTGGCACTTTCTTTTTTTATGGTGGTAGACTACAGCTTTGGCTCTGATACCACTCTGCTTAGTTGAACGTATTCTCCTCAGTATTGAGCAGTGCAGGATGTGATTGGTTTATTCTACAGTTCATGTATAACTAATGAATGTAATGTTGATTGTTTTACCAAAACGTTTTTCCTCCCAATGTTTCGTCCAAACAAATCCTGGTGAATTAAACAAGCATTCAACAGTAGCGTAACAGTGGGCTAGCTGTCATAAGCTGACGTTTTTGGACATGTAGTAACACGAGCTGTTTACATTTTTTCTGCTGTTGCTGTCAAAGTCCCACGACTATAGACAAATGTGGCAGCCGTCCATCGACACCGTTTTACACAAAATTTAACACAATCAAAGTTATGCTTCATCTTTAACTTTCCATGATGCACCTGCTTTTTGGTCATACTGTACATGTTTACTTTTCTGTAGCATTCCTGATTAATGGGATTTCTTCATGGTTTAATGTACTGCATACATCAATTTGTTGGCAGCACCTGATCAAACAAACCCGGCTCCCTGAGTGGTGCAACACAAAAGCGTTTGCTCTGTTGTTTTGCTCATCATCTTTGAGCAGGAGAAACGACATTACTGTCTCTCTCAAAGGAAGCATTTTTACAAGAAAGTATTTTCCTCTAAGTGTATTAAACCACCCATTGATGCCTCGTCATCTAGTTTAAAAATATGAATAGATTTAAATGCATTCCTGTCCTCTCCAGGTCTCTACAGGAAACTATAAGCGTCAGGTGCATGAGGTCCCAAGTGGGAAGATAGTTACCGAGCAGGTCATTGCTGACAGAATCACCTGGGCCACCTGGACCAGGTAACACACTCTAAACACACTGTGTGTGTGGTATGTACTGCAGATTCTATTTATTGTTCCTGCGGAAGTATACAGCATTCAGGGAGTTACTTGTGTGTTAACTTTGCCTACAAAACTTTTTACCTTTAACTGGTGTAGACATTAGTGTTGCAGGGGATTATATAGAGAAATGAAGGGAGTTTCTACTCTCATGATGTCATTCTGCACAATCAAACGACCCAGTTTGACTTGAACACCCTTGTCTAAGATAGCCTTTGACAAAACAAGAACTCGGAAGGAATTATTATCAAGATTCTGTAAATACAGTACATGGAGACTTTTGGGACACCCTGTGTTTTTTGAATTTTAAAACTGACATCCATGTTTATATTTTTTTCTATTTAAAAAACAATGAGGGGGGTACAAACTTTTGAAATTCTCTCATGCTAGTTTATGCAAAGGATTAGCGTATTAGGTTTCGTTCTCTGTCTTTCTTGCGGTGTAAAAACAACACCCGCCCTTGTTTCCTTAAATTTGATCTCCACTTGTGTTTGTCCCTCAGCGTTCTCGGTGACGAGGTCTTGGGTGTTTGGCCACGAAATGCTGACAAGGCTGATGTGAACTGTGCCTGTGTATCCCATGCTGGACTAAACGTGGTTACCGGAGACGACTTTGGTCTCGTCAAGCTCTTCGACTTCCCCTGCTCTGAGAAATTTGTAAGTATTATTACGATCACAAACCTTTTATCCTGTTTAAATGAATGCGATCTGTAGTTTTTTTTATTGAAAAAAAATTCATATTCCTCTAATTGTTTCTTCTAGGTATCTCGGTCATTTAAAAAAAAAAAACTAATTTTAGAGCTATAATAACATGCCCTGTATGCATTCATGACATGAAGCATAAAACCAGAAGATAATAATTTTTTTTATATAATGGTATGGAGATGCATGGAATATTGAAATACTATTTTGAATAGTGCTGTCAATCATTTAAAAATTTTAATGTAGTTAATCACAGTTTAATCACAATACTATAATCACGATTAATCAAAATTTCCCAAATTTTTCCACAGTTTTTAGGCTTTATCCGAACTTCCAACTAAAAGCTTTTTCTAATGAAACTTGCTGTTTAACACACATGGTGATGTTCCTCAGTCATCTTATTATCCGAGTTAAACGTTCCATTATCAAACACAGCCGGGCAACCAAGCTGCAATTATGGAAAGCCATTAGAAACAAACCTGTAAAAAATAGTAATGGGTAAAAATTTAGATTGATTGCATGCATTAATGTGTTAAAATTGGCAGCCCTCAAAAAGTACAACGGAGCATTAAAATAATATCTATGTAAAGTTCATTAACGATATGCCTCTTAAATGATGAAATATAAAAATCAATTACATTAAAAGCAGTCAGAATAAAAACAGGGAAAATATACACAATCTAATACTCATGTATAATCAGAGTAATTTGATAAAAATGCAAATGCACTGTAACCAGATAAAATATTTTTGTGTGTGCATCCTAATTTATTTAGCTTATCGAATTATATGAGCCAGTGATTTAATCCTGTTATTGAATCGTGTATAGAAATAAGTCACATTTAAAATGTTAAATGAAATTACAAACTGTTGTTGATTCTTTTCTCTGTTTGATCCTCAGGCCAAACACAAACGCTACTTTGGCCACTCGGCTCACGTGACCAACATTCGCTTCTCCTACGATGACAAATACGTGATAAGCGTCGGAGGCAACGACTGCAGGTGAGCAGGAGATACCTGAAGAGATCTGATGCACAATCTGGCACTACAGAGTCTTGTGTACTAGTGCGAGTAAATAATATATATAAAATGGGATTTTAGTGTACAATTAAACAAAATTAAACTGGATTAAGGAAACTGATCTAAACGGATTGGGTAAGAGATTTGGTAATGAAGTTTGAAGAACCTGTTTATCCCCCAAAGCCAAAAGAAATCTCTAAATTAGAATCACCTCAAATTTTCTAGCTCCTTGTATGTTGTTGCATTTTTTTTATTCTCTTATTAGCTTTATAGTTTCTCTTATTCTACTTAAGGATATAAACTAACTTCTGGAGTTTAATCACAAATAGCATTAAATTGAAAGCTAATGCACTATGAAGGGTGTATAGTCCCTTCTTCCGCATACCAAGTAGTGCCCTTAAACAGGAGTTAGAGAGGGATTTGGGATGCACCCTGTTCAAAGTTAATTGTTGCATAATACGTAGTTTCTATAGAAACAGCTCAATCACAGGGAATCCATGTAATCTAATACTAATGATGGATGTACTTTTTAGGTATTTCTTATTTAATAGATGTACAATTGCAGTTATGTAAGAAGGAAAAGCTGCATGGTAAAGAGGCCTTAATGATCAGGGAAGCACTCTGCGGTGTCAGCGAACTGTTTATGTTTTCCAGTTTTTCTGTAGAAAGGCGAGTGATGAGGGTTTGGCTGATGAGGAAAGATTTATGAGGAAAAAGGTTTATTGCTGCTATAAGATAAGAACTGGTTTTACGGCTGTACTGCAACAATGAATGCTACTGTAAGTAGATTAAAAAGTATGACTTTATTGAATGAATATCTAAAAAAACGTCATCTTTGATAAATTGCTGTGGTTCAGGACTTCTTGTTCTTGGTTAATCATCTTCATAGTGCTTATAGTTACTGTGCTTCACTTGGAATTGGTCACAATGCTCCACCTCTGAACAGCCCCTCCCTGTGAAGTTTTTCATCCCTTAATTAACCATTGCACCATAAAGTTTCAAAAGGGGTACAGTATTCCTGGGCAGGCGGTTAGAAAAAATCCATTCTCTTAATTAAAACGTTGTCCTGACTGTTTTGCTTTCTCAGTGTGTTTGTATGGCGATGCCTGTGATGGGATCTGAACCTGAGCAGAGGGGAAAACGTCTCCAGAGCATCTCCTCCTCTGTACCTCTAGTAAATAAATGCTGCACACCTACTAATGCTGCATCTGATCTATGAAGAATATGAACCCGGACTGGAACCAGAAATAATGTTTCGTCTCGACTCTGTGTAAAAAAAATATATATATTAAAAAAGGATATAGATATATATGTATACACACACATATATACATCTATATATGAATAAAGTGCAATGTTTACGTGCTCATATACCTTCATAAACATGGAGTTAAACATAATCATGCCAATATTTACAGTAGATAAATGTATTATTTTTTTGGTTTTGACATCGAGTGCCTTAAACACACTGTTGCTGAGTTTCATCCACTTACATGATTTAATGATGCATATCTGGTGCTATATGGGACATGTTCGATTTTAGGGCTTTTAATGGTCTGTAAAATGTCATCACATTATGCAAACTGTTCATTCTTTTTTTTTTTTACTTTATATTTTGTACATTATTGTATCTAGTTACACTCTCTAGCTCTTCCTCTTATGTAATATTTATCCAAAAAACAAAAAGAGAAAAATCCCTTGGGACTCAGGAGCCTGTAAAGGCATAAGCACTGTAACGGAATATTTCTAGATGTTTTCGACGTGTGTTATTTTTGTTAAAAGATCGGATTTATTTTTACGTGTGTACATGTGTTAGCGTATGAAGTATGCAACTTAATTGGTCGGTCAAAAAAAAAAAGAGCAAAAAACCTCCAAATGTAGTAGGAAATTGGTGTTATGATGTCGTGTGTATTTCGATGCGCAGTTTGTAGCCAATGATGTGATGGCAAATGATATCTGTAATGTGTCTGTTTTTGTATTATGTCAAGATAGAGCTAAATGTACCTAAAAGCTATTAAATGCATGATTTTGACATTGTGTCATGTTCCAATGCTATAGATGAGTGAATGGTATTAACGGAAACAGAAAAAAAATATATACATAGATATATTTATTATACAATTAAATGGAAAGGATTTACGAAACCCCATGATGCGTCAGGTTTTATTGCATTAGAGGATCTGATTCTGTAAATGCAGCTCCGTGTGCTACCTGTAGATGGAGGTGCATTAAAAACAAGCTGTGTTTGATTACTGGGATTTTGTCTTGTGCCAGTTTTATTTCTGTATTTCACACATCCTTGATGATTTTCCCCCTGAAGGTTTCTTTTTTATGAGCTGCTGCACTAAATCCTACTTTATGTATTTTATTGAGTACAAGTGAAAATGAATACTTGTAATTTTACTTTTTACTTAAAATTTTACTTGCAAATTTACTCTCTAGATTTTTCCCTCTTTTTATCATTGTCATTGTGAATGTGATCGTGTGTTAAGAAAAAAAACGTGAAGGTGTAATTCATTATCATGTTTCACTCTGATGTTAACACACATGAGCGATATGGCATCACATTACAAAACGAACAATTATTTGAGGGAGAATATTACATCTGAAAATGTGAAAAGAAATGGAATGAATCGCTTGTATTAAAAACAAACACATGAATCTAAATGTTGTGCTAAATATTCATTATGAGAAATGAGAAGGCAGGTAAGAGTCTATCTAAGTGACATCAGGCAACAAACATGCCAGTTCTTACCGGGTTGGGTTGACAGCTTGATGGCCAATTTTATTTGAGCAGTTGAGGGTGAAGGATCTTGCTCAAGGACCCAACAGTTGCTGCTTAGTGCCATTGGGCTTGAACCAGAGACCTCCTGATCAGCTGTCAAGTACCTTAACCACCAAGCTTCGCATGCCCCAACATTTACAGTGGTGTGAAAAACTATTTGCCCCCTTCCTGATTTCTTATTCTTTTGCATGTTTGTCACACAAAATGTTTCTGATCATCAAACACATTTAACTATTAGTCAAAGATAATATAATTGAACAAAAAATGCAGTTTTTAAATGATGGTTTTTATTATTTAGGGAGAAAAAAAATCTAAACCTACATGGCCCTGTGTGAAAAAGTGATTGCCCCCCTTGTTAAAAAATAACCTAAATGTGGTTTATCATACCTGAGTTCAATTTCTGTAGTCACCCCCAGGCCTGATTACTGCCACACCTGTTTCAATCAAGAAATCACTTAAATAGGAGCTACCTGACACAGAGAAGTAGACCAAAAGCACCTCAAAAGCTAGACATCATGCCAAGATCCAAAGAAATTCAGGAACAAATGAGAACAAAAGTAATTGAGATCTATCAGTCTGGTACAGGTTATAAAGCCATTTCTAAAGCTTTGGGACTCCAGCGAACGACAGTGAGAGCCATTATCCACAAATGGCAAAAACATGGAACAGTGGTGAACCTTCCCAGGAGTGGCCGGCCGACCAAAATTACCCCAAGAGCGCAGAGACAACTCATCCAAGAGGCCACAAAAGACCCCAGGACAACATCTAAAGAACTGCAGGCCTCACTTGCCTCAATTAAGGTCAGTGTTCACGACTCCACCATAAGAAAGAGACTGGGCAAAAACGGCCTGCATGGCAGATTTCCAAGGCGCAAACCACTTAAGCAAAAAGAACATTAAGGCTCGTCTCAATTTTGCTAAAAAACATCTCATTGATTGCCAAGACATTTGGGAAAATACCTTGTGGACCGACGAGACAAAAGTTGAACTTTTTGGAAGGTGCGTGTCCCGTTACATCTGGCGTAAAAGTAACACAGCATTTCAGAAAAAGAACATCATACCAACAGTAAAATATGGTGGTGGTAGTGTGATGGTCTGGGGTTGTTTTGCTGCTTCAGGACCTGGATGGCTTGCTGTGATAGATGGAACCATGAATTCTACTGTCTACCAAAAAATCCTGAAGGAGAATGTCCGGCCATCTGTTCGTCAACTCAAGCTGAAGCGATCTTGGGTGCTGCAGCAGGACAATGACCCATAACACACCAGCAAATCCACCTCTAAATGGCTAAAGAAAAACAAAATGAAGACTTTGGAGTGGCCTAGTCACAGTCCTGACATGAATCCTATTGAGATGTTGTGGCATGCCCTTAAAAAGGCGATTCATGCTAGAAAACCCTCAAATAAAGCTGAATTACAACAATTCTGCAAAGATGAGTGGGCCAAAATTCCTCCAGAGCGCTGTAAAAGACTCATTGCAAGTTATCGCAAACGCTTGATTGCATTTATTGCTGCTAAGGGTGGCCCAATCAGTTATTAGATTCAGGGGGCAATTACTTTTTCACACAGGGCCATGTAGGTTTAGATTTTTTTTCTCCCTAAATAATAAAAACCATCATTTAAAAACTGCATTTTTTGTTCAATTATATTATCTTTGACTAATAGTTAAATGTGTTTGATGATCAGAAACATTTTGTGTGACAAACATGCAAAAGAATAAGAAATCAGGAAGGGGGCAAATAGTTTTTCACACCACTGTAAGTGAAAAAAATGGAGGGATAAATCGCAGGAGATTAAACAAATCATTCGGAGAAAGTTCACTATATAAAAAACTCAATCAAACAATAAAACACTCAATCAAAAATTCATCCAGTTTGGAAATAGCAAGGCCACGTAAAAGTTATATCTTGATTCTGTGAACAGGGTAAGAATATGAATTTAAGCTGCAAAAGAGATGCCATGGTATGTGGCCTGAGGCCAAAGCTTGTCAGCACTGTGTAAAGTTTCACAAAAACAGAAGTGTCAGGTGTTCGTTTACAGAAGCACCTACCGAACGTTGCGTGACATCTCGCTGACACTATGGACATGTCAGTCATATCCTGTCCATGTGACCTCACTGAACAAAGACTGGGAATTAAGTCATGCCACACACAACATTCCTGTACACACCTATGTTTGTGCTTGTTTTCCTTTTGGCGTGGTTTGTAGAGCAACATATTATTAATTACAAACACTTTCGATCACCAGCATTCTACATTTTTAGTGGTGAATGATTTGCATGACAAAACTTTACAAATCAACATATATTTTTCTTGATATTTCATCCATGATGTAATTTTGAGGTCGATACTGTATACGTTGGCCTATTTTCATTTTAGTTAAGATGTTGTTGCATTACCCACAATGCCCTTTCGACTACCTGTTGATAGTGGTATACTTGGCTTCATCTACAGTATAAAGAGAGTGATGCAGCAGTCTTGTACTCTGTCAAGCTTTCTCCAGCAAGGATTAAAAAAAAATAGAAGTATGCATGAAGACTTGCTCAGGACTAAGCGGAGTGGTCAGTAAACCCACAAGTGGGGATGATTGCCAGTGGTTAAACTTAACACCATGCTTTACAGTATATCTGCCTTTGGCTGTGGAGGATGGCTTAGCAATGTTTCCGGTTGCCTCTCTGCCTTCTTCTGGTGATGGACACACATGTTGAATTAGCTTGCTAGAGATTCACCAGCAATGCCTTACTGTGGCACTGCAGGAACTCTAACATTTGGCTTCTGTTTAGGATCGAAAAAGGGCATACCCAAACTCACACTTGAATGGTGGCAGTCCAAGAGATGAGTGCCACAGAAGAACATCGGCATACTTAGCTCAGAGTAGGTGCTTAAATCAAGTAGAGGGGCTGAATGAACCCACACACTAGAGAGTCCTTTTTAGGTCTTAACTAACTCTGAATGGGCAACCCTGGCGATGAACTCCAAGTGTTGGTCAAATGCCCTCCAGAATCCGTTACCAAGGTTATTAACATGGTCCTGGAGAATCCCACAGAATCTAATCATGCTTGGTAGATGGTTTGAGACCTTTGAGAAAAGGTTGACGTCGATGTGAATCCAGAGATATGTAAGCCCGTTCAGAAGGGAATAGGGAGCAGTTGCCACAAGCCTGTTGGCTGTGTCTTAGAATAAACTGACAAGTTTAATAATTAATGCCTTTTCAACAAAAACACAAGCAAATAAATTCCAGGGTTCTGGTAACACCTGGATCTGCTGTCAGTTGAGATATGTCCTCCACTTCAAGGCGCTGTGGCCTCAAGAGTATAGTCTTAAGGGCTGAACAAAGAGTAGGAGGATCTCACTATTTGGGAAAGGCATCAGGTTTCTTGGATACAGGCAAGTAGGAAAGACCTAAATAAGCCGGTTAAACGGGCCATCTGACCTGTGAAGGATCTAGATGTTGGGATGTCTGGATAGGACATTTAAAATTAAAAATCCAACATCAGCCTGGGGTCCCATTATATGTCTATTTAAGTGATAAATAAGAATGCTTTATTTGCATTTTCAGGTATAAAGGTGCACGTCAACAGGATGTTCTGCTTCACTTTTAAAGCAGTTGTAGTCTTTGCTGCAAGACACCCTCAAGACTGTCTATAAATCTTACTATTCACGGCTCTCTTTAACTGCTCAAGTTCTGTTCCTAGCCGTATCTTGCTGTAATGCAGAGGCAGTTCCGTACCAGGTTTCAGCCTTGTTCTTCAGCAACCAGAGACAAGAACCCAGTGAGTTTCTCACAATGACAGGGATGGACCCGAGTGCAGAGCAAGCCACAGGCCCAAAAATGTACAGTAAATAAGTCTAGTCTAGGCCAAGTATAAATGGGCCAGGGGTAGCTCAGTGGATAAGGCATTGGACTATGGTTCGGAAGATCCCAGGTTCAAACCCCACAACCACCAAGCTGCCATTGTTGGGCCCTTGAGCAAGGCCCTTAACCCTCAACTGCTCAGATGTATAATGAGATGAAAATGTAAGTCGCTCTGGATAAGAGCGTCTGCCAAATGCTCAAATATAAATAAAAAGTTTAAATGTTAGTTAGCGATTATAGCCACTGTTAGCACCACAAGTTATAATTGAGATGGTTCTCCCTCACCTCCTCTACTGGAACTACTGTAGATAGTCTAACAATATTTCTGGTGATAAATATTCAGACAGCTTTGCTCTTAGAGAGTTCATTGCTTTCACTTCTTGAACTTCTGAATTACTTAAATTTCTCACTAATATTGTGGCTCATTTGTTTTCAGCAGCTAACCCGAGTGCTAAACCTGACAGATATCCCTTATGTTCGAGTTTTATGTAATAAATGCCACCAGAATGTTTCTCGAAATAGCAAGACCACAAGTGCTTCATTACGCCTAGAAGAAGCCTGCACTAAACCTGCACAGTCTTATAAAAATAAAAGCTAAACCAACTCCCTTCCATACTTAACCCAGTGCTTAAAGCTCAAGGCCCATCTGGCCAGACAGAGTGAAAATGCTGAGAGAGGCGTATCTGGAACATGGTTTCCAAGCACGGGGGTGCTCAAGTGCTTCTCTCCCACCTGCCTCTACCTGCTTTGGATGCATGAAAAGTTCCTGGGATATTTATTCAGCAAACAGAAATCTCTGACGTAATGTTTGTCAATGCGCAAGATGAACAGCTGCGCTAGAAAAATTGGAACAAGAAGGAAAAAAAAGAGAAGTTTAAATCTTGTGTGTGTTTAAGCGTTTATAATATAAAGCGTTCATAAAATATATGGGGAAATGGATGCATGTGCAGTTAATAACAGATATGAAGTAATGAGCATTACCCTGAGTCAGGGGTTCCTCATGCAATTATCTAATGGTATTATTGTTACTGTTGGTTTGGGTATTTCAGAACCTGATGATTATTTTGATTTTTCATGCACAATGTCTCTTGAGTTCACACGGAATGACGCAACAACAACAAAAAAAAAAACATCTTATGGGTCGAAACACCTTCTTAATAATAAAGTTCAAAAGAGAATGTCAAGACTGGTTCGAGCAGAAAAAGATCTCACGACCTTGAGAAGGATGGCCTGCAACAATAGAAGACCACATCAGAAGTCAGTTATCGTAAGCACAGGATCACCAAAATTGGTTAAAGATCGGAAAACATTGTTTTTTAAAGAAAAAAAAAAAACTTCAAGTTTCACTGATATTACGCTCCATCATCCTTTTTCATCTAGTAACTTTGAAATGTATTCACTTTAGCCAGTTCTTGCTTGCTTTAATAAAAAGCCTCTTCTCTTCCTTTCCATTCCTCATGCTCCTCACACACTCCCCTCTCATGTCCAGCTCTCATCATGGCTTAGTGGGCCTTTGATTAAAACCTCTGCCCGGAGTGATGGGACATATGGTCTCAGATCTGCAGTGAGATTACTGCAGGCTCCAGTGTCATGAAATTGCTACCACATAATGCGTTCTCCTCACGTCCTCGCAGCACGCTGGCTTTCTACCGAGCTGAAAAAAGCCCCAAACACAGCCTGAGAGTTCCTCAAATAAATATGCGGCTGTAGAGCACCTGTTCCAACTGTAATCGACAACCGCTAGCATCGAAGCTAACGCCTCTTTCTAGCTCTCTGTGAGGCTGCTGTAGGGTTTAATTATGGTTCTGGTTCTGATGTGTTTTTCTTTTGCAATTCATGAATAGCAGACCTTGCAGTCATATAACTGTTTGGTGAAATAAGATTTTAATGCAAGCAAACATTCAGAGGCGGCAGTGATTCAACCTTATTCAATTAAAGTATTCTAATTAGAACTTCATCAGTTACTTTTTAAAGTAATTACTGACAAATAAGCTACAGCACGTCAGTACTAAGCTCTGTTATGTATCTAAAAAAATATCAAAATGACTCATAATATATTTTTTCACCAATTCCATTTATCATTTATCCATTTTATATACCAGTTATTATCATGTGTAGCATAGCAGGAGGCCTGGAGCCTGTCCCAGGGAACCTGGGGGGATAAAGTGGGGTACCTGAAAGGGCTCCAAACCTATAACAGGGCACAAACACACACACACACACACACTCAATCATTAAAAGCAATCAGTGTACAAAGCATTCTTTGGATCATGGGAGTTAACCAGAGAACACATACACAGACCGGTGGTGGGACTCGAACCCTCTACCCTGGAGGTACGAGCCAATAATATAACAAAAACTTATAAAAGTAAAAAAAAAAGTATATATATATATATATATATATATATTTTTTTTTTTTTTTTTTTTTTTTTTTTTTTACTTTTATAAGGTATCAGTATATATAAGGTATATATATATATATATATATATATACCTTTTTTAATTTTAAATTTGTTTTTTAATTTTTAGATTTGTGCAGAATCATTTAATACAGAGAAAATGATTCACTGTACAGAAAGAGAGAGAGAGGGAGAGAGAGGGGGACTTTTCTGCCCTGTTTCCCTGTAGTTGAACCCTGTTACCTGAACCCAGTGATCTAGTTAGTCTGATGGTCTGCAGGGAGTACAGGGCGGGGGAGGGGAGGGGGGGTTCGAGCCTGTGGGCCGTCAGGCAGCAAATCTGATAAGATCAGCTTTAAATTATTCATCCGACACAAGTACTTTTAAAATTTTTATTTAGTCATTTCCTCTTGTGGTTATTTATTACTAACCCACTTTCCTTACTGCCCAGTGCCAGTGGACGCACCCTGACCTTCCACACACTCCGGGTGTGTTGTTATCAAGTTAACAGCTTTGACACTGGAGACTCCTTCCATCAATGTTTAAATAAATGTGTCCTTCTAATATAATACGATGTGTCTAAAATGTATATACTTCTACACCTTATCCTCTCTGTAGTAGAAGCTAATTCATAAGGGCATGCACGCCATGAAGGGCACCAAGCACGGGGAGGACGTGCAAACTCCATGCACACGGACCTGATGTGGGAATTGAACCCTCAAGGTGTAAGGCCACAGTGCTACTACTACACCTTGGGGGTTCAATTCCCACATCAGGTCTGGAGTTTGCATGTTCTCCCCGGGCTTGGTGGGGGTTTCATCCGGGTATTTTGGTTTCCTCACACAGTCCAGAAACCTGCAAATAGCTCGTGATTGAGTGTGTGCATGCTTGTGCCCTGCAAATTTCTATTTTCTTCTTTTTCTATTTCTATATTATTATAGAAATATAGTTATAGTTATAAGGTCACTGGCGGTCGTGTAAGCATTTCACTACATATCGTACTGTGTATGACGGTGTACGTGACAAATAAAATTTGAATTTGAATTTACACCGTGCAAATACGCCACCATGCCACCTGAAACTAACAAACAACAATAAATATATTGTTTAGATATTGTTTATATTATTCAACTTTAAAGGTTTCTGTGCCAGAAGCAAAACACTTTGGGACATGATGTCATAGAAATATAATCATAGTCTTTAATCATATATATATATATACAGTTTTATATATTTATTTATTTATTTTATCAAAATGGTGTCTGATGGTGACCCAATATAAAAAAAAATGAAGAAGAATTATTATTTGTCATGTACAGTACCCAACCATTCACAATATACTATTCTTTAAAGAAAGTGCACAGTGTAATTGCAAACAGAGAGGTACAGTATAAAAATATAGAAGGGTAAAAATATGGTGTGTGTGTGGTGTGTGTGTGTGTGTGTGTGTGTATAACAGCAGCAATCTGACCAGCAGCAGTTTTCAATCAAACGGAGCACATTAAATATAATCCTAGTTGTCTGGAAGAGGATGGGTATAGGGCTAGGGCGGGGGAGGTGTGTGTGGGGGGGGGATGGGTTCAATCTCATCTCTGATCTATTCTGGAGTTTCTTCAGGTACTCCAGTTTATTCTCACAGTCCAAAGACATGAGTTATAGACTGATTAGTGTTTCCAAATTGCCCTTAGTGCATAATTGAGTATGTGTGTGTGTGTTTGTGCCCTGTAATGGGTTGGCACGCTTTTGGCTGGGCAGACGGGGGAGGGGGGGGGGGGGTGTTCCCCTAACTGTGCCCTACACAGAATAAGCAGTATGGAGGATCGATGGATTGATAGATGAGTTTTGATTCTCGTCCCTCTTAATGTTTCTTTCTCGTATTGAGTTTTTCTTCACCTGTCACCACCATCGTGCTCTATGGGAAACCACTATATAAGTATAATTAAACAAGGGTTAATTGATGACCCATACAAAAACCTGATGTGTTTCCCTGTGTACTTAAAATATGCTGGGCACCGAGCCAGGACCAGAGGGTGGAAAAAAAGGAGAGGTGTGCAATACTTTCTCTGAACAAGCTGTCCTGCTTCATTGTGTTAGCATTCCTAACCTACAGTATAGCACTGCTTTTTTTTTTTTCTTTCTTATATGCTGCTGCACTGCAGCCTTCTCAGGAATGTCTCTTTATGTACCGTCGGAAGTAGGTGGAACAAAACCCTGGGGGGAGATATGTACTCTTACACACCTTACCAGCCAGAAAAAAATGGGACTGAGGTGGGGGGTTTGGATAGTGTGAGTGCTCTGATCATAGACAGGACATGGTTTAGTCTTAGTCTTAGATCATATTATGTGTGTATTTAAATAATAGGCCTATATAATTAGATGTGAAAGTGCATTATTAGGCATGTATGTCATCATTCGAATGTTTACAGAGCCCCTAATAAATAAAAAAAAAAATACCGTAGAAGAAAAGGAAATTGTCTTTTTACTGCAAGATCTCAAAACCTGAGTGACTAATATACTTCTGGGTTATTCTTCAGGTGCTAGATAAGCTGTTACAGTAGCCCAAACAATCCTCAGAATTACGCAGCCTTATTTACGAGTGTCGCTCTAGTCAAACTGGGACTTGTTGTGAAGGCAAAAACTAACACTAAACAACACTTATTATAGGAACTCTGAGTGCCATATCTCCAATACAGTCCACATGTTAGGGCCATTAAAGGAGTTCCTGGGAGGCCGGGGTTGCAGACATAAAACAAGTTGATTAGTGTAACAGGGGATTAAATAGAGAAATAGAGGAGGGGTGGGGGGTTTACTCTAGGTTGGCTTTGCAGAAATGACTTCAAATGATAATTTAATGTGTTGTAGACTAACACAGACACTGAGATTCAATAATTAATGAATAATCATGGCATAGTATTAAACTGCTAACCTGTGATAAATCCTAAAGCACTAATTAATTATCGATGAGACTGAATTCTTATAACTAATCCTAACACAGCTTTGTTAGAAAAAGATGGGAAGTATAACAAACTTTAGGTAACCTTTCCCTTTTAAACAGACTAACAATAGTTCTTTAAAAAAAAAAAAAAAAAAAATTCTAACAACAATTAAATACTTTAAAAAAAAAACAATTCATAAAAGTTATTTACAGTAAGTGTCTCTTTAAACCGGCCCAAAATACTGTAGATTCTTACCTATTTGGCAAAATAAGACCTTTGGGGGACTCTTGCTTACAATAAATAAGTTGTGCTTGTGATGAAAAAAATAATTGTGCAAAGAAATGTGGTGAAACATGATACATATGTCATGTACAATATACATTTAAAATGAATATAAATCACATAAAATAAATGCATTGTATTGTGAGCTGTGAAAAATCACACACACACACACACACACACACACACACACACAATTAATGATATAAATGCTAAGATGCAATAGTTATTGAATCATCTGAAAATAAATCAGGTGTAAAAAATATAATAATAATAATAATAATAATAATAATAATAAATAAATAAATAAATAAATAATGCAACAGGTTTGACTGACAGGCTGCACATATGATTTAAATCCATCCTTTAAACGCGCCTGTCTGTTCACTATCAAGGCTATAACAGATGACAAGATATTTCATAATGCACTGTAGCCAGGGGATTCATCTGCTGCTTCAAATGTGTTTGCGCAACCAAGCCCTTGGTTATCATATAAAAATGTTGTGCATTTAATTTTAGCTAAATGGCTGGCACGGTAGTTGAGCTGTCACCCTGGAAATAAGCCTTGTCCTGAAATCACATTTCCGCGAGCCACGGTGGAATTTATATTTAAATTCCACAGTGATCCTCCATTAATCCACCTTGTTCACATCATTATACCTACTGCTCTCTCACCACACTTCTGATCAAAGTTGTAGCACTGCAGTTGTGCGCAAGTCTACATCAGAATAACAGTCAGGATCCAGGCCTCATCATAGAGCAGAGACATAAGAGACGCTGGGTGAAGTGGTAAATAACCAAAAAAACATGGAAGAGTTATTACGGAAGCGTGCTTATCAGATAGTCTGTGAGAAGCAAGCTGAGGGTGACGGTGGCATGGAAAAACCTCCTAAGATGGGAATAGGAATAAACCTTGAGGGGAACCAGACTTGACAGGGAACTCATCCTTATTTGTGGTTGTTATTGTTGCTGCCACAGCGAACCATCTAATCCGCACACAAGCTCTGCACAGGCTTTTACGCCTGACGCTCCTCCTGATGCAACCCTCCCGTTTTATCCGGGTTTGGGACCGGCACTGCATCCAGTTGGGAATCGAACCCGGGCAACATGGCATTTGGATGATATCAAAAATATAAAGCAGGAATTGATCTGCTGTTATACAGTCTGCTATGAGGCTGACAGTATAGTATAATGGCAGTGTTTATGTTAATATATAGCCCATTTTTTGTTCTCGAAGCCTCGGGTACAAAACTGTTTGTCCTAACCGATTTAGCAACTGCAGTATATGTTTTTGCGCAGAGTGCAAGCAGAGACAGCATGACTAAAAGGAAAAGCCAGAAGGAAACATACACATGAGGGCTTCCTGCAAAGTAAAGCAACCAGACGCTCCACCGTCAGCTCAGAGGAGAGAAGACGGCACCATGAGTCTCCCAGGTCTGCTCCTTTACCCACTACAAATCTATTCACAGAAGTCTTGGCTAAATCCCGGTAATAATTCTATCATTATCAAAAACAGCATCTACAGTACCTGTAAGTAGTGTGTCTGTGGTCATGTGAAGCTTTTAAAGCTGCTCCGAGAGAGAAAGAACGTAGGAGCTGAGAAGCGCTGAGACAAATCTAACAAGGCATGAAATCATTTAAACAGATGAAATGTCAGATCTGATCCGCACGTTTGACTTGGCACAGGTTTATACGCCAGACACCCTTCCTGAGGCGACACGGGCCTGGGACCGGCACTAATGACGGCCCGAATCCAGTGGCAGGGTATCGAACCCGGGCCTTCCACATGGCAGGTGAGACGTCTACCCCTGAGTAACCTGTACAGTACAAAGATCTATTTTCTTTCTTTCTCTCTTTCTTGGATTTATTGAAACAAAAGAAACATAGATGAAGAATTCATACGAAAAACTGATGCACGGACTGACGTTATATTTCAAAGAGTGAAACTTTCTTTCTTTATTTCTTTCTTCGTTTATCTCGACTTTGATTTATCTTTGTCTTATTTAAAGATGCTAATAGGTGTACTGTAGATATCTCAGTGACACAAAGTATACATTTCTTTCTTTCTTTCTTTCTTTCTTTACTTCTGTCTTTCGTTCTTTGACTGGTTTGAAGAAGTGAAATGGAGATGGAGATTTCAGATGATGCGACTGACTCTGTGTTTGTCATAAAGATAGAAACCCTCAAGCTACAGAGAGGAACTGAAGGACTGTGATTTTAAAGGTCTGTATCAAATTCAATCAGGCTCAGACACTCAATGCGTGCGTGTGTGTGTGTGTGTGTGTGTGTGCGACTCAGCACAAACAGCGCCTCACAGACAATCACACAGGCAGTATGGTCCAATCTCCGCTGCCAGCTGCTGTGGTTAACACGCATGGAGATTAGGAAAGACTTTGATATAGTGAAGGTTATACGGAGAGCTCCACCTCTCTCTTCTCATCTTTCTTTCCTCTCATCCTGTCTCACCCCTTCATCCCTCTCTCTTCTCATCCCTCTCACCCCTTTTCCCTCTCTCCTCTCAACCTTCTTTCCTCTTATCCCTCTCATCTCTCTCTCCTCTCATCCCTCTCTCCATTCTTCTCGTATCTCTCTCCTCTCATCCCTTTCTCCCATCCCATCTCTCTCTCGACTCTTTCTCACCTCTTCCTTTCATCCATCTATATTCTTCCTCATCCCTTCTTTTCCCCTCCTTTTCCCCTTTTTCTGCTTCCGCTCATTCTTTCTTTCCTTCTTTCCTCCCCTCCTCTTTTGTCCCTCTCTATCCTCTCCTCTCTTCACGCCTCTCTCTTCCTATTTCTCATGGCTCGTCTCTTCTTCCACTTATCCGTCTCTCCTCTCCTCCACTCATTGCTCTCACCACTCAGATTTATATGTGTATTTTTGCTGCATCTGGAAAACTCCATGACAAAGCCATGTCTAAATTACACACACACACACACACACACACACACACACACATATCCTGTCCAACTGCCACAAGGCATCCACAAGGTACGATTACAATATTTAGTGTTTAACTCATGCTTTGTGACACTAATATTTCAGAAGTTTATTTCCCAGCAAATGCAAAAGTTTGCGTACCCTTAGGACAAATCTAAGAAAAGAAAGAAATGTAATTTAAAGAAACAAGAAGTGGTGGGTTTCTCATATCCGCTGAGCAGAGTTTGGATTTACTCAATTGTAATACTCAGCTTGCTAAAACCACGCAGACGTTCTTCCTGTAAGCTCCGTCTTCTGTTGTCTAAAGCATTCCCAGATGTCACAGCCTCTTCGGGTAAGATCTGGTGGCTAAGAAGCTCTTTCTTGTTTCTGGAAATGGCAATATTACATTTTTTGTTTCAAGTTCTGAAAACAGAGGTACAGTAGGTGGTTACAGTCTAGAGGTTAACACCCGTGCTTTTTATCTGGGTTTTATCTGGGTAATCCGGTTTCCTCCTACAGTCCAAAGATATGCAGGTTAGGCTGATCCATCCATCCATCCATCCATCCATCCATCCATCCATCTAGAGGCCTCTGTAGTCCATCTAGGGACAGTGGAGGCCCATAGTGATCATTGTATTTATTCCTTTTTTCCCCGATTTTCTCCCTAATTTAGTCGTGTCCAATTCCTCCCTGTCACTAGGGGGATCCCACATTAAGGCTACTACTACCACTCAGTCGGGAGGGCCGAAGACCATCACGTGTTTCCTCCGAGCCAAGTGACACCAATCTTTTCGTAGGGGCGGCGTAACACCTCTCATCCCTCCCCTCTGAGAGAGCTCGGCCAATCAGCTCTCTCTAGACCTCCAGCTGCGAAAGGTTACAGCGTCACCCAGGAATCGAACTCACAATCTCCGGAAGATAGAGTGAGCCCCCACTCAGAGGCCCAATATTTATTCTTATTTTTTATGACAGAACCTTCAGTCAACTTTCACACACTACGGGAACACAACAATTTGGGAACACCAGTAAGCCTATGTCTTTGGACTGCGGGAGGAAACCAGAGCACCCGGAGGAAACCCACCAAGCATAGGGAGAACATGCAAACACCACATACACAGACCCCGAGGCGGAATCGAACCTGGACCCTGGAGGTGTAAGGTGACAGCGCTAACCACCAAGGAATTTCCAAATGGTCCGTAGTGTGTGTGTGTGTGTGTGCCCTGCGATGTGCTGGCACGCCATCCAGGGTGTACGTTGCCGAGTGCCAGAGTCCCATGGGATATTCCTCATGTGACCTTGAACTGGAAAAATGGTAAGAATTAGTGAGTGAGACTTAAAGTGAAAATATAGGTTTGTTTCCCTATTTCTTTTTTTTTAAACATCATGAAGGAAACATATGTCACATGTGACTCTTTTGATTAAAAGAAAATCTCCCAATAAAACAACATCATAGGTAAGACATGTATTTAGTTAAAGAGAAAGAATCCACTTGAAACAAAAGTTCTCTCTCTTCCCGCCAATCCACTTGGCTCCCTTGCTGCAAGCTCCTTCCAGTCTTTATGTTTCCACCAGGAGCTCAACGTTTCAGCAGAGCACGTTCAACCCTGGCACACGGTTTCACTAGCACCATCACAATGTTCCTCAGTCTCCTGCCATAGCCTGATAAGGATTATTCTCATAAAGCTTACGGTCAAACACCTTCCATCAACATGCTGGGAAGCTGTCCGGGAGAGCACGCTGGAAAGCAGATGACATGGATGGATTTCGAGGCCTGCCAGAGAATCCTACTCCAAAACTTGCTGAGGTGTAGAAGCCGATAAAATGAGTGTCGAGCTGGAGCAGTGCACTGATGCCAGTAATTATAGCAGGATTCATATATCTGTGGATGACCCTTCCTCGACTGGGACTGTGGATCTTCAGCTCTGTTCACATTAAGTGATCTAACACATTCATATTAATCTGCAGCATTATAAAGGAATAAATTATGATTATGGAAAAAAAAAAAGGTTTATTCCAAGCACTGCATACATATTTGGTTATTTTCTCCACAATTTTTCTATTATTTATGTCAAGACACTGGAATTAAAGTGTTTTAAAAGGGAGGAAATACATTTTGATTCATTCCTCCAATTATATTCATACTGTATCATAAAGCATCTTTTAACTGATTCTTTTTGCTGTAATTATTTTCATCTACATTAAATCATATGCATTAAAAATATCATAACGTTACTTAACTTTTATTGTGTTATCTTTGACATACAGTATCATTCCTGTCGTATGGATTCAATAATCTAAAAATAATTTTTTTATTGTTATTCTTTTCATGATGTATGTAATACACATGATCAAGTGCTTTACATAAAAGAGAAGGAAATAATCATAAAAAGAAATAGAAAATAATAGCACTCAAACTTTTACAATTATTTAAATTTTGTTTAAAATAAAAATAAAAACAGTTTGTAGTGGCACTTTTAAAACTACTTAAAATTTGATTTAGAATTAAAATAAAACAGTTAAAGTATAAGAAACATAAAATGCAGTGCAGTCGGTTCGGACGTAGCACAGTGCTTATTCAATAAATGCGCAGCTAAACAAATGAGTTTTAAGTCTAGATTTAGATTTAAAATGTTTTAGCACATCTGATCTCTTCTGGAAGCTGGTTCCAACTGTGTGCAGCATCATGGCTAAAAGCTGACTCCCCTTGTTTTGTGTGAACCCTCGGTACTTAGAGAAAGTTCCACAACATTAATTGTTACTATAAATTGAGAAAAAAAGTACAATGTGTTGTTTAGTCAAAAAAAAAAGGCAATATTTAAATAAAAAATAACCATCAAGGTAGAGAGTTTTCTCAGTACGCCTGTGATCGGACTGCCTGCTTCACGTCTGAAATGCTGGCCTCCCAGGAACTCCTTTAATGGCTCGAACATGGATGGAGGTCAAAACTGTACAGTACTGTGGCAGTAACTTCAGCTGAGTTGTTGTGTACAGTTTTCCCAGGCAGATGCACTCTGATATTCAAGAATCAGACACACAGTTTGCTTCACGTTACTTGGAACGACTGCACTGCGCTCAGAGCCACCACGCCAGAATTTTACCATAAGTCCCATTTATACTTGAACACCCTGTTAATAATTGCTGTAGTGTATAAAGGAAAAGATGTGCTGTTATAGGGGAAGAAAAATCTCATTCAGGGTCTCACTCAAGTCACCTTGATGTTAAGTACTTTTTATATTAAATCTACCCAATTATACTCAATTGTTATACATAATTTAAACAAGTTAACTTTCTGCATTTTCCGAATAGAAATATACACTTGTTGTACAGTTACCCCACAAACATCAGCCAATCATGTGGAAGCAGTGCCAGATGTTTATGAACCAACAAGCATGCCACTATTAAATTTACAGATATCGCACTTTTCCGCAATTCTGATGTTAACGATGATGATGAACATACAGTACCTTGGAACTTTTGCATGATTTTCTGCATTGGCTGACCAGATATCTGCAAAATGAAGCAGGTATACAGATGTTCTTCTGAGTGCAGGTTTTAGCATAATAAAAATATAAGGTTATGTTAAGATGTTAAAATTACAATAATATGTTATTGCACATCATCATCATCATCATCATCTTCATAACCATCATTATCATCACGATCATCATTAAATCCAATGGTTGAATACATTGTCTGTTGTATTCTACTTGATGTGTTCAGATGGGACTGTTGTATAAGTCATTACATCAATGACGTTTACCAGGAAATTGCAGCAAAATGTTGTTTTTTTTTACAACTACATTACAGACCATCTATTAACCCAGTAGTGAAATGAAAGAATTGGCAGCACAATTTTCATCTCATCATCTTATTTGATCTCGACGTTGACTAGCAGCTTCTCAGCTGCTCATGATTAGGGTACAAAGTCCAAAAAGAGGTCCAGATGCTTTGTGGTTGATATTTAAACAGCTCTTATAGTGGCAGGAAATCACTCCTGTAACACGGCCAGCACTAGTGTTTAGATGTTTGATGCATAGTGAAAAAAACGAACATTAGGAACATAAAAAGCTGTTATTTTTGGCTACAGATTGTATCTAAGATATAGTCATGTAAGCATGACACCTTAGAAAAGATCATTTTCTATTTTTGGTATGTTATAACATGTTTTTTGTGTAATTGCTCTTGCAATTATAAGTTGTTTCAGAAACAGGTTTTTTTGTTGTTGTTCAGAACATTCCACATTTGTGTGCATGTGGGTCGCATCAGGGCAAAAGGCACAAATATTTCACGCGAGTAATAGATCAAAGGTCACATACAATCAAGAATGAAAGCTGTTTAGATCGTATCAGATCTGAAAAAAAAAACGGAACAGAGCGATAAAGTCTGTCATGTGAGGGTCACGTTTAAAGATTACATTTTTCTTATGCATGTAATGTATGCTGACAGATTTGGTAGGATTATTATATTTATTTTTTGAGGGATTGAATAAAAGGGTTTTAACATTTTCTGCATACCGTCTTTTGGTATTTGGGCAACAAATTCAAATTCAAATTTTATTTGTCACATACACAGTCATACACAGGACGATATGCAGTGAAATACTTATACAGTACGACCGCCAGTGACCTTAAAAATAAAAGCTTATTAATAGGAAATAAATATGAATAAAAAAGAAATACAATAGAAAATAAATGTAGCTAGGATAAAATAAAATAAAAATAAAAATATTCTGTGCAATCTTGCGTGTGTGGATTTCAACATGTTCTCTGTGTGCATGTCTTTTATTCAGGGTCTCTGGCTTCCTCTCACCTCTCAAAAAAACATGTTCGAATTGGTTATTGGGTCCTAGCTACAAATGTGTATATGTGCTCAGTGATCCCGGGCTCTGGATCCACCGTGCCTCTGACATAGAAACCATGATATGAGCCCAATGGATCATTATAAGCACGAAATCATGATAGCAGTCAAAAGTTGGGACACACATACAGTATTCATTCAAGCATTTTTTTCTTTGTTGGTACTATTTTCTATGTTGTAGAACAATACATAAGACATCAACATGATAAAATAACACTTACGGAATAAAAAATGATAGTAGTAAAAAATATGTGTAGTAAAAAATATGTTTATAAGAGAAAACTAAATAGTTTTCATATTTTAGATTCTTTAAAATAACCACCATTTGTCTTGATGACAGCTTTGTATATTATCTGCCTTCTACTTTCTCAAGAGAAAAAAAAACGTGGCTACAGTAATTTGAAGAATCTAAAATATAGATCATTTTGCTATATTAATTCATTCATCTTGCTTATCCTGTATACACGGTTCTGGGGGGGCCTGGAGACTTTGCCATGAGGTGTGGAACACCCTGGGCAGGGTGCCAATTCATCGCAGGGTTCACATATACACACTATGACAATTTGGGAACGCCAATCAGACTGTGGGAGGGAACCCGGAGGAAACCCACCAAGCACGGAGAGAACATGAAAACTCCATGAGCACAGACCTGAGAAGGGAATCGAACCCTTGACCCTAGTGGTGCAAGGCCACAGCGCTAACCCCTACTCCACCATGCTGCCTCATTTTGCTATAAAACTCATAATTCAGAGCTGCCTCACACTACTCAGACTATTGCTCATCTCCACACATCCTCACGACACACTTTCAAATTGCCACGCTTTCAAATTTTAAACAATTGTTAGAGGAAGACTAAAGTAACTTTCAGGATATTAATCCTAGCTTTTCTAACATAATTCAATGTGATATACTGTACTTTTAACATATTAAGTGTATTTTATAATTAAAAGTTATTTAAATAATGATAAATTATTTTGAATTATTTTATATATATATTAATACCTCTTAGTATAATCACAGTTTTCACATTATGTACGTTCTGTGTAATTTATATATTTCATATATTTATATTTTAATTATATTTTATTGGATGCCCTTCCTGATGCAATTCTCCATTTTTTTCCGGGCTTGCGACCGGCACTGCATCCAGTGGCTGGGGTTTGGGCATTGGCTGGGAATCGAACCCAGACCTTCTGCATAGCATGTAACTTTTGTGAATCTGTACATTTGTAGATTTGTAAATTTCATCCCAAATTTTTTTATTTTACATTTTTCTTAGTGAACTTTCTCTTCTATGGCTGTGAAATCTTTCTATCTTCCTATTCTTAATTTTTAATTTGTATTTGAAGTATTGTTTTATAATGTAGAAAATAATCTTTAAAAATAAAAGAAAGGTTTTGCCTGTACTTTCAGTGATCATTGGAGAACCTGTCTGTCTTTCTGTCTGTCTGTCTGTCCAGCCATAATGAAATGAAACTTTTCACAGTACTTAGATACCTGCCTGAAGTTTAACCTGCACTATGAGTAAAATCAAAATGTTGAGTAAAAGCGATGTTATGAACAGTTATGTGCCAGGTTTAATAATCTATTTTAAAATAAGCTCCTAAAAAGCTACTCAATGTAAACAAACACCTGCACCAATAGATATTAATTAAAAAGCTAAACTCAATATTTTAACTGAGATTAGTTCATATTTGCACAGCTGAAATAACAGCGCTGAAGTGGTATAAGTAAACTTTAACATGCGAAATGTTTTATGTTTTAAGACAAACTTAAATCTTTATCCGATCTACGTTTTTCGAATTCACATCTGTGAACTCATCCTTACTAATTTATTACTAAATTATTTTATTTTATTTTGAGTTCTGCCGTACAGAAAGACAGGTAGACATGTACTGTACGTGGGCTTCAACCTGAAATAAAAATATCACTGATTACATTAAAGCTCATCAGCTTATTTATAGCTTTAACATTTGGACTATTTCTACAAACTCTTTAACCGGTTATAAAAAATAAATAAAGGAAAAACTTGAATGACTGGATGTGTCCAAACTTCACTTGTCCTGTAATTGAATAAATTTGTGTAAAAAAAAAAAAAAAAAAAAACCTCCATCTTTATTTCCCCAGAAGAAAAATAGAAATTTAATCACATTTTTTTTTTTTTTTTAACTTGACCGGGGCGCGCGCACGACGTTCCGACGCTCTCGTTTAAATACGCAAATATGAAGGAAGCCTTGCGAGCTCATTGGTCAAAGCCAGAGCGTGATTAACATAAAAGTGGGTGTGTCCTCGTTGCGCTTCTGTGAGAGAGATGAATGGACGGAGCGGAGCAGATGCGCGTGACGCGCTGAAGCTGACGGATCTCCCCCGCGCTCAGCATGCGCCCCGGAGCTGCCGCGTAGCCCTGAGCCCTCCGGACTAAACCACTGGAAACATGTGCAAGACACGCAAAGGTTTCTGCCTTGCTAGGGAAGGAAAGTTCTGGGTAAGTTATTTTATTTCTTCCCCGAATTATGATTATTATTATTTAATGGAATGCATTAGTGGTGTGATTTGGAAAGCTATAATATAGGCACGTGTTTGCTGAACTGGTCTCAAACATTTTTTTTTATTTATTTTTTTGCAAAAAAAAAAGTTTTTAGCATTGTATTTCACTTAAGCATTTTAAGGATCCAGGATTCTACCTATTAGCAAGATTAGTATATGAATGCTTTTATTATGATTTATATTTCCCAGAGACCGTTTGTGCTTTTCCACATATCTGTCATTCCTTCTGTTGTACAGGGTGGAACTACGTACTGATCTCTAGCCTACATCCTTAATTGTATTTTACCAACTCGATCAGCCGGTTTATACCTGTATGTTAACAAAAAATTATTTAAAAATGAATCATCACAAAAAAATATTTTTAATATGAACTATATTCTTATCTAATTTTTAAATGCCTTATTGTAAATTTATTATTAATCTTAAAATTGAATTGCTCATAGAATACACTTCATAGTGTATGTCATAGTATGTACTGTATAATGATTATAATAGAAATGCATGACTGTACAACAGGAGTGTAGCCTACTCATGATCACTCCTATTTAAATCAGATCGAACGGATGACTATTAAAAAGCCCTGGGTAGCTAACCTACTGTATCTAAGTAATGCTCTACATTTCTGTGTGGATTTACCTGCTAGTCACCAGAGCCGAGCTAGACGTTTGTTTCACAGCACTTACAGTATGCTACCTCTCGCCTGCGCCTCCACCGGAGCGTACAGTCCAGAGAATTCGAACAAACCTCATCTTTTTTATTCATGAACCTGAAATCAAAAATTAAAAGTAAAATAATTAAACTGTGTTTTTTTCTTTTGGTTTTAGGTTTTTTGGATTCTCCTGCTCTACACAAGTCCTCTATCCTGCTTTTCAAAGTTCAGCCATCTTGTCTATAAGATAAAGGAAGGCTTACCCAATGGGATTCTCATCGGGTCCATTGGAGAAGATTTAAATTTGGATTTCTCCATCGACCCCCCGCGTTTGTTCCATCTGGAATTAAGGCAGAGCAATTCTCAGTATGTCAATCTAAGTTATACAACCGGGGAGCTTTTCACTTCTGCTGTGGAAATTGACCGAGAGACTCTTTGTGCAGATTCCTATGAGGGTCAAGGATGCACTATTTCTCTGGACGTGATCATTCTGCCACAGCAGTACTTCCAGCTAGTTAAGATCAAAATCATCATCGAAGACATTAATGACAATAAGCCACATTTTCCAGTGGACGAGATCAGCGTGTCTGTGCCGGAAAATGCACAGGTCAACGCTCGGTTTGTGGTAGAGCAATCTGCTGTAGACCCGGATATAGGCATTTATGGGGTTCAGACATATTGGCTGGCTAATGACTTTGGAGTTTTCACGCTGGACGTTGAGCAAAACGAAGGAGGAGAACTGACACCTTTCCTGATCATTACTGGACCTTTGGATAGGGAAACGAAAGCGGAATATTTAACTGAATTCATCGCTGAGGACGGGGGATCTCCTCCTTTTTTGGGCAGTACCACTCTTAGAATTATCATCACAGATGTAAATGACAACTGCCCCAAATTTGCAGAGACTCAGGTGAATGTGACACTTTCTGCAAACACCACAAAGGGCTCACAGTTGGCCCGTCTCTATGCCTTTGACCCAGATCATGGTACCAATGCTCAGATTACTTACTCGTTCAGTAAACGGGTCACTCGAGAAACTAGGAACCTTTTTCACTTGGATGAAATCACAGGGGTCATCAAGCTAGCCGAAAAGATCGATTCGGACACTGGAAAGCTGTACAAGATGGTTGTGCTGGCTAACGGGCCAGCTTGCATACCTGATATTGCTACCGTCACTGTGAAGGTTGTTAAACTGGTTTCGGGACCACCAGCCCTCATACCCCGTTACATTGCTTCAGAGAAAGATGGTGTGGTTTCTCTGAGTGAATCAGAGCCACCCTTTACACCTATTGCTTTCTTCACCATAAAGAATGCAGACCCAAGGAAGAAGGTGACATGTACTTTGCAAGGTCATGGACCCTTCAGGCTTTTGCCATATAAAAATTTGAAAAATGAGTTCTTGCTGGAGACTACTGCTCAGCTGGATTATGAAGATCAAAAATATTATGAACTCACTGTGGTGGTCAGAAACTCAGATGGAGAAGTTGTTGAGACACAGGTGAAGGTGCACATATTGGATGATAATGACAATGCTCCCATATTTAAACAGTCAGTTATTGATATAAAGATTGAGGAGAACAATGCTCCGGACACATTCCTCGCTAAATTCCAAGCCACTGACAAGGACAGTGGTAACAGGGGTGAGATACTCTATCTTCTTGGGTCAGATGCTCCCCCAATCTTCCACCTTGACCGGTTGACTGGGGTCTTGACCGTGACCACATCTTTTGACAGAGAGGAGAAAGAGACCTACCGGTTTATAGTCCGAGCAGTTGATGGTGGCACGCCAAGGAAGGAGTCAATCGCTACGGTTTTAATCACCATCCTGGATCGCAACGATAACAGTCCTCGTTTCATCAACAAAGATTTCACCTTCTTCGTCCCAGAGAACTTCCCAGGATTTGGGGAAATTGGAGTCCTCTCTGTGACCGATGCGGATGCCGGGGAAAATGGCTGGGTGGCGCTATCAATCATCAATGGAAGTGACATATTTGTTATTGACACAGGACGGGGTGCACTGAGAGCGAAAACCACATTGGACCGGGAGCAGCAAGGAACATACTATCTCTGGATTGAAGCTGTGGACGGGGGTAAGCCTGCACTCTCGTCCGTCACCATGGTTACTGTTTTGCTGTTGGACGTCAACGACAACCCGCCAGTGGTGCTGTTTCCCCAGTCCAACCAGTCCTACTTGCTGGTTCTTCCCAGTACACTTCCAGGATCGTCCGTCACAGAGGTCTACGCTGTGGATAGGGACACTGGCATGAATGCCGTCATTGCCTACAGCATCATCAAGCGTAGGGGCGGCGAACCAGGCTCGTTTGACATAGACCCAGATACTGGAAACATCACCCTCAGGAAGGTCTTGAGTGACCGGGGCCTGTACAGCCTGCTGGTCAAAGTCAGTGACCATGGCCAACCTGAACCACTTCACTCCACTGTTATGGTCAACCTGTTTGTCAATGAAACCATCAGCAACGAGACATACATTCAGAGCCTCCTGACCAGAGAGGCAGATATCGGGATTGAGGAGGTCAGGCCACCAATCAGGCTTGCTCAGGGGCCAGAGTATAGTGAACTCTTTCCCTGCAAGCTGCTACTTATTGCTCTTAGCACCACCTGTATGGGGCTTCTCCTTATAGTGGTGTCACTGACCGCATACATATGCTGTAAGAGGCAAGAAAATCATAAAAAGAAGAGATTAGAAGTAGAGATCCCTTTAAAAATAGACAGTGACAGACAAGCCATGGACAGGAAGCTTATGGAAATTTCTAACATATGACCATGGCCCACATCAACAAACTGTCTACAAATGTAAATTGTGCAGCTTCTCCAGACAAACAAGTGGAGTATAAACTGAGAAAATTGTATATATTGTATATTTGATGTTTTTGTAATTTTATGACATGAAACAAAATATATTTAAAAAATTGCTCAAAAGGTTACATCAAAAGTGTGTCTAGTTTTTTTAAACCTACATTTTCCCAAATGCTTGAGTGTATGACACTGTAATTTATTACTCTTTAATAAGTAGTGCCCTCTGCAACGTGTCAAACCTCCATTTCTGTTCAGCACAAGATTGTGTTGTATGAATATCGAATATGGAAAATGGACGTATCACTGCACAGTGATTAACAGAAACCCTTATGCCATTGCCACATTCGATTCATTAGTAAATATATTTCATGCATTCTGTGAGGGATAAAGGATACGTTCCTAGTGGACTCTAAGTATTTAGTACGGGTCGAATGAAAATCCGGGTTTTCAAGGCCACCTTTGTCAATTGGAGTTTGTAATGAAAATTTCAAAGATTCTTTATCCTTCTCTACCAAAAACATTTAAGAAATGTCTATGTTTACATGCAGTGTACAATGTGAGCAATAGCTTAATTGAAATTTAAACCAACTGAGGTCAATCTGTTTGAATTTCTATCTGATTGAAAGATGAATTAAAACATTTGCGAGATGTGAAGTTTCGTGAATTTGGAATTGGTAAAAAGATAGTGTGTGTTTGTGTTATACAGGCTAAGAAACCAAATTCCATTATTAAATGTAGAATATTTTATTAAAAGTTTGAATGGGGTCCAAGATTGGCATCCAGGCAATCCAGTCTCAGATTGGATATCTTTTAAAACGAACGAGGCGAAAGAGAGCATGATTGGGATAGCGAACTAACGAGTTGAGCCTTCTGTTCACTTCTTCTTGCTATTAAACATAAATTTGGTTTAACATAAACGCAAATGTTAATACTAATGGAAATGTAATCTCCTGACATTTAGTTGTATAAATTGTTTGTTGAGAATCTGCATTCGGAAAGAATTTCATTCAGATTGACAAAAATCATTGCATGTGAACGCAGCCGACGGTTTATCCCAAAACCCGACAACCTTGTGGTGTGTAAGTAAAGTGTACATGCATATTAAAGTGCTTTATTTTCTTACCAAAGTTGTTACTTCCATCCTTTTTCCATAACTTCTGGTCAATATCTAGATTATCTGCTAACTACAAAAACTGATATTGTAGAACTTGTAACCTTGAATTGAAAATTGAAATAGATTTATCTAGACTTTCTGAAAAATAAGATTAAAACAAACCAAATATAAGATTATTAATTTTATTTCCAGTCAAATCTTACTAAACGTTTAGGCAAAAATTTCTTGTTCTACTGGCAAATTAAAAGTTTTATGAATTTATTTCTTGAAAACAGCAGAATTCTCTGCCAGTAGAACAATAAATGTTTGCTTACAATTTTAGTACCATTTGACCAAAAATTTGCCTAATAATAAGTTTTATTGTTGCAAACTTATTTCAACAAATTATAAAAATGTTTGGCTAAATTCAAGAATTTACTAGGATGTCATTTTTCCAGTGTAAGCTCTTCTTGCGGTAAACATGCAGTGGAAAGTGCTTAGTCTGTTAGAAACAACACACAATTCCCATACAAACACAGAAACAGTCCAGGAATTGCAGCTGCTATCTTATCAGATGCTGTAGGTTTTATCACTTCAACCATCTGCCCTTGGGGACAAACTAACAAGTGTGGACAAACAAAATACGTTTTTCAATCTGGCACTGATAATCATCTTCATATTCCTCTATTGTGTGTTAACATGCACGTTAAAGAGAGAAGTCAAGAGGATTGTGTGCACAGTAGCCAGGAATAGAAAGGTACATGTTCTACTTCATTTCACGAATCTAAAGTTGGGTTATCTCAGAGCTCCTCCAGCATCTGTTGAGTGACAAGGTGCAGGCTTGTTAGCTGGATGTATGCAGGCTATAATCACAAGAACTCCTCTGCTTCCTCAATCTTGCTTTCATCACAGCCAGTAGATGATGAATACCATAAGTAATCAGTGTTATGACTAAATGTTTTTCTTCTCCAGCCGGTTCCAAGAATGTTATTGATCCCTGAGGTGAAAAATAAAGAACAGAAATTACAAAGACACAGACTATGCATAGAAAACACAAATGACGGTACCAATACTATGACAATGTGCAAGTCAAGCAGGATTCCGCTGTTATTCAAGCAGAATAACAGAACATCGTCTATATAATCCCCTGCTGCATTTCACTAGAGCTTGAAAGGTAGAAGGTTTTCTCAATGCGCCCAAACCATGATCAGACTGCCTGCTTCAAGGCAGAAAACGCTGGCCTCCCAGGAACTCCTTGAATCATTCAAGCACCCTACAACCAGCTGGACAAACTGGTTTGCATACTGTACATTAAGAGGCTTGAGGTTCTTAAAAAAAAAGATTGTTGCATGTCCAATCTGGGCTGTGGTCCAGGGTTTACACCAGGTGGTGCACACTATCAGTGCTGATTGAATTTGTTTATGTTATACATGATGTATAATACAGAATGTGTGGGCCAAAGAAACTAATTCTGAAGTTTATTTAACATGGAAGTAAATGATCTTGCAATTTTATGACATTTTATATGGTTCTCAAAAAATGGCCATTTTTCAGCGCTATACTGTCTCACTTTAAACAATAATCATTTAAAATGCTAATTATTCATACTTAAGTATTTATACAAACAAAAAAAGATTTTAGAAGCATATGACCTGTAAAATAACAATCTAAAAAATGTTGTTTAATTGAAAGCATTCCATACAGAATTAAGGATTTTTCTCGTCCGTAACCATATCAAATTCATTTCGCAATATCTCAATATTTTTACATTTTAGAATAATACACGTTTTCAGGTTCATGTGTTACTGACACTACATAAAAGGGCATGAAATTGTATTTAACAAATGTGTTTCTTTTTTTTCCCAATGAAACTATAAATGTATACAGTATGCATATTTACAAGACCAAGCACGGATCGCGAGATAAGAAGCATTACGTATTACGAATGGTAGACCAGGAGTTATACAATCCTATCTGAAAATTCACTTTTTCACTTAGGTGAGATACTTTTCAGCACCAATACCATCTTGTGGCCGTATACAAAGTCATAATTGTTTGCAAATTGAATAAAATGCCTCAGATGCTCTGTTATAGCAAAATTTTGGAAAGTAACAGCAAACCACCAAGGGGCTTATTCATTACTGAACAGATGTTCGTTTTTGACAAAATGACAAGAAAAAAACCTTGATTCGTACTTCTATTGTAAACTATACTAAATCTGGTGCAGACCATAGATCTGTACAACACAAACCAAACAGACCACATGGAACGCATTAAAAATCCTAAAATATTAAAAATGTCACCGCGATATTTTCCTAATCTGTTTTATATTAATTTGTTCAGGAAATGCAGCCAGAGCACTTACTTTCACTTATTTTCAGAAACGAAAACGCAAGCATTTTAAAATTAGCTCGTTCCGGGTCACATGTGCTACCACCATTCTGAAAATGATGTCAGGGGAACACAAATTTCCAGATTGTCACCTGACTGCACCAGGATGTTCATTACATCACTGAGGGGCTTCATGAGTTAAAGTGAAGGAAAAAGCTGAATTGGGAACTTTCCTGAACATTTACAGAGTTTGTGACACCTGTGACAACATGGTTCCTTATGGGCTAAGCCGACCACTTTCATATGTAATCCTAGATTGGAGATATACCCAGTACTCAGTAATGCAACTTGAATGAGAACAGTCAGATCAGAATGCATGTGACTTTTCGCTTCTGTGCATGTGTAGGGCGCAGTCAGCACCAGCAGCGCAAAGATGTCATAGCGGTGCTGACATGCTGTAAATCAACTTCTGGGCCACATCCTGGCTGATGGCAGTTCATTCGTGCATAATCAGTGCTTGGAGTTTTTTTTTTTTTTTATTTGTGGGGTTTTGTTTGTCCACCTGCAGCTTCAAGTTTTGAGGAATTTCCTGGCAATGGACCAAAAAAATTTTTATGTTTTGTTCTCCGAGGCGCATATTTCTCATTTTTGTCCTATGGCAAGGTGCTCCATCATGCTGGAAAAGGAATTGTTCGTCACCAAACTGTTCCTGAATGGTTGGGAGAAATCGCTCTCTGGGGATGCTTTTGCACCATTCCTTATTCATGGTTGTGTTCTTAGGCAAAATTGTGTGTCCCACACATGAATGGTCTCAGGATGCTTCACTCTTGGCATGACACAGGACTGATGGTAGCGCTCACCTTTTCTTCTCTGGACAAGCTTTATTCCGGATGAATCAGAGAAAAATATTTCACTCCACTCCTCAGCAGTCCAAGTCCTGTACCTTTTGCCGAAAAAAAATCAGTCTGTTCCTTGATGTTTTGTCTTGGAGTGAAGTGGTTTCTTTGTTGCCCTTGTTGACACCAGACCATCCGGCTGAAGTCTTCACCTTACAGAATGTGCAGATGCGCTCACACATGCTCACACAACATCAGGTCACATGATAACTGAAAACACTCTTTAACTTCAATTACAATTTTCTCCCTCATAATGGCATCTAAAAGCTTTTAGATCTTCTGGGAAGCTATTGGATACTCCTTTCCTACAGACACCTTCATGGCGTAGTAAAAGAAAGAAAAATGGCTAATTGTACATTATAATTACACTTATTATTTCTAGAAGCAGGTTCCTTGAACTCGCTCCACTTCCCAAGTAGTGAATAGACCAAATAGAGCTCTTCACGCTGACTTCACATCCAGCTCTCAAATTATTTAGTTCTCTGTAAGTCTTCATTTTTATAGTTAACAGTTAGGCAGGTGTTCTCTTTGCACTTATTGTGACAGAGAGCCATCCCGCTCTCCTTTGAGTGTTTCAGGTGCAGAGGTCATGCCTCATGCGTGTCATTACCTTTTCATCTTGCTCAACCGGCCACTCGACAGCTACATTCTTCCCCAAACTAGTCAGGTATCATTTTTCAATTTTCTCTCTCTCTGCCGTACACACAATCCTGTACATTCCCAGGGAGACGTTTAAACCCACTGAAAAGGAGATAATGCATCTGTGCCCACAGAGAGGATTCGCAAGTGCGGCCTTGTGGTTTGGGTTGGTTTCAGCAGCTAAGCAGCTTACAATGGCGCCAGCAACATGTGGTTAGATTTACCCGTAGATAGCTAAAGCAAACATCCTGTTTTTAACCTAAATGTGCCCTTAGTGTTCATAGTCAGGTCAAGTTTAAGTGTGTTTGTAAACATCTCTCAAACATCTGCAAGCACAGATCTCATCATCACAGAGCGTTAAACCAGCATGGTCTTCAGACAACATGATCGCAGACACGCTTAGTGGAATCTCTCTTTTATAGCGCAGCCATGAAAAGGATCAAAGCTGCATCCTTCTAAAGGAACCCAAACCTTTTATCGTACTGTGTTCTTGATAACAAGTGGTCATGATGGGTTACATAAAAAAAAGCCTGTTTTAGTACAGAGATTTCAATTAATCTCTACATTAAGCTTAGTTATATAACAACATTTTTCTTTTTATCATCATAAAATATATCACATTATTTTTATCATCAAATATTGTATATAATATTTTATGACATATAATACATTACAGTTATACAGTAAGGGTTATATATAAACTATGGAAGATTTTTTTATATACAGTATATAGTCTGACTGTTATTTCCAGCTACAAGGATTTATATCAATGTGGACATTCTAATTTAGGTTATTACTTTGTCCTGTAATTCACAGAGACTTTTAAAGCAGACGATCCACATAAACATGTTTTCTGTTATCCTAAACTTCCTCTTATCATAAAAGTTGCTAAGTTTTGGATTCGGAAGAAAGCATTAAAAGGAGTCTGGAGTGTTGGAAGTCTCCATTGTCAGCTCTTTAGGACTGTAAATTAAGGAGTTAATGCATTTGGGAATGTGTTTAGCATTTTCCTGGTAACTATTCATTCTTAATAACTTTAAAAAAAAAAATGGGACTAGTGAGCAAAATATCATATTACGGGGAGAATTTTTAAAACTGCTAGTTAATAACTTTTGTGATAAAGAGGACCTGGCTTTTTGTGGAGAAATATCAATAAAATTGCTGTGATGTGAAAAATATCATTTTGATTATACAAAATAACAGATAGAACAGATTATTATGACAGTAAAACTCCCTTTATTTCTTTGTATTATCTTCTGCTACATTAATGTCCTTATCCCAGTGTTTCACTAGAGCTTGGATACCATCACGGCTGAAACGCTGGCCTCCCAGGAACTCCATTAATGCCCCAAACATGTGGAAATGGCTTGGAGCGAGTTCCGGACTATACAGGGGATGCAGCAATAACATCAGGCAAGCTCCTGTAATTTATAGGTGAATTATTGTGTGTACAGTTCCCACAAACAGATGTCTCTCTTCTGCAAGTTGCCGATGAGTTATCTGTCAATTGTCATGGATGAGGCGTTCCAATCTGTGAATTTTTTCACAGGAAAGCCTCAGAGATTCAAATGTTTTACTGCCGCTAAGAGTCTCATCACCATACTGTGATTGACATCCTCTTTAAATGTCAATCGGTTTTATGCCTTTATGGGTCATTTCATCCAAAGTGATAAGAAAAGGTCTCTTGGATGTGTTGGGGAAATTACTAAAATATATAATACGTCTCTCATGAACATGCCATCACAACTCCTGAACTTTTATTACTGAAAAAATAAACATTAGAATTTTTAATACAGTATGCATAATAAAACTGGCAGGTATAAAATATGTTTGCGATACACATGACTGTATTTGATTATAGCAATAAGAGCAGCTTCTATGAAAGAAAACATTTGGGGAAACGTGAGAAAAAAATAAACTGTCAGAAGCAAAAAAAAAATAAAAAAAACCCTAAAAATTTCAGTTCTGTTCTTCTGTACATTACTTTCCCATTTATTACCGCATTTTTAAGTGTTGGATTTTCATCTATGATAATCATTCATGTCCACAGCTTAGTGTGAGTGTGTGCATTCGATCATCTTTCCAGTTACATTGTTACTCCTACGATCGTTCTCCCAGTGCAGACCAACACAAACAGCCTGCGGGAACACGGCCTGATTACACACACAGCCATGATGGAGGGTCGGCGCATGAAACAACAAACTTCCTGCCTGATTAATTAAATCCACGAGAGCTGTTCTTCATCTGTGGCGCTGTGCTGGAGGATGGTGTGGATCATGAAACCCCCTTTAAATGTAATTAAGTTTCGAATTACTACAGATTTGACATCACCGTATTGACACTATACAGTATGTACTGCTTCGCTTTTTTTACTTGCAGCCCCACAAAACCTGAAGGGTCTGTTTGCATGATGGATCAGCTTCAGAGGAAAAGCTGCTAACTCGGATTTGACTTTTCAGCCAAATCCTGACCACCGGCTCTGGGGCTGAGCCGGGTTATGGCTTTGCGCTCAGTGTTGCAGATTTTGTAATCAAATGTAGTGGTCAGAAGCGCAGGGAGAGAAAAGACGCGTACACAAATGTATTACAGTCACATGATCGGGTAACACGAGCACTCGAGGTAACACCTCGAACGATATCAGTTGCAGGGGATTTGTGAGAACAATCGCTTACAAGGATGATTTAACACTAATTAAGCTTTTTTTGTTGTATTTTAATTTATATATATTAACTTATTTGAATTTGTGCATATGCAAGGGAACACAAAAAACTTGGTGGGTAAAAGAGAAACGCATAAGTCAGTTGCAAAATTATTAACACCCCTAGATGGAATAAAAAATATGATAAAAATGATTTCTATATGAGACTAAAGAAGACGTGAATAGGCAAATATGAGAGGGATCTAACTTTTCATTGAAGTGCATTTATTATAAGACAATAAAAAATGATCAAAAATATGTGTCAGAATTGTTGGCACCCACGGAAATGTTCGACAACTGTTAGAGCAATGATTAAGCAGCTTAGAAACAAACGGCTGTAACGAAGCTCCCTGAATCGCGAGTGTATTTTACTACCATGCACAGTGACGAGGGCAACTAAAGAAGCAAAACGTCTACACCACCAACATGCAAACAACCTTTTGCTAAAGTCGTGCAGGTAGACACACTTTTCTTTCAGCTAAACACTCCAGCTGGAGCTGGTAAGAAATGGGTGTGGAATGTAATAATAGACTGTACTTAACAAGAACCCGGAAATAAAAGCTAAAATTCGAGAACTATTAAATATTTGTTGATCAAGTCTGTTTATTCGGCCACATCTCAAAAATGATAAAAAATTCTTTATATGCCTGGGAGATACCTTTTGGTCTTTATCGGATTAGTGGGAAATCCATTATGGCAAAAAAAAAAAAAAAGGTAATAGCAAAAAAAAAAGTTCATGAACTTCATGAATTATTGTCTTTAATTTAGCAAGAGATAAACATGTTAACAAACAGGTACATGAAGCAGCAGTCAACATAACTGAATACATTTTAAGCGATTTCCTTCAAATGTTTTCTTTTTTAATGATGAAGTCTTCAGAGTAAACTTCCGGAATTCCCAGAACACTAGCTGGGGATTTTTCCCCCTCTTTGTCTCTCCAACACTGGGCTTTGAATGTAATCCAGTATAGCATTTGTTACTCAGAACACTGCTTTCCACTCCTGCTCATTTGGTTTTGAACTTGAATGCAACCAGTTCTGAAAGAGACTATGCAAATGTTTTGCAAATCAGGCTGTGGAGATTTGCAGGTTGTAGAACTCAAGTCTGAAACAAAGGCTAGAATTTTTTATGACATTTATAGTCAGTGAATGTGTCTAAATAACGACAGAATTATTCAGCTGACGAATCTTTTCAGGGAGAAACGGGTCAGGCTTAAGTCACTAGAAGTCATCAGATGACTGATCATGCAATAATTTACATAATCATTGAACCATCATGTTCATTTGCATGTCAGAGCAAGAAGAAAGATTTTCCGAAGAAACTTAAAATAGAATAAAATAGTGACTATTAATGGGAAACCGTAGTAATCATTAATTGCTAAACTGTGATTAGTCGTTGAGAAAATATTGATCAGTGGTTGATTGTGATTGGTCATTGGGAATATGTTTGAATATTATCATCAATCATCAATGTTTGATGATTGGTTATTTGGTAATAAAGGGGATCAGTCATTTTCTATATAGTGATTGGTCACTGGGAATAATAGTGATGATGGATCGGTAATTAGGGAACAGTAGTGATCAGTGATTGGTTATTTGGGAAACCTTGGTGATCTGTGATCGGTAAATGGAAAATGATGGTGATCACTGTTTGACCATTGGGAATATAGCTGAACCATGATCAGTCATTGGGAAACAATAGTGACTGGCTTTAGAGAAGTTATTAGTTTGGGGGAAGTGATTCATCATTGGGGAACAATGGTGACATCAGTGAAAGGTTATTGAACAAATGATCATAATCACTGATTGGTCATTGGGAAACAATGGTGATTGATGTTTGACCTTTGTAATCTTGCTTGAACTGTGATTTGTCATTGGGGTCAAAGGTGACCAGTGATTGTATATAGGAAAAATAGTAATCAATGATCAGTCATTAAAAAGCAACAGTGATTGGCTTTAGGAAAGTATATGTGAAGAAGTGATTGGTTGTGGGGAAACAACGGTAATAAGTGGACAAATAGTGATTGCTTATTGGAAGCGATGGTAATCAGTGATTGCTAAACTGTGATTAGTCATATGATGATCAGTGATTGGTCATTGGGATATAATAAGGATCAGTGATTAATATTGATCAGTGATTGCCCTTTGGGATTGGTTATTTGGTAATAAAGGGGATTAGTCACTTTATACATAGTGATTGGGAAACAATGGTGATCAGTAATTGGCCATTTGGAAAACCATGGTGGTCATTGACTGGGCATTGGAAATACTGCTGAACTATGATCAGTTATTGGGAAATAATAGTGATTAGCTTTGGAAAAGTTATTAGTGAACCAGTTTTAGTGATAGGTAATTGGAAAAACGGTCATAATTAGTGATTAGTTATTAGGAAACAATGGTGATTGTCATTTGACTGTTGGTAATATTGCTTGAATTGCTTGCGATAAATAATTGGTTGTTGAGGAAACAGCGGTGATCACTGATTGGACCAGGTTAATTAGAAAATGGACATTGGGATCAATATTTGGTTGTCGTAAATAAACAACTGGAAACAACATTAGTGCCAGAAAATTATTATTTCAGACAATGCTGATCAATGAGCAGTGAGTGTTACTAGGATCTTTTTTTTTTTTAAATCTATAAAGTAGTCTGCAAGTCTGGGAACAAATTAGATAAATTGAAAGCATTAGTCCTGAGCGCCGTTGTATAAAGTGCTGAAAATTGCTTTTTGGCAAAACTAACTAGCTTAAAGCTGAAATAAGTATTATACTATTATAATAACTATTATAATATTTTAAGACATACATACCCTTAAAATCAAAAGTGGTCACAAGGTGGTTCACAAAGAAATGTGTGGATCAATTTTAACATATCATGCTCGAAACATGCATGAATGTTTATTCACTCGACAGTGTTACCTGAGCGGTACTCTTTTTATTTTACAGTAGGCACTATGTGTGTGTTGCTGTATAGGTGTGTGCATGTGTGTTAGAGTGCAGGCTCAATTCTCTGCCTCTGGAAAGTGCTGGATCTGAAATTACGGTAAATTATTAATGCCGTAGACAGCAAGTAATTACTATCAGTCATGGCCGATCCCATTTCCAGATTGCCCTTATTGTTCTTCGCCATGCCTAGAATTCGAACAAATGCCGTGCCACAATGCAGCCGCGGCTTGGGTTACGGCGTCATCGGCCACACCGCTGTCCCCCCTGCTACGCCGTTATGACACCAAATCCTCCTCCATCTTCTCACTCCCGTTCTGAGCGCTTCAATAATGCATTCAGATATTATTCGCCTCCCAAAAATCTCAGCCTTTGATCTGATGGGTCATTCAGGCCAGTGATGCAATAGAAAATAATCTAATCCGAGCCCTTTGATCCGCTGTTGGATTATGTTACTTATTTCTTTTCTCTCTCTCTTTCTCTCTCTTCTTTTTACAAACGTGGGCTGTGGGCTCAAGAGAAAGACTTCTATTTTCTGTGTGCTTGTGTGTGTGTGTGTGTGTGTGTGTGTTCAATTTGGCCCTTGAGAGTGAAAAACACCCAGCAAATCCCACACACTCAAAAAAAAAACTGCAATATATATCAGACCTAACTAACTACAGATAATTACAGGGGTGTGAAAAACTATTTGCCCCCTTCCTGATTTCTTATTCTTTTGCATGTTTGTCACACAAAATGTTTCTGATCATCAAACACATTTAACTATTAGTCAAAGATAACACAAGTAAACACAAAATGCAGTTTTTAAATGATGTTTTTTATTATTTAGGGAGAAAAAAAAATCCAAACCTACATGGCCCTGTGTGAAAAAGTAATTGCCCCCTACACCTTATAACTGGTTGGGCCACCCTTAGCCATAACTGCAATCAAGCGTTTGCGATAACTTGCAACGAGACTTTAACAGCGCTCTGGAGGAATTTTTGCCCACTCATCTTTGCAGAATTGTTGTAATTCAGCCTTATTTAAGGGTTTTCTTGCATGAACCGCCTTTTTAAGGTCATGCCACAACATCTCAATAGGATTCAGGTCAGGACTTTGACTGGGCCACTCCAAAGTCTTCATTTTGTTTTTCTTCAGCCATTCAGAGGTGGATTTGCTGGTGTGTTTTGGGTCATTGTCCTGCTGCAGCACCCAAGATCGCTTCAGCTTGAGTTGACGAACAGATGGCCGGACATTCTCCTTCAGGATTTTTTGGTAGACAGTAGAATTCATGGTTCCATCTATCACAGCAAGCCTTCCAGGTCCTGAAGCAGCAAAACAACCCCAGACCATCACACTACCACCACTATATTTTACTGTTGGTATGATGTTCTTTTTCTGAAATGCTGTGTTAATTTTATGCCAGATGTAACGGGACACGCACCTTCCAAAAAGTTCAACTTTTGTCTCGTCGGTCCACAAGGTACTTTTCCAAAAGTCTTGGCAATCATTGAGATGTTTTTTAGCTAAATTGAGATAAGCCTTAATGTTTTTTTTGCTTAAAAGTGGTTTGCGCCTTGGAAATCTGCCATGCAGGCCGTTTTTGCCCAGTCTCTTTCTTATGGTGGAGTCGTGAACACTGACCTTAATTGAGGCAAGTGAGGCCTGCAGTTCTTTAGATGTTGTCCTGGGGTCTTTTGTGGCCTCTCGGATGAGTTGTCTCTGCGCTCTTGGGGTAATTTTGGTCGGCTGGCCACTCCTGGGAAGGTTCACCACTGTTCCATGCTTTTGTCATTTGTGGATAATGGCTCTCACTGTGGTTCGCTGGACTCCCAAAGCTTTAGAAATGGCTTTATAACCTTTACCAGACTGATAGATCTCAATTACTTTTGTTCTCATTTGTTCCTGAATTTCTTTGGATCTTGGCATGATGTCTAGCTTTTGAGGTGCTTTTGGTCTACTTCTCTGTGTCAGGTAGCTCCTATTTAAGTGATTTCTTGATTGAAACAGGTGTGGCAGTAATCAGGCCTGGGGGTGACTACAGAAATTGAACTCAGGTGTGATAAACCACAGTTAAGTTATTTTTTAACAAGGGGGGCAATCACTTTTTCACACAGGGCCATGTAGATTTAGAGTTTTTTTTCTCCCTCAATAACGTAAACCTTCATTTAAAAACTGCATTTTGTGTTCAATTATGTTATCTTTGACTAATAGTTAACGATTTTTGATAAGCAGAAACATTTAAGTGTGACAAACATGCAAAAGAATAAGAAATCAGGAAGGGGGCAAATAGTTTTTCACACCACTGTAAAAGAAAAGAAAAATTAAGTATTGAGTGTCAGCTTTAGAATTATTGGCACCTTTGGTAGTGGTTATGAAAAAAAAAGAAAAAGACAGGTGTCAATTAGTGAAACCACGAGAAAACACACCGGGTTTATTCTTCGTAAAATACATACTGAAATTCAAACATTCTGCATTTCCATTAAAACAACTCTGAAAGGATTTTATATGAAATATCAGACATGCACATCAAATTGCTTTGACTCGGTTGTAGATTTGCTGAAAAAAAAAAAAAACATAAAACCATCCATTAACAGTGTATTTTCGCTCGGTGAGTTTTGTTAAACTGACTGAGATGCATTATTCTTCCTCGCGCCCATGAGCCGAACACATCCCGTTTCAACCACATGAGCTGAAAACATGAGTAAGCCATTTTAGAGTTGAGTAACCCCTCAAGGCCACGGTTCCACCCATGATTCTCTGAAATAATAAGCCACTGGCTTGACCCACTTCTCCCACCATTGTTCATGTGTTCTAAATCTGTCTCGTGCATTACTCTAAACGCCATCACTATTATCGCCTGTGTTCTCCTTGGAGCCATTCGACATAAATTAGGCATCTGTTGTTTGGCTGGGCCACATGGCTTCAGAATGCCACTAGGAGTGTGTTTTATAATATGCCTGGTGAAGCGGATGGTTAAATATCACACTCGTGCAGAACACATGTGAGATTTAGATCACTGGATGGGATCAACTTGATAGCGTGATAAGAGGATCAGAGCAGAAGGTCTGTCTTTAATATGTTGCGCAGATGTTACAAAGATCTTTACATATTGTGATATACCCAACTAATATTTAATAGTCTGTAGGTAGCAACCACAAAAAGTAAGATCTCTGTGCAAGGTGCATCTCTGTCCTGTTTCTACAGAACTCTGACTAGTGAGCCACTGCTTGCGCAATGTAATGGATATCTGCTTAGGCAAAGGTTCAAGCTTGTTTTGATGGAGCTCTTGATTTCTTGGAGCATGGCTCTTAATTAAAAGAGATTTATTGCACTGAACCAAATTACCAGGACTATTAAATTGCATTTTCATTACAGGAAAAAAGATTAGAAACTAATATACAAAATGCTTGAAATTAACTTTGAAATTAACCTTGTGGCAGATTATTGGAGGTAACCACAAGGATTAATGCCTCACACACTAAACAGCCTCCACCTTTTCAATTTATAAGTTATTTGTCAGGTTATTCAAAGAAACCAGATAAGGCTTTTGTATGACAACAAACTAAGAATTAAAAATATCAAATTTAATTCACACGACTATGGTCTCACAAAGTGAAACTACAATGTGGGATGTTCAAGTCAAAACAGACCCTTTGACTTTGTATAATAACATAACACATTCACATACTGTATATAAACCCCTGCTACAGTAATGCACTTATCCAAGAATTTCACTAAAGTTTCCACCATCAATGTAGAAAGTTTCCTCATTATGCTGGAGCCATGATCAAACTGCCTGATTCACTTTTGAAACACTGGCCTCCCAGGAACTCCTGTAGTTCCCCAAACATCTGGAAATGATTGCGTGTACAGTTCACACGGACAGATGTGTCTCTTCTGCAAGTTGCCAAAAAATTATCCGTTGATTTTCAAAGATCAGGTGTTCCACTCGTTCCACGACTGCAGTAGGCTCCGAGTCACTTCAGTCAGATTTGTTCTTCCCGGATGTACAGCTTCTCCTTTTTGCACCATTCAAATATTCAAATGTTCTGCTGTGCCTTGGAGTCTGTACCGTACTGTGCTTGAAGTCTTCTTTAAATGTCAACCAGATTTATGCCTTCAACAGAAATTTCATCCCTAGTGCTGGTTTGACATGAACATCTCAGTAACAGTGGGCAGGAGCACTTTTTGCATGTCAGAAAGGTTATATTCTGATTAAATGCTTTGAGCATGTAAACATCTATCTTATCAGATAAGCGTCCATGTAAACAGTTGAGTTAGAACGTCTAATACGAATGGGTTAAATCATGTATCTATATCTATAGTATTTGGTACTAACGTAAAGTTTTGAGTTTAAAAATCTTAAATGTATTTTTTTTTTTATAATGTACAGTGTAATGGAGGAGTCAGAACAGAGAGCTTGGAAATTCACAATCATGATCAAGAAGTAGAAATCAAACTGCTAGATGGAGCGGTTTAGTCAAAGAAAGGAAAAAAATGCACAAGCCTTTGTGCAATGCTCTTTACGTCTTTCTTAAGAACATTGTTAAGTAAATAATTGTCTAAATAGATGTAAAATGATATCCTTCTCGATGCACTTCAGTGATTATACACAGTAGAGCATAAAACGTTATTCCTGTTTGCATAGGGTTACTATGCAACTATGAGGACTAAAAAAAATTTTTTTAAGTTTATGTTCATAGAACTTGTTTTGTTCACCGTTTCATTTGTTTCGGTTCTACCTCCCAGGACAAATTATCTGCCCTTGTATCTGCCTCCATTATCAGCTCCAGACATTCCGAGGATAGGAATACAGAAGGTTTCCTTCTGTACTTGATACACTTTGACTACGGTGATAAGAAATGAGTGTTTGTTACTGTACTTCTGGGTTACAACCAAAATGGTATGCATAATCAGTGTAAGTTTAGTATTATAACTTCTGTTTAAAAAGCTACAATAACAAAAAAATGTGAATTTCCCCATGACTGTAAATGCAAACATGGTTTATTGTAAAAAAAAAAAGCACAATTTAATCCCAAATAAGCCCTTGTGGCAGTTTAGAGGCCTAAAGTTTCAGTATTAGCTTAACTGGACATATTAACTTAATTAAATATGAATATTCGGGATATAAACAAATGCATACTCCTAATATGTACTAACACACATATGCATGCAAGGCAGATTATTCACATTTTTAATAAAATAAACAAGATAAACAAGGCATGTGTATGAGATGTGTGATTGTGTAAAACTAAAGCTTTCATGTGGGTCAAATATGAATTTTACAGGGTAAAAAAAATAAAATAATGCATGCTAACATAAACATGCCTGTATGGAGCAAAGGCTCTCCTGTCTGCTCTGATCCCAAATTTCTGAAAAAGGTTACAGCTGGCTTTAATAGAAAGATATCAGAACACCCAGTACACCACAGCTTGCTGTGTACAGGCTCATGGATGTTGGTCTGGCCTTTGAATCGCCTAGATCTCAACCCGATCAAGCATCCATGAAAAGCAAATGGGACAAACAAGTCCAATCCATGGAGACCCTACCTTTGAGTTCCAGCACTTAAAGGAACTGGGGGGGGGGGGGGGGGGGGGGGTCCAACTTAAAACTGTAGCTTGTCAATGGCTTCGACAAGCTTTTGTAAAGTTTAAGTAAAATTGTGTAAAAAAAAAAACTTAAACATTTATTGCATCATAGTCCCTTAACAATTTGAGTTTTTTTCAAATAGTTTTTTTTTTTTTTAGAAAATATCACAAATTTTAATAAAAATAATAGATGCACAAGAATAATTTTATAACCAATCTTGCACACATCTCTATTTGCACCCAGTTATGAATTGGCGTGATAAAGCTGAGGTTGAAGAATTGTTATAATTTATTAAAACTCATATGCCAATGGTGAGATTTCTGCATCTGGGGCTTTATAAGTTCTGATCTGTATAACAGATACAGATAATGAAATTAGTATGGACAGTAGGGTCGCAGCATTTAACTGTACAACAGAGTCAGAATTTCACAGAAGTCTCTGATTCACAGCTGACTCATCAGAAATACAACCACAATCTTTGAGATAAAACAATCGTAAATCAAAGCACATTTTCCTATAAGAAATAATGGAAATTAAAATAATTCGTTCCACAGCCCAAAAAAATTAATACATAAAAATAATTAACACAAAATATAAAGTAAAAATAAAACAAATTAACCTGCACATTACCTTAAAAAAAGTAAAAATAAATCCTGACAGATAAGTGTTTCCATTTATGCGCACAGGCGCTGTGTGTGTGTTTTTCTCTCTCCTGCGCTGCTGAGTGTGTGTTATGTGTGTGTGCGAGCATAATTTGACATTGTGTGAGTTGTGTGAGTGAAGCACCCCTCTCTGTTTCTCACACACACACACACACACACACACGCACACACACACACACACACACACACACACACAAACACATTAAAGGCGAGAGAGAAAGAAGGAGAAAGAAAGAGTGAACCGGTACGGTGTCAACATTGAATTCTGGTCATTTTGTCACAGCCCTTTTTTTTTTTCATGCAAAGCCCAGGAGTGTACATTAAGGGTTTTTTTTTTGTCTGTCATGTAAGATGTTGGTTTTTATATGCTTTTTAATATTTTTTTATAATGTTATTTATTTACTAAATAATTTTAAGTTATGTTTGGAACTAGTAAAACATCTGTATGTAATAATGCAGACATGATAAATATGTATACAAAAAATGCACGAAAGGTAATATGGTACCTAATACATTTGCACACACACACACACACACACAAACACACACACCAGTGGCGATTTCTTTAAGACTGCAAGGGAAGCTCAGCCTCCCCTTTAATGTCGTATTTAATAATTATGTATTATTGTATTAACATTTTATTGACTAAAAATGCGTTAGAAAACGGTCATCTTAAAGACGAGTTCGTTCAGAATCAGTTAGATATAGCAGGTCGGCTGACTTGATTTTCTTCTCATACATTCCCGTAGCGTCACAGTGCATTCCCCTGTTGAAGCCCAGCGTCCATTGACTTCAATGCGGCTGCTTTGAACGTTTTTTTTTCAGTGCTTTGAAACTAGACGGTCTTTGGATAAACGCTGCGATCATGTCCCCCTGGAGCAGTGGGCGGGCCAGGATGCTGGGATGCTGCATGATGATTGGAGGAGCTGTTAAAAGGGCGGAACCCATTTTTTGATTGACAGCATGTCTTAAGTATACATCAGTGCTACAGGGATTCAAGTTCAGTCCCATGCGGATTTGCAGGTGAAGTGGTACGACGATGCTGCACACAAAGTGCACTAATGTTTGCTGGTGATATAAGCCATTTTTGTTTGTACAAATCTTTCTTTAAATAATAAAAAAAAAACATATTATAGCGTTCTTGACTTTGCTCCTTGTTTCAACATTGTAAAATTAGTTCATTCATATAATTAAAGTAGCTTGTGGAGGGGGAAACTAGCCAGCTAGCAAGCTGTGCATAATGGCAGACACAGACGGTGCTATAACATAATGAATTTTATAATGAAGGCCTAATATGAGCTTCGCCTGTTTCAAAAGCTAGCAGCCGCCACTGACACACACACACACACACACACACACACACACACACACACACACACACAATTTATTGAAAAAAAAACACTTGTTTGGGAAAGGTCTTGAAATTTATTACATTTTAATTTCCAATTATTTCAAGTGAGTTAATTTTGGGTTAAATTAAACAAAAAACAAAATTAGACCCAAAAGAGACTCTTAGTGTTGGCTAGACATAATGATATAATACATACTTGCCTAATGGGAAATATGGATTGCAAATAACTATGGTTATTACAACCCTTTTGAATTTTGGATTTTGATTGGTCAGGAAGTTGAGATCTGATTTTTTAAAAATATATAAATGTCTTATTTAAATTGATATTTTTTAAAAAAGTAGCACAGCTGCAAATCACATGTTTGTCTAACAGAAACAGCTCATTCACATGGGCTTCTAAAATCTAATACTGACCAAAGTTATTATTTAGCAAATTATTTTGATTTGTTCTGGCATGAGAAACTTTAATGACAAAGCCTGTCACATGTTGATGTGGAAAAATAATCCTCTTCTGACAGTAGCAGTAACTCTGCCTTGTTGTGTCTTATTTCATAAGTGCAAAAACGATCTGGATGATAAATTACGGGTAAAGAACAAATAAGGTGTGTTGTGACCTGCCATAACCTGTACCCTGATGAACAACTCAGCATAGAGGAGGAGTTTGTAGCAGACAATGTACAGAAACAACATGACAAAATTAGTTTTGTCGTGCATCTGGACTTTTGTGTCTGGCTTAAAATGTTTAATTTTTAAAAATGTAATACAACAAATTTTTATTCTCTAGAATAGAATAAATTAAAAATGGACACTATACAGTCAGTTGATGAATTCTGTACACCATTTTAAAGGATTTTAAATTCGTATGATTGTATGAAATAAAAAAGCTTTTTACTAAAAAAGATCAAATAATTTAATCCAATTACTTTATATCTAACCAAAAGAAAAAAAATACTTTTAAATATAGTATAAAAAATGTTGAATTCTTTACAAGAAAAAAAGAAGAAAAAAAAATATATATATATATATATATATATATATATTGCCACTCAAATGAATACTGTAAACAACATGGCATTTGCAAAACCATTAATAGCAAAAATCAATCATTAAAGCAAAAAACATAAAAGCATCCAAGGTTGTGATAAAACACAAATTAAAAAGTCAGTTTTAAAATGCTCGTAAGAGTGACTAGAGTTATAAAATAACATGAAACACAGTTTTAAAAAACATGAAACAAAGTTTTAAAAAATGTCTATTAAAAACTAGTGTGTTGCTGTAACATTTAAAACAATTTGCATGTTTTTAACCAGAAAAGTTTATTTACCGCTTAGTTACCGAGCGATTTTGTTTAATTTCTATAATTATCCATGGCCATTTACATGAAGGGTGCCAAAATCTCTTAAGCTGATATCACTGTAGGTTATTGATCATAGCACTTCACTGAGTCGTTTAAAGGATCAAATATTTACTATTAACTTTATCTAGAAATTATTTAATCTTTTTAAAGTAGTACTTCTGAAAGAATTAACAAAGAAAAAAAACAACTCAGATCATATTTAATAGCTACACTATCAAACTACCATGAGGTCATTCTGCACTTAAGTAGTCAAATCATTTTAAATTTACAGTTAAATTCAAGAAAGAAAAAAAATTAAGCTGTGCAATAGCTTTGATAAAGCATCCAGATTTTTTTCAAGCAACAGAATAGAAATCTAGAACAAACATTCCATGTTGTGCCAAGTATAAATGAACATTAATAATCAATGGACATGCACACAGTTATTGTTCTCTCGGCCTGGTGCCCTCAGCGTTTAAAATTCCAGCTTAACAAGTCTTACTTGTTTTCAAGGAGTTCAAAAGTTAAAACCCTGTTAAGAAAAACATGAACGGTCACGTCTTAAGCTCACTAATTAAAGGCTGTGTGCGTTCTTTTGTTTTGTTTTTTTAGAAACCAAAGCCATTCATTTTTGTTCACCAGCTACAAAGTAGGAATTATAATGGGTCCTGTTTTTCTGCATCTTCTCAAGAGGCTTTTCCACCTCTTTTCTATCTTACACACACACACACACACACACACACACACACACACACACACACACTCGCTTACATTCTCCCTAAAGATCATTGTTGAGTTTGGTTTTATTGTGCTTTTACACGAATATGGTCTTGAGACTCGTTGTCATAGTTACAGGCAGTTTTACAGTTGATTTATTTATTAATTGCATGAAGTTGGGGCAGACTTTTTTAAAATACAACTGCGTTACAATTGAGATTTTGCGTGCAGCCCCTACATGATGGTGCTTGCTCATAAAAAATAGCTCCCCTATCTGAATGTTAACGTTCATCCTTCATTCCTTTCACTCGTCTTGATTAAACTCAATTTAATCATGACACTTTTACAGAACTGTTCACTCATAAAAACTAGAAACTAGTTATAGAAAACTGAAGACGAACTGAACAGGAAGGAGAGAGTGGCAGTTTTCCGTTAGTAGATACGATGGGCGTAATATCATCACACCCTTATTGGTAATGATGCTTATGATTTTTGTTTGTAGTGGGGTAACAACAACCTGTTAGCTAAACAAGTTCAAGTCAAACTGGAACATCTGATCCTTGAAAATGGATACATACAGTAACTGTGGGAAGTGTACACACAATCTTTCACCAACATCACGTGCACATGCACCTGCCACATCCCCCATACAGTCTTGACCTCACTTCAAGCCATTAATGGTGTTCCTGGGAGGCCAGGGTTTCAAAAATCAAGTGAAATAGGCAATCTAATCAGCGATCAGACATACTGAGAAAATTTTGTACCTTGATTTTATCCTTGAGCAAGTGTCTCGGTAGCTCGGTCTTGTAGCAGGGGATTATATAGTGGAATAAAGTGTTAATTTTACTCTCAGAACTGTGTTCTGTTATTCTGCACCATCAAAAGTCCCTATTTGACTTGAAGACCACTCGTATGTACATTACCACTACTGAATTGTTCTTGTTTATACCATGCATAACCTCCTACAGTATGTTTGCTGAACAGCACTTCAAAGTGTTATCCAATTTAATATTAATACTTAACTTTTAGTAAAAAAAAAAAAAATAAGCGCTTACATTCTACATAAAGAATGTCCATGTGAGGCATGTCTGAGAATAAAGTTGCATCGTTTGCATGGAGGGCCTTTTTTGTGATTCTGCCTCAACTGGAGTGAATCGATGCAAATTTCTCTCTGACGTCTGTTCACATTCGCTTGGAGTACAAACTCTGGCAGTAAACTCTTATTACACAGCCTTTCCTATAAAGATGCTCCAAACAAAGAGCATATTATATGAGGCCAGATTAAAAACACCTATAATCACTGAACTTTTTCAGGCTCCGGTACTTTGATGATAAATAAAATGAGATTGATTTTGATTTTGATCCCAAGCCTGCACCTATGCATTGTTTTCGCACTTCAAATGCAAAATTATTTGATTAGCATATCAAAAAAAAAAAAAAAAGATGACACACCAAGCATCACTTTGTAGTCTAATCCCCTCAGGTTAATAAAAATAATAAATAATTCTGTGATCATATGTCACTGCTAATAATAAGCACTTAATAAATGTCAGGCAGAAATGGACAGGTGTTCCCCGGGTACTGTTAAGCTCTCGGGCCGGCAGTGTGTACTGAAAGCTTCATTAAGGCCAGCACTGATTGAGAGGGCTTAGTGCCTTTTTCGAAGGAGCGTGACGTTGGAGATGACAGGCCGTCAGAGCTCAAGAGCTTTGGCTGTGACAATTGCTAGCACTATTAAGTGAGCTGTGGTGAGGCAGAACTAGCTACGCGGCACAAAGTAGCTCTGAGCGCTAATACACTGTCCGGTTTAGATAAACCCCGTGGCATATTGATGATAAAACCACTTTGTAATGATGACACGCATGATAACAAAAAAACATCATGTTGGATGCTATGACAGGTCATGACGCATACTAACGACGTGATTTAACGTCAATGCTATGGCTTGATCTTTTGCCAGATATTTGTTTCTGATTGGCGGTATTGTAGGTGTCAGTACTGCTATTATATCAGAAAGTGAAAGAGAGAGAGAGAGAGAGAGAGAGAAAGAAAACACTCTCTGAGAAGTAGCCGTGACAAACATTTTGTAGCCATAACAATGTGTTTATAGATAGGTGAGGTCACAACTCCTAGCTAAACATATTACTATAAATTTATTCAGTGATCAGCCATTACATCATACAAAATCATTAACATTAAAACCAGCTAGGTTTTGGGTTCCCTTTTTTTTGCCACTAGGACAGCTCTGGCCCCTTGGGGCATCACTCCGCAGGGCCTCTGGAGGTGTCCTGTTGTTCTGGCCCCAAAATGTTGGCAGCAAATCCTTTGCGGTTCAGGGCCTCTCTGGATTGGACTTGTTTGTCCAGTGCATCCATTCACTCACTTATCGTCTATACCACATCATCAAATGGGCCTGGAGTCCTTCCCAGGAGACTCAGGGCATGAGGCGGGGCATGGAAGGGGTGTCAAGCCATTGCAGGGCACACACACATATTCACACACACACATATTCACACACTACGGGCAATTTGGGAACGTCACTTAAACTAATCTGCCTGTCTTGGGATGATGGGAGAAAACTGGAATACCCGGAGGAAACCCACCAAGCACGAGGAGAACATGCAAACTCCATGCACACAGACCTCGAGGCGGGAATCGAACCCGGACCCTGGAGGTGCAAGGCGACAGTGCTAACCACTACATTGCATCCGATGGATGTTCAGACAGATTGGTATCTGGGAAGTTTGGAGGCCGGGTCAGCACGCTTGGGCTCTTTGCCTAGTTTACCCAGTGCATGATGGCCTATGGTGCACTGGATGTTCTGCCATTCTATCATGGCAAGAACTTACTTTTTTTTTTGACAGTTTATGCTGTATTGGCTTTTTTCTGTGGGAAACAGACCAAGTAGGCTAGACTTTGTTCCTCTCAAGCATGGAATGAGCCTTGGGTTCCTATGATCCTGTCACCAGTGTGTAATTGGTGATCAATGTTGTTCAGTTTGCCTGGAGGTGATGTTGATCGGTGTAAATCAGCTATTTAAGAAAACACCAAAACATTTGTCACACTTCTCCGTGAGATAAACCTTCGCTCATCACTGAATTGTCCTCGCACCAAAAATTAAGATGTTTCCTTTCCGTTGCGTAATGCATATTTTCTTTTCTTTCTAATTTCCTGAGACACTTTATTTACAATTAGCATTTATATTGAGCATGCTAAACCTTAGGTTTTACGCTAAACAATTACAGGTTAAGTCAAACATCATAAACTCTTTTCTATCCAAAGACTTAATAGGAATGAAATAAAAAATAACTTATATAGTAATATACCTTATTTATAAATTGCATTAATAGTAAACACCACGAGAGACTAAGTCATTGTCCATACACAAAGTTTTACTATGGTATGTACTGTAGTTTACTATGATAAAATAAAGTACATAATATAATATACTATAGTATTAGTGAGGTACTTTAGACATTTTAGAGTACCAGTGCACTTAAATGGGAAGCAGTGTCATACTTTGGTGTGTACCACAATGTTTTTGCAAATAGTATGATACTTATCGGGTACCACAGCGGCTACCAAAGTTCAACAGGTATCTAATATGGTATGTTTCGACACACCGTGTTATGTTAGATAGTTTAATATATACTACTGGTTTGGTATATTACAGTATTGCAGTACCATAAGATGTGTTCCATTGTACCATATTACTGTATATGTGTACTAAAGTATGTATGTACCGTGGCAGAACCATGTACCAGTGTGTGGAAAAAATCATGGTATTGTTAAAGAAAATTCCATAATAATAATTTTATAAACAATTAAAATGTTTTATGACATATGTATTAACACTTTATTACAATTGTGATTATGATTAACAATTCAAAGTCACTAATGATGCTCTTGTGTGTACAAGACTCAAAACATTGGGCCAGCTGTTAGGATAATTACTAAAGGTACAGTAACATGATGCTTCTGGACATAATCTGACATGAATGTTTGTGACAATACTAAAGTCTTTGACGCAGGATTCAAGTGAAGTGTCTTGAAGTGTACATTTTAATGTTGATTAATACCGTATATCTTTTATACACAGCTAAAACAACACTGGCGTACTGGACGGCAGGTTTATGACATAGACATAATGTTCACTTAAAGTGGTATCCAATACCTTGTTTCCATGTGGAACAATGTAAGACATTTAAGGCTCAATACACTCTTAAATCTGTCTTTTATTCTAGTTTTGGTGCAAAAAGTTTTATTCAGGCCCAATCAGTGTGCGCGCCATTAACTCAATATACGCCCGCCTTTCGAATTTTGGACTTGGCAGCACTTTTGTCTGGCTGTATATTCCAATTCCCTTTGTTCCCCAGGGCCGTCAGCTAACTCTGACCCTCTCACTTTGTTCCTCTCTTGTTCTCAGACACTAAATCACTAACTCAGGCACTAAAGGGACCTTATATGGTCATGGAGAAATCGAGGACTTCAGATTGAATTAGTGACCTACTCAGTGACTGGGCTCCTTGTTAATTCCAGCCACTGATGCATTTACAGCCTGTCTGGTGTGTCAGTGTGTGTGTGTGCGCGCATGTGTGTGTGTGTGTTCTTGTAAGGATGTGGCTGATTGCTTTGAGATGAACGTCAGCAATGGGCTATCAACTCTCTCTTATGGCCAATTGCGCATATATATATATATATATACACACACAGTATATATACACATACATGGCAGCACTAGTGACAGGAAAAATGTAAATAAAATGTTAGGGATGGAAAATCTGGGTTTTGCTGTCACACACACACATACACACACGATATTGTTATTTAAATGTTTTTCTTCATTGGCTGCCTATTAAATTTTGTAAACAGAAGAAAGATGTTAAAAACACAAGTTCCATAATGTTTTAAATTCGGGGTAAAGATTTAAACCCAGGCTGCAGGGGTGTGTAGCATTTGGACCCTCGAGGTCTGAAGGTTCAGAACCTGCTGTTGGTAAATTAGGCTAATTGCCATTTCCAAATTGCCTGTGGTGTGTGTTCGTGCTGGTGCCCTATGATGGATTGGCGCCCCATCCAGAGAGTCCCCTGGGATAGGCTCCAGACCTCCCAAAACCCTGTAGGGGATAAGTGTTATAGAGAAGGAGTGAGTGAACATCAAGACCTGCTATGATTTCTCACCCGTTAACAACCATAGGGATACCTGTTACTACAGAACATGTGAATCTACCACTCGCTCCTCAACAGCGGCTCAGGGGTAGCTCAGTGGTTTAGGTGTTGCCTACTGATTAGAAGGTTCCAGGTTCAAACCTCAGCAGTAACAAGTTGCCACTTTTAGGCAAAATGTGTGTGTGTGTGTGTTACATTATTGTGTGTTAAGGTATTTCTGAACAGCTAATGACATATTTTTTTTCAAACACCCTAATTAAACCTGATCTTGAGTGTTTTCTTTCAAATTCAATGTGTTGGTGTACAGAGGTTAAATGCCAAAAAACAAAGCTTTATTCCAAAATTTATGAGCCTGGCTTAAGTCAGATTGTGTTTAAATGTTTTAACTGGAAAAACTGCACAAAAAGGTTTGCCTTTCATAAAGGTTTAAGTAATAACGATTTTCTTCATACTTACATATAATGTATATTAGATCACTTTTTATATATAAAAGAAAGGTTTTGTCTGTACATTGATCAGAACTTGCTTTTCAGATGATATCTTTTTGTTTCGTACATTGAAGGACCCGAAACCAGTCTCAAAAAAAAAAAAATTCTCTGTCAGTCTGTATGTCTGTCTAGCCAGATTATGTCGCAGCACCACACAGAACTGGCAGGACAAAATTTACTGAATCTTTGCCAGTAGTTAGGTATTTGCCTGAAGTTAAACGTGCATCCTAAAATAAATTAAAATGTTGAGTAGAAGGGAGGTTATGAACAGTTTTGCTCCAGATTATATGACAGCATCTTTTTCTCATTTAGCACTTTTGCCCTTGAGGTGGGCGTCGGTAGGTGCGTCTCACAACAGATCCAATCAACGCCATAGTTTACCGTGTATAGACAGAGTATGCACCTGAGAGTCGCCACAATCTCCAAGAAACAAACGCGTCACACAGCATGGCTTACTTAAAACAAAAAAAAAGGAAATGTAGACTATGAAAACCGAACCTTCAAAGATGTATGGACAGATCAATGTATGTTTAAAACCAGTTCATCTTTCAAAACCTGTGGGCAACAGGCAAACATGTATATAGGCTTCAACCTGAAATAATATCCCTTCTCTATATGCATGGAGTTTGTGTGTTCTCCCCGTGATTGGTGGGTTTCCTTCAACAGTCCAAAGACATGTACAGGGTTAAGTGGTATAGACAATGAGTGAGAGTGATTGACTGTTTCACAGCCTTTTTCCAATAATAAATGAATTGTAATTATATGATTTCAAGCTGCCTGGAGTCTATTTCAAAAGCGTGCACACAGAGAAACACACACTATATAAGTGACTTCTTAACCCTGTTAATTCTCTCATTAGCTAAAACGCAGTGTGCAGTGATAGGAACGACCTTCTCCTTGTAATCTTCTGGCACAGGGTTGCATCCACAGAGCCAAAAAACAGCTGCGATACCACAGCGTGTCCTTCCTCCTGGGTCTTACCACACACTCATCTGGCGTTTAAAACAGTTTTATTAGCCAGCATAGGTCAAAGCCCCATCTTCAATACTTTGGTTTAATTTAATATTAGATCAGATCATTCTGCACATCCGAGAAAATAATGTTGCTGAAATAAGCTGAATGAAGAGCAGGATGAATGTCAGCAAAGTATATACACACATTAGCATTCAGAGACACAAAGCTGAGTCCACTAAAAGCTCATTGCCTCTCTGTGGCGAAGAGAAATTAATCTGTTTGGAAAAAAAAAAAATGATGAGTGATGTGAATATGAATTATTGAATCATAATAAGTGATGATGCAGGTTTATTTTTTTGCTGCTCCCCCGATGATGAATGCACACCACACAAACGCAGCTATAATTACATGTCACACACTAATATATTAATTATATTACATATAACGTAGAAGAAGAAGAAGATAAAGTGATCAGTAATAAAGCAAAATCATGTTTTTTAAAATACATTATTGACCTTAAAATCAGTATCTAAATAGGAATATTTTTAGCTGTGAGGATTTTAAAGCATTTTTTTTTAAGCATTAATCATTATGCTATTAAACATTTCTAAAATATTTCTATCCAGAGTGCATCTATCCAAATGGGCAAAATCACCTGATTTATTTTAATGATCCCATCACAACATAAAAGTAAGAGGATTGCTAAAAAGAGACATATAAGAGTCACATGGGACAAACAGATGATTCAGCTTGATGTAATAGATAATGTAACTCTTCAATTGGCTAAAATCACACTTTTGGTAACGATGCTTATGATGTAACACATAAGCAACTTGTTAACTGTCCAGTTATGTAGTCTATTGGGAAAAACACAACAAACTTAGCATTAGTTTTTACTTTTATTATTATAATTATTATTATTATTTTATTTTATTATTATAATAATTATTATTATTATTATGAATTATTATTATTATTTATTCAGTAAGATCAGTGTGGCAACAAAAGCCTGTTAGTTCAACATGAATATAAAGGGGTGTTCAAGTCAAATCAGAACTTTTTAAAAAACTGATTGACGAGTCTCTTTTTGATCAGTGCAAACGTTTTAAAGAAGGCCCTAAGTCTGTGAATTACGATCCCGGACTCGGAGGTGTCCAAGGTGACTCGGAGTCCACTGCAGACGTTAATGTGATCATCCAGCGCGTAGAACGCCTAATCCTTAAAAAAATCAATGAATGAATAACTTGCTGCCAACTTGTGGAAGAGATACAACTGTCTCTGTGAACTGTACACACAATCATTCACCAACACCACTTGAACGTTTCAGGAACTCGGCTGGGCGTTAGTGCCACATCCCCCGTACAGTCCTGACCTCGCTCCAAGCCATTTCTACATGTTTGAACCATTAAAGGAGTTCCTGGGAGGCCAGCAGTTCAGACATAAAGCAGGTAGGTCAGTCATGGCTCTATAGCGTACTGAGAAAACTTGCTTGAGCCGCTCCAGTACTCTTACAGAGCCATTCTCTGCGCTGTCTTGGTGGAACGCTTCAGGTCAATGTCTCGGTAAAATTTACAGTAAACCGAAATCCTCAGCACTCTGGAGGAGGTTTTAATTCAGGATAGCTCTTTATTTTTATGCCTCCATTATACTCTCTCTATATTGACAAAGCTGCCAGTCTCAGCCACAGAAAAACATCCCACAGCATGACGCTGCCACCACCCTGTTCGACTGTTGGGATGGTATTAATGAGCTGATGAATATTCATCTAAATGGAATATTTCAGTCTTTATTTGTTTAAAAACACTCCAAACACCTGTTTTTACTTTGTCATTGTGAAGCACTGTGTGGAGAATGATGACAAAATAATATGAAATACTTGAAATACATTGAAATATATTGAAATGTCAAGACCTTTTCAAATACTTTTTTTTTTTGTAAATTTTTAGTAGTTGTACATTTTTATGTTACAATCACGGTCAGTGAAGTTATAGAAGTTTAAGACCACAATAATTCATTGGTACGGTGTAGGGCCTCTTTTAGCGGCCAATACAGCACCAGTTTGTCTTGGGAATGACAGATACGAGTCCCGCACAGTGGCCAGAGGGATTTTGAGCCGTTCTTCTTGCAGAATAGTAGCCAGGTCACTAGGTGATGCTGGTGGAGGAAAACGTTTCCTGACTTGCTCCTCCAAAACACCCCAAAGTGGCTCAATAATATTTAGATCTGGTGACTGTGCAGGCCATGGGAGATGTTCAACTTTACTTTTTATGTTCATCAAACCACTCTGTCACTAGTCTTGATGTGTATATTGATGCATTATCATCCTGATAAACGGCACCGCCCTCTGAATACAATGTTTGAACCAATGGGTCCATGTGGTCCTCCAGAATGGTTCGGTAGTCCTTGGCAGTGACGCGCCCACCTAGCACAAGTATTACTAAAGGCTTATAGGGAATGCCATGATATTGCAGCCCAAACCATCACTGATCCACCCCCATGCTTCACTCTGGGCATGCAACAGTCTGGCTCGTACGCTTCTTTGGGTCTTTTCCACAACGTAACTCTCCCGGATGTGGGAAGGACAGTGAAGGTGGACTCATTAAAGACTGAAACATGTTTCACATTGTCCACAGCCCAAGATTTTCGCTGCTAGCTCTACTGAAACCGACGTTTGTCATTGGCATGTGTGACCAAAGGTTTGGCTATAGCAGCACAGCCGTGTACACTGACCCTGTGGAGCTCCAGATGAACAGTTTTGGAGTTGAGGTGCACATTTCATGACTGGGGCAGCTGTGGTTTTATGTTTTTTGGATACAATCCGGGTTAGCACCTGGACATCCCTTTCAGACAGCTTCCTTTTGCGTCCACAGTCACTCCTGTTGGATTTGGTTCGTCCTTCTTGGTGGAATGCTGACGTTACCCTGGATCCTGTGGTTCTTGATACATCATAAAGACTTGCTGTCTTGGACACAGATGCACCAGCGAGACATGCACCAACAATTGGTTCTCTTTTTAACTCTAATATGCCACCCAATGAAGATTGGCCATCAGGCTGGTCAAATTTAAGCATGAAACCTTCAGCACTAAATTGGCCAGTGTTTCAGTTTCATTGCCAAACCCCTGTATACTATATATAATTGTAATTCATAGAAAATGTAGTTCTGCCCTTAATTTAAAGGGTGAGATGACTGCAAAACTTAAAACATGACAAAATGTGGGAAACTTGAAAGGGCCCTCACTCACTCATCGTACTGCTTAATCCTGTATTGAGGGTCGCGGGGGCCTGGAGCCTATCCCAGGAGACTTAGGACTTGTTTGCTTATTGAAAAGTGTAGAAAAGTGTAGAGTGTGCAAGCAGGCATTTGGGAACCAGGAGTGGACCGCTTTGTGGGTGATTATTCTACGCGGTATGTGGGTCAGATCTGGGCGATGTCCTATCTGAAGAGACTATTAGAAACCAAACATCTGCATAAGGTCAAACTGCTATCATCTAAACCAATCTTTGACTTGCTTCCTCTCAGTACGTCCTACAGCATGTAGTATGTGTTTAATAAGTATATTTCAGCAGTAAGTTTTGGCATGGTGCTTATGATCAAGTCCAACCGGAACCTCAGGACTGAATCTGCTACACTTATACAGCTTCAAAGAGCTCCAGTTAGAAAAGAAAAGTCAGTGGCAGCTAATTAATCTGACACAGGTTTCAAGTTTCGTTTGTTTGTGTAAGGATCTGTGACTCAGAAGTGGTGTAACATTGTGCAGGTCTGTTTTGGCTGAGATTATGATTCACACACCACGAGAAATGTCAGACGAAGATGGTTATCTGAGGCAGCTGGGTGACACCCGTATTCCAGTGTGAAGGTGACCTGGTCTTCGCACGACAAAGGGTGGGTATGTAAAAGACATCAAGGACACATTCTGCCTGGCTGAAAGCCACTACAAATAAAACGGCTGGAATACACCTCCAAGGTCTTCAACATTCATATATTAACTCAATACCAGCTACCTGTACAATGGTAAAGAATAAAACCTGTTCATGTGTTAAAAAAGATTAATCATCATTAGAGCTGAGAAATGAAAGATTTTATAATAAAAAACACACACACGCATGCACCAATGTGTTTCATTCCTTTCATACCTTTAGTGACTTTTAATCTCTTACTGAATACATTATATATTCATATATTGAATTCATTTATATGAATGAATTCCGGTTCATTTGTTCTGGTTTTTTGATTGTCCATAATAACACAGTTATAAAAGTCCCTTTATTTCTTTATATAATCCCCTGCTACACTAATGCATTCATCACAGCGTCTCACTAGTGCCTGGATACCATCAAGGCAGAGGGTTTTCTCAGGACGCCAGAGCCAGGATTGGATTTCCTGCTTCACGTCTGAAACACCAGCCTCCCAGGAACTCCCAAAACATGTAGAAATGGCTTGAGTTCAGGTCTGTGCAGCAGATGTAGCAATAACTCAATCATCAAGGATCATTTACATTTACATCTGGCAGACGTTCTTTTCCGGATTGACTAACAAAAGTGCTTTTAAGTTTCTGTCATTGGATAGACCCTTACATTCCATTCGTTAAATGTTCACGGGAACGACTGCAGTGGGCTCTGAGCCTCCTCTGCCAGGAGTGTCCTTCATGGACGTACGGCTTTTTAAAAAACATTTCCACCATTCAAATGTATTACTTCAGATAAGAGTCTCATCAGTGTACTGTGCTTGAAGTCGTCTCTAAATCTCAACTGGTTTTACGCTTTTATTCACGAGAAAGTTCATCGCAAGTCCCGGTTTGACTTGAACGCCCCTTGTAGTTACAGTTTCAGTTACATATGTTGTGGAAATGCCATGAAACAACTTGGTACTTGTTATTAAGGCTGTACCCAGTATAACCTCACTAATTTATCATCATGGGGCATCACAAAAAAAAAAAAAAAACTAAACGCAGGCCACACACACACACACACACAGACTTTTTAAGAATGTGCTGGTGGACGTATAAGCTCCCTGTTTGACAAACTTTTGAAATAGCTTTGATTATCATATCATTGAAGTTTTGGCATGCCTTCATATCAGGTAAATGCACGAAAAACTCCTGGCTATGTGAGAACAAATGCGAGAAATTTGTTTATGTTATGTTAACGACTGAGGGTTATGTGCTAGTCACGCGGCTCTCTATCTGATTGTGTAGTTAAAGAGGTCTAGATGATATGAGCGTAGTAGAAACAAGTTAACGGTTTAGAGAGCGTTTTGAACAGAGTTGTTTTCCCTTTTATGTTTTACCTTGATGCATCTGACTAAGTACCTTATTAACACGAGTACATTCTTAAATCATGTAATATATAAAGAATAAAATACTACAGGCCTGCTGGTATGGGGGAAAAACCAGCACACACCAAAGTGTTTCATTCTTCTTATAGTATATAAGTTGTCAGCAGCTATAATATTTGATTTCTTACTAAACAAGCGCATTTTGAATCTTCATGGGGTGTTCAAGTCAAACCGTGGTGAAATTCGACAAAAATTTATGGTTAAAACTGATTGATATAATGATACAAAAGATTTCAAACACAGTCTACTGATGAGACTCTTAGCCGCAATAAAACATATGAATGGTGCAAACATTTTAAAACGACACTGTAAGTCATTTTGTTGATCGTTTAGCATGTGGAACGGCTGATCCTTAAAAAAAACAATGGATAAAGCGTCTCCAACTTGTGGAGAGGAGCATCTGTTTGTAGGAACTGTACACACAATCAGTCACCAACACCACTTGCATGTTACAGAGGCTCCGTACAGCCCTGACCTTGTCATAAGTCTGATCACAGCACCAGCGTACTGAGAAAACTTTCTACCTTGATGGTATCCGAGCACTAGTGAAACACTGGAATAAGTGCATTAGTGTAGCAGGGGGTTATATTTAGATTATATCTATTATTCTGCACAATCAAAAGGCCCGACAAATTTAGAGTATAAAAAAGATGTCGAGTTTCCACTCTTACAATTGTTGCTAAGACTATGATTTTAAAATTGAGGACTGCTGTGGATCTGACATAATTGCAAACTTTTGTCTTTTTTTTTCACATTTTTTCCTATTTGTCATTTTCATGTTGCAAATCCAGGTCGGATTATATATACATATTTTGCATGACATGCTATGACTTTGAATCATTAATCATTTATTCCTGGCCATCATGAGGAACGCCACTGCTCGAGCTGCCTACGACTGACCACGGAAAGACTACATACAGTAGAACTACAAATCAGAGAAAACCATAGGTCTGATCCACACAATCCTACTACACAAAAACAACCACACAAAACAATCTGTCGCAAAAATGTTAAAGGTACCATAGTGTTAGGGTTTCCTGACATGTTCCATAGATTATGGGAACTTTCCTAGGCTCCTCTTTCTTTGGTACCCCTCTTCCTCCTTATTCCTTATATGGCAGTTCTTTTCATGGTTCCTTTCCCTCTCTTTTGTTTCCTGGGATTTCATTCGAACATGCAAATGACTCATGCTCTTTTGATGTAGCATCATGTATGTCCTCAGAAAATGGCTGAGAACAAGAACAAAAAAAAAAGCTTTTCCATGAAAAACTAAAGAACATTTAATACTCCATCATGTACATGAGTGCACATTCGAGATATAAGGATACAAGGAATGAAATAAAAGAAAACAAATTCATAAATTAAGAACAATAAGACTTTCCAAACAATTAACACCAATGTAATGGCACCGATTTCTCTTTTACCCCACACACACTCATCCACCTATAATGTTGTCTATTACCTTAATACACTGCCGTAGATAAAATCTCACATACAGCAACATATTTTCATTTACAGCATTTGGTAGAGGCCCTTGTCCAGAGCAAAATACATTTTATCTCATTATACGTCTGAGCAGTTGAGGGTTCAGAGCCTTGCTCAAGGGCCCAACAATGGCAACTTGGTGGGGCTGGGATTTGAACCCGGCACCTGCCGATCAGTAGTTCAATGCCTTGGCCACTGAGCTACCTCTGGGACATAGAACCTGACTTGTGCTTCTTCAATAAACACAAAGAAAAAGTATAATAAAGGAAGTCAACCTTCACACCATCGTCTTAATCATCGTCTATACCGATTTATCCTTTATACAGGGCATTGGGGGGTCTGAAGCCTATACCAGGAGACTTAGGATACGAGGCGGGGTACACCCTGGACACTCCACACACATACACACACTACTGGTAATTTGGGAACACCAATTGGACTGTGTACCCGGAGGGAACCCACTAAGCACGAAAAGAACATGCAAACTCCATTTAAACAGATCCTGAGACAAAAACCGAACCCTGGAATTGCAGGACGACAGTGCTAACCAATACAACACCCTGCCACCCCTGTTGCACTATGTCTAATATTATTGATTTTTTTAGAGACAAGGTGAAGAACGCCCCTCCTACCTGCTACGTTATCATGTATGGCTATGTAGGTCACACAGTACAGAGTGTTACACATTACACAGACTTTGGAGGTGATGTGTACTCCAATCCGTTCCCAAGTAAAAGCAGCCTTAGTGTGTCTTTGCTAGCTGATGCACTGCAGTAGCCGAACTGCACTATTGGAAATCCTTTCTTTTCTCTCTGTGAACTACGATATATGTATATTTATAATACGGAGTATTATGTGGATGAATAAATATAAATCTGTTCCATGAGCACACTGAGTTTATTTACAGCATAGCCTACAAAAAAAACTGCAAGTTATTAATAACTTAATAAATGAGGCTTGACAATTTTCTGCTTTTCATTATCATTTGGATCAAGCTTAAACATTTACCACCAACAACCCCCGGTCTACAGCCGGTAAGTGCAAGTACATAAAAAAAAAGAAAAGCCGTAAACGCAGCTCTCTGACCTCGTATGCACTTCAGTGCCCATTAAGGCTTTCTTTTATCATTAACATGCTGTAAATCCGCCGAGTAACAGGTGGTGACCAGGATCTTTACACACGGTCGTGTTAAAACGTCTCGCTCGGCTCCGACGACTCGCCGCACAGATCATTCATCATTGCAATTCTCGCTCGCCCAAAGGTGTTTGAGCAAATATTTTGTCATAAGCATGGATTCGATGAACAACCTGCACTGACCTTCGCCCAGATAATGGAACTAAACAAAGCCGTGAGGGTTTCTTGTCTGGTTATACAGTCGGACGCAGAATTACTGGCACAAGCGACAAGCAAAAAGTTTAATGTATGCGGAAATCTTAACTTTAGTTTATTTACATTTAATAAATCTAGATGGGGAATCCATCAATATTTAGACGGTTCGCCAGAAGAAAGGCTTGACTTTTATTAAATCACAAATGCAGCACCTGGATTTCACTAGAACTGGACCGTTAACTGGAACTGAATTCTATGAGACTATGAACTATGTTCGCATAAATTGATGTGGGATAAGTATACAGTATGTTGTGATGGGGAGCTGTTTTCCTCCACATGCCCTGGGAAACATATTAGCATCATATACAGCATCAAAAACTCCATGAAGAAATCACACCATAAAGAGATATTTATTAAAAAGGAAAATCAGGTTCTGGTTGGATCGTCCAGTAGGGCAGTGATCCAAAAGTGATCCATAGCCTGGAACGATTCACTGCTTACTGTTGTGCAATCTCAATAACAGAAAAGGACAGAGTGCGGTTACGAGTGCTGTAGTGTTACAGAAATTATCTTATACAAAGCATTAAAGGCAGGGGTGCCAATAACTCTGACACACGGTTTGACTTTGTTAAAAAATCATTAGCATGAGAATGTAGATCATTCATCTAGACTGTCAGAATCTCATTGAACGAAGGTTATGAATTGACATAAGCCATTCATCAAACGTTTTGAATATCTACTGGTTCTCAGCCTCGAGAGCAGCTCAACTTTTACAGCTGTTTCTCCTGTAACTTTGTTTGCCGCACTTGACTTTTACTTCTTCTGTGATTATTGCTCAAGTGCACTGAAGTTCCTTCACCTCCTGGATTCTGTGTGTACTGTATTGAATATGGGCTATGATCAAGAACATCTGTGACTCTAAATGTTAAAAGGTTTGACAACAGGATGGTCTTGACTAACATGGTGTTAGTGCCAGAGAGGCTCCTTTCAATATTTTGGGAATTGCTGACTTTTGGTTGAAGTTTATCCAGAATGGTATGAAAAACAAAAAACATCATGTTCTGCAGGAGGAAAAATTTCCTGTCGATGAAAGAAGTCAAAAGAGAATGGCCAAGAACTGGTTCAAATTCAAGGAACTCTATGATCATTTGAATAACCATCCTTAACAACTGTGGTAGATAGAAAAACATCCCAGAACGCATAACACGCCAAACCTTGAGGAACGTCAAGCATGTCAGGTTCTGAAAGTATGAGTCACATGATGTCATTTTCTTTTTCCTCCTATGTCCTGATGTGTTTGTTTTTTTTTTTATCCCACTTGAACTGATTTCCCCGCAGGTGGCACAGTGGCTCACTGATTAGCACTCGCAACTTGCACTTCCAGGTTCCGGGTTCACGGCTCTGTGTGCATGGAGGTTGCTTGTTTTCCCTGCGCTTGGTGTCCAAAAGCATGCAGATTAGGTTAATTGCCGTTTGCAAATTGCTCGTAGTATATGTTTGTGTGACCTCTGATTGATTGTCTCCTGGGATCGCCTTTAGGCCCCCCGCGGCCCTGTATAGATGATAAAGACGATCCGTGAATGAGACGGAGATTTCCCCAGCCCATGATGATCAACAAAAGTTTTTTTTTTTCTTCATTTTTTGCCCCCCATCCATTTCTCACTCATGTCCTTTTAGGATCTAGAGTCTAGACTGGGCATATGTTTTTTTTATTAGAATAAGCAAATTTCCTTCAATTAAAGCTTAATTGCACCAAGGGTGCCAATACTTTTGGACATGCAGAAGGACATCAAAACATCCAAATATTGACCATAACATGACATAATCTCTAAGAAAATGTTAAACTGGTAAAAATTTTAATACAAGCATTGTATCTTGGGGTGTTTGAGTCGCGGATGCTGTGTTGTTTTTTTTTTTTTGCCCAGTCCGTCTCTTGACAGGCTTTGTTGCCTCGAGAGACTTGTGACTCACTGGTGTCAAAGGTGCATCTGCACTCAGCCGTTCACTGTCATCCCTCCCTGTCGCATTTCACTGTCATCGAAAAAATGCTTTGAACTCCCAAGAGTGACTTTGTCAAGACTCCAAGAAAGAAACACAAATTGCTCCAGAACACATCACCCATTTCGCACGGTCCAGGGCTGACTGGGAGACGCGAGTACTCAGGACAAAAGCCTCTTTGTACCCAGAAGTCGACCAGATTTGAAAAATTGCACGGGTTTGGTAGTTGAGCTACCGTTCAAGCCGGGTCTAAACGCATCCTGAGTGTAAAGCGTAGGTCACTCGCAGTCACGTTCACATGCAGTCTGCCTCCTTTACATTCACATCAGACACAGGGAAGAAAAAAAAACAAAAAAACAGTCATGCTGGAAAATTGCTCAGGAGCCTGACGAACACCTGAAGACTGTAAACAATCAGCTTGGGAAACTTCCCAAAATGAAATAATGCTAATCTTTAAAGAGCAGCTTTAGTCCTTTTGTGCATAAACGTGCGAAAAAACACACGTCTTCCATCTCTGCCACGAGGCTTGCGCTCCATTTCATATTCATTAAGCGCATTGGAGTTAATAAACGGCAGCGTGCTAACAAAAAACAGCCAGCCTCTGAACTGCAAACCGGCCAGAAGTAACGAAATTTAAAAAAGAAAAAAAGAAAGGCAATTACATCCATAATGAGATACGTTGATTAAATGCTTAACTATAGGGTTGCTATGAACGTTAGATATCGATACAAAGCAAATAATATAAAAATGATGTATCAGAGATCAGCTTGGAAACTCAAACATGGGCACTGAGGACTGGAGAGAGAGAGATAGAGAGAGAGAAAAGATAAGAAAGAAATGATTTCATTTCTCACTCTTCATAACTCTGGTTTTTAATGAAGTCCTTGGAGAAAGAGAAAAAAGTTCGCAGACACGAACTACTGCAAACAAATAGAAGCTTTGTGCTGGCACTTTTCTTCGTCCTCCTTTCAGTGAAAAAAACAAGAAGCCCAAGTGTAATTAAATCCAGCAGCTGGTTTTTAGCAACAGGCCAGCCACATCCGTTTCATTAAGGATCTTTGTTAAGTGTTTGGATGAAGCAACAGCTCAAGCCCTTGTAAACACTCCATGTTGTTAGCTCCTGGTTACAATCCAGGCTTTTGGGCTCGATTCTTTATTATATGGAAAGAAGGATGTGGGCAAACACAACTGTTTTTCAAACGAGAAGAATTTTAACTGGAGTCATTAGTGATGTTTTTTTCCATTCTTTAAAGCAATGATTCTGGACTATCTATTAGTTCAATGTAGATTGTTTTTTGCTTTCATGCTCAACCAGTAGGACACCATTAAGGATTTTGGAACTTCACATGTTCCAGGCTTTGAGCTCAGCTCAGTGTCCCTCAATGAATGTTCTTTTCCATGTTTGTTTTGGGTTTCTTCCGTGTTCTCCGCCTCTCTTTCATGTAGATTGATTAATGACCCTAAATGTGATCACAAGTGTGTACGCATTAGGGGTGTCTCATCCAAGGTTTATCCTGGACAGTCTTCAGATCCATTACAAACTTGACGCAGATAAACAGTTTATTGAAGACGAATGTACTTCCAATTCCATCATTGTTCGTTTATTTAATAAGTCATTGGTGAATTGAATGGTTTCAGTGAACTATAACATCACGACAATGAATAATCATTGCTGTACTGTAAGTAGGAAAGTTATGTTGATGAGGACCTACAGTATACACACACACACACACACACATAATTGCACATTCCAACTAACATACAACAGGTAATTTAGAAATAAAAGAGAGCATATTTTAGATGGTGGGAGGAAACCCAGCGAGACCAGAAAGAAAATGCAAACTCCAAGGACATAACCAGAGGCAATAATTGAACTCCAAACCCCTTGGATGTCCACTTTTTTCCTTTATCTAATCCCACCCACCCATTTTTTCTTTACCCCTAGCCAATGT